>NW_028243607.1:0-1200000 GCF_964263255.1 Lissotriton vulgaris
AAAGACCGATTGATGGAATTCAGCTACCAGAAAGAATTGCAGTAGTTAAATGCACAGCACATAAGAAAGGAGAGGACTACATAACAAAAGGAAATTCATATGCTGATTCAATAGCAACATTTTGTGCAAAGCATAATGTGTCAGTCAATCGGAAAAAAGACAATGAACATGTTTTGAACTCACTTATGCTAATATCTGTAGTTGAAACTTGGCAAGGAGTAAAACAGTTACCAGATGAGGCAAGTGATGAGGAGAAAGACACATGGTTAAAAGCAGGATGCAGGCAAAGAGAGGAAGATGAGATTTGGGTTTACAAAGATGACAGAGCAGTAATGCCAGACAGTATGATTTCTGACATGGCACGCATGTACCATGGTCCAGGACATATTGGCAGAGACTCAATGATCACATTGTTTAGGCAGATATGGTACAATCCAAAATTCAGAATAATTGCAGAATCCTTTTGCCAGAAATGTCTTATCTGCCAGCAGATAAACCCAAACAGAAAAACTGTTGTAAGCATGGGAACCATAGGACGGGAGGGTGGTCCATTTACCAGAATACAGCTTGATTTCATTGAAATGCCACCTCACAACAGACTCAGATATGTTTTGGTGATAATCTGTTTGTTTTCAAGATGGGTGGAAGCATTTCCAATACGTCACAATGATTCAATTACTGTGGCAAAATTGCTTTTGAGAGAACTCATACCAAGGTATGGTTTTCCAGTATCGATCGAGACAGATCGCTAGAACACATTTTGAAAACAGACTGCTAAAATTGATTTGTGAAGCATTAGGAATAAAGCAAAATATGCATTGTGCCTACAGACCAGAAGCATCAGGTGTTGTTGAGCAAGTGAATGGTACAATAAAAAACAGGTTAGCTAAAATGTGTTTAGCAACAGGAATGAAGTGGACAGATGCACTTCCACTTGTTTTGATGACTTTGAGAAGCATTCCAGATAGAAAAACAGGATTGAACCCCCATGAAATCCTTATGGGAAGGGACATGAGACAAGCATTTGTTCCAGTTGATAAACTGTTGAGCATTAATGATAGCGTCATTATGGATTACTGCAAAAATCTATCAGACGTGGTGACTTCTGTGTTCCATCAGGTAGGAACTGAAGTACTTTCAAAAGAGAAAGAACAAGCTCATGATCTGTTACCAGGAGATTGGGTAAGAACAAAAGTACACCGAAGAAGGAATTGCCTAGTACCAAGGCGGCAAAAGGCAAGACAGGTGATACTGGTAACAACAAATGCAGTGAAGTGTAGGGGATTGAAAAGATGGATTCATGCTAGTCATACCATACGTGTACCTACACCTGAGAATCCTGACAACGAAGGTGATACAACAGCTGATTCAGATTCAGAAGAGGAACCTGAATGAAACCCAGATTCTGAAGATCGACAAGAAAGTCGAGATCTGGAAGATTCAAATGCGAATGAAGCATTGAATGAAGAAAATGAAGAAGTTGTAATACAAGACTCTGAAGAAGAAAATGATAATGATCTGCTAGATCAAGTAGCAGAAGAGGAAACAGAACAAGAAGTGATTCAAGATCAAGATCAGGAGAGTATTGAAAAGCAGATTGGAAACTTTGGAAGAAGGAACGAAAATACTGAAACTGGTGAACTGGAAGTAATTGAAGAAGAAGAAGAAGAAATTCCAAGTACCAGCTATAAGGATGCTGTTCCTAACAAAGTGAAACTGCTGAGTAAAGAAGAACCTGATTCTGAAGAAGAATCCGATACAATAAAACTGATAATTAATGAATCAGCTGATAACACAGAAAGTGAAACAGATGACAGTGGAGATGAATCAAAATTGAAAAAATCAAAGAAAAGAGCTTGGAGAGTGGAATACAATTTAGCGGAACCAAAAAGAAAATTATCAAGAAAAGGAGATAATTGGCCAGATGAAAATGAAGGCCTAAAATTTTAATTGGTGAATAAAGCAAAAGAGCAGGTGAATGAGATTTCAAGTCAAAAAGAAGAAGACTTGAATAAGAAAAAGCAAGTAGGAAAGAGAATAGAAGTGATCAGCAACAGGCCAAAAAGAATAATAAAGTCAAATCAAAAGTACAAATCGCCTGAGTGGACTTACATCATCATCCCACCAGTAGTAGAAGTAAATAGTAGTCAAGTTAATATAGATGATGAAAGTGATAATGATTGATTTTATTCTTTAGGTGACACAAGGTTGAAAAATTGTGTTAGGTGACACAAGGTCGAAGAAATTGTGTTAGTTGAAAAACACATTTGATGTATGACATAAGGTCGAAGAAAAGCTGTTAGAAAACAAAATTATTTGTTGGGAAAAAAAAGAGGGGAGTATATTTAGTAATTTTTCAATTTTATTTTTATTTTTATTTTTAGTAAAGATGCCTTCTTATAATAATTCAAAATGCTCAATTTTCAAAAGATGTTGCAAATTGTCTTTAATATGTGCAATTTTGATAATTTTAGTTTGGTTAATTCTAGCTGTCATTTTTCCTTTTGGAATAGATAAGGAGATGTATAAAGCTAACATGACTAGTAAAGTTGTGGTCAATCATGACAAAATTGATGACCCTAATAAAATTATTGTACATAAACCAGAGATTCATCAAGATAGATCTATTGGAGATTTTTCTAGTAACACCTTTTCAAGGCTCT
This sequence comes from Lissotriton vulgaris, assembly GCF_964263255.1. NCBI lineage: Eukaryota > Metazoa > Chordata > Amphibia > Caudata > Salamandridae > Lissotriton > Lissotriton vulgaris. The sequence goes on from NW_028243607.1 coordinate 2,664, forward strand.
TATCTGAATATGTTAAGGTGATGGATGCAAAAGATTGTTACATCTGTGTGAAATTGCCAATTTCTGTGTCTGAGGGAGTCCAAATTCAAATTTCAAAGCTTTATTCGACATCAGTCATAAAAGCATTTCCACCCTAACACTATACAATAAATACTACTCTACATACACAAGGTTAAAACAAGAATTAAACATTTATAAGTCGAATACATAAGCTTTTAAACAATGTTAAGATCGACATTAACATTTACTCACAAGTAAAAACCTTTTAAGATATAAACATCAATACATCACGGCGTTTTTCCTATTAAAGTGCGTGTTCGGAACGCCCAAGCCCAGCCCAAGAATTTTGCAACAGCAATTGCGAACAACGGAGAGCAGTCAGTCTCCAGAATTCTCAGTGCCGCCGCTTGGTTACGCGTCCCTATATTGAGGCAAACAGGTCTTATCCATTTATGCAGTGGATTTGCATATAGAGGGCAACAAAACAATATATGGGAGACATGCTCAGCTTTGTCTTTACAGTGGTAACAATGTTCATCCCATGATATAGACCATTTCTTTTTAAACACGTTTACTGGGAGAGATCCAACTCTAAATTGAAAATACAGTTTCCTGTTGTGGGGCTTCTCAATCAGGTCCCAGTATGATTCACACAGAGGAGACATTTTTAAGTCCAGGAAGCGCCTCGACATCGAACAGTTAGTACCATTGGCGAAAGTTCTAAAATTCACCATCTCCCAATACATCTGCTTTATCTCGGTCTTTGAGGGGAAACAAGACACATCTGGATTACCCCACAGGTGGTCTAGTTTTAGCACTGTCAATAACCCTCGTAGTTCTTTCAACCAGGCTATTTTATGAAACTGGTCAAACGAATCAACATCTGTCAATGCTGTGGCATGATGGGCTAACTCCGGGGTCACCATTAGCCGTCTCCAATATAACAACGGACGCAACCTTGCTAGGTCCGCAATGTTTTTCCTCCCGAAGTCCAGTTTTAAAGGAACAATAGGCGTGCTTTGCGGCACCCCTACCAGACCCCTAAGGAACTTATTTTCTGCTGTTGTCGTAATTTGACAATGGCCGAGTTAGCGCTTAGCTGTGCTACACGTTTTCCCGCTTAAATTGGCTATACATGAGAACGCCATTTTGTAGGTTACGGCGGCCATCTTAGACCATAAGCTGCCTCGTGGCTAGCGTGCCCTTTAGTCCGTTGTCCGTGCCACTGACCACTTGAGTTTGCCCAGCAACAGGCTATTTTTAGTACTGGTCAATCCGTACATGCGCAGTCCCCACTGACCAGTCGTTCCTCAGGAATGTGCCGCCAAACTGACCAGCGGGGTTGTAACCCTCCAATGAGCTGGCTGTGTTCCAAAAGATGACCTTATATGTACATAACACTTTGTAACTTTGTGCCGCCTGTCTTTTATTACCTGTAAACTGTATAAAAGAACGAGCCACACCGATGTTCGGTGTGATACTTCTTGCATTACCGAAGGGTGCTGTAGGAATGTACCACCACCCCATGGGGTCTTAATAAACTTGTTCTTTGAATTTTACAGTTTCCGTGCCAACAGTTCTTGAATGTAAGTGGGTTATCTTCGGAGCATGTAGGCCTTGGGAACCCAATACTACAAATTGGCGACCACGAAGGGACTCATCGGCGACTCGGATGCCCGAAGGAGAGGTCGTGACGAAGGTTTGGAAACTCGCCATGGACGTGTACGCTGCCACCGAGTGACCCGAGTCTTGGCACCCGCGGTGTTTCTTCCTTTCCTTCTGATCTGACCTTCCAGGTGGCGCCGGTCTCCGACTGAGTACTCGATCGTCTGTGTTGCTGGATAAAGTGCCGTTTGGCTGATTCGATTAAAAGACCTTGGCAGTTGGAATCTGGACCTTTGAGACTTTGGGTAAGATTTGTGGTCGGTAAGGTAGTCTGCGGACGCTTACTGAAGTTCTATGATTTGTGATCGGTAAGGTAGTCCTCGGACGCTTGCCGAAGTTCTATGACCTATGACTTTGATTTGAGTTAGCTAACGTTTGTGATTTTGTGATCTTCGAATTTATATGTGCAGTGCACTTCACATAGGCAGGCATGTAGAGATGTTTCTCTAATTTTGTTTCTTTCCTTTGAACGGCGCATTTGTGTGGAGTACTGTAAGTGCCATTTTATACGGTGTCACGCTTTCGTGATACTTTTTGAACATGCCTGTTTTAAGCACACTCCGAGGGATGTGCTGTCTTGGAAATGGTACCACAATTAGGTTTTCAGTTACTAAATAGCAATAATATTGAATGATTTTATGAGATATTTCTATATTGGGCAACTGTGGATATTGATGAATTAATACTCTTTAGTATTAGGCACTATGCACTTTACAAATTATATTATGCACTTTAAGTCATCTTGCTGCTTAACCTAAAACCTAATTCGATTATTGTCTTATGTGTATGAGTTGTTTTTAATGTTTCTAATGTATTCTCATTCTGTATGTACTTTTATGGATGTATTAATCCGAATAAAGATCATTTGAATTGAATTGAATTGAATTGAATTAGGTTAGCGGAAGCACAGCCGGCTCCCCCAGAAGGAACACCAAACCGTGATATGTACATAAAATTTGGCCTTCCCCCTATAATGTACAGTAAATTATGGCATAAGTATACAAAGTCCGATCCTGAATTGCAATGGCCTCTACATGGGTCGTTCGATTTACGAAAAGTGCAGTTTGTGGAGCAATGTTTGTTTCAACGCAGGTCTAGACAAAATATGTTTGATTGTGTGCGAATGTGGGAGAAAGCGGTGCGTGAACGAATGAAACGTGAAGTTGCCTTGGCGGACAAAGAGCAGCGCAAGGCTGCTCGGGATAAGGCTTTACAGCTTGAGGAAAAAGAGGCTCAGGAGAAGAAAGAGAGGGAGGAACGGGAACGTAAATTGCAAACGACTGGTCAATACCCTATTCGTCGACCGCTTTATCCTGTCCTTAATAATGAAATTGATGATTTTTCATTGCTAGATCGGTCACCGCCTCCGTACGTTTCGCCTACGGCTCCAGCTGCAGATTCGGAGGATGATGGACAGGATAAGTCGGAAAAGAAGGGTGTATCTGCTCTCAGGTTTTCTGCGGAGCGATCCGCACATTTACGTAGTTGGGCTCGTAAAGTGAATACGAACTATGTTTCTCAGTCTGAAGTTGTTACGGAAAGGGGTAGATGGACGGATCATGAATTACTGTATTTTCTGGCTAATTTGGCAGATGAAGTTGTTACCGCATATCGTCAACTTTCAGATACGTTAGAATCTAAAGCTGTGTCAGTTCATCGTGAGAATCTGGATAAAGGTTTATTTGATCTTGCAGATGTTGATGCCTTTTACAAGCAACTGATCCAGCTGCGAGATGAGACTACCAGATTGCGGGACGAGCGGAAAAAGAATAAGGAGTCCAGGCCGGAGTCTAATGTGCAGTCTAAGGACTGTTCTCTCTGGGGTTCAGATAAGAATTCTGCATTGCATGTTATGCCTATGCGTGAAGCCGCACCCTTGTATGTTCCACCAAAAGGGGAAGGTACAGATGAAGATAAATTGTCAAAGGATGCAAAGGGATATTTTGTATATAACTGGGTGTATACGCCTTGGAACAGAGCAGATGTTATGGCGTTGAAAAATTCTTTACCTGATCTTCGTAAAAATCCAGCGGCATTCTATGAAGGGGAGGAAGGGGCTATTTCATCTTGTGTGATGACTCTTGTTGACATAGATCTGTTTTTTGGGCTAATTCTTCCACCTGATATGTGGAGACAGATTCGTAAGAATAATGATGAAACGATACTTGGGGGAACTTGGAAAGAAATAACGGCAGCTGATTTAGACAGGGAACCGGCATGTAAGCCTTGCCAGTTGATTTTGGACCTCCCGGCGGCTATTTTGATTAAATTAAAAACGCTCGTACCTTCTAAAAAGATCGATTGGACTATGTTAGCTTCGTGCAAGCAAAAGCCAGATGAAACGGTTTCAGATTTCTTTACACGCTTCGAAGAGGCGTTTCATGATTACAGTGGCCAATCTTTAACAGAGGATACGGGTAGGCATTTGTTTGTCGATAAGTATGTAGCTAATCTCCTACCGGAGATTGCAAAACGATTGAAATCGAGTGAAAGTTCCTGGGCCATGGTGACCCCTGCGTCCTTGTTAACTATGGCTCAGTATTATGAGCGACAGGAATTGGAGGCTAAAGAAAGTATTGACAAGAAAGCGAAGGAGTTGAAAACAAAAGTGATGTTGGCACAGGTTCGTGGAACGCAATCTAGAGGGAATGATAGAGGTAGACGAGGTATGGGCAATACATCGTACGGGCGTACAGATATAGCGGAGGATCAATGTGCTTACTGTAAGGAGTTTGGGCATTGGGCTGATGATTGTCCGGTACTGCGTGAACAGCGTAGTCAGCGTGGTCGAGGAGGTGGAAGGTCGAGAGGAGGTTATTCAGGAGCAAGAGGTAGTGGAGGTGATCGTGGCAGGTTTGAAGAGAGGGGCCGTGGCCAGGATGAACGTAATACGTTTGATAGACGGAATCAGTATCAGATATCGGAAGGCGAGAATGTGGAACATCAGGATTATGTACATGCATAGGATTGCGTAGGATGGGGTACGGAATCAGTTGAAGTGCCAGTAGATCAGAGTGGTCCATATGTATCAGCGGGCATCCTGGGTTCTACTGATCAATTTCTAGTCGACACAGGAGCTACTCGTAGCGCTTTGTCTAAAAACTTGGTTCCGAGGGCTCCCCTGTCTGGCGATATGATAACATGTGTAGGGTTTGATGGCACACCCACTCCTAGCCCATTATCGAAGCCTCTTGCACTTTGTCTCGATAAACTTTTCAGTTTTGGCCAATTTTTGTTATCACCTTATACCCCAGATAATATTTTGGGTATTGATTTGCTTAAATATTTTCGAGCAACAATACGCTGTGCTCCCGAAGGGGTGCGGTTTATTCTAAATGACAATTACCCAGATCCGAACAGATTTTTCACAATTAAGAATACTGAAGCATTGGCCTCTCACCCGCACACGTTATGGGCGACCTCAGACACGGATGTGGGAGAGATGCGTATTCCACCTATTCATATCACTGTTAAGGAGGGGGCCTCTCTGCCACGGGTACCACAGTATAAGATTTCGAGGGAAGGTGAAATTGCCCTGACGCATATTGTTCAAGATTTGATAATTGCGGGAGTGGTGGAGGAGGTTCCTTACAATGTTTGTAACAGCCCTATTCTTCCGATTCTTAAGAGAGATACTGACGACAAAGTCTATCGGTTTATTATTGACTTGAGAGAGATTAACAAAATTGTCATTCCCCAATATCCGGTGGTGTCCGACATTACGACCTTGCTTACATTGGTGCCACCAACGGCCACGACCTTTAGTGTAATTGATTTAAAAAATGCATTCTTTTCCATCCCCGTCCATCCTGATAGCAGATATTTGTTTGGCTTTACGTTAAATAATAAATCATATAGATTTTGTCGTGTTCCCCAAGGTTACACTGAGAGCCCGAGTATCTACAGCCAGGCTCTGAAAAGACAGCTTGATTCCTTTGAGTTACAATCTGGGGTTGTCCTTATCCAGTATGTGGATGACCTTTTGCTCGCTGCTGACTCTTATGCACAATGTGAGGAGAGTACGATTGCGTTGCTTTCTTTTCTGGCACAGAATAATCACAAGGTTTCTAAGAAAAAGCTTCAATACTGTAGACCCAAGGTGACCTACCTCGGTCATCTTTTGTCTAAGGAGGGGCGCGCATTAACATCAGATCGAATTCAGGCGATTTTAGACACACCAGTCCCCCGCACGCAGAGAGATGTACGTGCTTTCATAGGTTTAACGTCCTTTTGTAGACAGTGGATCATGGGGTTTTCGCACATCATAAAACCTTTGTTAGCATTACTGTCCAAATCTACACCAATGCCCCTTGAATGGACAGATGAATGTCAGAATGCTTTTGAACAATTGAGACAGGCCCTTTGTTCCGCCCCTGTATTAGGCACACCAGATTACACGAAAATTTTCACATTGTACGTGCACGAGAAAGATGGGTGCGCGTTGTCCGTGTTAGTGCAGACACACGGGGATAAGCAGAGGCCATGCGCGTACTTCTCAGCCATTCTTGATCCTGTAGCACGAGGGTTACCTGGGTGTTTTCGAGCAGTGGCAGCAACAGCAGTAGCTATACGGCAGAGTGAGGGAATAGTGTTATCGCACAAATTGTTGGTGCTAGTCCCCCATGCAGTAGATGCCCTGTTAAATCAAACAAAGACCCAATATCTCACGAGTGCACGTTTGACAGGATATGAGCTTACACTTTTGGCGCCACATATCACACTGAAAAGATGCGCTACCCTGAACCCTGCCACTTTATTGCCCTATCCGGTCGAGGAGGGTCAGGAAGAAAAACATCATGATTGTGTTTTCCTGACTGAGGAACAGACAAAGGGTCGTGTCGACTTACAGGATATGCCACTTCCAGATGTGGATGGGGAACTGTGGGTTGATGGATCGTGTTTGAGGCTGCCAGATGGTACGACTTCCGCAGCATACGCGATCACGACACTTAAGACAGTGGTAGAAACAGCTAGAATACCACAGAAATCGGCTCAGGCAGCAGAGCTGATAGCGTTAACACGAGCCTGCGAATTGAGTGCTGGCCTATGTGTGAACATCTACACAGACAGCCGGTACGCCTTCGGAGTAGCGCATGACTTCGGGCTACTCTGTAAAGAGCGTGGGTTTTTGACTTCTCATGGAGTTCACATTATGCACGGAGAACTAGTGCGTGATCTCCTAAATGCGTTGCTTTGCCCAAAGAAAGTAGCGATAATAAAATGTAGTGCCCATAAAAAGATCACTGATAAAGTGGGTCAAGGAAATGCCTTTGCGGACAGCATAGGGAGACAAACGGCTATGTCTCGAACTGACTCCCCCATGTACGTGGCACAATCACAGGCTGAGCGATGGAGCGATGCTAGAGCAGAAATCTTAGATATTCAGAAATCAGCTACTGAATTAGAACTCGCGGCATGGGCAACAGATGGGGTACTAGATGATGAAGGTTGCTGGAGAAGCAAGCACATGGAGAAATGGAAATTGCCTGCAGCTTACTTGCAAGCGATGGTTCAGATGACACATGGGTTGGCACATGTGGGAGCTCTCGCAATCACTCGACTGCTAACACGAGTTTGGGAACATCCCGAGATTGCTAATACTGCCAAGAGAGTAGTGCAGACCTGCCTGGTATGTTTGCAACACAATCCTGGAAAGGGGACCCATACTCCAAAAGGAGGGTTCGTTCCACCTTCCGCACCATTCGAGGTACTCCAAATGGATTACATCCAGCTTGAGCGTTGCAACAATCTGAAGTATGTCTTAGTGGTGGTATGTGCTTTTAGCAAATGGGTAGAGGCTTTCCCCACGAAAGACAATACAGCTCTGACAACAGCGAAGGTGTTGCTCAAGGAGTTTTTTCCTCGCTTTGGAGTTTGCAAATTTCTGTGGAGCGATAATGGGCCTCATTTTGTTGGGAAAATTGTGGAGTATGTACTGAAGGGGTTAGGGATTCAGCAGAAGTTTCATGCTGTGTTCCACCCTCAGTCGGCAGGTCTGGTTGAGCGGTACAATGCTACGTTGAAACTCAAACTGGCTAAGATTGTGGCATCCACGTCATTGAAGTGGCCGGATGCCTTACCGCTAGCATTACTCTCTCTTAGATCAGTACCCCACTCCCGAACTGGCCTCACACCATATGAAGTGGTGTTCGGAAGGCCGATGAACATTTGGGGAGTGCCTAAGCCGCGATTGATACATGATGTGCCTTGTATAATGATGAATGATTATTTGGCACGATTAACAAATGATTTGCTTTCTATTCATCAACAGGTTCGAGAAGCGCTCCCTGACAACTGTACTGGAGAGGGCCATGATCTTCGCCCTGGCGACCATGTCATGATCCGGTCATTTGAGAGAGCGAGCAGCTTGGAACCGAGGTGGCGGGGCCCTGAGCAGGACCTTCTGGCGACCCGGACAGCAGTACGAGTGACCAATAGGAAGCGGTGGGTGCACTCAACTCACTGACGGCGTGTCTCTCCTGATCTGGTGAATCCTGCTGTGCTGACTGACTACAAGGAGATTCTGGATAAAGAAAAGAGCCCAGCTGTGACATCGGCCGAAGTTGAGGGAGCCTTCCCGGACCATACTGTTTCTGGACGAGAGCGTTACAATCTACGGCCACGATAAAGAAGATTTTTGGTTTTTCGAGACTGGTTGGTTACCGCTCTGGGGTTTGTGAAACGGAAACCGGGAATTCCAAGGGGGGGGGATCAGTTCTGCCAAGTGTAGCGATACCCGTCTTGGCCCGGAAAAGAAACCAACGGCTACCTCGGAGCTCAGCACCGTATTTTTCTTTTTTTAGGTATATGCATACGTGCATTGAGACTTTGTGAACTTTGTGAACTATTTGAGAACTTTTTGAACTATGGCGTCGTCTGCAGCACGAGATAAACGAATACTTGGTGCCATCCTTTTTGTCTTGACCATTGTGGTAATAGCGGTGATAGCTTGGGTAGTTGAACTTGTGGTACCTGCACGTGAACATTTGCTGCCGACTACCCCGGCTCCATCTGAACATTTTCACTTCACTTTGCCCTATCATGAAGAACGGCACCGACAGACTTATTTGAACAATAGCTTTATTTAGATCCTACATCATACGCATAACATGACAAATACGTCCAATTGTTGGGTGTGTGGGATGTTGCCTGGGCATCAGAAGAAAGGGGGTACACCACTCATCCCACTCCCGTTTTCGCATAATGGATCCTGTAATGCCTGGTACACTCTCCTCTTTACTCTGAGATGGCCAACGAAAGGGGGGGTGCTTTTTCGTCTGAATAAAATATGTTACCACGACAAGGATGGGTTTCCACGGGCTGAAGGTACCCGATTTGAGTGGGAGGAGTACCGGCCCGATAATATATCTGCCCTGCGTGTGTACAGCAATCAGCGAAACATCAATGTATCCAGCTCGCACATCATTAATGTTATTGCTACTAAAGCTGATTTGTGTATAAGAAATAAAGGTTCGATTCCGGTGGGGAAAAGTGAATGCAACACCACACTTACTTTTGATAGCCCGAATGGCATATCGTTTGTAGCGTCTCGAAATACGTATTTCATTTGTGGAACGAAAGGTTATCATCAACTTCCGTTGGGATGGTTAGGCACGTGCTATGTATCCTTTGTACTACCCCCTGTATTCATTGCCCCACCAATGTATCATAATGATTATATTTTGTATCACGACTTTGTACTGAATCGTGTTAAACGTTCCGTTGCTTTAGATGACATTGACCAGACCGATACTGCCTTACAGCAATATGTAGACTTCAATTTGGGACTGTTTTCCTTTGTGGGGGCTGCCCTGAACAGTCGGAAAATACGGCGACTGACCCGTGTTGTTGAGGCTGTAGCCAACGATACTGCTATTGGACTTGGAAATATTACGGAAGAGCTTCAGATTTCTAGGATCGTCACGCTCCAAAATAGGATGGTCTTAGATGTTGTCCTAGCTGACCGTGGGGGGGGCATGTAGAATTATCGGAAGTAGCTGCTGTGTATACGTACCTGATAATTCTCCATCTGTTTATGATGCCATTTCAAAACTCCATAAAATAGCAGCTGAAATACACCCGGACAATGGAACTTGGACACTTTCAGGATGGTTCTGGTCAATGCTCACCACTTGGGGTTGGAAACTGCTAACGATCCTATGTATCATTGTTGGAATACTGTTCTTTGTATGCTTATGTATCCAATGTGGCCCAGCTTTATGCTCTATGTGTTTATCAGCTTGTGTACCATCGAGACGAGCTCTTGCCCATGACAAAATGATGCTTCATAAAGAAGTAACTCAAATAATGTTGATAGATATTGAAGATGAACACCCTGACTATGTTCACTATGAGGTAGCTTCAGCTAAATGCTAAAAGGGTCGTCTGTCGTAATTTGACAATGGCCGAGTTAGCGCTTAGCTGTGCTACACGTTTTCCCCGCTTAAATTGGCTATACATGAGAACGCCATTTTGTAGGTTACGGCGGCCATCTTAGACCATAAGCTGCCTCGTGGCTAGCGTGCCCTTTAGTTCGTTGTCCGTGCCACTGACCACTTGAGTTTGCCCAGCAACAGGCTATTTTAGTACTGGTCAATCCGTACATGCGCAGTCCCCACTGACCAGTCGTTCCTCAGGAATGTGCCGCCAAACTGACCAGCGGGGTTGTAACCCTCCAATGAGCTGGATGTGTTCCAAAAGATGACCTTATATGTACATAACACTTTGTAACTTTGTGCCGCCTATCTTTTATTACCTGTAAACTGTATAAAAGAACGAGCCACACCGATGTTCGGTGTGATACTTCTTGCATTACCGAAGGGTGCTGTAGGAATGTACCACCACCCCATGGGGTCTTAATAAACTTGTTCTTTGAATTTTACAGTTTCCGTGCCAACAGTTCTTGAATGTAAGTGGGTTATCTTCGGAGCATGTAGGCCTTGGGAACCCGATACTACACTGTGGTCAGGTTTGCTAGGCTACTAAATCCCCATAGCTCTGAACCATATAAACTGGCACTAATAGCTTTCATTTGATAGATCTCAAGCACACAATTTACCGGTTTAGTTAGAGAAGCTCTATGTTTTGATAATAATGCTCCTACTATTTGACTAAACTTTAGTACTGCAGTATCTATGTGTGTCTTCCATTTCATGTTCCCCTGGAGTGTTATTCCAAGGTAGGTAAAAGTATCTACTTGCTCAAGGGGAATGCCTTTGTAGGTAATTGTCCCCTTGAATGATGTCCGGCAGTTCATGCACATAAACTTTGTCTTGCTAGTGTTTAATTCTAAACCTCGCAAGTCACAGAACTCCCCAAATGCATTTACCGCCTTTTGGAGACCACTTGGTGTGCGTGATAATATAAGCGTGTTGTCCGCAAATATAAGGACGGGAACACGCGAGCCAGCTATTATTGGGGCATCAGAGGGAGGCATTTTCAGAAAATCTACTATGCCATTTATGTATATCGAAAACAATGTAGGCGCTAGGACGCAACCTTGTCTCACCCCGCGTTCTACCGGGAAGGGCTCGGTTACGTCACCATGCGACCCCCATCTAATTTTGGCATAGTTGTTTTCGTGCAATCGTACAATGAGAGTGAGAAGTTCCTGGCTTATCCCTGCATCAGCTAGGACTTTCCAGAGCTTGTCCCTGGGGACCAAGTCAAAAGCTGACTTTAGGTCCACAAAGACAGCGTACAGAGGACCATTTTTTAGGGTGACATTCCTCCAGTACAAAACAATAAAGTAAAAGACCTGGTCTATAGAGCTTGTCAGGGGACGGAACCCTGCTTGGTATGGAGACAAGATATTATTTTCATCAATCCATACTTGAAGCTTATTCTGAACCATACGGCCCATCAGTTTCTGAGCAGAGTCTATGAGACTGATAGGTCTATAGTTACAGGGAAGGGATTTATCCCCTTTTTTAAACACAGGAATAATTTCCGCTCCTTTCCAGGACAGGGGAACTTCACCACCCATTGCCAGTGCATTAGCAAGCCAAGAAAAATATTTACACCATGCATTCCTATCACTTAGGTAAACATCTGCCGGTATACCATCCATGCGGATCACTGAAATAATATCGAGCCCATTAATATCGACTTGCAAAAATATCGATGAGAAAATATCGAGGGACAAAATATCGAGTTTCTATCTTTATACAGGTAAGTACAAAAATATCGACTCTAAAATATCGACTGTAAATAATATAGACTGTCAAAATATCGTTTTTTTATATGTCTTTAAATTAAGTTAAAACTAATATAAAAATAAATATATTTAATATAAACTTAGTTTAAATGATTAAAAAATGTAATATTAATAAATAATTATTGTAGATTACAATAAAAAAAATAATAAATATATATATATATATAAATACATATTATTAACTAAACATATATAATATTTTTACCCTAGCATAGCAAATTGGTTAAAATTTATTGTAACAACTATAGTGTATTCAACAGTAGAAAAATGCTGGATAGCGTAGGGGTAAAAATTACTATTCCCACTCCAGTGGGTGCAACAGTAGGGAAAACGTTGGATAGCGTAGGGGTAAAAATTACTATTCCCACTCCAGTGGGTTCAACAGAAGGGAAATCGTTGGATAGCGTAGGGGTAAAAATTACTATTCCCACTCCAGTGGGTGCAACAGTAGGGAAAGCGTTGGATAGCTTAGGGGTAAAAATTACTATTCCCACTCCAGCGGGTGCAACAGTAGGGAAAGCGTTGGATAGCTTAGGGGTAAAAATTACTATTCCCACTCCAGTGAGTGTAACAGTAGGGAAAGCGCTGGATAGCGTAGAGGTAAAAATTACTATTCCCACTCCAAAGAGTGCAACAGTAGGGAAAACATTGGATAGCGGAGGGGTTAAAATTACTATTCCCACTCCAGTGAGTGTAACAGTAGGGAAAGCGCTGGATAGCGTAGAGGTAAAAATTACTATTCCCACTCCAAAGAGTGCAACAATAGGGAAAACATTGGATAGCGGAGGGATTAAAATTACTATTCCCACTCCAGTGGGTGCAACAGTAGGGAAAGCGTTGGATAGCGTAGGGGTAAAAATTACTATTCCAACTCCAGTGGGTGCAACAGTAGGGAAAGCGTTGGATAGCGTAGGGGTAAAAATTACTATTCCCACTCCAGTGGGTGCAACAGTAGGGAAAGCGTTGGATAGCGTAGGGGTAAAAATTACTATTCCCACTCCACTGGGTGCAACAGTAGGGAAAGCGTTGGATAGCGTACAGGTTAAAATTACTATTCCCACTCCAGTGGGTGCAACAGTAGGGAAAACATTGGATAGCGTAAGGGTTAAAATTACTATTCCCACTCCAGTGGGTGCAACATTAGGGAAAACGTTGGATAGCGTAGGGGTAAAAATTACTATCCCCACTCCAGTGGGTGCAACAGTAGGGAAAGTGCTGGATAGCGTAGGGGTTAAAATGACTATTAATTAATTAACAATTAACAATTTTAATTAATTTACATAATTAAATAATTATTTATACTTAATTACCAATGAATAATTATTTAAAAATTATTATTAATTTACATAATTAATTAATTATTATTAAATTACTTCCCACCCTATCCCCCTATAAACCCACAACCTGCTACAGAAAATAATTTACTAAATAATAATTATTTATCAATTAAATATTTATAAATAATTACCAATTATATTTTAATTAATTACCTATTAATAATGAATTAACAATTATTATTAATTTACATAAATAATTAATTATAATAAAATTACTTCCCACCCTATTCCCCTATAAACCCACAACCCGCTACAGAAAATAATTTACAAAAAATTAATTATTAATTATTTATTATTTTTTACCAATTATATTGTAATTATTTACCAATTAATAATTAATTAACAATTATTAATAATTTACATAATTAATTAATTATAATTAAATTACTTCCCACCCTATTCCCCTATAAACCCACAACCCGCTACAGATTTATATTACACAATTATTAAAAATTATTAATAACTACCTTATTTTCGATTTTTTTTTTCTATATTCTATCTAGTCGATATTATGTCTAGTCTATATTTTTGATTTGATATTTTAGCTATTAATATCGATATTACTCGATATTTTTGTAGTCTATATTATGTCTGGTCGATATTTTGGCTAGTCTATATTTTTTACTCGATATTTTGTCCAAACGATATTTTGGAATCGATATTATGTCTGTTTACCCATCCATGCCAGGCGCTCTTCCCCCTGTTACGCAGTCAAGGGCAAGACTTACATCATCTTCATTAAATACATTGTGCTTAAAATAAACAGTTGGTGGCAGGGCATCACTAGCTAGCGACTGGTTACGAGCATATTGTGGTTTAAAAAATTCTATCCAATCGTCAACGGCAACATGGTTTTGAGGAGGGGCAGCCAACCCTCCCCTACCCCACTTTACCTTTGACCAAAATAATTTAGAATCTTTAGCCGCACATGCAATTTTAAGCTCGCACCATAATTCCTCGTCCCACAGCTTCTTTGCCTGCTTTTGTGTACATCTATAGATGTCCCTGGCTTCTCTTACAGCAACAGCATTCGCCAATTGGAGTGCTCTACTAAGTTTATGACGTGCCTGTCTACAGCTTTTATCATACCACCCCTGGCAGCTTTGATGTTTTTTACCCTTGTTACTACTTGCTGGTTTTAAAAAGAGTGTTTGTAATCTAAGAAAGAGTTTATTGTGGGTCTCCATCACAATATCTCTAAAGTTGGTATTACGTGAGAGTGAATTTAAACGGTTTACTGCCTCACCTACTACTTTCTTGAGTTCGTCTAGCTTCCCCTCATCCTCTACTAGCTTCCCCCACTTTAAATGGCGCTGATTATTTGAACTTACTAGGTCCAGGGTCACCCTCTCATCCTCTGGGCTACCCCCCCTTTCCACTAAGTAGGGCTTGAAATCCATGCACAGCGGATTATGATCGCTTTCCATTCTTTTCACTACGGACATGTCTACCAGTTTGCTCCAAGCCCTGATATCTATCAGGAAATAATCGATTCTACTGGATGCCCGCCCATTATCAAACGTGTTGTTTCCAGCACGATCAGAGAATGTGCGACCATTTGCGTCTCTAAGCCCTCTAGCTAAACAGAGGCTCTTCACTTGAATAGCCACCGTACTCCATTTTTTGACTGCAGTAGTCTCAAGCTGGGGGATACCCCATTTACTGTCCTCTTCCTCGGCAAGAAATGTATCCTCCTGGCCCAGGGGTTCAAAAGTAGTATTTAAATCCCCCCCAATGATAACAAACTGTTCTATGGGCAAGGATTCTAGCTCCTGTTCAAGGACCTTTATTGCTTCTGAGGTCTTTCCCCCTTTAACCCTCCTAGCATATATATTAAAAAGGGCTAGGTCTTCACCATTGTTCCATTTAATAATGACTGATAGAATATCCCCGGATGGAAGCATTTTTTGTTTAATCATGCAGTTCAATGATTGGCGGATCCAAATCAGCGTGCCTCCTGAAGGTCTACCTTTACCATTTGCCACTGCAGGGATAAAGAAATTAAGGTACCCCACCCGATGGACAGGGCATAGTGACCAAGTTTCTTGGAATAATATAATATCATGCAGGTCAATGAAGGCACACCATTCAGGTGATGTTACTTTACTCACTATCCCCGCAAGATTCCAGGAAATGAAGGACAGTGATGGATTATCTCCTGAGGGCCCTGTTTGGACAGGTCTTAGGCGATCGCTTACGGTTGTAATCTGTGGTGAGATATTTATGGATGGCGATCTTAAAGGGCCAACCCATACTTCATATAGGTGGAATTCAAGTATTGGGTCACTGCCGTTACCCCGGACTGAATTACTATGCCCTTCCAGATTAACTAATCTCCCCACACTTTTCCTGCTATTAGATGTTAGCTTACAATTGCCTGACTGTACCAGAGCTAAAGGACCCTCCTTTTTAATGTTACCGTTATCTGTTTTCACTGGGTTGGAATGTCCTATCATAACATGCTGATGTGTGAGTCAATCGCACTCGTTTAAGTTTGAAAAGGCGGTGAATCTGTTTTCTAGGTTTATGCCCCAGTCACATCTTCTGGCGCCTCCAACCCCACCCCCACCCCCACCCCTTCTATGTGTCACTGTGGTCCATTTGGTCCTCAGGTCACTGGGTCTAGCAATAAAACCTCTCCTACTATTGAAGAAGTCAAGTGTAAGAGGGATGATTTCCGCTGTTCTACGTTGTGGGGGCAGAAGATTGGGTAAGATTTCAGGCAACACTTCCGGTCCTCTAAAATTCAGTACAACACAGTCGCCTGCAAATCTCTTAGGGCTATTACCTATCCATTTTACTTTTCTTGCGGTTAGTAATTCCTCTGACAGTATTTGTTTACCCCAGTCGGAGATATGCATGTTATTAGTCAGCCAGTATAGAGCTTTAAGAGTGATTGGGGAGACTCTATCTGGCCGTGCTTCAAGGTTGGTACATTAGCTAGGACCATGATCAGTGGGGATGCTTCAACAATTAGTTCCATTGGTCCTGTTTCCACAAGAGGATCTTCATTGGCCTCAGTGCTGATCAATGGATCTGCAGGGTGATTGCCATTTATTACTAAGTTTGAGGTAGGGATCGGTGGTTGTGTCAGGACCAGAGTATCCAACAGGGGAGGGGGACAAGAGTGATCAAAAGTGATTGAAGCACTCAGAGTTTTGAAAAATACCCCTCACACACCAAAAGGCCCCTTGGTGTCATGCTTCATCATCGGGGTCTTCGCACCCCTCTATCGGGATGCGGCGTGCTGCGACCTACGACTACGCGGGAGCACTTGCAGTGTTGACTATGTGTGGTGTCCAGTGTGTGGGGTATGTAAAGAGTGAGTGGGGGGTGTGTAGTGAGAAAAATTATTAAAAAGTACCTGGCACTAGAGTGTGGAAGAAAAATTTATTCTGGACTCTGGCTGGTACTGTTAAAAGAAGTGCAGATTGAGGTCTAAGTTGTATAATGAACAAGACCTCTGGTGTGCGTTGTTGTCGACATGTTTCGGAGACAAGCTCCTTCCTCAGGACGGGGGCACAACCTCCCCTCCCTACTCACGTCTTGTTAAAAAATGTGTATTTACAGAAAAGTGAAATATTAAATTTAATATTAGGCTAAGTGTGCCTACAGCGGTCTGCTACAAGCACAATGACCTGTAGAAAGACAAAAATCACAACTAATGGTTACCCATGTAGCGGGTAGTTCAAACAGGTGCAGTCACCAGGAACCATACCATATGCTTATTTTATAAGCTTTGTAAAAACGGACTCACAACACATACAACATTAAACACATATAGTACTAGGGTGTACTGTAAGAGGTATTCCTACTTGTGAAGCTTTCTTGTAGGCTTCATGAGCACAGTCAGGACGCCGGGGTGTTGCTTCAATGGCTATCTGTGGTGGATAATAATGTAGCTGTAATCGTTCAGTCTATCACACTTACGTTTGTGGACGATTATCTTAGGTCGTATGTTCTGTATCATACTCACAAGCACAGGACTCCTTGGTCACCGTCTTACCCCGCACGCTGCTCCGCTGATGTGGAGTTAGGATGTGGTTCTGAGTATTTATACCTTTTCATCCTGATTGGTGCATGTAAGGGTGTGTTAATTAGGGGTGTTACCTGCCACTGATTGTATGACCATGTATGGAGCATCCGCTTCCTGACCATACAGGGCTCATGTGTATGTTTCGGCCTGCACCGGCCTGAGGTTAGTGTCTGCATCAGAGATCCAGTATAGACGGCGCATGTGCAGTTGTGTTACTGCATGTGTACATGCCTGAAGGTAGTGAGTGTTTCACGCGCATGCGTGGTGTCCATGATTCACTCCTTGTTTTTAATCAGAACTGTTGGTCCTTTATGATGATAATTGACTCCAGGGTACATCATCATTAAGTCCGTTCAGATGGGTCCCCAATCTGAACACCCAACGTTGTTCCTTCTGGAAGAGGCCGGTCTCTGAGGGTAGTTGTTCTATGACCGTCCATTTCAAATCATTGACACAGTGTTGTTGGGTCAGAAAATGCGTTGCCATTTTGGTAGTGCTCTTTTTGCACCTCACATTGCTTTTATGTTCATTTAGACGTGTTTTTATGGCTCTCGTGGTCATTCCCACATACTCCAGGTTGCATGGGCATTTGATCATGTAAATGACGTTTTTCGAGTTGCAATTTGAGAATCTCCTTTGTTCCCATGTTGTGCCATTCCGAAAAGTAAGTCTCGTACTTTTTTCAGTCAGGTGGCAGCTGCTGCAATTGCCACAAGGGAAATGGCCCTGGATGCCAATTGTAGGTTGAAGGGCTGCTGTAGTTGGTTTTGGTCTTGTGTGTACCAATATGTCTCTAAGGTTACGTCCCCTGCGATGTGCGAACATGGGTTTCTCAAAGGTCAATTTGCCACAAGTTAGTATTCGCCAATGTTTGTTTACAATCTTAGATACATCATTTGACAAGGTGTTAAATGTTGTCACACAGATTGGCCGTTTATTCTCTGTAGGTTCTTTTGTTCTCTCCTCGAGTAAGGCCTCTCTGTTATTGTTTTTTGCCCTTTTCATCGCTTTGTTGATGATTTTTTCGGGGTATTCTCGTTGTTTGAGTTTCTTTTTCAGATCGTCTGCTTGTTGTCTGAATTCGGAAATGTCTGTGCAGTTGCGCCTAAGGCGTAAAAACTGTCCATATGGCAGATTTTCTCGGAGATGTCTCGGGTGAAAGCTGTCGAATCTCAACAGGCAATTCCGGGAAGTAGGTTTGAAGTGAGTGGTGGTCTTCAGCACTCCTGACTCCGCATAAATGTTCAAATCCAGGAAGACCAATGTCTCGTTGGAAACTGTGCTTGTGAATTTTAGAAAAGTGTTTTGGTTATTTAGCCATTCCAGAAAGCTCGCTGCTGACTGTGGATCACCTTCCCAGATGACTAGAATGTCATCTATGTACCTCCTCCAGCATTTTATGTTGGCCCTGTATGGATTTTGATCATGGAGGATCTTGTTGGTCTCGAGATGGTGCACATAGAGACCGGCTAGGCTCGGAGCAAAGGTGCTTCCCATGCTAGTCCCATGGCATTGTTGGTACAGCGTTGTTTTGTATTGGAAAAAGTTTCTTTGTAAGGCCAGTGAAATGCATTCCATAACCAACCCTCGTGGTGTTTGGTATCTCCAAGGTGTCGAGAAAAGGACTTCCTCTATGATAATCAATGTTTCGTCATGAGGAAGGCTGGTATATAGGCTTTCCACATCGAGGGACATCAGAAGTTGTGTTTGTGGATCAAAGGTTGTCTCTTGTAACAGTTGTAGGACCGCCTTTGTGACCTTCAGGTAAGTATTTGTGGCTTGTACTAGAGGGCGTAAAAAGGCATCCGCGAATTTTGATAGTGGTTCTAGTATAGAGCCAATACCCGATACTATCGGTCTGCCTGGGGGTTTTGTTAGGTTCTTGTGTATTTTTGGAATACAATAAAAGTATGGGATGCGTGGCTTTTTCTGCTCGAGGAATTCTCCTTCCTTCTTACTTAGCCAATCGTGTGTTAGGCCTTCCTCAATCATACCTCCGATCCGTGTCCTGAGGTTTTCAGTCGGGTCTTCATGTAGGACCATGTAATTGCGTCTGTCTGATAGGAGTCTCAGGCATTCATTGTCATAATCCTCCGTTGTTTGTAGCACAATCGCTCCCCCTTTGTCTGCCGGTTTGATCACCAGGCTTTGGTCCTCGGACATGGTTTTCAAGGCAATTTGTTCCTCCTTGGTCGTATTGTGAAAAGTCCGTGTGGTGGACTTATTCAGTTGGTTAACCTCTGTCATAATGGCTTTCTCAAACGTTAATACTTCGAGGGGAAGTGTTGAGTCCGGAGGTGTGAAGGTTGATTTAGGTTTAAGACCTGTATCTGTTGTTGGGGCTTGTGGTGGTTTGTCGTGGAAGAAAGCCTGTAGTTTTAACTTCCGTATAAACTCTTGTATCTCCACGTTTATCTTGAAGATGTCCGGTCTCTGCGTTGGTACGAAACCCAAACCTTTGTTAAGTACCTGTCGTTCTGTTGTCGTTAGTGGCTTTGAAGTCAGATTGACCACTAGGTCCCTCTCTGGTTGCTGGTTGAAGCTTGATTGGGTAGGGAGCCCGTCATGCTCCTGGTCTGTCGTGGGTTCTCTTGGCCTTTGTCTTCCCAAGTTACATTGTTGCCTTTCCGGTTCTTTCCACGGTTCCCAGGGCGGGACCCTAAAAAAGGCTGTGGACCGAAGAAACCCCCATTGAAGTCTGGATTCCATTGTGGGTATCCTTGGACATTCGGTGGGTGGTTAAACTGAAATGGTTGGAAAGGTGCTTGTCCCATGTACTGTGGATATTGGGGTTGGTATCCTCTCCACCCTCGTTGTCTTGGGAACTGTTGCCTTCTCTGCCTCCAACCACCTCTATTCTGACGGTTTCCTTTTCCCCCACTGGAATTTGAGCTGTTGGAGCTGGTGTCTGACCCATCACTATCAGTATCATTGCTTCTGTTCGTGGCTACATAGTCAGCCCTAGTGTAAGGGTATGCTCCTTCTGGGGTGCATTTATCTTTATCTTTACTCAATTTGTTGAGTTTGCTTTGTTTCAGGCTAAATTCAAATTCCGTCATTTGTTGATTAAGCTCGTCTAATCTGGCTTTTAAATCCTCGGTTGATATATATGTTTTTAGTTTGACTTCAATCTTATCAATTTCGATCTTCAGCTCTTGAGTAATTCTGGTTGCCGTTTTAATAATTAGGACCAACCAGTCCCTGGTGCAGTGCCATGAGATCAATGACCACTCCTTCTTGAACTGCATGTCTGTCTGGAAGATGAAAGGTTCGGTTTTTACAATCAAACCAGGGGGGCCCATTTTGTTCCTCAGATACCCCGTCATTAACAGACCATGTAGGGCTGCTTTGATCTGGTTACGTCTTAGTTTTACCAATTCATTCCAGTCGTTAATACTCGGTCCAGTTTCTGGGTTACTGAGTCCCTCAAAGGGATTTGGATCTGCCAGGATTCTATCGATTTCCTCCTCGCCAAAGGTAAGGCCATGTTCGTCCTCCATATTCAGTTGACCGCTGTGGCTTACAGTTTACCTAGTTTATGTGTTTATGTGTTGTGAAGAGAGTCAGGGGTTGTACTCCCGCAGCTGCACGCTGCCTAGACTATATAGAAATCAAATGAGGGAGGTAGAGCTGGTCGTTGGATTCATGCTCCACAGGAATAGTTACATAAACAAAGTGAATCCAACAGGGGAGGGGGACAAGAGTGATCAAAAGTGATTGAAGCACTCAGAGTTTTGAAAAATACCCCTCACACACCAAAAGGCCCCTTGGTGTCATGCTTCATCATCGGGGTCTTCGCACCCCTCTATCGGGATGCGGCGTGCTGCGACCTACGACTACGCGGGAGCACTTGCAGTGTTGACTATGTGTGGTGTCCAGTGTGTGGGGTATGTAAAGAGTGAGTGGGGGGTGTGTAGTGAGAAAAATTATTAAAAAGTACCTGGCACTAGAGTGTGGAAGAAAAATTTATTCTGGACTCTGGCTGGTACTGTTAAAAGAAGTGCAGATTGAGGTCTAAGTTGTATAATGAACAAGACCTCTGGTGTGCGTTGTTGTCGACATGTTTCGGAGACAAGCTCCTTCCTCAGGACGGGGGCACAACCTCCCCTCCCTACTCACGTCTTGTTAAAAAATGTGTATTTACAGAAAAGTGAAATATTAAATTTAATATTAGGCTAAGTGTGCCTACAGCGGTCTGCTACAAGCACAATGACCTGTAGAAAGACAAAAATCACAACTAATGGTTACCCATGTAGCGGGTAGTTCAAACAGGTGCAGTCACCAGGAACCATACCATATGCTTATTTTATAAGCTTTGTAAAAACGGACTCACAACACATACAACATTAAACACATATAGTACTAGGGTGTACTGTAAGAGGTATTCCTACTTGTGAAGCTTTCTTGTAGGCTTCATGAGCATAGTCAGGACGCCGGGGTGTTGCTTCAATGGCTATCTGTGGTGGATAATAATGTAGCTGTAATCGTTCAGTCTATCACACTTACGTTTGTGGACGATTATCTTAGGTCGTATGTTCTGTATCATACTCACAAGCACAGGACTCCTTGGTCACCGTCTTACCCCGCACGCTGCTCCGCTGATGTGGAGTTAGGATGTGGTTCTGAGTATTTATACCTTTTCATCCTGATTGGTGCATGTAAGGGTGTGTTAATTAGGGGTGTTACCTGCCACTGATTGTATGACCATGTATGGAGCATCCGCTTCCTGACCATACAGGGCTCATGTGTATGTTTCGGCCTGCGCCGGCCTGAGGTTAGTGTCTGCATCAGAGATCCAGTATAGACGGCGCATGTGCAGTTGTGTTACTGCATGTGTACATGCCTGAAGGTAGTGAGTGTTTCACGCGCATGCGTGGTGTCCATGATTCACTCCTTGTTTTTAATCAGAACTGTTGGTCCTTTATGATGATAATTGACTCCAGGGTACATCATCATTAAGTCCGTTCAGATGGGTCCCCAATCTGAACACCCAACGTTGTTCCTTCTGGAAGAGGCCGGTCTCTGAGGGTAGTTGTTCTATGACCGTCCATTTCAAATCATTGACACAGTGTTGTTGGGTCAGAAAATGCGTTGCCATTTTGGTAGTGCTCTTTTTGCACCTCACATTGCTTTTATGTTCATTTAGACGTGTTTTTATGGCTCTCGTGGTCATTCCCACATACTCCAGGTTGCATGGGCATTTGATCATGTAAATGACGTTTTTCGAGTTGCAATTTGAGAATCTCCTTTGTTCCCATGTTGTGCCATTCCGAAAAGTAAGTCTCGTACTTTTTTCAGTCAGGTGGCAGCTGCTGCAATTGCCGCAAGGGAAATGGCCCTGGATGCCAATTGTAGGTTGAAGGGCTGCTGTAGTTGGTTTTGGTCTTGTGTGTACCAATATGTCTCTAAGGTTACGTCCCCTGCGATGTGCGAACATGGGTTTCTCAAAGGTCAATTTGCCACAAGTTAGTATTCGCCAATGTTTGTTTACAATCTTAGATACATCATTTGACAAGGTGTTAAATGTTGTCACACAGATTGGCCGTTTATTCTCTGTAGGTTCTTTTGTTCTCTCCTCGAGTAAGGCCTCTCTGTTATTGTTTTTTGCCCTTTTCATCGCTTTGTTGATGATTTTTTCGGGGTATTCTCGTTGTTTGAGTTTCTTTTTCAGATCGTCTGCTTGTTGTCTGAATTCGGAAATGTCTGTGCAGTTGCGCCTAAGGCGTAAAAACTGTCCATATGGCAGATTTTCTCGGAGATGTCTCGGGTGAAAGCTGTCGAATCTCAACAGGCAATTCCGGGAAGTAGGTTTGAAGTGAGTGGTGGTCTTCAGCACTCCTGACTCCGCATAAATGTTCAAATCCAGGAAGACCAATGTCTCGTTGGAAACTGTGCTTGTGAATTTTAGAAAAGTGTTTTGGTTATTTAGCCATTCCAGAAAGCTCGCTGCTGACTGTGGATCACCTTGGAGATACCAAACACCACGAGGGTTGGTTATGGAATGCATTTCACTGGCCTTACAAAGAAACTTTTTCCAATACAAAACAACGCTGTACCAACAATGCCATGGGACTAGCATGGGAAGCACCTTTGCTCCGAGCCTAGCCGGTCTCTATGTGCACCATCTCGAGACCAACAAGATCCTCCATGATCAAAATCCATACAGGGCCAACATAAAATGCTGGAGGAGGTACATAGATGACATTCTAGTCATCTGGGAAGGTGATCCACAGTCAGCAGCGAGCTTTCTGGAATGGCTAAATAACCAAAACACTTTTCTAAAATTCACAAGCACAGTTTCCAACGAGACATTGGTCTTCCTGGATTTGAACATTTATGCGGAGTCAGGAGTGCTGAAGACCACCACTCACTTCAAACCTACTTCCCGGAATTGCCTGTTGAGATTCGACAGCTTTCACCCGAGACATCTCCGAGAAAATCTGCCATATGGACAGTTTTTACGCCTTAGGCGCAACTGCACAGACATTTCCGAATTCAGACAACAAGCAGACGATCTGAAAAAGAAACTCAAACAACGAGAATACCCCGAAAAAATCATCAACAAAGCGATGAAAAGGGCAAAAAACAATAACAGAGAGGCCTTACTCGAGGAGAGAACAAAAGAACCTACAGAGAATAAACGGCCAATCTGTGTGACAACATTTAACACCTTGTCAAATGATGTATCTAAGATTGTAAACAAACCTTGGCGAATACTAACTTGTGGCAAATTGACCTTTGAGAAACCCATGTTCGCACATCGCAGGGGAAGTAACCTTAGAGACATATTGGTACACACAAGACCAAAACCAACTACAGCAGCCCTTCAACCTACAATTGGCATCCAGGGCCATTTCCCTTTCGGCAATTGCAGCAGCTGCCACCTGACTGAAAAAAGTACGAGACTTACTTTTCGGAATGGCACAACATGGGAACAAAGGAGATTCTCAAATTGCAACTCGAAAAACGTCATTTACATGATCAAATGCCCATGCAACCTGGAGTATGTGGGAATGACCACGAGAGCCATAAAAACACGTCTAAATGAACATAAAAGCAATGTGAGGTGCAAAAAGAGCACTACCAAAATGGCAACGCATTTTCTGACCCAACAACACTGTGTCAATGATTTGAAATGGACGGTCATAGAACAACTACCCTCAGAGACCGGCCTCTTCCAGAAGGAACAACGTTGGGTGTTCAGATTGGGGACCCATCTGAACGGACTTAATGATGATGTACCCTGGAGTCAATTATCATCATAAAGGACCAACAGTTCTGATTAAAAACAAGGAGTGAATCATGGACACCACGCATGCGCGTGAAACACTCACTACCTTCAGGCATGTACACATGCAGTAACACAACTGCACATGCGCCGTCTATACTGGATCTCTGATGCAGACACTAACCTCAGGCCGGCGCAGGCCGAAACATACACATGAGCCCTGTATGGTCAGGAAGCGGATGCTCCATACATGGTCATACAATCAGTGGCAGGTAACACCCCTAATTAACACACCCTTACATGCACCAATCAGGATGAAAAGGTATAAATACTCAGAACCACATCCTAACTCCACATCAGCGGAGCAGCGTGCGGGGTAAGACGGTGACCAAGGAGTCCTGTGCTTGTGAGTATGATACAGAACATACGACCTAAGATAATCGTCCACAAACGTAAGTGTGATAGACTGAACGATTACAGCTACATTATTATCCACCACAGATAGCCATTGAAGCAACACCCCGGCGTCCTGACTATGCTCATGAAGCCTACAAGAAAGCTTCACAAGTAGGAATACCTCTTACAGTACACCCTAGTACTATATGTGTTTAATGTTGTATGTGTTGTGAGTCCGTTTTTACAAAGCTTATAAAATAAGCATATGGTATGGTTCCTGCACCTGTTTGAACTACCCGCTACATGGGTAACCATTAGTTGTGATTTTTGTCTTTCTACAGGTCATTGTGCTTGTAGCAGACCGCTGTAGGCACACTTAGCCTAATATTAAATTTAATATTTCACTTTTCTGTAAATACACATTTTTTAACAAGACGTGAGTAGGGAGGGGAGGTTGTGCCCCCGTCCTGAGGAAGGAGCTCGTCTCCGAAACATGTCGACAACAACGCACACCAGAGGTCTTGTTCATTATACAACTTAGACCTCAATCTGCACTTCTTTTAACAGTACCAGCCAGAGTCCAGAATAAATTTTTCTTCCACACTCTAGTGCCAGGTACTTTTTAATAATTTTTCTCACTACACACCCCCCACTCACTCTTTACATACCCCACACACTGGACACCACACATAGTCAACACTGCAAGTGCTCCCGCGTAGTCGTAGGTCGCAGCACGCCGCATCCCGATAGAGGGGTGCGAAGACCCCGATGATGAAGCATGACACCAAGGGGCCTTTTGGTGTGTGAGGGGTATTTTTCAAAACTCTGAGTGCTTCAATCACTTTTGATCACTCTTGTCCCCCTCCCCTGTTGGATTCACTTTGTTTATGTAACTATTCCTGTGGAGCATGAATCCAACGACCAGCTCTACCTCCCTCATTTGATTTCTATATAGGACCAGAGTATCCCCATTTCCTCTATTTCCATCTTCCCTACGATTTATTTGCTCTATTTTATCTACTACCTTGTTTGGCAGTTCCCCCATGCATTCATTTGTATTGAACAAGAGGCCCTCAAGCTTGTTAACCTTTTCAGTAAGATGGTCAATCTTGGATAAGAGCGGCTTAATTATTCCCCTCATTTTTGATCAAACATTCCCAATAGTTTCTTAATATTGGCTTCATCCCATAACATGGTGCCTTCGTCCTCACCCCCAGTGTCCTCTATGCTATTTTTCCGAGGTGGAGTTGCAGGTCTATTCTTGCTAGAGCGTAGTCCGCCGTGCCTGGGTGGGCCCTTTAGTCACCCTGGGCGCAGGGACAGGTACAGGGATTAAGGTGTTGTCCTCCACTATTTCTAGGTCCGGATCTACGCCAGCTTGAACAACCTCATCTGTTTTACTCAATGAGGAAGATGGGGACACATTATCAGCGGGGCACTCAGTACTGTTCTCTGAGAGTGCCACTGTTTCACTGGTATTTTCTAATTCAATTAAATTAGCTCGGGGTAGGTCGATTGGATTAGTGCTAGAAGTTGGACTCAGTCCCAAGGAGGACCTTCTATCGTTATTTATCTTAGTGACCACTTGGAATAAGTAATTATCCATTGTGTTTGCAGGGGCTATGGCTTGTTTTTGTTTAGACATACCAGCAACAACTATAGACACAGACAGTGACGACCCAAAATATGCAACAAGCCTATATTTCAGGAGCCGCTGCTATCATAAGTGTATGAAACCTCCCCTTATGTCCTTCAGTACTTGATGATTGTCACAGGATTTCCGCTAATAGCGGTGTTAACTCACAAGTATTTTAGGCAGCGTTCCTGGCCCAGTCCAGTCTCTGCCAGTCGCGGACTGTCGCAGACTGTCCCGCCCTTGTCCCGGGCTTCTCCCGCTCGCTCCCGCGCAGCGGGGCTACTCACAGCAATTTGTAGGACTATGGGTAAAGGGGAGGGGCAGGCGGGGAGAGCAGGTAGGTGAGCTGGCAACCCAGCGAAGCGGGACCCGCGCAGCGGGTTCCGCAGAAGTAGGCGAAGAACAAACAAAGCCTCGCAGCCCAGCGTCCTCTCAGAGCAACCACAGCAAAGCGTCCCAACGTTGATTAGAGTGCTCCGTTTTTTAAACAGGAGGGGGGGCAGGCGGGGAGAGCAGCCCAGGTGCAGTTGATCCGGCCGGCGGCGCTTCTGGGACAGGTAGTCCCTGGCCGGCGCTAACACTCCGCTCGCAGCCCTGCCTTACCCTCGACAAGCCCCAGGAGCAATCACACAGGAGTCCAGGTAGGTGAGCTGGCAACCCAGCGAAGCGGGACCAGCGCAGCGTGTTCCGCGAGAAGTAGGCGAAGAACAAACAAAGCCTCGCAGCCCAGCGTCCTCTCAGAGCAACCACAGCAAAGCATCCCAACGTTGATTAGAGCGCTCCGTTTTCTAAACAGGAGGGGAGGGGCAGGCGGGGAGAGCAGCCCAGGTGCTATTGATCCGGCCGGCGGCGCTTCTGGGACAGGTAGTCCCTGGCCAGCGCTAGCACTCCGCTCGCAGCCCTGCCTTACCCTCGACAAACCCCAGGAGCAATCACACAGGAGTCCAGGTAGGTGAGCTGGCAACCCAGCGAAGCAGGACCCGCGCAGCGGGTTCCGCGAGAAGTAGGCGAAGAACAAACAAAGCCTCTCAGCCCAGCGTCCTCTCAGAGCAACCACAGCAAAGCTTCTGAGGGAGTCACATATAATATCCTTCCTCATACTTATGGTATAACATGTAGAGTAATAGCTAGTTTGTTCTATAAAACTGGACGTTTGGAATATTACTACTCTGATTTTTATGAAATTTTTGCAGATCTAAAAGTTGTAGATAGCTTGAATAAAGTGAAACATGCTAAACAAATGAGGGAATTTTTCTTAACAACTAGTGAACTTACTTATGAGTATGCTTTTAGAAATAATTTAACATGTAAATTGAGAACAGAAGAGAAGTCATTTTTAAATATGGTGGAAGAGAGAAGGGCAATTTACAAGCGAAATGAAATGTCGAAACAGACTAAGTCAAAATTTTGGCAAATGGAAGATGAAAAGCTTAATGGTAGAAATGAAAATGTTGCAATTCATATAGATAAACCTGTTAGTGGAAAATTTTGTATAAGAAGAGATAATACTTTATTTGATAATTATTTTGTTGGTGCGAGTCAATGTGAAGACACTTATCGTATTACAGGGGGTTGGGGATTTAAAGGAGACAAAGATCCAATTTTTCCTGGAATTTATTTTATTTGTGGGAATAAAGCTTATTACGTGCTATATAGGTTTAGTTTTTCCCAAACATTTTCATGTGGATAGAAATGTAAAGGGTTCATTTGAAATTGGCAATCACCTGAAAAGATTTAGGAGAGAAAGCTTCACAGAAATAATGGGTGATATATTTGGTGCATTAATACCTATGGTAGGAATAACCCTGAATGCAAACAAAATTAGAAAAATGTCCACAATTGTGGATAGATTGTCAACAGACACTGCAAGTGGATTTCAATTAGTAAATACAGAACTTGTTGCCATAAGAACCATGGTAATGCAGGATCGTCTTGCATTAGACATTCTGCTAGCTAAAGAGGGTGGAGTTTGTGGAATTTTACATGTTCAACATTGTTGTACATACATACCTGATAAGAGTCAGAATATAGAAATGTATATAAAGAATATTACAGAGTTATATAAAGAGGTTGAACCTTTAGAAGATGAAAGTTTTTCAGAACGTTTGGGTAAAAGATTTGCAACAATTAAACACTGGTTTCAAGAAATTGGTAGTTCAATTATAGGCAAAATAGTTTTCCCTTTAATAGTCATCGCTATAATGACACTTTTGTTAAAAATTTGTTGCATGATACACAAGAGAAGAAAACACTTAATAGAAAAGAAAAGAATTTACAAACTGGGAAAAGAAAAAGAAAAAGAAATAGAATTAGAAGAGTTTCGGAGAACTCAATAAGAAAAATGCAGAAAAACAGATGAATCTAAAGTTTAGAAATACTAATATTAAGAAAGTCCAAAACATTATCAAGGGTTAAAAATGTATACATTTTTGGGTATTGTTTGGTGATTTTGAAATCACCAGATGAGGGAGTTGATGGAGCAAGGTGAAGAACAAAATTTTGTTCAAACTTGTGAAGTTAATCTCCCATAATGATTAATCAACTCAGTTTAAAAATGCAATCAACAGTACACGTGGGATAAACTAATGTGCTTTATGTTGCAAACGCAAAAGAAAAATAATAAACTAACCTTGTCTATTGTCTTTGTCAGTATTAAATGCGGCAGTTTAACTAATGGCCTGTGCTTATTATGTGTGCTTATGTTATGTCTTTTGTGACAAAAGCTCATGGTGTTCGTGCAGTTCCTGGAGGGAGAGTAAATATAAAGCTGCATATTTGTGCTTCTGCTAGGTAACACAATTAACAGGGTTAATTAGTAAAGGGGGAGGGTAACAGAATGGGTCTCAATTCTTTAATTAATTGATGTCTTGTGTTTGTTTAATAATAGTTTCCGAAGTGAGGCCTAAAAGATGATTCGAAAAATGGCTGACAGAGATGCAGACGTGAAACCTTGTCTAGTGTGGAGCCTTGCATATGGGTAGTGGTGGAGATTTTTACCGCACAAACATCATTAATTTAAAGAACAGTTCTTTGCTTGAATAGAATGTGCTCACGGAGAGAAGGCTCAAGGACAGGTAGAAAGTGTCTGCCAAGATTAGGAAGTAATGTTCTGAACTCGAGTGAAAAGTATCATTCCTGAGGAAACGGAGAAACGTGGAAATGAATAGACAATAGGGCTTATGTGAAGCCTGGACTTGGTCAAAATTCGGAGATGACCTAACAGTGGACTGACATGGGTCAGCCAATGAGAAGCCTGGATTTCATTAAAAGAATGTAAAATGTAGAAAGTTTAGATAGAAAGAAAGGTATAAAACCTGACATCATGGGCAGGGCAAAAACTCTTGCTTCCCAATTCCTGAATGACGTGACGTGCTGTTGGACTTTTGGCGCACGTAAGGACAGCAGACTTTAAATGATATTTTCTTTTTCAGGTGAAGTGAGAAATAGACAGGGAAATAGATTTAGGGAATGGAAACTGTTATTTTGCTAATAATTCATGTTACTGAATTTGCTTAAATAATGTCAGTCCGTTAATTCATTTCCTAATAAAATGCTGCTTTCTTATTTGAGAATAAAATAACGATTCTAAAACTTAAATGCTTTTCCTTATGAAAAATAAAGTTAATAAATTAGATTTGAAAAAGACAAGCTGGTCTTGTTTATTCATGGTCTAGTTTCCATCAGTTGATCTATCGCCTTGAGTGATTTGATTTTTAGGCAATAATATGTTTAAAACTGCAGTTGTATAAAATATTTTGTGAATAGGTTTTCTAATCAAATCACCTGATTCAGTTGCTCAAAAATTGTCTCGTTGGTGTTATGGGCCTGTATGAGTGTTTAATGAATAAAGGTGAGTATTGAGGTGTTAGGTAGCGTTTGTGAGACAGTTTTTCAATTGGAGCGCTGGATCACTCACTATACAAGTAGCATTTTATTTCTATTTCTTTATGTAGTGTGATGCCACAAATCTTTGATGAAATGGCTTATATTGATTCTGTAATTCTAAGTATTTTTTTCATTCTGTAATGACAAACGTAATATTTGAATAACTCTACAAAACTGAGAACTAAAAAAGTTTTTTTCATAATTGTCTAGGCTTTTTTGGTATGGATTTTCCCTTTCCTGTGAATCAACCCTCCTTAATGTTATTAAGGTTGGCATGTCGACAATATATTCCTGAGTATTCTCTTACTTTCGTTTGACCTTCAAGACTAAAATGCTCTTGATTGCTCCACGCTGCCTTAAATTTCTTTATTGTGTCTCCAGCATTCTGAACACGAGTTTGATGCACACTTTGTGTATGGCTTTAACCACTGACAGATTTGCCTTTTCCAGTACAAATGCAAACCATTTGGTTGACACACTAACCTGCAAAAAGATGCTTTTGGTGGCAATTGTCTCTGTTGAAAAGAGCCAAGTGTTAGGAAGTGCCCCTTTTTTCATCGTTACCTCCACTTTATGCCTGACACATGATGCCCTTTGACTTGAGGTGCCCTGGGTCCCTGCCACCAGGTTCTCAGGGCCTGTGTTCTTCTCAAAAGCTGTACCTTTGTATCCACAATAGGGATATCTCTGGCCACAGATAAGTCCCTGGTAAAGGGAACCATGGGTACCAAGGGCACTATAACCAGAGAAGGCCTCTAAGGTCTGCAGTACCTATTGTTCCACCCTTAGAGGTCCTGTACCACTACACTCACATAATGCCATTGCAGTCTGCGTGTTTAGGTGCAGAGAAAAGTGAAGAGGCAACATGGCACACATCCCTGTGCACCATGCCTACAATCCACTGTCTGTTGCCTAGGTAATGAACAATTAACAATGTCTCAACCAGTAATCATTTGGACAACAAATGCATTAAAACCAGAGACCAGAAAGGAATTGTAAACAAGTGGTAAATGTTGTTGCGGGATACAAGTAGCTATATCAGCACTACATCACAGTGTATGCATAGGTAACCCAATAGTAGGTATGCGCATTTGTGCTCTTGAAGGTGAACAACGCAGTGACACAAGGTAAGGTGAAAAAACAGCGTAAGCGGCGCAAAAATTTCAGATGGATTGGAGGTCACGAATACAGTAAGCAGTTAGTTTTACAAATCATTATTCAACTGCTTGAGGAGACCACAGTAACACCCACAATTTTGCAGAAGGGTCGACGACATTTCGATCTGTACAATTTTAGGTCATCATCAGGACCGGGTTATGTTGTAAATAAGGTGAGTGCTGGGGCGGAGTAGGAGAGTCCAGTTGAGAGGGATGAACCAAGTCAGGAGGATCCAAGCTGGCTCTGAGACGGATGAGATGAATCAACGCCAGGCATGAGTAATCCAAGGCGTTGCCTGAGGAGGATAAGTCAATTGTGGTGGGTGAGCAGTCCCAGGGGGTTGAGGTTTGCGGCGTGCGCGGATGGACATCAACTTTGGAGGAATGAATCTTCATGAATATGGGAGACTGCTAAGACCGGGAACAATCCTCCGGCATGTAGTAGGAAGACAAACCAAGCAAAAGTCTGGGAAGCGAGGGCGAGTGAAGCACGCAAGTATCAGAGCCCACGGTCGAGGTGCCCACACCACTACTTGCCCTGGAAGGAGTGCCTACCCTCCCTTTTCCCCCCTTTTTCACCGGGAGTACAACTGGATGCAACAAGGGGCACTCCTACACCATCGCATACCCTCCTAACCTCTCCAGGACCGCTGCTAAAACCTTAAAACATACCCAAGTTCAACCTTCACTTATGGACCTTGAAACTCTGAACCTCAGAGCAGTCAACATAGCTCAGAGCATACAAAACTCTGTTCTTGAACTGAAAAGTATCCTTAACCTCACGGAACAATCTATCTCGAGTATCAAGCTCTCCCAGAACTCAGTTCTTCCCCCATTAACCAAGCCCTTCCTTCAATCCTTGCCGCTGGCTTCCAGGCACCTTCGGCTTCGAAAGCATCTCAACTACCTCTTGGAGGACGAAACTCAAGCCCTCCACTTATCCTATATGTCCTCTCCTGATGCCCCCAGTCCTCCAAACAAGAAAGATGAATGCTTAATTCACACGGTTGCAATCAACTCTAATAGACCATCAACTCACCGTAACATAGGAGTAAACAGCAACAACTTAGAGCAAGTACCCTATCCTTCCTAACTCATAAGACATGCACTGACCCGCCTCTCTCTGGCCTCCTAATTAACTGCTGATCAGCAGCAAAGCATGCCTCCGACATCGCCGCTCTCATCCTGAGCCAAAAATCTGACATAGCAATCATTTCCGAATCATGGCTCAATGGATCTTCGTCACCTTACCTAGATTTATTGGTCCCTTCAAATTATAGCATTGTAAGGCTTGATAGGTGATTAACAAAAGGGGGAGGCATTGCTTGCACTAACGCTCAGACATCATCGTCACTGAATTTCACTCCGACCCCACTGACTCCTGCGAGTATCTTGCGCTCTCCATATGCAACGCCGCTACCCAGTTGTGCAAACTGCACATCTTCTACCACCCCCAGACAAGAATGACACCTTCATCGACCACCTCACATAAATCATTACAGCTAAGGTGTCCCCCACTCCAATGACATTTTCCTCTGAGACTTTAATCTGCATTGAAATGACCTCAATGGCCCTCAGGTTAACGCCCTCAAAGGCTTCCTTGCCGACCAATCACTTACTCAAGCCTGCACATTACTAACTCACACATAAGGCGCCACACGGGATTGGGTCATTGCTAAGGCAATGGATGTCAGGCTTAACACAATAAATCCATGCGGCTCGTCTGACCACAAAGCTATTATTTTTCTATTGCCTGGCACCCACAAGACAAGGCCAGCGCATCCTGTGTAACCTAAGCTCTGGCTCAGGGACACAAAGAACCGAGATCTCGAAAAGCTGGCTGCAGGTTGCGAGAATGATTAGCCCCCCAAATCTCTCAAATCTCTCAAAGGTCAACGACCTTACAGAACACTACAACACGACTATGTTTGAGATAATTGATGATCTTGCCCGCTAAAGCTAAAAAGATCCAGAGCCATAGAGAAAAAACCTTGGTTCAACAGATCCCTCAACAATGAAAGGAGAACCCTTGGGCTAACAGAAAGAACCTGGAGACGGCACCTCTCAGCCTCCCAACTAAAACTTCTCAGACAGATAAGAAATGCTTACAAGAGGAACATCCTCAAATCTAAAAAAGAGTTCTTTAGATCGGAACTGGAAAACGCTAAGAACAGACCTCGTAAGCTCTTTGAAATGGTCAAACACCAATCTAACAAACTGGCTAAAACTTCCAAAGAAACCTCAAAATACCTAATAACCTGTGAGGAGTTCTCCTTCTTTACAACCAAAATTGACTCCCTTGGAAAAGAACTTAATTCCCCCACCAACATCTGACTTCCTCCTTCCGGGTCCCATCTCTCCTCTCTTCTCCCCAGACAACACCTAAGAACCAGGCGCACTGGTCCAACTTCAAGTTATATGACAACCATTCCATCTCGAAAATTCTATTCCTCTTTAAATCCGAATAACCACTTTAATGACCCACTACCCTCTAGCTGCGTGGCTGCAACCTCCCAATTTATCATTCCCATTTGGACTATAATAATCAATGCTTACTTACTAAAAGGGTCCTTACCTGACTCTAAAAGTCGGTCAAGTCGTCCCCATCTTAAAAAAAACACCCTGAATCCTGCTACTCCAGACAATTTCAGACCAATATTCAATATCCTACTTCTAGCGAAAGCTCTGGAGAAATGTGTGCAACTTCAACTGAGCCAACATATCACTAACTTTAATCTGCAAGACAAATTCCAATCCGGGTTCAGGCCTGGGCCCAGCACAGAAACTAATATTCTTCATATCTGGATGATGCTTCAAGCCCTTGACCAAGGTAAAACATGTCTCCTAATTCTACTGGATCTATTCTTGGCATTCCTCACAGTCAACCATGAGAAACTACTTGAACGCCTCAAATTCAGGATTGGGAGTAAGGGGAACCACTCTCGAATGGTTTAGATCCTTCCTCCGGAACTGCACCCAGAGATTCTTAGTCAACAGTAATCTATCTGCTCCTTCTCCAATAACGATCAGAGTCTCCCAAGGATCAACTCTTTCCCCAACCCTTTTCAATCTCTACCTTGAACCGTTAGCTGTACCGCCAACATCTCCTTCCTCATGTATGCCTATGATACCAAGATCTACATCAAAATCTCATCTCTACAGGAGATCTACTCTTTGAATGAGGTCCTAAAGCTGGCTGTTCAATGGCATGCCTGCAACCAGCTCAAACTAAATGCGTTCCTTCTAATCTCCCACCCTAAAAGTAACACTGATATCCGGGAATGGACCAAGTCGGTCACAGCACTAAACTGCACATCGACCATAGTGGAATCTGCCAAATCTCTCGGAATAATCCTAGAGAGCAACCTGAATATGCGAGAACAGATCAACTCGATTGGCTAAAACTGCCAGGTTCACCTGAGCTACCTTTCCTTGATGACTCGAACCTAAAAAATGGCAGTCCAGGCATTAGTTGTCTCCAGAATTTAATATGGAAGCTCAGCCCTTCAGGCCTGCCCAAGATCTCCACAGCCCCCCTAAAAGCTTGCCTCAACGCCACCGCCTGACTCTTAACAGGCTCAAACATATTCAACCACATCTCACTGCATCTGAAGTCACTGAACTTGAAGCCAGATTCAACTCAAAGTGGCATGTACCACCCACAAAGCGCTACATACGAATTCCCCTGCATATCTCGCCCAGAAAATCATTGTTTCTGGAGGAGCCAGAAGTCCTGGTCTGCCAGAGACTTAGTGCTCCAACCACCTTGCTTCTGAAAGGAAAAAACATACAATTGTGCTTTCTATGGGGCTGTACCAAGAATTTGGAACTCACTGCCGTCTTTCATAAGAAGAATTCTCTCTCTGTCAATATTTATAAAAGAAGCAAAAACTTTCCTAATGGGCAATTTTCGCCCATAAATCATACATTGCACACTCCGCACAGTGGCTTTGCTTATTTTTATTGCCTATAGAGTTTGGAATTACTGGCTGCTATACATCTGGTATTCCCACAAATGTAATTGCTCTGCATTCTGATCTGAACATTGTATGCACTCTGTTATTCCCCAAATGTTTCACTTCCTTTACCCCTACTTATGCTTTTTTATTTATTTTTTCTTTGACTGTTTCCTACTTGTATACAATGTGATATCCCGGTAAAGCGCTCAGATACCCTAACGGGTTACGTTTGCGTTCTCTAAAACACTAAATAAATAAATTAAAAAGAAATTGAGTGAGAATTAGTTAGACTAACTAAGAATGAGTGAGACTAAGTGAGCGAGTTAGAATGGAAACGAGACAGAGTGAGTGAGTTAGAATGGGACTGAGTGAGGCCCCCTTAAAGCCAATTAGAAGTCAGGCCTGGAAATCGAGCTAAAGATTACGCCTCGCCAGTTTTAAAGACCACTAACCCCGTAAACGTGATCTGTATGTCAAAACATTCCACCACTTTAACTTTTTCAAATCCACTCCTGATACACAGGGACCACATCATCTCCAATTAAATGTAATGCATGCCAGAAACCACTGTTCTCTCATAGGTTACCAATTTACCTTGATATCATAAAATGGAGCATTGTGGTCCTCAACATGCTCCAAAAATTTGCACTATAACTCCTTCGGTGTGGAGGACGGCTCCAGGCTGTTCTACGGAGCCAGTGCTCATGTGCTGAGGATGGCTCCAGGCCATCCTAGCACATGAGGCAAGAGTTCCCACTTGTGCTCGCATCAGAGTGATTACCTTTCATTTAAAATAGCCACAGGAGCTTGGGAAAAGCTTCCCCAGCTCCTGAGTCCAATTAGTTTTTTTCTTTGAAATGATGATCGGGGCTATCAGTGCGCTGACGTCACTTCAGAGATTGTCTCATTTCACTTTCACTGCTTTGGTGCTTTGGTGCTCAGGGGGAAATCTCAGCCCTGAGCACTACAATAGACAGGAGAGGTATCATTGTAAAGGGGAGAATCTCCCTTTTCCAAAGATGCCTTTCCCTAGTGGATCCCTGCCTGGGGATAGACATAGGAGGGCAATCACCAAGCCAGAATCCACCCACTAAACACCCAGGAAATATTTTTTAGGGGGGGGGGGGCAGCCACCCCTGGTGATCGGCTGGTGCTCCTCCTCCCCATGCCCAAAAGTCTTGTAGCCCCCTATTCTCCCTGTGGGCAGGTTTGAGGTTCTTACCTCTTGGGAAAGTGGGTGAGGGTTGCCATGGCATTGGCCTAGTCCTACTCACTTGTCCATGGCAGATAGGAGGTATTTTCCTCCAATCTGCCCCTGGCAATGGGCAGAAAGTTCACTGGACCACCAGGGATTAAATTTGGAGGGGGAGACTGTCAGAGGATAATGCCCCCCACACACAGGCCAAAAGGTGCTTCTGTTCCCAGGGTGGCATGTTGGAGGGTTTTCCTTTCAATGTTGAGGGATTCGTTTTACCCTGGGTGGGGGCAGAAAGCCCACTAGACACCAGGATTGTTTTTGTGGAGAAATGTGTGGGATCGGTCGGCCTAGGAATTGGGACAACACGACCCCTCAAATGAACTGCAACAGTTTTTTTGCCCAACCCAGGGGGTAGATGAGAGGTCTTTCACTCCAATATGCCCCAGACAACAGAGAGTTTCTGTATTGCTACAAGGTGTAGGGATGGCCTGCCCACATACCCACACATCAGGCCTGGCCTCCACTTCCAATAAGACCCCAAAAGTCTTTCTGCCCCCTTGGGGACTAAAGCAACCCCATATTTTTGGCAAGAAGAGAACTTTTGATTTTGGATGCTTTATTTTTTTTTATTACATTCTAACACCCATTATTGCTTCTGAGCTAGCGAATCAGAGACTAACACCACGGGTAGCCTGGACTCTCAGGCACAACTGGCTGCCCTCGCTAACATCCACTCGGAGCTATGCACCAATCTTGCAGAAATACTGAACCCAGTTGCCAGGCTTCGTAAGCCCAAAAAGAGAAGAGTGACCTGGTTTAACGCCTCTTGCAGGGAAGCTAAAACCCTTCTGTTGGAATCACTGAAAGCCCGAGATATCCCAATCACAATCAGGGAGAGACGAGTAGCCCATAAATCTGCCCTCCACACTGCAAAAATAGAATGGGACGAGGAGAATTGGACAAAAATAACAGCCGCCCTCGCTTGCCAAGATTCACGGACCTTTTGGCAAATTGTCAGGCACGGCTCGGCTGAACCACTTGCAGCAGTCGAGGCCTGTATAGCACCATCTGTTTGGGAGGAACACTTTAAAAACTTATACCTTCCACATAGCAGTGATAATGGAAGCAGTGAACATGGTGGAGAGTCCCCCAACATCAAAAATAGGCTAACTGACATCGAGGACTTCACCTTAGAAGAAATCACCTAGGCAATTTCCTCCCTGTCTGCTGGTAAGGCGCCGGGCCTAGATAGGCTCCCAGGCGATCTTTACAAGCATGAACCTAATGTCTGGGCTCCCTATCTAGGGGTACTATTTAATTCTATTTTGAAAGGTTTGCCAATCCCTTCCACCTGGCCAGGGGCAGAAATTGTGCCAATTTTCAAAAAGGGGTCTCCCCTCCTTCCTGCAAACTACAGGCCTATAAGCCTAATCGATGTTTCTCAGAAACTCTTTTCCAAGCTCTTGCTAAACCGCCTACACGAGTGGATTAGGGACTATAACATCCTGAGCCCTCTTCAAGCAGGCTTTAGGGAGAAGGTCTCCACAGCGGACCAGGTCTTTCGTCTCGCCATGATACACTGGAAAACAGTACAACTG
Source organism: Lissotriton vulgaris (assembly GCF_964263255.1). NCBI lineage: Eukaryota > Metazoa > Chordata > Amphibia > Caudata > Salamandridae > Lissotriton > Lissotriton vulgaris. The sequence continues at coordinate 40,975 of NW_028243607.1, forward strand.
GAGGGTGGCAGCCTCTACACCGTATTTGTGGACCTGAGGGCAGCGTTCGACCTGGTTCCGAGGAATAAGCTGTGGGAGGTCCTTGATAATCTGGGGGTCCCTGAAGGTCTCTTGAAGATGATAATACGCCTCCACACTAGTAATTACGCCCAGGTTAGATGCGGCAGGATGGGAGAATTGTCTGAGAAGTTCCCCGTTGGCAGGGGGGTAAGGCAGGGTTGTGTGCTTGCACCAACCCTGTTTTGCCTCTATGTCAACGGGGTAATCTCCCACTTAGCGGGCGTAACTAACTCTGACGCCCCGAAACTGGCCGCCGAGAGGGTATCAGCCATCATGTTCGCCGACGACACACTGCTTCTATCTAAGTCGGCAAAAGGTATCCAGTGCACCTTTGATGGCTTTGTGGACTTTTGTGAGGCCCATGGATTAGAAATCAACGCCACCAAGACTAAATTCATGGTCCTCAACCCTCCACAGAAATTCCACTTCCGTCCAAGCATCTCACACACCAAGCTGGAAAGGGTAAATACCTTCGAATACCTGGGAATTGTTTTGAATGATAAATTTACCTGGAGCTCTCACTTGGAAAAAGCTGCACTGAAGTTGACCCAGCAGGCGGGAGGCATAATGAAGCTCGTGTCAAACAACAAATCCGCGGTCAGGCCGATCGGCCCCCCATTACAGATCTATAAATCCCAGGCCAAGGGGGCTGTCATCTATGGATCAGAACTCTGGGGCCACGAAAATACATCTAAACTGTTGAAGGTGGAAAATAAATTCATTCGTAACCTTGTAGGGCTACCACCGAGCACCCCCCTTGTCCCTCTGAGGATGGACCTTGGCTTATGCCCGCTCGATGAGGACCTGGCTCTACGCCCACTGGCCTTCTGGCGTAGAATATGGACAACCCCAGAATTGGCCAGTTACAGGGAAGGACTCCGGGAGATCCTTGCCACTCCTGGTGCCGGAAAAATCAAATGGCTCTACTCTATCAAGCTTGAACTGGAGGCTGTTGGCCTCTCAAATATGTGGTCTGACCCTCAGAACGTGTGCCACACCCTCTCTAAAAAGGATCTAGCCAGGTCATACCGAGAATCCAAACTTTCCCTGATTCTCAACCACCAACACCCCGGGTCCCTGACAGCGTCCTTTTTCTCTCATAAGGTGAACTACAACATGGAACCTACTCTAGACAAAATTTATCCCACTGTACTGAGAAAATTATATCTCCAGTGGAGACATGGCTCTCTCCCCATCAAAACTTTTACAACCAAATGGAACCTTGATCCTAGCAGTACATGTCCTGCTTGTAGAAACTCGGATGAAAGTGAGCTCCACATCCTTTTTTTCTGTCCAGTTTATCATGGGATCCGTAGGCACTGGATTCTCCCTCTATGCAGAAATCTGGGTTTTAAGAAGTGTCTGCCCGCTTACAGAGTCTTAAAAACTGACCTGTCAGACCATATTGTGTTCACTATGGCCAAGTACCTGGGCGCCCTTTGGTCCATTAGAAGGAAATGCCTCAAAACATAGACTGAGTACGGATCTGTTTTTACTATATGAGGATTCCTCTCTAGTACTGTTTTTATGTATTTTACATTTTATTGTACAAATCACTTGAATGTATTGTTTTATATGATTGACTTTTATGGTAAATATTTACCGAAATAAAGGTTTTTGAATTGAATTGCTTCTGAGATGTCCTACAGTGCCTTCAAGTGACCTCGGGCTAAACCCTGCTAAGTGTGACTTTCTAAAACAAAGCATTAATTTCTTTGAACAGAGAGGTTCAGTTGAAATGGCGACTCTGAATCCAGGCAAGGTCAAAGACAACAGACCTGTACTCCCACCAAATTTCTGTTGTGGCCACACAGTTTACAGAGTCGGGTGTTTCACTGAACATCTCAGGGGCTTGATCTTTTTGGGTATGTTAGTGGACATGTAAAAAGATGGTTCCTAAAGCTTTAGGGCAGGGGGTGTCAGAAGTGTTCAAATGTAATAGAACTGTAAAAACAAAATATGATTTAAGACTGTTACTGTAAGGAACAAGGTTGTCAACCAACCTCTTATAAATAGACTTTAAAAGCACGTTTCTATGTATCTGGAACAATCCAGAAGGCTCTGGAGCAAACAAGAAGGCTCTGGAAACAACCATTTATGTTGATTTATTTTGGTCATTTATAAAGCAAGCTTTCATCCCATGTGTATTCTAGCGCTGTATTATGCAACTACGGACACATAGTCCAGAAAGAAATGGTGTGTCCGTGATTAAGCCAGCATGGACAGTGGATTTGTTTAGGCTGTTTCTGCACTTTTAGGCGTGTTCTCCTCTTTTCCGAAGGGCCATGTTTTAATTCTCTTCCTGAAGTGTAATAATTCCCCTGCCTGTCTCAGGTTTTCTACTCTTTTGTGTAGAGTCATATTTTAAGTCTCTCTCTCTGAAGTGTAATAACTCCTCTGCCTGTCTCTATGTGTTCTACTCTTTTGGGTAGAGCCATGTTTTAAGTCTCTCTTTCTTAAGTGTAATAACTCCTCTGCCTGTCTCTATGTGTTCTACTCTTTTGGGTAGAGCCATGTTTTAAGTCTCTCTTTCTTAAGTGTAATAACTCCTCTGCCTGTCTCTATGTGTTCTACTCTTTTGGGTAGAGCCATGTTTTAAGTCTCTCTTTCTTAAGTGTAGTAACTCCTCTGCCTGTCTCTCTATCTGTTCTACTCTTTTGGGTAGAGCCATGTTTTAAGTCTCTCTTTCTGAAGTGTACTAACTCCCCTGCCTGGCTCTGCGTGTTCTACTCTTTTGGGTAGAGCCATGTTTTAAGTCTCTCTTTCTGAAGTGTACTAACTCCCCTGCCTGGCTCTGCGTGTTCTACTCTTTTGGGTAGAGCCATGTTATAAGTCTCTCTTTCTGAAGTGTACTAACTCCTCTGCCTGTCTCTATGTGTTCTACTCTTTTGGGTAGAGCCATGTTTTAAGTCTCTCTTTCTGAAGTGTACTAACTCCTCTGCCTGGCTCTGCGTGTTCTACTCTTTTTGGTACAGCAATGTTTTAAGTCTCTCTTTCTGAAGTGGATTAACTCCCCTGCCTGTCTTTGTGTGTTCTACTCTTTTGGGTAGAGCCATGTTTTAAGTCTCTCTTTCTGAAGTGTACTAACTCCTCTGCCTGTTTCTATGTGTTCTACTCTTTTGGGTAGAGCCATGTTTTAAGTCTCTCTTTCTGAAGTGTACTAACTCCCCTGCCTGGCTCTGCGTGTTCTACTCTTTTTGGTACAGCAATGTTTTAAGTCTCTCTTTCTGAAGTGGATTAACTCCCCTGCCTGTCTTTGTGTGTTCTACTCTTTTGGGTAGAGCCATGTTTTAAGTCTCTCTTTCTGAAGTGTACTAACTCCTCTGCCTGTCTCTATGTGTTCTACTCTTTTGGGTAGAGCCATGTTTTAAGTCTCTCTTTCTGAAGTGTACTAACTCCCCTGCCTGGCTCTGCGTGTTCTACTCTTTTTGGTACAACAATGTTTTAAGTCTCTCTTTCTGAAGTGGATTAACTCCCCTGCCTGTCTTTGTGTGTTCTACTCTTTTGGGTAGAGCCATGTTTTAAGTCTCTCTTTCGGAAGTGTAAATATCTTCCCTGCCTGTCTCTGCATGTTCTACTCTTTTGGGTAGGGCCATGTTTTAAGTCTCTCTTCCTGAAGTGTAATATCTCCCCTGGCTGTCTCTGTGTGTTCTACTCTTTTGGGTGGGGCCATGTTTTAAGTCTCTTCCTGAAGTGTATTACCTCCCCTGCCGGTCTCTGCGTGTTCTACTCCTTTGGGTAGTGCCATGTTGTAAGTCTCTTCCTGTAGTGTAATATCTCCCCTGCCTGTCTCAGGATTATTAGGAGTTCTTCCCAGAGCCGAGTTGCCTCGGTCATGAATGCTCTTCCTCCAAATCTAGTTTTGTTAAACCTGGACCTGCTTGCAAATTAGCTGACGTAGATTTCTTTTGTAGGCATGCCAGTTAATACTATCTTATAAGGGGGCTGGCCCGAGGAAGATCGGAACTTCCAGAAGCAGGGTGTTACAATAATCCAACCATCTCAGGATTACACTTCTATCCACTAAAGCTCTGGACAACATTGGGGGCATTGGGGAGTATCTTGAGTAAAGCACTGATGAGGGAGAAACAGATTCCAGACGTTTTATTCACTTCAGTTTCTAGGCTGAGTTTTTTATCAATGATTACGCCCAGATTTTGAACTGTCTCTGAGGGTACCGGAGGCTTGTCTGATCATATGGGCCATAACTTAGACGGAATGGAGAATAGAATTGTTGTCGCTGGGCAGCATAGAATCTCTGTCTTGTCACTATTAAACTGTAATGTGCTTTCTTTAATTCATGCTGCAGCTCTTTGCATGCATTCATGAAAGATATCGAGTAGTAGTGATTGATCTCCATCCAGGGATACATTGCGTATCATCGGCATAGCTGACAAGATTAATTATGTGTGACTTGATGATTGAGATTAGTGGGCTCCTGTACAGTATGGGACTGATTGCGATCCCTGTGGGACGGCATGTTTAATGTTCCTTTATTCACTTTGGGAGCCTGGGAGGGCCACAGCCTTCTGTCTATTAGACATATAGGATTGCAGCCACTTTGCCACCGTGCCTCTCACTCCAACTGTGGAGAGTATATCCAGGCGAATATCATGGTTGACCATATCGAAAGCGGCAGACAGATCCAGTAAAACCAGTAGGACCGTGTGGCCTTTGTCTGCTCACATTCTCAGTTCATCCATGACTGTCAGCAGGGCAGTTTCTGTTCTATGCCCTGGTCGCAATCCAAACTGCTCATCTTCTAATAAGTGGTTGATTTCTAGAAATGTGATAGTGGCAATCAATCAATTAATCAATCAGTAGATCTGTGGAGCACTTCTTGTCACTCTTGAGGGTACCCAGGTGCTGGCAGGGTCCAATTTATCAGCCGAATAGTCAGATCTCCAGGGACTTTAGGTGCTCTGGGAGAGATGGGGAGGTCCGGAAACATAAGGGTTGCTCACTCCATGTCTTCTCTGATAGGTAGGAGAAGGAGCGACCTTCACATCTGCTAAGTCAGGTGAGGGATAGAGAAAGGGAAGCAGAGGCGAGGTGTCTCGATTGGCTGATGGAAGTTCAGGCAGTGGTTAAAGTAGGCAGGCCCACAGTTGTGCAGGTCCTTGTAGGCATGGGTCAGGATCTTAAATTGGCATCTTTTCTGTACCGGATGCCAGTGGAGTTCCCTGAGGCGAGGCAGGGGTTGATGTGGGTTCATCTAGGGAGATCCAGGATGAGTCTGGCTGTGATGTTCTGTATGGTATGTGCTTGTCAGAAGAGGTGAGCTGTGATCCCTGCAGAGAGCATTACCATAGTCCAGCTGTAGATGAGAGCCTGGGTGATGGTGAGTCTTAAGCTTTGGGGTAGCTGCTGAGGATGAAGAAGCAGGAGGAGACAGAGTTGACATGAGTCATCATCGTTAGCTTGTTGCCCAGAATGATGCCTAGGTCCTTAGTGTAGTTTGTGGGGGTGGGAGGAAGTTCAGGTACTAAGGGCCACCAAGATAAGGCTCATGGAGAGCTTTTGTTTCTGAAGATCAGTAACCCTGCGTTGTCCGTGTTGAGATTCAGTCAGTGTGCCTTCATCCAGTTAGCAACATCTGTCATGCAGTTGAGGAAGTTGGTCTTGTTGGTGTCTTGGGAGAGGGAGAGGATGAGTCGTGCGTCATTGGCTTAGGATATGATGTTGAGTCCGTGGGTTTTGAGAATGCTGGCCAGCTATGTCATATAAGTGTACAAGAGGGTAGTGCTAAGCGAAAATTATTGTGGTATTCCACAGATGATTTCTTTGAGCTCAGAGGTGATGGGAGGGAGGCAGACTTTTGGTGTTCTTCCAGTGAGGAAAGAGGCGATCCACCTGAGAGCCGCTCCTTTGATGCCTATGTTGTGCAACTTTGTGATGAGTGTGGTGAGAGACCGCGTTGAAGGCTGCTAAGAGATTTAGGAGGATCAGAGCCACAGTTTCTCCTATGTCAAGTATGGCTCGGATGTCGTCGGTAGCCGCAATGAGGGCTGTCTCGGTGCTATGGTTGCTGCAGAATATGGATTGGGAGGAGTCAAGTAGGAGGTTTCATTCCAGATTTGAGGAGAGTTGTTGGTTGATGGCTTTTTCTAATACTTTGGCAGGAGAGGAAGGAGATCAGTCAGTAGTTGTTGAGCTTGTTGGAGTCTGCCGATGGTTTCTTTAGTAGAGCGTTGACTTCTCCGTCTTTCCAATCCTCAGGGAAGGTGGCCATGGCAATTGAGGTGTTGAATAAGGTGGTGAGTACACAGCTGCTTCTGACTTAGCCTAGTTTGAAGATGTGGTGAGGTCATGGGTCGGTTGGGGCCCCTGAGAAAACAGAGTTCATGATGGAGGCGGTGTCCTGTGGGGCGAGATGGCTCCATTCAGTTGGTTGGATGTCTGTGGTGGTAGCAGGGTCAATGTGCTGCTGGAAGTTGGTAACATTGAGCTTGGCTGTTTCTGTAGATGTTGTCAATCTTGTTGTGGTAGAAGTTTGCAAGGTTGTCACATAGGGGGAAATGTTATTTACTGCAGGTGAGGGGCTGGAGAATTCTTTGACAATGTTGACGAGTTCTATGCTGTTGGTATTAGTGGCAGTCATCTTTGATTTTAGGACAGTTTAAATCCCACTCTCTTGGACCGCACCATTTGCTTGCCAATCGGAGTTCCAGTGAACACATCACCCATGTTTCTCCCGCCGACCGATCTTACCTCTGCATCCAGGAAATCTTCCTCCTCTGTGAACCTTGCGCTTCCTGGAGAGCGTTCTCTGCGATGGGAGCCTTGCGCTTCCTGGAGAGAGCTCTTGACGATCTGCACGAGATAAAACAGACAAGAGACAGCTAAGTATATTTAATGTTTACCTCATTAATGCGGACATACAAGTCAGGAATTTGACACAAAGGAATCATGATTGAGCATCGGTAAAAGAAGTTGGTGGACACAAGTTCAAGATAAATGATTATTTATTTTGTGACTCAGGCAAACTGCACTAACTACTACTGGACTTACATCTCGAAGCTCCACTCCAACTTAGTTAATTACATTTTTTGTAAGCATATCGATCAATAAATGGATAGATAACTGTGCAAAAAAGTCATTACTACTTTCCATATCTATCGATGAGAATTTTGAGTCCGAATTTAACATTTCAACAACTATAAGAATGAACTTAATGAATTGACTGGATAGTTGGATTGTTTTCTCAGAGAGGCAAAGTATAATAGCTTGACAACACATTCTCACCTCATGTTCGTTAAAGACATATTTCAACAATGATTGCCACTCCTGTCGCAGTCAGGGGCAATTATATACAATAGGTAGTAGTGTTTCATTGGGAAGACCACATAATCTACAACTGTACACTGACCAATTTTGTAACCATGATGGAGTTTCGTCCTTTGTTGGGTATCAACCAAATCTTAGCCTAAGAAATGTATCTTGTGTAAATGGCTGTAAGTAAGAGAGTAAGTATGGGTGGAGCTCGATTTTACTAAATAAATTGATGACCGACCAGGCATGCCTTTTAACTGCAATGGCCTCCGTAACCAATAGTAAGGGTAAGAAATTCGTCGATCGATTTAATAAATATTTGAGGGGGCGTGGCCAAGATGGCGGCGGAGTAGGGCGCCTTTCCGAGCCGCTCCGGCGCTGATCCGGCAAAGCTTCTAATAGCACGGTCCTGAAGGAGCGGTCCCGCTTCAAAAGTGGTGGGGAAGTCTACCTGACGAGGCGGTCTGCTTTGATGCTGTCGCTGGAGCGGTGAAGCCCCGAGATCGCCCTCGAGATCGATCGACCTCTGCGGCCTGTGCAGCCCCGGCCTTTCTTGATCTCAGCGTCCGGTGTGGAAGGAGGGCGGAGCCCCTGAGGACCCGCCTGGAGACCCCGGAGCTAGCGTAAGGTGGAGGGACGCGTGGTATCACCGGGGCGGAAGGTCTAGCTGCGGACGTGGATTGGAGCCACCTGGCCTGTGAGGTGCTGCAGAATTGCGGGGCTCGGCGGGAAGAGCCCCACACTGGTCGCCGAGGGGTGGCACGAGACTTCTGAACGCCAGGGGCGGTGGTCCTGGGCAGTAGCGATTTCCCTGCCCGAGCCCGGAGGCGGTGAGCGGCACCGGACCAGCAGATCCCGGCAAGGCCTGGGCCACGTGTGGATCGGAAGAGGTTTGGGGGACAACGACAGCACTTGTGCGTGGCCGCCATTGGACTTATGCTCGCCTGTGCACCTGTGAAGCCCACGGCTCGTACTGCTGGACATGTGGAGCCCGACATATCGGCAGTTTCAGGGGGACTGCGGGCTATAGGGTGAGGCCTGGCATTCGATTTCATAGGCACCCGCTCTAGCCTGGGCCGAGCGACAAAGCCCGCCATCTTGTTTGGCCACGTGGCGCTTGGTCGGGACTCTGTGGGCCACCATGTCTAATGCGCAACGCAAAAGGGGCCCAGGAAAGGATAACGCCCTGAAATCCTCCCAGCAGCCGGCGTCCCCTGGAGCTAGTGGGTCGTCGAAGCAGTCGGATGATGAAGCGCCGGCGACAAAAGCCTTTATGACTGAACTTTTTGCCTCCATTAAGGAGGATATCTCCGAGCACCGAGCGCAATTGGCCTCCGATCTGAGGGAGGTGCGGAGAGATGTAGACGGCTTGGGCGAGAGGGTGTCGACCCTGGAAGACCATAATCTAAGTGTGGCCAACGACGTGCACTTGCTGCAGCAGGATATCATTCGCCTCACCGAGCAGAACCTGGACTTACAGACGCACACGGAGGATTTGGAAAACCGTTCCCGCAGGAATAACATTCGTATACGGGCGGTGCCATGGGATGGTGAGGCAGGGGACCTGCGTGGCTATGTCCAGGAGTTATTCCTCCAAATATTGGATGAGGAGGATACTAAGGAAATCCAGATGGACAGAGTGCATAGAGTGGGGCTGCCCAGGCGCGGAGGGGGCCCCCTCCCCGATATCCTTGTGTGCGTTCATGATTTCCAGGTTAAAGAGCGGATCCTCCGCAAGGCCAGAACAATCGCATCGCTGCCATTCCGTGACCACCGCCCCCAACTGTACCAGGATCTGGCGGCCTCCACCCTGCAGAAACGAAGGGAGTTCCGCCCGGTGACTGCATTCCTGAGAGAACGGGGCATCGCTTATTCCTGGGGACATCCGTTTCGGATCATCTTTCGGTGGCAGAATCGTCTCGCGCAAATCCGCACCCTTCAAGCAGCAAAGGAACTTCTGGGCCTGGAGGATGTGCCGCCCTCACAGGCCGCAACTGCTTCTCCGTCTCGGAGGCGCCACCGTTCATCTTCCTGGCATAGGGTGGGTGCTTCACCTGATCGACGGCGGCCGGACCTCTCTACCAGCCTGCAGGAGCGGGGCAACGCTGTGGCGTCGGTGGCATCGGCCACACTAGCTGACACGCAGCAAAGCTCCGGAGCGGCGTGACCTCCTTATCTTGATGGATCGGCGCCGGAGGGGTTCGGGCCTTCTGGTTGGGGGGTTTGACAGTACTCTTGGAGGAGACACCCTCAACTGTGGCCATGGGGGATAGTGTACTAGTCCCTCCGGCCTGCTTCCTGGAAGGAAGGCCTCTTACGGACTTCGGCCTTCTGGACATGATGAGTACTGTTTTTGTATTTATATTTTTGTTTCTGCTCTTGTTTATGGTTGTATTTCGATTGGGGCGGGGATGGGAGTTGGGGAGTTCGGGGTGTTGGGGGGGGACCCGTGACGGTTGGAAGGGGGGGATGTTCGAAGTGTGGCTGCGGGTGTGCGAGTACAATAGCGTTGTGGTTGTCATTGCGATGGTGGATTGGCGAATGCTGGTCATTTCTTGTGTGTGGGCTGGCCTAGTTGTGGGGAGGGGGACACTTGGCGTGCTGAGAGCAGTTTACTGGATTCATCTTTGTTATGCCGATTAGCATAGGGACGTGGAATGTTAAGGGCATGAATTCGCCACAGAAGCGGCAGAAGGTTTTGAAGTATGTAGTGGACCACCACCTTGATGTTGTTGGGCTGCAAGAAACCCACTTAGCGCGGAAAGATGAGATGCGGCTCCGCCATAGGGCCTATCCCATTATTTATAGGTCTTCCGCTGCTACGAAACACAGGGGAGTGGCACTCCTCTTCAGAGCTGCGCTGCACTTTCAGCCTGTGGAGGTCCGTCACGATAAGGAGGGCCGTTGGCTAATGGTCAAAGGACTTATACAAGGTCGATTGTGCACCTTCGTGGTGGTGTATTTACCCAATGCTGGTCAGAATAAGTATCTGCAGGATCTACTGGTGAAGGTGGGAGACTTTGCAGAAGGGCACTTGTTCCTGTTGGGGGACTTCAACTTGGTGTGGGACAGGGATCTGGACAGCTCAGGGGGACACAGGGCGGGTACAGGGGTGTTTTCTGGTTCCACACAGCAAGGGGTGGGGGAGCTGGGACTAGTTGATGGCTGGCGTTTTTTCCACCCTACCACGAAGGACTATACATTCTTCTCACACGTGCATCACTCCTATTCCTGTTTAGATTACATCTTCCTTAGTCAGTCCCTACGCGGGAACGTGTTGGATGCCGCTATTCTTCCGATCTCGGTGTCGGACCACAGTCTCTTGGTGCTTAATCTTCGATGGTCGCCGCCTGACGCTTCGTGTCGGAAGTGGTATTTTCCAGCGTCGGGGTTCAGGGACGATGTATCTAATCAGGCATTGCGCCTTGCTATTTGAGAATTCTTTGACCTCAATCCTCCGTCGGACACCTCACTGGCGACCACGTGGGACGCCTTTAAACCTACGATCAGGGGCACATGCCTGGGACTCAACTCGCAGATTAACGCATTGCGGAGGAAGGAACGTGAGGCCTTGGAGGCTGAGGTGGTCGAGCTCGAGCGGGCTCACAAACTTAACCCCTTGAGAGTGACCCTTCGACCGTTGACGGCAGTACGGGGCAAATTGAAGGCACACTATGCCAATAGGGCCGAGCTTACTCTCCTGCGATTGGGGCGTCAATCATACTCTTGCGGCAACAAGATTGGCAGACACTTAGCGCGACAACTGCGGGATAGGAGGGAGAGGGAATACATAGGGGGGGATCAGAGATACCGCGGGAGTGTTACACCATCGCGACGGGGCGAAGGCGGACATTTTTGGACGCTTTTACGCCGAACTGTACACGGGCGACGCCCTGGATGCTGAGTCACAGCGGGAGTTTCTACAACATTGGCCGTTACCACGGGTCTCTAGGGAGTGGAACGACTTGTTAGAGGCACCGATCTCGAGGGAGGAGGTTCTTTCCGCCATCAAAAATTTGAAATTACACAAGGCCCCGGGTCCGGATGGGTACACAGCGGTCTTCTACAAGACATATGCTACTGAGTTGTGTGACTTTCTGGTTACCCTCTTTAATGCTATGGCGACGTCGGGAATGAACGAGGGGACACTGGCGGAGGCGGTGATTACGGTCTTGCCGAAACCAGGGAAGGATCCGGAGCATTGTGCTTCGTTTCGTCCCATAGCCTTGCTTAACATAGACGCGAAGCTTTATTCGGCGATTCTGGACGGCCGTCTCCAGGATCTGCTACCGGCGATCATACACCCGGACCAGTCTGGCTTTATTAAAGGCCGCCAGACTCACGACAATACCCGTAGAGTAGTTCACCTTATCGAAAAAGCAGACAGGTTCCGCATCCCGGCAGTGTTGGTGGGTCTGGACGCGGAGAAGGCCTTCGATCGAGTGGATTGGGGATTTCTGTTTAATACATTGCGAGCATTCGGCTTCTCTGATAGATTCATTACTATGGTGCAGGCGAACTTCTGCAGCCCACGTTCGAGGGTGGCAGTGAATGGCCACCTGTCGGCCTTTTTCCCACAATCGCGGGGCACCAGACAGGGGTGTCCCCTCTCCCCCTTGTTATTCGCGCTCAGCATTGAACCCCTGGCGATGGCGGTGAGGGAACACGAAGGTGTGAAGGGCATACCATTTACGGGAGAGCAACACAAAATTTCCCTCTTCGCGGACGATGTCCTGCTTTCGGTGGCTGATCCTGCTGGTTCTCTACCTTGTGTTAGGGATATTTTGCTTGAATTTGAGGGGGTGGCTGGCTTTAAGGTAAATTATGTCAAGTCTTACATTTTGAATTTGACCTTGTCGCAGGCCGATGTTGCTCGGGTGCGGGCGTTGACGCCATTGGCTTGGGCCTCGGGCTCGATTCTCTATCTGGGAGTTCACCTGACTCCTACGGTGGGTAAGTTATTCGCGGCCAACTTCCCGCCCCTGCTGGCAAAGACGCGGGCGGAATTGGAGAGATGGAAGCCTAAATTCCTGTCCTGGTTAGGTAGGGTGCACGCGATTAAAATGGTCCTTCTCCCCAAATACTTGTATCTGTTCCAGGCCTTGCCTATTCCGCTGGATAACACTTTCTTTTGGCAACTCAAAACGATGGTCTTGAAATTTGTCTGGCAAGGGGGCCGGGTGCGTCTGTCATTCGCAGTCCTGCGCCGGCTGCGATCAGAGGGCGGGGTTGGTCTTCCGGACCTGCACCTCTATTATAAAGCTGCCCAACTGAGGGTCATGGTGGAATGGTCGCAGCAGCTCTCTGAGAAACATTGGCTGCATATGGACCGAAGCGTGGCGGGTCGGTCCATCTGGGATTTAGCCTGGAAGCCGAAGAGAGATCGCCCGTGAATGCGTACCTCAGTACTCCCACGGGTACTACACTGAAGGTGTGGGACACTTTGGTTGGCGATGAGAGGTGGACGACCTTCCCTTCTCTGTTCACTTCATTGCATTTCAACCCGGCCTTCCCGCCGGCGCTTGACGAGGGGCCCTTTGACGCGTGGAGAGAGGGTGGGTGCAGGGCGCTGCTCCACCTGTTTCACGGCTCTGATCCTTTGACCTTTGCTAATTGCATGCGGGATTACCAGGTGCCGCAAACTGATAGATACAGGCATGTCCAATTACTACACTGGGCCACGTCACCGGTAGTGCGGGAGGCAGCCACGAGGCCCCCTTCAAAATTCGAGGCTTTTTTGCTAAGGACGTCCACCATGAAGGGAACCATCTCCTTCCTATATCAACTGCTGCTTCAATCTGAATTGTCACCTAGGCCGCGCTATATGGAGCAGTGGGAGGAGATGGTGGGGAGGGATATCACCGATGGTGAATGGTCGGCGCTGTGGAGGGATCTGACCCAATTCAATCACTTGATCCACTTAAGGGAGGCGCATTTAAAGACTCTCATGCAGTGGTATATGGTTCCGGCCCGGCTCCATCGTATCTACCCGGCTACCTCAGATAGGTGCTGGAGGGGCTGTGGCCTTCTGGGGGACTTCCGCCACATTTGGTGGGACTGCCCAATCATCAGACCATTCTGGGATGAAATTCTTTCCCATATCAAGGATATTCTGCGGTACCCTATTGAGAATTCTCTGGCCTTTGTGCTCCTGGGCCTACGGGACCCCGGTCTTGAGCACCAGACGCGCGCGGATAAGAAGATCCTATGGCTGTGCTTGGGAGCAGCCAAGCTTACGCTGGCGGCGGCTTGGAAACGGAAGGAGGCACCGGCGATCTCCCTTTGGCACGCGAGGCTCTGGAGGCTTCTGAGCCTGGAAAGGATGGAGGACATCTTCCTCGGTAATTACAAAAACTTTAAGCACGTATGGGGCCCCTTGGTAACCTTTCTATCTACTGGCCTGCCTTCAGCGGTTTGCCCAGCATCATTGAGAACCTTACATCTCTTTCAACTTTAGTGTGCCTGCTGAATGAATGTGGTGTGTGTGTGTCGCCGTCACGGGTGGAAGAGGGGGGGGGGGGGAAAGGGGAGTTGTATTTTTCTTTCTTTTCAGTGCTGCACCCGGGGCACCTACTTCAGCGGACGGTGCATTTTTCTGTTTCTTGGACTATTAGTAGACCTGCTTGAAGGGACTATTTGATTTCGTAAAGACTCAGCTCCTGAGGGGCAATTTATACGGCTTTTCCTTTTCTACGAATGTACAGACTCATTGCCTGATCTTTCTCTTGGCATTGTAGCACTGCCTCCGTCTTAATTTGCCTTATTTCCCACTGTGTGGGACCATGTGTGACGCCCCGGTGCGGTATATTGTGTTTTCTTGCCCTTTTTGTTCAAATGCAAAATAAAAATTTTACAACAAAAAAAAAAAATATTTGAAAACAGTTTTATTTCTATCCAAATGACCAAAAGGCTGGAGGTTAAAGGTAAGTAAGCTCTCTGTTAGATAAGATCTACAAACACTTGTATAGTCATATTTTATAAGCTCTTGCCAACACAGATTTGTAAGAGTGCCGGGGCCAGATAAAAATAACAAATATAAGCATTTTCAAAAAGTTGATCGTCTCACTAGAGTTTGGCTGGTCAGACCGAACTCCAGTCGGACATTAGCATGTCCAGTATTTTCCAGATTCTTAAAAATTGACTTAATAACTTTCATTTGTAAATTGTCAAGAATTTTGGAGTCCTTACCTCGGAACATTACTGACCCACAGGCTAGAGAGGGGATCATCTTTGCCTTCATTCTTTAACTAAGTGCTCATGGCTAGGACATAAAATCTTGTCTCAAAGTGTTCTAGAAGTAAATGAAAGTGCTATGGCTTTGGCCTTCAAATTAGTAAAATCATATTAAAAGATACTCTATCATCAAATGTGATTCCTAGGTTCTACTGATTCAATCACTGACCCATTAGTTTTCCATACTCCCATACCAAGTATAAATAAGCCTGTCATCATACTTTTTCTTGTAATATTCATTTGTAGGCTAGTAGCAAAAATATAATTGTTAAATGAATCTATCAGTAGGTGTAAACCTATAGCAGTATGACTAAGCAATATGGCAGGGGCGGTGGGTGACATTTCAAAGTGGTGGGGCGCATAGTGATGTGCATACAGCACCATAGCGAGCGAGCGCAGCGAGCGAGCCTGAACCCCAAAAGGGGGGTTTGTGGGGATTACCCCCCCAAGAAAATTTTGAAAAAAAAGAAGAAAAATCGTGCATTTTCAAGCAAATTTGAGAAAGCAGGAAGGTTAATAAAGCAATTGGGAAAGTGCAGTTATTACATTAATCGATGGCATAACATAGGTAGCAGCTTATTCAATATAACCACAGAGCTTCATACATTTCGTCCTATTACGCTCAGGTGCTGAATTCAGACTATAAGACTTTCATGAAAATCTCAGCTCTAAGAGTAGAAGAAGTTGCACAGCAGTTGGGAAACAGCCTTCACAAAGCGGGAAAAATGAGAGGTAATTACTTGAAAGCAAACTGAAAGCAATGCATCAATTAGTAACTTAAAGCAATGCATCCAGCAAAACAGTGCATGCAGTCAACCATACAAAAGTAAACTAAAGCAAGTGTGAACCTGTGAACCTTCACTTTGAAAGCAGGGTGCTAGTCAACAGGCCAGTCACATACATTTAAACTGAAGAAGAGTACACCTCAGCATGCAGGCACCAACATAAAAGCACCAAGCTAGTCAAACAGTTTAATGAAAGAAAAATGAAAGCAATACTTCCAGTAAACTAGACAGTGACTCAAAAAGTAAACTGAAGCAAGTGCACACTGAAATGAATGCGCAGTCATAAGTCAGACATTCACATAAAAGCAACTTACCAAGACACCTAATCAATTACATGGGAAAAAACTTGAGCCAACGCACACAGAAAACCAGACCACCGCACCAAAGCATCCCACTCCTGATCGGATGGCAGCTGTGCTCTTAGGGTCACCTCTCAGTTTTTTGGCAGGGTTGAGCACCCCCCAGTTTTATGCCCTGTGCGCCTGAAGGGGAGACGGGCAAAAGGGGTCATAATGGGACATCTGGCACAGCCACTTTGTAATCGAGGTCACCCACCCAGCTCAAGGCTGAGTTACAGGCTGATCTTAAATCTTTAAACAACCACAAGGGTCTCCAGCTAGTTGGTTTTGGAGCCAAAAGAGTCCTCAGCTCACTGGGAGTCTTTACATCGTGCCTGAGATGACATGACAATGTCCCTTAATCCGGAGCAACTGTGGGGACTGGTCTGGGTCTGACTTGGTACATCAGAACTGCCCCATACCTTACTGCATTAAAAACATTCAACAGTTTCTGGAGTGAGCCACTTGTACAAGTGGACATAAGTACACCAAAACTCTGGAACGGTCACAAGTAAGCAATCTGAAGTCTTGGCAGCTGTAAATAAACACTTTGACTGTCAGATCACCAATTAGCAATTAAAAGGCTTAAAAGATCACAAAAAGCAACTTAATTACTCCAAATGTGAATGTCACTTCAGACCAGCTTTCGCCTTTCCCTTTATTTTCACTCTACACACTCCAGCAGGCTGCAATCACCAGGGAGGAACACATCCAGCTCACAATTTGACTTCCCAACAATAAAACCAGCAATTTACAGAGTATTGGGTTGTGACAATCAAGGGTTCACCGGTTTGGACAAATGCCAAACACCTTCACAGGCTTTTATACAATGAAATCTCCTAGCTTTCCCAGACTGCAGCCTTCAATATTTATGCAGTTTGCACGCCATATGCAGAGCTCTTTTATCATGCGCAGAAGATGGTGCAGTCCTGTCACATACACACAGTCCAGGCACTGAAGAAACATTGTTCGAGCTTCGAGAGATTACTATTGAATTCCAGTGACATCTACATTCCTTCCAAACTGTTAAGAAAAATGTGAAATAAAGATGCTGCCAGCTCAAACACATTTTGTCAGTAAGCCTTTAAATTATCTTAATCAACAGAGAGCGAGGCTAAGACTCGAACAACTTAGTGCTTTTTCTTGAGTCTCCGTTTCACATTGTGTCGTGTGCTACATGTATACATATTTATGTACAGACTATAGCTCCATACAGTGAAAATATGTATACATGTAGCACACATGGCTAACTGGAGGTCTATGAAAAAAGTCAAGAAAGCACTAAGTGCTGTTCGAGTCTCAGCGCCGGCTCTAATAGATCCTGTGATTCGGGGCAAATCGCTTCGCCTTGTGGTGCTTACAAACCTCTGAGCTAGTATAATGTAGCCAGGGTGGGTGCACAGGTAATACCCACCAAAACCTTTGGGTCGAGTTTGCAAAACAACAAACTCTCCTGAGTGAACACCACAAAGGCTGTTAGACTGCACAGCTTAAATAGAAAATGCCTGGGCTACCAACTGTACCCTGTTGGACATCACCTGTGACGCAACAAACAAGGGCTCAGCTTCAGCTACAGAACGATATCCGTACCTCCTACCAGTGATTCGACGCTACAGGGAAAGTGCTGAAACGGGGTCACCACTATCCCCTGGGAATGGTTTTCAGGACACCTTCCCTTTTCTCTGTAAGTGTCTTTCCGTCACCACGGGACTGCGAAGTGCCGATTAAAAGCAACTGCCCACATAAGATGACGGTAAAGCTGAAGCAATAAAACTGACAATTATGAATCAAAACAGAGAACGAAACACCACATTTTAGCAGCGTGGCGAGTCAAGTCAGAAGGAAGACCGAGAACAAGTCATTAATAAAAACAAATTAAAGAGAGAACATTCAAACCCACAGTTGCAGGTGTTTGGAATTTTCAACACTGAACCCCCCCCAAAAACGGTATCCCAGCACTTCATCAGAGTGGAAGGTAAAATCCTGCAATTTGGTGTCTGTGCAACTGGGTCAGACCACCTCTGAACAGCGGGATGAGGTCTCACGAGGGCATAGGAATATCAGAGACAGGCTCTGGACGTCCGCATGGGAAACAGCATATTGGTCTTAATCTTGTGCCCAGGACCTCTTTCTATTCTCTATCTGTCTAAAGATTCAGGCACCCTCTTGCCTTCCCACCAGGGGCGTAGCTAGAGCTTGTGGCGCCCGGGGCTATCCCTCAGATTGCCGCCCCTGGGGAGGGGGGCAGGGGGCTGGGGAAAAAGGACCGAGAGACACGTAGTATCGCCGTTAATAGTTACCTCGATCATGCAAGTTACATGCACATACATGACACAGTCCAAGGCTACACAGTTGAATACAACGGTGAACGGCAGTACAAAGGAGAACACACAGACTGCCACCATACTAACACTTACATTTGTGACATTTAATTGCGGCTCTCTCCAGCACCTGCACCGCCACATATGCAGTGCAATTCTTAAATCAAATATTGTAGCGTGAAGAACAAACTGACGACTTAACGTTCACTATAAGACAACACATCTTTGCTAACATGGATTTGTATGACTGTGGTGCGTCGGTGGTGGGAATCCCGAATCAATCCATTCCTCAAGATCCCCACCGGGCACCGGGACAGGGTCGAATAGTTAGAGGCTGGCTCCCGAGTCCCAGGATGTCGCGCAGTTCAGAAACCTTTGAAATGCCACCCGCTCGATGCGCACCGCGGACGGCAGCTGAGCTCAGCATGACTCTGGGACCTGTGGCTCGTCCCAGCATTAGCCAGTGTATTTGTGCGGGAGGTTGACATTGCCCAGGAGAGACTGCCTGACTCGCGCAGCAAACCACACCACCATAGCTGCCATGGTTTCAGATTGCAATGTGTGACATTTTCATAATTCCAATGTAATTATGAGTGACATTCCAACATCCATGAGTGACACTATCTTGGGGGCAAAAATCAAGCAATCATGATGAGAGGCACATATTAAATATCAGAGATCCTACCCATTTGAGCAATGAGAAACTCTCAGAACATCTTAGAACTGCTGCACGGCACCAGAAATATAAGGGTACAAACCAGAGACACACTGTGTAACTACAGCCTGGCAGGCACTGCTACTGCTCAGAATGATCTGTTCATGACCACACGCTAGCCTAAAAAGCACATTTTATAGCATGGGTCAGCTTGTTAATGAAACTACCCTCACAACCCTAACCCTTACCCTCCTGCATCTGTCTCCCACCTCTGAGAAAAATACCAGCCTTCTGTGCTCATTGTAACATTTTGCAAAGGGCCTAGACACGATTCTTACATACAACTTTACATAGCTGCCAATATTTATAATTGCTTATGTGTGATATTTATGTGTTTTCATTGTGTGACACTTCGAGTGGCACTTCCTCGTGAGTAAATCAAAGCAGGGACTATGATTTGCGTGTCTGCAAGTTTTCCATTACTATAGTTAAAAATACAACACAGTCTTAAGAGTGCCTGAATCCATCACATTTTGCCACTTATACTGTCCACTGCAGCTTCTCACTCTTTTCCTGCAGAGTGGACTGGCCTCGGAGATAACGATCTGCTCTGAGTCAGACCAGCTGCCTGGGACCGAAATGATGTTTGGGGGGTAGGGCGGAATCAGCATTTAGGTAATTGCGACGCAGGGGAAAAACATCCTGCCAACATCATTTAAGATTAGAGGCTGGGATAGCCCAGGGCAGCTCGGTAAAAAGAACTAAACTACCCGTTTCCGTCTGGAACTTGTACACCACTAGTGCATAACAATAACTGTCTGGGGTGCATTGGATGCCAGCATTTAAAAAAAGATCTGTGTGTGGGGGCTGCTGTTCGGATAATAATATGAATCGTCATGTTGTTCTCTTTCTCAATTGAAGAAAGCCTGTGGGAAGGCCCGACAGTGGGCTTGATTGGGCTTGATTAATTACAAGTTTTGATCTGGGCTTATGTGAAGCAAGTATAATAACGGGGAAAAAATGCCAACGCTCACCTCTATGATCTGGGCCCGCCCAGCTCAAATCACACCGGCATTGATTCACGACTAGATCCGCGCCGCTGGGAGGATTAACTAGATAAGCAGCAGCTGAAAGCCAGCATCGAGCAGCTCCCTCCGCTACAGGCTGCCCATGGTCTAAGTTAGCCTGTCACTGTGCTGGTGAGGGTCGGGTGAGCCTGAGAGGCCGTCTCACCCGCGATATGTACTGCCCCGTGGTATTGCACTGCAGCTAATCTTGAAATGCCACCCGGCTTTTTGCTGCACCGCCCTAATAAGTATCCCATAGATATTGGGCTTTGAAAGTGGCGTCACTCTTATGCCAGCCGCTGTTTTGGGTTTTGGGTTTTGCTCCCAATCATGCGTGCAACGTGCGTACGCTGCAGGCAGCAGTTGAAAGAAGGTGAGTTTGCCGCCGCATTTATAATTTATTAGGGGGCTGGGAACACTGACTGACAAAGTGTCAGACAGTGAATGTCCCCAAATAAATTATAAAACCCGCCGCAAAGGGCCACAAGTGCCGCCTCCAAAACAGTGCCGCCCAAAACAGTGCCCCCTCCCCCCCAGCTACGCCGGTGGCTCCGTGTGAAAGGTGGCTGTTCCCATTATTAACGCCACAAGAAATCTCATTTATAATGATATCCAACATAAGAAAGACAATTGCGGAGGGGGGACTGGGGAATTAGAATAATAAAGAAGGGGAAACTTACCTGACCGCCGATCAGCGCCGCCTGCATCTTCTAAGTTCTGGAACGCCTTCACTGGAGCGGAAACCCCGCCCTCCGTCCTCAGCCAATCCTGGGGCTGGAGCAGCGCCAGGATTGGCTAGAGAGGCACATTTGCTGCTCGCCCTGTCGCCCTTTGGCAACCCGGGCTGTTGGAGCAAACAAGCACCCCTGGGTCCCGCTGAGGAACTTACAGTGCGCATGCTTGGGAAAGTTGTCAACTTTCCCAAGCATGCGCACTGTAAGTTCCCCAGTGGGACGGTCTGCTGCAGCCTGAGTGTGGACTGTCACTCAAGCTGCAGCAGGCCATCCCGCCCGGCCGCGGATCTGTTGCTACAATGTATCATACGTATTTTATTTAGAAGATTGGCTGGCGGCCGCGATGCGGGTCCATGGTGGCTGGTGGGGCTACACCCCTACGCCCCAATGGACGCACCGCTGCTGCAATATGGTGTCATTGCACCCTGCAAGTATTTTATGTTGTAACCTGAGGAGTTTAGGGAATGAGCATTAACGTTCTGCAGATGTAGAGGTAAATCGGCCATAAAAAGATTGAAAAGACATGGTGCTAGTACGCAGTCTTGTTTGAATCTGCTAGAGGTTTCAAAACGGCGAGTAGTACGGCTGCCATCCCCTAATTTCACCAGGACCCATGAATTTGGATACAACAGTATGGTTATATCTAATAATTTTTACAGTACACCCCATGCTGCTAACTTTGCCCAGAGAAAGTGAGTCAAAAGCAGCTTTCCAGTCTACAAAGAAAATATATAACTTTTGTTTTTTTGTGTATTGCCCTCACTGCTAGCAGTGTAAGGGACAGCAAATTTGTAATTGTTGACTGTCCTCTTCAAAAATCCGTTTTGAAAAATCAGTATTATATTTGTTGTTGTGGTCCACTCTTCCAAATTCTTGAGTAGACATGCAGCAAAAATGCTCGCCTCCACAGCGGTTAGAGCTATTAGCTAGTAATTGGCCAGGTTATTCTGCAGACCAACTCTTATAAATAGGCTGTATAACACTCCCTTGCCAGGATTCTAGAACCAATTTGAAAGTTACTACAGGGTATATTACCAAGGGCAGGCGATACAATTATCGCCGCTTTAGCGTCCGTTTTTCGGGCGCAAAGCGGCGATAATTACATCCCATTATTTACAAGGACACGCTAGCGTGTGTTTCCTTGACTTAGCTCCTGTTTTTCACAGGCCTCGCATCGATAATGAGATGCAAAGCAGGCGTGGCTGTAAAAGCAACATGGGAAAATATCGTGTAGGCAGCTTTGCAATATTACCAACGAGGCCTAGCAATAATTTAAATCACGCTAACTCTGCCTTAACTCAGGAATTTAACGTCTGTTAAATTCCTGACTAAGGCATACCTAACATGGGAGGTGGATTGTGGGGCTAAGGCCACAGGGCCTATCATCAATCTTATCGCTGTTTTCCATGGAACATCGCTGGAAAACCATTGATGTTCCATGGAAAACCCCGCTATTGCTGGAATATTTATTGCCATAGCGCTAAGCGTTGATAATACAGCGCTAGCTTGGCCATATATTCCAGCAATAGCCGGAGATAATTAAAAGCGTGCTAAGCGCGCTCAGCAATAATTATCGCTGGGGCTTGATAATATACCCCCAGATCTTTAAACAACAGAGTTAACATTCTTGCCCACAGATCTGTTTTGGCTTTAAAGGTGGCATTAGGAATTCTGTTGGGGCTGGGTGCACCATTTGATTTGATCTGACCTATAATCGTTTTTTAGGTCTCGCCTATGCAGCACGCATGTGCTGCTTAGGAGGGCCTTTAGCCATAGCTCTGCTCATTTTCAAGCACACACTTGTGCTTGTGGCGGCATCCACCTTGCAGGAGCGAGCAGCGGTGCACCTGCTAATTGGCTGCTGCTCGCTCCCGCAAGGCGGATGGTGCCATAAGCACAAGTGTGCTTGAAAACAGCTGCTGCTTGTTTTCGCCGTCTCGTGGCGTGTCACTCCCATGGCCTTTAGCAAGAAGAGGGCAGCTGCATTCCTCGCATCCCACTGCGTTTTGCCTGCGGGAGCGAGCAGTGCCTCCTTGTTTTGTTTGGCTTGAGACAGCCGCTTCAATATAAAATATGAATATGTACGGCATAATAACTTTAGCACAGCCATTTTCACCATCCAGAGCCCTAAACGTTAGTGATTCCTCTTTATGTAACATTGCAGCCCGTTTAGCTTGTAGCCTTTTAACAAGATGCTATCAGCGGGCTTCCGGAAAGCAGCATTAACTGCCTTACTCAGTGCAATAAAAGCATTTAATTTGTGTCGAGGGAAAACAGTTCCGGAGCACCGCTTCGCAAGACTCCAGCAGATGCGAGAAGCGAGCATTGACAAAGCCTGCAGTTAGGCTGAAGTGTGGTGAACACGTAGAGCGGACAGCATAGTGCGGTTAACCCTCACATAGGGTAAATGCAGCGTAGAACCCTATAAGCTTCGCCTCGTGTCAAAGGATGTAAAATACCGTAAAGTATGAAACCCCCTCAGTCAACTCGGACCTCTGTTCGGGTAAGTGAGTCTCCGGTGTCACAGCGCTAGAACCATTTGGCGACTTCCTCGTGACCTTCCCTCAACCTCTCCCTTAATTGAACTGTGCGTATTTTAAATGATGTGATTTATTTACGTCTCGATTCTGCAAGGTTGGGAGTCTCATGTGCATACAGTATATTCTAGCTTGATCAACAATTTAATAACTGGTCTACTCTAAAGCCTGTGCTTCTCTTATTTACATTTCCTTCTGAAATTCTCCCGATTAACTGTATTTCTTGAGTTTCCCTTCCTCGGAATGGCTGTTTGCTTGCTCTGTGGACAGACACTTTTGCGACAGTCCCGCTTAAAGGAAGCCCTAGCTTACATACTGATGTCAAATTCTTTGTTTCTTCCGATGGGTGACCAGGCTTTTCCGTTCCTTCAGTCCCCCACCCCTCCCCTGTTCCTTTTAGACTTTTCTTTATTAAACACTACAAGTCCTGTCTTGCGCTTGCTTCTCCTTCCTGTTTGTGCTACTGAAGGTCAGATACGGGATTGGAAGTTTTCTTTGCATATTTGCATAAATGTGTTTTCAATTGGTTGCTGACTCCTGAAAACATGTTGTAGAACTTCAAATGCCTGTATGTCTTTTGTATTGTGTTGCAGTTTACTGTGTGGGTGTTTCAGTTGGCTCACTGCTCAGAGTTTCAGCCTGACCCAGTGAGTGGAATGTGGAATTGTGGATACGCAACATTCTGAGACCAAAATCCCAGTTGGGTTACAATTATGACCTTTTCCTGGTTATTAGGGTCTTATTTGTTTACGTTGTTTTTCTACAGCATAGTTTCACCAGTTGGTATTAGAATGCTTTACATGTATGGTTAACTGCGTATACATACATGGTCAGTTTACAACTACATCACCATAAAATCTACCAGTGTGCAGAACAGCTGGGAGTGCTGCTGTGGAAAGGAGGTAGACATAGTGGATCTTATGTAGAAACACTAGTAAGACAGCTGCTACTGACATACTACACCTTGGAAAGCATCAAATCTGTACATTTGTAATGTGTATGTCTGTCTTGTGAGCTCTTGGTTCCTTGAGATGTAGTAACTTTTTTTGAAAGTTCTTAAATGAGGTATCTTGTGAATAAATAGGCCTTGAGTATTTTTTTTTTGATGAAGCAAAGAATACCACGCACAGATGGCGAGGGTGTTCCAAATTGTTGGTGCGGAATTGGAGAACGATTGTCTTTGAACTTGTCTTATTGTGCCCAATGTTTTTTTCTTTATAATGTTTGTAACTTGTCGAGATTATTGTGTATTTTGTTTTTTTGTTGCATTTATTTGGGGTGGGGGGCTGAGCCCATGTTAACAAAAAACGCAAACACAACAACCAGATACAATAAAGTAATTGTGAGACTGTTCTAGTGGAATTTCCATAAGAATAGTTTGTTTTTATTGGTTTATCGCACCGTGTGATATTGAAGACATCTATACTACTATTATAAAGAGAGAACTTGCACCTTTGAGCCAGGTAAACTCGGGAACCCCAGCGCCAATCTACACACCCGATACACCGTTGAAATCGGCAGGGTGTGTAGATGGTCATAGGCTTTACATTTTTTTAAAATAAACGTTATATAAAAAGTTAAGTTTTTACAAAAAGTAGTTCCCCCAAAGTAGCGCCGGCCGCGACGTGCGTCGTCACGTCAGGAGCAGCGTCCCAGGAGCGGCGGACATGGCGTGCAGGGGAGGAGCGGAGGTCAGCAGCGAGGCGGACATGGCGCGGGGAGGAGCGGCGGCGGACAGGTGGTGAGTGGCAGAGCGGCGGAGCGGAGATATGTATATATAAGGACATCTCTTCATGCTGACACGCAGCTCTTTAGGGCACCGCAATGAGTGCACCCACCATCCATGCGCTGTTTCTGTGGTTCCAATAAAAATAGTCACTGCCCACAGCACACAGAAGTCTTTCTTGGACACACAAGACAACAAACAACATTTCTGGCAGCGGGGCAGGTTAAATTAATTGCCCCATGACATCTCCACTGGCGACGTAAAGCCTTGTGCACAGCATGCATCAGGCACAGGTGTTTAACCACAACTTGCAGTCAACAGACATTCGAGTAAATGCACTCGCGCGCCCTGGGATATTTCCCCCAAAAATAGACTTTCCAGGACCTCAGCAAGAGAACGCTAACTTTTCTACAGGAGTCTCGTAAACATACGATACGTTAAACAATGAAACCTGCAGACCTAACTCGTCGAAGTGCCAAGAATGGCAGCTGGTTGTTGCGGGATGCTGTACTTTTCAGTATGTAGCGCCGGAGCGCGGGCGTCTAGGCGCTGCGAGTGGATGGACAGGGCATGCGCTGAACCTTACCCCGTGCCGCCCGCGTGCACCAGTATGCTGGCGTCCCCCAGTCGGCAATGGGTCGTTGCCCCTGGGCCGGGGGCCGGCGCCAGCACCAGTTGTCACTGGACCTGTCCCCCTTGCATCCACCGAGCCGCTAGGCGTCAAGCATCAGCGGGGCGAGGACCCCCCGCCTCCTCCATCCCCCACCAGGTACCAGGAGCTCTGGAGCCTGCAGAGAATCCGTCCTCCTCCCTCTGTTTGCTGTCACCTGGAGACGGTTGCCATGGCAGCAGGACACACAGCCAATGGCTGCTGCTGCTTCTCACCATGCGCACCCGGTTTCTCAGGACGCATCCTGTCCAGTCAGACCAGTTTGTGTCTGGGGTCGGCGACCACTCTGAGAAGACCCTCTAAAGCGCTATAAATGGACAGGTGCGCGTCGGTGACAGAGTAAACACACATTGGCAAAGACAATCGTGCTGGCTTTTCTATAGAGAAAAGGTTAGAACACTTCAGAAAGACACACACTGTGGGAAGGTTTTCCCAATCTGGCTAAGAACGGCTCGCTAAACGGGCACAACACAAGTAGCAGGGGTGCAAGCTTCCCTCGCACACAGGACAAGTGCAGAAACAGTGCAAGGCTATCTCACACACAACATGTATGAAACAGGAAGACAAGATGCACACTGCCTCTACACACACACACGGGAGATGCAATGCAGGGCCTGCCATCACACACAGAATGTGGACAGCAGGTTTTCTGCACAGAACAGGAGCCGTGCAATAGACAAGGTCTAGAAACCCACTCTGTGCAGAGGTTTCCAGCTCATCTGGTGCCACAGACACCCTACTGGAAATCAGCTGCTCAGCGTCACCACGCATGGTCTGGAAAGGCCCTCTGAGCAGAGGGTTCCAGCTCACCTGATGTGGTATCGCCTCTTCACCAGGTCACCTCGTGAAGTGAGTGGATATCGTGAGACGCGTGGTGGTACCGTGAGAGTTAGCCGGTGTGAGAGTGAGTTCACAGCAGATCACAACAGTGCCAGCTTCACTATGGTGGCTGAAATTCCACTATCCCTTCACAGACCAATCAGCACATAGAAATGCTTTGCCCATGTAAAGACACCAATAAAGGTTTGTTCTGGAGGGTGGACTATGAGGTGCAGAGTTCATATTTGGTGCTTGATTGTATAAAGCCATCCTCCAATTCAAGCCCTCAATGCTTTTACACTTATTTTAAAAAAATCTTCATTATTTTATTTCTGTCTCTATCTATACTCTATCTATATCCATACTAATAATACTATAAAGAGAGAGCCCAAACCTTTGAGGCGGGTAATCTCAGGAACCACAGCACCAATCACAACACTCAATACAGCGTTGGAAAGGGCAGTTGCAGCAGAAGGACATAGGCTATGCAGACGCCCACCATATACATTTAAAAGGTAAAAGAACCGTTTAAGCAAAGTAGTCCCTTGTGGGCGTGTCTGCGTTGTGCTGTGGGCGTGTGCTGGGGGCGTGACAAACGCTGGGGGCGTGTGGTACGTTCCGCCCTTCATGCCATGTCTCATATCGTGTGCTGTGGGCGTGTGCTGGGGGCGTGGGCGTGTGTGGGGGCGGGATTACAGAAAAAAAAAGCGAGCGTTGTGCCCAATATTTCATTGTTTTTTCTTCCCAGGTTCTGTACATTCCAGCTCCAGGTGTCCACCCTGCTCCCTTTAAATACCCCTGCACCCCATAATCATAACCCACCCTTACTCCTTAAAATACCCCAACACTCTTAAAAACTTACCCATCTTAACCCTATAAATATACCCTGTACTCCAAAACCCAAACCTGTCCCTAAACCCTATAAATACCCCTGTACCTCAAAACCCAAACCTACCCCTGAACCCTAAAAATACCCCTGTACCCCAAAACCCAAACCTAGCCCTGAACCCTAAAAATACCCCTGTACCCCAAAACCCAAAGCTACCCCTGAACCCTAAAATTAAAATACCCCTGTACCCCAAAACCCAAACCTACCCCTGAACCCTGAAAATACCCCTGTACCCCAAAACCCAAACCTAGCCCTGAACCATAAAAATAACCCTGTACCCCAAACCTACCCCTGAACCCTAAAATACATCATGTATCCCAAAACCCAAACCTAGCTCTGAACCCTAAAAATACCCCTGTACCCAAAAACCCAAACCTACCCCTGAACCCTAAAAATACCCCTATACTCCAAAATCCAAACCTAGCCCATAACCCTAAAAATACCCCTGTACCCCAAACCCCATACCTATCCCTAAACCCTAAAACTACCCCTGTACCCCAAAACCCAAACCTAGCCCTAAACCCTTAAAATACCCCTGTACCCCAAAACCCAAACCTACCCCTGAACACCAAAACCCAAACCTAGCCCTGAAAACTAAAAATACCCCTGTACCCCAAAACCCATACCTACCCCTGAACCCTAAAATTAAAATACCCCTATACCCCAAAACCCAAACCTACCCCTGAACCCTGAAAATACCCCTGTACCCCAAAACCCAAACCTACCCCTGAACCCTAAAATACATCTGTACCCCAAAACCCAAACCTAGCCATGAAGGCTAAAAATACCCCTGTACCCCAAAACCCAAACCTACCCCTGAACCCTAAAAATACCCCTATACCCCAAAATCCAAACCTAGCCCTGAACCCTACAAATACCCCTGTACCCCAAACCCCATACCTATCCCTAAACCCTAAAACTACCCCTGTACCCCATAACCCAAAACTATATCTGAACCCTTAAAATACCCAAACACCCCAAAACATATACCTCAGTACCCCAAAACATATACCCCGATACCCATACTTACCTTATCCAAAGATTTAAAAAAAACATGCTTTTACCATTCATGCATTTACAAGGAATTTTGTTGTAAATGTATGCGTTGTAAAAGCATATAAAATGTAATGCCATGCGTTATAATGGCATTGCGGAGTCATGGTACTTTCGTAATGAAAGTATGCAGAGTGATGGTATGCGGAAAGAAAGTTGCGGAATAATGGGTGTTTACCCTCCCCCGGTAAGTACATTGGTGGCACGGCGGCCCACATCTCCAGCAACATACTCATATTTTTTCACCACCGATTTGAAAAATGCACAGGTCTCTCTCATTAATGGCCAGCACCGACATTCACTTTTAGACACACCTCCCGCCACAAGTTCTAGAATTGTGAACTTTAGAGCTGGGGAGCTACGTTCGAATCTCGGCATCAGCTCAACCTCCTGTGATTCCAGGCAAATCGCTTTGTCTCCCAGTGCCTACCACAAATGAATGTGTTCTTCTGTAATGTAAATTGTGCTCATGCCATGTTGTCGAGTTCGCGCTATATAATATTGCAAGGAAAAATAAAGTAGGGAAACTCGAGTTCACACACTACTGAACACGCACTCTTAAGTGCATCAGCAGGGCTCTGTGAATCGGAGCGTTTCACAGGCCTGTCACAGATAAGAAATGCTATCAAAACGAAATCCTACAAAACAATATACTACTGGCCGGCAGCAATTCATACCCGGACAACGTCGGGACGGGCTGCTAGTTCTTGATAAAAATGTGTTGTATAATAGTTTCATTTTGTTTCATCTGCCTCACTTCCAAACAATTAAAAATGCTCAAGGTCGAACAAAATTTCTAAATGTCAGTGTCTCTTCTATTCTACCAGATCAGCTGTGAGTGAGTGCCAGAAGAGATTCTTCACCTGTGCGAACATGGAGCCCTCAAACAGGACTTTAACATTTCATCAGTGCTGGAAGTGAATGTATCTGTTAGGGCTATGGGCCAGAAAGATTCTGACCCTTTACCTTTCTCAGGCAGAGTACTGACAACACAGTAAAACAAGCGAAGGCACCTTATAGTGTTTAGCCATGCAACAGTTGATGTTACACCAAGGATATTGTGCTGCATAACTAAATACTTATAAGGTCCCAAAA
The DNA here is from genome assembly GCF_964263255.1 of Lissotriton vulgaris. Lineage (NCBI taxonomy): Eukaryota > Metazoa > Chordata > Amphibia > Caudata > Salamandridae > Lissotriton > Lissotriton vulgaris. The sequence goes on from NW_028243607.1 coordinate 70,229, forward strand.
GCGAGTTTGGTTATCATTTCCTCTTGTATAGACTCAATTAGTAATAGATGTTCTTCATAAGGATTTTGGTTCCACTTATACCAACAGCTTATGGTAACTGGGGGGACTGACATATTCTGTTGGATGTTATTTCCTACATAAGTTACTGGAGAAGCCCCATACAATTTGGAGATGAAGGAATCCCATCCAAATGCGGAGATGTTGGCACAGTTTGCTCTACAGCTGCCATATTCTAAGTCATTAATTGTTACCCAGAAGGCTATCAAATTATTCGTTTCACAGGTGTAATACAGCTTTGTCCATATGTCTTCATGATCGGCCCTTTTTGCCTTCCAAATCTAATTTTTAGGTCGAGCATTTGAGAACTCTTGCATATACTTTAGTAAATACTTATCTTTGTATGGATTTTTTTTTCTGTACAACTGCCTCTATTTAACTGTCTTCATAGTAAACGCCCAGTAGAGGTCATTAAAATACCAAAATCACTTTAGAATTCTCTAGATTCCAGTCCAATTGTCTTCCACGAGCACCCGTAGACAATAATATTTTTTTCAAAAAGTTGTATTTTCAGTGATATTTACACCGAAGGCCCTTCCTCGGGAAGCACGTCTGGATAGCTTATGCATATTAAAATCACTTGAAATAATTAGACAGGTAGCAGGATATTGATGTGTCAGAGTTTATAATTATTTCTGCTAACTTTAGGTTGCCCTTGGTTATTTTCTAGGGAGGGAGGTTGGCTAGTTGAAGCTCCTGCGACCTGATCTTTGGTTGACTTGTCTAGCACGTCTTCTGAAGGAATTGGCATATCTTGACTGCTTAGTGCTGCAATCAACTTTTTCTCCTCTAATTTCACTTGTCAAATAGATGTTACGGTTGGTTTAAAGATTGAGTAGCTTTCCTTCGGTCTATCGGCGACACCTGTCTTAGCTATTTTTTTTATTTATTCTATTATGAGCTTTTCGTTGTTCATTTAGTTAGCCCAATAGATTTTTGAAGGGGAAGATACATTTGTGTTGTTTATTACTTGGTTATCTTCACCATCTTGGGCTGATAATGTTCCAGTTTACTGTTTATTATGATTTCGGACTCCGAGGAGTTCCACATAAAAGAAAAGGATCCATCTAAAAACCCACATCATCACACTCCATCAAAAGAGAAAGAGAAAAGTACTAAATTCGTCATAGCATATCATATAGGAACAAGTAAAAACACGTACATGGGAACCATTCAATAAATTTTCAGGTGCCAAGAGGATTGACCTGTAATAAATCAAATTACCATCGATGGATACTTAGGGGAATTTTACAAAGATTATATTCTAAAACTACCATAAAAACTTTCAAAATTAAAACCATATAATAAAATGCAGGGATCTCTGAATTCGTGATACAGTACAGGATAACCAGCAGCATAACCATGTAGTCGAAAGCGGGAGTTTATCCATTCATAGTACAGTACAAAATAGCCAACAGCATTATAATAATACAAAAAATATTTTAAAACTTCTCCCCCCAAAAAATCAGCTTACGATACTCAATAGCTAGCAGCAAAAAACGATTGAAAAAGTGCAAGAGCTCAAATACACACTTAGAAAATCAGCATACAGTACTCGTTAGGTAGCAGCAAGAAGGTTTGGAAAAGTGCTGGTGCCTCTTCAGGATACGGTACTCGATAGCTAGCGGTAAAAAAGGTTGAAAAAATGCAAGTGCTCATATACATACATAGGAAATCAGAATACAGTACTCGTAAGCTAGCACCATGAAAGTTGAGAAAAGTGCCAGTGCTCAAATACCTACAAAGATAATCAGCATACAGTACTCATTAGCTAGCAGCAAGTAGGTTTTCAAAAGTGCACGTGCCCAGAAACATACATAGTCAATCCCTTGCTGAACCTTTCTCTAAGTACTGGAGTGGTCCCCTCTGTCTGGAAGCAGGCGATGGTTATTCCATTACTTAAAAAGCCAAGCCTGGATCCTGAGGTCTTTGCCAACTACAGGCCCATTTCCCTTCTGCCTGCCTTGGCCAAAATTGTGGAGAAACATGTCCACATATCCCTCTCCAATTTCCTTGAAACCCACAACCTATTACATTCCACGCAATCCGGCTCCCGTACCAACTTGAGCACCGAGACGGCGCTATTGGAAGTTACGGAGGCAATCAAGGAGGTATTAAATGGAGGAGGCAAGGCCATGCTGGTGATGCTCGACCTGCCGGCGGCCTTTGACACCGTCCCCCATGAGGGTCTCCTCACCAGACTCAGTGAGGCTGGTCAGAGGGCGACGGTGTTCAACTGGTTTAGATCTTTTTTGGCGGGCCGCTGACAAACGGTCTGGGCCTCCCATTTCTCCGCTCTAGTGCCGCCATTAGAAGTCGGAGTACCTCAGGGCTCTGTTTTGAGCCCTACTCTTTTTAACATCTTTATGACCCCTCTGGCAACACTGGCGGAGTCATATGGGGCCCAGATCGTGTCATATGCCGACGACACCCAGCTCCTCTTCACTTGTGGGAAGGGGTCGGAGTTTGACAGAGAGAGCATCCAAGGGTGCCTTGGGGCTGTTTTTAAATGGTTCCAGCAAAACAGCCTCACGTGCAACTCAGATAAGTCTGAGGTGCTCTTCTTCGGCTGTCGGTCTGATCCGAGCTGGCAGGATTGGTGGCCTGTAGATATGTTCCCTCCATCGGCCGCAACCACGATAGCCAAGAACCTTGGAGTGAAAGTCGATAACGGCTTGACACTGAAGCCCCAGATTCTCGGCTTAGCAGGAATATGCTTTGGCCTTCTGAAGATGCTCCGTAAGTTTCTTCCTCTGCTCCCGTTGGCGCATAGGAAGATCACGGTGCAGGCCCTCATTGGGTCGCGGCTTGACTATGCCAACGTCCTGTATTTGGGCCTGCCGGAGTACCTTCTGCAACGGCTGCAAGTGGTCCAAATTTCGGCTGCTCGGGCCATTTTTGTCTTACATAGCCGAACCAAAGCATCTGACCTCTTGTAGTCTCTACATTGGTTGCCTATCCACAAACTGATAGTTTTTAAGGCACTTACTCTGGCCCATAAGGCCTTCCATGCCTCTCAGGCCAAATATATTCAAAAACGGCTGGCTCTCTATTTTCCTGTAAGATCTCTGAGGTCAGCGTCGCAGTCTCTTGCTGTGGTCCCAGCTATAAGAAGAGCACGGACTGGGGGCCGGTCTTTCAAGCGCCTGGCGCCTCAGCTCTGGAATACCCTGCCAATTGCTCTTCGCAAGAATTCCAATCTGTTGGCTTTTAGAAAGGACCTGAAATCCTGGCTATTTATTCAGTAGGCCCTGTTCCTTTTTTGCCTGCCCCTTTGCTTCTGTTGTAGGTCATAAAGCGCCGGGACACTCTCCGGAGTAGCCGAGCGCTATACAAAACACCACCTAACACATTAACATTAAATTAGTCAATACTGTTCTGATATATATTTAAAAACTGTTTAGAAAAGCTAAAAAATGTAAAACACACAAGTTCAGATGGGGGTGCCAGCAGACAGTTCCGTGCCGCTTCTGCTGTGGTAATATACTTTTGAAAATAATTCCTTAGGTATCTGCGACGTATTAGTTGCAATGTTGGGCAAACAAATAGAACAAGATTTATGTCTTGTATACAGGAGTTACATAGGTGACAAAGTCTTTCCTGTCTAGCAATGCCCTCCCAGGCTCCTGTTATGATTCTTAAAGGGAGTACATTCATTCTAAGCAACAGAATAACTCTACGAATGTTTGTATGGCTTCATTCTCTTTTATTTGCACCAGAGAGCCCTGTATACTGCACAGACTTATTTGTCTTACTGTGAGGGTTTTATCACTTTCTGTATGCATGATAGATGCATTTTTATTTGCTGTTGGTCTTTATACGCTTGAGAAACATTATGATGTGCTCCCTCATTTCCTATAGTCATATCATATTCTTCAAACCTGACTTGTCTTAGTGTTTGTACTGTTCATTCTTTGACATCATGACACTGACATTGTCTATGATCTGTTATGGTTGCTAATTCTTTATTTGCTGCACGGACATGAGTAACTTCGTCTACTGGAGATCTAACTATGCTCAGGAGATTTGAGATTTTATTTATGAGATCAGCGCTGGTGCAGAAAATCATTTGGCTGTCTCTGTCTGGGTGAACCTTTATGACTATGTTTGTCAAATTAAGCAAATTAGAATCTATCCCAGCTACGTAAATGGGAAAAATATTAAGCAACTTTACCTGTATGTTCAGTTTATCTGAAGGATAATTGAGGGCAGTAGTTATAGTATCCATGAGATTTGGGGGTCTCTAGTTGGCACAGGTAGGTACTTGTGACAAATACGGACCCTTGCCTCTAGTCAGGGTAAGGGGGTACACTCCTAAAATAACCCCTGCTCATCCCCTTGGCAGCTTGGCACGAGCAGACAGGCTTATCTCAGAGACAGTGTGTAAAACATTTGTGACCACATACAGTAACCCAGTGACAACACTACAGTTGGACACCACACAAGGTTTATCAAAAATAAGTATTCTTTATATAGATTTAACACAAGACCATACACGACAAAAATCCACAATACTGTAATAAAAAATGGTTGTTTTAGCTTAGTTCAGTTCAGTTCTTAGGATGGGACACTTTGCGTCAATGTACCTTACGATGCGTCGCACTTCCGCAACAAGCAATGTTGCAGCAATGGAAATGCGGCAAAGTTCAGGTGCAAAGAAATAAAGACGTGAAGATCTTCCAGGTGCGGCAAGCTTCTCCGATGATGCGAGAAGTCTCGATTCGATGTGTCAGCTGAAGCGGTGACACCCTTGTTCCGCGATGCGACAGTAACAGCTTTGGCTGCGACACACTTCTCCGACCTTGCAAGAGGCTTCCGCAAAATGCGTCAACTACAGCGCCGACATTCAAGATGCGGCAATCCCTCAGAAGGCCCAAAACAGCAGCAGGCACTTCCAAAGAACTCTGGGAGCTGGGGATTGAAGTCTGGTGTCCCTGAGACTTCAGCCGGAGGCAAGCTCTTTTCCAAGCCCTTGGAGATCCTTCAAAAGTTGAAAGTAAAGCACACAAAGTTCTTTCTCCTTTCTTTGGCAGTCAGGCAACCACTGCAGGCCAAACCCCCAAGCAGCACTTCAGCTTAGGGATAGTCTCTCCTCAGTTTCTTCTGGTTCCACTCCTCAGCAAAGGTTTCTTCTTGTTTGTCCAAATGTGATCTAATTTCTTGGGATCAGGGCCCCAATATTTATACCCTAAAATCCGTTGTCCTCTAAGGGCAGAGGGGCCTTTGCCCAGTCCAAACCAGTTCTGGAGGACTCTGTTTACATGACTCCTTCTGTCCTTTCACAGTGCAGGACAGAAACATCAGACGCCCCACAGGAGGCGGAGCCAGCATAGTGGAGGGAAAGTACAGCCTTGGAGCACTTTGTTGACACGATTCCTTCTCTTCTTTCACTGTGCAGGGCAGAGACATCAGCCGCACCCCAGGAGGTGGAGCCAGCTTTGTGGAAGGCAGGCACAGGCCTACTCAGGTCCCAGGTGCTACTCCTCCCACCCATCTAGATGCAGATCTCTCTGTTCACCACTGGGCTGACTCATTCTGTCTCCTGGAATCCCTGTCACTCAAGAACTCCAGACAAGGAATACATAACCTAGCAGAGGCAGGCTTGAAAGGTTAGGCAAGAAAATACATACTTTCTAAAAGTGGTATTTTCAAACACAGAATGTTAAAACCAACTTCACTAAAATATGTATTTTATCGTTTTGAGCTCAGGCATACTAAACTCAAATTTCTACCATGTTCTCTGAGTCAGTTAGGATGATAAAAATTTAATAATCTAACTGCCCATTCTGGCCTATGGAGAACAGGCATCCTTGCAATAGTGAAAAACGAAAATGGCTGTAATTCACTATTAGGACATGCCACACACACCAGGGCATGTCCTACCTTATACTTACAATGCATCCTGCCATTGGGCCTACCATAGGGGTGTCTGATATGAAGATAAGGGAAGGTTTAGGGACTGGCAAGTGGGTGCACTTGCCCAGTCAGCATGACAGTACCAGACTGCACACAGGCTCTGCAGTGGCAGGCCTTAGACACATTTTACAAAGCTACGTCTGTGGGTGGCACAACCAGTGCTGCAAGCCCACCAGCAGCATTTGGTTTACAAGCCCTGGGCACTCCTGGTGCACTGTACTAGTGTCTGACAGGTAAACCAAATCAACCAATTATGGAACCCCTGATTAACACATTAATTTATAGTAGGGAGCACTTGCATTGTGGCACTGGACAGCAGTGGCACAGTGCCCAAAGCATCTAACACCAGCAAAAACCCATGAGGCAACAGCAAAAAAGGAAAGGAGACCCACACCAATGGTGCCAGGTCTAACAATGGTGTTAAACATTCTGCCCCATATTCCTGTTTGAGCCTGTGTTGGGTGTACTGGGGAGCTTGCCTCTGCAGAGAAGTTGTTATCATATTTAGCTAGAAGGAAGAGATCAGCTGACTTAAGTCAGTTATTCATAATGTTTGCATTCTCTACCTCACTTCGACCTTGTGCAGTAGATACACACTCAATGGCTATTATCTCAAGAGCCAGGGTCGGATTCGGGTCAAGCTGAATTCTTCCTGTTATCGGTCTTGGGCTGAAAGGTTCTTTCAGTTCTACCTTTGAATTCAAGAGGGCTTGAGATTTCTTGAGCTTTCTTGTCTTGAGCTTTTTGGTCCGTATTGCTAGTGATCCGGTCTGATTTGGGTGACTGTTTGGGGGATGACAGAAATACCTCATGGCTTACATATGAATCAATGCCAAATGATAAGTTGATCACTGTGTTGTTAAAATTTAACCTAAAATCCAGATCTAATATGCGTGGAATTAGGTCAATGTTGGTGTCTGCCTAGTTTCTATTTTACTAAAGGGCTGCAACATTGTGTATTCCACTCCTTTCTGTTTTTTCACTATTTACAGAATAGCCTGACAATCTATCAAATTCCTTTATTTTTTTCATAATCTCTGGTAGAGAGCTCTCTGCGTCAGAGGTATATATCGTCAAATCACCCGTATAGAGTCCCACTTTTTTCCCAGTCTCTAAATTTGAATGGGGAGATATTTATATTTGATCTCATTTTGTTTTCCAAAGGTTCGATATACAGATTAAAAAGTAGAGGTGACAGTGGGCATTAAAATAGCCCTAGGACCCCATTCTAACGTTTATCTTCTGACAGTGGGCAACCCTGGCAAGACCCTCTGTAATGTAAAAAGAATTTATAAACCGCGGCTAACACCTAACGCTTTCTTGGCACTGAAACAAAGAAAGAAAAAATAGACAGTCCATGGGGCTGAGAAGATTAGTTGTAAGCTTTGTGGAACAAGTGGGTTTTTAGGAGAGACCTGAAGTGGGTAAGGGGGGAGGCCAGTCTTAAGCCTAGGGGAAGGGCGTTCCAAAAGGACGGGGCAAGGAATAAAAACCTTAGTCCTCCCTGTTTTTTACGTTTGAAGGTCTGGATCTGGAGTAGGGCCAGGTGGGCGGAGTGGAGGTTGTGAGAAGGAACATATGGGTGCAGAAGTGTAGAGATGAACAAGGGGCCTGTACCAGCAAGGGACTTAAAAATGACGCAGCCCAGTTTGAATTTACACCGCTCAGCGACAGGGAGCCAGTAAAGAGATTTTAAAAGGGGGCGTACGTGTTGGTGTTTGGGTTGGTGATGAATGAGCCGTGCTGCCTGGTTCTGGACCAGTTGTAGCCTCTTTAGTTGGTATGCCGGTATGCCAACATAGAGAGAGTTGGCATAGTCTATCCTGGAGATGACTAGCGCCAATAGGGCCAGGGTAAGGGCTTTGGTGGTCAGGAAGCGGGCAATCTTATGGATTTTTCTCAACTGGAAAAAGCTGGAGGACACCACCGCGCTAATCTGGGGTTTCATCGTGAGGTCATTACTAATGATGATCCCAAGGCTCTTCACTGAGCTGACAGAATTAGGGGGGGTGCCCAACCTTATGGGCCAAAAGGTGGAGGTCCAGGGGTTCATTGTACCCCCGACAAGCAGAAGTTCTGTCTTGTCGGGGTTAAGTTTCAAATGATTCACCCCCATCCAGTCGCTGATGTGACAAAGAGTAGTTTGAAAATTGTCGATAGACTGGTCCGTAGAGTTAATATCGAAGACCAGCTGAATGTCATCCGCGTAATTAAACGCGATGACACAGCTGCCTCGTAAAGAACGGATAAGGGGGGTAAGGTATAAATTAAAAAGAAGGGGAGATAAGGAGGAGCCCTGCGGGACGCTGCAAGTTAGCTCAAACTCGTCCGCGGAAAACTGAGAGAGCCGAACCGCCTGATGGCTGTTGCTCAAGAAGGAGCGGACCCAGGCCAGGGCAGAGCCCCGGATGCCGGCCTCCTCGACACGGCCGACCAGAATGTCATGGTCGACCGTGTCAAAGGCGGCCGACAGATCCAGGAGCACCAGAACCTGGCTGATGTTAGAGTCCGCTCCTCTCCGCAGTTCCTCCATGACTGAAAGTATAACAGATTCCGTGGAGTGATTGGGTCTAAAGCCAACCTGTTGGGGATCAAGGAAATGAGAGTCCTCGATAAAGGTACTCAAGGTATTAGTCACATGGGACTCAAGGACTTTGCTAAGGTAGGGAAGGAGGGAGATGGGGCGGAAGTTACTCATAATTGTAGGGTCTGCTCTTTCTATTGATATCTTCTCTGTAAGGTTTCCATTCACCAAAATTCTTGCAGGCGGGCTTTTATAAATGGCTGATATCTAGGGATTCAGGTGATGCTTGATCTCGATAAAATGGCCTTGTTGTGCACCAACGAAATTGTTCTGCTGAGCTACAGAAAGGTGGGGCTGCAGCAGTTAATTAGTGAAACCTCTTTGTAAGCTTCATCCCACGGGTTAAAGGTCAACTTAAACAAGACAAAAACAATGTTGCAGTCAAGGGGTATAGCAACTTGCCCAATACTCCGCATAGAAGTGTTTGTGTTGGAGTTGGTTCTAGAGTATAAATATTTGGGTGTTATACTAGATGAGAGGGGCTCATTTAAGAGCCAGTGCGCTGCACTACAAAGAAGGAACAATTCTTTAACTGTAGCATTTGCTTCCCTCTGGAATAGCTTAAAAGGGCTGTCCCTCAAGCCATTATTACAAGTTATGTCAGCTCAGCATGTTCCATCTTTGACAAACGACTTGGAGTGGGAAGGCTGATAACATCATAGATAAGCTTGTGACAGGAACTTTCCGTCGCCTGTCAATCCTCCTCACCAGGCATCGCCAGCACACATCCGGTTAGAGCTTGGGCTTAGAAGACAGTCCTTAAACAGCTTGGGGCATATTTGAAATTCTGCCACAATCTTAAAAATGTTAATAATTGCAAACTTATGACAGTTGTTTGGGTGGCAATAAGTGATCGTAAACATACGCAGGCCCATGAATATTTCAATCTGGCTTTATCTACGTTGAAGGGAGAACACCTATGGGCCTTGCCCCTCTCTCAGGATGCATTTAACAGAATTATCAATTGGTGCAGTACAAAAAAAATCATCATAATTTGACAGCGTTGGCGAAAAGATCCCTTGCATGGACTGAATTGCAACATATGGCAAGCTACACCATCAGAATTATCTAGGGGACCTGGATGGTCTAAGTGTTAAGCTGAAGCTTATGAAACTCGGACGTGGCGATTTTCAATTTTGCAGCGACGCACCAGCTTGGAAAAAGTAGTGAAATTTTATGCCGCCTCTGCAACTACAATAATAATAATAATCTTTAATTACGAGACGCCTTAGGGTATTCGTCGCGCTCTATAAATGTTAAAAATAAAATAAATAAATAATAAATAAATAAACAGTAATCGCACCCATAAAAGATACCACAGTTAAAAACCATCATCAGAAACATGTGTTAGCAGGATGACATCCAGATGTGGAAAATCATAGATTGTCTTTGACCTCGGTACAATTCTATTAAAATGGTTCTATAAAAAATACACGTACAAAAAATAGAAACTGTTACAAATTCTTTTAGATCATTTGTGCAAAGATGCAGAAGTCCCTCTGAACATCAATCATGTCTTGAGTTTCTTTATTTAAATACTGATCTTAAAAAAATTGTCATGATAAAAAGGGTTTGCATATTTGACATTAACTGCAAATGTGCTACACGAGCCTGCCTAACCCCATTTCTTTAAGGTATGATTTGAGATACCATTGCCTGCAACTACAAGAGAGAAGATAATATCCATATAGTTTGTAGCTGCCCAGCTTTATCAGCTGAACGCAGAAGTCCATTAAGGCAGGACTTTAATCTTCAAGCTTGAGGAACATGCCGCCAAGCAGTAATAGCCGGCTTGCAGTGAGAAGCTTGCAAATTTACTGGAAGATTTTTAAAGTTTGCAGAGAGGAGACTGGTTAATAGTGCACAGTAAAGGGCTCTTATGGTTATTATGTTATTAATTCATGAAAAAACACCTAGGGCAGATAAATAAATTACCTAGAAGGGTAGGTAAATCTTAAACGAGTGGAGCGGTTCTCTCAATACACGAGTAATTGGAATACTGTGAAATAATTAGGGCTTAGCATTGGCAAACCTTGCAAGGATTTTTTTAATAGCCACTTTGTACTTTAAAGCTTTGCTCGTGGTAGCTTCCCTCAGTAACGCTAGGTGTCAATATTAAACTGACTAGGACGCTCTGTATACTACACATTACGAATGGTTAGATCTCTTCATAGAGTGTAACAAGTTAGTAACGAACAGAATAAACGGGGTACTGTAGGGATGAGGAAATAGTAGGCGGATAGTGTCACCAGTACATGCACTTTATGTGTAGGTTTTTACACGTTTTAATTAGATGAATTGAGTGTTCTTATTGCGGGACTAACTCTTATTTTAATAGTGTTTTTTTTAAATGTTTCATAATGGTAATACATATGAAATGTGTATAAATGTGTTATATTGTACATTTTTCTAAACTGAACAATTTTTGTTTTCATTCATTCATTCATTCATTTACAGACGGAAGAGTTATGGCAAGTATCTACGTCTACTTTTTGGTCTACAATAAACTCTGCCTCCCTCAGGAGAAATAATCTTTTCACAGTGCACAGGGGTTATTGGACACCGAATATATTATCCAAGATGGGGAGACAAGAGGAGAGAAAAAGGCTGAAAAGTGGGAAAAAAAAAAGGCAGATGATATGCAGATGTTCTGGCAGTTCTCCCTTTCTGGAGATCTTCTAGTAAGGAGTAGGTAAGAAGATTAACAAAGTTATGGACAATAACATTAAGGGAAGCCTTGCAATGGTAATATTTGGAGTTAAAGTGGGAGGCGATAAAGTGGTGAAGCGATCAAAAATGCATAAATCTTTGTTGTTAGTACTATTAAGAAGAAGGCATATGCCGAAAGTTGGTCAAACCGATTCCTCCTGATAGCTTAAAATGGCTTCATCAGTTCAGAGAGTTAGAGACCTAGAAGGGAATCTTTCTTTGTGTGAAAAAGTAAAATTTGGGGAGTAATGGGACATGCAGGGAGTATTTGTAGTGGAAGGATAAACACATTAAGGGGACAGGAATAAAACATTAAAAAAAACTGGTCCAATGATTAAAAACTTCAACAAACTTAATATTTAGGAAAGAAGTTGGGATACAAGGGCCCACAGAGAAAACATCCTAACGTTCGTCAACAGATGTTAAGGAAGGAGTTGTGAATTGGTTCCATGGTCTTCACCATTAGCAAGTACAGCGAAGGCAGTTATTATTTAATTATTTATTTTACTGATTTGTAAAGCGCATGGCTGCCCGTGAGCGTCCCAGCGCTAGTTATGGCCCTAGAAACAATAGGGGATCTTATGTCAACCGGCAGAGCTGCCTAACCATGCCACCACCAAATTTCCTTATGTAAAATGAGGACAACAATAATGCTGGTACCTGCCACAGCCCTTTCAAATGCCTATCCACACTAGATACAGAGCTTGGTTGACTTTCCGTTGTTAAGTGGCAGGAGGAATAGTAGGGGTTACACTGTTTTCTTCAGGTAATTTTCTAAGACTTGGGCAATCTGTTAAGGGCTTATTTCCAGTTTCTTTCCCTAGAGATATTAGGCGATTGGTTGATGTTGCGTCAGTCTTTATATAGCTTGTCTCTGCCATTACAGTTGGTTTAGTCATTTTTATTGCATACCAGGTTCTTTATTAGTTTTCACAGAGTATTTAAAGTAATCCACAATGGTGGGCTGCGTAGCAACACCACAGTGTTGTTTTGGAGAATATCCCTCAAGAGCAATCGGGGAGATGGCCGACGTTGTTTTTATAATATTAGCCCCTTCTGCCAGGAGTAAACTCAAGTTGATTCTTGTTGCTTCTAATGCTATTTTGCCTAATCTCTTTTTCTGTTGTTTTGTTTGCTTTTATATCGTTCCACCCAAGTGATCAAACCTCATTGCTGTCTTGCATATTCACTGTGCCCCTTTGTCTTACCTTTGCCTTACCTCTTATACCAGCTGCCTTCTCAAACTAACCAGCTTATAACTTTAGGTGCATGCCTACTCAGGGAAACATTCAGGGAGACACTGGCATTCCAGCTCAACTGTGAAGTAGTGTGGCTCACTGGTTAGAGGCGGCAGACCCGAGAGCAGAGGACGGCCCGGGACCAGGGTTCGATTTCCGGCGCGGCAGATTTCTGGACCAGGGTCAGCGGACTCGATAATTCTCTCGCCTCGGTGCCCACTCTGATCAGCGATCACACTCGGCAACTCTGGGCATTAGCTTGCCTCATCTTCACTAACGGCCCCACCAGACCGCCGGGGATGCCTGGTCTCACCCTGGAGATACCCATTAAGGGACCATCTCTCAGGGAAGCCAGGAAGGGTTTCGCAGCGGTCGAAGCGCCTTGGGACCCTACGGGTAAGTAGTGCGCTATATAAATGCCAATACATTTACACATTTACTACGTACCTTGCTTCTTGCTTGTTCAAAAGTGTTTGTGTTTCATTCTTCAGCTCGCTTTTAAGTAAAAATCACCCGCTCAGCACAACTATATGAGTTCACCAAGCTAACCCAGGAGGAGGTTAAAACTGTGTTAAATAAGATACGATCAGGATCACCAGAAGACCTAGTTCCACCCTATATTTTGTCCATCTTATCCCTGGTCCTCCTTAAATGCCTCACAGACCTTCTAAAATATGTCTTTAAATATAGATATTTTTCCAACAAAATGGATATCAGCAAGGGTCAAATCAATACTTAAAAAGCCAACGGCAGACCCAAACAAACTAGGCAATTTCCTACCAATCTCCTTGCTTCTATACTTTGGGAAAACTATGGAATCATTGCTAAACAAATACCGTACCACATATTTAGAAAGCAGGCAACGGTTTGACCCCTACCAGTCAGGTTTTCGGGCAGGACATAGCACTGAATTCGCTCTTTTAGAAGTAGTAGACAATATAAGACTTTCACTAGATAAAGTACAGGCAGCAATTCTGGTCCTATTGGATTTTTCGACTGCTTTTGACACCATTTCTCATACAATCTTAATACAAAGGCTAGACGAGATCAGAGTCGCAGGTAAAGCCCTATACTGGTTGAGGAACTACTTGAGGGGACGGACAATCTGTGTTCAAAATGAATCCTAAAAACATGTAAAGAAAAACATCCGGGTTGCCAATGAATGGTCCTATTATGAAAACATGCTTAACTAAAGAATAAAAACATGGTGTGCCATAGATAGAACAATAAGAAAAATTGCGGTATAGTTTCCACAGCCCAATTATGAATAGTAGAAGGGAATGTGAAAAAGATATATGTATAGAGCCCAATTATAGCCCATAGATATTTTCCAAGAGAATCCTAGACAGAACATGTGAAAGAGAATTTTTTTTTAAGTGCCAAAGTCCATGCATATGTGATGGTTGAAATCCCGTCCACATGAATACTATTTAGATGCGGGGAGAGGAGAAAAGGGAAGAATATTTTTTCCATATAAATATTAATAACTCCCCACACCTAGTGTATATCTCCTTGGGGTATTAATATGCTGTTACCTTACATCGGTCAAAAGGGTAAATGATCTTGAAGAGGATGATTGACAAAGCTAGGCTTGTAGGTCTATTTAGGAGACCTATGAACAAAGAAAGTATACTTGATGATAACTACATCCATAGGAATCTAGGCCTTTTGTGTGGAGGGGGAGCGACCCCTGAACCTCCTGGTAGGTTGCTCCCCCTCCACTCAGCTCCGAATGTGTGCCCCTGGTGCCGCTGCCACTGCCGCTGGTTGGTGTCCTCCGTCCTTTTTGCCTTCTGTACCACTGTTTCCCCCTCTTTGTGCCTCGTTTTCTCCTGTGTGCCATTTGTTTCCCCCCTCTTGTGCCCCATTTTGCCTTCTGTACCACTTGTGCCCCATTTTGCCTTCTGTACTACTGTTTCGCCCTCTTTGTGCCTCGTTTTCTCCTCTGTGCCACTCATTCTTCACCCCCTTGTTCCCCATTTTGCTTCTGTACCACTGATTCCCTGCCGCTGTGCCCCCTGCTGCCCTGCCCCCGGCCCGCTCGCTGCTCCCGCCTCCCACCTCCCCATATATGCCGGACGCCAAAGGCGCACCTAAGGCAAGCACATCTGCGCCCGTCCGCGCCTGGACGGGCCTGGACCGCGCCCAGCATCTGAACCCCTGGACCCCGCAAACGCCGACACAAGAATCCACTACGACGCAAGCACCCTCCACACACTCAACACCGGCCGAAACCACACCTGCTTCCAGGCAGCCCCGAAACTGACCCACGGGCCATTCTCCTGCCGCACCTGCAGCTTCACCTGCGACAGAACCACCAAACCTCCAAGGACTGGACCCAACCACCTCTGCTGCATATTCCTCAACACCCACTCTGCAGGCAAACGTGCTGTCGAGCTCTGGGATCTGCTCGACACCTCCGCCCCAGACATGGCCTTCCTGACCGAGACCTGGTGGAACGACTCCTCTGCGCCTGACATCGCCATAGCCATCCCGGACGGCTAAAAGATCATCCGCAGGGATCGCACCAACGGAATCGGAGGAGGAATAGCCATCGTCCACCCTAAAGGTTGCCACCCACACAGATGACACCCTCAACACCGCCGAACAACTGCACTTCCGGATCCACACCGACCCCAACACCACCCTCAGAGGAACACTCATCTACAGACCCACCGGACCCCGGGCTCCATTCAGCAACTCCATCGCCGTCCTCCCTAGCACCCACGCACTCGCCTCCATGGACTACTTCCTCCTCGGGGATCTGAACTTCCACCTCGAGAACAACAACAACACCAACTCCGCCACCCTGATTGACAACCTCGCCAACCTTGGCCTCAGATAACTCGTCACCGTACCCACCTATGCCGCCGGCCCCACGCTGGACCCCGTCTTCTCCACAGGCCCACACATTGCCTTCGACCACACCACCGAACTCCACTGAACCGACCACTGCTGCATCCATTTCACCTTCAAGAAACCAACCACGCACCACCGCACCCAACAGCTGCCTCGCCGCTGCTGGAGCAAAGTCATCGAAGACCAGCTGATCACCACACTCGCCCAGAACCCAGCCACCGACCCCACCAAACTTGATGCCGCAGCCACAGACAGTGGATCGACGACTGCGCCAAAACCCTCGCCCCGCTCAAGAAACCCTCCAACAGCCAAGCCAGCAAGTGAGATACCTGGTTCACCGACGAGCTCTTGACCTCCAAACGTGCATGCCGGAAACTGGGGAAGATATGGCTCCACGAACGCACACCGGACAACCAAGCAGCCCACAAGGACGCCACCCGCAGACATCACCACCTCATCAGATTAGCCAAGAGTTCCTCCTTCAAAGACCGCTTGGATAACAACGCACATGACAGCAAAGATCACTTCAGCATCGTAAAGGAGCTCTCCAACCCCAGCGCCAACTCCAACGACATCCCGAACTCACAAGAACTGTGAGACTCACTAGCCATCTTCTTCCATCGCAAGATCGCTGACATCCATGACAGCTTTAACACCACGACTGCCCCGACTAAGCCAGACTCCACCTCCCCAGTGAACACCACCAGCGCCAACTGCCTGACCTACTGGTCCAACGTCAACGACGACGAGACATGCAAGGTCATGAACTCCATCCACTCAGGATCTCCGTCAGACCCATGCCCACACCACGTATTCAACAAAGCAGACGCAGCCATCGCACCCCAACTACGGTAGGTCATCAACATCTCCTTCGAAACAGCGACATTCCCGGAAAACTGGAAGCACGAGAAGCCCAAAGCGGACCGCAAGGACCTCGAGAACTTCCGGCCCATCTCCCTGCTCCCGTTTCCGGCAAAGGTCATCGAGAAAATCGTCAACATACAATTGGTCCGCCACCTGGAAGACAACAACATTTTGAACCCGTCTCTGTCCGAATTCAGACATAACCACAGCACTGAGACAGCCCTCATCGCCGCCACAGACGACATCAGGCACCAACTAGACAATGGCGAAACATCAGTCCTCATCCTCCTGGACCTGTCAGCTGCCTTTGACACGGTCTGCCATCGCACTCTAAAGACACCCCTCCTAGAAGCCGGAATCCAAGAGAAGGCCCTTGACTGGACCACGTCCTTCCTCTCCGGCAGAACCCAGAGCGTCCGCCTCTCACCCTTCCGATCCGAAGCCACCATGATTATCTGCGGCGTCCCCCAGGGCTCATCCCTCAGCCCGACGCTGTTCAACGTCTACATGGCCCCCCTCGCACAAATAGCCCGCCGTCACGACCTCAATATCATCTCCTACGCCGACGACACCCAGCTCATCCTCTCCCCACCAAGGACCCACACACCACCAAAACCAACCTCCACGAGGGAATGAAGGCCGTCGCAGACTGGATGAGGAGCAGCCGTCTGAAGCTGAACTCGGACAAGACGGAGGTCCTCATCCTCGGACCCACCCCCTCAGCCTGGGACAACTCCTGGTGGCCGACAACACTGGGAACAGCACCAACACCCACTGATCATGCACGCAACCTACCCGACTCATCCCTCTCCATGTCTGAGCAGGTCAACGCTGTCTCCTCCTGCTATAACACCCTCCGCAAGCTTCGCAGGATCTACAAGTGGATCCCGACCGAAGCAAGAAGAACGGTGACACAGGCCCTCGTCAGCAGCAGAATGGACTACGGCAACGCACTCTATGCAGGAATCCCAGCCAAACACCTACGACAACTACAACGCATCCAAAACGCCTCTGCCCGACTGATCATCAACGTCCCCCGCTGCAGCCACAACACCCCCCCACCTGAGAGACCTACACTGGCTCCCTATCGACAAGAGGATCACCTTCAAGCCCCTCACCCAAGCACACAAAGCACTCCACAATTCCGGACCAGCCTACCTGAACAACAGACTCAGCTTACAGACCCCCACCCGCCAGTTCCGCCAGCTCTGCCCGCCAGCCTCATCCTCGCCGCTGTCCCCTGCATCCAAGGAATGACCTCCGGCGGCAGATCCTTTTCCTACCTCGCTGCCAAGACCTGGAACACCCTCCCCACCCACATACGGCAGACCCAAGACCTACTCACCTTCAGAAGACTCCTCAAGACCTGGCTCTTCGAACAGTAGCAGCACCCCCCTCCCCTCAGTGCCTTGAGACCCTCACAGGTAAGTAGCATGCTTTACAAGTAATTTGATTGATTGATTGATTGATTGATTGATTGATTAAAATATCAGAGGCTTACCGGTATTAGAAATGAACAGAACGTGTCCATCATCAAAAAGACGTGCAGGGATGAGTGCCCTACATAGAAAAGCAATTGAATGCTATTAGGAGCTAGTCTGAATGACCTACAATGCAAAAAAAGGGGGGGTTTCTTGGGTTATGTACTTTTAAATATCCACATCTGATGTGTGGGCATATGCATGAAACTTTTGCCAGAGTTCTAAAAGCGCTTGAGCTGACAAGAAGGTAATGACTGCATCAGGTAACCTACTTTAAAAGAAAACAGGATTTTTTGTTAAGTGTTATTGTTTGATATGTCCACATCGGGTGTGTGAACCTGTGCGCGGAGCTTTACCGGGCTCTAAGGCCGCATAAACATAAGAAAGGGGTGTATGCTGGGTTGCGGTGTATGCTTACCTTGACAAGTTGTTCTCAAGGTGTAGCTAATGGAGTATCCAAACCCGCACCGTAACACTCAAGCGTTCCTTGATGTCAGAGGATTTCTTGCTCGGTCCTTGCCGAGCGTGCCAGGGTATGGGCGAGATGCAGATATGATAAACGCCCTCACATGTGTATATCGCTCGCGTCCAGTTCTGACCTGACCTCGTTTGATAATCCGGTGGTGTGCACACACCATTAACAAGCATTTGCAATGCAATAGGTCTCGCAGTTACACGAGTTAAAGCTATTGGCATTGTAAATGACAATGCCTTTTATTTATGTTTTAAAACAAAAACAAATATAAACTGCATTTTTATTTGCAATGTCAATAGCGCAAACTTGCGTAAATGCTAGACCTACTGCATTGCAAATGCTTGTTATTTTATAGGGGGCCCAGGGGCAAAAATAACCATACAGAATCGCATAAACAGCCCCAAGTCAACTCTTAAATGAGGAAGATTGTGACAAAATGTGTTTAACCCCCACACTGGTGCTATGCATACATAGGTCTGGGGCAGACCTCAGCATGGACAGGAACGCTGTGCAATTAAACGCAGCGCGTGGCGCAGTCCATTCAGAAAACAATTGTGTACCAACACGGACTACTCACCAGATAAGTAACATTCTGCCATCAGATCACTTAAGGTAGCTCCGAGGATATTTCAAATCAGCATCTGATGCCTCGGGACCTGATTTGGTAGATGCTATCCCCACGGGCTACGCCCTGGCCAGGATGGATAGAATAGGCCGTCGAGGAGGAGGAATAGGAATCTTATACAAGGACTCTCTTACATGTCGGAATTTCTTTCCACCCCCTCTGATTCCTTTCAGGCCATGTATTTTTCTATCAATTCCACTACCTGCGTCTCTTTTTCTGGCCTTTTGTTCTATAGGCAGCCGGGCCCTAGATCTGCTTTTAGCCAGGACTTGATCAAGCTGCTAGAGCCATTTATTGAGAGGCCTAATATTACTCTCCTTGGTGACTTTAATTTCCATCTGGAAAATAGGGGATCAAGAGACACCCTGACACTTCTGGAAACTCTGGATTCCTGTGGTTTGACGCAGCTGGTGACTGGCCCCACCCATCTGGCTGGTCACACACTTGACGCAGTATTTATCAATGACCTTAGGTTGAAGGTGGGACTTCCGGTCCCGCTAGCTTGGTCCGACCACTCGGCCGTCCCGTTAGAACTATCCTATCAGGACGCAGCCCCGTCGTCCTCAGAAGCTAGGAAGTGGGAACTCAGAAGGAACTTTAATTCCATCAATAATGAGGTTCTCGCTCCCTATTTGAATAATCTGATGCCTGTTGAATTGCAGGATGTTAATTCTGCTGCCCTCGAACTCGTGAGTACCATTTCAGGGGCTCTGGACATCATGGCCCCCTAAACGGCATTGCTCTTCGAGAAAGAGTCCCTTGGCTCCCTGGTTCTCTGACAGACTTAGGCTGCTGAGACAAGGGTATCGCAAACAGGAGAGGCTCTGGCGGACTGTGTTGGCTCCCTTGGAGAGGGAACAACACAAACTTTGTTTAAAAGAATACAAGCTAGCCATTATGGAGGAAAAGAGGGCCTATTGTACTAAGATCACTGCTTCCCTCAATTCTCCTAGAGAACTTTTTTAAATCATAGATTACCTATCTTCTCCCTCAATAGCTGACCCTATAGTGGAATCCCAGGAGTTGTGTGACAGCATCTCGGTCTTCTTCCATTCTAAGATCGTGGATATCCATGGCACACTTAAAACCTTGAATCTTCGTTTGGGACTTCCCTCCATTCCCTTTCCTCCTTCAGACGGGAGTGTGTCTGGTGGATCTCCTCGGAGTCTCCCATCCTTCCCCCTTCTTACTCCTGAGCTGATGAGCCAGCTCTTGGACAACATCAAATCGGGCTCTCCTTTAGATCCATGCCCGCTCAAAGTCTTGAAGGCTTGTCGGGAAGTGGTTATTCTCCCTCTCATGAAGGTCATGAATTGTGTAATCATGGAGGGAGTCTTTCCCTCGCTATGGAAGATGGCGGTTGTTAAACCCCTTCTGAAGAAGCCCACTTTGGATCCTGGGGTTTTGAAAAACGTTCGCCCCATCTCACTTCTTCCTGCTCCTGCAAAGATGTTGGAATTCCATCTTATACTTATGTTAACAAGAAAAGAGTGTCCAAAAACAAATATGTTTTAACAGAAAGGAGCAAAAAAAATTTGGAACGAATACACAACCCCACTCAGGTATGTATAGAAAACCCTCACTCACCAACCTGGTTGGTGACATGCTTCATCATCGGGCCCCACTGGAGAGGCCGAGTGCCTCCCCAGTGTGCTTCAACGCCAGATTTACTGCGGAGCAGGTTTTTTGTGAATAGACGTGAAGTGAGTGATTTAAAGTGATAATGATGTTTAAAAATGTCTGAAGTGTAGCAAAACAAGGGTTTAATGTTTGATCACTTGGACATATTAAAATAAAGTGTAGGCAAATAGGCCAAATAAATTGTTTGGTTATTTCCAATATCTTAATAGTCAGTCAACCTGTTTCTGCCTTGAAACGGTGTGAATTTACCAGGCATTCATCAGGACATATGTGAACTAAACCCCGGCGGTGTGGACACGCTAAGGCCCACCCTGACCTAGGGACGTGAAAGTAAAAACAGTGTAAAACAGTGCATGTGGAGGGAGAGCAAGCCTCCTATGGTACTCCCAGTTTGGGAGATCTCAAAGTTATTGTTTATGCACCTGTGGAGAAAAACGGACAGAGACATACATATAAGAGACAGAACAAACAATTAAAATTGATTCTATGCTCACAAGTATATTTACAGTGCTCCAGTTGTTGTGACAGGAGAGTGGATGGCGATATAGCGATATTGTTAGCACCATACTAAGTCCAGGTGGATGTTCAACAACGCCAAGGGGTGTAGTGGACTACTGATGGTATATGCAGTGAAGATCACATGCTGTATAGCCCCTACACAAATATTGGCACGTGTGGAATGAAGGATCAATGGACCAAAGTGGCCAGTGACCCCGCATGAAGACAGCACAGAAATCAGGAATAAAATATCTCACTTGAATGGTGAGTAGAATGTACACCATGGATCTCGGGAGGAGGGTGGTGGCGTAATTGGCACACCCTTGGGAAAGAAAAAGACATATTCCAACAGTTTAAGCACGCTGTACTTAGCTTAGTGAAGTCGATCCGTGTAGAGCGGTGGTGGCGGGTGCAAGACTTACGCCCTCGACGCCAGACACCCACTGGAAACCTGCTTCTGCCCTCGAAAACCGGATCCCGAAGATGAGTGCAGTCTCCGGTAAAGCTGTTTAAGAGTGCAGTTATTTACACGCCTTCCTTCCGGGGTGGGCGTGGTCCGGGTGCAGGCATGGGCGTGGTGATACGCGTCGGCCAATAGGAGTGCAAGCGGCTCGGACGCATCACACGAGACTCGACCGGGGGTGTCATAAAGCGTGAAACAGGCCAATCAAAATTTACGCTCACGAGCAGTGCTAGTATGGACAGCTAGACCGTGAAGCGTCTAGCTAGAAGCGGCGCGAGTGCGCACATGACTCGAATATTACTGATTTAAAGGATAAGGGGAAACTTTATTGATATGTCGCTAAGTAACAAAGTACAGGCGTATTGTTAAAGAGCGACTAGGTTGTTGATATGAAGCCTAGTGTGAGACTCTGTGCATATCTACCCTGATTAGCGGATATAATTAATATTGGCATATGAGTTGTATTCTGAATATGGCTTTATTGCGTGGGCTACAAATGGTAGCTGTCTCCGTTGACACTATTATGCTTCTTAATAAAAGGTGAGGGTACATTATGGCATTAAAGTAAATTGTCCGACACAAGTCATGGTGGGATTAGAAGTGCGTGCTAGCACGCCTATTTATTTATATGTCATGTGCTTCTTGTAGGTAAGAGAGAGGAGGAAAAGAATGCAGGAAGAAGTTGGCTGCATTATAGGGATGCTCATACTAGAGGTTCAGGATAGAAACAATTCAGGGTTCATTATCTGAGAACTGAGCTCCAGGGGATGTTATCATTTAGGCCTCTGACATGGGTCCCTAACCGGTACACCCATCTTTGTTCTTTTTCAAAAAGTCTGTGGGAGATGTTATTGCCCCCATTTATCTGTTCCACTATAGTCCACCGTAGATCATTGGTGGTATGGTTTGGCTATAGGAAATGACTGCTCATTTTGGTGGCTGTTTTTCGACACCTGATGTTACTCCTATGCTCACATATTCTTTGCTTGACCTTCCGGGTGGTCATTCCCATATAGCGCAATCCACAGGGGCAAGTGATTAGGTAGATGACGTTTGTCGAATTGCAGTTGGTATGGACTCTTTGGGTCCATACTTTTCCTTGTTCAAGGGATAGTTGTTTGGATGCGATCGTCAGATGGCAAACACTGCAATCAGAGCATGGAAAGTGTCCTACAATTTTTGGCATGCCCCAGGTGTCTGTGATAGAGCATAGCCCTGGTGGCGTAGTTTCTTTAGGACGCATGTTGACAAGGGCGTCCTTCAGACTTCGTCCTTTCTTGAAGGAGAAAAGGGGTTTCTCCCATGTTTTGTTGATACTGGAGATGATTCTCCAGTTTTTATTGATTGACTTTTTTATTAGGTTCGAGAGACTGCTATAAGTGGTGACACAAGTTAGGGGGACCTCTTGAGATAGACTGGGCTTGTCTTCCAAGAGTACTTCACGAGTTTGGCTGCGTGTCCGTTTGTACCACTTATCCAGAGTTGTTGTGGGATATCCTCTTGCTTGTAGCTTTTTAGTAAGGCCAGCTGATTGTTCCTTGAAGTCTTTTACATCGCTGCAGTTTCGTCTGATTCTTAGATACCGTCCGTACGGTAAATTCCCTTTAAGGGGGCGTGGATGGAAGCTAGTGAATTCTAGTAGGTTATTTTTGGCCGTCGGTTTATAATGGGTTTTCGTTGTCAGGAATGTGCCTGAGATGGAGATGGTCACGTCGAGGAAAACAACCACAGACTTGCTCACGGTGTGGGTGAATTTCAAATTGAGATCCAGGGTATTGATCCATTTGAGGAAGTCTTCTAGAAGATGATCACTACCCTTCCAGACCAAGAGCACATCATCAATGTATCTCCTCCACAGGTTGATAGAGGAGGAGGAAAGCCCATTCGGTGGTAGGATATACTTGGCCTCAAAGTCGGAGACGTACAGTCCCACCACGCTAGGGGCGAAGGTGCTGCCCATTGAAGTCCCTATGCTTTTTAAGAAAAGTTGCCCTTTGTAAGAGAAGAAATTTTCTTTAAGGGCTATAGTTGCACAATCGAGGATAAAGGACTTTGGTGTCTGGTGGTCCCATGTGATTGAATCAAGGGCAGATCCCAGGACTTTAATGGTATCGTCCTGGGGGATGCTGGTGTACAGACTCTCTATGTCTAAAGTGACCAGTGTCACTGTGTTCTCCTCAAAGGTCACTTCCTGTAGGAGGTGTAGAAGACTCTTGGTGTCCTTTAAATAGGTGGGAGTGTTCTGGACGATTGGTTTTAGAAAGTGGTCACAGAAACGTGAGAGCGGTTCGAGCAAGGAGCCAATGCCTGAGACGATTGGTCGTCCTGGTGGTGGTAGTCTGTTTTTATGTGTTTTAGGCAGTGTGTAGAAGTATGGAATAATGTTGTCACTGGCACTCAGGAAATCTGCTTCATTTTTGGATAAATGCCCATTTTCTTCCGCTCTTTTTACTAGATTGTAAATCCGGGCTTGCAGTTATGCTGTGGGATCTTTTGTTAAGGGGGTGTAATTTTTCTTCTCATTGAGCAGATCTTGGCAGACTCTCTCATAGTCTGTGGTATTTTGTATCACAATACCCCCACCCTTGTCTGCTGGTTTGATTGTGATGTCCGAGTTGTTCTGGAGGTCTTGAAGGGCTTGATACTCAGCAGTGCTGAAATTGATAAACGAAGTGGGTTCTTGGCATGTTTCCAAATCCTGGAAGAAAGCCTGTTCGAGCACTGTGATAGCCGCTGGAACAGTGTGAGGTGGTGGCATAAAGGTGGATTTAAGCCTTAGGCCGGTGTCTCCTTTGAGTATTTCCTCATTGAGATCATCCTTTCCT
This sequence comes from Lissotriton vulgaris, assembly GCF_964263255.1. Classification (NCBI taxonomy): domain Eukaryota; kingdom Metazoa; phylum Chordata; class Amphibia; order Caudata; family Salamandridae; genus Lissotriton; species Lissotriton vulgaris. Next base: position 94,464 of record NW_028243607.1, read on the forward strand.
TCAAAGAAGGATTTCAGTTTTAGTTTCCGGAAGAAACCTGCTAATTCACAGTGTAGTCTGAATTTGTCAGGACATGCTGTAGGTCAAATCCAAGGCCTTTTTCCAGCTCCTTGGTTTCCATAGGGGTCAGAGCTTTGTTTGATAAGTTAGTGATGAGGCTTACTGTGCACTCGTCCCTGGTAGTGACGCTTTGCTGCATGTGTGGTTGCCCACAGGGTCGTCTGCTTCCCAAGAGACTTGGTTGGTCCCTCTCCTCTTCCCTCTTCCTCTCCGGCCCCTTTCTAAAAAAGGCGGTTGGTATTGGTTCTGGAAGTGGGGTGGTTGCATAAAGGCTGGGTTCCAACCCATGAGTGGGAAATGTGGTTGTTAGAAAGGGAATGGCTGGGGGCCTCCTCCTGTTTGAGGTGGGTGAGGCCACCTGTTGGTTGTAGTAGCCTGATCTCCCTAGTCGCTCTTTAACAATACGCCTGTACTTTGTTACTTAGCGACGTATCAATAAAGTTTCCTCTTATCCTTTGAATCAGTAACAATCGAGTCATGCGCGCACTTGCGCCGCTTCTAGCTTGACGCTTCACGGTCTAGCTGCCCATACTAGCACTGCTCGTGAGCTTACATTTTGATTGGCCTGTGTCACGCCGCATGACCACCCAGGTCAAGTCTCGTGTGATGCGTCTGAGCCGCTTGCACTCCTATTGGCCGACGTGTATTACCACGCCCATGCCTGCAACCCGACCACGCCCACCCCGGAAGGAAGGCGCGTAAACAACCGCACTCTTAAACAGCTTTACCGGAGACTGCACCCATCTTTAGGATCCGGTTTTTGAAGGCAGAAGCAGGTTTCCAGTGGGTGCCTGGCGTCGAGGGCGTACGTCTTGCACCCGCCACCACCGCTCTACACGGATCAACTTCACTAAGCTAAGTACATCGTGCTTAAACTGTTGGAATATGTCTCTTTCTTTCCCAAGGGTGTGCCAATTACGCCACCACCCCCCTCCCGAGATCCATGGTGTACATTCTACTCACCATTCAAGTGAGATATTTTATTCCTGATTTCTTTGCTGTCTTCAGGCGGGGTCACTGGCCACTTTGGTCCATTGATCCTTCATTCCACACGCGCCAATATTTGTGTAGAGGCTATACAGCATGTGATCTTCACTGCATATACCATCAGTAGTCCACTACACCCCTTGGCGTTGTTGAACATCCACCTGGACTTAGTATGGTGCTAACAATATTGCTATATCGCCATCCACTGTCTTCTCATAACAACTGGGGCACTGTAGATATACTTATGAGCATAAAGTCATTTTTAGTTGTTTGTTCTGTCTCTTATATGTATGTCTCTGTCCCTTTTTCTCCACAGGTGCATAAACACTAACTTTGAGGTCTCCCAAACTGGGAGTACCATAGGGGGCTTTCTCTCCCTCCACATGCACTGTTTTTACTTTCACGTCCCTAGGCCAGGGTGGGCCTTAGCGTGTCCACACCGCCGGGGTTTAGTTCACATATGTCCTGATGAATGCCTGGTAAATTCACACCGTTTCAAGGCAGAAACATGTTGACTGACTATTAAGATATTGGAAATAACTAAACTATTTATTTGGCCTATTTTCCTACACTTTATTTTAATATGTCCAAGTGATCAAACATTAAACCCTTTTTTTGATACACTTCAGACATTTTTAAACATCACTATCATTTAAATCACTCACTTCACGTCTATTCACAAAAAACCTGCTCCGCAGTAAATCTGGCATTGAAGCACACTGGGGAGGCAGTCGGCCTCTCCAGTGGGGCCTGATGATGAAGCATGTCACCAACCAGGTTGGTGTGAGAGGGCTTTCTATACATACCTGAGTGGGGTTGTGTATTCGTTCAAAAAATGTTTTGCTCCTTTCTGTTAAAAATATTTGTTTTTGGACACTCTTTTCTTGTTGACATAAGTATAACCGGGGACTTAGAGTGTTTCCGCATTCTCCCTACCTCTCTTTTTGTTGATTTGGAATTCCATCTTAATCAGCATCTGAGTTCTTTCCTTAGGGATTCTGCCATCCTGGATGTCTCCCAGCAGGGCTTTAGGAAATCTCACAACCCCAAATCCGCCCTTACTGTAGTTGTTAATAACATTCGCTCCCAGGTCAATAAGGGCCACACCACTCTCCTGGTCCTGCTAGACCTGACGGCGGCCTTTGATACCCTTTCTCCATCTATTTTGGTTGCCCGTCTTAGGGAGATAGGGGTTGGAGTTCCTGCACTGAGCCTTCTGGCTTCCTTTCTTTTTTATGTTTTTTTTTTTAATTTTTGAAAACCTTTATTTGAAGAATTGGATGCGTACAAATACGGGCCTACAACCCGGAGGCCGGCCACGGAACAAAACTGGAAGGCACCATCATCAATTAAAGGCACAGAGTGGTTGGATGATATTACTTGACGCTATAAGGCAGTGTTGTTAACTAATTAGAACCACTTGACATAGGATTAAAGGAGGTTAATTTTATATATGAAAGAATAAAGGATCAGTTGTATAGGTAGCAACCTGGTGTACGTGGCGGGGAATAATTCAACTGTGTCATTACAGTACAGCCAAAAAGCAATAATCAGAAAGGTCCATAGCATGCAAGACGTAGGTTCATTTATAGTTCCTCAATGGTAGTATCCACGCCCGACCACATGTACCCAGAAACAAACTGAACAGCGATTCCGCAGTAATGAAAAAACCATCAGAGAAACAGATCAGTTGCAATCACTATACATCCCAACCCAAGAAATAAGAAAAAAAAAACACTAAAAAGAAAAAGAAGTAGGGAAAACTCCACGTTACTGTACCCGCCCCTAAGTGGTAGTGGCGAGCAATAATAGGGGCCAGATCGATTAATTCAGGAGAAACAATGCCATGGGTACCATATTGCATAAAATACCTATTCCTCCCCTCACAGTAACTCACCCCGCGGGGTTACGCACAGTCGTGGAGACCCAAGTAAAGGACACAAAAGAGCCATAGAAACAAAGAACGACCAAATAGACCCCACTCCACCCGTCCCATCCTGCACCCCTGCAGAAGGCTACGGCCTACCCCCCCCAGCAGCGTGCCTGTCGCCCTAATTATGAACCCGAAATATAGAAGTAGAGAATATAGAGAAACGGAAAAAGGAGGAGAGAAAAAAGAAAAGCCTGGGGAGAGGAACCATTTAGCAAGTGGTACGGCCCCCGCCCCCGCCCATACACGCCATGAGCGTGGCCCAAAACGAAACAAGCAAGTGTTCAATAATACGTAAATACGAAGGAATCAACAAAGTATCACAATGTAAGGCAGTCCATAGCTCCATTCACCGATTAGTAGTCCTCCGAAGTAAGAACCGGGTTCATCCTAGTCCCTTCTTAGCCAACGTCTCAATGTGCGTAGATCCAGTGGGAATAGGACGTGGCGATGAGAAAAGGCCTTGGAAAAGTTGCTGGATTATCAATGGAAGCAGCCAATAGAACCCCCTCTTCCGAGGGCAATGCAGAAAATGTTCACAGCAGCCGTGCATACCAGTGTCAATGAACACCAGCGGTTCCACCCGCTCATGCATCGGATCAACGCTACCCCGACCTGAAGGCGGGGAACAATCAACGATCTCGCCGGGCCCATCCGCGTCTTCAAAAGCTGAACCGGGAGCAATGGCGGCCATTACATCACCCTGCACACAGGAGTCCCGGACCATGGTCGACCTCCAGGTCTTCAAAGCTGGCAGGACGTCGCCAATCGTGGGCTCAAGCTCACCAGTACAGGCCCAAACGGAATACAAGGGCAAGAAATCGGCATCCCGGGACCCTGCACAGGACATGGCAGCAGCCGCCATTTTGCGACAATTACGCCGTCTCTTCGGAATCGTCTCCAGGGGTGAGCCCAACAGCAGAGCCCCGGCGGGACCTCCCTCAAGCGCATAAGCAGCACCCACATCGCTGAAATGGTGACCACAAAAGAGGGGGGCCCGCCGGCGACACCGCTCCGCCAAAATCCCTCTTCGCCACCAAGCGAAGGAACCCGGTGCGGCCGGACGGCAACAATGGGGGGAGCCACCAAACCCGGCGTCCCCAACCCACAACTTGCCGCACACCACCTCTGGAGCACCGGACGGGTGTCCCAGGCACGTTCATTTGCCTCCGGGCTCTTCGCACATCGGCATCTTCCGGCCGGCACCAGACCTCCACCCGAGGCCGCCGCCGACACCGTCTCGCCGGCAACTAGCTGAGGGCGAGGCCCCGGTCTCAACCCCGGGGAGGCCGCACTTTCCGGGAGGACGCCGCTGTGGATCCACCGAGCACCGGACCCACCAGGATGGACGGTAAGTGACTGCAAAGCTCTGCATGTAAGTTGTTGTCCGTTTTGGGCAGGATAAGCGACAGGATATTAGAATTTAGGCAGGCAGGACGGCGGAGCCGAGCTAACGTGCGACCATCTCGTTGTCGAGCTTGGCTCCTCCCCTCCTGGCTTCCTTTCTTAACGAAAGGGAACAGAAGTGAAGTTGGGCCAGTTTCTATCGGCCCTGAAGCCTGTGCATTGTGGGGTCTCCCAGGGCTCTTCATTGAGCCCTACCTTGTTTAACATATATGTGACCCCACTTGCCAGGGTAGTTAGATCCTTTGGGCTGGAGGTGCTGTCTTATGCTGATGACACCCAAATTATGGTCTCTCTCACACAGCCCGTGAAGGAATCTGCCCGGAACTTCAGGAACTGCATGGAGGCTGTGTCTCGATGGATGATACAGAACTTCCTGAAACTAAACGGGGAGAAAACAAAGGTGCTGATTTTTGGAGGCTGCCAGGAAATTTGGTCAAATGACTGGTGGCCGTCCTCACTTGGGGACTGTTCGCCTCCCCGTCAGTTTTCTAAGAACTTAGGGGTGCTAATGGACACTTCGCTTTCCTTTGACCGTCAGGTCAGCAGGACTGTCTCCACCTGCTGTGGTATTATCAGGATTCTCAGAAGGATGGCCCATTATCTTTCCCCCGAGGCCCGGAAACAGGCCACCGTGGCATTAGTTTCCTCAAGGCTGGACTATTGCAACGCTCTTTATGTGGGCATTAACAAGAGCCTTATCCATCATCTGCAAATGGTCCAGAATGCGGCGGCGTAGATGGTTCTTAATTTCCCAAGACTTGCCTCGGCCTCATCAGCCCGGAGAAGCCTACATTGGCTTCCTAAACAGTCCAGGATCACGTTTAAGATTCTCTGTCTTGCCCATGGGGCCCTTTACGATACAGGTCCTGAGGGGATCAGGTCTTTGGTTCACCCCTACTCATCTAGTCGATCCCTTCGCTCCTCCAACAAAAATCTTCTTGAAGTGACAAGGTTCGTAAGAGTGAAATGGGGAGGCAGAGCATTTTCCTCGGTTATACATAGGTTTTGGAACTCTCTCCCCCCCGAACTCCTAGGGCAACCGTCGCTTGCTCTCTTCCGCAAGGCCTTAAAAGCTTGGCTCTTTTCTGAAGTCTATCGGTAATAGTCTACTTAGGTTGATTATATCTCATTTTGACCTGCCCCGGCGCCTTGATGCCCTTGGGCTAAGATGCGCGATAAAAGATTCCCTTCATTCATTGATTCATTCATTGATTCATTGATTCATTCATTCATTCATTCATTCATTCATTCAGCAGAGATTCTGTAATCACACAGAGGCAAGAGGGTGCTGCCAGAGAGGACTGGCGGAGCTGGGCAATTTATTCCTTAGTTAATAAGCATCTAAGAGCAGGCGCGTTCTGTTACCAGAAATGCCCTGAAAGAAGCATACAACTTGCGAGAATTATCGACTATATCCTTCCACTAAAACCCCTCAGGAGAAATAAAGCTGGAATTCCCTGTGCCCTTTTTATAAGCACACTGACGTTTACAAACTATGCAAGAGCTTTTCCAAAGCACTTTTGGAAGCGGTGCCAAGATTATGTGAAATGTCTGAAGTGCACGTTTAAAGGAATAAAAGGGTGTGTGCCCCAGGGTGATTTATGGGATGTCAAACATTTCAACTGGTGACCACACCTCCAAACGCTGAATACTTCAAGTCTGTCCGAATTCAGACACCAACAGCCTGGTTCAACAAGCATTTACAATGCAATGGTCTCGTCTTTGTTAAAGTTAGAGCTATTGGCATTGCTCATGACATTATTTTTGTTTTTAAAACATATAAATAAATGGCATTGTCATTTACAATGCCAATAGCTTAATCTCTCCCAAATGTGAGACCCACACAGACACACACAGAGCCACACGCACCCACACACACACAGAGCCACACGCACCCACCCACACACACAGTGCCACACACAGAGCCACACACACAAAGCCACAGCCACACACACAGAGCCACACACACACACACACACAGCGCCACACACACACAGAGCCACACACACACACAGAGCCACACACACACACACAGAGCCACACACAACCAGACAGAGCCACACATACACAGACAGAGCCACACACACACACAGACAGAGCCACACACACAGACAGAGCCACACACACAAAGACAGAGCCACACACACAGACAGAGCCACACACAGAAAGTGCCACACACACACAGACAGAGCCACACACACACAGAGCCCAACACACACAGAGCCCAACACACACACACATGTGCTCATGGGGATGGTGACCTTTGGTTCAATGCTCAGTGCACCTGCTTTGCACAGGCCTTGAACCTCCCCCTCCCTAGCCTATTAAAATACGCGCACTCTCATAGGGATGATGACCTTTTGCCCAGTGCTGCTGCCTTGCACAGACCTTGACCCCCCACAGCCTACTAACACATGCACAGGCACGCAGACGCACTCATGGGGAGGGTGACCTTTTACTGCTGACCGGGAGGTGCAGCCTACCCTAGAGAGAGGGGTCTAACCCTCCCCCATGGGTAGCTGACAAAGGGCACGGCAGCAGCAGGGCTTGAGTAAGCGCTAAAGAAAGGGTCAGCGAATGACATGGGGACTTTGGGTTCAAAGGACCCAATCAAAAAAGAGGAGTGTGGCCACAAACATGGCCAAAAGAACGACCGGGACAAGCAGTTCCCAGCTTTGTCGCTGAAAGAAATTGATCCCACCCATCAACATCAGTGCGGGCGGGCCCCGCTGCTGCAATGAGACGAGTGGGCAGGGAGTCACGCGGTTGACCAATAAATATCTTCACAGAAGGACGTTACAGTGGAGAAGTGTGGCTCAATGGTTAGAGCGGCAGACCCTGATGCAGAGGTCTAGCCCGGGACAAGGGTTCAGTTCCCCGCCTCGGCGGGTCTTGGGCTCAAAATTCCACGGACCTGATAATTCTCGCCGCGTTGCCTATTCTAATCATAGAGTCCCACTCTGCAACTCTGGGCAATAGCTTGCCTAATCTCCACAACGGCCCCCACCACGCTAAGGATGCCTGGCCTCCACCCTGGGGGTGCCCAAGAGTGGACGCCTCACAGGGAAAGCCAGGACGGGTTCCACAGCGGTATTCGTACAAGCGCCTTGAGACCCTTGCGGGTGAGTAGTGCACTATACAAGTATCAATTTACATTTACATTACAGGGGAATTGCCTTACGGGTGCCTTACGGAAGGGACTCTTGAGACAAGTGCCTGGACAAGGTCCTTGGGATTGCTCATGGCAGGGATACTCGGGGACAGACAAGAAAATAAGAAATGGTCAGAGCTGGGCGGACATGGCACTTGCACCCCACGCATTGATACAGGGCCACTCACGCCACACATTCCGTAGCAATATGAAGCCTTGAAGCCACGACCCGCTGTACAAGGTGACAGTAGTTGAGCTGTCACAGCAATTGGAAGAGAGGTATGACAGCCTTGAAGAGACAGCATGGCCATAAGGTTGGTGCATACAAGGGTTAGGCATGTTATAGTTACTAATATATAATGAAGCATAAGATATAATACACTGTATAACAGGCCCAGTTGGGCCAGGCCCACCCAAACAGGAGCCTTGGCCCTCGCAGTGAGGCTTGAAGGAAGGCGCTCAACGGCATTGGGATCAAAGGGCTGTCTGTGTGTGTGTGCGCACGGGCTGAGACAGCTTCCCAGGCTCACACACACACAGACAGTTTTTGAGATTATTGCAGCCGCACCTGAGTACTTCACAGGTCTTTATAAGACCATTTACATGTTAACGAGGCTTAGTTCATTTTTTCACCCCTTCACCTCCACATGGCGAAAGGTGACAAATCCTTTCTTTGACAACGGTCACCTTTACCTACTGTTCTGCTGCGTGGATATTTCTTTTTCTATGAAGTGCAATAGAAAATAAGTTTGTTTATTCCTATTCGCCTTTCCTGACCCCTGCAGCTTCTTATCACATCAGGCTGTGACACAAAGTTTGTTTTATGGAGTAGGTAAGAGAATGTGTGACTATTTGTTTTTCTTTTTTAAATCTGCACAGGCCCAGCAGGACACATACTTCGTGTGTGCTTCATTTGAACAGTTTTTATCATTATCATGGCTGATGCAGGACAACAATACCACAATACAAAATGCCCAGATAACGTTGGTGATTAATGATCCTGCTGGAAAGCAATCATTTGTCTGTTAGTAGTTTTTAAATGCAGATGAACTGTATTTTATGTGGAAGCTCACTGGGTTACTTCCTTTGTCACGGAGATCCTTGTGCTACTTGCAGTTCAGAAGTTACAATCCTAACATAGGACAGTGACCAATGAACTGTCACCAAAGAGCTGCATACAAACATGAATGGTATAGTAGGAACTTCACTTTTTTTGTTTTGTGATATAGTTAGAACTTCCTCAGTCTTCATTATTCTAATGTTGCTAAAATGAGTATGTTTGGGCAGATATTCATTTTTATCAGTAAAGCTGACCCCCATGGAATACTCTTTAAATCCTAAGGCTGTGTTTCCCCAGACCAAACCCTCTTAAAATATCCCACCCAGCAGTATGGATGACGTGATTCATACACCTTGTAATCCTCATTGGCTTATGCGACATTCCCTGTAGACTGATTTACATACTTGTATGATTCATTGTCTCTGTATAATGTGTGCGTGATGTAAAGTACTGTGACACCCTACACTGATATGAGTAGCGCTATACAACAAATGAAATGCATATGAGAGAGGGGCTACGTAAAGATAAGGGGCACTGTTGAAGGGTGGCAGTGAGGGACTCAGAAGAGGAGGTCAATAGGGGGAGGGGCTACAGAGAGACTGGGGGGTGGCAGTGAGGGAATCCGAAGAGGAGGTCATGGGGTGGATGGGGAGTTAGGGATAGATGAGAGGCACTGGTGGAGGGTGGTAGTGAGGAAGTCTGAGGAGGAGGTCATGACGGGGAGGGGCTACAGAGAGATGAGAGGCACTGGTGGAGGGTAGCATGAGAGGGAATCCGAGGAGAAGGTCATGAGGGGGGCCATGGAGGGATGAGGGGCACTGTTAAAAAGTGGTAGTAAAGGTATTTACGGAGAAAGAGGTTATTGGTGTGGCGCCAAAAAAGACTTTCGCATCAGTGTTGAAGCCAGCCCTCTCATAGCCTTTCTGTTTATGTTTATTTAATTAGCAGTCAGGTCATAAGGGCTACTGTGGAACATACTTTAAAGTGTGTGCTAATTATATTTACTGCTATATTCAATGTTTTAAGTTTGAAGGTGATTTTACTAATGTTTTTACCGAGAAAAATGAAAGTGGAGCCAGATGGTGCCTGATATGGGGCTGGGGCCCAAGGTCAGCTGTGAGATAAGGTGCACTGGAGAGGAGTGGGTATAATCAAGCCTGTAAGGGAGTGAGTGCGTTGCAGAGTCCGGGGTCAGGTGGAGGTAGTAATGAAGAGGGATTCTCCCTGAAGGCTCACACAGAAGGAGCCTGAGATGTGTCACTTGCCTGATACTCCTACCTCAGAAACCTCCCCTTCCCATCAAAGGAACATTACATGGAAAACACATTTTTTGAGAGTGATAACATTTAGAAAGAGATTTGGAAAAGAGTGCGTTTTACTGGGCCTTGTAAGACTAAGAAGAGATAAAGGAGGGCCCTGACGCTGGCCTGCCCAGACATGTATGCGACAAATCGAGCCCTCAGTGGCCCAACCAAATGCACCCTTGGCCCACCCAAATACAAATTCCTGGAGCTGTGCCTGCTGTATAACCTGTAATGAAATGCCTTACATAGAATTCCAAGATAAGCCAGAAATGAACACGTTGAGGAACAAATACAAGTGTGTACCAACTCATGATGTGAATAAACTGCAGCCATTTTTCTAACACCACAAAGGTGTGGTGTGTATAATTGTTGGGAAAGAAGGAATTGTGGGAGGGCGCGTGAGATGCAAGTACAGCTGGGGTAGGTGGGAGGGGGTTGCCCAGTGCTCGGTGCACCTGCCTTGAGAGTACTTTGAAAGATGAATCCCTCGACAATGCTATTTTCACACCGGCCGTCGGTTTCTGCTCATCCTGTTGCTAACAGGGACACTTAGCGCTTTTCAACAGAGACCTGTGGTTAGTCTCAATTGAGCTCAGAAGGTTGACATCCGGTCTGTGCTGATGGTGCGGATAAGGAGAAGAGATGATGAAAGGGTCGCGGGGCGTCAGTTTCCATCACATGGAGGCGAGGACCCGGCGGGTCTGTCCCTGGGAACACACATCTGCCCGTCCCCTCACTCCAGGCAGGCAGGGGCCGAATGGAGGTCAGTTTAAATACCCGGGCATCGGACGTCGCGGGACTCCGGCAATAATAGCGGCAAATTCGAGAATGGCGGGAGTGCGGGAGGGTGTCTCCTGTAGGCAGGTCTTGCTTTTGTCACTGCGGCTTCCAGGAGATGGGGGGTGGTCGTTTTAAGGCCTGGGGGAGCCTTAAAGCCCTGCTTTGCTGTTCATTTGATATCTTTCGATATTTGTGAGCTGTCATCATTAGACGACCCTCTGCTTCCTGGGGCCTGTCCACGCAGGGGTCGCTGAGCAGCACATTACCTGCTGACTCGGTCCCTGGGGGTTGATCACCCCCCCCCCCTCAGCTCTCTGTGACAGGAATGGTCTTTCTGCGCGGTGGAATTACTAAAGAGCGAGGCCTGGATACGCCTTTACTGAAACTCCAAAGATGTTGGGAAGCTCTGAGGGATGCTTTGAAGAGAGGTTCATCCTGAACCAGGTTTGGTCCAATTCTGAGCTGTGAATCCTGGGGGGCTCTCCCAGGGTGTGCTTGCATGTTCTGTGTGATGAGGGCACCTTTTTTAGGGCTTCAGGTAGGTTTGAAAGATATGAATATGTTTTGTGAGGTCAGGAGCTCAATTACGCAGCAGGAGTTTCAAGGCTCAAATGACTCAAATGTATTTCTGAAAAATGAAGGTTTCCTGGAGACTCTCTGGAGCATTCTAAGGACTTCAGGCAGTTTTCAGGGACTCGTGGTTGTTGTTTGTGGGCTTGAGTTTTATGAGGAGGTAAAGTGATTTCATGAGGATCTGAAAGTGTCCTAACACATTGTGTGCGCTCAGTGATGATGTTTACACACCGTAGTAGCCAGATGTGCTCCTTACACACTGAGAGGAAAATAACAGATCATCCTTACCTCTCGAGGGTGCTTCTGACATCCTGCAAAACAGAGAAACAAACACAGTGAAATCAGTTGCAAAAGAGAAGTTAAAATATGTCAGTAGTTTTAAAAAGTGAAACACTTTTAGCTAGCCATAGTTAGAAGACATTGGGCAGCTATTTCTCTTAAATATCGATTTCGATTCAGTAATCTTTATTTCGGTTTAGAAAAACCATAAAAGATACATAATACCATTCATACATTTCAATTAATAAAGCAAGATTAAAAATGAAACATTACATTGCTGCCGCCTTGACTGGAGCAATTGCTTGTTATTATCTTTAGTTCAGTCCATAGGCCTTGAAAATATGTACAATACAATAAATAACACCTAATAATAAAAAGATTAAAAGATAAAAGATTATTATAAAAAGAGACCACCCAATACCAGATGATTATGTGGAGCGTTATCCTGTCTAACATTGATATTCTAGACTACAATCTAATTGATCATTACTGCTAACATTTTATATAAAAAATAATTAAATATATTCTCACAACATATATCACATAGTTAGTAAGTATTAAAATCAGTAACAGTCTGAGGCGAGAGGAGGGAAGCAATGTCTACATTTTCATCAGGGGTAGTATTTTTTGAAAGAATCCAGCGCCTACGCCACATTGAGCTTAGGAATCGAGAGACTCCAAATACAATGGGCTTAGAGTTATCAGATTTTAACACTCTTTATGCCTCCTGACAATGCACAAAACCCAGATTCCTACATAACTGTTTGAGACAACATTGCCTAGCAAGTTTGTATCCTGGACAAAAAAATAAAATATGAAGCTCTGTCTCCTCTTGGGGTCTACAGATGGGGCATGGTCGCAAGGCAGTGCTAGACCAACTACCAGTAAAGGTGCGGAGGGGAAGGGTGCCGAATCTAAACTGTAGATATAATTTCCTAGCTAGAGGAGACAAGATATCTTCCAGGAAAGGCTCAAAATTGTATTCAACTTTGTGTTAAAGAAAATCTGCTGTGAGATGGCTCGTACCTGTGTTCCCACATATAACTGCCAATTAATGTAATCAGTAGGTTTTCACCAGTTCCACACGCGAGGTTGCCAAGCATACTTCCTCGGGGTCGCTCCAGAGACTCGGGTTACCTATCCTGCTGCACTCTTCCTTCAGGTACCAAGGGATCTTTTTCTCTAAACCCCGGAAGCCCAAAAGCTCTTTTGTCTCTAACCGGTATGCTTCCAACACCCATAGTCTTCGCCAGAAGGTTGGGGGTCTTAATGCAACCTCATCTCCTATTGGTCTAATACCCAAATTGAGTCTCAGGGAATTAAAGGGGTGCTAGAGGGGAGATCCAGAGTCTGTCTTAAATAGCTATTCTCAACTTTGCTCAATTGGCTACAAGAAGAGTGACCCCACAGTTCGGCCCATACATTGAAGAGGCCCTGGCCTGCACCCTATAAATCTCTAGGGCAGGGCCAGGAGGTTTAAAGGAAGAATCTCTCAGTAATTTTGCAAGTCCTCCCGTTGTCTGGGCTAATTTGAGTTTGGCTTTGTCAATTTGTGGTCCCCACTCCATATCCTCGGTCATGGTTACACCTAGGTAGTCAAATACAGAGACCCTTTCCAGAACCATGCCATTTAGGCTGGGATTAGGGCATGCTGTCTTGGCCGGATTAAAGACCATACATTTGGTTTTTGTGGTGTTTATTTCCAGCCCCTTGTTATTACAGTGCGTTACAAAACTGTCCAGGACCCTCTGTATTCCCATCGTTGACTTGGACATTAAAACGGTATCGTCCGCGAACAAAAGTGCTGGGACCTTAGAGTTTGCCAGTTTGGGGGCATCATTGTCCATAACCTCATTAAGGTGTGCAATCAAATCATTGAGAAAGAGGTAGAAGCAAGCACACACCCCTGCCTCGTCCCCTTCTCAACGGAAATTGTGGAGTTAGCTCGCCCTCTTTCCCACATCTAACTTGCGCAAAATTGGCTTCATGCAGCCTCTCAAACATGCTTAAAAGATAATATGGGATCCCCATGTCTTTCAGTGCCCTCCTAGTTTATCCCTGGGCACCAGGTCGAAGGCCGACCTCAGGTACACGAAAATTAAGTAGAGGCTGCCACCCTCCATTTTCACAGTTTTCCAAAATATAAGTTGTAATCTATATATTTGGTCAAGTGTGGAGATGTTCGTTCTGAAGCCAGCCTGGTAAGCACTATCATCCAGCCCTGGAGGCCATCTAGGAGTACTCGTGCAAACAATTTTTGCATGGCATCAATCAAACTTATTGATCTGTAGTTTGCAGGGAGAAGGAAAGACCCCTTCTTAAAAACTGGAATGATTTCTGCCCCCGCCCAGGGTTTAGGGATCGGCATACCTTCCATTATGGCATTAAATAATGCCCATAAATAGGGGACCCATATTGTTGGTTCCACCCTATGAAGGTCACCCGGTAGTTTATCTAGTCCTGGTGCTTTACCTGCGGGGAGTTTCTTTATTGCAAGTGCAACTTCTGAAAGGGTAATCTCCACAGCTGCTTCATGGATGCTCTTTGATGAGATATTGGTGGCTGTATCTGTCACATCCACGTCTACCTGCTCTGTCTTAGGGGAAGTAGAATATGTGACATTGTGGGTAACAGATGCCGGCTCAGAAGTGTATAATGCCTGGAAGTGATCAACCCACTTATCTGCTGCTATATTTGGCTCAAGGGCTGTGTTACCTTCCCTATTATTAGTTCTAACTATAGCCAAAAACTCTTTCATGTCTTTCCTCGACAGAGCATCCTTTATGTCTTTCCATTTATTCAGTTCCCAGGCCTGCTTTGCTCGGGAAATAATCTTTTTGTACAGCACCCTCCTACTATTTACCAAAGATGTGTCTTTGGCTTTGATAGCTACCAGGAGGGCCAGTTTCGCCTTGCGGCAGTCATCATTAAACCAAGGGCCAGATGTATCAAGGCTTTTGCGACTCGCAAAGGCTGAAAATCGCAGATTTTCGGCCTTTGCGACTCGCAAACGGCCGTTTTGCGATATTTCACATGTATGAAATAATCGCAATTTATTTAATCGCAATTATTTGCGATTCCTTCTTTTGCATAGCATTTAAGGAATCGCAAATTTTGCGATTCCTTAAATGATATGTATGACACATTTTTGGTGTGCAAATTTGTGTAAAAAAATCGCATTTTACCATCAACTTGTAGTTGGTGGTAAATTGCGATTTTTAACAAAAAAGCCCTAATTGGCATTTGTAAGGGTGGCATGTGACACTCATACATGCCCATAGGGCATGTATGTGTGCCACATGCACACACATGTAGATTTGAGGGGTGCAGCAGGGTGTCTTTGAGACACCCCTGCACCCTTGAAATAATTCTCAAATTGCGATTAGCAAATTGCGAATTCGCAATTTGAGAATTACTGCACAATCATTCCTATGGGCCTCCTGGCCCATAGAAATGAATGGGAAAATTATTCCTTAATTGCGATTAGCAATTTGCTAATCGCAATTAAGGAATTTTAAGGAATCGCTAAAAAATAGCAAAATTCTACATACATACCATTTTGCACTTCTCAAATAGCGATTCCTTAACAATCGCTATTAGAGAAGTGCAAAATGGTTTCTTGATACATCTGCCCCCAAGTGTGGGTGGGCCGTTTTTTCCTCTTAGAGTGCTTATGCGCGCTAAATATGTCAACCAGTTTAGCCACCAGAGCTGCATGTAATTGTGCAACTTTGTTGGTGTGGGTTGAAGTGCCCACATCAGTGGCATTGTCACAAATTTTCCACCAGAGCCGGTACGACAGCTGCATAGATAGAACTCAATTTATCCGGAGAGTGCTTAATTACCCACCATTTTACTCTTCTCTTATTGTTGGAGAGGATTATTCTATTATCAAAGTTAGGGCTGCTAGTCGAAACTGTACCCAGATCTGGCATCTTCTTTTCCAGGGCCAGGGCATTGTGATCACTGTCGTAGCGGGGAAAGATGGCGAAGTCAATAACCCTTTGCCATAAACTAGTCTCAACCAGGATATAATCCAGATGAGAAGCATGCACAATGCTGCTAAATGTTGGGTTCCCCGGTACATCCAAGATCGTACAGCCGTTACAAGCTCACAGGGAAAGAGTCAGTGTTAATGCATTGATTTGAAGTACCAAGGGTAACCAGGCCTTGTTTGAAGGGATTCGAGGATCAGGAATAGGCCATTGGGAATCCTCCTCATTGAGATAGAATCAGGGGTGGGAGGGAGGGGCTCAAATTGACAGTTAAAATCACCCCCAACAATCAGCCTCACATCAGAAGGGACAAGGGAGATAAAAGAGTTCAGAATATCAAAGGTTGGCGACTCTTTCGTCAATCTTACAGTCCAGGAGTAAACATTAATAAGGGCACACTTCAGCTTTGGAGAAAAAACAAGAGTTATACCTTGAATATCGTTGAAGGAGGAATTCAGCTGATTGACTGTGCAACGCAAATGAGAGCCAACCCAAATGGCTAGTCCCCAGGACAGCCTGCCCCTGTCTCGCATAGTAGCTGCAATGCTAAATGAAGCAAAACCCACCCTCGTCATGTGTTCCCTTGCCCAAATTTCTTGGAACATGCAAATGTCAAACTGGTCAACAAAAAGCCCCCAATCGGGGCAAGGAAGTTTGCTTATAAGACCTGCCACGTTCCACGATAGGACCGTAAGCTTTTTCCCTAGATAAGAAGATTCCTTAAGGATGACAAGGGAATGAGCGTCAGATGAATATAATCGTTCAGATAGGGTAGGGTTAGGGCCAGCAAGAGATTTCTTGAATTTATTGACCTTATATTTATTGTTATTATTGGAGACAGAATTTGCGGGTAGTATAGGTCTGGGAAATTCTCGTAGCCCTGCCGATTCCCGTGTTCAGGTGTGGTGTCAATATTACCCAATCCTTTAGTTTCAACCCTGACATAGATACCCCCTTAGGAGGTCCTCTGGTCCTCCTTGCGGCCTGAGGAAACTCATTCCCTGACCTACTCCCATAGCCTTCGTTAGTCTGTCCACTTTTTTCCAGAGCCCTGTATCGATTTTTTATAGGTAAATTATAAAACAGTGGTCTGGGGGAGGGATGCCTATGGCCAGGATCATGATGTACTGAAGTCCATCTGCCAGGGTTTATAATAGTGTCAGCCCTACCTGAGTTATAACAATAAAAATAGAAAAAGTCCAGTCCAAGGGCTTTCACTTCTGAGTAGGGTTCTGGGCAGTGCTTAATTTGTGCTGGTGCTTTCCGGTGCTAAGCACCGGCACTTCTTTCTTAGGGCCGGGTCTACATGGGGCCGGTGCTGTTAGGAAATTCGCTGAAGAACAGTGAACAAAAGAAAAACCCACGAGCTGGTTCATGCTGTATGTAACCTGAAACTTGTGTTTTTTAAGCGTGTGAAACCAAGTGTACAATGCAGCTGCCCATGTGTGACCTCGGCAATACTTACTCGCCCCAGAGGCACAAGGCAGTCACTTTGTCTTATCAGGATGGTGGGCGCTGAATTTTGTTTCACTTTCCTGAGGCCTGTTAAGTCCTCTGGCCTGGGGCAGGGTGCGCACGGTATGCAACCTTTACAACGCAACTTTTACCACGCAGTGCTGTTACAACGCATGTATTACAACGAAAACCATTAGAATGCATTACACTGGGGGGCGCTCTAGGATAAGGAATAGTTTTAATTTCCTATCCAACACCTTCCCTAGTGTCCACGGGGACTGGAGTTGGAATAGTAAATTAAACTATTCACTATCCAGCACACCCAAGTGTAATACGTTGTAAAGGTTTTCGTTGTAATACTTGCGTTGTAACAGCATGCGTGGTAAAAGCATGCGTTGTAACGTCATACATCCGGTGCGCACAGCACAAGAGACAAGAGAGGCTGGGTTGACTTGGAGTAAACATGTGAATACCTCCCCTACCCCTACGCCAACTCCCACCCCACCCCCTGGTGGCCTGGAATGCTTTTGCTTTATAGAGCAGGGGCTGGAGGAGGGGCCCACAGTGTATTTGGCAGTTGGCGCACGTGGGAGAAGCAACGGGTGCAGCTTGATTTGTTTGCAACTCGGCATGGTCTGCATTGCTCTGTAGTGCCCACTACTTTGGAGCTGCAGACAGTGTGTCTTTATGGATTGGAGCCAGGCTACAGCCCCAGCCTGCACGTCATGATGGAATGGCTTCACTGACTGTCCAATGGGAGAGCGGGACATCTGCATTATTAGATATGAGAAAATATCAGCTAATACATTACATCATTAATTCTGTAAAGTGCGGACAGCGTGTTGAGTTTAGTAAGGAGATGCCATCCGAAAATGGTCTAACACATGGGCAGCTGCATTGTACACTTGCACTCACAGTGCTTAAAAACGAGTATCAGGCTACATATACAGCCTGAACCAGCTCGTGGGTTTTCGATAACCCAGGGTAGGATTAACTTCAAGGGATATGGGTGGGTTTCCCAGTTGACAGATGCAGAGCTCGCACTTGTTACAAGCCCAGGTGTGGGTAACTCATCCAGTCAATGCTGTTAATTTTTCCCACTGCATTCTGGAACTCGTAGTCCTGATTTTATAATAGCACCAAGTGAGGCCTAGCTGCATGTTGGGGGGGTGCCAGCTAGTCATTCCTTAATTTGCCAGCCAACAGCACTAAGCATGCAGGGAGTAGTAGTTCTTATATTCCTTTTATTGGCACAGGCCTGCAAATCTCTGCATGCTCAGTGTAGTTGGCTGTAAAAGCAACACTGGATGAAAGTCAGTCTCATTAAATGGACATCTGAAGTTCTGTGCAGCAAGGAAGGGGACTTTGGTCCAGATGAGAAGAGACTCCTACTACGTCATAGTACTGTAGAGTCAGTGTGTAGGGCCAGAGGTTCTCCCAGTCTCCTCTCAGAGTAAACATGAGCTTTGTTTATGTGACACCACAGTGGTGGCCGTAAACACTTTCCATAGGGGCAGGCAGCACAGAGGTTGGGATTGCGCATCATCTCTTGCACATGCACTCAACATCTTTTTTAAGAAGTAGGCACATTTGTGCTACATAGTCACTTAGTATGTGTCTGGATGGCTCCAAACAGTAATTTTAAATTAGGTATCAGCAACTTTCCAATATGGGGAATGCGGCCCGCCGACATTTAACAGCACTAGCCTCGGGCATCTAAGCTGAGTTTTGAGCACCGGCACCTTTTCTTTTACAAATTAAGCACTGGTTCTGAGAAAGTGGATTTGTAATTTAATAGGGTGCTTACAGTCAGGGTGTTTTTAAAATTAATAATCACACAATCCCCTTAGGTAGTTTTATTCCTGCTTCCCACCCAAGCAACTCTCCAAACTGTTTGTATTTCCCCAGCCTTTTCACAGGGGAACTGCCAATGTCTCGCCAACCAGAACACATTTTTATTCCAAAGGTCCAAATGTGATTCCCTCTGGGCTTCCTTGAGCTCTGGAACCCCAGCCAAGATGACCACATAAGGAGCTGCGGCTGGGGGAGATCAATAATCGGAAGGGTCATAGCTTTAGTCCTACCCACTAGGGGTTCTCCTGCCTCAACCCCTTCTATATTACCACTGGGCCCTAAGACGATATTGTTGCCTTGGTGCGTCATCCGCATAGTGGGGACTACAACAGTTTTCCTGTTCGCTGAGCACATAGCATTTTCTTGCCCCCGCTGGGCCTCAAGCCTCTGAGAGATGGTACCCGGCTTGTAGGGCCTGCCTGGCTGCTGTAATCGTTCCCCTCGTTATAAGTTGCGCCCTATTAATGGGAGGATGTGTGTGCCTGGTAGCCTCCATGGCTGTCAGATTGTGATTACGATTATTCAGAGGGGCAATTTCTTCTTTCACGATAACCCTCAGCTGGATTAGTAGTTCTGCTAGTAGAATCTGAGCCCTAGGTGGATAGTTTGGTTCTGAGACATTTGTATCAATACATTCTCCAGCTTCATTCAGGGTTAACCATAGAGGCTGCACTTGTGTCCAGCCCCCACCCCCCACCCCCCTTCACTTTCTTACTCTTAGGTGCCCACCCCATTGGCTTGCTTTCACTTCACGTTCTTCCGGGTGCCTCTGAAAACCTCCCCCTTCTGAATCACTGAAGTATAATCTGTAATATTCTGCAATATGCCGGGATATTAGAGGTATATATCTGAATATTAACTTTCACGATAAAAATCACCTGCATAAAGTGAAACCCCCTAAAACATTAATAATGTACAATAGCCTTCATGAACACCACCAGTCTGAAGTGCCACCTTCGAATTCTATGTAGAAGGCGATGTATGAGACATAGAAAAATTACATAATGCCAGGACACTAGTATTATGAACATCCGCCCACATGCAAAGAAATGCACGAAGCGCAACTACACAACAACTTTAATAAAAGGTAACAAGAGCCAACTCGTAATAATAATGTGGCACGTGGTACCATCAAATATGTCACCCACTATGGAATACCATGATAAAACTTAAGGTATTGCTTGATAACCAAAAACTATCGCAGAAACTCCTCTCGAAGAGTACACAGGAAGTAGTTTTCTTAGCTATAAATCGAATGTACCATGAGAAGCGGACATTTTTGTTTTCTTTCTAGTCTTTAAATTGTTTATGAGTTTTACTGAAATACGACCTCGTTCTGCCTCCCAATAAGTACATAACTCTTGTGATGCTCCCACACATGAACGAATATAATATTTGTCATTAGTAACCTTTCGATTGAACATGAGAACATGATAATATCACTCGTTTGGAGGCGGAATGGTTTTTCCATTTTTTCCATTTCTATGATTTCGAGCGTCATTCCGACATGTGACGCTGACAGCATGCACAACAGAACAACCAGCAGGTGCAATCAATTAGGCAGACAATTATCCAATCAGGCAACATATAAATAGGAAGTGCTAACCGCAGATGCTTCAGACCACGGAGCAGCACGGAGGTCTTTGACGGATGAGGGAGTATCACTGTATACGTAAGTCCGGCTCTATGCTATTGACAGAACGGTTATGTCATGAGCGTCGGTTGGCCGGTGCTCATGACGGAACCGTTCCATCATGAGCCCGTTGACTCATTAGAACGTTCAGCACAGCGCAGGAATCTGCGCCGCCGCGCTGATGAGGTTAAATCGCCCGGCTAAGATACCCTAAGAGGAAGCTTGGACTCCAACCTCCCTTTTGTTCTTTATATTCCTCGAGCATAGCCAACTAGATTCAAATTTTTTTACAGTGACTGAAAGCACCAAAGAACCCTCCCCCACCCCGGCGCTGGCTCAAGTGGCACGGCAAACAAAAGCAAGTGTATGTATTCCTCATAGACCAGTTGTTTTGTTTTCGTTGTAAAAACCTACAATTTTCCTCGTTGTGTGTATGAATATGTGTCGGCCACAGACAAAAGTGTGCATGTAAGGTGATGTCTACTGACAAAAAAATACCCTCCATTAATATTGTGGGTGATTGGCATATTAGCCTGATATGATTGAATAATTAAGCCCAACTATTTGAAAACTACATCATGAAAAATATATCACAAAATATGTACTTTTTCACCACAGGACGATAAAAATGAGATCAACATGATATTAGTTTTTTTTTTTAAATCCACGCTATGATGATGTGTCACATTAACAACCAATAGGCTCTCATCTAGTTTTGTGGTTGTCTCTTTTTTCTCTCCACAGGTACTTTTTTGAGGAGGTCATTTAGCCTCCATAATTTTCTTTTCAGTTGACCAGCCTATTTTTATGGTCAGCTTGTTGTGAAATGATAGGCATATAAAATGTATATAACCTATTATCTCAGAGTGCAGTAGGGATCACAATAGGTCCTGATGAGTAAAGCAGTAGGGGACTGCTTACGAAGCACGTCGACCAAGTAGAGAGTGTTAGAATTGGGGGTCTCTGGTTGGCACAGGTATACACTTGTGACAAGCAGGGACCCTCTCCTCCAGTCAGGGCAAGGGACTACTCCTAGAAATAACCCCTGCTCACCCTCTAGGCAGCGTGGTGCGAGCAGACAAGGCTAATCCCCAGAGCATATATGGTTAAGCATTTGCAGTAATTTACCCAGTAATCTATCAACCCACCACACAGAGACACAAGGTTGTTTTTATGTAAAAATATACTCTTTATATTTCAACTTCAAGCAGACTTTAGAATACAGGCTTAACGATTCAAGAATGGTTCCAGTTACTTTAGAAATGATGCCACAATTCTCACAGCACTGTTTAGATCTTTGTTGCACTGTTCGTTAAAGCCTGGGCACTTCGTAGCGCTCCTGTATGCTCCGTACGACAAACAAAGGAAAGGCCTCGCTAAACCTCACGCGCCTCGCGTTAGACGCGTTCGGCACGGTCGATGCACAGAAGGGGTACGGGTTGTAGCACTCCTGTGAGACTCGTACTGCAGGGCGAACAAGGGTTTCAACGAGGATGTGCGCCTCACGGACACTTCAGTCCGGGGCGCAACGTACAGGACGACACGGGGCACAGTACCGTAGAGACTTGAAAGTTCGAGGCAGACGGATGCGGACGTCAGGCGTCCCACGTCTCGGTGCCTCCCCGGGGCGATTCGAGCTACGTCTCAAGGCTCAGCAATCTCGGTGTGCTCGGGTTAGAGATGAGTTGTGGGGGCAGGCTCACAAGCAGCGTACGCTTTGACCCTGGAGGGGGAGCGGCTGAATGCGGCGCGGGCGGCGGTGTGGTCCACAGGTACGGGACGTGCCCAGCCACAGTACGCACCGCAGCTGTTCACTTAACAGCAGCGGGGCGTTTCAGCAGGACCTGATCAGGAAAGTACAAGTAGGGCCGGGGTCCGTCTTTACTTTGCGAGCTATGGCTGGGGCCAGAAGGTCGCGGCGCTTAAGCCCACCAGCAGCATTTGTATTTACAAGCCCTGGCACTCCTGGTGCACTTTACTGGGGACTGACAGTAAACCAAATAAGCCAATCATGGAAACCAATCAATGTATACACCTTTCATAGGGAGCACTTGCACTGTGGCACTGATTGGCAGTGGCACAGTGCCCTGAGCAGCTAACACCAGCAAAACACATGAGGCACATCAGCAAAAAGTGGAAGGGAGACTCACGCCAAGGTGCCCAGTCTAACAGAGAGTATAACTTGCTCACACTTACTCTCTTCTTCCCCTTTTTAACGTTCCCAGCTAGAGGTATGAATAAAGTAAATTTTTTCTACTAGCCAGGGAATTTTTAACTTTTTATTCACACCTTTCCCTACCACTCAAATCACTCTCACTTATTACACTTCTAGTCTATCCACACAATATTAAGTGCTCCTGCGAAGTCGTAGGTCGAAGCACGCCCGCTCTGTAGAGGGACGGGAAGACCCCTATGATGTAGCATGATACTATGGGATTCATAGTGTGGGAGGGGTATTTTAAAAACACCTAGTGCTCACGTAAAGCACCCTGGTACCTTTTAGGTCTAGTTTGCGCTATATAAAACTAAAAAAATAGCCCAACGCTTTCTTTAGTGTTGCGAGGATTAGAGTTGAAACAGTAAATTGTACTATTCCAAAGTCCAGTGCCCCCGTAAGCCAAGTCCTTGTAACGACTTGTGTTGAAAATGGAATGTGTGTTTCAGACACATTTGTTGTTCTGCTCAGGTGGGAAAGGAAAGCGTGGTTGTCATGTAACCCTCTCTGTCACCCCTCAGAAGGAAGTACCCTCTCACCATCAGAGGAATGCTCTCTGTCACCCTTGGAGGGATACTCCCTGTTACCCTCGGAGAAACGCTCTCTATCACCCTTAGAGGGATTCTCAGTGCTGCCTTCAGAGGGATACTCCCTATCACCCTCAAATGGATGCTTCCTGTCTCCCTTGGAGGGATTCTCTCTGTCACCACTCAGAGGGTTGATTTCTGTCACCCTTGGAGGGAAAATCCCTGTCACCCTCAGAGGGCTGCCCTCTGTCACCTTCGAAGGGAGTCTCTCTGCCACCCTCGGAGGGATGCTCTCTGTCAACTTCAGAGCAATGCTCTATGTTAGCCTCAGAGGAATGCTCTGTGTTACTCTTGGAGGGATGCTCCCTGTCACTTTCGGATGGATGTTCTCTGCCACCCTGGGAGGGATGCACTCTGCCACTCTTGGAAGGATGCTCTGTGTCACTCTCTGATGGATGCTCTGGCACCCTCGGAGGGAAGTCCTGGATGCTCTCTGTCACTCTTGGAGGGATGTTATTTGCCATCCTCAGAGGAATGCTCTCTATCACTCTTGGATGGATGCTCTCTGTCACCCTCGGAGGGATGCTCTCTGTTGCCCTTGGAGAAATCTCTGTCACCTTCAGAGGGAAGCTGTCTATCACCCTCAGGTGGGCGTGTTGTGTCACCCTCAAAGGAATCATCATTGTCCAGCTCAGAGGGAAGCTCTCTGTCATCCTTCAAGGGATGGTCTGAATGCTCACTATCACGCTTAGAGGGATACTCTGTGTCACCCTCAGAGGGGTTAAAAGTAATATAAAACCGTAGCTACCCTTCAAACTAAAGTCTTCGATATTCCAGCAGAATTTTCCTGTTTTATTACTTTTGTGGGCTCATGTGGTGAAAATAATAACTTTATGCAAATTTAGATAACATTTCAGTGCCTTGCCCACTTTTGTGACCACTTTGTTCTTTATGCAGCAATCTCTTATGCAGCCATACAAACCCTAGTGTGTTTCCCATTACTAAATGCTCAGTTATATAGTTCACTTTTCACCTAACAAGAGATTGGTGCAAGCCGAAATAATTGGCCCCTTGTGTCAGGCGAAAGAATAGAAATGTTTACAAATTTCTAAGAAAAGTGAGGACTTTGGTTTCTTTCCAATTCTCTCAGGTGTTGTCTCTCATTAAGCTTTCCATTTTTATCCAACTTTTCACACATTTTGCTCCTTGGTCTTCATATATTAATTACTGTCACTGGAATTGCTTGGTGTGTTGCATTATCCCTAATAGATAAAATACATAAATATTTTGTATACAGATGGATTATTAACTTGTATAGAACACTGCAAGAGGCCGCTGCACATTCCACTGCTTGTATATTGAATTGGGCTCTCAGTATCAATTAAGACAATGTAAATAATCCATGTCTGTATATTGTGTGCAGCTGTCAGAGTGCATGGGGTCACTGTGCATTGACCCTGCCAGGACATGATGTGGGTTCCATCCATACATTTAATAATGCACACAAAATATGAATATTTCTCTTACTTCTTTTGTTGTATTTAACAAACAGTATCTCACCTTCAGGAGTTCCCACGCTGGTTCCTCACACTTCTTTTCTATCTCCGTTATCAGGGCCTTGAGAGAGGTGATTTGATTGGACAATTTATTGATATTTGCATTTTCTTCCATGGTGATTCTCTTCTCCATCTCCTCCAGTCTCCTGTGTAGTGTTTGCTCATTTTCTTTCAGGAGTTGCTGCAACCTTTTAAACTCAGATTCAAATTTCTTCTTCTCAGTTATTAACTTCTCCTGTCAGAAGCAAAGAAAAGCTGGTTTGATATTAAAACGCTTCTTACAAGCCATCCTTAGAGCAGGAGTTCAGCGGGAGAGTGGAGCAGTTGATAATGTACTTCACAAATCAGAACAAAATTGTGCTTTTCCTAATTTCTGAGATACAATATCTTACTACCTACCCTTCTACCGTGTTCCGTCCTTCTCACACTCCTGCTCTCCCCCTGCCCTCAGACACCCCACGAACTGTAGACAGGTCAGAATTTGTGAAGCTGCAGAGACGCTCGATCCATGGAGTGAGTGCAAGGAAGAGAAGCCATCGCAGGCAGAGACAGTCAAAGACCCAGAGACAGGCTGAGGGGAGAGACTGGCTGAAGTAAAGTGTGAGTTGATGTGACAGGCAGGGGAGAATGTAAAAGAAGTGGGACCAGGAATTTTCAGCTCTTAAGATGAAAGACACAAGATTTGGTGGGTGATGCAAGCTGCCCCTGTCCAGCCAGGACAATGAATGTGTTCACCCAGAAGGAGACACTGAGGACGTATCCTACTATGGCTCTCATTCAGAGTGATGGTGAATCACTGATGTGGTAATTTAATGTTTAAAATTATAAATAAATGATGCCTCCATGCAGTGTCACTAGTATACAGGTAAAGGGCAGTGCTCCTGTGCAGTGTCACTAGTATACAGGTAGAGGGCAGTGCTCCTGTGCAGTGTCACTAGTATACAGGAGAGGGTTGTGCGTTTGTGCTGTGTCAAAAGTATACAGGTAGAAAGCTGTGCTCCTGTGATGTGACACCATTTCTGGTAGTGTTGTGTTCTTGTATTGTGTCACCAGCAATGGCAGCTGGCATCGATCTGGCATGGCGGGCCGGGTGGGGGGGGTTCAAAAAAAGGAAACAAAATCACTTATCTCCTGTCACATTCGTTCCACGTCATCTCTCCTCCCGTCCCTGCAAACAGGAAGCAGCCAGGCTCCCATGGGCCAGTCACAGGCCGGTCAAAGCGCCATGCGCACTGCAGTGTGCACACCATTCCCCCCTGCCATGCTCTGCAAGTAGAGCAGCCCCGCCCCCTACAAGCTGCTGCAGAAGGAACAAATAAAATGATAATAACATTGAGGAGTTATAATTTTATTTTTCCTTTCTTTTACTGCTGCACAGCAGTGAGGCGGTGATCCTCCGTCCTAGCGGAGGAGCCACCACTGGCCACCAGTGCTAATAAGGAGAGTGTTCCTGTGTTGTGTGAAACTGTAATGGTACAGCTCCCTGAAGCCCACATGGGACTGAGGACTATTTTTTTTTTTTAAAAAAATTTTGTTGCAAAATACAAATAGTATCATCATCATCATCAGTCACATAAAAGCTTACAGTCGTATGGCCTATTAATAACACAAGGTAAATGTGAAACGGAATGTATTGTGATAGTTCCCATTGGTTGTGTGACGAAGTCATTATTCAAGGTGATCTGATGAACAGGGAGTATAAGTGTATCGTAAAAATTACAATTTGCATTTTATGTTTTTTAAATAACAGTGAACATAAACTAGAAAAACTGCACACGTAAATCGGCATGTCATTGAGGTAGCGTCGATAGCATCTAGCATCATAGTCGTCATAAAAGGGACCAATCCGACATTTCCATACCCCAAGCCCCACCCCATCCCCCCCAGCAAACTCCCAGCACAAAACCATCCCACTCCCATATGCGTTGCCCTCCAGCCAACCCCAGACCCAATCAGTGCTCTTCTTCACTCTCAGAACCCTCAAGATCTTCCTCATCCAGTGGCTCACATATGTCCCCCCTATAGGAGTTCCAAGGCTGCCAAACCCCGTTCCATTTACGCAGATTATCCCGTAATTTGTATACTGCTCTTTCAGTCAGCATGAGCATGTCCATGTTTCGGATCCATTGAGCCAGTGTGGGGAGATCAGCCGACCCCCATTTCTGTGCTATGTCACGTTTGGCCGTGACCAGCCCTATTGTGGTCCACGCTCTTGCATAAAAGGTAAGGTCAGTAGGCCCCCAGACATTCAGCAGGCACATCCGCGGGTCCAAGGTGAGTGAGGTGTTTAGTGCCTGGGCTATGGTACGTAGAACCCGTTGCCAATAGCTAACAATCAACGGGCAATCCCATAACGTGTGTATAAATGTGCCCTCTGCCCCGCAGCCCCTGAGACAATAGGGATGATCCGCCCTGTGCAGTCTATGTAGTGTCGTGCGAGTGTAGTAAATCCTATGCAGAATCTTTAACTGTACCAGGCGGAATTTGGAAGATATGCCTGCCTCACGAGGGGACGCCATGGTTGCGTTCCAGTCGGTTTCATCTAGATCTCTGACATTCGTAATCCATCTGTCTTTCAGCTTCTCTAGTGGGTCAGGCATGTTAATAATCAATTTGCAGTAGGTCATCAAGGTCGCCCCTTCCTGTAGGAAGTCTGTGAGCAGGCGATCCTCCAGTGGAGAGGATTCTGGTGGGGATGTGTCTGGTGGAATTGCCGCTTGTAGGGCGTGTCTAACCTGTATATATCTGTACAGCTCATTATCCCCCAGCTCATACTGCTCCTGTAGAGTTGCAAAAGGAATCACCCCCTCCCTCGTCCATAGGTCCCCCACAGTTGAAATCCCGATGTTATCCCACTGGGTGAAGCCCTTGGTACGTCGTAGATGTCCCAATGCTTTCGTGTCCCATAGAGGTGTAAGTTTTGTAATGGTCCCATCCCATTTCAGTTTTGCTTGCGCCTTGTACCATAGACGAACCGTGTGATTCGTGGGCCCAATGAGTTTCGCCGCGATACCGCGGTGGTACAGTGGGGCCAACAAACTGTTCGTACCCAGTTGTGCCATATCTGCTTTGAACGCTGGATCCTCTTGCGGGGCGTGTATCCACTGATTAAGGATCTTAAGCTGGGCCGCCCAGTAGTACAGCCGTATGTTGGGCAACGCGATGCCCCCATCGTACCAACTCCTATTCAACTATATGTGCAAGATCCGGGCTGGCCGGTTCCCCCAGAGCAGGCCCGTGATCTGTGCTGTTATCTTTTGGAGGAAGCTATCCGGTATCAAACGTGGAGCGTTTTCAAGAATATACAAGAAGCGCGGCAGGGCCACCATTTTAAAGAGCGCTGCCCTTCCCAATAGTGTCAATGGGAGTTCTTTCCAATGTTGCACATCATTACGGAGTCGGAGCAAGGGAGGCTGCAAATTAAGCCGTGCGAACTCTGCCTCGTCTTGGGTAATATGGATCCCCAAATATTTAAAAGAAGTGGGCGCTATCTCTAGAGGACAGGAGTCCGGGAGTGGCGGGAGCGGCTCCTGGAGCTCGAAAACTGTCGATTTCGCCCAGTTGATGGTGGAGACTCGCCCATGTGCATTACAAAGAGCCAAGAGGTTAGGAAGGCCGTCCTCTAGGTCAGTGAGGTATATCAACATGTCGTCCGCGTATAGGGACACTCTATCCTCCCATTGTGGAGTCCATTGGATCCCCCTCAGGAGCTGCGTGGTGCGAATAGTAACCGCCAATGGTTCCAGAACCAGAGCAAAAAGGAGGGGCGAAAGCGGACATCCCTGTCGCGTGCCACGACCTAGATGAATGGTTCTAGAAATATGGCCATTAGCCACCACTCTGGCTACGGGGTCTTTGTAGAGCATACGTATCCAGGAGATAAACGCCGGACCAAAGCCCATACGTGCGAGCACTGCAAAAAGATAGTTCCACTCCACCATGTCGAACGCCATCTTGGCGTCTAGTGAGAGGATCGCAGCTGGCTCTCGCAGTAGCGAGAGTCTCGCTACAACCCCATGCACCCTGCGGAGGTTTAGGGCCGTACTTCGATGTGGCATGAAGCCGGATTGGTCTGGGTGAATCAATTGAGTTAAGCACGGCAAGAGTCTATTCGCCAACACTTTAGCTATAATTTTGGCCTCTGGGTTCAGAAGGGAGATGGGTCTATATGACGAGCATTCACTGGGGGGTTTACCCGGTTTCTGGATGGCCACAATAGTCGCCATCCGTTGGTCTGGCGGCAACATCCCCTTCAACCTACATTCCTCGTACATTTGAATAAGGGGTGTACCCAAGGATTCTGACATGGTTTTAAACCACTCGATGGGTATTCCATTGGGGCCCAAGGCCTTACCCGAATGAAGGGAGCCAATGGCTGGTTGAATCTCGTCCACTGTCAAGGGCACGTCGATGTCCTTCGACGCCTCGTCCGTCAATTTCGGCAGGGGTACATGGTCGAGGGCAACACGAGCCTCATCCTCCGCCACCACTGTCGTAGGGGTGTATACCTCACTAAAATAATCAGCTAGGACCTCCACTATCTCGCCAGGGCGGGTGTGGACGACGCCACATGAGTCAGTGAGCTGTAGGATATTTCTCCCTCCCCCCTGCTTCTTGTCTAGCCACGCCAAGAGTTTGCTAGCTTTGTCCCCGATGTCGTAGACCCTATGTTGTGTCGCAGCAATATCCGCCACTGTGACCCTCCTTAAGTGGTCGGTGAGGCGACGTTGGTGGACCTGCAGGTCGTGGAGTGTATCGTCCGAAGGATTTGCCATATGGGCGGTGTTGGCCCTCTCGAGGCCCAATTCTAAGTCTAATGCCTCCCTCCTGTGTGCTTTTTTGTGGTTCGCAACAATGGCAATGGCTTGGCCCCTAAACACGGCCTTATATGCTTCCCATAACGTGGAGGGGGAGTCTACAGAGGACCGATTCTCCTCAAAGTAAAGCCGGGTGGCTTTCTTCAGGTCTTTACTTATCTGTGGGACTTTAAGATAACCAGGGAAGATCGGGAACAACCGCTGTCGTTTAGTGTCTGTGGTAGTGATGGTCAGAGTGAGCGGAGAGTGGTCCGAGATGCCCCTCGGCTGTATACTTGTCTCGGCCACAGAAAGATGCCCGTTGCCCAATACGAGAAAGTAGTCTATCCTGGAGAGACTATTGTGGGTGGCCGAGTAGTATGAATATTGTTGCTGGCCAGGGTGTAGTGTACGCAACTATTTTGTTTTCAACTATTTTGTAAATATGTACTTGAAACATATTGCAAAAACCTCTAGGTGCTGGCGAAGGGAAAGAAGAGCCAGGGCTGCCTCTTTCATAAATGAGGAGAGATGAGGCATGCTTCATGTGCTCCGAAATGATAAATAGGAGACATGTAAGAGAGTTGAACACTAGTGCCAATAAAAGAGCCTTAACCCCTTAGCTGCGGCGGCTATTCCGCCGCAGTGCTAAGGGGGAGGGGGGGCGCGGGGCGCTTCCGTGCTCGTGGCGGAACCGCTCCGTCACGACCCTCGGGTGGTGTGTGCTTGTGACGGAACGGTTCCGTCACGTCCCCGCCCGCCTAATAGAACGCTAAGCGCAGGCGTGGAATTCGCGCCACGCAGGCGTGGCGAGCGGGCCGTGACGGAACCGTTCCGTCACCAGCACAGCCCACCCGAGGCTTGTGATGGAATGGTTCCGTCACGAGCACGCAAGGGGTTAAATAAATTTCAGTCAGGGTCTCTGAGGCAACAATACAATTGCATAAATGTTTTAGAAATATTTAAAGGCGTGCACCATGACAAATCCATTACGCAGCCTATTTTGCAAAGTTTATAATATTGTTGCTATATATGTTGCCTACTAACCTGGACTAGTATGTGAATGTTATTAAATTGAGAAACATATACCTCAACACAACCATAACATAACATGTATTTGTAAAGCGCATTTTCACCCATAGGTATCTTGGCACTCAATAACAGATGTTTATTGTTACCCAACTCAATGGTACTAATTTTATCGACCTCAGATGGATGAAAGGCTGAGTGGACCCACCGGGATTTGAATCTGTGACCATGAGGTTGAACACAGGCCTTTGCAGTGGACGCACTAGTCCACTTAGCCCCCAGACCCGACCGTGGTTATTTTACATATTGTGATTTCTATATAACACAAGAACCCTTAGCCTGCCCAAAATAAAAGTAAGTCCTTTTGAGATTATCAAATATATGCTTAACTGTTTGGAATTATTTCATAGTAAATTTTAAATTGATAGTCCTTCTCCTTGTTGTTTCTACTCGCTGTGGACCTATAGGGGTCTTCATCAGGACAGGGTTCCTAGTTTTAGTGACCTGTTGATAATCTGCATCCCGGAGCATGACTGGGTCACTAATGCCCTGCAAGATGGTAAACTGCAACTGACAATGATGACCATCATTCTCCGCCATATTATCAACACAATGTGTTTCTTTTTTCAACTTTATTTTAGATTTTCAGGAAGCATCTAGCAAGTAACAGTCTGCATTGCAGGGGCTTTTGTTACACAAATAGTCTTCACATGCAGAACGCCAGACAAAACCATGACAATGTTCAGATTATTGATATTTTGTCGCTGCATACCATTGCAGAACACATATGCAGTACCATGCCCAAGACCCTTCAGTGCCCACGGCATGTGCATCACTATGAGGGTTTCTTTTTCATCAACACTTCTGGCATTCCATGTAACATTTCATATACATGTGAGGGGCAAGCTTGTATCTTAAACCCTTTAATCCAAGACAAGATCACCTATTGAGCCATCCCTTGGGTTTGGGCTATCCCCTACCCCACCTCCAGACACATTCTTAGCATGTTCGTCTGTGCTCTGCCATAATATGTAGATTTGTTAAGACCCCCATATGTGCCTCGGGCGGCTGACCACAGAGAGGAGTTCTTGGTAGAGAGCCCGTTGCAAAACACCATCTCACTATGCCATTCCCGGATCGTGGGCATGGCGGGCAGCACTCTTATCACATCGCCACCCTATGCCTTGCAAGCCACAACCCTATGGCTACTAGTCGGCGCACCTCTTTACCCTCATCTTTATCAGACCCTGGCAGCACCAGGAAGGGCGTCCTCTTCAGTGTTTCTGATTTAATGGCCTCCAGTTCTTGAAACACTTCCTGCCACAAAGGTTGAATTGCTGGGCACTGCCAGGATGCCAGCCTCTCTTTTCACTCAGCGCCTACAGCTAGCATTCTCCCGTAATCCACAACGAGCACGTGGGCCCGGTGTATGGTACGCTCTGTTGATATATCTGAAGTGGATGAGTCTATGCCTAGTGTTTAGTGAGCAGTCCTTATGACGGAGCAGCAGTAGCGCCATTGTTTGTCTGTGATGTTGATCCCCAGATCCCTTTGCTGTTCGTCTCTACTATATGAAGGGGGTGGTCGTTTGCAATACATAAGACAACGCCAACAACTCTGGGGACTCTAAGACATCCTCGCCCAGTAGCGCCTTCAGTCCACGTCTAGCCCTAAAATAATGAAGGTGCAGTTACATAGTGGGGCTATCACACCAGTGACACACCTGATCCCACACGCGCTCTCATTGAAGCAATCACCCAGGGTATTTATACCAAATTCCAGTAACGCTTGCACCGCTCCTCTTCATGCACCATGGCACCAGGACAGTGGTAACTGCGTTTCTACCCTCTATGGACCTCTATAGCGATCTTCATCAAGACAGGGATCCTGGTTTTGTGGATCCATTGACAATGTGAAACATCTACTCTCTGCATCCCAGAGCGTAAGTGAGAAATGAAAGACCTGCACCAGGATAAGCGCACAAAAGGTAATCCGTAAACTTTATGATAGGATAAGATGGGACAGGAATGTCTTCAGAATGGTAAACGGGCGTGTACGCCCACTCTGAGTACCTGACTGTTAGAACTGGGGGTCTCTAGTTGGCAGAAGTATGTACCTTTGACCAAATAGGGACCCTTGCTTCTAGACAGGGAAAGGGGATTACAAGACCCCCTTGGTAGCTTGGCACGAGCAGACAGGCTTATCTCAGAGGCACTGTGTTAAGCGTTTGTGAACACATACAGTAATACAGTGAAAACACTACACATGGACACCACACCGGTTTTATAAAAATACGTATTCTTTATATAGACTTAACACAAGACCACAAAAAACAAAAATCTACAATACTGTAAACGGTAATACATCAAGATGGTAGAAGTAATTCAAAAATAGGTTCTTCACTTAAAAGCAGTCTTGAGCAACAGATAACCCCAACTGGAGTTATCACGACATTGAGGTCAAAGAAGTCCCAAATTACGGCGATGACTGCGAGGTGCGCAGAGTCGGGCCCAGAGTCAAAACAGACCCACACAGAACAGTACCTTGGAAAAGTGAAAACAAAGACAGCTAACAGAGTTGGGGAAATGCGGCGTCGTTGGCACTGTGCAGTGTCGGTTCCTTGCTTTGGGGAAGGCGATGCGTTGAGTCCCCGATGCTTGCACAAAGCAGGGCATGCGTCTGTTCCTTACCGGAGAGGAAGTGACGTCACAATCAATCAATCAATCACTGCATTTCCAAAGCGCGCTACATACCCGTGAGGGTCTCAAGGCGCTGGGGGAAGGGGGTTGCTACTGATCGAAGAGCCAGGTCTTGAGAAGTCTTCTGAATGGTGCTGAAACCACGCTTCCGTACAATGTCACGATGTTGATGAATTGTTGACCACCCATGTCGAGAATCGGCTCCGCGATGATGTTGGCTTCGGGGTCCATGCAGCACAACAGCAGGAGTCTGGCCTATGTTGCAAGTCGGAGCATCGCTTCCGGCTTCGATGCATGTTACCATGTCGCTCGCTGGCGTCGATGTGGCACAGCGGCCGGCTTCGGGTCTACTTTACAAGTTGGAGCAGCGCTCACTGCTTCGATGCAGATTACGGCGTCGCTTGCCAGCATCGGTGTTGCAAATTCCTTCTGTAGCAGCTAGAACAGCAAGTTCCAGATACAGGCAAACATCAGGGGTGAAGTCTTTTGTATCCCCGAGACTGCTGACAAGAGGCAAGCTCAAATTCAAGCCCTTGGAGAAATATTCTGCAAGATGATGAAAGTTCCTTTAAAGTTCCTTCTCCTTTCCTTGGCAAAAAAGAAACCACTGCAGACCAACCCAGCAAACAGCACACTGGCAGAGGGGCAGTCCAAACTCCTGCAGCTTCCTTGGCAAAGGTTTGTCTTGATTTCCCGGAAGTGATCTAAAGTCTTGGGCCCCATATTTATACTCATAAATCCTTTGTCCTCTGAAGGCAGAGGGTCCTGTACCAAGTCCATAACAGTTCTGGGTGCATTCTGCCAGTGCACAATTTCTTCCTTTGTCAGGGTATGCCAGGGTCATCAGACGCACCACAGGAGGTGGAGCCAGCATTGTGGAAGGCAGGCACAGCCCTATTCAGGCCCAGGTGCTACTCCCACCACTCCCAATGCAGATAGGATGATTCAGCCTAGTGCTGGCTCACCCGGTCTCCTGGAGTCCTTCAGCCCCTGTCACTCACAAAACCAGACACACAATATACAAGCTAGCAGAGGCAGGCTGGATGGTTAGGCAAGAATATACCGACTTTCTAAAAGTGGTATTTTCAAACACAGAATGTTAAAGCCAACTTCACTAAAATATGTATTTTATCATTCTGAGTTCAGGCATACTAAGCTCGAATTCGTACCGTGTTCCCTGGGTCAGTTAGGACTATAAGATTTTATATTGAAACTGCCCATTGTTGCCTACTGGAACAGGTAGCCTTGCAATAGTGAAAAACTAAATAGGCTGTAATTCACTATCAGGTCATGCCACACACACCAGGGCATGACCTACGTTTTACATACAATGTACCCTGCCCTAGGGCCTACCTTTGGGGTGTCTGATATGTAGAAAAGGGAAGGTTTAGGGACTGGCAAGTGTGTGCACTTGCCAAGTCGACATGGCAGTACCAGAATGCATGCAGGCTCCGCGATGGCGGGCATGAGACACACTTTCCGCGCTGCTCCACTGGGTGGCACAACCAGTGCTGCAAGCCCACTGGTAGCATTTGATTTAAAGGCCCTGGGCACCCAGGTGAGGAAATATAAATTTTATGGTCAAGTAATGTTCCCTACCGTGTACCCCACCGTCTCCATGTACCAGCTTAAAGTGCATGTAACTTCCCTCCTGTGTCAGCTATGAAGACGCAAATACATTTGCGTCCAACGTTAACATGTCCTCTTTCAGACCCACCCTGAATGGGTTGAATATTCCGTTTCCAAGTATGCTATGCCAACGTCTTTTTGTAGTGTACTTTACACGTTTTTCAGCTCTGGCAAAGTAGACCCTGAATTCTGCCATCGAGCCTTTTTTCTGCTTTCTGACTCCGAAAACTTCAGCCCAGGCTGTCTCTGTACCCGTGACCTCTGCCTTACTCCCTGTGCGGCTCATGGCGCTTAGCTCAGCCTGCTGCCTGCCAAGACTGTATTCAACCTTCGAATTATCTGTTCCGCTCCTCGAAAATGCATTCCTGCCTACTAGTTTAAGTAAACATTCCCCCAGCTGCAGAGCAAAGGGCCCGGCCTCACTGTCTCCGTGCAAGTAATTCATAGCCTCTGTTACCATGGTAGGCCCATGCCCCTCGCATTCTCATGCAGACACTTAGGCGCTTATACACGCACTCA
This sequence comes from Lissotriton vulgaris, assembly GCF_964263255.1. Taxonomy (NCBI): domain Eukaryota; kingdom Metazoa; phylum Chordata; class Amphibia; order Caudata; family Salamandridae; genus Lissotriton; species Lissotriton vulgaris. The sequence continues at coordinate 129,902 of NW_028243607.1, forward strand.
CAGTCAGTATAGAATAGCTTCTGCCCCAGAGACCTTTCTCTCTAGATAATATGGTTCCCAAACATCAGATATCAGATATGATAGAGGTACGAGTTGATCTGACATGCCAGACTTCTGTCTCTTTCCATCAGTGTAAATGTCAAGTCCCCTGCACCCTCCAGTTGTACGTCAATCACACGTCATGCAGCTGCGCGCGCATCCAAGCCTCAGATTTCTGCTGACATTACAAGATTCTGCTTTTGTGCCACCCATTTGTGACACCTATCTATGACGTTTCTAGTACACACCTCTATGTTCACGCCTAGTTCACGCCTTCTAATTACATATCACTACCACGTGGATGCTGTTATCTTGTTTCTCTCAGCTGTTACGCCTACTGTATTGGTTTCTATAATGCAACTTAAGTATATAAGCTATGTATTGTCAATAAAATATTGCTCTATCCCTTCCTGAACCCTTGTGGTTGCAGGAACATGATATCCAGTTCTAGAACCATTCCTTTTTAAGGAATAAAACCCCTAAGAACTCTAACACCACGGACTCTGCCTCTTTCTTTCCGATTGAGTTATTATTGATTAAGTACTTACCTGCATAGAAATTAGGACGGTAAATCAAATATTTACCACATTATTTTGGCGCCCGAACAGGGACCCCTCCCCCACCCCACGCGCCGGTTGGTGCGTTGCAAGCTCTGTCCCCTGCCATCAGTTAGACGGAAACTACGCGTACTGGCAGGATTTCCTGTATCTCCCTCTGGCCCACGGAGGTGACGAAGACTGCGATCAGCACCCAGACGAGGCGGTGAGGAGTGCGGAGGATCCCGACCAGAGCCTAGCCGAAAGAAGCAAGGTCCGAGGTGTCAAGAGGCCCACCAGTTTCCGAAGTATCCACGTGTCGAGTCGAGTCGAGTCCAGTCCGGTCCAGTCGAGTTTTCCGAGGCCTTCTGTTTCCGTGCTTCCCGGTGAGTACCGTTTAGCAGTATATCAGTTATTTCAAGTTCTTGCACTGTTCTTAGCAGTGTATCTGTGCTGTTTAGCAGTACATCCGGTATAGGGGGTAGTCATAAATGTCTCAAATGTCTTTCATGTGATTAATGTCGTGGTATGAGTGTGACTGTTTTTAATGTGCATTATTGTGTTCTTGTGTAACTAGCTGTATTCAGTATTAAGTAGCAAGGATTGAGCATTCAGTATTAAGTAAACAAGATGCCGTTTTTCAACAAGTTAAAGCAGATAGGAACTAGGAAAGGGATACTAGAGGAAGAAATTCCTATCCCCCCTAGGGACACTCCTGGAAATTTTATGTACCACAAGCATGGCTTAGATGCCATATTGTATCTAGATTTATGGGCCGATTATACTAAGCATCTAGACGAAAGACATAGATGGCCTGTCACCGGAACATGGGATGCCGAGTGCATCATGAAGGTAGAAGAAGCACTGTGGAAAAAGAAAGCCAGACAATCTCAGAAGGACGCCATAGAATTTTGGCGTAAGGAATCACATAAGCGTGCTGAAAAAGCACTCCGTAGAGAAGACAGACTTAAAGAATCAGATAAAGCCCAAGAAAACGAATTAGTTACTGAAGGGATCCGAGTAAAATCAGAGCAAATAGACCGCGCACGAAACAATCTCGTAAATGGCATGTATCTCGTAGCCGAGGGTTCGCCTGAGGCCACTTCAGAAATACCAAAAAATCTGCCGCCACCATTGGTTCCAACTAAAGTAAATCACAGGACTACTAAAGACATATTCCTGAATTCCTATCTAGAGGATGTAGCACCCGCTTACACCAATCTGCCGGTCCGCGTCCCGCCTACTGACGGTGACGGGGGTGGCAACCCGCCTCCAGACCATAACCCGCCATTACCGCAATCAGGTTTCCCCGTTCGACAGCCCATCGTTCCTCCACCACTTCCCGCACCTAAAATTGATATACCGAAACCGCTTCTACCTGATCCTACTAAAAGACAAGTTCAAGTACAGATACAGACTCCACAGAGAGATAATGTCCAAGCTTCCGCCTCAGGAGGTGCGACCGGGGGTCATCGGACCCCGCCACCAACACATAGATTACACCTTAGGGATATGCAGAAGCATTTTTCGCTTCAATCACCCCGTCTCGATATACTCAAAGAACCGCTTCAAGTTTGCAGATACGATCCAGTGCCCGGCAAAGATGATAGGATGTTTTTAGCATCACTACGCTTACGACATGCTACAGATTACCTACTGTTTTTCTCAGGAATGAAAGAGCACCTAGATAGAATATATCATTTTGTCCAGACTGGGGAAGACCCTGACAGTATTAAGGAGGCCATGGCGCATCAGAAAGTTGACACTCAAGCATATATACTACGTTTTTTTATAAATTGCTTAATAAGAGAACGAGACAGGCCTGAGACAGAACAGGAGGAATTAGATGGACTCAACAAGTGGGGTCAAAATATATCCGAAGGAAAACATGATAAAGGGGGTTGCATAGCCAGTATGTACAAGAGAATAAGAAAAGCAGTGATAGAAATACACGAAAAAGAGAAAGAAAAAGCTTCCTCCGAGGAGGAGGAAGAACCTGAAGAACAAGAAAAGACTACAGACACGATAGCGTATGTAGGTAAGGGAACTTACCTTAGGAAAGGCATTCGTCCCGAAAGCAAGAGAGTTTTTCTCTCTGGCATAACAAAACCGAATTCTCCGGAACATCAGTTCCAAGAGACTGATAAAAGGCTTTGAGAACGAATGGGGTACCATGTACTCAATTCTATGGATGAACAAGAACTAGCCCGGTCAGCAGTATTATGGGCTGACAATCCGAACATATACAATGATGACACAGTAGCGCAGACATTTCTGAACCTTTCCCCAGACGAGCAGAAATTAGCAGGTGTATACATGATTCAGCACCTCCTCACGTTACACAGAAACCAACATTCTGATCCAGGTCCCTTACACGATACATTAGAAGCACTACTCATGGATAGATGGAAAGGCCTAAGTACCAAGTTAATACAAATAATTCTAGAACAACGACATAGATACAACACTTTCTTAAGTGCCGAATTTGTTCCCGCTCCGCCCCCAGAAAGAAAAATGTATCATATGGAGCGTCTGCATGGCATTGAAAGTCAGAACCCCTTACGAGAAGTACATCCAGTTATGGGTACCGATAATAACTTGAAACGTGTGTATGTACACACGCCTCTGACCAAGTTAGAACTGTTAGAAATGAAGAAACTAGTACCCTGTCATGATAAAGACCCTGCAGGTTTTCACAGAGAACTTAAAGACATGTTACTGATGGGGGATTACACATATGAAGATATCATGAAAATGTTAAAGGTACTGCTGCCCACGGGCATCTACGAGAAACTCAAGGAAAAAGAATGGGAGGTGGGAGACAAAAAGATTGTATGGGCAGAAATAGAAGACGAGGAGGAAAAACGTACCCCAGGGCTAGGCCTTGGGGAGAAAACTAAAGCATTACCAGGTTTGATAGTACAGATTCTGCCAAGATTACTGACAACTAGAAAGGAAGATTGGGACGCAATTTCGGCCTGTAAACAGAAGCAAGATGAAGATACTAGTGACTTTTATTCAAGATTCGAGAAATGTTTCATTATTAATAGTGGTCTTAAACCAAGTAGCGAGTCGTACCCGCATCTTTTTGTATCCAAATTAGTGGAGAATTCCCTGTTAGCAGTTAAAAACCGTGTATACAAGGTTGAGAGTACATGGCAAGCAAATACGCCATCACAGATGTTACAAATGTTACAATATCATCAGAACAGAATTAGAGAAGAACAGGATCATGAACAGAAACGTATGAAAGACACGAAAATGAAAATGTTAGTGGCCCAATCAGTTCCAGCCGACAGCCAGAGAAAGGGTACGACCCAGACAGGTCACGCCGCAGCTCCCGTTAAAGGGACATGCAACTATTGCAAGCAGCCAGGTCACTACGTACATGAATGTCCAGTTCTGAAACATAACATATCAACAGGTAAAACTAAAGAAAGGCCGCGTCCACCTAGACAAGACCAGGTCCAGCAACAGACTTCACAGAATATACAGCCTATGCAGAATACACAGCCCACGCATGCTTCATCACATACAGCACAGACGGTAGCGGTACCACAGCCACAGCCCATTGCCGCGACTCAGCAAGTTTCACAACAGATGTACCAGTATGCCCAATCTGCTTACCCCGATTATCCACGATACACATGAAACAGCCTAGAGAGGGAGTTTGGCTTGCCTCTTATTGAGATTCCTGTAGATCAAGAGGGTCCTTATGTACACAGTCAAGTATTGGGAAAAGACAGAAAGTTTTTAATTGACACAGGGGCAAGCCGCACAACAATCAGCCATGACGAAGTCCCAGGGGCACCCCTCTCAGGCTCACAGAATGTTTCCCTTGGTTTTTCAGGACAGCCTATTGTAAATGAGGTATCAGAACCAGTCCCCCTGGCTGTGGGTCCATTATCACGTGTTACAGACTTGTTACTTACGAAATCATGTCCAGAAAATCTGTTAGGTATCAAAACATTGAAGGCTCTAGGAGCTGTGATATGTTGTTCTCCGGAAGGAGTTAGACTTTTCTTGCGAGATTTCAAGGGTCACTATGTATTACGAGAGTTTGATGTGAGATTGAAAAATGTACCGGATCACCTGTGGGCACAAGGCCCAACCGATGTAGGCTGCATGCACATTACACCATACCCTGTTACACTGAAATCAGGTGTTGTTTTACCACGAATCAGACAATACAAGTTACCACCCGATGCTGTAGTGGCTTTACTGGAAATCATTGAAGAGCTCATTGCCCAAGGAGTGGTCGTAGAGACCGACTCTAATATCTGTAATTCCCCAATCATTCCGATTCTTAAACGTACTGATCCCAATGCACCGCCAGTATATCGGCTGGTGATTGATTTACGAGAACTGAATAAATGCATTGTACCACAGTACCCTGTGGTCCCCGATATCTCTTCCCTATTGACTGCTATTGATTCAGAAGCAACGTTCTTTACTGTAATTGATCTCAAGAACGCCTTCTTCAGTGTACCTATTGACCCAGAGAGCCAATACCTTTTCGGATTCAGTTTAAATGGACGAAGTTTCAAATTTTCACGCGCACCTCAAGGATTCACAGAAAGCCCCAGCATCTATAGTCAAGCCCTGAAAAGACAACTAGATTGTATTCAAATGCCAGTTAACACCGCCTTACTGCAATACGTCGATGATCTGCTGATCACCGCACGAAGTGAACCCGAATGTGAACAAGCATCACTGACAGTTTTACATTTCCTGGCCGACATGGGACACAAGGTGTCTCCTTCAAAGCTACAATTCTGTGTTCAGCAAGTTGTGTACTTGGGTCACTTGCTGTCCAAAGTGGGGAGACAGCTCACTCCTGATCGCATTCAGTTAATTGTAAATATGCCGCAACCCCAGACACAAAAGGAAGTGCGGGCCTTTATAGGCCTCACCTCGTACTGCAGACAATGGATTCCTCAGTATGCATTTCTAGCTAAACCACTCATTCAGTTGACAACACAGGAGGCAGCGACTTCGACTGCCCTTCCTTGGACTCAGGGACACACACAAGCCTTTGAAGAATTAAAGAAAGCTTTATGCCAAGCACCAGTTTTAGCGACACCATGTTACAGCAAACCTTTTACACTTTTTGTTACAGAACGTGATGGTACAGCGTTGTCTGTCCTCACTCAAGACCAAGCAGGTTCACATAAGCCTTGCGCTTATTTTTCAAGTACATTGGATTCAGTAGCCCAGGCACTCCCTGCGTGCTTAAAGTCAGTAGCAGCAACGGCATTAGCAATCAGACAGAGCGACTCAATTGTTTTAGGACATTCATTAACAGTTCAAGTTCCACATTCTGTAGAGGTTCTTTTAAACAGAACTCAGACTCAACACTTGACTATAGCACGACTGACAGGTTATGAATTAACACTATTCCAGCCACACATAGAAATCAGACGCTGCAGCATTCTGAACCCCGCAACATTGTTACCTTCAATTATGACAGATCCAGCTCCGCATGATTGTATAGAGATCATTAATACAGTAACAAAGCCCCGACGAGACTTAACCGATGTTCCATTGACAAACCCAGACCTGACACTTTACGTGGATGGTTCATGCATGAGAACAAGTACAGGAGAATTAGTGGCCGCGTATGCAGTGACCACTGAAACTGAAGTTAAAGAAACACATCGTATTGACACACTGTCCGCTCAAGCGGCAGAGCTCATCGCTCTGACCCGAGCCTGTATACTAGCCAAGAACAGAAATGTTAATATATACACTGATTCCCGTTATGCGTTCGGAGTTGTACACGACTTCGGAATGTTATGGCAAGAACGAGGTTTCTTGACCTCTCATGGTGCCAAGATCCAACACGGTCCCCTCATTCAAGCACTGTTAGAAGCAATACATCTGCCTTCAGGCATATCCGTCATGAAGTGTAAAGCACATACTAAAGTTACAGATTCTGTTTCCCAGGGTAACGACCTGGCAGACCAGACAGCAAAACATACAGCATTGACTCACACTCAGACAACTGACGTGACAAAGACAATAGTACCGACACATTGTATGACAGTCAGGGATCCCGCCCTAGATGTAATCGATATTCAGACACATGCTACTGCAGATGAAATAAAGAAATGGACCGAACTAGGAGGGATCCAGACAGATCAAGGTTGGATGACGAAGGGAAAATCTACATGGTTTCTCCCCGACTCTATGGTTCAAGTCATAATCAATACAGCACATAGTCCAGCACATCTAGGAGAGAAAGCGATGTTAGACAGTTTACAGAATCTCTGGTATAACAAACACTTACGAGCAGCAGCAAAACAGAAAGTGCGTACTTGCATGATCTGTTGTCAGTTCAATCCAGGTAAAAGCGTCCCGGTAGAGCAAGGTGGATTTCATCCTCCTGATCACCCTTTTGAAGTACTCCAGATGGATTATATCCAGATGGACCGTTGTCGAGGATTCAAATACGTCCTCGTAATTGTTTGTGCACTTTCCCGTTGGACCGAAGCATATCCAGTCTCAGATTACACTGCTCCGACCACTGCCAGGCAGCTGGTTCGAGAATTCTTCCCACGATAGGGCTTGCCTCGTGTCGTGTACTCAGATAACGGACAGCCATTCTCATCCGAACTCATGAAACAAGTTTCCCTGCTGCTAGGATATCAGTGGAGATTCCATTGTGTCCGACATCCCGAAGCCGCTGGCCTTGTAGAGAGGCATAACCAGACACTAAAGACCCGCCTTGCTAAAGTTTGTAAAGAGAAAGGGGTCGACTGGATAGTCGCCCTGCCAGTTGCATTGTTCTATATGAGGATGGTCGCCCACTCGAGATCAGGACTATCCCCGTATGAAGTGGTCTTTGGCAGACCACCGAATATGTGGGGGACGCCCATACCTAAGAAAATTACCGATGTTGATTGTAATATGCTGACAGATTACCTTGCCTCCTTGATGTCTGCACTCCAATCATGTCGTTCACAGGTTGCCGCCGCCTTCCCTGACAACACTGATGTAAAGCCGCATGATGTCCGTCCTGGCGACCTGGTCCTAATTAGGAACTTCGACAGGAAAAGTCCGCTGGAGCCCCGCTGGAAAGAGCCGAAGACCGTCCTTCTTACAACGCGGACCGCCATCAAAGTTGAAGGCAGAAAGGGGTGGATCCATACAAGCCATATAAAAAAGTGTAACGAACTGATGCCAGAAAAAGACTCATCCACCCCTTCCAAAGACTGTATCGAACCTAGTGACTTTAAAGTTCCGAAACAAGAGAAAACTCCCCAAGAAGAGTACCGCATGAAACTCCGATCTAGCAAGTCAGACAGTTTAATTGTTTAAGTCCTCCCCTAGGTGAATCGGTTAAATAGTTTCTGACATGTATCCCCTAGATCGAGATAGAGAGAGAGAGAGACAACTCAAGAAACGTACATATTGCAAATCACTCCGCAGTCACTGTATAGTGACATTATTGATTATGTTTTTTCTAAGTCTTCTGATTATTGTTGCGAGTATATTGCTTCCTATATACTACCCTATTTTCAAGCGTGAACAATCTGCTTACAATGCCACTGCTGAACATTCCTTTAGTGAATTACCTCCCCACGAACTTTCTTACAGACTCGCGCTGCGCAACAACACATTCATTAGTATGTTACATCACTCCCATCAGACTAACAATGCTACAAACTGCTGGATATGTGGCCGACTCCCTCCCTACCAGAAATACAAGGGAGTTCTGCCCCTCTTTCCGTACCCGTTCACTCACAATGGCTCCTGTGGTGCATGGTTTAGAATAATTAATTCCTTAGATCCTGATGTCGCTGTTTTCAAAGGGAGCTGGGTTTGGGGAAACTTGAACTTAGTTCTGCTTAATGCCTGTTACCCTGACAAGAAGGGACTTCCCATTAGAATAGGAACTGATCTAGAAAATGAAGTATATGGATTAGGTAATTATACAATTAACCTTATGATTCTTACTGTCGAATCCGAAGCTGCACCAGTTCTCCCTGCTATGTCAGTATTACCAGTCACTGGTGATTTATGTGTCAGTAAGAAAGGTTCAGTACACTTAGGTCATAGTAAATGTACTACTGTGGTCGAATTCAGTGATCAAGGTAAATCTTCCTTTAGAGCTACCCGTCATTCCTACTTTGTTTGTGGTCATACCGCATACGTACGCTTGCCTCCAGATTGGGATGGTACCTGTTACATTGCATTCCTTCTGCCCCCTGTTTTTCTAGCTCCTCCTGATTATCACAGAAATACGAATCTAGTAAAGAATAGACTCCGAAGAGATCTCCCGATTGTCGACTACACTGAAACGGCATGGGAGCAGTACACAGATTTCAATAAAGGATTCTTTTTCTTCACAGGCCCCGTCCAAAATAGTAAACTAATACGCAGATTAACTAGAACACTTGAAGCAGTAGTGAATGAAACTGCCTCCGCCCTAGGTAACTTAACAGAGGAGCAGTCCGCCATGCGGGTTGTTGTTCTTCAGAATCGTCTTGTTATTGACGTCATCTTGGCAGATAGAGGCGGAGCTTGTAAGGTCATCGGGTCAAGTTGCTGTGTTTTCATCCCAGAAAACGCGCCAACGGTATATCAAGCTATTACACGTCTTCATAAAATTGCAAGTCAGATACATCAGAATCCAGGCACCTGGACTTGGTCCGGTTGGTTCTGGACAACGTTGACCGCTTGGGGATGGAAGATCCTATCCTTCCTAGGCATTGCCCTTGTCATAGTATTCAGTTGCTGCCTGTGCCTACAGTGTGGGCCAGCGATTTGTGGACTGTGTGCCACATCGTGCATTGAACATTCCAGTTTTCTCTCAAAACGTGAAAGAAAGAAAGATGAGCAAATGATGTTACAAGAACAGACTGATCGATTCATGAGGATCGATATATCATGAAGGGTCCGTAGGGAACAAGGAGGGAATGAGGAAATATAAATTTTATGGTCAAGTAATGTTCCCTACCGTGTACCCCACCGTCTCCATGTACCAGCTTAAAGTGCATGTAACTTCCCTCCTGTGCCAGCTATGAAGACGCAAATACATTTGCGTCCAACGTTAACATGTCCTCTTTCAGACCCACCCTGAATGGGTTGAATATTCCGTTTCCAAGTATGCTATGCCAACGTCTTTTTGTAGTGTACTTTACACGTTTTTCAGCTCTGGCAAAGTAGGCCCTGAATTCTGCCATCGAGCCTTTTTTCTGCTTTCTGACTCCGAAAACTTCAGCCCAGGCTGTCTCTGTACCCGTGACCTCTGCCTTACTCCCTGTGCGGCTCATGGCGCTTAGCTCAGCCTGCTGCCTGCCAAGACTGTATTCAACCTTCGAATTATCTGTTCCGCTCCTCGTAAATGCATTCCTGCCTACTAGTTTAAGTAAACATTCCCCCAGCTGCAGAGCAAAGGGCCCGGCCTCACTGTCTCCGTGCAAGTAATTCATAGCCTCTGTTACCATGGTAGGCCCATGCCCCTCGCATTCTCATGCAGACACTTAGGCGCTTATACACGCACTCACAGTCAGTATAGAATAGCTTCTGCCCCAGAGACCTTTCTCTCTAGATAATATGGTTCCCAAACATCAGATATCAGATATGATAGAGGTACGAGTTGATCTGACATGCCAGACTTCTGTCTCTTTCCATCAGTGTAAATGTCAAGTCCCCTGCACCCTCCAGTTGTACGTCAATCACACGTCATGCAGCTGCGCGCGCATCCAAGCCTCAGATTTCTGCTGACATTACAAGATTCTGCTTTTGTGCCACCCACTTGTGACACCTATCTATGACGTTTCTAGTACACACCTCTATGTTCACGTCTAGTTCACGCCTTCTAATTACGTATCACTACCACGTGGATGCTGTTATCTTGTTTCTCTCAGCTGTTACGCCTACTGTATTGGTTTCTATAATGCAACTTAAGTATATAAGCTATGTATTGTCAATAAAATATTGCTCTATCCCTTCCTGAACCCTTGTGGTTGCAGGAACATGATATCCAGTTCTAGAACCATTCCTTTTTAAGGAATAAAACCCCTAAGAACTCTAACACCACGGACTCTGCCTCTTTCTTTCCGATTGAGTTATTATTGATTAAGTACTTACCTGCATAGAAATTAGGACGGTAAATCAAATATTTACCACACAGGGTGCACTAGACTATGGTCTGACACATATATCAAATAAGCCAATAAAGGAGTCACTAATTTGGTACATCAATTTAACATAGGGAGCACTTGCACTGTGGCGATGAATAGCAGTCACACAGTGCCCAAAGCATCTACACCAGCAAAACATATCAAAAACAGAGGAGGCAATCAGTGAAAAAATGGAAGGGAGACTCACGCCAATGGCGCCAGGTCTAACACTGACTGCATGAGAAACTGGCCTACTGACCTTTTGTGTGGCCGTTTAACAATACCCTCACAACTGAGTTGACACTACCCATGTCGTGAGTTAGCCACCTAAAGTGGTGGTGGCAGTGTACCAAGTTCTCTGAATAATTAATTAAGACCATACCTTTTTCCTGAGACCAATGAGAGTGCAGTCTACTCTACTGCTTTGGTGTGAGCCTCAGACCCTTGCTCTAACCTTCTGTGTGCATATCTAGTGCATGTAGCACATGTGTGGTAATAGGAATCTGCTTATGGTGAGAGTCTGAGTATTGGGGCCAGTGGCATCCAGTTTGTATCCCTGTGGTACAAGATGGAGGGTGGAAACAGCTTCCCAAGACAATGGAAGTCTATTGGCTGCATTCCTGTGGTTTGATGATCCAGACAATAAAGTGAGTGAGGACGTGACAGAACTCCTGAAAATTAAGTTTAAGTCCTTGTCAGCAAAGCACTACTGATTAGTTTTTCCTTCACATCACACTGCCATTTAGTAGATGGTAATCATGACGGGTGGGACAGAGGTTTCTGTTGTTAGGACAGGAATTATTTAGGCTGGGCCTGCTCTTCTGTCTGTCCCTCAGGAACACTGATGACACCCAAGTGCAGAGACCCAGCTCATATTCAGGTCATATTGCAGGACCTGCGAGTGTACTATTGAGGAACCGGAATTGATTTCCGGTAGTGTAATGCATATAATCGATTATTAATAATTAGCATGATGTATCTAGATTACTCACCTCAAGTACGCAAACACTAGCATACACCTGAATCGCAGTAATTTAGGGTTCTAACAAACACTACATTGCACGTTTTACATTTGCTTGACTTGACCGACGCCATTTTGTGGCCTCGCTCGAAGCCCTACATTAGCAGACCTCATTCAATTCTTTCACCGAAATCGTTCCCCTGAGAAATAGCCCAACTGTTGCAAAACTGCTGTCTCTGCTCGTTAGGCCTGTCAAGGTTATAGGTAGCAGGAGGAGGCCCGATAGGCACATTCTGGGAGGGGTGCGGGGAGGACTCTCTCGGAGTTAGCAGAAGGGAGTCACCCGTACGACCTTGCTAATCTAGGATGAGCTAAACCAAGGGCGCTTTGTCTCCCATATATGGTCTTTTCCTCTGCACCAACCTGTACCAACTTGTATTTTTCCATCTTAGGTAACGGTTTAGAGAATGTAACAGTATATATGTGTTGTTCTGACAATGTGCCAGCAGTCTTCTTGGTGGACCTCTTGGGGTTAGGTCGCAAGGAGCTCCTCTGGCAGAGTTGTGTTTGTTATAATAAACGATTGGACCTTCTACACTGCCAACCGACTGATTATTGGTAATGGGCATGGGATTGGTTGTAAGTATAACTCTAATTGGGTGGTGGTAAATATTTTCCGGTACTTCAGTTGGCGGCTCCGCCGGGAGTCCGCGTTGGGGTCGTCCCTCTGTAATCAGAAGAGAAGCGAGACATTGAATGGGGTGATCTTGATCGGGGGGGTTGAAGAATAGACCAAAAAGAATTCGGGGTCTGCTCTGCTCTCCCGATCGCGAGAACCCCAGCTGCTAGTGGCCCCACGCCGGAATCCTTCAGGTGTAACCCGAGAACCAGCCACGTTGGCATTAGCAGGAGTTAGCAGTGAAGAACGTACAATCTGACCTGCGTGCACCAGGTGAGTGTCTTGTCTCGTTTTGTGTTGGATAACGTTTTTTTTGCAATTTTGGACTTGGAACTTGGCATTTGGTGACCTGTGGTCACGGAGAAACTCTGGAGATAGGGGGTCTGACGGGGCAACATTGAAAGTGCACATGCAGATGTCTCTGGTTTGGTTTGTGAAGGATAACTAGAGATAGAGACTAGACGCCTTTGTGGGAATTGCGGTTTTCACTCGGCCGGACTGCTCTCGGGAACGCCGGCAGTTGAGATTGGGTAGCACTCGGATAGATCTGGAGCGGCGCTTGAAAAAGCGGGCTAGGCCAGAATATTCCGGGAGGTGGACCATGAATGCTGTCGGATGGCCCGTAGGTCGGTCTGTGGTTTAGAAACCTGTGTAGCTATCTCTAGGCAGTCTAAGGACAAGACTGTTATAAGAAGACGTTTTGCAGCTTTTGAAAATTTGGAAAGGGTTCTCCATAGGTGGGAGTTGACGGGCTCCACCTCTTGTTGGCAAATATCTGTGATTCTGTTTGTTGATGTCGAATTGAAGATTTGTTTTTCGATGAAAGAGTGACTTTGAATGAAACATGGCCATGTGTATGAGAGTGTTATGATTAATGATCATTGATTTTTTATATGAACAATAACTCTTGATTCTTTTTCAGCTCAAAGTAGGTAGAAAGGGGCAATGGCGTGCTTTAGTAAGTTATGCTTTGGCTGTGTTCACCAAGGGGGCACGAGGTTGGACGAAAGCCAGCCAGCCCCTCCGGAAGGAACACCCAGTCATGATATGTATTGCAAGCACGGGATAGGTCCCCTTCTTTTCAATACCTTATGGCATAAATACACCAAGGACAATGTAGAACTGCAGTGGCCGAAAACTGGGTCTTTTGACAAGAAAAAGATTCAGTATTTACAAGAGCGTCTCTTTGCTAAGCGCAGTAGACAGGCTATGTTTGACACCGTTAACAAATGGCAGAAAGAGGCAAAGAGGAGACGCATTCGGTCCGAGAAACTTCTAAAAATACAGCAAGGGCAAACTGTTACTCAGAAAGCCATTGCACATGACAAAAATAAGACAGAGAAAAATATTGAGTACGCGAATAGACAGTTCAGGTTGCAGGTAGATAAGAGTTATGTAACACGAAATGAGACCGAAGATGAGATAGAGGATCTGTTAGATAAAAAACCTCCCTCACCGTATGGTCCACAACACATATATCCTGCGGTACCCCTTCAAGTGGTGGCCACGCCCCAAGCCTCCGCACCGGAGGAGCGTGGGTCTCTCACCCTTCAGGGGAATATCAGTGCCCCATCTACCTCAGTGAGAGACCTGGCCACCCTCGTCCCTGACTCCAGGCATGCCCTGGAATCACCCCATGTACTGTTAATTGTCCCGAGTCCTGTATGGACTTCCCAGTCGGCCGACACAACGCCCGGAGATTCATGGCAGACACCAAAAGGGGAAACGGGAGGTTTAGGCAGTAGGCGGCTGTTCACTAGAGGATCTGTGGAATATGGCGAAAAAGAAGCATTGGCAGATCAGGCCGTCCAATGGATGCGGAACAATATATATACATTAGCGGATATATGGAGTACTCTTAAAGATTTAGAGCCGGTAATGCAGCAACACGCACTGTACCAAATGTCTAATTTTCTCATAGGGGCTTGGGAGGTAAGCTGCCGGGATGGCAGAGCTCCTCAGGTACTTTATAACATCCGAGATTGGACTCATACATTTAATGTGGGTCTGCAGGAAGTATACAAGAACGTAGACACATTGGTTAAGTATCGAGGCAGGATGTTTTTATGTATTAAATCTTTTATTGAGCACAGGCAAAAAAATATGCACCTCGATGTGTTATGTGGGCCGGCCCCTCTTCGGGGAAGCCAAAAGCGGAGATCCCACTGATACCCATGACATGGCCAGCTGGCCACACTGTTCGTTAACACAGCAAGCCGCCTACAACCCAACCGGGCCGGCCGCGTCTTAAGAGGTGCTACAAAGGTGCAAGCTATGTAGTACTAGTGCAACATGAAAGAACCATAAAACCGTTAACAACCCCCCTACCTTTCCCACCCTTACCCTCCCCTCTCCTTGTCCATGTCCGGGAATAATCGGTTGGTTACTGTCTTCCATTAATGGTCTGGTGGTGCTGCGCTCGCCTGGCCTGTGCGCTTGTGTGAGCGTGTCTTGGGTTCTGGGAGAGGTGTTTCCGCAAGGCGCAGCAGGCGCAGGTAGCGTGGGCAGCTCACCTCACGGAATTCCCCCGTAAGTAGGGCGAGGAATGGTCGCCAGAGCTCCGCAAATTCCGTCCCCCTCCCTGCCGCTGCCAGTGACAGTTTCTCCATTCCCAGGATCGCCCAGAGCCGGTGGAGCCACCCCAGCTGTTGTGGAGCCTGGGCCGCTCTCCAGTGGGCCACAATGTTCTGGACCGCAGCCCCCAGAGCCAGTGCGATCAGCCGCCCCCTCCAGGACTTCAGAGGATACATGAGGGCGTTCGGGAGGCCTAGTATAATGTATGCAGGGAAGCGCGGCAGCTGTGTATCTAGATGTGCATCTATGAGGTCCAGGATAGGGTCCCAGTAGGGGCGAAGCGCCTCGCAGCTCCATAGCAAGTGTTCCAGTGTTCCTAGCTCCCCGCACCCCCTCCAGCACCTATCGCTAACTCGAGCATCCCATTGGTGTAATCTCTCAGGGGTGTGGTACCAGTACGTGGCTACTTTAGTTAGTGTCTCGGTGAGCCCGGTGTGGTGTGCTGAATGTCTGGCTCTATGGTACACCCCCTCCCATTCTTTCCTTGTGAGCAGCCGCCCCAGGTCCCTCTCCCACCTGACCTGTCCCGCGTTGTATGTGTGTGCCTGAGTGAGGAGCAACTGCTGATAGAGGTCCGAAATCAATTTTTTATCTATAAGTGCGTGTCAGCAGCCACCTTTCATAAGGCGTGAGGTGTCGTTGGGCACCGGGCTGGATCGAGGGGTGGAGCACCCAGTGCCGCACCTGCAGGTACTGTAGGCGTTCCGATTCGGCCACACCGTAGTCCGCCTTGACCTGGTGGAACGGGAGGATCCCATTGAGGTCGAACAAATGGCCTGCCGCCCTACAGGGCGTCGACCGCCAGGTCGTAAACGCTCCGACATCCAAGCCTGGTGTGAAGTCAGGATTTTCGAAAATGGGGGTCATAGGCGAGGGAAAGGTGGTCAGTCCCCTGGCCACGGCCACTCTATCCCACACTCTCAGGGCGGTGCTTGTAATTTCAGAGGCGTACAGATTAGGGGGCCGATGTTGGCGAGGCAGGAAAGGCACGCCCTGAAGAGTGCGCCCTGCCACCGCCTGGTCCTGGAAGAGCCAGTGTTTGCCGGACTCCAGTTGAAACCACTCCACGAAGGTGCGTAGTTGCGCCGCCTGGAAGTACAGGGTGAGGTCGGGTACACCGACCCCCCCGTTCGTTGGGGGCAACGTGGCGAGGGTATGCTTAAACCGCGGTCGGCGGCCGTTCCAAATGAATCGCGACAGTTCCGATTGGGCCTGTTGAAGCCAGCCGGCCGGGGGATTCAAGGGGAGCGTCTGGAACAGATATAAGATCTGCGGTAGCAGTGTCATTTTGACTGCGGCAATTCTGCCTAGCCACGAAAGTGTAAGCGGCTTCCATCACCGGAGCTGCTCCCAGAGTTTGACTGTGAGTGCCTCATAGTTGATTCGCGCAGTACCCCGCACAGTAGGAGCCAGACGGACGCCCAGGTACGGGACGGCTGCATCTGACCACAGTATTTTGAATTCGGACTTAATCTCGGCCACTACGTCCGGGCGCAGGGAGATGTTCAGGGCTTCAGACTTAGCTTCATTGATCTTAAAACCCGAGGCCAGGGTAAAGGTATGAAGCTCCACAAAGAGAGCACGCAGGGATTGCATCGGGTCGGTGAGTGACAGCAAAATGTCATCAGCGTACAGGCTGATTTTGTGCGTGTCAGCACCAAATTTAATGCCGGAGATGAGCGTATGTTGTCGCACCCTCTGAGCCATCGGTTCCATGTACAGTGCGAATAGGAGCGGCGATAGTGGGCAGCCCTGGCGCGTGCCTCTGCCAATATCGAATCTCGGGGAAGTATGGCTGTTCACCCTCACGGTGGCGTTGGGCCGGCGGTAGCAATTGAAGATGCGGTGGCGGAGTTTCTCCCCAAACCCGAAGTGGCGAAGAACCTGGTCGAGGTAGGGCCAATGCACCCTATCGAATGCTTTCTCCGCATCGATGGTGAGGAGCATGCAGCCCGGTTTAGTGCGCGACCCGGCCTCAATGAGGTGCAGCACTCGCCTGGTGTTGTCGCTGGTCTGCCGTTGGGGGATAAAGCCTGCCTGGTCTGGGTCTATCAACTGCTGCATGTATGGTGCAATGCGGCCTGCCAGTATTCCGGTGTAGAGTTTCAAGTCTACATTCAGCAGCGAGATGGGCCTGTACGAGCCACAAGCTGTCGGGTCGCGGCCCGGTTTGGGAATTACAGAGATTGACGCCTCTAGCAGGTCTGGGTGTATGGCACCAGGCGTGTCGAAGGTGTTAAACAGGTCGCGCAAGAGGGGGGCAAGCTGCTGACAAAAGGTCTTATAGAAGGCTGCAGTAAAGCCGTCGGGGCCCGGGGATTTCCCCACTTTGAAGCGGGCAATTGCAGAGATGACTTCCTCCAGGCCGTTCCAGAAAGTCCGTTTGGGCTTGGGTAAGGGTGGGGAGCTCCGCGCCCCGCAAATAAGTCGGCCCGGCAGCAGGGTCCAAGTGGTCCGCATCATATAGCGCCGCGTAAAAGTTGCCGAAGGCCGCTGCGATTGCCGCGTCCTCCGTGATCTGGCCGCCACTAGCAGATAGGAGGGAGCGCACCTGCTGTCGTTGGGTTTGCGCCCGCAGTCTGCTCGCCAGAAGCTTCCCGCAGCGATCGCCTCCGGTGTAATAGGCGTGCTTTAGGCGCATAGCGGCGTATTCCGCTACGTCCTGGTCTAGCGCGGCCAACATTTTCCGCTCGGCGCATAGTTGGCGCCATGCCCTTGCCGCTCCTGTGCGCTGGTGCATTTGTTCCAGTTCCGCCACCCGTTGGGTAAGCTCGGCACGCTTTAGAGCCCTTTCTCTGTTGTTGGCGGTGGCAATGGAGATAAGTTCACCGCGTAGGACCGCCTTGAGGGCCGCCCATTGAGTGGCTTTGGTGGTGTTGTCATTGGCGTTGTGTTCCAAAAAGTGGTCAATCGCGGTCGTGAGCCGCGTTTGGGTATCGGGCAGCTGCAAAAGGCCATCACGCAGCCGCCAGTGTCGTTGCGGAGCTGGGGTGGTCCCCACTCGAAATGTCGCCACCACCGGGGAGTGATCCGATAGCGCGGCTGGCATTATCTCCACCTCTTTGACCTGCAGCGCCAGTTGAGAGGAGCATAAAAAATAGTCCAGCCTCGCATAAGTCTTGCGCGCCGCCGAATAATATGTGTAGGCCGTCGTCTGGGGATGGGTATGTCGCCATAAGTCTATGAGGCCCAAGTCCGCTATGTGTGCGTGTCCTGCAGCTGTGAGTGCCCCTACTTGCCCGGATCTCTGGCCTGATCGGTCTGCTGTGTTATGAAATACAATGTTGAGGTCTCCACCCAGTAGTAAGTGCGTGTGTGTGGTGGATGTGGAGGCCTCCAACGCTGTGTGTAAAAACCTTTCCTGCCCCTCATTCGGGGCATAGACCGAGCCCACGAGTAGAGTATGGCCTGCAATCTGGAAGCTGTAAAGTAGAAGCCGCCCTTTAATTTCAGCCTCCTTCTGGAGGACCCTCCCCTCGAATGACTTAGCTACCAGAATCGCTACCCCAGCTGCTTTCTTCAGGGATGAGGAGAAGAACTGCCATGGAAAGGCGCGCGATTTGAGTCTGTGCTGGTCGCTACGGACAAGGTGTGTTTCTTGGAGGAGGCAGATGTCCGCCTTGGAACGCTCGAGGAAGGACAGTATTGCTTTGCGCTTGTTCGGACTGTTGAGCCCCCTCACATTAAGCGAGAGCACTGTCATGTGTCGTGTCATGTCCGAGTTAGTAGGGGAGATGCTAGGTCCCACCTGGAGGTGGCGGGCGCGAGCTGATGGACCATGGAAGACACTGTGCCGGAAGTCCTACCGACTCCGTTAGTGGTGGTAGAATCCCTTGGACAAGGAGAGCCCCCCCAACCCTCCCTTTCTTCCCCAAACTCCCCCCCGACCCCAACTGGTGCAACTCCCCCCTCCCCCCAACCCCCGTTGACGCGATGTTCGAACCTTGAGAAGGGTGCAAGCACCGATGCAATTCCCCCCCCACCCCCACCCTCTGCCCATGCCAACTCAACCAGAAAGAAGTCTGAACCATCATAGTCCCAGATCCAGGTGAATGTCCGCTGGACCTGTGGTAAAGGAAACACTTGGAGTGTAGGCGATGGCGACGGTGACGGCGGACAGTGCACGTCTCCGTCCAGGTCGGCCATCGAAGGGATGGCGAAGAACTAGTGCGGGCTAGCGAGGCTTCGCCCCCGCCGCCGGAGTGAGCAGTCCCGGCTGAGCCGTAACCCCGTAGGTCTGTGAGTCCCTGGCCAGGGGTCAGTCGTTTTCTTGATTCACAAGGCCTTGTGCGACGGTCTCCACTGCTGCTCGTTGGCCTTCAGCTATCTCTTTGGTGGCGGGACGCCGCGGTCTATGTCGTTGCCGCTGCTGCCGCCATCGTCCCGGCGCTTCCTCGCTGGGGGTGCCCCCCGCCACCGGGTGCTTAGCCTCAGTCGGTTCCTCAATGTTCAGGAGGTTGCACGCCTCCCTGAGGGAGCGGATCTGGTGAAGGTTATTGCCCATCTTGAACACAAGTCTAAAGGGGTGTCCCCAGCTGTAGGAGATGTGGCGTTTCCGCAGCTCTGCTGTGACAGGTCGGAAGATGCGCCTCTTCTCCAGGGTCAGCGCTGCAAGATCTTGATAAAGAGCAGGGGAGTGTGCGCCATAGGACACCGGCGCCATCTGGCGCGCCTTGTTGAGGATCTCCTCTTTGGTCCGAAAGTCCTGTACGCATACGAGGATGTCCGCTGGGTGGGCCGTTGCCGCTCTAGGTGGGCCCGTCCTGTGCACTCTGTCCAGGCCCAAGGGAGAGTCTGTCGGCCGGCCTAGGATATGTTTGAACAGGCCCTGAGTAAATTGAAAGAGGTCTTCCGTGTCTGGGGAGTGCTTCACACCCCGGATCCTGATGTTATGCCGCCTGGAGCGGTTCTCCAAATCCTCGGCGTGCGTCTGGAGGTCCACTTGCTGGTCGTGTATGCGCACCAGTTCCTGTCTCAGCGCCTCAATTTCTATATCCCGTGCATCGCTCTTCGTCTCTAGCTCCGCTACTCTCTCACCAATGGCGTCGGCGTCCCGGCGCACCTCCTTTATCTCGTCCTGGAGTTCTTTCTTCAGCTCCTGGATGTCTCCGCGCAGCCCCATGAAGAGCGACTCCAGGAAGGAGCGCGTGACTGGGCCCTCCGGGTCTGTCTGTCCCTGGGCTGGCGAGGCCTGGCTCTTCTTCTCGGAGCCCGCGCGGTGGCTGGTCGTTGCGACATCCGCCTTCTTCCCCACGGCGCCGGGGGTGAAGAGCTCAGCGATGGAGCGGTCTTTCCTTGTCCTAGCGTTGGACATGGCCCCTACGGTGTCCCCTGCCCAGCAAGAGGCCGCTACTAGCACCGTTGGCCCAGGCCGCTGATGCCGCTGTGTCTCTTGGCGTCCGGCACGTGGGTAGCGGAGAGGTGGCGCGCCCTGAGTGTTGGTTATGTGCCCAGCCGGGTGCCGGCGTCGCAATGCGGCTCTCGCAGTGAGGGCCCAGGTGTGAGGGCTCCGCTAAGGGTTCTCCACGCAGGTGGGAGCTACGCCGGGGGGTGGGGTCCTCCTCTCGCCGTGGTGCTCAGGAGTGTCCTCAGGCCGGTATCCGAGCTAGTGCTGGATTCGCCGCCCGGGCCTACAGCGGGAGTGAGAGGGCAGGTCTGGGCTATTTGTCAAGCTCCCCTCGTGCAGGCAGGCGCTGTGTGCGGCGCGATGGCTCCACTCTTGTTGTGCCCCCCAGACGCAGCCCCCGGGCGGATCCCGCGCCAGCGCGAGGGCCGTCGCGCTGGGCAGCAGTGCGAGAAAGTGGGCAGGAAGGTGGCTGGTCCCAAGTGCAACGCACGGTGCAAGCGGCCGCAGGGCGCGGGCCAGGCCGATGTCGCGCTCCACCGCGGCCCCAGTGCATGGACGCCTAAGATGGCGGGTTGTTGCTGGGGACCGCGCCTCTCGCGCTGACTCTTTCCCGGCCAGGCGGGTCGGGACGCGGGCGTTTTGCGAGAGGGGGGGGGGGGGGGCCGGTGTCACTGTCTCGCCCCCCCGGTACCTCTTCTCCACCGTGCTGTGGGTCGGGTCCAGGGGCTTGCGCGGGTCCTCCAGGCGGCTCCGCCAGGTCCGGTGACGGGAGCCGGCGGCAGCCCGGGCAGTGTCCGCTCCGATCACCGATGGGGGCGGCAGGTCCGCAGAAGCTTCCACGTCTCCGCGCGGGCCGGACCCGCCGCCTCTGCTGATGCCCGCCTCGGGCGATCTCAGGCGGCTCTGTGGCTCCTCCCTCCTCGGCCTCGCTCTCGTTCGCGCTCCTGACTCGTGGAGTGCGCTAGGCCCCAACCGCCGCTGTCTCCGCGGCCGAATACCGCAAGGGTCAGGCTGCCTCCGGTCTCAGAACCGGGCCAGAAGGTCGCCGCTGTTGTGGCGCTGGTGCCAGGGGCCCCCTGGGGCTGCTCACGGCCGGGCAGGTGCTAAGTTGGTGCTAAATTCAGTGACCGGCGGCGGGAGCTCAGCAAGGCACGTCCGCTCACACCGCCATCTTGGCCACCAAGCGGCAGGATGTTTTTAAAGAGTCCCAATTGGACGTCCCAACATCCCATGCGAGAAGTACACCCTATTTATCATCCCGAAATTCCCGAAGCGCGCGATAATGCCCAACAAATCATACGGCCTCGAGTGGAGGCCCGGTTCCAGGAGCAATGGGTGTACACTCCGTGGAAAAGGAGTGAAGTTCTAGCTCTGAAATCGCAACTACCTGATCCTCGTAAAAATCCCACCGCCTACTACAAAGAACTGATCGAGGCTGCGGCCTCCGCCGTAATGACCCTGGCTGATATAGAATAATTTTTTGGGTTACTAGTTCCGGTTGATATATGGCGGCAGGTGTATGATGCTGATCATGCTGAACTAGGGGGCACCTGGGAAGAATTGAGAGGTTGGGACCTAGCGCGTAAACCTGGTGATAAGCCTAGAAATGAAATAACTTCCTTACCGGCAAAAATAATAGCATATACGCATACCTTGATACCTCCGCGAAAAGTTGACTGGGATAAACTGACAGCTTGTAGACAGAAAAAGGATGAAAGTGTATCCGACTTCTTCACCAGATTCGAAGGAGTCTTTATTGACTTTAGTGGGCAGGATCTGGCCCCGGAGGGTGGAATTAGGTTGTTTGTGAATAGATTTGTAACGAACTTGGCTCCGGAAATTTCTGCGCGGTTACAAGCTGCAGAAAGTACCTGGACTACCTCCACCCCCTCCGTGATCTTGAGTATGGCTCAATACTATGAACATAGAGAGAATGAAAGCAAGGATAAAGTAGAGAAAAAGGCCAAAGATCTCAAAACTTGGGTGCTGCTTCAGCAAGTTGTCCGAGGACAAGGAGGGGGGAGCGCAGCCAGAGGGCTCGTGTCCAGGGGGGAGGGCACAGGCCGAGGCACAGGCGGAGCTCCGACGGTAGGGATAAACCAATATTCATATTGTAAAGAGGAAGGGCATTGGAAAGCGCAGTGTCCGTTGTTGCTTGCCCAGAACGGCGCAGTTCGAGGACGGGGGCGAGGACGAGGCGGCCCCGATCGGAGTGATATGCGCAGAGAGGAAGGATCAGGCAAGTCTGAACGAAATCATTTCAACAGTCACCAAGGCAGGCAATATTATCATGATGATTACGCAATTGAGGATCAGGATGCATATGTCCACGCATAGGACAGCCAGGGACAGAGTAGGGGCCAAGTGTCGATCCCGGTCAATCAACAGGGACCTTATGTAAAAGGGGAATTGATGGGGACTTCTGAGAATTTCCTAATTGACACAGGAGCAATGAATAGTTCAGTTGCTCGATCATTGGTTCCAGGGGCAGCTCTGTCCGGGCAAAATAATGTTTCCGTGGGATTCTTGGGAGTCCCAGTTGTCAGCCCCATCTCCAAACCCCTCCCCTTTACCATCGGTCCCGCCACTGTTGAATCACCTTTTCTGCTAACTTCGCATTGTGGGGAGAATTTGCTGGGCTTGGATATGCTGAAAAGATTGAATGCCAAAATACATTGCTCCGCTGATGGGGTTTATTTAACGATACAACCCCACGCTGACTGCATGAAACAATGTTTTGCTAAAAACGAACCTCTTCCTCCTGAGTTTGATGGCATCCCTGCTGCCTTATGGGCAACAGGGGATGCGGATGTGGGTAAGTTGGATATTCCCCCGGTTCATGTTACGTTGAAAACTGGCGCGAAATTACCACGCATCCCGCAGTATAAAATTGCACCAGCTGGTGAACGGGCTCTGCTGTCCATTATTCAGGATCTCATTGACAAAGGGGTGGTGGAAGAAACTGCTGCTAATATTTGTAATAGCCCGATCCTCCCGATTTTAAAAAAGAATTCTGACTCCGGTACACAGGGACATGGTGATGCTTACCGTTTTGTGATTGATCTGAGAGCTGTTAATAAAATTGTTGTGCCACAGTATCCTGTGGTAACGGACATCACCACTATCCTGACGATGATTCCACCAACTGCCCATTATTTTTCGGTCATCGACCTGAAGAATGCTTTCTTCAGTATCCCTATCTATCACGATAGCAGACAGATCTTCGGATTCTCGTTATCTGGCCGAAGCTTCCGCTTCTGTTGCGCACCTCAAGGCTATACTGAAAGTCCGAGTGTAGCGTAGTTCCTATTTTCCCAATAGGCCCTGCGCATTGGAATAACATAAACAGTAGTATCGACGTAGAAGTGCGGATCTTCCAGGCCTCCACTGACTATGCTAAACTTAATTGGGTTTGTTACCAACTAGCTCAGAGGTCACTGGAAACTTTCTTGACTGAATAGGAAGTGATCAGCTTCCCTGGCACAGCCAAGAAGGGATTCAGTTTTCCAACAACCGTGCAACATGACAACTTTGCTCCTCAGATCAAGAGTCAATCTCTAGAGTCGTGTGAACAATAGACAGTTATTTTACTCAGTCAGTTGTTGTGCAGTTTACTTTCACAATATGTAGAGAATAGAGAGATGGGCGTTGTCAATAAAGGGTAACATTTATTGAACAGTCTTTCTTCTCGTACAAGAGAAATGAATTGCCACAATTGCAAGACTTGTTATTATAAAAAGTACGTACAGTAAGATGAGCATTGCGAAATAATACTGTAAAAGCATTGATATGGTTTCTTAGCCATACAATGGTTTAAAATGAATAAAACATATATACATTCATATATACATTAGGCTAAAATACTCAACTGGTGCTTCTAACTACGCCTACTCCAGAGTACCTGACCTAAGCCTAATACTTGGGAGGGGAGTAAGTAAGTAGCTTTAAGTTAAGTTGGTTTTGCCAAGGTTTGCTTCAAGAATTCTCTCTCAGGGGTTTAGTCAACACCATACCTCTGGAATAGAATGATGGAGGTCTGGTATCTCCCTCAGGGCTCGATATCCCAGTCACCCGCAAGGGTAGACCAGAAACGCCGGAGCTGGATTTCTCTGCAGGAGAAAGACAGCGTCTCTTCTTCAGCGCGTCGAGGAGGAGGAGGAGGAGCAGCGTCCGCGGGCAGCTTGCATCTGCTGGGCTCTTTGCAGGGGGACGTCTGTTCAGCTCCTAAGTTCACCACACCATCGTTCGCTAGTTAGCAGCGATAGCAGTAGCGATAGCAGCTATGGTATCATCAGCATGACAGCTTCTTCAGCAGCAGTGAGATAGCTGGCAGCATCAGCTTCAGCGAAACAACGGCAGACAGCAACACAGCAGCTATGGCATTGATAGCTTCAGCGTTTGCTTAAGGCAACGTTGGTAATATTTATACCTGAAAGGTGCCTTGTTTGACGTAAGTTTTTGGACATAAGACGTCAATAAAGATGTCACTAGGAAGTGATCGTTTATCAGTGCTCATTAGAGTTCTATTACTAATCAAAACACAGCAAGCGGGGATTTCCAGGTTTGCTGAGTTTTTATCTTGTTGAAGAACTCGGAGTGTTAATCTAGGAATCTCAGATAGTAACTTCTGCTCTGTCATTGTACTAATTGGTTGCAAAGGAAGTGGCAGAGAAAGCTATTCTGGAATGTGGCTCTGTTCGTGTGAGGCCAGAGATGAGTTTCTGAATATTGCACTTGAACGGTTATGCCAATATAGGGAATAAATGGATTTATAGCCGAATAGGGGCATAAGGTCACAGTATCGATCAGGGTCCTAGATTAGAACACTACACGAGCATCTATTGCCAAGCCCTTAAGGCTCTGTTGGACGACCTGGCCTTGCCAGAAGGCAATGTACTGTTGCAATATGTGGATGATCTGTTAATTGCTTCGGACACAGAAGAAGGCTGCAAGGCTGCCACTGTTAAATTATTACACCATTTGGCAGCAAAAGGGAATAAGGTGTCCTTGTCTAAATTCCAATACTGTCGACAGGAGGTAACCTACCTAGGTCATCTACTGTCGAAGGAGGGTAGGCGACTAACCCCTGAACGTATTACTACCATCTCTAATATGTCTGTTCCTTGCATGCAGCGCGAAGTTTGTGCTTTTCTTGGCATCACTTCTTACTGTCGCCAATGGATACCTAACTTTTCACTACTCGCAACTTTGTTGCCTCTGACTACTAAGGACGTGCATGAACCCCTCCCCTGGACGGATAAATGTCAGCACTCTTTTGACTCTTTAAAAACTGCTTTATGTTCTGCTCCTGTCTTGGGCACCCCTGACTACCGTAAACCTTTTGTACTATACGTGCATGAGGTCGACGGTTGCTCACTCTCAGTGTTAACGCAGGAATTTGGTGGTAAGCAAAGACCTTGCGCTTATTTGTCAGCCACTTTGGATAATGTCGCCAGAGCACTTCCTAGCTGTCTGAGGGCCACAGCAGCTGTTGCGGTGGCCATCCGGTAGTCGGAAGGACTCTAAATTCCAATCTGACAGTGATGGTGTCGCATGCTGTGGACACATTGCTAAATAAAACAAAAACACAGCATCTCACAAGTGCACGCCTCACTGGGTAGGAATTGACATTGTTTGCACCACACATCACGATCACACGATGTGCAACACTAAATCCGGCCACATTGTTACCACTCCCTACGAGTGAAACTACCAATGATACACATGATTGCATTTACCGCACCGAAGAAGAAACAAAGGGAAGGATTGACCTTACTGACATTCCTCTATCTGACCCTCAGGGGAGTTATATGTGGATGGGTCCTGTTTTAAATTAGCAGATGGCACAACAGCAGCTGCCATTGGCAATTACGACTTTGAAGACGGTAGTCGAAACATTCCGATTACCCCACCGGTCAGCTCAAGCTGCTGAATTAGTGGCCTTACTACGAGCCTGTGAACTAAGTGAAGGACTCGAGGTTAACATCTACACAGACAGCCAATACGCCTTCGGCGTGGCCCATAGCTTTGGGCGGCTGTGGAGGGAGTGGGGTTTCCTTACTTCCCATGGTCAGAAAATACAGAATGGCCCCCTGGTATTACGGTTGTTAGATGCCCTCACTCTGCCCAATAAATTAGCCATAATCAAATGCAGTGCACACAAGGCAATAGTGGTTGAAGTGGGGGAAGGGAATGCTTTTGCAGATCAGGTGGCCAAACAGACAGCTCAATTCCCAATGTCAGCTATGTTTGTGATGTCTTCCGCAAGAAGGGTGGAGGAATCCGAATTGTTTGATAACACCATGGAAAGTGTGAGAGAATTAGAGAAGGAAGCCACCCCTGCCGAATTAGAGAAGTGGGAAACAGAAGTAGGGAGATTGGACGAGAATAATTGTTGGGTTGATCTGACAGAAAAACAGAGATGGTTGTTACCTAATGCATTAGTGCAGGCCGTTGTAACTATGGCCCACGGTCCTGCCCACGTAGGAGCCAAAGGTATTTGTGGACTCCTAGACCCAGTATGGAATAACCCTAGCATACAAAGGACGGCTGTCCGGTTAGTCCAATACTGCATGGTCTGCTTGCAACACAATCCGGGGAAGGTAGAAAATGTCCTGAGTGGGAATTTTGCACCTCCAACGTTACCCTTTGAAGTGCTCCAGATGGATTATATCCACATGGAGCGCGTCAACAATTTGAAGTACGTTTTGGTAGTAGTTTGTGCTTTTAGCAAATGGGTTGAGGCCTACCCCACAAAGGAGAATACTGCCCTGGCCACAGCAAAGGTCCTCCTCAAAGAGTTTATACCACGCTATGGTTTGCCCTGCTTGATTTGGTCGGACAATGGGGGGCACTTCCATGGGGCCCTTGTTAAGCACATTTGTGATGGCTTACAAATCAAACAAAAGTTCCATGCGGCCCGACATCTACAATCGGCAGGGCTCGTGGAAAAATATAACGGGATTCTAAAGCTTAAAATGGCCAAGATCCAGGAAAGCACGAGGTTGAAATGGCCCGACACCTTGCCCTTGGCCCTCATGTCATTACGGGTCACCCCTCATTCTCGCTCTAGTCTCTCTCCTTATGAGATTACTTTCGGCCGGCCCGCTAATACATGGGGGGTGCACAGACCACGATCCTTTTCCGATATAGAATATCCTATGTTGATCGATTATCTGTATGCCCTGACTAAAGATCTCCGTTCTATTCATCAGCAGGTAGCATCTGTACTGCAGCCTCTGCCAGAGGGCCCCGGACATCGACTACAACCCGGCCAGTGGGTTTTGGTGAAGAAGTTTGAACGAGACACCAACTTGGCTCCAAGGTGGTCCGAGCCACGGCAAATTCTGCTCGCAACCCGGACGGCTGTCAAAGTGGATGGGAGAAAGCATTGGATACAAGTCTCCCATCTGAAAAAGCTGCCGCTTCCACTTCCACATGATCAGCGACGCCCAGGGGGAATTCTGACCCAGGAGACCGATAGAGCTGCTGCATTCGTACCCTTCTCCGACGCCTGCGAGACAGAACAAAGGCAAGAGGAGGGAGTGACGAGATCGGGTGAACCGGTTTCTGCTGATTCTGCAATTGCTCTGAATCCTGTTTTAAGTACCCCGGCAAGAGAAAGTTCTAATGAGAAAGAGATACCTACTGTGCTGTTTTCTGATCAGGAAGTTCCGGGTCATGTGCGATACAACCTGCAGCCGAGAAAACATCACGGTGCCTCAGACCCCACCAATAGGAGATAAGGAAAGACTCGATTGAATAGATAGGGTTTGCTAGTTTGCAGGTCTGAGGTACTGAGCGAGACACTGGACTGAACTCGTTGAGAGCTGGAACTTTGATCACTGTGCTCAGTTCAGAAAGAAAGACCAACTTCTACAAATGGCCAGGTTGTACAACAGGATCATTCTGACCACAACTCTTTGGTTTTCTTGTGATGAACGATAGGAGTCTGCCTGTGAGACTCTGACGGACACAGGGAGAAGAACCCTCTGGCAGAACGGACTGCTAGGCCCGAGTTTAGGTTTGGACTTTTAGCTAAGAATGTACCCTTTTGGTCGTATTGTACTTGAAGAAGAAATTCCCATTGCACCCCGATACATGCCATTTTATGAACCAATGTTTTCAACATGGACCACGAAGGTTAAGGTAGCCTTTGTGTTGGTTATAACTGTTATAATAGCTATTTTTATGGGCTTATTCGTATATCTAGAGCATAAATACCCTTTGCAAACCTTTTTACCCTCTACTGTTGCACCGCCTGAGCATTTTATGTTCACCTTAGCACCCCACAAAGAACGACATCGCCAGACCTATGCGAAAAATGTATTTGTAGAAATGCTTCATCAGACGCACAGTGCTACCAACACTACTGACTGCTGGGTGTGTGGGCTTTGGCCTTATGTTGTGCACAATCATGA
Organism: Lissotriton vulgaris; assembly: GCF_964263255.1. Taxonomy (NCBI): domain Eukaryota; kingdom Metazoa; phylum Chordata; class Amphibia; order Caudata; family Salamandridae; genus Lissotriton; species Lissotriton vulgaris. The sequence goes on from NW_028243607.1 coordinate 158,588, forward strand.
TCTGTTCCTCTTGCTACCCCTGTCCTATTTAGGGAGTTGTGAAGCATGGTTCAAAATGTTTTCTGCCATGTACAACATTATATAGAAAACTAGCAGCCCGTCCCGACGTAGTCCGGGTATGAATTGCTGCCGGCCAGTAGTATATTGTTTTGTAGGATTTCGTTTTGATAGCATTTCTTATCTGTGACAGGCCTGTGAAACGCTCCGATTCACAGTGCACTGCTGATGCATTTAAGAGTGCGCGTTCAGTAGTGTGTGAACTCGAGTTTCCCTACTTTATTTTTCCTTGCAATATTATATAGCCTGAATTAGACAACATGGCATGAGCACAATTTACATTACAGAAGAACACATTCATTTGTGGTAGGCACTGGGAGACAAAGCGATTTGCCTGGAATCACAGAATGTTGAGCTGATGCCGAGATTCGAACGTAGCTCCCCAGCTCTAAAGTTCGCAATTCTAGAACTTGTGTTGGGAGGTGTGTCTAAAAGTGTATGTCGGTGCTGGCCATCAATGAGAGAGACCTGTGCATTTTTCAAATCGGTGGTGAAAAAATATGAGTATGTTGCTGGAGATGTGGGCCGCCGTGCCACCAATGTACTTACCGGGGGAGGGTAAACACCCATTATTCCGCAACTTTCTTTCCGCTTACCATCACTCCGCATACTTTCATTACGAAAGTACCATGACTCCGCAATGCCATTATAACGCATGCCATTACATTTTAAATGCTTTTACCACGCATACATTTACAACGAAATTCGTTGTAAATGCATGAATGGTAAAAGCATGCTTTTTCATGTTTGAATAAGGTAAGTATAGGTATAGGAGTATATGTTTTGGGGTACTGAGGTATATGTTTTGGGGTGTTTTTTGTATTTTAAGGGTTCAGATATAGTTTCGGGTTATGGGGTACAGGGGTAGTTTTAGGGTATAGGGATAGGTATGGGTTTTGGGGTACAGGGGTATTTTTAGGGTTCAGGGCTAGGTTTGGGTTTGGGGCATATGGGTATTTTTAGGGTTCAGGGGTAGGTTTGGGTTTTGGGGTACAGGGGTATTTTAAGGGTTCAGGGCTAGGTTTGGGGGTACAGGGGTATTTTTAGGGTTCAGGGCTAGGTTTGGGTTTTGGGGTACAGCGGTATTTTAGAGTTCAGGGGTAGGTTTGGGTTTTGGGGTACAGGGTTATTTTTATGGTTCGGGGCTAGGTTTGGGTTTTGGGGTACAGGGGTATTTTTATAGTTCAGGGGTAGGTTTGGGTTTTGGGGTACATGGGTATTTTAAGGGTTCAGGGCTAGGTTTGGGTTTTGGGGTACAGGGGTATTTTAGGGTTCAGGGGTAGGTTTGGGTTTTGGGGTACAGGGGTATTTTTAGGGTTCAGGGCTAGGTTTTGGGGTACAGGGGTATTTTTAGGGTTCAGGGTAGGTTTGGGTTTGAGGTACAGGGGTATTTATAGGGTTCAGGGCTAGGTTTTGGGGTACAGGGGTATTTTTAGGGTTTAGGGATAGGTTTGGGTTTTGGGGTACAGGGTATATTTATAGGGTTAAGATGGGTTACTGTTTAAGGGTATTAAGGTATTTTAAGGAGTAAGGGTGGGTTATGATTATGGGGTGCAGGGGTATTTAAAGGGAGCAGGGTGGACACCCGGAGCTGGAATGTACAGAACCTGGGAAGAAAACATAATGAAATATTGAGCTCAACGCTCGCTTTTTTTTCTGTAATCCCTCCCCCGCACACGCCTACGCCCCCAGCACACGCCCACAGCACACGATATGAGACAATGCATGAAGGGCGGAATGTACCACACGCCCCCAGCGTTTGTCATGCCCCCAGCACATGCCACCAGCACAACGCAGGCACGCCCACAAGGGACTACTTTGCTGGCACGGTTGTTTTACCTTTTAAATGTATATGGTGGTCGTCTGCATAGCCTATGTCCTTCTGCTGCAACTGCCCTTTCCAACGCTGTATTGGGTGTTGTGATTGGTGCTGTGGTTCCTGAGATTACCCGCCTCAAAGGTTTGGGCTCTCTCTTTATAATATTAGTATGGATATGGATGTATGCCTAAATTTGTTCAGCCACAGATCACGCTAAAAATTAAGCACGCCGAAAAAACATACCCATTTGGTAGCTTTGATAACCTATTTGGTATACTATTATAAGAGACTTTCAGGCTTCATGAGCTGTCACGGAAGGGGAGGGCGCCTGTAATCTTAAAATAGTCAAGGCTGCACACTCGCCCGTAAATACCTTTGCACAGCTCCGTAGCCACATTATTAGCCAGGACTGGATAGCATTATCAAATCCCCTGCCAAATAACAGTTTAGCACAGTGAAGAATAATCCAACGAAATGCACGAATGTCATGTAAACGCCCCTATTCATACCTCTTCTCAACCAGATACTGCACTTGAGGACAGATAGCCTCAAGTGCAGTTCCGTGGGAGGGCTAGTGTTCCATCAGTTCCCCCTGGAATTTCAAAGGGCTCCTCCAAGGCAGAATCATTAGACTCTGAGTCACCACCGCTCATTTCTTAGTGTGGGCTGTGAACACCGCTCCGCTCCGCTCGTGGAGTGTGCAGAGTTTTCCACACTAAGCGTTACGAGGAGTTCCAATAACGCGGTGCGTTGTTTTTTTCCTCGCTCGCGCTCATCAGCGCCTAGTTGGCGGCAAGCTCGAGTGTGGAAAATTAACACTTGGCAACATTTCTGAGTACGGGCGGTCAGATTTCTCATTGCGAGTGGTCGTGTATGCTTGTGTCCGCTCGCATTGAAAAACCGTCCGTTCGCATTGAGAAAGCTCAAGTAAAAAATATACTCGAGTGGCAGAAAGGAAGCAGCGCCCACTTGCGCCATGCATGGTGCCGTTCCCGATGATTGCACAGTGCGGACAAACCCCTGGCGCTGAAAATCACTGCAAACGGTATTTATTGAACTCAGCCTCTTGTGGAGCTCCGCGTAGTGCGGCAGAGGTTTTTTTTTGCACTTCGCGGAGTACAGCGTAGCCTGTTTTTTCTAAATTTCAAAGTGCCATTGTCCTGTATCACCAATCAGACTGCTGATGCTATATATAGAGACACCCACAGGGTCCCCTTGACCAGACAGTCCCCCATTCACGGGCAAGGCACCAACACTGTCAGTCGAGAAGGTATCAGAGTCATCCCTTGTCCAGATTTCTGAGGGCTCCATGAAAAAGTATGTCATCCCATTGTAGACTACACATAACTTTGCAGGACACAGCAACATATATTTGAGTCCCATAGAACAAAGCCTTTGTTTCGCTGCATTGAATGATTTTCGGTGTTTCTGCATATGCTACGTATAATCTGGAAATATTCTTATGATCTGGCCTTAATACTTTAAATTGCCAACCTTGCACACATGCTGGAGGATCAAATCCCTAACCTTGGGGGAAGCATGGACTCTGTGCAATATGTGTGTTCTAAGACAAAGACCGGAGACAAACCCACTGATTTCACTTCATTTCTGATATCCAGGAATTGCTCCACTGACCAACCCTCTGCCTTTTTGGGAAACCCCACAATTCTGAGGTTGTTGCAGTAGAATCTACCCTCTGCATCCTACACCCTGATATCAAATCAGTGGGAAAGGTCCAAAGAGGAAGTCACCCTGGATTGTATCTCATTAACAGTCATTTGTAGTGCCTGCACAGATTGTTCTGTGGCCATAGTCCGCTCGCTCACCTTGTGGGGGCTTGTGCAGAGGAAGTTGACCTCTAGTGTGACAATCTATTTTGTGTTCCAAAACAAGCCACAATTTTTCAAAGGCAGCCAGTAACTGTGTACCTGTGGTGTGAGTGGGCCCCCAGCTCCCACCACCTGTTAATTCCTAGCCTACAGGCTGGCAGAGGAGGGTCGCTCAAGAGAACTGCTCCCGCAAGGACCCCTTTTTCCGTAGCTGAGCCATAGTCCCTTGCCTCACCTACTTCTTTCCAGAACCCTGGGTGGAATCGTCCCAACTCCATCAAAACAGGTGCACTATCCTTTACTTTTAGAGGGTACAGGATATACTATACTGGCCCCTGTAGATCACTACATAGGGTAGGTAATGACTCGGTCCTGAAGAAATGCAGATTGACCCTTCTGCAAATGAGGCATGAAATGTGTCTACCCCATTACGTTTCTTTCCACATACTAGCTATTAGGGTACATAACCCCTAGATAGCATCGCAGGTTTTTACTGTGCCAAGGGATTCCAACAGGATTAAAAGTTTTCTGGATTCCCTTAGACTCTTTTATGTAACCCACACCGCCACTTTATTCCTATCCTCTCACGTGCATTCACCTTACAGCGTTAACAGATCAAAATATCTCCTACAGAGAGCCAACAGACATGTCAGGCATTGCAGCACCGGCTTGGCAAAGAGAGCCCTATGATCAAGCATGCACCATACCAGGCCCGTGATGGCATCACGATTTGACCACACAGATCCCCCTGATCTACGAGGTCGGACAAGGTTGATTCTACAAACTACGCTTTCTTGTGTTTTGAAACTCATACTCCAAGCCTCCCAAACTTACTTGATCAATGTTAGGCTGCTGAACTGACCCTGGCTTACCCATGACCGCCCCCCCTATCTCTTCAGCAGTGATGTAGGAGCAGTGCCCTGGACAGTAGTCCGTGAATATCAGTCATGAGGCAGGGTCAGCAGTCTGGGCAGCGTAGGCAAATGAGTAAGGTAATCCTGGGGCACAACCGTAGTCCATCCACAATTAACAGCCTTCAGTTAACATCAGGGGTCACGCACACAAGGCCAACCCCATCCAGCAAGCCAGGCAAGCCATCTCAGGAGTTCCAACATCTCTGAAGCCATCCACAAGGTGTGATTCAAAGGCCACAGTCTGTCCCAGAAGTTATCAGCAGCGGGGGCCCTCATCCAGAGCCGGTCCTCTCACCTGCAAGTACGTTCACCTCTCTGATGAGGGCAGCCATCAGCCATGCTCCTTTGCTTAACGATTTTCTGGGGCCCTCGGACAGGCCTCCTCAGACCACTCACCAAGGCTGCTGTGCCCGCGATCTCCTCCCCAGTTTGGGTCCACACAGCACTCCAGGTCCCCAGGAAAAGCAAAAGCCTTGGGGATCGCTGCACAGCATCCCCTCCCTTGCCCCCACAGCTGGGGGCACCCGCGCACCACTCTCTGCCACACTCTCCAGCGCACAGATCGGCACTGCAGCCTGTGTACCAGGCCTAGGCAAGTGCCTCGCTTGCCCCCACCATCTTGCGCTAGGGCCTCCTCCTCCAGTCGGCAGCTCCAGTCCCCGCCACAGACTTTAGAGGGATGCCCCGTCACAGCCTCCAGGCAGCACAGTATATAACAAGCATTTACAATGCAATGGTCTCTGCATTATTAAAGGTAGAGCTATTGGCATTGCTCCTGACATTTTTTTTTTAATCATAAATAAATGGCATTGTCATTTACATTGCCAATAGCTTAATCATTAAATAAATGGCATTGTCATTTACAATGCCAATAGCATAATTGCTTGCAAATTCATGACCTATTGCATTTACACCCACACAGAGCCCCACACACTCACACATACAGACCCACCCCACACAGTCATTCTCATAGAGCCACCGACACACACAGAGCCACCTACACAGAGCCACCCACACACAGACAGAGCCACCCACACACAGACAGAGCCACCCACACATAGAGACACCTACAAAAAAAGCTATCCACACAGAGCCACACACACACAGAGACACTCACACACAGAGCCACACACAGACAGAGCCACACACACATAGACCCACCTACAAAAAAAGCTATCCACACAGAGCCACACACACACACACACAGAGCCACACACACACACAGAGCCACACACACACACAGAGCCACACACACAGAGCCACACACAGACAGAGCCACACACACACAGACAGAGCCACACACATACAGAGCCACACACAGACAGAGCCACACAAAGACAGAGCCACACACAGACAGAGCCACACACAGACAGAGCCACACACAAACACACACACAAACACACACACAGACAGAGCCACACACAGACAGAGACACACACAGACAGAGCCACACACAGACAGAACCACACACAGACAGAACCACACACACACACAGAGTCACACACAGACAGAGCCACAGACAGAGCCACACACACACACACACAGACAGAGTCACACACAGACAGAGTCACACACAGACAGAGCCACACACAGACAAAGCCACACACAGACAAAGCCACACACAGACAAAGCCACACACAGACAGAGCCACACACAGACAGAGCCACACACAGACAGAGCCACACACACAGACAGAGCCACACACAGACAGAGCCACACACAGAGAGAGCCACACACAGACAGAGCCACACACAGAGCCATACACACACACACACAGACAGAGTCACACACAGACAGAGCCACACACAGACAGAGCCACACACAGAAAGAGCCACACACACACAGAAAGAGCCACACACACACAGAGCCACACACACACAGAGCCACACACACACAGAGCCACACACAGAGCCACACACACACAGAGCCACACACACACACACACAGAGCCACACACACACAGAGCCACACACACACACACAGAGCCACACACACACAGAGAGCCACACACAGAGCCACACACACACACACAGCCAGAGCCACACACAGACAGAGCCACACACCCACACACACACAGAGCCACACGCACAGACAGAGCCACACACACAGAACACCTCTATTTTTCTATGTTTGTCCTGAAAAAGTAGGTTTTTTAACCACCCAAATGAAGTTACTGTAAAAAACTGGATTGTGAATATATAGTTGTGTTCCATAGCAGTATTCTGTTAGCTACTACAAATGTTAGATTTAGATGTTTGTTTTTAAAGTTAGTTTCGGGTAACAATTTACTCGTAGTGTGTTAGTCTTTTCAGCCACTGTTTTTGTCTTGATTGTTTTTAGTCATAAGCAGTAATATTCCATGGAGTGTTGCAAATGAGTTTCACACTGATTTAAAATTTGTTTCCCTTACAGGTCCATGAGTTAAAATAACTGCCCAATCAAAACAAAGTTTAAGGCAAAAATAAATAAAGAAATAGAAATAAGAGTTGTGATTATTCATTGAAGTGGGCAGTCACCCGAGAGCGTGGCCAGGGAGCCGATGATGGTGGAAACGGGAGCCGGGAGCTCAGCGCCGGCTCGCAAATTATCAGCTTACATCATTGAAGGCAGGGACCTGTGAACACCCCGACACAGGTCCGGTATTGACATCACAGGCGAGAGAGGCTAAAGCTGCCGACTGCATATCCTGCCGAGTGGTGGTGGCGAGACTGTGGCGAGACTGTGGCAGCCAAGGCGGTGTGCGAGCAAGATGGCGGCCTGAAGAAGAGCGCCGGCTGGGGGAGAGGCACGCTGCCTGTGGACTGCAGAGACCTGTGCCGAATGTGAGGGCTGGTTTTCGAGGGGCTGTTGCGGCCCAGGAGCGGCTGGTAGTGGTGACGGCGGAGCTTCCCTGAAGAGGTCGGTTGATCAGCGAGCATATCCCTGACAGCAGGGAGCGAAGTTTGTGATCGGTGCCCGGGGGGCAAAACATTGAATCCTCTGCCGGCGGAAGTAACAGCGTGGGGCCCAACGCTGCCCTTGAGCTAGAGCTGGTGTATTTGGCCACAGTGAATGCCCAGAGTGTCTCCGAGACTGAGCAGAGCAAAGGAGGGCCTACAAAGGTTTTCCTGACCACCATGCCTGACCGTGATATCTCCTCCTCTGCAAAGCCTCATAGAGAAACAAGGCCTGAGTGCATGTGCAACGGCTGGTGAGGGAAGTCCCTCCTGGCCTTGCTAGAAGAAGCGGGTGCGTTGTGGAGAGCACTGTACCCATTAAGTAGAATTCACCCAGCTCACGTCCATCCTCAGCACGCACACTCACCCAGCTCACACCCATCCTGACCACGCACACTCACCCAGCTCACACCCATCCTCAGCACGCACACTCGCCCAGCTCACACCCATCCAGACCACGCACACTCACCCAGCTCACACCCATCCTCAACACACACACTCGCCCAGCTCACACCCATCCTGACCACGCACACTCACCCAGTTCACACCCATCCTGACCACGAACACTCACCCAGCTCACACCCATCCTGACCACACACACTAACCCAGCTCACACCCATCCTGACCATGTACACTCACCCAGCTCACACCCATCCTGACCACGCACACTCACCCAGCTCACACCCATCCTCAGAACGCACACTCGCCCAGCTCACACACATGTGCAGTGCCTAAGAGAATCACTCTGCAGACATAAGTGCAATCCGAGGCACGCCCCAGGTGCAGTGCCAGCTCACAGTGCCAACAGGCCATGCCAAGTACAGAGGCTTCTAGAACTAAAGTCAACACAGCAGGGAAGCGTCGTGCGACCCACAAGGGGAGCTGTGTCACACTCACACAAGGTGACTCCTGTAACAACCCTGTGTATTGTGTCCTGGGCCTCTCGGTGCCCGCAGATGCCTGCTTCCACCCCCCACCCCTCTCCGGGGAATGGGCACACACATCAGTTTTTCTGTGGGGCGGATTCTCCTCTCGCCCTTCCAAAGCCGGTATAATTAGGGCCATTGTGTATTTTATTATTTACATGCAATTCTGTAAATATACGTGTTTTCCTTGTAGCGCCTATACCCATACTCCTAGCAGCCGTCTCCAAGCACACGCCCTCTCTGCGCCGTGCAACACCTTGAACATACTACAATCTGCCAGACCCTTTGCAGGGATGACGCTGTGCACCAAGGCAGCACAAAGTGCGTCTAGAAGGGGCGAGGCGCATGAGCAGCCAGGACACGACACCTAAAGACCCGCGAACACAGAACACACAAGAGGTGCCCCTTGCACAAAACCCACATCCCATGCTCCAGGTGCCCCAGGGGTGAACATCTGGGGTTCAAGGAGGTTCACTGCAATCAGGCATTGTGGCGGGGAGGGCCGTGCCATGCGTGACACCTTCAGCCATGCGTGACGCATATAGCCGGCGGCAGCGCGAATGATGACATTTTAAATCGGATACTTACAATGTTCATGAAAACGACAACTCCCAAAAGGCAGTGCGCTGACCTCCGGACCCCCACACACCCCTCCTAACACTGACACATGGATTATATAGTCGACGGTACTTGTGTGCTCAGCCTCAGAGTGAGATGTTACAAAGCAGGTCTGAACGGGGAGGAGAAAAGGGAGGGGGGGGTCACCCGACTGCTGAGATTTCTTACAGTGAGACTTCACTCCACCACCCCTCCAATGGGGGCTTCTGGGCTCAAGGAAAGTCCAATCAGCAGCCTGCGATGGGGGCAGTGGGAGCGTCGCTGTTCGGGTGCTCAAAAGTAAAATACTGGGGTACAGATGCAAGTGGCCCCCGATACAAGGCCCGCCCGAAGCCAGTCCTGGGTTCAAGCAGGTAAAACTGTTTTAGGACTCGGCTTTATGAACACAAGTGAAGGGTAGATACTGTTTGGCAGCCCCGCTGGGGCTAGAGGCGGACAGGCCCGAAGAATAGAGCCAGAAACAGGCCGGGCCCCGCCCAAGCCCCGTCCTTTCAGACTGGGGGCGTGTTTTTTTAGGTTTGAGTGACTGAAGACGTCACAGATAGAAAGAACCTAAAAAACATGCCCCCGAATCAGGAAAAGACGGGGCTTAAAGGGAGTGACGCCCCTCTCCTCCAATGGCTGGCCAGCATTTACGAGGCCAGCCAATGGAGAAGAGGGGCGGGTTCAAGCCCCCTAACTAAGAAACATTAAATATCAGAGCTCCGCCCACACTGCTACGCAGTGCAACGCAGTCCTCGACCTACAAACGCACAGGAGGGTAGAACCCACATTTAAAATCCCCAATGACCCAGGATGTTGCAGAAATGTGGTTAAAGCCAGTGAAACTAGGTCCTAATATGTGTGGTCAGCCATTTTGTCACACCACGCCCCCCTTATTGAACATTGTTGTGTTTGTTGATTGACTGTTGATTTCTGAGCGCTTGCCCCACCCTCTACTTCCGTCAGAAGCCATTGATTGCTCGACCTTGTAGTTGCTATCCTGGGAGTGAAGTCTAGAAAGGGATGTCCTTGGCTCAGTTAGGAAAGACCCAGGACACCAGAGGCAACAAACCTCAACCAACAAGATCATTAGCGCCTGGTTGTGGGCTATGAGCTGGGGCACAGTGTTTCACAGCAAAGAACTGACTCTTAGGTGAGAATACTATCGGGCTGCATAACAACAAGTGAGGTGTCAACCACTACAGAATAAAGAGTGTACTTTAGGAGAAACACTTCACAAACACTGTGGTAGAGTTTCGCATATCAAGAAATGTTTATGACAATTAAACCCTTGTTAAGTTTATCACTACAGACACCCCTGTTAAACACCTAAATATTGCCACCAGTGGCAGTGTCACAGTGGTGATAAATATGCACCATAGCTGATGGGGCTTCCACGTTACTGGCCTGCCCTTTCTTACAGTTTGTGGCAGAGCCAAGTGCTCTAGTTCACTTAGTTCACCTGGGTCATTCCAATCAGCTATAGCCCATCCATGCAAGAGATGTTTAATGAAGGGAATAAAATATGAAAAGGACAGCTGTTGCCAATTAATGAGACTGTTGCAGGAAAACCTTGCAATGAAATTTGAGCAGAACAGAGAATGTCCAAGGTCAGTGGCTGAAGCTGAGCTGTGGCCATTCCATGTCTAGAATTAGAAATGCATATGTCCTGAAGAAGGGAATGTACATCTCCCGAAACGTGTTAAGATAAGCGGGTATTTGGTTTCAAACAAATTAAATATTTGTGGGTTAAAATTAATCAACAACATTTTGGAGCTTCCATGCACGATTTATTACCCAGATTAATTCTGTCAGATACTCTGTGGTTCAATGTTGTATATGCAATACCATGATTACACTTCCAAAACCTTGGTTTAAGAAGTGTCTTACACCAGGCTTATGCAGTCTATTGGATGGATAGATAACCCCAGATACATGCATACACACACCCACAGAGGTGCACAATCATACAGATGCACACATTAATGTGCACACTGACGTACACATGCTTGTACAAACTCACAGAGGGAAATCTTAACTCCATGCATACACAGGCTCACAGAGTCACAGACACACCCATTCGTGCACAAACTCACATGCAGATGCATTTAAAATCTTACAGATTAGGGGCGTGGCCAAGATGGTGGAGAGTTGAGACGTGTTTCACCTTCTCTCCTCCGCCCGCTGTTTTTATAGCACCAGCCCAGGCCCGAATTATACAAGAGGCGGTGGAACTGCAGATTTTGACACCCTGGCACACTAGACGACTCACCGGGTGAAACCACGAAGGCCCCTGTAGCTGTGCACAAGCCTCTGGTGCCGGGCCGGGCCAGAGCGGCGAGGTGGTGAGAGCGGTGGACAGCAGCGCGGCCGTGATCACGGGGCTGAAGTCTTGGTCCCGCATTGCGAAGTGTTGCTGCCTTGGTGGGCTTGTTGAGCAGGCCGGGGGCCCTGCTCGCTGTTCTGAGCAGAGAGAGGAGGCAGCAGTGATTAGCGATGAAGCAACGGACGCCATTTTGTACAGAGCGACAGCCCTCCTGCACGGACCTGGAGCTCACAGCCGATAAGCATCAGGGCCGGGGATCCAGCGGAGCGTAGAGTGCGATATCGGGGGGCACCTCTGCCCTCGGTTTGGTGGAGCTGATCCCCGGGAGGGGCTGCGGTGAGTCGCCTTTAGCTCCCGGCCCCCGCTGTGGCTTTGCTTTCCTGGAACCTTCCTGGGAGCGCCTAGGCCACACTGGGCCTCGCGGCAAACTAGCCTGCGCACCGCCTGCCAGCGGCTGTCCCTATCCCGCACCCACAGAGAAAGACACTGCCCACCACGCTTTTTGGACTTATTAGGCCAGGCCCCCTCCAATACTCTGCATGGGGCAGCCAGTGGCCGGGTGCTGACGTCGTCCCCTTGCCGCCGCCCCCGGCACGGAGGCTGGAGCTGTCTCCCTGTAGGAACCCTACACCCGGTGGCTGCCGCCGCGCAGCTGCGGGTGCTTGTCCTGGCTCCCCCTCTGTGCAACTCTGTTTCCAAGCCGGGAAGGACTGTGTGCAGGGACAGGCGGCTGGACCTATTCCCCCATCTCCCCATTGGTACTTGCTGGACCGTGCCTTGAAGCGCCCTCGTTTGGTGGGCGGGGAAGTCCCGGAGCACTGTTGACTGTCCTCCAGGCTGTCGCCTGCCATCCTGCAGCAACACGCATGGGGAGTGGGGTTGAGCTGGACCGCATATGAGGAGACTCTGCAGCCCCGCTTCTGAGGGATATCACACTGCAGTGACCTGCCGCGCAGCCTGGTCAGTAGCGGCTTGTGCCGACTACATAGGAAGACCTTAGCATGACCTCAATCCGGAGCAGGATGGACAAATCAGCCACAAGAGAGACATTTCTCAAAGATCTCTTTGCCCATGCGCAGAGCAGCGGACCAGCAGATGTCGGAAGGCGGGACAGAGCTACACAGATGGCCACCTCCACGGACACTCCTGTGAAGCGGGCTTTTCTGGAATCCTTGTTCGCTGCTCTACGGTACGATCTCCAGACCGTGAAACGTGATCTCACAGCAGAGATTAAGGATATTCCTAAGGATGTGGACGACTTAGGGAAGAGGGTGGCATCCCTGGAGGACAGGGGCGACGGCCGGGACACTAAACTGGCCGCCATGCAACATGAAGTAATCTGCATACATGAGCAGCAAGTAGATGTTCAATCCCACTTGGAGGACCTTGAAAACCGCTGTTGCCACAAATCAGAATCTGGTGAGTGAGTGCAAACCAAGAAGCCGGCAACATCTTTAAATATGTGCGCGAACTCTTCAACCACATCCTGGGCAACCGACTGGACTCTGACCTTAAACTGGACCGAGCACATCGAGTGGGCGCTCCAAGGGCAGCGACGGCACCCCGGCGGACATTTTAGTATGCGTGCAGGATTTCCACACCAAGGAAGAAATTTTACACAAAGCTAGATCGCTCCACCCGATCCCCTTCCGCAATGAATCGCCCGTCCTCTATCAAGAACTTGCGGCCATTACACTCCAGAAACGTAAAACCTTCTGGCCTATGACAGAGGCCCCCTATTCCTGGGGGCACCCGTTTCGCCTGGTATTCCGTGATGAAGGCAAGCTGTATCACCTTCGATCTCTATCGGAAGCAAGCAAAGTGCTGGGAATCACTATCCCGGAGGACACAGGTGAGGGGGAACACTCAGACCATGGGTCCAACGATAGTCGACCGAAATGGAGGCAACAGCAAAGGCGACGTTGTGTCCAGAGACCAGACCAACTGGTGGTCAAGAAGGAGCAACAGGCCGCCCTTGAAGCTCTGCCAGAAGCCTTGGACAAGACATCAACTACGTGATTGAGTCTGGCTACCATGGTGTATCCTTATACTGATGCTTGGCGGGTTGGGGGTGAGGGGGCTTGGACTTCCATCAGTCAAACAACAACCCAGTAGACTTCTTTTCTGTTCATCCTTGGATGACTGACTAATGATCGAACTGGAGACTTGTTTTGGCACTCTCTGTGCCTTGTTTTTCCTATTTAATTTTTTGTGGGTTTCTGCTCCATTCTTCTCCTCTTTACTTATTCCTTTCTTCTGTTCTCCTTCCTTTAGGGGTACCTGGTCCTTGAGGGGCCTTTGCTTCCATGATCCTGCGCTGGCGTTGAAGGACAGCCAGTACAGGCTCCACCTGGATTCTCGCTCCTCTGATGCTGATAAGTGGCGCTACTCTCCCTTTGAGATACTAAATGCCACCATCTTCAGTTAAGGTTCTCACTCTTAATGTAAGAGGGCTCAACAACCCCATCAAACGCAGGACACTCCTTTTTCAACCTGGAGAGTACGGGCGGATATTTGCCTCCTTCAAAGACACGCTTGCTTCTCAAGGACTGTCACCGACTAAGGTCTTGCGCCTACCCGACACAATTCTTTTCTTCCAAACCCACCAAGAAAGCAGTGGTAGCTATCTTAGTTCCCAGGTCCTTCCACAGGATGACAGTGCAGAAAGGGGTTGAGATAAAAGGCAGGCTTCTCACCTTCCAATTCACCATTGGAAGCCTCTCGTTCACAGTGGGGTCCATCTACGCTCCTAATGAGGTTCAGGAACGATTCTTACACGAGGCTCTTGCTGCAGCTATGGCAAGTCAGGAACGTCACATATTGACAGGGGGAGAGCTCAGCTTGGTTTTCGATAATGATTTAGATAGATAATGATTTAGATAGATCAGCACAGCACAGCGCACAAGCCAGGTTGGCGCCCTTTCACCCTCTGGACTCGCCAGACTACATGATTTCGGACTTACAGACCTGTGGAGACAACACCACCCTAGAACACTCAAATTCTCATATTACTCTAACGCACACAAAACATATACCAGTTTAGATTACTGATGCAGGGGTGAAGGGGGTGAAGTAAGGGCATGGAGACCAGACCTTGGTACGTAGGGTTTTATTTTTATGAAAGTTTTATTTTTCCTTTGTGAGAGTCTTTCTCTGGCCAGTATAGCTGGGTTGACTCCTCTTGTATTTCTTTGGGATCTTCTGCTTTCTTTCTTGGGGTCCTCGGTTGCCCACTCTTCCTCCTCGGTTACTCCACCGTAGGACATGCGTGGAAAGAAAGGAGGACCAGTTATATACAGTTCCCCTGGGAAAACCGGGTGTGATTGGGGCACCGTGAAACATGTATTGATACAGGTATGTACACATGGGTATCCTGCAATGCTTCTCCTTCTGACTCTCCTGGGACTCGACAAACGCGCTCTCCCGGTGTCGTCACACGCCGGTCTCTGTATTTCCTGTGTTTTAACCAATCCCGCCGAGTACACGTCATTTAGGGGTGTGTCCTCATCCTCAACATACGCCCAATTAAAGGAGCCCTCCTGGTTTTCGTCAGCGTTTTCTGTCCAGCTTGACTCGGTGTCCGGTTTCCATTCGTTCTGATGTGAAGGAAAAGAGGGAGGGGCAGTCATGTCAGTGACCCACTAGTCCACAACAGGAGTCCCCCCTTCAGTCGGCAGGCTCTCTCTGCTACAATTACTTTTTGGGTTTGAATGCTCTCCGGGATTTCACGCCCTCCACCGATAAACTGGTGGCGGCTCTGTCTAATCACGCCCCAGTGGTAGTCACACTGGCTCTTCCCCAGATCTGACGCCCGACCAGGCATTGGCGCTTCCGAGATACCCTGCTACACCGACTGGACACAGTTGCCCAGATATAGCATGCGCTAGAGGACTATCTATTACACAACGACAGCCCCAACACAGCTCTCTCCATCTGATGGGAGGCCTTTTAAACAGTAATCCGGGGAGAAGTCATTGCCATCTCTTTCGCAGACAACGCGGAACGCACAGCGAAGAGAGGAGAACTGACACAGAGGGTAAGAGAATTAGAGCAGATGCACAAGCGCACTGGGGCCCCCCCACATATGGAGACAGTTGAAAGCAGCTCGGGCGCAATTGGCCGCCCTCGACCGTGACTTTGACTGGGTGTGAGTGTTTGATTGATTCAGATGCTCTGTCCATCACCACCCCCTTTTGTACCACTTTTGGCCACCATAAGTGTGGCAGGGTATGCTCAGACGTGAGTCCCTTGCTCACTTTGCCACTGGATTCAAGCAAGCCGGGCTGAAGACGGCTGGAATGCCAGAAACTGGTGCTCGGAAGCTTGTTTCCGGTCCACGGAAGACATGGCTTGGCAGTTCGGGCTGGACCGTTCCCATGAGGCACAGGGTCAGACTGATTTGCATAAAGCCATGTCTGAACTGGGGTGGCAGAGTGGGCTAAAGAACGGTAATGGATTAAACCCAGATCTTTTGACTGGGTGTGAGTGTTTGATTGATTCAGATGCTCCGTCCATCACCACCCCCTTTTGTACCACTTTTGGCCACCATAAGTGTGGCAGGGTATGCTCAGACGTGAGTCCCTTGCTCACTTTGCCACTGGATTCAAGCAAGCCGGGCTGAAGACGGCTGGAATGCCAGAAACCGGTCCTCGAAGCTTGTTTCCGGTCCAGGGAAGACATGGCTTGGCAGTTCGGGCTGGACTGTTCCCATGAGGCACAGGGTCAGACTGATTTGCATATAGCCATGTCTGAACTGGGGTGGCAGTGTGGGCTAAAGAATGGTGATGGATTAAACCCAGATCTTTTGACTGGGTGTGAGTGTTTGATTGATTCAGATGCTCCGTCCATCACCACCCCCTTTTGTACCGCTTTTGGCCACCATAAGTGTGGCAGGGTATGCTCAGACATGAGTCCCTTGCTCACTTTGCCACTGGATTCAAGCAAGCCGGGCTGAAGACGGCTGGAATGCCAGAAACCGGTCCTCGGAAGCTTGTTTCCGGTCCAGGGAAGACATGGCTTGGCAGTTCAGGCTGGACTGTTCCCATGAGGCACAGGGTCAGACTGATTTGCATATAGCCATGTCTGAACTGGGGTGGCAGTGTGGGCTAAAGAACGGTGATGGATTAAACCCAGATCTTTTGACTGGGTGTGAGTGTTTGATTGATTCAGATGCTCCGTCCATCACCACCCCCTTTTGTACCGCTTTTGGCCACCATAAGTGTGGCAGGGTATGCTCAGACATGAGTCCCTTGCTCACTTTGCCACTGGATTCAAGCAAGCCGGGCTGAAGACGGCTGGAATGCCAGAAACCGGTCCTCGGAAGCTTGTTTCCGGTCCAGGGAAGACATGGCTTGGCAGTTCGGGCTGGACTGTTCCCATGAGGCACAGGGTCAGACTGATTTGCATATAGCCATGTCTGAACTGGGGTGGCAGAGTGGGCTTAAGAACGGTGATGGATTAAACCCAGATCTTTTGACTGGGTGTGAGTGTTTGATTGATTCAGATGCTCTGTCCATCACCACCCCCTTTTGTACTGCTCGACCGTGACAAGGCGGAATATGCTGCGATGCGCTTGTGGCATTCTTATTATACTAACGGGGACAAATGTGGGCAACTACTCGCAAATAGGCTCAGGCAGGTGCGACAATGTGAAGGGGTGCAGGAGATTAGGGACTGCGCAGGCCTATCCTACTTAGGCGACGCTGCTATCGCAGAGGTTTTTCACAATTTTTATGCTCAACCTAATGATGAACAGCGCTTGTAGGGCGGATATAGATGCATACCTAGTACAGGCTCAACTTCCCACCCTGATGCCAGAACAGGCAGCCCATATAGAGAGGGAGATCAGACCAGAGGAAGTCATAGCAGCCATTGCTCGCTTGAAGCTGGGCAAATCATCCGGCCCAGATGGCTACACAGCGGCCTTCTATAAGCAGTTCTGCTCAACACCTACTCCCCTGCTCACCTGGCTCTTTAACTCTTTCGAAGCTCCAAGGGCAATCACCCACCTCCATGTGGGAAGCGGTGATAGCAGTTATCCCTAAGCCGGGGAAAGACAAGACAGAATGCGGGTCATACCGACCTATTTCGCTTCTGAACGTAGCTCTGAAGCTCTATACTGGGATTTTGGGCAGCCAGCTTGCCCCCTATATGCCGGGGCTTGTGGACCCCGATCAGGCTGGATTCATTCCTCAGCGGCAAACGAGCGACAACACCAAACGTGTCACACACCTCTTAGAGAAGGCCTCCCGCATCCCTTGGGACTATATGCTCCTCACCATAGATGCAGAGAAGGCCTTCGATCGGGTCCGCCTGCCCTATCTTGAACAGGTATTGACTCGTGTCAGCCTGGGGGAAAGGATAGAGACACATTTTTAACTGCTACTGATTTCCCACAGCTATTGTCCGGATTAATGGGCACACATCCACGCCATTTCCCATCAGTAGAGGCACGAGGCAAGTGTTCCCCTTGTTGCCCTTGCTTTTCACCCTCTACATGGAGCCCATTGCACAGAGAGCCAGGGATCATCCCCAGATCACTGGCATCAGCTTTGGAGGGGACATCCACACAATAAGTCTCTATGCAGATGATGTGCTAGTCACCCTAGCGAACCCAGGGATAGCATTAGGGACATTTCTAGAGTAACTGGACCCTTTTGCGAACACTCTGGGTTTAGGGTGAACCTGACAAAATCTATCACGTTGAATCTCTCACTGTCACCCCAGGAGGAGGAAAAACTTCAAGCCTGACACCCCCTGCAATGGTCGGACAATGTTGTCCCTTACTTGGGTATCCAATTGGCCCAGACTCTACAGGCCATGAGGATGGCTAACTACTCTCGCCTCCACACTCACATATGCACTGAGCTGTGGAGATGGAAACACTATCAGTTTTCGAGACTGGGCCGCGTTGCGGCTATTAAAATAACTATTGTTCCCAAAATTGGGTACCTTTATCAGACGCTCCCCATACCACCCCCACCCGGTTGGCTACACAAGGTGCAATCGGAACTCTCTCAATTTATCTGGCAAGGGCGCAAACCGAGAATGAAAAGGTTAGTCAGATTTCTCCCCCCCCGACAAAGGAGGTCTTGGGCTCCCGAACCTCACGCTCTACTATAACACTGCACAGGTTCAACACTTGGTCGAATGGAGCTGTGCTGAATCCGAGAAACACTGGCTCTTCCAAGACTGTGCATTCGCAGGCACAACCCTCATAAAAATTCCCTTTCTTCCAAAGCCCCACCGCCCCCCCAACTTATACGCTTCACAGGTGACACGCATAACCCTCGTGGTTTGGGATCGGACCAACATACACCACAACCTAAAGTCTTTCCCTTCTCCACTAACATCACTGTTTAATAACCCAGATTTTAGCCTCGGGATAGGTTTGCAGTCCTTTTCGTTGTGGAGAGAGTCCGGATGCCAAGCTTTAGGCCTCTTTTTGCTAAAGGGGAAATTATCCCCTCTTGCAGCTCAGAGCTGCTCATGGCCTCCCAGAATCTGAACGCATGCACTACTTACAAGTGCGACATTGGGCTATGTACCTTGGCAATCGCACACAGGCGTCTCAGCTTCTCACTCCCTATGAACGGTGGCTCATCACAAGGATTTCGGACAAGAAGCTGATCTCCAACCTGTACAAGATGCTCTTGTCTTGATATACCCACACTTACCATGTGGGTCGTGCACGTTGGGAGAGGGATCTAGTCCTGAGGAATGGGAAGGTGCCTGTTATAGAGCACGCCACAGAGCAACATATGTAGGCCTCACTGAGACATTCACTAAGCTTGTCTATTACTGGTACTACACCCCAGAGAGGTTAAACCAGGCTAAAGCGAAACTGAATCCTGGCTGTTGAAGAGGGGTACACTGGTTCACCTTCTCTAGGATTGCGAACACCTCCAGACTTACTGGACGCAAATACTTGACAATGTCGACTTAATACCTTGATACTGAACTTTCTAGACTCCCCGCATATGTCCTATTAGGGGTATCTAATCCGCTTACCTACCCCCTGAAATCTAGGCGAGGGAAACAGATTGCCATAGCACTGGGCACAGCCATTCAGAACATATTGGTTCATTGGAGGACACCTCACATTCCTGCACATACTGGGTGGCATGAGCGATTGTGGCACATACTGGGTTTGGAAAAAATCTCTTACCTTAGCTGGGAAGGGCTCCTCCTTTAGCGGTCTCTGGCAGCCATTCCTTGCCCTGCTTACACTGGAATTTTGGGAATTGTCTTGCCCGAGATACTTATGCCTCCTGCGCCTGACTGCACCAGACTCCTCCACTTAGGCTGACCTGGCCTCATGGCTTCATGAATGACACTCCTCTTGTTGCGACACCGCTCCGAAGGAATGGACAGAGGGAGTGTGAGGGTGGTTCTCTTTGGGTGTCCTCCTCTTTCTTTTCTCTCTTTTCTTGGGGTGGTAGGAGGGATTCCACCAGTTATTTGTTGATTTTTGTAATAACAATGCATTTTTCATTCTCTATGGTGGGCTTTGCATAGCCCGTTTAACACAAACTTGCTTCCTGCAATGTTTAATTAAAAGAACTAAACCATAAAATCTCACAGATGTAAACTACAGACCCATGCATGAACAAAATCACAGAGGCACAGGCTCATAGAGATGCACACATTGCACTCACATACATATCTATAGACACATGTGTACATTCACATATACATTTCTCCTGACAGTGTATACACAAACCCACAAATGCACACTCTCACATAGGCACACCCATATCTACACATACTCAGACAAAGGTGCATGTATAATCTCACTGACTCCAGATCTATGCACACACAAGTTCACAGGCGCACACACACTCATACTGATGCACATATATTTGCACATTCACAAATATCACCAGATCATGAGATAAGCAAACTCATGGACAGGCATTCATATATGCATGTACAAACTCACAGCCAATAAATCCAGACTAATGCATACACAACCCTCAAACACACATACACACAAATGAGCACATGTACTTGCATAATCTATGGCTCAAAATCCATACATGCATATGCAGACACACACAAACATTTATCCATGCCCACATAAAAATACAAACATAAAGATGTACAGACATGCATGAACTCCCACAAACAACTCTAGGACATGTACACCTAAGCGTGAACATGCACACACGTGCACACACACTGGTACATGTTACCAGCCAGATATATCACACATGTGCACACATACTCTAACACACAACACGTAACTATGTAAGTACTACCTTAATATCAGAAGAGTAATTCTTGTTTTTATATATTTTTTGGATGAGTCCTTGGCCGATTTCAGCCCTAATATGCAAACACGGTGACTCCTATCAGTATATTTATTTGGTGAGGATCATGACCCAGTCTGTAGGGTGACTCATCAGTCTCTGTGTGTGAACTTTAAGGGGCCACACACAGACATGGGCACAGACATATGTAGACACACAGAGACACTCACTGCAGCCACTCACCCTCATGGTTTTATATTGTTCCTCTTCCTTGACTTTAGACTCCAGAATATATTCCTCCTCTTTCTTCAGAAGACGCAGCCACTCTTGAAGTTTTACCTGCAGAGATGGGATTGCAAGAAATAAGTGTAGATCTGTAGAGTGCTGTCTTACTTACAATAAAGAGTCACTATAGTACCTGTCACCTGTGCCTTGATTGTACGTACCAGTCATACATTAATGTTGTAAGTACCAGCCACACATATCCAGATTGTAAGTACCAATCACACTTATCAGGATTCTAAGCACCAGCCCTATGTATCACAGACAAATACACAAACAACTGTATACCTTCTTTGGACCTGTTCTTGCCTAGTAGGACCTCGCACCAGAATCCCTACAAACTTTATTACTGGCACTTGATAAAGACACTGTGCACACTTTACATCTAACTGCATGGAAACGTTTAGATTTGGCATTACTTTGAAGAGCAAACTCTGTTCCTAGAGACATTATCAAATAACCGAGAGCAGCACATAACCAAGTGAAAATATCCAAGCTAACAAGTTTTTATAAGTGCAGTGACCGTGTATGGCGACCATATTCCAGTAATAAAAATAAAACGTTTTTTGGGACCCTAGGCATGAAAAAAGTACATTATCTTTGAATGTCCTAATTGATGCTCATTAATGCATATTGTGCAGTGATACCCATTAGTTTCCCCCTTCAGCATGGTTCATGCCCTCCTTCATGCACATCCTGGATGACATCATCCCTGACATTAGACACTTCCAACACATAGATCACACGCTCAAGAATGGACTGGGGAGGCTTGTGGTCATACACAGGACCCTCTGACCCTTGCTCTTAGCAACTCTACCATACCTAATTCTTTCAAACTCCGACATCATCACCCCTGCCTCCATCAAACGCAGCCACCTCAAATTTCTTTGAGATTTCAACCTCCCCCTCAACACCAACACAAAATACATGAAGGAAGCCTTCTACACACTTCTCAACCCACTGGAAATAAAACAATGCATCACTAACTCAACATACAGACAACACACCAGGCCTCATTCTATTAGCATCTCCTAATATCCTCTGTTAGACACCTATATCCCTCAACTGAACCTACCACCTTTCGGTCCTCAGCTGGACTGATCACCTTGCTATACCCTTCACCATTGCATGTACCATGCCTCAGCATCAAGGGCAAGTCAGGGGGAATGGATACCAGTGATTGACATACCTGAAGTTTGTATTCAAACAATAAGAAGAACCAGATCAGAGAGACAGGAAAATAGTGAGGATCAGATAGATGTAGAAGAACACGCTCAGGAAGAAGGGAATAAAGTTACTCGAAACCCTGAGCAGGACCATACAGGGAAAGAAGAATACACTCAGGCAGAGGTGAACAAATCTATTCAAAGACCTGAGCAGGGACAGACAGGAAAAGAAGAACACGTTCAGGCAGCAGAATAACAAATTGTAGTAAGACCTGAACAGGACCAGTTAGGAGAAGAAGAACAAGTTCGGGCGGAAGGAGAAGAACAATTTGAAATAAGACCGGAACAGGACCAGATAGAGGAAGAAGAACAGGTTCAGGCGGATGGAATAAGATCTGAACTAACCCTGGGCGTAAAATTCGTTCCGCTTGTGGATTTTGCGCAATTTCGCGATCCGCGCGAAATTGCGGCAAAATCCACGAATCCGCGAACGGGACAAATTTTGCTCAGGAAGCACTTACAGGGTTAAAGCAGGTGCCCAAGTTGAAGCTAATTTCTTTGTAACCATTTACAAAATGGTTACAAAGAAATTAACTTCAACTTGGGCACCTGCTGTAACCCTGTAAGTGCTTCCTGAGCGGCGCCTCGTTGCCTACTTGCAACTATTCTCTGACCCTGCTCTGATCCTCGAAGCAGGGTCAGAGAATAGTTACAATTAGGCAACGAGGCTCCTGTCACTAAAATTAAACCTCAGCAGGAAGCATTTACAAATAAATAAAGCAGGTGCCCGAGTTGAAGCTCAAATTCAGTAACGCATTATAATCAGCCCAAGAATCTAGTGAGCACGGTCGATGCTAGGCAGGTGTGCTTTGTCCCCAGATCTACTGTCTACAATTAGCTGTAATCCGTGATGGGGGTATAGGCTTCTACGAGTTTCTCGAGCACAATCCCCCTGTACTTCCAGAGACCAGCACTTACTGCTTTCTCCTCATTTGGTCTCTGACACTTTTTAAACGAGAGGCATGTGAACTCGCACAGAAGCCCGGTCCCACACACACTAGGCTATGCAACCTCTTCCCGCCCTTTCCCCCACTGTGATGGACAGATCACTCGAGGGACCTCGGCACCTATGGGCACGGTGGCAAAGTCACAGACACACGTGGTGACTTGCCACTCTTCTGGGCCTTTATGCAGCTGTAGTGTAGGAAAAGCAGGATAGATTTACCCAACGAGGTAGCACTTACAGCTTTCTCCTAATGTGCTGCTCTGATCGGACTCTGACACTTTATAAACAAGAGACATGGGAACTCGCACAGAAGCCCGAGCCCACACACTCTAGGCTATGCAACCTCTCCCCGCCCATTCCCCCACTGTGATGGACAGCTCACTCGAGGGACCTCTGCGCGTCTGGGCACGGTGAGAAAGTCACAGACACACATGGTGACTTGCCACTCTTCTGAGCCTTTACCTAGCTGTAGTGTAGGAAAAGCAGGATAGATTTACCCAATGAGGTAGCACTTACTGCTTTCTCATAATCTGCTGCTCTGATCGGACTCTGACCCTTTATAAAAAAGAGGCATGTGAACTCGCACAGAATCCCAGCACCACACACACTAGGCTATGCAACCTCTTCCCGCCCTTTCGCCTACTGTGATGGACAGCTCACTCGAGGGACCTCGGTGCCTATGGGCGCGGTGGCAAAGTCACAGACACACGTGGTGACTTGCCATTTTTCTGGGCCTTTACGCAGCTGTAGTGTAGGAAAAGCAGGATAGATTTACCCAACGAGATAGCACTTACTGCTTTCTCCTAATCTGCTGCTCTGATCGGACTCTGACCCTTGGCATGTGAACTCGCACAGTAGCCCGGCCCCACACACAGTAGGCTATGCAACCTCTTCCCGCCCTTTCCCCCACTGTGATGGACAGCTCACTCGAGGGACCTCGGCGCCTATGGGCGAGATGGCAAAGTCACAGACACACGTGGTGACTTGCCACTCTTCTGGGCCTTTACGCAGCTGTAGTGTAGGAAAAGCAGGATAGATTTACCCAACGAGGTAGCACTTACTGCTTTCTCCTAATCTGCTGCTCTGATCGGACTCTGACCCTTTATAAACAACAGGCATGTGAACTCGCACAGAAGCCCGGCCCCACACACACTAGGCTATGCAACCTCTTCCGGCCCTTTCCCCCACTGTGATGGACAGCTCACTCGAGGGACCTCGGCGCCTATGGGCGCGGTGGCAAAGTCACAGACACACGTGGTGACTTGCCACTCTTCTGGGCCTTTACGCAGCTGTAGTGTAGGAAAAGCACGATACATTTACCCAACGAGGTAACACTTACTGATTAGCCAGTAGAAAGTACTCCAGTTAAGTATGGTGCAAATCGCAAAAAAATCCACGATTTCGCGGGAAAATCCGCAAATTCGCTGATTATTTTGCGATTTCGCACAAATTACCGTACCGCTGATTCGCAAAATTCGCCCATACTTAATCTGAAGAGGAACAAGTAGAGAGTGATTCAGAAGAGGAACAGATTGTGGCTAGACATAGTGAAAATAAAAGAACTTTAGAAAAATACGGAGAGGGTGAAAGTGCAGTTCAGGTTAAAAGGGTCAGAAAGGGTGATAACTGGCCAGGTAGAGTGCAAACAAAACAGGTTGTGGATCAATGTCACACATTCAACCCAGTCCAAAGATCTGGGCCCAAATCCATCGTTTTTTTGCACTCCACACCACCCTGGGTTAGACAATGGCGATATGCAAATCAGCTCTGACCCTGTGCCCTATGGGAACAGTCCAGTCCGAACTACAAAAGCCATGTCCTTCCCAGAACGGAATCAAGCATCCGAGGACCGGACCGGTTTCGAGGTAACACCTCTCATCAGCCCGGCTAGCTTGACTCCAAGTGGTGTGGAGTGCCTGGGACCCACGTCTGAGCATCCCCAGCGCACTTATGGCGGCAATTGCAAACAAAACAGGTGATGGACCGAATGTGGATCAATGTCACACATTCAACCCAGTCCAAGGATCTGGGCCCAAATCCATCGTTTTTTTGCACTCCACACCACCCTGGGTTAGACAATGGCGATATGCAAATCAGCTCTGACCCTGTGCCCCATGGGAACCGTCCAGTCCGAACTACAAAAGCCATGTCCTTCCCAGAACGGAATCAAGCATCCGAGGACTGGACCGGTTTCGAGGTAACACCTCTCATCAGCCCGGCTAGCTTGACTCCAAGTGGTGTGGAGTGCCTGGGACCCACGTCTGAGCATCCCCAGCGCACTTATGGCGGCAATTGCAAACAAAACAGGTGATGGACCGAATGTGGATCAATGTCACACATTCAACCCAGTCCAAAGATCTGGGCCCAAATCCATCGTTTTTTTGCACTCCACACCACCCTGGGTTAGACAATGGCGATATGCAAATCAGCTCTGATCCTGTGCCCCATGGGAACAGTCCAGTCCGAACTACAAAAGCCATGTCCTTCCTAGAACGGAATCAAGCATCCGAGGACCGGACCGGTTTCGAGGTAACACCTCTCATCAGCCCGGCTAGCTTGACTCCAAGTGGTGTGGAGTGCCTGGGACCCAAGTCTGAGCATCCCCAGCGCAGTTATGGCGGCAATTGCAAACAAAACAGGTGATGGACCGAATGTGGATCAATGTCACACATTCAACCCAGTCCAAAGATCTGGGCCCAAATCCATCGTTTTTTTGCACTCCACACCACCCTGGGTTAGACAATGGCGATATGCAAATCAGCTCTGACCCTGTGCCCCATGGGAACAGTCCAGTCCGAACTACAAAAGCCATGTCCTTCCCAGAACGGAATCAAGCATCCGAGGACCGGACCTGTTTCGAGGTAACACCTCTCATCAGCCCGGCTAGCTTGACTCCAAGTGGTGTGGAGTGCCTGGGACCCACGTCTGAGCATCCCCAGCGCACTTATGGCGGCAATTGCAAACAAAACAGGTGATGGACCGAATGTGGATCAATGTCACACATTCAACCCAGTCCAAAGATCTGGGCCCAAATCCATCGTTTTTTTGCACTCCACACCACCCTGGGCTAGTCAATGGCGATATGCAAATCAGCTCTGACCCTGTGCCCCATGGGAACAGTCCAGTCCGAACTACAAAAGCCATGTCCTTCCCAGAACGGAATCAAGCATCCGAGGACCGGACCGGTTTCGAGGTAACACCTCTCATCAGCCCGGCTAGCTTGACTCCAAGTGGTGTGGAGTGCCTGGGACCCACGTCTGAGCATCCCCAGCGCACTTATGGTGGCAATTGCAAACAAAACAGGTGATGGACCGAATGTGGATCAATGTCACACATTCAACCCAGTCCAAAGATCTGGGCCCAAATCCATCGTTTTTTTGCACTCCACACCACCCTGGGTTAGACAATGGCGATATGCAAATCAGCTCTGACCCTGTGCCCCATGGGAACAGTCCAGTCCGAACTACAAAAGCCATGTCCTTCCCAGAACGGAATCAAGCATCCGAGGACCGGACCAGGTAGAGTGAAAAGATTGAGATACTATCTGAGAAAAACAAGAGAAAGACCAGAGCAAGTGCATGAAGTTACTAGTCAAACTCAGTCGGTATCTAAACAGTCAATTGTGAGAAACACACGAAGAAGCTCAAGACTGAGAATTTTGAACAACAAATACAAGGCCCCTGAGGGAACCTATGTAATATTAGAAGAATTTGAAACTTTAGACCAGTGAGAACTCAGAAGAAGTAGATGCTACACAGATTGATGAAAGAAAATTGAGGCCACCTTAAAAACAAGATTTTGAATTTCCAAGTAAAGAAAGAAAAAATATCTTCTTAGAATAAAATGGCGAAAAATGAAATCACTGAGCAACCGGAACGAGGTTTAAAACAAAGATGTTCTAGAGCTTGCATATGTAGTATTTTGTTAGTGATCTCAGTATGGCTATTTTTAACAGTGGTGGTGCCTTATTATATGATAACAAATAAGCAGAATGATATAGTTACTAATGAGAAAGCAGCTACTATGAAGAGAGATGAAGTAGAATTAGAAGCAGCAGATGAGACAGATTTACATCACACAGTATTAGATAATGATACGTCTTTAAATGTTTGTACAAAATTATTGTTTCAATATGTAGATACAATGGAGATTAGTGCTTGTTATGTATGTATGAAATTACCAACATCAGTGTCAGCGGCAGTTACATACCGCCATTTACCTTTAACATATGGTATATCATGTAGTGTTTTAGCAAATCTGTTTTATAAAACCGGAAAACTTCAGTATTAATATTAAAACTTAGATGTAGTATTTCCAAAATGTCCTATCCGAAAGAATATGAATCCAGTACTTAGTAGCCAAGATGCACAGTTCATGGGTGAATTTTTCTTAACAATGAAATCAATAGATATAGTAAAGGCACGTGAGAATAATCTAACATGTATATTAAGTGAAGAAGAGAAAGCGTTTTTTAATTTAGTTCAGGGAAGAAGGCTGGATTTAAAAAAGAAAGCTGCTGAACACAAAGCTTATGTACCACCATGGGCTGGGAAAGAGGGAATTTACACAACTGGCAAGGCTCATGCTGCAATGTCCCTAGACTTTGTGAAGATAGGGAAAACCTGCCTCCATAGGTTAAAGACAGATTATAATAATGTATTTATTGGTTCCAGTGAATGTGAAGATGACTTCCTAATTTTGGGAGGTAGGGGACTAAAAGGGGGAACTGATCCAGTATTTCCTGGGGTTTACTACTTGTGTGGGAATAATGCTTATTATAAGTTGCCTGCACGGTGGTACGGAAGCTGCTACTTTGGGATAGTATTTCCAAAAATGTTTCATGTAAAAAGAATCACTGGAAACAATGAAAACACTAATGGACTAACACGGAAAAGAGAGCTAGTTTTTCTGAAATAGTAGGTGATATATTTGGTGCATTAATACATTCAGTGGGAGTCATTCAGAATTCACATAGAATTTGTAAATTGTCGACAGTAGTTGATTGTCTCTCGACTGATACTGCTGGGGATTTCTTGATTATAAAAACAAATGGTTGCAATTAGGTCTATGATTTTACAAAATCGACATGTGCTTGATATTTTATTAGCAAAAGAGGTCTGTAGAATGCTAAAAGTTCAACATTGTTGCACTTACATTCCTGATAAAAGTAAGGAAATCAGAGGGTATATTAACAATATCACAAAACGTTATGAAGACTTGAAACCACTGGAGGTTGACAATGTATGGAAGAGAATAACAAAGAAATTTCTTCAAAAGGGACTTGGTTTTCTGATTTAGGGAAAAGTATTTTAGGTCAAATAATTCTTCTATAAGTTGGTATAATAATAATAGTTTTAACAATAATGATTTGGTGTAAATGTTGTAGAAGCAAAGGAAAGGGAAGAAAATACAAAGTGGATGGGAAAGGAAAGAAAAGAAAGAGGGAATACGAGGAAGTACAGATGGAGGAAATGAAAGGGAGGATATACAAAAAGATGAAAGATTTAGAAAACAAGGATGAAAATAAGAAAGAAGAAGAGGAAAATGGGAATGAGAAATGCTGACACTTGGCATCTGGTTAGGGATGGGTAATTTTGTGATGGCTCAAACTGCTATCAGAGAGGGATTGATAGAGCAAGAACTCGTAGAAAAGAGACTTGCTTGAAAGCAATCCGCTCCTTTAACTCATTAACAAGTTATTACAATTGTTTTGTGTAAAACTAATGCTCGCCACAAGTGGGTTATTGAAGCTTGCTTATGTGTTTACTTACATGGATAACATGAGCGAAGGACTAAAATGCTTTTAACAGGAAATCTTTACTGCGCATGCAACAACTACATCTTTGTAGGATGACGAGTAATGCTTGGGGGAAAATTCTTGCGCATGAGCAGAAGGCACTAAAATGGAGTCTTGAAGACTCACGTGCATGGCATCTGCTTAGCTGAAATGAAAACAAGTTATCCTACTGACGCTAATGTGGAAAAAGTATTAATAAGTAAAGGGGAATAGAGTAGAGGTGGGTGGTATACAGTACAACCACTTCATTTGTGAAATTAATATTTGTCTTTCTGACTTTAACACTAGTGCGAATTTGGGTCGCTCTATTGTATAACTGAAGTGAGCTGAGTAAGGGAAAGACTGCGCATGCCCACTGAAAAGGAGCCTGGAACGATGACTGAAACTTTGAATGAGAGCCAGAATAAAAGTGTTACTCCCTGAGAACGGACCGTGAAGAGTTCAATGATGAAGACTTGCATTTAGAATGTTAATAAAATGTTGCAAAGAAACAGGAATGCATATGAGAACTGAAAATTATGAATACAAATTAAGGGGATGGGGTTGAGAACAATAGTTGAATAGAATTTATTGTCATGTAAGCATGGTGTGATGGAGCTTCCCCCTTGCCTGACCAATCATAGTTTGTATTTAGTGGGTGGAAAATGCAGAACGAAAGGTATAATTAAGGTATCTTTAGTTGGTTAGTTAGCACAAGAGATGATGAGAATTAGATGCTTTGCGTGGCGTAGATGCTGTGGGAGATGCTGATGCTGGGAGAAATGCTGTGAGATGCTGATGAAGAATCGAATGCAGTGCCTGAAGCAGAACTTTCTATCCTAATTTAATTGGGTTAGATCAAAAGAATCTTAAGGAGGAAGAGAGTGTCAGAGAGGGGTGCGGCGCAATCTTCGGTTTTCTAGAGAGGTCAACTATCCTGTCCTGAATCCTGTCCTGAAGTCTTTGTCGCCTGACCTATCCCGGGGGACCCTTACCAGCCCTTTGGCCAGGGGGTTGGTCTTTCACACCATCATTGGTAATTATAATTTCTCGTTAATCTTTGCAGATGTACTTTTCACTCTGTCCTCTCCCTTTCTGAATTGATCATTGTATGAGTCCAAAGTTTATGCTTGGTGTCTAACAAATTGAATTTTCTCTTCAATGAATGATGGTGACTGTACTGTATTTTGGAAGTGGTTTACATGAATTGAGTTAGATAAAGATTTAAAACTTTCCTGAGTCTGTGGTTATTTACTCCAAATATAGAAAAGTTAGAATTGTGTTAATTATCACCATCAATTAGTTCAACTAATAGTCCATCGGCCAGAGGAAAGAACTTTTTGATCCGTGAAGGGTTAGTTAAAGGTTAATAGAGGTATTTTAGACTAATCCTAAACCTTTATGAAAATTTACAAACTTGACACCAGCAGTTTTATTCAATTGTGAGGAGTTTATGGGCCCAGGTGGGTATATGGTAGTAGAGTATCTGTTGTTGTTGAACCGTTAGATCAGTTGGTCCGAGTGAAACCTGAAACGCCGCCTACAGAGAACCCAATCTCACCCAACAGATGTACACGATGCCCAGGAGAGGGCGTGAGTCGTTGTTGAGGTCTCAACTCATAGTTCCAATCACTCTCACCCCTTAGCTACCAACACCTACTCGAAGATTGGAGCTCCTAGATCAGTTGCCTCAGAAGTGGGATCTATGATTACTCCATTGGGCTCTCCAGAAGGGAGATCCCAAACCCTTGAGAGCCGGTCCGTGGTCGGTCAGGACCCTTCCTCATCCTTCTCTCCCACTTGGGACACACTTGTGTGTCCGGTAACGTATGATGCCGGAACCGATTACGCCTGTGAGTGGCAGGGCATGCTATCTAGATCACTTTGGTCAGGCTCAGAAGTCTTTCTGCAAATACTTTTTTGACTTGTATGATTTCATTTAGTTCGACCCCACCTTTGGTACGTTTCTGAATGGACTTTTATTTCCATCATGTATGCTCTTTGTACTTGGGTCTTTTTGGTACAATAACTATAGGTATCTAAGCCTGGGCATGGATGTTTTGTTTTGTAATGTTACAGTTTTTATGAGTTTCTTACTATCTAGTTGAATGGCAGGGGGAGTGGCAGTGTGGGGTGAATGTTTTATATAAGACATTATGGGCCAGATGTAGGTGGGAGATTTTGGCCATTTACCGGCCGGTAATGGCCGAATTCGGCCGTTACAGACCGCTAATGGCCATGGAGATGTAGGGGGATAAAAAACATGCATTTTCGGTAATTTTACCGAATCGGTAATTTTACCGATTCGGTAAAATTACAGAATCGGTAAAATTACTGATTCTGTATATTTTACCGAATCGGTAAATATACCGGTCGGTAAAATTACCGAAAATGCATGTTTGGTATGTAGGAACCAATTTTAACATTGACACAGGGCTTTGAAAATCGGTATTTTACCATGCAATACAATTGCATGTAAAAATACTGATTCAGGTGTACATGCACATCTGTGCATGTACACCTGTGCCATGTGGCACACAAGCCTAAAACAGGGGTGCCAGAGGGTGTCAAAGTGACACCCCCTGCACCCTTGCAAAATTCGTTATTTACCGATTCGGTAAATACCAAATCAGTATTTGATATTGAATCCTATGGGCTTCAAGGCCCATAGGATTCAATAGCAAATACCGAATCGGTATTTACCGAATCGGTAAATACCGATTTTTACCGATTCGGTAAAATTTACCAAATTGGTACCTACATTAGAAATACCTACTCTTAATTACCGAATCGGTAAAATTCGGTAATTAAGAGTCGGTATTTCTGATTTTGCTACATCTGGCCCTATGTATCCTATGGTATTGGGTAATTTTGAGACCCTTTCTATTGCCAATGTCTACAATATTCACTGTGTTAATCTGGAACATTAGGGGGATGGCTACACCTGCTAGGCGACATGGGATTTATGCATATCTCAAGTGCTGACATGTACATATTGCAGGGAATGCGTCTTGCTACCATAGAACTTAATAAGGTTGCCAAACGCTCTTCGCCTTCAACTTGGTTGTATGCTGCGTTGCACTTCACCACTACTCGTTCCATTAGAGTATTCATCTGTGTCCATTGAAGTCTGCCCCGAAATAACTCCCATCTTGCGGCACGACTAGATGTAGCTGAACATCTTGACAAATAAATCCACGTTTTCAGAAGATTATATCTTCCGACCTGAAGTTAAATTTAAATTTTTTTCATTATTGAACTACAGTACATCAGGTTGCGGCACAATTTTGAAAATCTACTTCTAACACTGAGGAGTTATACGATACGTTAAATAGGAGCAGCCCCTAACTTGGTACGACACTGTGGCCGTCCTGCAACTACCCTAGACCGGCAGCGTTAGGAATTGAGATTGCAATCTTTCTATACAGATTCCAATTGACATCAGTCCTGAAGATGGTTTCTGCAATTATTTTTTAGGAAACTGAAACGTCGACCTTTCATCTTATCCCTGTCTTGTTTTATTCAGTTTGATTTGGGATAGGTGTTCTTAGGTTCTGTGTAGTCACTTATTAATTTATTTATGTGTGTACCCACAGGCCTAAGTATTTTTGTATTCTCACTCATCTGTATATGAAACGACTTATCCAAATGACTCTTTGATAAAACTATATTTTTCTAATACACCTTGTGTCTGTTGTTTATATGTTGTTTATATGTCTTGACCTAATAGAGGCTGTGTATTGAATCAGAATATCACTTTGCTCAATTGATTGCTGATAAGGAATATTAATTTATCCTTTTTAAATTACTTTGAATTATCAAATACTTTCAAAATAAATTCCCTTGAAGACATCTTTACCTTTCCAAACGCTGGTGAGGTCACACTTATGGTACTATGTACTTTGTCTACGCTCCAGGGTCCTTGATTTAGGTGGCATTTAGGGTCCCTAATTTGTGAAGCATAGGACACTGATTGATTCTGACTGTAGATATGTACAACTAGAGGGACTTCTGGATGGCCGTCCCCTCTTGTTTTCAATCTATACACTTAACACACATCAAGGTGACTCCTTCGACATGGTGTCTCCATCCTTAATGCACAACCCACAAGCCCCAGTGTTATGGTGTGGGGATTTCAATTGTGTTTAGGAATCCCTTTTAGATAGATCAGCACCCCCCACTCCCTGGTACCCAGGGGATACACGCATCAAAACACTTTCAACATTGGACTGCGATGCTCTGGTTGGGGGGGGGCTACTAGCGAGAAGCAGCACTTCTTCTGCTTTAGGACTGCTGCGGCTGCTCTTGTTACAGGGGGCCGATACTGCAGCACTGCTCCAAAACCAGCCCCGCACTCCCGGCACACCGGGAGAACGCTCGGGGCTCTCTATGACCAGTCTGGCCCCTGGTTACGCTTCATATTCATAATGTCCGGCGTTTAGGACACCCAGTTGATATTGGGATACTCCTATTTTGCCTCCTGCATACTAGGCTAGATTATATTTTTGCACCCCTGAGAATTGGCCCCTAGTACAGGCCTCCAAGTATATTCCAACCATAATCCACTCAAGGTGACCTTCAAGTGAGGGGTGACTATGCCTGCCGTTCTGATGTGGAGGCTAAAGACGGAGGCATTGAGGGATGTATCCTACAGGGAGGTTATAGGGAGGCACCTCTCACAATATTTTAAAGACCAATGATGGATGGTACAGCAACCAACAGAGGACATGAGTGGGACGCCATGAATGTGGTTATGAGGGGGCACAACATTAACTCTTCTTGAGATGCAAGATCGGCATGGGCACATTCTGTTATGGACCTCAAGACACAGATATATGTTGCGAACTTGAGGCTGTAACTGCTATCGCTTCATGCCCACAACTGGCGAATCTTCATCAACAATATAGAGAACAAACTCAGCGATTGAGTGACCTTGTTTAAAATGAGTTTGCAATGCAATAGGTCTCGCATTAGGAAACTGTGAGCTATTGGTATTGTAAATCACACATTTTTTTAATATGTGTTGGCTTTGAAAATATTTAAATTAATAGCATTGTTATTCACAAAGCCAATAGCTTACACTTTCCTAATGCAAGTCCTATTGGCTACGGCAATGCTTGTTGGTAGCAAACAAGGACAGTGCTGTTGTGGTGCTGAGTGATGATGTGGTTGGGATGAGTGATGTGGTGGTGTATTAGAGAGATGTGGTGGTGTATTGAAGTGATGTGGTGGTGTCCCAGAGTGATGTGGTGGTGTCACCGAGTGATGTGGTGGTGTCTCCGAGTGATGTGGTGGTGTCTCCGAGTGATGTGGTGGTGTCCCCGAGTGATGTGGTGGTGTCCCCGAGTGATGTGGTGGTGCTCCCAGAGTGATGTGGTGGTGTCCCCGAGGGATGTGGTGGTGTCCCCGAGTGACATGGTGGTGTTCCCAGAGTGATGTGGTGGTGTTCCCAGAGTGATATGGTGGTGTCCCAGAGTGATGTGGTGGTGTCCCAGAGTGATGTGGTGGTGTCCCCGAGTGACATGGTAGTGTATTAGAGTGATGTGGTGGTGTCCCTGAGTGATGTGGTGGGGTCCCCGAGTGATGTGGTGGTGTTCCCAGAGTGATGTGGTGGTGTCCCCGAGTGATGTGGTGCTGTCCATGAGTGAAATGCTGGTGTCCCCGAGTGATGTGGTGGTGTCCCCGAGTGATGTGGTGGTGTTCCCGAGTGATGTGGTGGTATCCCTGAGTAATGTGGTGGTGCCCCTGAGTAATGTGGTGGTGCCCCTGAGTAATGTGGTAGTGCCCCTTAGTGGTGCCCCTGAGTAATGTGGTGGTGCCCCTGAGTGATGTGGTGGTGTCCCTGAGTGATGTGATGGTGTTCCTGAGTGATGGAAGGTGGAGTTGGAGGGTAGAGTTGGAGTTGAAGGGTGGAGTTGGAGTTGGAGGGTGGAGTTGGAGGGTGGAGGTGAAGTTGGAGGGTGAAGTTGGAGGGTGAAGTTGAAGGGTGAAGTTGGAGGGTGGAGTTGGAGGGTGGAGTTGGAGTTGGAGTTGGAGGGTGGAGTTGGAGGGTGGAGTTGGAGTTGAAGGGTGGAGTTGGAGTTGAAGGATGGAGTTGGAGGGTTGGAGATGGAGGGTGGAGTTGGAGTTGGAGGGTTTAGTTGAAGGGTGGAGTTGGAGAGTTGAGTTGGAGGGTGGAGTTGGAGTTGGAGGGTGGAGTTGGAGTTGAAGGGTGGAGTTGGAGGGTTGGAGTTGGAAGATGGAGTTGGAGTTGGAGGGTTGAGTTGAAGGGTGGAGTTGGAGAGTTGAGTTGGAGGGTGGAGTTGGAGTTGGAGTTGGAGGGTGGAGTTGGAGGGTGAAGTTGGAGTTGGAGGGTGGAGTTGGAGGGTGGAAATGGAGGGTGGAGTTGGAGTGTGGAGTTGGAGGGCGGAGTTGGAGGGTGGAGTTGGAGGGTGGAGTTGGAGGGAGAGCAAGGTGTAACAGAAAGAGGGTGGGTGCGAGAGCGAGAAAGAGACATAGAGAGAGGGGTAGGAGTAGAAAAAAAATAACACACGAGTGGTGCGCACGTAGAAAGGGAAATAAATTGAGTTAAAAACACCTGGCGACTGCTTATATTTTTCAATATTCAGCATTGAAAGGGAAAGTAGGTTAGCAAGAGAGATGTTACGGGGAGAGTGAGGGACAGTGCGAGAATGAGAGAGAACTACAGGGGAGGAATGGAGACAAAGAGAGCAAGGAGTAACAGAAAGAGCGTGGGTGCGAGAGCGAGAAAGAGACGTGAGGAGAGGAGCTTTTAGTGAGGGGCAAAAGGCCCACTGGTGAGCTCTAGCTAATGCATGGTGAGTGTAGGGCTAAAAGATCAGGATAGCGGAGAGTGCATTCCATTCAAGTATGATGCAGGGGGCAGGGGAGCGGAAGCCTTTAAAGTCTGATGGGGCGGGGGAGCAAATGGTGAGGCACATGCACTAGCCATAATCCCCATTCCAAACCGGGGGCCACATTGGTGGACACACAAGCGGACATAAATGAAGTGTTTGCCATATATTATGAATCGTCGTACACCCCGCCTATTGAGCCATTATTGTCGGCGCTTGAGGCCTTCCTGCAGGGATTTACTTTTCCTCAGTTATCCCCCTACAATTGCTAGAATTAGAGCAACCCATACAGCTGGAAGAGCTCCAATTGCCATCTGTCAGATGGCATGGGGCAAGATCCCGGGCGTGGGCGGGTTTCCTGTAGAACTTTATGCACTGGATCATGCTACGCTGACCCCCAGATTGCTGAAAAAGTATCATGAGGCACACTGCCGGAGTTGTCCACCTGCCTCCCTCCAAGAAGCCCTTATAGTGGTACTCCGAAAACAAGGCAGGGAGCTGGTCCTAGTGGGTTCCTATCACCTCCTCTCTATTCCTGGATCCTGAGAAAAGTTTTAGGCAACAGACTGCTTCCTGTCTTAGACTTTCTGATACACTCGCATAATATCCGACGGCCGGGTAATGTCATGGGTGCAATATATAACAGTGACGGTTGTCCTAGATTTTGAGAAATCCTTCGACATGATGGACTAGTCTTACTTGTTCTGTGTACTGGAGGCCTTCAGCACGGGACTGAATTTCTCAAGTGGGTCAAGTTACTGTAAGCTGCCCTGCTAGCTAGGGTACCCACGGGACACTACATTTCATGCTCCATCCCCATCATGAGGGATACTAGACAGGGTTGCTCCCTTTCACCCATCATCTTTGCATTGGCTATGGGGCTGCTAACTGCACCTCTGCGGATCGGGGGCCCCACTTGGGGTAAACAAATTCACACAAATTGACACATGGTCTCTCTACACAGATGATGTGCTCATTTATATACAATATCTGCCTTGTATGACCTGCTGGTCACCTTTGGAGACCCGGGTTAAATGGGGTAAGTCTTGCAGTTATCCTCTCCTGGGTTTGATTCTCACCAAGAGGGCTGCATTGGGGTGAGACTGCCTTCCCTGGCACTTAACACTTTTCGCTATTTAAGGATCAATGTATACCACTCTGACAAACATCTTTTGTGTTAAAAAAAGGTTTCTAAAGCGCTCAAATACTCATGGGTGTCTTGGCGCTGGTTGAATGGCAGTCAGGTAAGGGTACTAGGGGCCTCATTTATGAAAAGTGACGCATCGCTGCGTGAAAACAGCGATGCGTCACTTTTCGCTGCGCACTCCTTGCGACACCACTGATGCGTCATATTTAATGTATGACGCATCATGTCGCAAGGACTTACAGATACGTCAGTATTTCTGACGTATCTTTAAGCGCAAAAGTGACGCATTGCTGGAGTGTGTCACAAAAGTGACGCAACTCCAGCAATGCGTCCTTTTACATGGGGAAAGCCCCATTTGAAAGGGCTTGCGTCAGTCTTACGCCTGCTGTGAGGCAGGCGCAAGATTTTGACGCAACAGCATCCTAAAAGTGACACAGTGAAATCTCATAGATTTCACTGCGTCACTATTACGAGGCTTTTTCCGGGGGAACGCCCCCTCTGCATACATTATACCTGACGCAGGTATAATGTGGCGCAGGGGTTTAAAAAGTGACGCATCTACCTAGATGCGTCACTTTTTAAATATGGCGCAACAAGGCGCATATTTTACGCCGCTGGTGCGTCACAAAAAGTGACGCACCGGCAGCGCAAAACTGACGCAAGGCCTCATAAATAAGGGCCTGGGTGCTTAGAGATTACTAGGCGCCCAAAGGTTAAAAAGCCAGGGGCCTCATTTATGAAAAGTGACGCATCGCTGCGTGAAAACAGCTATGCGTCACTTTTCACTGCGCACTCCTTGCGACACCACTGATGCGTCATATTTAATGTATGACGCATCATGTCGCAAGGACTTACAGATACGTCAGTATTTCTGACGTATCTGTAAGCGCAAAAGTGACGCATTGCTGGAGTGTGTCACAAGAGTGACGCAACTCCAGCAATGCGTCCTTTTACATGGGGAAAGCCCCATATGAAAGGGCTTGCGTCAGTCTTACGCCTGCTGTGAGGCAGGCGCAAGATTTTGACGCAACGGCGTCCTAAAAGTGACGCAGTGAAATCTCATAGATTTTACTGCGTCACTATTACGAGGCTTTTTGCGGGGGAACGCCCCCTCTGCATACATTATACCTGACGCAGGTATAATGTGGCGCAGAGGTTTAAAAAGTGACGCATCTACCTAGATGCGTCACTTTTTAAATATGGCGCAACAAGGCGCATATTTTACGCCGCTGGTGCGTCACAAAAAGTGACGCACCGGCAGCGCAAAACTTACGCAAGGCCTCATAAATAAGGGCCCAGGTTTTTATTAGCTTCCTGAAACACAGCAATGTTGTAGCTGTCTTGATGTTTATAGGTAAACCGTTCCACAGGACCGGGGCTTTAGTGGTAAAACAACTCCCTCCCCATTTTAATCTCTTAACCCTGGGACAGGGCACTGTCAAGGTATTTTTGGATTGAAGTACTCTATTTGGTACATACCATAAGAGATTTTTTTTAATAACAGGGACCTACATCGTGCAAGGCTTTGTAGATAAGGCATAATACCTTAAATTTGAAGCGGTTAATTACCGTCAGCCAATGGTGTTTCTTGATGGCCGATGAAACTGGGTGGAACGTAGCCATGCCAAAAACAAGCCTGGCTCCCCCATTCTGTACACTCTGAAATTTCTTCATATGTTGTTTTTGAAGTTTGGCAAAAAGA
This sequence comes from Lissotriton vulgaris, assembly GCF_964263255.1. Classification (NCBI taxonomy): domain Eukaryota; kingdom Metazoa; phylum Chordata; class Amphibia; order Caudata; family Salamandridae; genus Lissotriton; species Lissotriton vulgaris. The sequence continues at coordinate 197,179 of NW_028243607.1, forward strand.
CCATTACAGTAGTCCAATTTCGATAGGATTATTAAAGAAACAACAGTTTTTCTGGTGGTCAAAGGGGTAAAAGGAAGAATCTTTCTGATAACCCTCAGAGTGTTGAAACTGGCCGAAACAACCGAGCTAATGTATTTATTAAAGCTTAGTTTGTTGTCTATTATTATTCACAAATTTCTTGCTTTTTGTACAGGAGTGGGGAGAGTTCCCATCTCTGATAGCAAGCATGCCAGGCTCCAAAAAGAAGGGTTATTACCAAAGAGTATCACCTCGGTTTTCTCTGCATTTAGCTTGAGACAATGCTATCCCATCCAGCCACTAACTGATGTGGATGTATGTCGTTACAGCACATACTTTTACAATGCATGCCATTACAACGAAACTTTTACAATGCAACATCCATTACAACGCATTCCATTACAACGCATGCCATTACAACGCAATTCACAAAACTACCTTTACAACACATTTCATTACAACTCATACTACCTTTACAACGCATACCATTACAACGCATACCATTACATCGCATGTATGGTAAGTATTGGATAGTGTAGGGGTAAAATGTACTATTCTAACTCCAGGGGGGTGAAACAGTAGGGTAAGTGTTGGATAGTGTAGGGGTAAAAATTACTATTCTAATTCCAGGGGGTGCAACAGTGGGGTAAGTGCTGGATAGTGTAGGGGTAAAAATTACTATTCTAACTCCAGGGGGTGCAACAGTAGGGCAAGTGTTGGATAGTGTAAGGGCACTATGCATTGTAATGGTATGCGTTGTAATGACTGCATTGTAATGACTGCGTTGTAATGACTGCGTTGTAATGACATGCGTTGTAATGGTATGCGTTGTAGTGTCATGCATTGTAATGGTTGCGTTGTAATGGCATGGGTTGTAATGGATGTTGCGTTGTAAAAGTTTCGTTGTAATGGTATTGCATTGTAGAAGTTGTGTTGTAAAGGTTGTTTCCCACTGATCTCATACAGTTGTGAAACTGAGAGTTAGTTACTTCAATATTATTCGAGGCTGCCACCACAATTTGGGTGTTGTCTCCATAATAAGTAGGAGAAAAACCAAAAGATCTGATCAGAGGGGCCAGTTCTGAAACATAAAAATTAAAAAGCAGAGGACCTAACAAAGATCCATGTGGGACCCCACAAGAGAGTGAGAAGGAATCAGATGAAAAGTTCTCTAACATGACTAAATGATTCTGTTATTCAGAAATGATTGAAGTAGAGCCAAGGCTTTGTCGACAATGCCCAATTTTTGGAGACGGTTGACAAGAGTGACGTGGTCAACCATATCAAAGGCTGCCAACAGATCCAGAAGGATGAGTGCTGTGGATACCCCCTTATCCAGGATAGTTCTTAACTCATCCGTTGTTTTTTATTAGTGCTGTCTCGGCAACCATGGCAGGGCCTTGACTTCAGCTCAGAATACAATGGAGGAAGCTACCTTTGTCAGATATTGGCCAAGCAGCTATAGCCAAATGTTTATCTTACTGTGAGTCCTATACTTTTTCTTGAGGCTTCTGGTTCTACCTTCCAAGGCCTTCTTTAGTGAACTGAATGGGCTGGAATCGGAGCTGGTCTGGGGGCCATCGCGTAAGCGTGTATTCCTCAAAACATTGTATCGTCCTATGAAGGAGGGGGTCCTAGATACTCTACATTTTGAACTGTGCTTAGCTATGGCACAGCTGCCTATGCAATGACTGTCAAAGGACAAGATGGAAAAATTTTATTTCGTATTTAGTGATCTTGGAAATGAGAATGTACTCCATTAGCTGGTATCAGCGGGTAACCCAACCAAAGAGCTGGCTAGGTTATTGCGCGGGCCAAACTGGTATGGCATAGATATATGCAGTCGAAATGTACGGCACCCTCATTTGCACCACAGATACCTCTCTGGGATTTCCCCTTAATGTAATGTAAATATAATTTATAAAGCGCAACTCAAGCCCGAGGGCCGTCTTCGCGCTATAGAAGTCTGATCTAGGGCAACAGAAGTAACCACTACGGGTTAAGTGAGAGGGTACGGTGCTTTATCCATCCTGTTTGAAAAGCCAGGTTTTTAAGGCTTTTCTGAAGCTGAGTAGGGAAGGAGCTGTTTTGAGTCAGTGGCAAACCGTTCCAGATCCTTGCAGTGGTCCTGTAAAAACTCCTCCCCCCCAGTGGCCTTTTTAAATGAGGGGACCACCATGTTCCTGGCAGAGCGTGAGCGTAGCGCTCTTGCTGGTATGTACCATTTAAGTTTTCTCTTAAACTGGTCAGGCTCGAGGGCCGCACCGGTGGGGGCGGGGTCAGTGGGGAAGGGGGCGGGGCTAGAGCAAAAAAAAACGGTGACCATGAGGTTGATCACAGGTCCCTGCAGCGGACGCCTTCTTCCACTGAGCCACCAGACCCAGCATACACACATCTCTCTCTCTCTCTTTCTCTCTCTCTCTCTCTCACTCTCTCTTTCTCTCTCTCTCTCTCTCTCTCCCTCTCCCTCCCTCTCTCTCCCTCCCTCTCTCTGTCTCTGTCTCCCTCTGTCTCACTCACTCTGACTCTCTCACTCCCGCTCTTCCTCTGTCTCACTCACCCTGACTGTCTCACTTGCTCTCTCTGTCTCCCTCTCTCTCTGTTTCCTTCTCCCTCTCTCTCCTTCCCTCTGCCTCATTCCCTCTGCCTCCTTCTCTCTCCTACCCTCTCCCTCACTTTGAGGTCTCCCTCACTATGAGGTCTCCCTCACTCTGAGGTCTCCCTCTCTCTCCTTCCCTACCCCTCACTCTGAGCTCTCCCTCTCTCTGAGGTCTCCCTCTCTCTCCTTCTCTCTCCCTCACTCTGATGTCTCCCTCCCTCTGTCTCCCTCACTCTGAGGTCTCCCTCTCTCTCGTTCCCTCCCCCTCACTCTGAGGTCTCCCTCTCTCTGAGGTCTCCCTCTCTCTCCTTCTGTCTCTCTCCCTCACTTGCTCTCCCTCCCTCGCTCTCTCTCCCTATCTCTCCCTCCCTCGCTCTCCCTCCCTCGCTCTCGATCTCACTCCCTCGCTCTCCCTCCCTCACTCTCCCTCCTAACGCTCCCTCTCCCTCCCTCCCTTGCTCTCCCTCCCTTGCTCTCCCTCGCTCTGCCTCCCTCTCCCTCCCTCGCTACCTCTCTTTCGCTCTCCCTCACTCCCTTGCTTGCTCTCCTCCCTCCCTCGCTCTCCCTCCCTCGCGCTCCTTCTCCCTCCCTCCCTCTCCCTCCCTCGCTCTCCCTCGTTCGCTCTCCCTCGCTTTCTCTCCCTCCCTCGCTCGTTCTTCCTCGCTTGCTCTCTCTCTCTCACTTGTTCTCCTTCGCTCTCCCTCCCTCCCTCACTCCCTCGCTCTCCCTCCCTCGCTCTCCCTCCCTTGCTCTCCCTCCCTCCCTCGCTCTCCCTCCCTTGTTCTCCCTCCCTCCCTCGCTCTCCCTCGCTTGCTCTCCCTCCCTCACTCTCCCTCACTCCCTTGCTTGCTCTCCCTCCCTCGCTTGCTCTCCCTCCCTCGCTTGCCCTCCCTTGCTTGCTCTCTACTCCCTCGCTCTCCCTCCCTTGCTCTCCCTCCCTCGCTCTCCCTCCCTCGCTCTCCCTCGCTTGCTATCCCTCGCTCTCTCTCCCTCCCTTGTTCTCCTTCCCTCGCTCTCCCTCGCTTGCTCTCCCTCCCTCACTCTCCCTCGCTCCCTTGCTTGCTCTCCCTCCCTCGCTTGCTCTCCCTCACTTGCTTTCCCTCTCTCTCCCTCCCTCCCTTACTCTCCCTCCCTTGCTCTCCCTCCCTTGCTCTCCCTCCCTCCCTCCTTCGCTCTCCCTCCCTCCCTTGTTCTCCCTCCCTCCCTTGCTCTCCCTCGCTTACTCTCCTCTCTCACTCTCCCTCACTCCCTCGCTCTCCCTCCCTCGCTCTCCCTCCCTTGCTCTCCCTCCCTCCCTCGCTCTCCCTCCCTCGTTCTCCCTCCCTCCCTCGCTCTCCCTCGCTTGCTCTCCCTCCCTCACTCTCCCTCACTCCCTTGCTTGCTCTCCCTCCCTCGCTTGCTCTCCCTCCCTCGCTTGCCCTCCCTCGCTTGCTCTCTACTCCCTCGCTCTCCCTCCCTTGCTCTCCCTCCCTCCCTCGCTCTCCCTCGCTTGCTATCCCTCGCTCTCTCTCCCTCCCTTGTTCTCCTTCCCTCGTTCTCCCTCCCTCCCTCGCTCTCCCTTGCTTGCTCTCCCTCCCTCACTCTCCCTCACTCCCTTGCTTGCTCTCCCTCCCTCGCTTGCTCTCCCTCCCTCGCTTGCCCTCCCTCGCTTGCTCTCTACTCCCTCGCTCTCCCTCCCTTGCTCTCCCTCCCTCGCTCTCCCTCCCTCGCTCTCCCTCGCTTGCTATCCCTCGCTCTCTCTCCCTCCCTTGTTCTCCTTCCCTCGCTCTCCCTCGCTTGCTCTCCCTCCCTCACTCCCTTGCTTGCTCTCCCTCCCTCGCTTGCTCTCCCTCACTTGCTCTCCCTCTCTCTCCCTCTCTTCCTTGCTCCCCCTCCCTTGCTCTCCCTCCCTTGCTCTCCCTCCCTCCCTCCCTCCCTCGCTCTCCCTACCTCCCTTGTTCTCCCTCCCTCCCTCGCTCTCCCTCGCTTGCTCTCCTCCCTCACTCTCCCTCACTCCCTCGCTCTCCCTCCCTCCCTCGTTCTTCCTCCCTCACTTGTTCTCCCTCCCTCACTTGCTCTCCCTCTCTTGCTCTCCCTCCCTCACTTGCTCTTCCTCCCTTGCTCTCCCTCCCTTGCTCTCCCTCCCTCGCTCTCCCTCCCTCCCTCCCTCATTCTCCCTCCCTCCCTCGCTCTCCCTCGCTTGCTCTCCTGCCTCACTCTCTCTCCCTCCCTCGTTCTCCCTTACTCACTTGCTCGCCCTCGCTTGCTCTCCCTCCCTCACTTGCTCTCCCTCGCTTGCTCTCCCTCCCTCACTTGCTCTCCCTCGCTTGCTCTCCCTCCCTCCCTCGCTTGCTCTCCCTCCATCGGTCTCCCTCCCTCGCTCTCCCTCGCTTGCCCTCCCTCCCTCGTTCTCCTTCCCTCCCTCGCTCTCCCTCTCTTGCTCTCCCTCCCTCACTGTCCCTCGCTTCCTCACTTGCTCTCCCTCCCTTGCTTGCTCTCCCTCGCTTGCTCTCCCTCGCTTGCTCTCCCTCCCTCGCTCTCCCTCCCTCCCTCGTTCTCCCTCCCTCCATCGCTCTCCCTCACTTGCTCTCCCTCCCTCACTCTCCCTCGCTCCCCCGCTTGCTCTCCCTCCCTCGCTCGCTCTCCCTTGCTTGCTCTCCCTCCCTCGCTTGCTCCCCGTCACTCTTCCTCCCTCGCTCTCCCTTGCTTGCTCTCCCTCCCTAACGCTCCCTCGCTTGCTCTCCCTCGCTCTCCCTCCCTCCCTTGCTCCCTCGCTTGCTCTCCCTCCCTCGCTCTACCTCGATTGCTCTCCCTCCCTCCCTCGCTCTCCCTCCCTCTCTCGCTCTCCCTCACTTGCTCTCCCTCCCTCACTCTCCCTCGCTCCCTCACTTGCTCTCCCTCCCTCGCTTGCTCTCCCTCGCTCTCCCTCCCTCCCTCACTCACTCGCTTGCTCTCCCTCCCTTGCTCTCCCTCCCTCGCTCTCCCTCGCTTGCTCTCCTTCCCTCCCTCGCTCTTCCTCCCTCCCTCATTCTCGCTCCCTCACTCTCCCTCACTTGCTCACCCTCCCTCACTGTCCCTCGCTCGCTCTCCCTCCCTCACTTGCTCTCCCTCGCTTGCTTTCCCTCGCTGTCACTCCCTCCCTCGCTTGCTCCCCCTGCCTCCTTCGCTCTCGCTCCCTCCCTCATTCTCCCTCCCTCCCTCACTCTCCCTTGCTTGCTCTCCCTCCCTCACATTCCCTCGCTCCCTCGCTTGCTCCCTCCCTCGCTTGCTCCCTCCCTCGCTTGCTCTCCCTCGCTTGCTCTCCCTCCCTAGCTTGCTCTCCCTCGCTTGCTCTCCCTCGCTCTCCCTCCCTCCCTCGCTCCCTTGCTTGCTCTTCCTCCCTCGCTTGCTCTCCCTCCCTTCCTCGCTTTCCCTCCCTCCCTTGTTCTCCCTCCCTCACTCACTCTCCCTTGCTTGCTCTCCCTCCCTAACTCTCCCTCGCTTGCTCTCCCTCACTTGCTCTCCCTCGCTCTCCCTCCCTCCCTTGCTCTCCCTCTCTCGCTCTCTCTCGCTTGCTCTCCCTCCCTCGCTCTCCCTCGCTTGCTCTCCCTCCCTCACTCTCCCTCACTCCCTTGCTTGCTCTCCCTCCCTCACTTGTTCTCCCTCGCTCTCCCTCCCTCCCTCGCTTGCTCTCCCTCTCTCGCTCTCCCTCCCTTGCTTTCTCTCGCTTGCTCTCCCTCCCTCGCTCTCCCTTCCTCCCTCGTTCTCCCTCCCACACTCGCTCTCCCTCGCTTGCTCTCCCTCCCTCGCTCTCCCTTCCTCCCTCGTTCTCCCTCCCACACTCGCTCTCCCTCGCTTGCTCTCCCTCCCTCCCTCACTCTCCCTCGCTCCCTCACTTGCTCTCTCTTGATCTCCCTCCCTCCCTCTCTCTCTCGCTTGCTCTCCCTCCATTGCTCTCCCTCCCTCGCTCTCCCTCGCTAGCTCTCCCTCTCGCTTGCTCTCCCTCCATTGCTCTCCCTCCCTCGCTCTCCCTCGCTCCCTCGCTTGCTCTCCCTCGCTTGTTCTCCCTTGCTCTACCTCCCTCCCTCGCTTGCTCTCCCTCCCTTGCTCTCTCTCGCTTGCTCTCCCTCCCTCCCTCGCTCTTCCTCCCTCCCTTGTTCTCCCTCCCACACTCGCTCTCCCTCGCTTGCTCTCCCTCCCTCACTCTCCCTTGCTCCCTCACTTGCTCTCCCTCCCTCGCTTGCTCTCCCTCGATCTCCCTCCCTCCCTTGCTCTCCCTCCCTCGCTCTCCCTCCCTTGCTCTCTCCGCTTGCTCTCCCTCCCTCCCTCGCTCTCCCTCCCTCGTTCTCCCTCCCACACTCGCTCTCCCTCACTTGCTCTCCCTCCCTCACTCTCCCTCGCTCCCCCACTTGCTCTCCCTCCCTCGCTTTCTCTCCCTCGATCTCCCTCCCTCCCTCCCTCTCTCTCTTGCTCTCCCTCCATTGCTCTCCCTCCCTCGCTCTCCCTAGCTTGCTCTCCCTCTCGCTTGCTCTCCTTCCATTGCTCTCCCTCCCTCGCTCTCCCTCGCTCCCTCGCTTGCTCTCCCTCGCTTGTTCTCCCTTGCTCTCCCTCCCTCCCTCGCTCCCTCATTTGCTCTTCCTCCCTTGCTCTCTCTCGCTTGCTCTCCCTCCCTCCCTCGCTCTCCCTCCCTCGTTCTCCCTCCCACACTCGCTCTCCCTCACTGGCTCTCCCTCCCTCACTCTCCCTTGCTCCCTCGCTTGCTCTCCCTCCCTCGCTTGCTCTCCCTCGCTCTCCCTCCCTCCCTCGCTTGCTCTCCCTCCATTGCTCTCCCTCCCTCGCTCTCCCTCGCTTGCTCTCCCTCCATCCCTCGTTCTCGCTCCCTCCCTTGCTCTCCATCGCTTGCTCTCTCTCGCTCGCTCCCTCGCTTGCTCTCCCTCCCTCGCTTGCTCTCCCTCGCTCTCCCTCCCTCCCTCGCTCCCTCCCTCACTCTCACTCCCACCCTCGTTCTCCCTCCCTCACTCTCCCTCCCACCCTCGTTCTCCCTCCCTCACTCTCCCTCGCTCTCTTGCTCGCTCTCCCTCGCTTGCTCTCTCTCGCTTGCTCTCCCTCCCTCCCTCGCTTGCTCTCCCTCCCTCTCTCCCTCCCTCGCTCTCCCTCGCTTGCACTCCCTCCCATGCTCTCCCTCCCTCCCTCGTTCTTCCTCCATCCCTCGCTTGCTCTCCCTCCCTCACTCTCCCTCGCTTGCTCTCCCTCCCTCGCAATCCCTCCCTCGCTCTCCCTTGCTTGCTCTCCCTCCCTCCCTCGCTCTCCCTCCCTCCCTCTTTCTCCCTCCCTCCCTTGCTCTCACTCGCTCCCTCGCTTGCTCTCCCTCCCTCACTTGCTCTCCTGCTTTCCCTCGCTTGCTCTCCCTCCCTCACTCTCCCTCACGCTCCCTCCCTCGCTCTCCCTCGCTTGCTCTCCCTCCCTCGCTCTCCCTCCCTCCTTTGTTCTCCCTCCCTCCCTTGCTCTCCCTCGCTTGCTCTCCGTCCCTCACTCTCCCTCGCTCCCTCGCTTGCTCTCCCTCCCTCGCTTGCTCTCCCTCCCTCCCTCGCTCTCCCTCACTTGCTCTCCCTCACTCTCCCTCGCTAGCTCTCCCTCCCTCGCTCTCCCTCCTCACCCTGCCTGTGTTTGCTCGGGCTGTGACAGCTTCCAGGTGCAACAACACAGCCGCGTCCGAGCACTTCAAAGGTCTTTAAAAGACCATTGGCATGTTAATGAGGCTTTGTTCACCTCTCAGCGCCCCTGTAGTCCCACTCTGACTATGGCGGGAATCGCCCGGCCCCCACAGGGCGGCCGAGTCTGAGTCACGCTCTAGTTGCAGACATATAATTTAATTTAATTTGCGGGTTTGTAGAGCGCTTGAATAAACTCCCGAGGGAGTATCTCCGCGCTATCTGACTGCTGAACCTGCAGGAGATCGAATTCCATGGCTCCAATCTAGTTCTTAAACTGTGTGGTTAGACCTGGAACAAGAACGTCTTCAGCTTTTTTCTGAAGGCCAGATGATTTTCAAGCTGCCTAAGCTGGAGACGGAGACCGTTCCAAATCCTCGGTCCCCTCACAGACAGAGCCTTACCCCCTTGCCTTACCCGCTTGATCCTAGGAATGGTGAGAAGCATTTGGTCACTGGACCGTAGAGCACGAGAAGGAACATACGGCACAAACTTGTCTGCCAGATAGGAGGGACCCAAACCATGAAGTCCTTTGTGGACCGTACAACAGATCTTAAAAACAACTAAAAAAACTCTGGTACAATGTCTGCAAGGTCCGCGGGCCGCCAGGGAAGGCTTCCCGGGTCGGCACCGGCCCGCGGGCCGTACTATGAGTACCCCTGCTCTAGAGGGCAGAAGCTTGCCCGCGCTGGAGCGTGATTGATTGAAGCTGCTCCCAGAGGACTATGACTGCCGAACAATTTGTGAGCCGTTGAGAGGCTACGGAGTGTTTCTGGTCAGGCTCAGTACCAGTTCGGAACGCATTCTTAACAACGGGCATTGCTGAGCCATTGGTCGTGTGGATACACTTCGAGAAAGACATATACCACTGCAGAATTTCTACTTGGAGATAAGTACATTAACCCTTGGTTCCTTTATTTTTTCTTAACGAGGAGGGTTGGGCCACCACTTCATGCTTGATCTCTGACTCTTGGTGAAGAAAAGACTTTATTGTTTCTTTATTTTAGCCTTTTGTGCCATTTTTCCTTGGAGCGCTTGTGGCAGCATTTACTTGTAAGTTTGGCATATAGGTTATAATCTGTATATATGCATGAGGGAGGGTGAGGGTTCCACTCATGTATGTTGTGTTGTGTCTTATCTGCAGAAGTGAAGACTACGGGCCCGATTCACAGAATGAACTTAAGACTCAATCCTAAATTTACTACTGTTTTGGTATTCACAGATTGCACTTACTACTTTTGGTATTCACAGAATGAACTTACTACTTTTGGCATTCACAGAATGCACTTACTACTTTTGGTATTCACAGAATGAACTTACTCATTTCGGTATTCACAGATGTTAGGACTCCTAACTTAAGGACTCCTAAATGCCTTCTGTGAATACCGAAAGTCTTAAAATTAGGATTTTTCTCAATTTAGTAGTAGTAAAGTTAGGACTTTACTTCAACGTATACATGAGCCCCCTCGCGGCCATCGCTCGCCAACACAACCTCAACATCATCTCCTACGCTGATGACACTCAACTGATCCTCTCATTCACCAAAGACCCTAACATCGCCAAAACCAATCTACATGAAGGAATGAAAGAAGTAGCCGAGTGGATGAAGCACAGCCGTCTGAAACTGAATTCAGACAAAACAGAAGTCCTTATCTTAGGTACCTCCCCCTCCGCCTGGGACGACTCTTGGTGGCCAGAGGCCCTTGGAAAAGCACCCACCCCGACGGACCACGCACGGAACTTGGGCGTCATTCTGGACTCCTCACTCTCGATGACCAGACAAGTCAACGCCGTTTCATCGTCTTGCTTCAACATTCTCCGCATGTTCAAAAAAACATTTCGCTGTATCCCCACCGAAACTAGAAAAACCGTCACCCACGCACTGGTTACAAGCCGCCTGGACTACGGAAACACCCTATACGCCAGTACCACTGCAAAACTTCAGAAAAGACTCCAACGCATCCAGAACGCATCAGCCAGACTCATACTAGACATCCCGCGTAAAGACCACATTTCTGGTCACCTAAAAGACCTCCACTGGCTCCCCGTCAATAAGAGGATAACATTCCGCCTCCTAACCCACGCACACAGAGCACTTTACGAACTTGGGCCCGAATGCCTCAACACACGACTCTCCTTCTACACACACCCCCCCCCCCCCCGCCAGCTACGCTCTTCCAATCAAGCCCTTGCTTCTGTACCTCGCATCAACAAAACCACCATGGAAGGAAGATCCTTCTCCTACCTAGCGGCTAAAACCTGGAACTCACTTCCCATTCACCTTCGCCTCACTCAGAACCACCTAGCATTCAGAAAGCAACTTAAAACCTGGATAGTCGACAAGTAATTCCTCACCCTTCCTCAAGCGCCTTGAGACCCTCTGAGTATGTAGCGCGCTATATAAATTCATTGAATTGAATTGAATTGAATAAATGCCTTCTGTGAATACCGAAAGTCTCGGTATTCACAGAAGGCATTTAGGCGTCCTAAAGTTTGTAGTCCTAACTTTACTACTACTAAATTGAGAAAAATCGTAATTTTAGGACTTTCGGTATTCACAGAATGCATTTAGGAGTCCTGAAGTTAGGAGTCCTAACTTCTGTGAATACCGAAATGAGTAAGTTCATTCTGTGAATACCAAAAGTAGTAAGTGCATTCTGTGAATGCCAAAAGTAGTAAGTTCATTCTGTGAATACCAAAAGTAGTAAGTGCAATCTGTGAATTCCAAAACAGTAGTAAGTTTAGGATTTAGTCTTAAGTTTATTCTGTGAATCGGGCCCCACAACTCCATGGTGCACGCTGATGAGTGATCTTGCTGCAACAACTTTATTGATTCATTTATCCCTTTTTTTCCCTTTCCCCTGCTGTGATAGTCTGTGGAGTGTTATAGATATATACTCGCAGGTGGTGCCAGAAACGAGGAAAAGGTCACTTAGCTTCAGTCATCACTACCGCTGTATCCGGCTTCAAGGTTAGTTAACCGTCTGTGGTGTGACACTGGTCCTCCACACCCCTTCACCATCCCCATCAGACGTGTCACAAGAAATGAACAGCCCACAAAGCAGAAACAGCAAAGAAGGGACAGATAGAAAAACCTTTGCAAAGTGAGAAGGCAGGAACCTGCACAAACAAGATAAAAGTGCAGGGAGTGTCTGATAGTGGATAGTGGATGGAAGATGCGTGAAGTGGATCTACCAGCATTGGTAGTCGGCATGCTGACATTTGATTGCACCGTCCGCAGGCTTTTGAGCAGAGCTTTGGGCACCAACACTCTTTCTTTTACAAATTAAACAATGACCCCCACCCTTCATTAGGATGTTTTTAAGGCCACAAACAACTGTTTAGCTTGAATATTTATCCTGAAGGAAATAGCGATAGTTTGTTGTTCACTCGCAAGTTCACATGTCTGGGCTAACTACGAATCTCACTGGACAGTTGGATTGAGGCTAACTATCATTGGATAGGATATAAACTGTCCCTTTTAACTTTAAGGAGCTCCGCACATCACTGAAGAGGAAGCTGAAGATCAGAGACAAGAAGCTTTCGCCCTCCTACAGGTCAGTGCTAGACCCCCTAGGACCAGGGTAGTAACTCTATTGCTGCTGAAGGACCCAGGAGGCTGACTGCCTATGATGAAAGGACTTGTCCTGATCACCCAGAGTCCAAGTTCAGTGTTCAGCCATTTCAGGTAATATAGTCGGAGACTCTGAGCTTACCATGGCCAGGCGCCCGTAATCACAACCATGCCCAACGTTTATTCATCCTGTGAGGGGTCCACAAAGCTGCATATTTCATGCAAAGCTACAGGAGATCTTCACTCTGTGCCCATGAAGATGTAAGGCTGCTGCGCCTCAACCCTGCACTTCCCTTTGTGTCTGATGAACCCTACACTGCAGGGGAGTCATCTTCACAGATTCCCTTGGGAGCCTGTGTTCTACACCATGCATTGCTGCATCATCTTCTGACACCGAGGACTGTGTAACTCCATGTGCTACACCATGTACTTCACACTGAACCCTTTGAGTACCACATGAGATCCAAAAACATCCAAGCACATTTCTTCTGTCCTGTGTACCTCAAGGTATACAATCTATAATATTGGTGCTCTGACAGACACACTTCATGCTCTTTTGCAGTTTCTTATAAAGGTCTCACAGAGTATTCACTTACCATCCATACACACCCACAAACTTACCTTGTGATTTTGGGCAGGATCCACAGGGTTCATTGCGATCCGTGAATACCCATTGACATATCTTGTGTGCTCTGCAACCTTTTCTATGACGATCATAGTGCATAACCTGTGATCCCTCAAAGCTGACATATCTATACCTTGTATTCTTCTGTGGAAATTGCAGAATGTCTTCACTTGTGAATACTGAGTACCTACATATATACTATGTGGTCTTGTGCACCCTTCTCTATTGGATCTGCAGGGGACATTTTGATTTCTTAACACCCCAAAACATATACTGTACCCTTTAAAGACCTAACAAGTGAATTCACTTTTGGTAACTCAATCAATCAATCAGGTTTTATAAAATGCAGTTAATCACCCGATAGGGTATCCAGGAACCCGCAGGCCCCGGAAGGTTATTTGAACATTCAGGTCTTGAGGGCCATTCGGAATTCCAGAAGTGAGGTAATGGTCCGAAAGTGCGTGGGGAGGCTGGTCCAGGTCTTTGCTGCTAGCCTGCGATGTGGAAGAAGGAGCATCCTCCATTTCTGCTTCAGTAGATGCGGGGAGTACGGGCAATTGAATGGAGGTGGAGAGTAGTCATCTCGATGGTTGGTTAAAGTTCAGGCGCTGATTAAAGTAGGCAGCTCCTTGGTTTTTGTTGGACTTGGACCTTTTTGCAGGGTTGTCCCTGAACTTTTTGCCTTCCTCATCTATTTGTTCTGACCTGTTGTTGGCTGTTTTATGACTCTGGGCATTTGACCACTGCTGATCAGTGCATATGCTCTTCCTATTGTAAATTGATGTATGGATTAGTGACTCCATGATTGGCTGATTTGGTTTACTTGTCAGACCTAGTACAGTGCACTGAGTGTGCCCAGGGCTTGTAATTCCAAATGCTGCTAGTGGGCTTGCAACACTGGTTGTGCCACCCACAGAAGCAGCCTTGTAAAATGTGTCTCATGTCTGCCATTGCAGAGCCTGCGGGCAGTCTGGTACTGCCATGCTGACTGGGCAAGTGCACCCACTTGCCACTCCCTAAACCTTCCCTTTTCTTCATATCAGTCACCCTATGGTAGGCCCGAGGGCAGGGTGCATTGCAAGTATAAGGTAGGACATGCCCTGGTGTTTGTGGCATGTCCGAATATTGAATTACAGCCTTTTTCGTTTTTCACTATTGCAAGGCTACCTGTTCTCCATAGGCCAGAATGGGCAGCTAGATTATTACATCTCATAATCCTAACTGACTCAGGGAACATGGTGGAAATTCAAGTTTAGTATGCCTGAACTCATAATGATAAAATACATATTTTAATAAAGTTGCTTTTAACATTCTGTGTTTGAAAATACCACTTTTAGAAAGTAGGTATTTTCTTGTCTAACCTTCCAAGCTTGCCTCTGCTAGGTTTTGTATTCCTTGTCTGGAGTTTGAGCGACAGGGCTGGGGTATTCCAGGAGACAGGGTGAGTCCGCTCAGTGGTGAATAGCGAGATCTGCATCTAGATGGGAGGGAGGAGTTGCACCTGGGAACTGAATAGGACTGTGACTGCCCCCCAAAGTGCTGACCCCACCCCCTGTGGTGAATCTGATGTTTCTGCCATGCACTGTGAAAGGAAAGAAGGAGTCATGTAAACAGAGTGCTCCAGAACTGGTTTGGACAGGGCAAAGGCCCCTCTGCCCTCAGAGGACAAAAGATTTCAGGGTATAAGTATTGGGAACCTGATCCCAAGAATTTACTTTTGGGCTACAAGAAGAAACCTTTGCTAAGGAGAGGAGAGGATAGAAACCTGAAGAAACTGAGGAGAGACTATCCCTAAGCTGAAGTGCTGCTTAGGGGGTTGGCCTGCAGTAGTTGCCTGACTGCCAAAGAAAAGAGAAAGAACTTTGTGTACTTTATTTTCAACATGTGAAGGGTCTACAAGGGCTTGGAACAGAGCTTGCCTTCTGCTGAAGTCTCAGGGACAACAGACTTCAACCACCAGCTCCCCAGTGTTTGTTTTGGAGGTGCCTGCTGCTGTTTTGGGCCTTCTGAGGGACTGCGTTTCGCAAGGAGCTATAAGCGCGACTCAACAAAGAAGAAGCATGTCGCCATTGCATCTATAATGTCGGCGCTGTAGCTGTCGTATTGCACCGCATCGAGAGAAGCGTCTTGCAACGAAGAGGAAGTGTGTCGCCATTGCTGCTGCTGCCGTCGTATCGTGAATGTCGGAGCTGTAGGTGTCGTATTGCACCACATCAAGAAAAGCTCCTCGCATCCCCCGGAGAAGCGCGCAGCCGTCTGAGCTGCTGCCATTGCATCTTGGATGTCGCCGCTGTAGTTGTCGCATTGTGCGGAAGCCTCTCGCAACGTCGGAGAAGAGTGCCGCAGCCGAGGCTGTTGCCGTTGCATCGCTGAACAAGGGTGTCACCGCTGCAGTTGAAGCATCGAACCGAGACTTCTCGCATCATCGGGCAAGCGTGCCACATATGGAAGATCTTCACGTCTTTATTTCTTTGCACTGGAACTTTGCCGCATTTCCATCGCTGCAACATTGCTTGTTGTGGAAGCGCAACGCATCGTAAGGTACATTGACGCAAAGTGTTGCATCTTAAGAACTGAACTAAGCTAAAACTACCATCTTAAGTATAGTATTGTGGATTTTTGTCGTTTGTGGTCTTGTGTAAAGTCTATATAAAGAATACTTATTTTGATATAAAATCTGGTGTGGTGTCCATCTGTAGTGTTGTCAATGGATTACTGTATGTGTTCACAAATGCTTTACACAGTGGGATGTGGGTCACTCGGGGAATGGCGAGGATGAGTCTGGCTGAGCCGTTCGGTATGGTTTGAAGTCTCTGTAGATAGTGTGCGGCGATTCCTACATCGAGGGCATTGCCATAGTCCTGTCATCTGGTAATGAGGGCTGCTATCACAGTGTGTCTCGTGTGTAGGGGTAGCCATTTGAAGATCTTACGTAGCATGCACAGAGTGAGGAAGCAGGTGGAGGAATCGGTGTTGATCTGTGATTTCATGGTGAGCTTGTTGGCAATGATGATTCAGAGGTTTCTAGTGTGGTCGGCGGGAGTGGTTGCGAGTGCTATGTCTGAGGGCCACCAGGAGTGGTTCCATGTGTTGCTGCTGTTGCCAAATATCAGTACTTCCATCTTGTCTGTGTTCAGCTGCAGGCAGTTGTCCTTCATCCAGTCAGCGACATTTGTTAAGCATCTGTGTAAGTGGGTTCAGGTGGTGGTGGAGTCGTCTGTGAGTGAGAGGATGAGTTGGGTGTTGTCTGCATAGGAAATTATGTTGAGAACATGGGATCTGATGATGTTGCCCAGTGGGATCATATGGTTGTATGACAGGGGCACACATGGCTAAACCACACATGCCTCTACAACTGTGCCTGAACAAAGAATGTGTCTGAACAACGCATTCCTTTACCACACATGTCTATACCATGGAAGTTTGTGGTAAAGGCATGACTGGTAAAGGGATATGTGTGGTAAAAATCACCGCCCCAGCCCACCGCCCTGAGCCATAAAACCATTTGGATTCTCGGAGACCGAAAAACTACTCCAACCCCCTGTGAGCCCTACACACGAACTAAAATCCCCCTGAGCCCGAAAAACTACCCAACCCCTCCCCCCTTATCCGTAAAAACGACCTGACCCTCCTGAGCCCTAAAACGACCTGGCTCCCTCCTGACCCCTACATACTACTCTGACCCCTCTGAGCCCCTAAACTCTACCCGATCCTCCCTGAGCCTTAAAAACTACCCTCACCCATCCAAAACCCGGCCCCAGGCCCACTTACCAGTCCTTTCCTGATCCTTCCTCTTCCTGTGCCCACCCATTCCAGAATATACACTGCGCACAGTCTTAACTAAGCACATGCGTGGTTAAGGCATGCATGGTTCCCCTTGTGGGAAAACAACACGTGTTGCTCAGCCCACATAGTAAAGGCCATTTCCCGGGTCATAAATGCATTGAAGAGCGTGGGGCTGAGGGATGAGCCCTGGAGGACACTGCAGGTGATTGCCTTGGGTACAGAGGTGAGAGGTGGGAGGTGGATCCTCTGGGTTCTCCTGGTGAGGAAGGAGTTGATCCAGCTGAGTGATTCCTCTTGTATGCCGATGTGGTGTTGAAGGCTGCCGAGAGGTCAAGGAGGTTCAAAGATACGGTTTCTCCTCTGTCAAGGAGGGTTCGATGTCATCAGTGTCTGCAATTAAGGTGATTTTGGTGCTGTGATCAATGCGGAAGCCTGATTGGGAGGCATTGAGTAGCTGGTTCTGCTCCAGGTGTGTCATGAGTTGATTGTTGAGGATCTTTTCCAATACCTTCGCTGGGAATGGGCGCAGGGAGATTGACCTGTAGTTTTTGAGTTTGTTGGGGTCGGCGCAGGATTTTTTGAGTAGTGTTCAGACTTCTGCGTTTTCCAGGCATCAGGAAATGTTGCGGAGGTGATAGAGGTGTTGAGTAGGGTGGTGAGTTCCTGGCCGATCCTTTGGTTTCTGAGGTTGAAGATGTGGTGTGGTTATGGGTCTGTGAGAGCTCCTGAGTGGATGAATCTCATAGTGGTGTCTGAGGTGTGTTGTGGTGGGGCTGGTGGGTGGGCTGGTGTGTGTTTAGTGGCAGTTGAAGTGGCAATGAGTGCAGGTGAAAAGTCCTACCGTAGAGCGTGGGTCGGCGTTGTGGCAGTGTTTGTTGCAGTGATCATGGTCGAGGGTGTAGAGCTCGGTGATGGTGTATCTTTGGGTGGAGGGAGGGCTAGGCATTGTGGCCCTGGGCATGGTCCAGGTGCAGAAGGGTCCTGACAGGCTTGTAGCAGCCTGCCCGCTACACACATCCACTGCTTAGTTGCGCTGCAGCCTCCATTAGGTAGGTCCTGGGGTGGGCAGGCATCTGTTGATGGGAAGAACAGTAAGTTGGATATCCCGGTCAGGAATCCCCAGGGGGAAACCTGGGTAGCTGCAGGTGTCACTGGATCAGACTGCAACTGGCTAGGTGTCCAGGCCACCATCTACACACATACTGTGTGCTCCTCTGCCGGTTCTTCCTCTGTGGAATTTACATTGTCTTCACTTGCGAATCCTGAGTACCCACATACACTTATTGTACAGACTTCTGGTTGGGGCCTAGGGGTACATTATGATCCGTAAACATCCACACACATACCTAAAGCTCTTCAGCAGCCTCCTCTGGGTAATTTCCGGAGCCTTTTGATTCCCTGAGCAACCACAGACATACCCTGTTCTCTTCTGCAACCTCCTCAATGGCATACACAGGTAGGGTGACCAGCCATGCCATAGGGACAAAGCTTTTCCATTTTGGGCTTTTGATATTACATATCAGTGCATCCTGGGAGATGTGGTCTTGGGTCATTTTACTGGACTCTATTACTTCAACACACTGGATCAAAATGATATCAAAAGGCAACGTCTAGGAATGGAAAAATTGTATACCAGTGACACAGAGCCTTCTGTTCACCCTATACAAAGGGTGACTTTTGACCTCTGAACACTTACACATATACCTTGGGCTCTCCAGTTGCCCCTTGGTGTGGCTCACCAAGTGACTTTGTGATCTCTGAATTTTCACAGACATACCTAGTGGTCTTCCATTGTGGTTCCAAAACACCCAAACACATCACGTGCTCTTCGCAGGTTCATCAGTGGGGATCACACTGTGTCTTTGTGAACCTTGTACAACCAAAGACATACCTTGACCTTGTATCCAGCCCCTTCTATGAGACTCAAACAACCTTTGATCCCTAAAATCCTACGTAAATACTGTGCATTCCTTTGTGGGACTTGTGTGTCCTTAGTGAACTCTGACTACACACTCACCTACCGTGTGCTCTTGGACAACTATCTGGGTGCACCCCAAATCATTATCCTCCATCTTGTGAGTTGCATCCTACCTGTGCCCCAGATTGAGGTGAGCAGAGTCCAGGAAGTGGTAAGGAGGTAGACTAGTGCTGTCTCTTTCCTAAAAAAGTTTAAAAACGATTTTCCCTACCTGTGATTGCCTCATCTTATTTTTCTCTTATTAAATGTATTTAACTGTCTTTGCCTGTGGTTGTTACAGTTTAATATTGTAGTTTTAACCTGCCAGTGATTGCATAGTTTATCTTATGTTTTTGAGTTTAAACTTGTGGCTTGTCCTCCCTGTGATTGCTTCCATTTAACCTGTTGAATTGTGGGATTTGCAGTCCAAACTCTCTAGTTGTTCACTCTCATTCCCAGGGACTATCAGTTTTTCCCTCCAAATGTCTTCTTTGTTCTGTGCTAAGATCTGTATGTTAAGCAGCGCACCCCCAGTGACCATTTTGTGTTAACAAGTCAGTGAAACCAGCTCCCACCTTCCCCCTGAGACAGTAATAATCTGCTGTAAGCTGTTTAAACTGTGTTTAATAGGGACTGTGCACTTCTTTTTTTGGCCAGGAGAGGGAGTAAAGTTTTATACAAATAGTGTTGCTAGAGTACAAGTTTGTTGCGGCCTTACCAAAGAGTGGATTGAGCATGTCTGTCTCCCAGGAGATCTGTGAATAGAGCAGCTCCCCAGTTCCAGCCCCACACCCAGGCCAGCAGACCTAGGACTGCTATTGGTTTTCCACAGCTCCAAGCAAATCTGAGCCCCCCCTCTCACACCTGCCCAGGCCCCTTAAGGCTTTGCTGGGTGCACCCCAAATCATTCTCCTCCATCTTGTGAAGTGCAGCCTACCTGTGGCCCAGATTGCAGTGAGCAGAGTCCAGGAAGTGGTAAGTAGGCAGACTAGTGCTGTCTCTTTCCTAAAAATGTTTTAAAACAATTTTCCCTACCTGTGATTGCATCATCTTATTTTTTTCTTATTACATTTCTTTAACTGACTTTGCCTGTGGTTGTTACAGTTTAATATTGTAGTTTTAACCTGCCAGTGATTGCATAATTTATCCCATATTTTTGTGTTTAAACTTGTGGATTTTCCTGCCTGTGACTGCTTCCATTTAACCTGTTGAATTGTGGGATTTGCAGTCCAAACTCTGTAGTTTTTCACTCTCATTCCCCGTGACTATCAGTTTTTCCCTCCAAATGTCTCCTTTGCTCTGTGCTAAGACCTGTATGTTAAGCAGTGCACCCCCAGTGACCATTTTGTGTTAGTAAGTCAGTGAAACCAGCCCCCCTTCCTTCTGGGACAGCAGTAATCTGCTGTAAGCTGTTTAAACTCTGTTTCATAGGGACTGTGCACTTCGTTTTTTGGCTTGGAGAGGGAGTAAAGTTTTATACGATTAGTGTTGTTAGAGGACAAGTTTGTTGGGGCCTTACCTGCAGAAGTCCACAGTTTGGATTGAGCCGGTCTGTTTCCTAGGAGATTTCTGAATAGAGGAACAGCTTCCAACTCCCTGGCCAGCAAACCTTGTCTGAGGTAGCTGGGACCTTATATAGTCTGATATTGTTAGGTACATGTGTACACTGATTGGTGGTTGTATCTGATGTTTCTATTGGATTAGGGTTAGTTCCTTATTGGTTGGGTATTAGAGGGTTCTGATTGGTTTTTGGGTCTGTGATTCAATCAATGTAGGGTTGGGACTAGGGCTAGGGTTAGGATTTCTATTGGAAGTAGGGACTAGGGCTTCCTGTGTTATTGGTTGTTGGGACTAGGGTGGGACTAGCGCTAGGGTTAGGCCTTTAATTGGAAGTAGCGATTAGGGTTTCTAGCGTGATTGGTTGCTGGACTAGGTGTGGGACTAAGAGTAGGGTTAGGCTTCCTATTGGAAGTAGGGTCTAGGGCTTCCTGTGCCAGTGGGTGCTTGGACTAGGGCTAAGATTAACTGTAAGGTCCTTGTCTCCTATTGGTTCTAGATTTTAGGGCTAGTGTTGTGATTGGATAGTGTTAGGGCTAGGGTTCCCATTGGCTGACGGGGGTCACCTGACTACTAGGGCTATAAACGGCCAAGGCTTAGGGCTTCTCAGCCCGGGCATCGAAGCTAAGGGTGGAGAGAACAAGGGTGAGTGCCTGTTTGAGCCTGTTAAGGGTGGAGAAGACAAGGGTAAGTGCCTATTTGAGCCTGTTCGAGACTGGTCGGGACCAGGAACAGGAATGCTGCCCATTTTCCCATTCATTAATACCCACCCTACGTATTTGTCCCTCTGTATGTAAGCATTTATTTTCTCTATAGATATGTGCCTATCTTTGTGTATTGCTTTGTATAAACATGTACAATAATTATGTTGTTATAAAAACAAAAACAAAAAAAAATAAATCGGACAATATTCAGGGGTGTGAGGTTCTTGCCTTTTGTCTCTTCTTCTCACCCCATCAGTCATGTATGGGGTGATAGGCCTCCGGGCCCCCTGGGCATGTTCTTTGAAGAGCTCTATTCGGCTATTTCCACACTATGCCTCAGGTCCAAACACTGTCTGCTTTTAGGCGACTTCAACATCCACATGGACAGTGTGACTGACCCTGACAGCATTAAGCTCAAAGATATTACCTCTTCCTTAGGGATCATTCCCCACCTTCGGTCTCCCACCCATTGTAAGGGTCACACGTTGGTCCAGATATTTTCTACTGTCCCTGTAGTTCCGGCCTCTCTAGCTCCTGTTCTGTGGACAGACCACTTCTTAGCGGATTTTGAGATCCCCTGTACTGAGAAGGGCATCCACAGAGGACAGTGGCGTGAAGCACGCCCCTCCAGAGCATTCCACCGGGTCTCCCCTGTTATGCTAATGCAGGCTCTAGACACCCACCCATGCCCGCTAACGGGCACTTTGGAATCAGACATTGAGCTCCTCCAGCTCTGGCCGACTCAACGGCTAGCTGTCTTAGCCCCCCTCACCCCCACAGGACAGTCTCAGTTAAGGGTTCCGCCCCTTGGTTTTCACCGGCATTAGCCGACAAGCGACAGCAATGTAAAAAAGCAAAAGGGTGTGGCGTAAGCACTACGACGCCAGCTCGAAGGAAACCTATAGGGCCATGGTCAGAGACTACCATCGCGACATCACAGCTGGCAAAAAGTCCTATCTGGCTAGTAGGATTGAAGAGGCCTCCAGTTCCTGTAAAGAAATCTTCAGGATAGTTAAGGACTTCATCTCCCCTCCATGGTGTACTCCCAGTACCATGCACTCAGAGTCCTGGATCTCTGAACTTGCGGACTTTTTTGCCAGCAAGATTCAGACTATCCAGGCCTCCTTTGGAAAGGTGGACTCGCCTACCTTCTCTAAATGGCAACCTCCTCTCCCTTGTTCAAACTTTGTCGGCCCCGCCCTCTGGAACTTTCCTTCGTTGACCTTACAGGCTTCCCTGGACCTCCTTTCCAAATTGAAATCTGGCTCCCCTTTAAACCCCTGTCCGGCTAAATTCCTTGTGTCAATGGCTCCCAGCCTCAACCATCTCATCAACCCAATACTCAATCTCTCCCTTAGTACTGGTGAGGTTCCCCAACCATGGAAACAGGCTCTTATTCTGCCACTGCTTAAGAAACCTAATCAGAATCCGGACTCTCACGCCAATTACAGACCAATTTCCCTCCTGCCAGCGCTCGCAAAAGTGGTTGAGAAGCATGTTCATGCCACCCTGTCCCACTTTCTTGAAACGAATGATATACTCCATAAGTCACAGTCCGGTTTTCGCTCCAATCTTAGCAAGGAAACAGCGCTGCTCGAGGTCACCGAGGCCATTAAAGAAATCTTGGATAGAGGAGGCAAGGCCATGTTGGTCATGCTTGACCTCTCTGCGGCCTTCGACACCGTCCCCCATGACCGTCTCCTTTCTAGACTCTGGGAGATTGGTCTAAGGGGGACGGTGTTCCGGTGGTTTAGGTCTTTCCTCTCGAACCGCCAGCAAACGGTCTGGGCCCCCACTTACTCTGCCGCAATGCCGCCTTTGGAGGTCGGAGTACCACAGGGCTCAATTTTGAGCCCTTCGCTTTTTAACATCTATATGACCCCTCTGGCGGCATTGGCGGAGGACTGTGGAGCCCAGATCGTGTCGTACGCGGACAACACACAACTTCTGTTCACGTGCGACAAGGGCTGCGATTTTGACGGGACATCCATCCGGGGTTGTCTTGGGGCAGTGTTTGACTGGTTTAGTCATAATTGCCTCAAGTGCAACTCCGATAAGTCCGTAGTACTTTTCTTCGGCTGCCCCGCGGTTCCCAGATGGAAGGAGTGGTGGCCTCCTGCCATGTTCCCTCCCGCCAGCGACTCAGGGGTTGCTAAAAATCTGGGCACCCAGATTGACAACAGCCTCTCCTTTAAAACTCAGGTGGCTGGTCTGGCCGGCAAGTGTTTTGCGATCCTGAATATGCTGAGGAAGTTTTTGCCTCTTCTTTCTTTAGAGCATAGATTATTCTAACATACTATA
The DNA here is from genome assembly GCF_964263255.1 of Lissotriton vulgaris. Taxonomy (NCBI): domain Eukaryota; kingdom Metazoa; phylum Chordata; class Amphibia; order Caudata; family Salamandridae; genus Lissotriton; species Lissotriton vulgaris. The sequence goes on from NW_028243607.1 coordinate 219,969, forward strand.
CCTAGGTCTTCCGGACTTCCTCCTTGCGCGCCTCCAGGTCGTGCAAAACTCTGCTGCCCGGGCCATTTTCGGACTCACCAGGAGAGCCAGGGCCAGTGATCTTCTTAGAGCCCTTCACTGGTTGCCCATCAGGAAGTGAATCACCTTTAAGGCCCTGACCATTGCCTTTAAAGCCCTTCACGGTACTGGCCCTTGTTATCTTCGGAAACGCATCAGTTTCTATTTACCATCTAGATCTCTGCGATCTGCTACCCAGGCCAGGGCTGTTAACCCGGTGATCCGACGTGCGCGCTGCGGGGGGGGGGGCGGTCTTTTAAACATCTCGCCCCCCGGTTATGGAACGCTCTCCCGCTGTCTCTCAGATCCAACACCAACCTACTGGCTTTCAGGAAGGATCTGAAGACTCTGCTGTTCGCGCAGTGATTCTCTTCATTTTGTTCTCAGCTCCCCCCACTTTCTGCTTTCCACTCTGGGTCGGTGACGGTCTTTAGCGCCGGGACACTCCTCGGAGTAGCCGTGCGCTATAAAAGTACCCCTAATAACATAACATAACCCTATGTATGGATGTATGACGGTACAACGCGTACCGTCACAACGCGTGCTGTTACACCGCGTCCCTTACAACGCAAGCCGTTACCACGACTTGCGCTGGGGGCGCGGATTTCAAATAGTATAATTTACTATTCTAACACCAGTCCCCGTGGACACTAGGGAAGGTGTTGGAATAGTAAATTTACTATTTTTAATCTTCTAGCGCCCTCCAGCGCAAGTCGTGGTAATGACTTGCGTTGTAAGGGACGCGTCGTAACAGCACCGCGGGGAAACATCTGCGTTGTAACGGATGTTTCCCCTATGTATTTGTCCCTTTGTATGTAAGCATTTATTTTCTTTATAGATATGTGCCTATCTTTGTGTATTGCTTTGTATAAACATGTACAATAATTATGTTGTTATAAAAACAAAAACAAAAGAAAAAAAATCTTCTTTGGCCTACATGTACTTGCTTCGATAGGGCATCTATGTATCTCCATGTACTTGGATCTGTGTCTGTTACTTTTCTCCCAAAAAAGCATTTCCAATGCACTACCCTATTTCTCATCCTTTACTTCTCTCAATATATCTTCTACCCCATACCACTACAATGTTCCCCAAAATAACCCTTTCTTGATTCTCTCTTACTCTACCCCTCCTTGCAACATCTGACACGTCTTTAACTATACCGATCCTCCAAAACAAACCTTTCTAAACTCTTCCCTCTGACTCTTCCCCTCCAAAAACCCTTTTTACTCATCCAAAAGCCTCCTCCTACTGCTAAGACCTAAAAAAGAAACCCTTCACTCTTCTATCCCTCCACTATCATTTCCAATCAAAATAACAGACTAGCATGTTCACTTCTCTAATTCCATATTCCACAATACTAATTCACCACTAATCCTTTATGGGTTCTAGAGTAACGTGCTACTTGCCAACAAAGCGTTTCAACACCTCATCAATGTTACAAGCGCTATATAAATGCAAACCTTTTTTCCTTTTTACCCCTCCCTCACCCTTCTCAATCCAAATTACTGACAACATATCCACCACTCAAATTACTTCATATTTCACTATACAAATTTCAACACTAATTCTTTATGGGTTCCGGAGTAGCCTGCTACTCGCCAGAAAAGCGCTCCAACACCCCATCCGAGGTATCAGGTGCTATATGAATGCAAACCTTTCTTTCCCTTCTATCATACCGCTATCCTCACACAAAATAACTGACTAATATCCACCACTCAAATTACTTTCATATTTCACATAACTAATTCACCTCTAATCCTTTATGGGTTTCCGGAGTAGCATGCTACTCGCCAAAAAAAGCGCTTCAACACCCCATCAGGGGGTAGAAGCGCTATATAAATACAAACCTTCTTTCCTCTTCTATCTTTCTGCTATCCTTCTGAATCCAAATAACTGACTAACATACCCACCACTTGAAATGTACTTGCATGTTTCACTATACTAATTCAACACTAATCCTCAATGGGTCCCGGAGTAGCGTGTTACTTGCCAAAAAAGCGCTTCGACGCCTCGTCAGGGGTAGTAAGCGCTATACAAATGCATTTATAATACAAATACAATACAATCAATATGGGACTCACAGGGTGTCTTTGATCACAGAACACCTAGAAACTCCAGCACTGTATTCACTTGGGAATCTTGAACACCCTCACACACACATACCTTGTTCTCTTCTGCTGTCAACTCTGTGGGGTACACAGAGTGACTTGTAACCTCTAAATACTTACACACATAGCTCATGGTCTCTAGCTGCTTCTTTGTGGGCTCACAAAGTTACTTTCTGATCCCTGACTTTATCCAGACATACCCTGTGATCTTCACTTGTAGTTTCAGAACACCCACAACCGCACCTTGTAATCCTTTGCAGATTTTTCAGTGGGGCTCATGGTGTGACCTTGTGATCCCTAAATGCCACAGACATACCTTGTGCTCCTCTGCAGCCTCCTCTACAGGACTTGCGGAGTGTGTTTTATGCTCCTTGGACTCCCGGCACACCAAACATATCATCCTCTGATCCTCTGCACAGAACAGCTTCAATTTCTCCTCATGTTTCTCACACAGATTCTCCTCCTGGGGCCTCACGGGGGGCAGATAAAGTTGTTTCGCAATTTCCACCATGTTTCCCAGTTGTCTGTTCGGTCTGAGGTGTTTCCCGGGAGATATATCTCTGCACTGTGGACAGGGGACATTTTCATCTATTCCCTCCCAGATCTGAGTGATGCAGGAGCGGCAGAAGTTGTGTCCACAATCAATAGTCACTGGGTCAGAAAAATATTCCAAACAGATGGAACAAGTGGCCTCTTCCTGGAGGCTTCCGAGTTGAGATGCTGCCTGAGTTGCTGCCGCCATCATCAAAAAGCAGGAACTAAACTTAAGTTTCATTTCTCTCTCTTTGTGAAGTGGGTGTGTCTGCCCCTCTCTGTGTGCGCTGGAACTTCCAGGATCATGTTACAGCCACAGAGCAGGCAGAGAACTGCCACATGTTTTCTTTTTCTCAGGGCATGTACGTGTCAGGAGCTGTCACTTAAAAATGATTGTCTGTAATATCCTTTGTATTTTGAAATATATTGATTATAATAATTGTTTAAGAATTCGCAGCTTTAAAATACTTTTTAGACAATTTCTGTCTGCATTTGCTATTTTACGTTTATGCTTCAAAGCCTGTAAAATACCTGTATTGCTGCATTTTTAGGTTTTGCCTGAATAGCTCTTGCGCTGTGCTTGTGAAATCTAGAGTATTTAATATAAATCTTATAATGGGTTTACATCCCGCCCCCTTGCTTTTCTTGCTTTTCATTGGTTCCTATGCTTGACAATTGCTCCGCTTCTATTGGCTGTAGCATAGTATTTCCAAGGCCAAGATGCTGTTTCCATCTGCTTTTCTGGAACGATTTTTAAAGATTTTTACCTGCAGAGTGCTTGCGCTGTACTTGTTATTTGTAAAGTGCTGGCATTTCAGTTTGGAGGTTTAATTAGTTTGTCAACATTTTTCACCATCTTATCCGGTGTGTTTCATCTGCTTTCTATTTTAATCACGCTGGAAATGTTATTTCTTACACAAGGCTTGGCACACATTGTTTCCCAAGCATTGCTTTTAGCCCTGAGCTCCGCTCCTGGGTCAAACATAAGGTTTTGCAAACTACGAAAATTATTGTCGACAAACAAATTAAGAACGGCATTACGATGGCTCACTCTCAAGTCACACTACGACTGTTACTGACTCATGTCTCGAACCTCGGGGCCCAGCGCCAATCTTCCGTCTTGGGATCCCTGTGACGCTTCATTAAGGGCCATATGTAAGAAACAAAATTGCGATTGCAAATGCTGAAATCCGCAGAATTTCAGCGTTTGCGAACGCAATTTAGGCAGTGTGCAATGTAGCATACAAAAACCCATTAGCAAAATAAGGAATCTCTAAATTTGCGATTGCTTATTTAGCGAATGCATTTAAGGAATCCCAATTTGCGATTCCTTAAATGCAATGTAGGAAGCACCCAAGTTGTGCGATTTAGGCATAAGGAATAGCAAATGACCACAACTTCAGGTTGGTGGTAATTTGCGATTGGTGTGAAAAATTCACTTTTTTGCATTTTTCAAAGTGCAATGTGCCGCACATACATGCCTGCCACATGTGCACACATGCATATTTCAGGGGTGCAACAGGTTGTCCTATTGACACCCTTGCAACCTTGAAATTACATTCTCAATATGCGATTCTCTAATTTAGAATCACAAATTTAGAATGTCTTCCCATTCATTCCTATGGGCCTCCTAGACCGTAGGAATGAATGTGAAGGAATTCCTTATTTGTGAATCTCAATTTGCGATTCGCAAATAAGGAATATGTAGGATTCGCAAAAAATTTTGCAAATCCTACCTACATTTCGTTTTGAGATTCTCTAATTACGATTCCCTAAAAATCGCAATCGGAGAATCGCAAAAACAGTTTTACCTACATATGGCCCCAAGTCTTTTGATATACGTCCATTGTTAAAGTCTGGCATTGCCTACCCAAGTATCGTTAACCACTGCCGGCGATGCATTTCCGTGTGATCAGGTCACTGATCACACCTTCCCTTTCACCAGTGCCTGGTTGAAATGCTGCATCTGCTGAAGGAACTTTACGTCCTGTATTTATTGGGCACCTGGGCCTGGTCTCACCCCCATGGGTGGCTCTGTGCCTCTTGGTGGGGTCACATTAACCAAGAGAGCCACCGATAGAAATCTCTGAGAAGCATCTAAGGGCAAGTTTTGGATGGCAGGGAGATAGGTGTGGGCTATGGATGGGGGAGGAACTCTGTTTTACAAAGAGAGAGGGTACCTTTGGCACATGGTTAAGATTTGAGCATTTATTTAAAGCGTGCTTTTAAACAGTGTTTTCTTTCTGTGTTGCCAGACTCCACTCATTTAAAGCAGGGAGAAGCGTGGTTTTTAGCCTTGTTTTGTTGACTTCTCCAAATACTGCACGTTTATCCATCATGCTTTTGATAATTATGTGTGTTTCTTCAGAGTTCAAAGTTAAGGAATGCAAACCTAATTTCTGTAGGCATGGATTTGGTTTTGAGTTTTAATTCCTGGTGAAATACCTTTCTCATGTGGCCAAAGCCAGTGTTTCCATACAAGAGAAAGGATGTTAAATAGGTTCCTTGTATCGTCATGGTATTGCAGCGCCGAGGCATCTTTAGCCTCCAGGTAATGCTCTGCGCCTGTAATTATTCGCTTTTACTCAACATAAACTGCTCTTGAGTGAGTCTGGTAGATTTGAAAATGCGGCTCATCAGGGCCGATTGCAAAAACGGCCCTGTAACAAAAACGGCCCCCACCCTTGCGGCGCACCGGGGGATTGCCCGGTGCCCGCAACGGCCAGTCCGGCCCTGATCACAGACACCTCGCGCTGTCGCTGATGCCAGGGGAGTCTGAGAGGGCTGTCGGGACTGCTTACCTACAGCTGCCTCTGGACAACACCATGCGAAACACAGCTTTTCTTTTCAGGGTTTCTTGCTCAATTTGTGTTGCTTGAACTCCAATTTACTAGTCACTTGTTGTGACTTTTTAGACTTAACTTAGTGTTTTATCATTGAGCTGTAATAATTGTTCACAGCCCTGCATGTTCAGACAAACAGTACATTTGTAATGCGGTCCTCGATAACCATCAATCCTGGACAGTACTGTTATATCCTGCTGGATTTTTATTCGAGGGTCACCTTGCGTGGGCCACCGTGAACCTAGCACCTAGATGCCAATGGAATTGAATGGAAATGGACACAAAAGCGATATAATGCGTTTGCAAGTCATAACACTTGAACAGACTTGTATTAACTTATATTGCACAACTATTCACCAAGAGCCAGATGTACGACAGTTTTTAGTGTGCGCAAATGCATTTTAGGCCTCTTTGCGGATGCTAAAAACCTTGGGCCCTTTTACAAAACCTATTTTGTGACTCACTAATCAATTAGCTACTCGCAAAATAGATTTTGTGACTCGCTATTAGGAAGAGGCGTTCACTTCCTAATAGCTACTCACAAGCCATGTATGAATGTTGTGAGACCACAATTGCGGTCACAAAACACTCGCAATTTACCACCTACTTTAAGTAGGTGGTAATTCAGTCGCAAATGGGAAGGGGTTCCCAGGAGACCCTTCTCCTTTGCAAATGCAGGTGAAAATATTTTTTTAAGGGTAGGCAGTGGTCTTCATTTTTGATTAAATGCATCCCGTTTTCCTTTAGGGAAAACGGGCTGCATTTTATAAAAAAAAGTCTGCATTATTTAAAAGCAGTGTGTGAGTAAACACCCTAGGCAATCAATAACAGTGGCAAAACAAGTAACATCAATTGACAGTAAAAACTAAAGGTAAACAAGAAAAATTAAAATGGTCAAGATTTTAATGTAAACAATTAAAAATCATACAAATACATAACATTTTCATAAACATATAAAGTGGACACAGTAATAAAAAACATACATTTCATTCCTAATAATACATCTGAAAATAGAACTCATTTAATTAATAAAAATCACACTGTGGCGAGTGTAATTCGACGCGCGTTTCGGCGTAAGGACGCCTTCTTCAGGAGCCACCCAAACGGCCCGTGATAGCGACCATTTTTTTGTCATTCGGACTGCACGGCGGACACGGACGCTATCCCGCCGGACGCTATCCCGCCGTGCTTCCTAGGGCACCATCCTGCTTTTACTATTTGTGAATCTTCGAGTGGCCGATCGACTGACGGCTTGTTCATCAAATATACCCGGACCTTTCCTTACTATTCTCACCTTTCAAATTGAATTCTGAAAGGCATCAGTCCTTCAGTTGCCGATCATCAGGCGTTTCACTTGAAAAAGAAATTTCCCCGCTATCACGGGCCGTTTTTATCACTTACAAGCCTGTTTCTACTTAAGCTGGCTCCGAGATTTTATCTGTTCTCACCTTCCACTTGTGCGGGCTCTCTATCTACATAGCGTCCTGTAGCCCATTGAAGATTTTTTGGAAGGAATGTCTATGACGTGATGACCCAGATATTTGCTGAGCATCCAATAATTTGATCGTCTCCCTAACATATAGGGTTTTTGAGATTCTCCTGATAACAATATCAACACGTTTGGGTGGCTCCTGAAGAAGGCGTCCTTACACCGAAACACGCGTCGAATTACACTCGCCACAGTGTGATTTTTATTAATTAAATGAGTTCTATTTTCAGATGTATTATTAGGAATGAAATGTATGTTTTTTATTACTGTGTCCACTTTATATGTTTATGAAAATGTTATGTATTTGTATGATTTTTAATTGTTTACATTAAAATCTTGACCATTTTAATTTTTCTTGTTTACCTTTAGTTTTTACTGTCAATTGATGTTACTTGTGTTGCCACTGTTATTGATTGCCTAGGGTGTTTACTCACACACTGTTGTCCCTGCCCTAGGAATTCACTGGTATCAGTGTCCAGGGGGTCCTTGTTTTTCGCAATCCTTATTTAAAAGCAGTCCCAGACATGGAGGTCTGCTGAGCCCAGCAGGCCACCATCCCTGGGAGGGCCAGCCATTTCCAATGGGGTAGCAAACTGTGACAGCCTCATTAATATTCATGAGCCTCGCATTTTGCGACCCCATCGCAATCAGTGTCTCTGACACTGCTATACATAGTAATTACGACTCGCAAATTACTATGGTCATACATCTGGCCCCTAGCTACAGATTACAACAAAAACAAATTATTATATACCAATGATAAAGATGGAAGATTGTATCCACTGCCCTTCAATCTTATCTGTTGACAACAATATGGAGGAGGCAGGGATCCAGAAGGGATCCGGAGGGGATCCAGAGGGGATCCGAATATGAAATTCAATGAAAAAGACATTTATATAGCGCAATAGCTAACCTATGGCATCCCAGCGCTGCAGACGAACGTGGACAAACAAAGAAAGCCCAATAGTTATAATCAAAAGAGGCAGCATCGTGTGATGGAGGAAGAAAGCTGGTGATCAAAGGCCTGTAGGTTCAGTGTGCAACAATATGGTCTCAACAGAAACAACAAACATGGACACAACAGACAGAGGGACAGAGACGTGAACTATATGCATTGTTGCACAATCACAATGGAGGCAGAACAGCAATGAAGAGGGGGGAGAGGAAGTGAGACCAAAACAGGGTGAGAAGTAGGGAGAGAAAGGGTGGGGGAGAAGTAGGTGCATCTATGCCAGCTACACTTGGAGAAACACATCGAATATGGCAAATAAACAAAAGAAAGAAAGACTAAAAGATGCAAAAATTAAAGCAAAGAAAGAAGAAGACGAAAAAGGTATAAAATGTCACATATTTAAGCGTGAAAAATCTATTTTTGCCTCCAGAGTATGAAGACAACATTAGCAAAGCAAGCACTGGTAAAGCCAAGTTAGGACACAAAAGGTTAGTTGAGCTCCCCCGACCCAAGTGTGTAGGGCCTCCAAAGACTTTTGCCCTGCTGCAGAGTACACAAAAGAGGAGCAGTGAGACTTTACCTGACTCAGATAGAACAGGAGCAGAGCAGTAAGACTTTACCTGACTCAGATAGAACAGGAGCAGAGCAGTAAGACTTTACCTGACTCAGATAGAACAGGAGCAGAGCAGTAAGACTTTACCTGACTCAGATAGAAGAGGAGCAGAGCAGTAAGACTTTACCTGCTGCAGAGAGAACATAAGTGGAGCAGTAAGACTTTAAGATTTTAACTCCACAAATAAAATTACTTATAAACTAGCGTTAAAAGCTCATTACGCCAGAGTCTGTGAACAAAAAACTTCTTCCGGTCTACCAAAATTGAACAGGCTGGAAACAGAAGCAAAGAACTCTTTCAAATTGTAAAAGATTTTGCCCGCCCGAACGCTATCAATAGCCGCATTACCCCCACTCAGGAATGAACCACGCTGATTGCGAAACATTTTCACATGCCGCAGAAAGAACAGGAGACATTACCTGCCGCAGGGAGAAGCGAAGTGGAACAGTAAGACTTTTCCTGCTGTATGGAGAACAGGAGTAGGGCAGTAAGACTTTACCAGCTGCAAAGAGAACAGGAGCGGAGCAGTAAGTCTTTTTCCTGCTGCTGAAGGAACAGGAGTCGACATAAGGGCTTTACCTGCTGCTAACAGTGATGTAGATGGGCGGGTACTATAAGATGCTGAGTAGCTGCACTTTCTCAATTTGAAAGGGAAGTAGAAGCATTTCTCAGCTGGGGCTGAATGCTTTTAATAGGAAAGAAGCAATAGTTCTCATTAAAGAACAGATACTGCGGGATAGTCATTGCCTGCTATTATTTCCATGTTAATCAATGGCTCCTTTGGTGGCCGTGTCGTCTCACAGCTTTCGTTTTAGCCCACACTGCAGGCCAGATGAGCGCTGGCAGAGAACCCTTGAGCGCCGAGGGGAGATCAGGGACAACCGTTTAAATGTAAAAACACTAGTAGTGTATGAAATTCATGTAATTTGCTTTTGCATAATCATGTGATATAATGGGGAAAATGCATGAAATTACATGTTATTGCGCACAATACAAATCAGGCATTCAGCACTTCACTTTATATATATATAATATATATAATTTCAGCAAAACAAAATGCGTCCTCACATCCATTTTGGACTCAAGGGTGCATTTCCTGCTAAAAGAATGACCGTCACTCACCTTCCACTCATTCATTACCCCTAAGTCCGTGAGCAAAAAAAACTTCTTCCTGTCTACAAAAATTAGAAACAAAAAAGTAAAAAGAGAAGTGACTAGTGAAACAAATAAATAAATAAATAAACTAGTGACGTTATATAAAAAAACGGACCGTTATGTTTTAATTCATATTGGTCGGAAAAAGTACATTTTTTAAGTCAAAGTCCAGTACTGGCATTTGTGTTGTTTATTCCAGAAATTATTAAAGCATACCAGTGTTCGACATTTTGTAACACACACGGAGGTGAAAGCGGCAGTTGTAGAGCTGTTTAACAGAACTTTAAAGTCTAAGATGTGGAGGTATTTTACGGTCTACAACACCTACAGATAGGTGGATGTTCTACAGGCTTTTTTAGCTGTATATAATGCCAGTTATCACAGGATCATCAAAACAGCACCCGAAGAGGTAACTCCTAGTAATTCCTTAACTGTTTGGAGAACGGTGTACAGTCGTAATTTCGCTACAAAGATGAAGAAGCCTATTTTTAAAAAAGGTGATCACGTAAGGATTTCAAAAATGAAAGGGGTCTTTATGAAAGGCTGCCAACAGACTTGTTGCGTTTAAATATTTATAGTAGAAAGTGCGGAGCTTAAAGAAGGCTGTAAATTTACAGGTTAAAGGACTACGATGGGGAAGCGTTGTCGGGGGACTTTTACAAGGAAGACTTACAAAGGGTACCCAACGATCCGCAAAGGGTGTATCGGGTTAAAAAGATTCTGAAAAGGAAAGGTAGAGGGGTTAATAGCCAGTCATATGTCAAATGGTGGGGCTGACTGGAGAAATTTAACAGTTGGGTGTTGGCCAGCTTGCTGAAGGGTCTGTGAGCTAGGGAGCGTCTAAAAGCAGCTGATACGATAGAGACAACGCCCTTTTATATTACCCTACTGTCCAACGCTTCTAAGGACATGTTCCCCAAAACCAGATTTCTAATTACACCATGAAATTGGTTAAGCCTGTGGATCTGAAAGGAGATTGGGAGGTAGCCCTAACCAAAATCCAATACCCTAGAACCTGGAATACATTTACACCGAGTGATGCCAAGTTTTACATAAAGCGCGAGCAGGACCCTGTGAGCATACATGCGGGCATCCCATACGGCTACTACCCAAACGTTTCAAGTGTTGTCAACGCCACCAACAAATCTATAACCAGCATCAAAACATACTCTAATATTCATCTGTCGCTAGATAACATCAGAAGGAAGGTGCTTCTTAAAACCCCGAGTCAAAATACGACGTTTAACTGCTCCGGTAAATTAAGAAGAGTTTTAGGCATAGTACAGCATGTGAAAAGTCAGGTCGAACATGATCACACGTGCCCTGATATTAACAGGGGGTTCTACACGTTCTATGTGTATAGCGATATTGTAGAGGCCCAGAGTATCAGCGATAGTTACTCGTCGCTGTTAAGATGGGTCCATGTACAGGACAAAAATAATACGATGGTCAACATTCAATTTAACAAACCTAGTCAGGTTTGTTAAATTGCAGTTTCTAAAAACCATTTTGACACTATTTCACTTATGATCTTCGAAGATCAGTCTGTGCCGGTGTCCTTTAAATACGGGAAAGTTATTGTTAAGCTTCATTTAATGCCAAGACGCAACAGAGGCTATTAAGCAGGCATCAAGGTGGTTGTGAAAACATATGGCGACACGTCTATGTACAGGAACTATTACCGAAACCGGGCCAGATATGGAGGCTTTCCGTACTTTCAAGGGTCACCGGTTATGAGAGGCTATGAAATTGCAAAACCGCATGTTAAGGCGGCAGCTACGAACAGTGCCCAGGATGTGATTGGCTCTGTTACTTCCGCAGTTGCTGAGCGCATGAACAAACAACCGCAAAAAGGCACAGGTTTGGTGTACAAGCCAAGCGCAAGTGTTAAAAAGGAAGCGTCGAGACGCAGAGGACCGCCTGCCCCCTATAAAAAATGGAGGATTTCTTCAAAGCACGCTCAGAAGGGAAAAATGCCAAGAAGGAAGAGAGCTTCGAAGAAGAAGAGAACAGCCTCTAAAGTCAATATTTTTAAAGCGTCGTAACCTGAAGCATGGCCTTCGTACATTGTGCATCAGGCGAGTGCCCCAAATCAGAGGTAAACTGGTTTACTCTAAAGCCCACGCAGACAAGCATTGAAAAGAAACGGCTTCTTCATGGAGGTATCACCTTTAGCCGCATTGACACCTCTGGCCCCTATAGAGTTTTTTGTATCAGGGTTCACGGATATGTATTTGGATCTCAACAACAAGATGCTGCATCTTGTGTGTAAAATCGTAAAAGCGGATGGCACCGATATAGCAGCAACCGCTAAGGTTGTGACGGTCGCTAACCTCCTCGCAACCATGTTTAACCAGGTGGACATTACCCTGAGCGACCTTCTCATAACACAGAGCGATAACATGTACGCCTACAGAGCCTACCTGGAGAGCATTTTCAATTACAGTAGCGATGCCCCTGACACGCAGCTTTCAGCGGGGCTCTTCTACAAGGACACATACTTGCAGTTTGACGACACTGCTCGGGACGGTGCAAATCAGGGTTTTGTAAAAAGAGCAAGGTTTGCAGCAGGTAGTCGCCACTTTGACCTCCTGGGCCGCATACATTCACACCTCTTCTTCCAAAATAAACTGCTCATCAATGGAATTGATCTTAAGATCAAGCTCACACGCAACAAGGACTCATTCTGTCTCATCACCCGGGATGTGGACCAGTACGAGCTGGACATACTGTCAGCAAGTCTGTTTGTAAAGAGAGTGAATGTGTCCCCGAGCATCAGATTAGCTCACGCCGGCGCTTTGCAAATATCAAACGCAAAGGGCGCGGTGGAAAGAGTAGTTTTGAAGGTATTCAGTACCCAGCTGGTACTCGATTAACTCAGCAACAGAATTTATTCCTGGGACAACTACCCAAGCTTATAATCATCGGTTTTGTGGACAAAACAGCTTTTAGCGGCGTCTACGTCTCAAATCTATTCAATTTTAAGCACTACAACATCAACTACGCAGCTCTGGTCCACGAGGGTGCTGTGATTCCTGCAAAACCCTACACTCCCAGTTTTATAACTTCCAATTTTATCAGGGAATATCAGAGGCCCGTTTCAATAACTGGAAAGCACCTACGGGACTGCGGAGTAGTTGTGTCAAGAGAAGGCTATGGAGCCGGATACACGCTGTACGCATTCGACCTGATTCCCGACATGGAAGACTCTACATCCTACAACCTGGTCAAAAACAGAAATCTAAAAGCGGAAGTACAATTTAGTAATCCAATGCCGGTGAATGTGAACATGGTCGTATTCTCGGAATTCAACAGCGTCATACAGATCAACCACGCCAGACAGATTTTGTTTGACTATCTTTTTTTTGTTGAAAACATAGCTTATTGATGGATCGCACAATAAAGGCAGCACCTCGCACATCAAAGTTAACTGCACATCAATATAAAGCATCACAAATTTGGCAATCTATACAGCATTTTTTGGAATTCAAGGTTTCATCAAACTGACCAAACATCCCCCCTCCCCTCTCCCTCCCCAGCCCCCCCCCCCAAAACCCCCTGCCCGGATCCCACCCACCCCGATCGCACGACATCTCCTCCCGGTTTCTTCAACACAATCACCAACCAAAATCATGTGTACTCCTTCCTCCTGACCCGCCTATCCCATCTCTTGATCCAATTTCCTGTCCATCAGGGGCTCCAGCCAGAGGCCCCGATACTCTGCCCACCGCTTCCATATCTTGTAATGTTTCCGTGGACACCCTAGGGCCACAAAGATTGGCTGATCAAGTCCCTTCTTCCACACTGACACTGAGGGAGGGCGAAGGTCCTGCCACGCCTTGGCTATATCTCTTTTGGCGAGGGTAAGGCCCAACAGCAGCACATACCTCTTATATATGTTACCCCCCACCCCTTCCAGGACGTGTAGTAATCCTAAATGTGGTGTGCGAGGAAGTTCCCACACCAACACCTCGGCCATACAGTTCCACACCCCAGCCCAAAATCCAACCAGTGTCCCACAGCTCCAGACCGTATGTATCAATGTCCCCTTCTCCTTACCACACCTGAGACAGTCTGGGGACGCAATGAGGCCAGCCCGCCACAATCTCTCCCTTGTAAAATACACCCTATGTAGATATTTAAATTGGATCAATCGCAATCTGATCGCTATTGCTGCGCCTCTTGCGGCCTCCAGTGCCTTCCTCCAATCCTCTTCTTTAAGCGCCCCTATATCCCGCTCCCATGACTCCCGAAGCTTCTGTAGTGTCGTCGAGCAATGTATTACCAGTGTGCGATAGATGCGGGAGATCTTTTTGTCCCCTAGGTCCCCCATGAAAACTTTGGCCTCCAGTGGGCTAAACTCCGGTAGGGAATCCAGGCCCTCAAGACTCGGCCTGATGGCATGGCGGAACTGTAGGTATCTAAAAAACTGGGACTGGGGCATATCATACTTCCCTCGCAAATCCTGGAAGGATTTGAGCGTTGTCCCTGACATCACCTCTCCCAAAGTTGAGATGCCAATGGCATCCCAGTCCCCAAAGCCTTGAAGTGACGCCAGTGCGGGTAGACGGCCGTTGCGCCACAGTGGGGTCTCCTGCGTCAGCCTATACCACCATCCCATACAGCATAGAGCCTGTCTCCATACTTGAAAAGCCACCCGGGTGGCCGGGGGCAGTCCCCTTTACAGCCACGGCGCATAAAGGACCGTATGCAGCATAGCGGATCCCATAAGATGTCTCTCCAGAGCATATGCTGGATCCCCCCATCTCCATACCACCATTCATTTAGAACTAACAGTTGAGAGGCTTGATAATACGACAATATATCGGAGGTTGCCAGACCCCCCTCATAGGTGGATAGGAAACAGGTGCGCAGCGCTACCCACACCATTCCTCCGGCCCACAAAAATTGTCCCAATGCTGAATTGACTTGTCGGAACCACTGGGGTGAGATCGGGTAAGGGTGATTTTGCAGCTGATAGAGCAATCGAGGGAGGGCTACCATCTTAAAGATGGCCGATCTATAGTAAGGGGCATTCGGCATCTTAAAGATGGGCATTCGGCATCTTAAAGATGGACGATCTACAGTAAGGGGACCACGCCTTCATCTCCAGGCGGACTCTATCCCAAACCGGCATCAAATTGTGCTTCCAGGAGAGCACGGGACTCGCGGAGATGAACACCCCTAAATATTTAATACCCTCCACCGCCAGTTGCAGCGTGGAGGCCCACTCCCCGACAGTTGTACCATCACCTAGTACCCCGATGACCGATTTGCTAGGGTTTAGGTAGAGTCCCGAGGTCTCGCCGAATATCTGCATAATTTCCAATAGGCGCAGTCCCGACCTATCAAGCCGCGTGAGAAAGAACGGGACATCGTCGGCATAGAGGGCAATCTTGTCAGCCAGGCCATGCTCCCACACAAAGCCATGCTGCTGCGCATCCAGCCGCACCCAAGCCGCCAGCGGCTCCATTGCCAGGGCAAACAAATATGGGGAAAGGGGGCACCCCTGGCGCTTACCATGTGCAATGGGAAATTTTGATGATATGGCCCCTGCCACCCTGACCGACGCCGTCAGATCCGTATACAAAAGTCTCACATAGGATAAAAAGTGAGGCCCCAGGTTGAGCAGAGGCAGAAGCGCAAATAGATAAGTCCAGCTCAAGGAATCAAAGGCTCTGTCTATGTACCCGAGGAGGAGTGCCGCCTGGACCCCATTGCCCTGAATCGCCGCCACCGATACGTGTGCCCTTGCACTGCCGGGCATAAACCCGGCTTGATCCAGGTGGACAAGCCCCATAATGTGAGGCCGGAGCCTGTTAGCAAGTGCTTTTGCCAGAATCTTAGCCTCAATATTCGGCGGGGCCGGGCCGGCGGTGGCTGCTGGGGCAGAGGAGCAAACGATTTAGAAAAGGGGGTGGTGATGAACAGAGTGTCTGAGTTAAACAGACCACTCTTACCCAGTCCAAAGATCAGGGCTTGATCCATCACCGTTATTTATCTCACTGCCCCATCCCAGCTCAGAACCTGGCTATATGCAAATCAGTCTGTCCCTGGCCCAGTGCATCATGGGAACAGGGCAGACTAAACTACCAAGCCAATTCTTCACCAGAAAGGAGACAAGCTACCGGGGACCGGTTTCTGGCATTTCAGCCTTCTTCGGCCCGGCTTGCTTGAATCCTGATGGAGCAGTGAGAAAGGGACTCATGTCTGAGTATACCCTGCCACACCTATAGTGGCCAAAAACGATTTAGAAAAGGGGGTGGTGATGAACAGAGTGTCTGAGTTAAACAGACCACTCTTACCCAGTCCAAAGATCAGGGCTTGATCCATCACCGTTATTTATCTCACTGCCCCATCCCAGCTCAGAACCTGGCTATATGCAAATCAGTCTGTCCCTGGCCCAGTGCATCATGGGAACAGGGCAGACTAAACTACCAAGCCAATTCTTCACCAGAAAGGAGACAAGCTACCGGGGACCGGTTTCTGGCATTTCAGCCTTCTTCGGCCCGGCTTGCTTGAATCCTGATGGAGCAGTGAGAAAGGGACTCATGTCTGAGTATACCCTGCCACACCTATAGTGGCCAAAAACGATTTAGAAAAGGGGGTGGTGATGAACAGAGTGTCTGAGTTAAACAGACCACTCTTACCCAGTCCAAAGATCAGGGCTTGATCCATCACCGTTATTTATCTCACTGCCCCATCCCAGCTCAGAACCTGGCTATATGCAAATCAGTCTGTCCCTGGCCCAGAGGAGCAGGCGTTGGTGTGGGTGGCTGTTCAGAGTCTGGGGGATATAGAGTTAGCTTATTTTTCTCGGTATTCCACTGCTTGTAGTAACTTAAAAAGTTTTTAGGGGTATCGGTGTTAAGGTTAGCTTCGTCATAAGGGTTTAGATCGGTCCGGTTCAAAATGTCTTTAGTTTCAGCATCCATACACAGAGTCTCATTTCGCCGTATATCCCATGCATTGTCCGTAGAAGGGCCCAACTGTTCCAACTGCTGTCTTGGAACTAAATACATCTTTGAGGCATGCTCCATCACTGTCCAGAGAGGAGGCTTGTAACTATGGGTATAGGTATGCCCAACAAAGAGCCTATAAAACCCCAGACTGTTTCACCAATTTCTTCTTGGTAATGAGTGAGGACCTTTCATTATTGAGCTTCTTGATAAGATGCTGCTTCTTTTTCAGTACCTGTAACTGACTCCCTGATATAGGTATCTTACCTTTTAGGGAGTTTGGGGCTATATCTGAAATGGCTGCCACTATATCGTTAGAAGCATCACAGAGGATGGCCTTGCTGTGTTGGGGACTAGTTGTAACCAGCATTTTCAGGAGAGCTAAATTGCGGCGTAGGTGGTCAGACATGGTCAACACCTCGTATTATAAGGGGCAGGACTGTAAATATCTCTAAAAGTCTTCAGCGCAGCTTTTTATAGGCTCAAGACTTGGTCTTATATGTGTAAGCGACCGGGAGATCAGGGGGAAAATATCAGACCTCAATCAGTAGTCTTCTAGAGTATTATTTGTTAAGTTGACCAGCAGGTAGCCGTGGGGTTTTGCTGTAGCATCGTTAAAGGCCTCAATGAAGAAGTGGGTATTTCCCAGGTACATCTGTTTAGCTATGATGGAAATGTGTTGTTTGTCACAGGGGTTTTTTAAAAAAAAAAGTATGAGGCATTGAGAGCTATAGAGTGACTGCTCTTACCCTTGTAAAACAAGTTCTGCACAATGTAGCAGATGCTTAGATTGCGATGATGGGAATATTGAGTAAAAGCTCCCTCTAGCTCGGGATGATTCCCACCTTCACGCATAAGGTCATTAACAATTACCATGTTACACGGTTCGGTGGCAGCAGCTCATCGTCGTTGAGATTATCAGGGATGCCTTCTATAAATCTGATATGCAGGAAACTATGGGAGAGGTCGGTATAAAGATCTTGCCAGCAAGAATAAAGCCACACAATGTTTTTAGGTGTTTGGGATAAAACACTGGCCGCATTTTCTAAGAGCTTCTTTATAAAGTAGCTTTTACCGCAGGAGAACAGATGTTGTAATCTGGTATCCATAGTGTGGTGGCGCCCTCTCTAATGTGTCTAATAGCCGTATTGCAGTGTTTTATAGTCAGCAGTCAGGACCCTTTTGTCGAGAACAACGCATAAGGTTTTATGTAAGGGTTGGGTTGTAATTTCCCACTTTTTTTGGATCTGACTATTTATTTATTTATTTATTTAATGATTTGTAGAGCGCCTGGTGACCCGGAGGCATCCCCGCGCTATAATGTTTGTGGGAAACAGAGGGGGGAGGAAAGAGGGAGGAGGGGACTTTATTTTGGAAATAAGAACGTTTTCAGTTTTTTTCTGAAAATCAGATAACTCGGTTCCAGCCCAGGGTGCGGGGAAGAGAGTTCCACCCGGCGGATGCCTTCACGGAGAAGCGTCGGCCGCCGGTCCGTGTCTTCCTGTATCTGGGGATGTTGGCCAGACGCTCATTCTCAGATCGAAGGGATCTGGGTGCCTTGTAAGGAGTGACCAGGTCACAGAGGATTGCAGGGCCGACGCCATTCAGCAATTTATGTGCAGTACACAGGGCCTTAAACTCGACCCTTTGGCGCACTGGGAGCCAGTGTAGGGCCTTGATTGCTGGTTTGGCTGATACTCTGGAGGGGAGGTTCATAAGTAGTCGGGCAGCTGCATTCTGTGACTATGCAGGGCTGATTCACAATTATGGTTTTATCATTTTCACGGTGGTCCGATGCAGAGTATTGGTGCACCAGATCCTTCAGGCTGTCCAAATTGATTTTTCGGGTGTTGCTGACATTTTTGGTTATACCTTTGGCCTTCATGCACACTTTGTTGTTGTTTGTTTGGTACGAGTAGGTCTTAGGCTAGGAGGAGGTGAATTCTATTATATGTTCATACTTATTGAGTTCACTGGTTAGATTTCTAGATAATCCCCAAGAGGAGGGTCTTCATCCCCCGGTTTACTCAGAAAAATCACAGAGTCGGTATCATGATACAAACAGCGATCCTGGAGTGTATTCATAACCCTGTAACATTCTAGACGGGCGTGAGCGGTCGTGAAGCACGCTATAAAGATGCTCATGTTGTTACAGGTTGTGGGGTACTCTTTTGTGTATTTCCAACACACAGCAGCGGTCTCGTCATCGATAAACTCGCAGCTGGACACCTCGTAACAAGGGGAAAAAAGGTACTTAAACAGTTAGTCAGGATCTGTTATTAAGGTAGTGTTTGACAGGTTTGTACGCTGTGTGAATTTTTCCCATAAGGAGTTGAGGCAGAGTTTGGCTAACTGTCAATGGGCAGTGTTGACCACTATCAAATGGGGAAGTAAATGGATACCCACATGCGTGCAGTAGTCATTGTTGTATTTCTGCTTTGCATCTTGACTACTACACCATTTGGGATACCCTAAGTCCTCCTGTTTGTCTAGGAGTAACAAATTAATATAGGGGCAAAGAGACGGGGCGTGGTCCTCTTAAAATGCCACACTTTGTGTACTCTCCTGAGCCTGTACCCTTTCTCTAAGGAAGCTTCTACACCAGGTCCCAGTGAGCAACCTTTGTTGTTTAGTGTGTATACAAATGGCCCCTTTTTTAAACACTGCACATGTTCGACAGAGGGGGAATATCAGCTTACTATTGAATCTATATGGTAACACTGGAAAGTAAAGCTGACTTGGAGGATAGATTTCGCATTTGACTAGCCCAAAGTATTCGGAAAGGGGTTTAAAGTCTCTATATATGATGGTGGAGTGCCCTAAGGGGTAGACCTTCATTTTGTTCACAAATGGGTACATACTAGTGAAATCGTAGTAGTGTATTTTTTCACCATCACCCACGGCCCTGTACAGCTGTATGGCATTTGTACGACCCCCGAATAAGGCGTTGCGGGGCTCGAGAGGCTCGGGTAAATCATGCCTCTTAATGAAAGAGCAGAGTTCCGCATCGGATGTTAACATATCTAGCCACTCATGCTTCCATAGGGTTCTCATAGTGAAGCCACATTTTCAACATATTGGGCCTTCATCAGAGTATGTCTGTGTAAGTGTTCTAATTTGGTACTCAACAGTCTGTCACGCTCGTGGGGTTTGTAACACTGAGGACAACCGTGGTAAAAACAACCGTTGTATTCAGAAGCAGTCGTAACCCCGTTAATCACTGCATACCCATCCAGGTAATAAGGGCCCAGACGGTATTCAGCCCCCAGTATGGCGTGCTGAATATGTATGTCTTCCTTTTCAGAGACGTACATGAGCCATTGGATGGAGGGGGTTGAATAAAGTTTCTGTTTACCGTTATAGTGGTCTGGCGGAACTAGAGCGATACTTTCGAGTCTTAAAAACATGTGTAGATGGACATACACATGGAAGCCAAAGTGATGTTTTAAAAGGGGTTGAGGTATTAGACTGTCTTTTTCATTTGAGGGGTCTTGGGTTTCAAGACCCTGACTTTCTTAGTCATCTCCACCACAACATCTCTGAAGAGGTTGCATGCTTGTCGTAGGATCATTACATCTGCTTGACAATAAGCTTTCAACTCTGAAAATTAAACTCATTTTCACGTTTTTCAGAGTATTATTGTAGAAAGGTCTCTTTCTCGGCAGGCATCCTATATTCAACCCCATAGCTGTCCGGAGGCGGCATGGACCCCACATAATTCTGGTTTGCCCAGGTGTTAAAAAAGTGCGGAGAAGGGGCGTGGCTAGCAGCCGATGATGGCGGCAGCAACCTAGAGAGGCTCCCGTAGCAAGGCGACTTCCCGCAAAAATCCGCATGCCTATCCGTTCACTAATCGTCCCAGAAGGGGTGTCCTGGGTGCGGCGACCGAACGGCAACCGCAGGAGAAATTTGGGAGCTCTCCGACCCCGGAAACAGGACGAAAAATCAACTTAGTCCTTCACGGGCGAGGGGCCTAGTGACACGACTGCAGCCGCGGTGTCGAGTCGAGCCCTTGGCCGAGCGGAAGTAGACCCTCCTCGGCACGATCGACAGGAAGTGCCCGCTGACGACAGAGCTCGACACCAGCGAACCACCGAACCGGCGGATCCCCTTCGACCATTTGATCTTCTGCTTTACCTATCCAGTGGCGCTGCGAAGCAGTACCCTACAACGGCAACCGGCCGCGGCTGTGACCTGAAACTTACTGCGCAATAACCGCCATTTTGCTCTGGCCTGCCGAAGCTGAATCGGGTCCGCTGCTGCCGGAGACACTATAACATCGACAGCGACCACTGGCCTGTTCCCGAACTGAACCTCTTGAATGGACACCTCGGCACGATCGGCTGCGGACGATCTGCTCACCTCACCACAGAAAGTGTCCAGCCGTAGAGCCAAAATGGCGGGGAAAGGGCCACGGCAAACCGCCGCCCAGGCGAAACTCGGAAAATTCGCCTACGACAACCAGGCATCCACTCAGCCTGAACAGCGCAGGTCCATAGGCAAGGGTGCGGACAGTGAAGGGGCAAAAAAGGCTACCCTGGATGATGTCCTACGTGCTCTGGAACAAGTCCAGGCAACAGTGGCTCGACTGCTACCGAGGTGACCCTCATACGAGCCGACCTCCAAAAGATGGGTGAAAGAGTGAAACAAGTGGAAGTAGTGGCTAAATCACTCATAGAGGATGTCTCTGATCTGCAGGTGGCTATGGAAAAACTGCAAGCAGACAATAAACTCCTGAAAAGCAAGATCACGAGGGACGCTCCAGACGCAACAACGTCCGCATTTTGGGGGTCCCGGAATCGGAGACGAAAGGGGCCATGGACTTGTACGTAGAAGACCTAATAAAGACCCAACTGGCCCCGAAGGGGCTCTCCAACTTCTTTACAGTGGAGCGTGCTCATCGGGTGCCCGGCGGGACACCCACGCCGGGGGCTGCCCCGCGTCCCATCCTGGCAAGACTTTTCAATTTTAGAGATCGAGACACTATTCTCCAAGCGGCCAGGGTGGCACCACCTATTCATATTCAGAACTCTCGTATATCCTTCTTCCCAGATTATACAGTGGAGGTCACCCGCAGGAGGAGAACTTTCTTGGAGGTGAAGAAAACGCTTCGCGAACAGGAATTGCCTTATTCCATGTTGTTCCCGGCCCGGCTGAGAGTGGTGGCCGACAAGAAGGTCTGTTTTTTTTACTCTCCGGAGACAGCGAGAGACTGGCTGGAAGGATGGCGCACGGTGGACCGCACTTCTAACCGTCGACGCAACAGGCCTGAGGACGACGGCCGACCAGGCTCACAGTCTTCAGCTAGGGGAAGTGCGAGCGGGTCGCCATCACAGGACCGATCTGGGGCAGCTGGTGGCGAATGAAACTCGCACGTGATGGACTGGTTGGACTCTGGCTCTCTCCCATAAGGATGGCTGTTCTCGTCGTTCATGGACGCTGGCCTGGACATCCCGAGGGCGGCAGAGGGACCGCCTGCTTTGGGGGACACTCTCCCCCGACGTGCAAGTACTCTGTTTTTGGAATGGGATAAGCGCTCTGCTGAGTTGGGGTGGCGGGCAGTTGCAGGTCCGTTTAGCAGGGAGGCAGGGTGGGAAGGGATGGGGGGGGGGTAGGTTCTTCTTCATGGGAAATTCACAAAGTCGATCTCGAACTTTACAATGCGCTTTGACTGTTAATGTACTATTGCAAGTGCGATTGATTCTTTATAGACATCATGTGTGCCTGGTGAATATTGATGGCGGGTGAACAACTCAATGCTGTGAGGGTGGATGGGACGCAGACGAGCGGCAATTGAAAAGTAACAACCTAGGCAATTTGACAATAAAAAGTCACATATAGATCAAAAAAGATATGGAAGTGAACTACAGCTGGCTAAAACACAAGTTTTTATTAAACAGTTAACACAATTAAAAAAGTCATTTATATGACATCAAATAGCAGTTAAAAAATCACATTATATAATTGACAATTACACATTATTAATTAACAAACAATTAAAAAATGGGGGTAGGTGGCATGAAAATTCGGTCTCTACGCGCGTTTCGGCGGCCAGCGCCTTCTTCCTGGAGCAGCCACACAATATCTATAAGGTGAAGATGCATATAGAACATAGAATTATATCAATTCCAAATCACAAGTTAAAAATAAGTTTCTAAACATTTTTTTAGGAAACAAAAGAAAATTTAAGTTTCTAGCAGCTGTAGATTAATAAAAAGCAACTTAGTGATTTTCATTTGTCTTGTCATTTCCTTGCGAAATTTAGTCTGTCTATTAAGGACGGAAAGATATTTTTAAAAAATAGCGAAAGAGTAAATGCCAATGATGAGCATTTGTATAAAGATATTTTCTCTATGAGGTTACATCCATCATAGAAACAGTATGTGATGGTCTTCATTAGAGTTTCAATAGGTGATCAGAAAGCCCGGTATGGAAATGGGTTTTAAGTAACATTAATCAGATTTGCACCATAAATACGTGATCTTTTTTAATTTAGTCAATGGTATTTCAATGTCTCATGGCGAAAAAATAGTTTAGTGCAAGTAGGTCTGATACTTACTAATGGGTAGTTTTTAGCAAGGAGTTGTTTAAAAATAAATTTTCCTTTTCTTGGTAGAATTCTTTCGGTGTCAGATAAATTTAAACTGAGGATAAAGAGGATAATATCATAAATGTTTGATAATTATAGATAGCTATCAAAAGAAAGCGTGTATTTTGGCGTTGTTTTTACCTGATTGTTTTGATGATAGGTAGTTAAGCCCGCCAACCGGAACCCATTTATGATGGATATTGGATAAAATTTGTTCCTGGGTATTTCTGGATTTCTAATTTTTGTCATAGTAGGGAGAAGAAAAATAATGGAATGTATAGTGTTTTATTTTTATTTATTTATTTTCTACAAGAAGAAGTTATGTCTCATTGGTCGATCAGAATTATTTACAGTGCATAGGTTAGTAGTATTATTCTTACCTCCTGGACTATATCTAGTTCTTTTAAGATTTTGTCAATAGATTTCCAAATGGATGGCTGGTCTATTGTTGATGCATTTTTCGTACAAATCTGATAACCTAGAGCAGTACATGAAGATTATAATTAGGGATCGAATATATATTGTTTACATAGCGGTGATTACGTCCCTTCTATTGTTATAAATTGTCTTACCTAAAAAGAAGGATGCTTGTCTTTTTCAGGTTTCAGGCGTAAGGAGGTTGTTAGTCCTTAGGCGTGTGGAGAGTAGGGTTAAAAGATCTCCCTGCCTACGAATTAGAAAATAAAAATAAAAAAGGGGGAGAGTATGACTAGAAGGAAGATAGTAAAATTTACTATTGCTTCTTTCAAGTAGTCTATTTTTAGGGCTTGTGGTGGAAGTCATACCTGAAGATGGTCGGCAGGGCTCCCTATGTCCGGTGGCGGGATGAAACGTCTCGTTGAACGGCAAGCGCGGGAAAAAGTGATGGTCAGTTACCTGTTTCCCTGCGCTAGTATATATATTGACGTTGATTACTCTAGATTACTCGCACCTGTAGTTTCTTCGCCTTTCGTTTATCTAGGGCGCGAAAGTGCGGAGTTTTATTTCAGAAGAAGCGGAGTTTTGTAAACTCGTATTCGATTGGGTGTACACACAGTCGGCACTCGTGATTGGTTGTTCTATTGTGTGTAGAGCACGGCAATGTTTACATTTTAGTGAAATCCTAATGTGCGCTCCCATTCTGGGCGTCAACAATAGAGGGTCCGACATAGCCCATTGTACAAGATGTATACAAGATTTGCTAGTTATGTATCTAATTTGGAAAATATAATACATTTATAGAAAATAAAAAACAAATACGGTTTAAACAACTAGAGGGCGAAACTGGATAATTTAGTGTGAAATCGACGTTTCAATAGTATTAGAAAGTGACGTTAGAGCGGAACTGTTTTACTTTGGAGTTAGTAGGTTTATTCACTGAAAGAGATAATTGTGAATATTTTATTTTTACACAGAGATATTTATTGAAACCATGGTAGTTAAATTAAATTATTTCTTTCTTAGTATTTATGATTTATAGTTTTAAACTAGACTTTATTCAAGTGTGGGCTATTATTTGGGGAGGACTAAGGTCGTTAATCTATATTGGAGATTCCTATAGGAGTGGTGAATACAGGATTTCATGTTTAACTCATGTATCTAAGTTAGCAAAACACTGTCTTTTACTCATGTAGACATATATGTGTATTGCTATATTTGGGGTTTTCCTTAAAGGATTGCGTGTTCCCATACAGGATTTCATGTTTAACTCATGTATCTAAGTTAGCAAAACACTGTCTTTTACTCATGTAGACATATATGTGTATTGCTATATTTGGGGTTTTCCTTAAAGGATTGCGTGTTCCCACGGGATTTCGCTGTTTAGGCCTTGTCTGAAGGTGTTAAAGACAAAAATCCAGAAGACTTCTCGTTTCTTTTGGATAGATGTGCCTCCCTTTGTGTCTGGAACATGGATTTTCTCTCAAATCCTCCATTTAAACTCATCAGCACTGTGTCCTTTATCTAGGAAATGTTTAACCATTGGGCATACAGTTTTTCTAGTCCTTATCGCCGAACGGTGTTCGTTTAGGCGTGTTTGAATTGCTCTAGAGGTCTCACCTACGTATCCTTGGAGACATGGACATTGTATGAAGTAAATTACGTTGTTTGTTTTACAATTCCACATTTCCTTTGCTTTGGTTCTATGGCCATTGTACTCGAATTCTTCACCTGACAAGATGCTGCTACATGAGTTGCATGATGAACATGGAAAGGTTCCTTTAAGGGGGTGGTTGGTCAGGATTGAACGTTGACTTAGGGCATCCTTTTTAGAATTCTTCGCGAAGCGAGAGTGAACAATGAATTCTTTTAGATTTTTATTTCTTTTATGGGCAAAAATAGGTTTCATCAGTTTCTGGTCATTTGTGCAGTTACTATTTAGTATATAAGAAAGATTTATTCTCGCTCGCACACCATGTCTTACTGTAGTTTCAACGTTGTAGCGTGCCCCAGGGTGTATCCTCCTTCAGGATACTCTTTAAACAACCTGATAGCGTGGCCCTCAACATGAGCAACGTCCCCTGGTCACAGCATGAAACCCATTCATTGGGCTATACAGATTCTACGTACATTAATCAAAAAAAGTTCATATCCTTTGAAGAAATCTGGGTATTTATTTTTTCTTTTTCATGAAAGTTGTATCATCACATTCATATTCAAAGATCCAGCCTTGTGAATTTCAAAATTATAATGTCCAATGCATTTCGGCTAGAAGCTAGCCTTCATCAGGGACTGGGATCTACAAACAAACAGATATGGGGATGTATCAGGGACCTAGGTCATGATCATAATTATATGACAACAGTAATTCCCAAACTAATATAGTGCAAGCCAAGTGTAGTCAAACCAAGAGTCAAACAGATAGTATATATAGTCTGATAAGATATGAAGGATGAAATAAAACGGAAAACCTTCACCAAAATACACGTGTGAGAACGGAAAATAAATTGTGCACAGGCAAATAAATGCTCCAAGTAATCCGAAGTGTCCATGCGGGAAATTTTTTTTAAACGAGGAAGAATGTTACCAATTACCCTCCACCAAACATGGTCGAACTTCCAGCAGAGCCGATAATCAAGAAAACGTGGTGTTGAGATTCGTAAAGTGCCCGAAAACTACAAAGCAAAGGGATTTAAAACGTAGGGAAAGATAGTATTGTTCAAGCCGCTTACCGGTGAAGTTTAAATAGCGTGCCCGTGAGCCGCTTCACGGAGGGTGTGTTAGCTCGTTCGAAAAGCCCTCATTTAATGGGTGCGTAAAAACTAAAACCGAAACATAAACAAAGGACCAAGTTCCGATGTGAGTTATGAAAATAGAAAACGGGAGTGTAGACAACAAGAAAAAAGCGGTGCCATGATGGAAAAGTGTATGAAATGTGTTGAAACAAGGAAGAAACCAGAAATATCGGAAAAATACATAAATCGACAGTAATCTGAAATTAGGGGCGAGTCATACAATATTAAGGTAGCTGTGATAGTACTGAAAATTAATAAACGAAATCATATTAATGTTAATGCTACATGATCAGTCTCTTAGAAAAGCAAAGCAGGCAATTATGAGACAACATGCAGAGTCCATGCTGGTAACAAGATATGTAGCTCTCATTAAAGGTGACATTTAAATTCAGTTCTTTCATTCATTCCGGTCGGTTTCAGTGTTTCCAGTTTAAAAATCCAGAAGTTTTCTCTACGTAGCATATTGTTGTGGTTATCAACACCTTCACACTTTCGAACAATTTCAAGAATGGTAAATCTGAGTTGGCTTACATTATGTGAAGCTTCACAAAAATGGGTTGCAACAGTGGATTTAGTCTGTTTATTCCGAATGTTTGATTTGTGTTCGTTCAGCCTCACTTTCATCTTTCTCTCAGTTTTGCCCACGTAACCTTGTCCACAGGGACATTTCAATAGGTATATAACATTCGCCGAATCACATGTTGCTGAAACACGTAGCTTGATCTTGTGGCCTTTGCTAGGATGCGTGATTACATTCCCTCTGATGATGTTGTTACAGTGACTGCAGTTATGGCAAGGCAGAGTGCCCTTGAAAGCTTCCTCTGAATTCTTGGTACAAGATTTAATCATGTTCCCCAGATTTGTGCCTCTCTGGTATGCAAAAAGAGGCGTTTCGTTGAATATATTATTGAAATCAACTTCTTGGGCTAATATCGCCCAATGTTTTGTAATGATGTTTTTGAAGACTTTGCTCTTGGTAGAATATTTAGAAACCACCACAGTTGTTGTGTTCTCTTTCTTTGGAGTTTGAATCAACAAAATATTCCTATCTTTTTGAGCACATCTCTCTTTTGCTTCATCCAATATTTTCTGGGGATATCCTCTTTTTTTAAATCTTTCTTCCATTTCATGGATTCTGATGTCTAATGTAACTGGGGAAGAAACAATCCGTTTCACTCGCAACATTTGCGAGTAGGGCAAGTGCGTTTTCAGAGGGTTGTTGTGAAAGCTGTTGTAATGCAACAAATTGTTGCGGTCAGTCTGTTTTCTGTAAATGTCAGTTTCAAATAGTGGCCCATTTCTACGTATTTCTACATCAAGAAACGTGATTTTATTGGCATTCATCTCAGAAGTAAATTGGATGCGTTCATCACGTGAGTTGAGTTCAGTAATGGCATTCCTTAATTCCGGTTCAGAACCGGACCAGATCACGAACATGTCGTCTATATACCTCAGTATTATTCTGGCGTTGGATTTCCATGGTTCTCTATTAAGGATGTATTTATTCTCGAAGTATTCCATATATAGATTTGCGTAGACCGGAGCCGCCGAGTTTCCCATGGCCGTCCCGGTCAACTGCAAATAATATTTGCCTTGCCATTCAAAATAGCTGTGAAAAAGAGTGAAATGAAGGAGCTCCATAAGGAACACTTTAAAGTCTGAATCCATTTCTGTGTTGAGCAATGTCTGTTCTATCGCCTCAATTCCATCCTGGTGAGGAATAGAAGTATACAGGGACCTGACGTCCATGCTACATAGTATAACTTCTTCGTTCTCTACTAGTGGTACTGTGCCTAACCTTTCCAAAAAATGGGTCGTGTCCTTCACGAATGTTCTCATCCTCATTACATTTGCCTGCAAGTGTCTATCCAACAGTTGGCCGATAGGTTGGTGAATGCTCCCAACAGTAGATACGATGGGTCGAAAGGGAGGTTGAATCAAATCTTTATGTATTTTAGGCAACATATGTATTGCCGGACTCCTTGGGTGTTCAGTGATCAGAAATTTCTTAGTTCTTTCATTTATGATTCCGTCATCAAAAGCTTTATTGACAATGTTATTTATGATCTTGGCAAATTGGTCGGTTGGATTGTGATCCAAAAGTAAATAGGTATGTGTGTCCCCCAAGTGTTTCTCCACCTCTTGTCTTTCAACAACTTATCATTTTTTCTTTTTTCTAGATAGCTCGTAAATGATTCTATGTCTTTGTTACATTCCTCGCCAAAATCGAGGAATGTAACAAAGACATAGAATCATTTACGAGCTATCTAGAAAAAAGAAAAAATGATAAGTTGTTGAAAGACAAGAGATATGCCACCATTGAAAATACATACCCCTACTTAAGACCTGACTTCTATCAACAGAATCACTATACCACCGAAAATAACGAACACCAACAACAGAACCAACGAGTAAACACCTTTTCAGAAACCTCTGATTCTGAAAATGAAAGCAATGAAGGTTACTATGATTCCGATTTACTCTATAACCAAACACCCAATAGAGGCAATCGTAGACAGCCTTTTTTAGGGAACCGCGGGGGACGCCGGGGACGCCCCAGAGTTCATTTCCAGGGCCAACCGAGAGGCAATTACCAACCACAACACCACCATCAACAGGAAGAACCGCAATTTGTGCGAGAAACCAGAAGCAGACAATACTGGAAGCAGGGCATATAATTCCAATTTTTAACTTAGCCAAACTAGAGCTAGATAAACATAGCACAAACTTGTTATCTAAAGGATTATCTTATGTCCCACACTCTACAGTCAATTTGTTTGAACTACACTGTGACATTATTTCCTTTTTTCGAAAAATTCGTCTAAAAAAATTCTTTGCTTCAAACCCTGCCATAGACGATGACATTTCCCCCATTAAACCACTTTGTCTTCCATCCACCTTTTGTCCAGGCCTTGAACAATTAGGGCCAGAAGTAGCCACCTTCGAACTAGTGCTCCTAAAAAACTAGATCAAGCTCTCAGATTCATCCCCAAACCCATTTACAACTTAGAGAAAGAAGAACATCAGGCCCTAATATCCCTTTCCAACAACAAAGACCTCACCATTAAAGGGTGTGACAAAGGTGGAGGGATAGTGATTGTTGATACTTCAGAATATGAAGTCAATATGCTCAAAATGTTAAATGACCCTACCTTCTATGTCCCTCTTAAATTTCACTCCACAATTAATATATCGAAGAGAATTCTGTCCCTAACCAAAACTGCTCAAGAAAATGGCCTAATCAATGCCAAAGAATATGACTACCTGAATCACCACCAAGGAAAAATTGCCTGCATCTATGGTCTGCCAAAGATCCATAAGGATGCAAATAATCCCCCATATAGACCGAT
This sequence comes from Lissotriton vulgaris, assembly GCF_964263255.1. NCBI lineage: Eukaryota > Metazoa > Chordata > Amphibia > Caudata > Salamandridae > Lissotriton > Lissotriton vulgaris. The sequence continues at coordinate 249,833 of NW_028243607.1, forward strand.
AGTTTCTACAATAGGGACACCGACCGAGCCACTTTCCAAATATGTGGATAACTACCTACGCCCTTTTGTCCCTAAAATAGAATCTTACATTCGTGACACAGGACATATAATACAAAAAATTGAAGGAATTTCCTTCAATTCAAATAATGAATTATTAGTCACAATGGACGTTGAGTCTTTATACAGTAATATTCCCCTGACCGACGCACTAAAAACCACCAGTTGGTTCATTGACCTTCACCAAATACCATGCCCTAAAGAATTCCTACTTGAGTGTCTAGAAATTGTACTGACAGAGAATGTTTTTGAATTTGGCAACCACTTATATCGTCAGATCAAGGGTGTAAGCATGGGGGCTTCAGTAGCCCCTTCCATAGCCAACATCTTCATGGCAGCATTTGAGAAAGAATTTATCCATAATGAAGTTGCCCCTTTCTATGAGTCTATCTCCCATTGGTCCAGATACATTGATGACATCTTTTTTATCTGGACCGATGGGAGAGAAACTCTCCATGAATTCATCCAATGGATAAATGGAGCTAATCCTAACTTAAATTTCACCTCCCATGTTAGCAACAAGAAAGTCGAATTTCTAGATATAGAAATTATAGACAATGAAGGAACTTTAGAAGTAGACCTTCACATAAAGCCTACGGCAAGAAACACCTTACTTCACTATCAGAGTTTCCATCCACGGACTCAGAAAAATAGCATCCCCTTCTCACAGTTCTTACGTGTTAGACGTAACTGTACAAATATTAAAGACTTTGATAAACAAGCAGCAGTGATGAGAACTAAATTTATTGAGAGAGGCTACCCCCACCGATTAATAAGAGAATCATATAAACGGGCCCGATATTACGATAGAGACTGCCTTCTTAAAACAAAAACCACTAAACCCAACGACCAAATAGTCTGCATAACAAGGCATTCAACAATAAATGAAAAAATAAGGCATGTCATAAACTCGAATTGGCATATACTAAATAGTAACTGCACAAATGACCAGAAACTGATGAAACCTATTTTTGCCCATAAAAGAAATAAAAATCTAAAAGAATTCATTGTTCACTCTCGCTTCGCGAAGAATTCTAAAAAGGATGCCCTAAGTCAACGTTCAATCCTGACCAACCACCCCCTTAAAGGAACCTTTCCATGTTCATCATGCAACTCATGTAGCAGCATCTTGTCAGGTGAAGAATTCGAGTACAATGGCCATAGAACCAAAGCAAAGGAAATGTGGAATTGTAAAACAAACAACGTAATTTACTTCATACAATGTCCATGTCTCCAAGGATACGTAGGTGAGACCTCTAGAGCAATTCAAACACGCCTAAACGAATACCGTTCGGCGATAAGGACTAGAAAAACTGTATGCCCAATGGTTAAACATTTCCTAGATAAAGGACACAGTGCTGATGAGTTTAAATGGAGGATTTTAGAGAAAATCCATGTTCCAGACACAAAGGGAGGCACATCTATCCGAAAGAAACGAGAAGTCTTCTGGATTTTTGTCTTTAACACCTTCAGACAAGGCCTAAACAGCGAAATCCCGTGGGAACACGCAATCCTTTAATGAAAACCCCAAATATAGCAATACACATATATGTCTACATGAGTAAAAGACAGTGTTTTGCTAACTTAGATACAGGAGTTAAACATGAAATCCTGTATGGGAACATGCAATCCTTTAAGGAAAACCCCAAATATAGCAATACACATATATGTCTACATGAGTAAAAGACAGTGTTTTGCTAACTTAGATACATGAGTTAAACATGAAATCCTGTATTCACCACTCCTATAGGAATCTCCAATATAGATTAACGACCTTAGTCCTCCCCAAATAATAGCCCACACTTGAATAAAGTCTAGTTTAAAACTATAAATCATAAATACTAAGAAAGAAATAATTTAATTTAACTACCATGGTTTCAATAAATATCTCTGTGTAAAAATAAAATATTCACAATTATCTCTTTCAGTGAATAAACCTACTACCTCCAAAGCAAAACAGTTCCGCTCTAACGTCACTTTCTAATACTATTGAAACGTCGATTTCACACTAAATTATCCAGTTTCGCCCTCTAGTTGTTTAAACCGTATTTGTTTTTTATTTTCTATAAATGTATTATATTTTCCAAATTAGATACATAACTAGCAAATCTTGTATACATCTTGTACAATGGGCTATGTCGGACCCTCTATTGTTGACGCCCAGAATGGGAGCGCACATTAGGATTTCACTAAAATGTAAACATTGCCGTGCTCTACACACAATAGAACAACCAATCACGAGTGCCGACTGTGTGTACACCCAATCGAATAAGAGTTTACAAAACTCCGCTTCTTCTGAAATAAAACTCCGCACTTTCGCGCCCTAGATAAACGAAAGGCGAAGAAACTACAGGTGCGAGTAATCTAGAGTAATCAACGTCAATATATATACTAGCGCAGGGAAACAGGTAACTGACCATCACTTTTTCCCGCGCTTGCCGTTCAACGAGACGTTTCATCCCGCCACCGGACATAGGGAGCCCTGCCGACCATCTTCAGGTATGACTTCCACCACAAGCCCTAAAAATAGACTACTTGAAAGAAGCAATAGTAAATTTTACTATCTTCCTTCTAGTCATACTCTCCCCCTTTTTTATTTTTATTTTCTAATTCGTAGGCAGGGAGATCTTTTAACCCTACTCTCCACACGCCTAAGGACTAACAACCTCCTTACGCCTGAAACCTGAAAAAGACAAGCATCCTTCTTTTTAGGTAAGACAATTTATAACAATAGAAGGGACGTAATCACCGCTATGTAAACAATATATATTCGATCCCTAATTATAATCTTCATGTACTGCTCTAGGTTATCAGATTTGTACGAAAAATGCATCAACAATAGACCAGCCATCCATTTGGAAATCTATTGACAAAATCTTAAAAGAACTAGATATAGTCCAGGAGGTAAGAATAATACTACTAACCTATGCACTGTAAATAATTCTGATCGACCAATGAGACATAACTTCTTCTTGTAGAAAATAAATAAATAAAAATAAAACACTATACATTTCATTATTTTTCTTCTCCCTACTATGACAAAAATTAGAAATCCAGAAATACCCAGGAACGAATTTTATCCAATATCCATCATAAATGGGTTCCGGTTGGCGGGCTTAACTACCTATCATCAAAACAATCAGGTAAAAACAACGCCAAAATACACGCTTTCTTTTGGTAGCTATCTATAATTATCAAACATTTATGATATTATCCTCTTTATCCTCAGTTTAAATTTATCTGACACCGAAAGAATTCTACCAAGAAAAGGAAAATTTATTTTTAAACAACTCCTTGCTAAAAACTACCCATTAGTAAGTATCAGACCTACTTGCACTAAACTATTTTTTCGCCATGAGACATTGAAATACCATTGACTAAATTAAAAAAGATCACGTATTTATGGTGCAAATCTGATTAATGTTACTTAAAACCCATTTCCATACCGGGCTTTCTGATCACCTATTGAAACTCTAATGAAGACCATCACATACTGTTTCTATGATGGATGTAACCTCATAGAGAAAATATCTTTATACAAATGCTCATCATTGGCATTTACTCTTTCGCTATTTTTTAAAAATATCTTTCCGTCCTTAATAGACAGACTAAATTTCGCAAGGAAATGACAAGACAAATGAAAATCACTAAGTTGCTTTTTATTAATCTACAGCTGCTAGAAACTTAAATTTTCTTTTGTTTCCTAAAAAAATGTTTAGAAACTTATTTTTAACTTGTGATTTGGAATTGATATAATTCTATGTTCTATATGCATCTTCACCTTATAGATATTGTGTGGCTGCTCCAGGAAGAAGGCGCTGGCCGCCGAAACGCGCGTAGAGACCGAATTTTCATGCCACCTACCCCCATTTTTTAATTGTTTGTTAATTAATAATGTGTAATTGTCAATTATATAATGTGATTTTTTAACTGCTATTTGATGTCATATAAATGACTTTTTTAATTGTGTTAACTGTTTAATAAAAACTTGTGTTTTAGCCAGCTGTAGTTCACTTCCATATCTTTTTTGATCTATATGTGACTTTTTATTGTCAAATTGCCTAGGTTGTTACTTTTCAATTGTGCATATTTCCCTGACCTAGGAATTATAGAATTCGTTAATTCAGGGGGTCCTTGTTACATACACATTGACGCAGACGAGCGGCTCCACTCTCCGGCTTCTTGCTTGGAATGTGCGAGGCCTGGGTGATAAGGTAAAACGCGGCCTTGTTTTGTCCGAGGTAAAACGCTATAAACCAGACCTAATACTCATGCAGGAGACCCACTTGGTGGGTGGAGCTACCAAGCCCTTGGACAGAAGGGGGTACAGAATGCTGGTCCACTCCGAATTTTCTACTGGTTCACGGGGCACGGGCATACTGATCAAAAAATCCTCCCACTTCATTACCCTTAGTACTAGAACCGATACTCAGGGATGCTTTGCGGCGGTGGCAGGGCAGTGGGACGGTCGCCCATTAACAGTGGTTTCAGAATACATCCCACCTTCCCTACACTCGGTGATGCTTCCGGCCCTGGGAGACTTCTTGCTGTCCCTCCCGGAGGGAGACATGCTCATAGGTGGGGACTTCAACGCAGCTGCAGACCCGCAGCTCGACAGGTTTCCGGCGACCGCCCTACCGGGGGGTCCCTCCCGGTTTCGGCGATTCCTAGGGGCTGGTAGATGTTTGGCGCCACGTTCACCCGATGGTCCGGCAGTACACGTTCCATTCCACAGTTCACAACAGTCTATCTCGCATAGATTACTTCTTGGCTTTAGGGGATGGGCTACAGCGCGTAGAAGAGGTAGATATACACCCTCGAGGCATTTCCGACCACTCACCACTGACTCTCACCGTTACCTCACGGACACGGTCCCGTCGCCGCATATACCCCATTCATGCCTCCTACCTTAAAGTCCCGAAGATCAGGAAGGCCCTTCAAAAGACCACAGAACACTACTTCATAGAAAATGAGCCAACAGCGGCCTCTGCTGAGATTCTCTGGGAGGCCTATAAAACAGTGCTACGGGGACAGGCGATAGGCTCTATAGCGACACATAGGAAGGAACAGACAGCTGAACACTCTGCCCTCGAGCTCCGACTGTGCGAAGCCACTAATGCCCATGAAGCCGACCCCACGGACGATACGGCACACACCCTTACACTTCACCAGCAACTGTATACAGACCATGCACGCCTCACGACACAGGGGCATATCACCGACACACAGAACCGGGTATACGATGTGGGGGACAAGGCAGGGAAGATGCTGGCCTGGCTTGACAGAAGAGGGGGTAGCTCCAGGGGGATTCAGCAGGTGAAGAATGGCGATGGCACGATGCTAACTGACCCCGACCGAGTGGTGGAGGCGTTGGCGTCCCACTTTGAAAAAGTGTATACCCCCGAACGAGAAGTGACCATGATTGCGGCCCAATGTGCATTAAGCAGTATAGACATCCCCTCGCTGCAGCCAGAAGCCGTAGCCGATCTGGAGGCACCGTTTACCACCGATGAACTTCGGTTAGCCATTGGGGCCCTCCGAACCGGCAAGGCACTTGGGCCGAATGGCATTCCAATTGAGTGGTTCCAAGCACGCACTGACGCTCTTTGCCCGCATTTACTTAAAATGTATGTGGAATGTCGTGAAAAAGGGATGCTCCCGCTGGATCAGCGGACGGCCACAATTGTGGCTATCCCTAAGCCGGGAAACCTCCAGAAGAGTGCTCATCCTACCGCCCTATCTCTCTGCTAAATGCGGAAAGTAAAATCTTAGCAAAACTCCTAGCCAACCGCCTAATGCCACACCTGTCCGACCTTATCCACCCGGACCAGTCAGAGTTCATGCCCCACAGAAACACCGCACTCAACCTTAGAAGGGTACACGGGGTGCTGGCGAGGGCGGATTGAATTGGCGAAAGTGCAGCTATACTGGCTCTGGACGCAAAGATGGCTTTTGACTTGGTGGAGTGGGCCTACCTCTTTGAAGTCCTCTCACACATGGGATTCGGCCCAAACTTCATCTCGTGGATAAAGTTACTTTACACAGCGCCAGTGGCACACGTGGTGGCGAACGGCCACATATCCCGTACGTTTCCACTTGGCCGTGGCACCCGGCAGGGCTGCCCTCTTTCCCCCTTGCTCTTTGCACTCTCCCTAGAACCCCTGGCTATTCGCATCAGAACTACCCCCCTACTCAAGGGGATCCAATGGAGGGAGGGATGGGAGGACCGCATATCTCTTTATGCGGACGACATGCTGGTGTATCTAACGGACCCCGAGCATGGCGTACCAGCTCTTTTGCATCTCTGTAACGACCACGGCGAGGTTTCAGGCTACACCATCAACTGGAACAAGTCGGAGTTGTATGTGCTGGCAGGGGACCCCCCAACACTTGGGCCGGACTGCCCTCTACGGCTGGCCGGTTCCTCCTTTAAATATTTAGACATTCACATCACAAGGGACCCTTCCGAATACAAGAGACTAAACCTCTTGCCACCACTGGATCGTCTCAAACAAGACGCGGGCTTCTGGGCGGGGTTGCCGTTAACGATGCTGGGGAGAGCTGCTTTGTTTAAAATGAAGTCCCAACCCCGTTTCCTGTACATCCTGGATAACACTCCATTCCCGGTGACAACGGGATACTTCAGGAAGGTCGCAGCGGTGGTCTCCGGATTACTATGGGGCAATCGCCCTGCACGCATAGCCCAAGCCAAACTCTGCAGAAGCTGGTACGAGGGTGGCATTGCACTCCCGAACTTGCATCTATATTATTGGGCAGCACAACTCAGGCCCATTAACCAATGGCTACATGCACCGCAATCCGACCCGGCATTCCAGGCGGACAGGGCACAGCTGGGCGCCAATAACATACTAGCCCCACTTTATGATCGGAGGAAGCTGAAACCGCTTGTAGGCCCCACTAGGCTCACCGTAGCCACTTGGCATGCAGCCACCGCTGCACTGGGATGGAAAGTCACGCTCACTAAGCTCACTCCGCTCTGGGACGCGCGTGCTCTGGGCAATCTTCAATTCAGTAAGGGGTTCTCCCGATGGGATTCCATTGGAATTTCCACGGTGGGGGACATGTGGGAGCGAGGGGATGTTATCACCTTCGCCCGTTTGAAAGAAATTTATGACCTAGGACCGCAAGAGACATACCGATATGTCCAGATCCGCCACGCCCTGCTCTCGGCCATCCCGGCTGGATCGACTCTTCCTGAGTCCTCCCCGCTGGAGGATCGCCTCCTGACAGACTACATGGTAAAGAAGGCAACCTCCCTAACATACCGGAAGCTTCTCAATAACTCTCCAGACCCGCTGATGCCCCTCAAGGAAAGATGGGAGCAAGAGGTAGGCGCGCTTGATGAGCATGAGTGGAATGAGGCACTGGCTTCCCCCAAGGAAGCGGGCATATCGGCCAGGATGAGGCTAGTTCAGCTCAAAGTCCTCCACAGAACATACTACACTAGAACACTGCTACACCGCATACACCGAACCTCAAACCCCTTTTGTTTGCGAGGCTGCGGGGAGGAGGGCACCTTCTTCCATACATTCTGGGATTGACCACGCATACACAACTATTGGCGTCAGGTCCTGCGTACTGTATCCCAGGTGCTAGAGGTCTCGGTGCTGCCGGAGCCACGATGGTGCCTCCTCAATGTATGGGAACCAACAGATTTGTCCCGGTACGGCCGCCTTTGGGTGACACTGGGAATGATGGTGGCGAAGCGGGACATTGCGCAGCGTTGGGGGGTGGCGGACCTCCCGACAACATCACAGTGGTGCGCAAACATGGACAGGACGATGGTTACAGAAAGGGCGGTGTACCTGAGTCGGGCCTGTCCTGGCAAGTGGAACAAGGTCTGGTCCCCATGGAACACCTACCGGGGCGATATCTGCGACCCACTGCCAGAAGATGACCCAATGGACTCGGATGATGATGATGGGTTGGAGTGAGGGTGGTTGGCTGTGGGGTGGGGTCCTTCAGGAGGGGTTGGGGGAGGCGTTATTTTCTTTACGCCCTAATATCACTCCAGGATGAAAAAGGCTTTTGTCTTATCCCAGGTATACTCCCGTGTCTATTTAGCAATATACGTTGTCAATGATCGCACTGTGATTTCCCGATGTTTGGTTGTTCTTTTAGTTTGTTTCAAAAACAGAAAATGAGAACCTCAATTACTCTGTATGGAACATTTGCTACTGTCCTTCATTCACTCTTCTGGCAACCCTTATTGAACTGACTTCTTCAACAAGTGCACTGCATTTACTTAAGGCTGTCGTTCTGATGTGATACTCACGTTTAGCGGCCGGCCCTTCGGGGTTGTAGGCGACATGCTGTGTAAAGATGTGAAGGTATAATAAAGGTTTTAAAAAAAAAAAAAAAAAAAGGCATTTGGCAGCTTGCTCAATTTCATGGACAGGAAATTCAGGGTGTCCATGAACCTTATTTGTAACTGGACCACCGTTAGCAATATCAGTTTGGGACCCTGGGTGATGAGTTCTACGTGTATCTTTTCACGAATCATAGTTTGCAGAATAAAGAAGGAGTCGTATGTTTTAGAGTTATGGGCCAGCATGGTATACCCTTCAAATTTTTTTTTAATGAATGTGTTAAGGAATTCAGCCATGCATGAGCGTCCTTCAAAATCCCAGTTGTTGTGGAAAGTTAGATGGTGTGCATAAATGTAATTAGGCTGGTGTACCCCCGTCTCTTGTGTGCACTCTATGTCAAACAATATGTAGTCTTCCGTTTTGGTCTGTGGTCTGCCTTTAACCATGTAGCAACAGTGATTGGTTCCTGCCCTAAAAACCATCTGACACCTTGGGCATTTCATGCCTTTGCACTTGTGAGCTGCTCCCACATACCGACCACACTCATGACAATGCAATGTGTGCACACGTACTTGACTCCCAGAAATCTTTTAAGGTTCAAGATACCGTAAAAGTGATTTTCGTGGTGAAGGGCATATATGGTCATGTTTTCCACACGTTCCCCGATTGTAAAGTACTTCCAAGAACCGTAGTGATAAAGAACATTCACCGTAGCAGAGAAATAGTTCTCAAAAAGACCGATGTTGCCAAAGCCGACCTTGAGGTCTGGAGGTATTTCAAGAACCTCATGGGCTTCAGCCGCTCTAGACACAATGACAGCATCGGGGTGAGGCGACCCATCAACAACAACCCCACGATGCTGGCCGCCAGACATGAGTTGGCTGCTCCATTGTTAAAGTTGAGTAGCCGTGTTGTTTCTTACCAATTATCTTGCTGTATAGTACGCTCTTTAAAAGCCTGGAAACACCCCCCTCACGACCACGTACAAGGAGGGCTATGGCTCTGAAAGTGCCATAGGTGACTAGTTCAGCCTTACTCTGTAAAAGCCTCAAGAGGTTTTCTAAAAATTCCCTGTCGTCAAACACATCGCAGGACCTTTGTTTGCTGAACAAAAGACTGTCAAAACTCTGCCCCTGGAAGAGTAGTTGGAAAAAATCATTGGGACCCACATCGCGTAACAACCTTTCTATGAGAATTTGCACAGCCTGGTGTGTAGCTAAAACCCCATGATCGGAGGACCTTATCTGGTTAAGGTTAACACACCTAAACTCCTCGTAGTGTTCTATAGCATTAAATCTCTCTACAGTACGACTGTAGCTTCTAACACACTCTAAAAACAAGGCGTCTGAATCCTCATCTTGAGGAATTTCACTTGTTGGGGAGTTTGCTGGTGTATCATTTTGAGCATTCTGGCGTAGCACGGGCTCTGTGGGTCTTGTAAGTCAACGTTTAGAGCATATTAGGGCTTTCTTTAGTTTACTTATTAACAGCCTGCGCTGCTTAGCACTATTAACCCACTTTTGGTTTTTAGGGGCCCATGGTTTTCTAGGTATCCTACCACAGCCTATCAGAACAGTATGGTTGGTGCATGTGTGTGACGTACCCATGAAGGCGTCTGCTACAGACCTACCCCGTGGCCCTTCTGTGTATTCCAGGTGCTGGAGTATCGCCGCTCTACCCCCTGAACCCTTCAAATGCCCTACCCTCGGGTTGTTCTCTCCTGAACTTGTGTATTGGTGGGTGCCTGGTTCTGATTTATGTGTTTCAGGTGCTGATTGTGAAACTGTATGTCTGTGTTTGAGGGGTTCTGTGTACTTTTTACGCATGAGCAGGCGTAAGAAGCACAGGGACTTTGTGAGTACTGTGTGGACCTTACTGCTATATTTGGATTTGTGTGTACTATTATTAATACCAGGAGCATGGTGGTTCTTTATTAGGGACTAGTCACGCCGGTATACACCATATGTCTGACACCGCTGCTTGACACATTTGGAGGATCACACTTTTACAACGATCAACCAATTGCAGTATCTTCTGCTGGGCCTCCATCTTGACCCAGTGAACGCTACCATCCATCCCCAATTTTAAGGTTGCGGCGGACGCTTGACGTTTTAGCTTTCTGACTGCCAGCCGTATATCTTTCACATGATCCCCTAGTACCTCTTTTGGGTTTACAGAATCATATTGCGGCTGGTTAGGGAAGAACACCCTGCTTGGCTGTATAACAGCCTGTAACAACCGAGGGCCCCCTCTCACACTGGCTGCCAGAACAACATTCTGTAATGAAGGATCCTTGGGGTTCATAGAAACAGGGTCCCAGTGCGAACACCCTGGGGCGTCCATGGACGGATCCCCATTAAATACGGCCTCCAAACTCTGATTTGCACAGTCAACCCCGACCGTACTGTTATCGACGTATATTGTTGGGGGTGATGTGGGGATTACACTAGATGCAGGGCTGGTTGGGTCGTACAGTCCTGGAGGGGTTGGGGGTGATGTGGGGGTTACACTGGACGCGGGGCTGGTTGGGTCGTATACTCCTGGAGGGCTGCTAGGGGACATAGGACACAGGGAGTGTAAATGGGGGTCAAAATAATGAAGGGTCCTAGCGGTGAAGGAATTGTCGGTGCTGTGGTAGTGTGAATGTCTAACAGGTGTGTGCAAATCACCACTGTGCGTTTTAGAAGGCCTCTCGTGCACTGCTTCTGTGGTTCTATCAAGGATGTCTACCAACCCTGGCAGCTAAATGAGAGCCCCGCAGCTGCCGGTATAATGGGCTCCTAAGGGTTGAGCATTTTCAAACATTGAGTCCCTAATCCGGTCAGGAATGGTTATAGCCGTCTTTGGGGGTTGGTCTAGGGTGAGCACCTCTACCTGCCCCACTAGTTTATTTGAAACTATAGAGGTCTTCAGGGTGTTGCAAGGGTCCTGAGGTGTAATGGGTTTGAATAAGGGCCCTTCTACTGCTTCTACTTGTAGCGCTGTGACCCCACGCTTCTACTTAAGATATTTTCTTGAGTGGCGATTCACTTTAGGGATTTGGGGCTGCAACAGATCTTCTGCACCCACCGTCTCAATAACGGGCCCCTTAGAGATCAGGGGGTAGCGGGCTCATTCCCCGGCGTAACAGTGTTTTTTAATGAGATCTAATGGTGTACAGGTTTCTTCTTCTCAGGGATTAAAGGGGCTGTTTGGGATCTGGGAATACCGGATTCTTTTTCTTGAGGTTTAAAGGAGCTGTTTGGGACTCAGGGACCACACACTTCTTAACCCCTTCGCTGCGGCGGCTATTCCGCCGCAGCGCTAAGGGGGCGGGGGGGCCGCGCGGCGCTCACACGCTGGTGACGGAACCGCTCCGTCACCAGCCTCGGGTGAGCTGTGCTGATGACGGAGCGGTTCCATCATGGCCCCCCCCGCTCAGAAGAACGCCCAGCGCAGGCGCGGGATCCGCGGCGCGCAGGCGCGTCAGGCGGGCCATGACGGAACCGCTCCATCATCAGCACAGCGTCACCGCGGCTGATGACGGAGCGGTTCCGTCATCAGCATCGATGCGGTTAAGTGCTGGTTGTTTGAGATGCGCTTCCCTTTTGAGGTCTGGAGAGGGTTCAGATACGCATCACCGCTTTTACACAAGTCCTGCATTACATTGTCTGGGGTTGTAAACACTCTGCCGTTGTTGTCCCCCTCCCTGTGCTGAATAGACATTCCTGTAGGTTAATTCATCAATTTGGAGGGGGGATTGATTTGACATTTCATGTCTGTGCCTGTTCTCTGCTGGATGTTTGTATAGTAAGAAAAGAGTTTGTCCTGGCGTACACGCCTACTCACACAATTTGCAGCAGGCAGGGTGTTCTGGACTGTCTTTATGATGTACCTTACAGGCGCCGTAGACCTCTTTCGAGAGTCATGGCTTCAGTTGCAGCGTGTGCGGACGGAGCCAGGCTGACGACTCGTGGTCTCTTGAGGCTAATTAAGTTACGTCTTAAATCAATTCTTTGGATTTTTCACGTGGAACATATTGTGGTGCTGACAAGCACATTGGAACAGCTTGAGTTATGCCTTAGCTTTTGGGTGCTGATTGATGTCGCACAAGTGGCACACCAGTGAAGGGTGCCCACTGACTTTGGGGTTGCTTTGTTTCCGTCCATATTGAGTCCCCACCCTCTTCCCGTCCTGCTGAAGACCAGTCCCTGAGGAAATCAGCCACCCTGTTTGCTTTTGGGTCGAAACGTCGACAACCTTTATTCTCCCCTGAGCCTGTACCTGTATTCTTCCAACGCCCCTTTTCCCTTGTGCTAATTAGAACGCAGAGGACTATTCAATCACGTGCCAGCAAGAAAGAGTTGCATTTTTTGCGACTTAAACATCAAGGGCAGGCTCACCCATGTTTCACACTAAGGACTAAACCTTAGTCTCAGTTTAAAAAAACCTTACTATATATCAACCTATATCCTCTAATAGACCTTCTTGGTCACTCTACCTACACGAGCACTTGCTATCACTCTTTTCTGTGCACGTCACTTGACAGTGAACCCCTTGTGTAAATAACTGTATTTTTTACGTTGTGGAAGTATATTTGTCATTTTTCTAAGTATATATTAAATAAGAGAGTCTCTCGGACCTTGGTGAGACACAGTGGTTTGCTCTAAGAGTGTTTTTCTTGCATCAATTAATATTTCGGGCTAATATATTTGTTGTGTTTTGACTTGTATCAACCATAACGGATTCAATCGGATGGTGATCAGAAGTAAAAAGAATATTTGATATATTTTTACACTGTATGTGTTGATTCAATGTCTAGGACCATTTTTTGTCTATAATACTTGATACCCAGGTCCTTTGACTCCAATTGGGTTACCCCCTGTTAATAACAAAGCTAAATGATCCTGTGGCTGTAAATACATTTTAATACTTTTTTTTTATTGGTGGCCCTTGGGGCTGTAAACCCCTCCGCACAGACACAGTGGAGGAATCCCTGCAGGGAACTGCCTACCCGTGTTTGCGAGGGCCGGGCCCACCCCTCCGTAATGTTAGGGGTGTCCCCGAGATGATATAACGGAGGGGCGTACCCTTCCAGCACAGAGAGGACTCTCACGGCGGCCATGACGCCTGCATCAGACCCACTTGGGGTCCAAGGAATGCCTCCAACCGCCCCAACCCACCGAGCAGTGCATTTGGTAGGCGGGCTCTGTGGGCAATACTGCACACCTCTGGGGTCTCGAGACCCATGCCTCACAAAGCCCCAGAGCCCGCCCGCATCTCATGGGTCTTTGGGGCCTACCACAGCACAATGGACCCTGCCACACGCCCCCACTCAGAGCCCGCGTTCGGCCCCGCAGCAGACTCTGGCGGCTTCTATTTAAAAAAGAAAACTGCTGCACAAGTCCCAGAGCCCGACATGGAACCGCGGGCTCTGGGGCCTTTATTTTTAGGTCTCGCCTAAGCCATCTCTTTAGGGATGCTTTGCGAGATCTAAAGTAAGGGCTTTCAAAAGTGCACCCAAAGGCGGATTGCCTACAGTGCATGTGAGCCAGGCGCGTGCACATCGCACACCATTTATCTGAGCCTCGGCATCAGACTTCAAAGGAATCCGCTCCCCTGCCCCCCGCATCAGACTTCAAAGGATACCGCTCTCCGCCCCCCGCCACGCAATGCAGAGAGCTTGTTATTTCTATCCTTTTCAGTGCTCTTCTAGCATTTCTCTATTCCCATCTCCAAACCTTGTCTTCTCTCTTCCTGTCCCTCTTCCCCACTGCATCGCCCCAACTCCTGCATTCCATACCCTACTCACTTCTGTCCCTCATGCAGAATTCTTTTTATCCAGCTCTGCTAACTTGCTGCTATGCTTCCTTTTCTCTAACCACGCTTCTGTCTGTTCAGCCTCACCCTGTCTCTCTTAGTCCTCGCACAAATTGATTGTCCAGATTCCTGCAGGCTTACCATGTTTATGTCTACATCCTCTCCCTCCGCGTGTACCTACCATGTTTATGTATGTCTACATCCTCTCCCTCCATGCGTGTTATGTTTATGTCTGTCTATATCAATGCTAGTTATGTGAGCCCACCTCTCCCTCCGTGCTTACCATGTTTATTTACATTCACATCCACTCCCTCTGTGCTTACCATGTGTATGTATGTCCACCTCTCCCTCCAAGCTTACCATGTGTATGTGTGTCCACCTCTTCCTCCATGCTTTCCATGTTTATGTATGTCCACCTCACCCTCCATGCTTACCATGTGTATGTATGTCCACCTCTCCCTCCAAGCTTACCATGCGTATGCATGTCCACTTCTCCCTCCATGTTTACAACACGTATGTATGTCCTCCTCTCCCTCCATGGTTACCATGTTTTTGTCTGTCCACATCCTCTCCCTCCATGCTTGCCATGTGTATTCATGACCACCTCTCCCTCCATGCTTACCATGTGTATACATGTCCACATCTCCCTCCATGTTTACCATGTTTATGTCTGCCTGTCCATCTCCCGCTCCTCACCATTCTTTTTTCTATCCATATTGCTCAGTCCTCACCATTCTCCTATTGACCCTCTCTCTCAATCCTCAGCCATCTTACGTGTGTCTATCTTTGTCAATAATCACCATGTTTTTATCTGTTCATCACTGATAAACCTCATCCTGATTAAGGTGTCCATCTGTCTCTCATCCTTACTTTGTGTCCGTCCATCTCTCTCAATCCTTGTCTTTCTTCTTTCTGCCCACTCTCTCACTCCACATCATGCTTCTGTCAGTCCCTGTGTGTGTCTCCCTCTCTCTATCAGTCCTCACCCTCTCTTTTAATTCCTTAATCCATCCATCCACTCTCCCCTCCCTCTGACCCTTCCTTCCTTGCTTCCTTCTTCCTACCTTGGTTCCCCTTTCTCCATCTCTCTCTAACATCCACTCTCTTCTTCTCGCCCTTTCATTCTCATCTCTTCCATCTCTCTGTTTTTTTCTGCCCCCTCGCTAGTTCACTTATCTCTGTCTTGCAATGCTGACTGCTATTATCGGGCTTGTACACAGTGAGGTGTGGGACTGAATAGCCGGGCCTGTGTAGGTATTACCCTCACAGAGCCCATTATTCTCCTGTCAGTCCCCTGGGGTGAGCGAACACGGAGAGGGCCATTTATCAGTCAAATAACGAACTGGGGGCTATGCAGTCACAGGACCAATTTCGAAAAGCACAGTGAAGGATTATATCTGCAACGCCTCGGCCTGTACTGCCCACCCTTCCCCCACACACGTAGACGTATAGTAGCAGCCGAAAGATTTTCATTTCAAAGCTCAGGACAGCAAATTCACAAACTATAAAATGTGGGCAGATCGTCTCATGCTCCTGCACCTCAATTAATTACTCAGCATCAGAATGGGAACCAACCACTTATAAGCAGCTGAATCTGCAGAGTTTACTATAAAAACACAGCGCCAAATTGTCAATGGCGTCCTCGTGCGGGCCTGGCAGCCATTTTGTGAAAGACCGTCTGCTCACCATTCCTTTTCTGAGCATCGGCTTGTCGAGACTCTTAGCTGGGCAAGGCAGAGGTGCTCTGAAATTTGCAAAATCAAAGCTAATCTTTCTTTGTGACCTCTACAAACATATAGCGGGCCCGGGTGTTGTACTAAATTGGCATTTGTACTTTTTTACCCCTTGCTATGCCAAAAGCACTTTCTAGGTGTTGCAAAGAGTGGCAGAATAGATGCTGATACTCATGCTGGTACTAATTAGGTCTCGCTGAGCTATCGCGTAAGCGATGCTCTGCGAGATATTTATTGGGGCTTTTAAAGTGCTCCCAAACCAGGCTGATTGTTGGTTACAGTGCACCAGGCGCGCGCACCATTTGTCCGCCTGTGTTTTGCGGCCGCTTTGATGTTCTCAGTGAGCCACGCGGCCACTGTGAACATCAAAGCGGCCGCGAAAGTGAGAACACATCAGTGACCGTCTACGTAAAAATACTGCCCTTACCACCTTAGGCCAGTTCACTTTATTCCTTTTCTTGCAAACGCCTTAATTGTTGTTTGGGCTTCACAAATAACCTCTTCCGCTGCACAGCACTTTGCAAATATCCCATGTTATGTCAATTGTCGAAGCAGTTTTTAAATCAACTTATTGTCTTCAAGTCACAGTCTCGCATAGTACAGTCTGCTTCTGGGTCAGAGCGAGGTCTGCTTGAAGCTGATGCTCTGCCTCCACGTGCCCCCGTCTTCAACCATCATTTGACTTCTGTTGCTATTCCACTCAGCTGTGCGTGATCAGCTGTCGCACTCTGGCTCTGCCTGTCCTTACAGGCCACTCAAGAATTAATTTGAACATTCCTAAGCCTGCCACACTTGCTGTTTCAATGGCTCGACTCTTCTCATCACCAGTCATTTCTTTAGCATCGATCCCCACCCCAAGCTCAGTTATTTTTAGCCTTTTGGATCCACACAAATTCTTCATTAGATAGCTGCGCCTCCGCTAACATTTTAAAACCGGGAGAATAAGCCTTTATGATATAGTAGAGGTAGAGCAACGTTATTTTTTTTTAATTAGCACTTTTTTTTATAGCCCTCTGCGCCAGTTTGACTTACAATGTGCTTTATCTTTCCACAAACTCTAGGTTTGTGTTCCTTTATTTTGAGATGCTTTTAGTATTAATGTCACACAAACATCCACACACACACAACCCCCCACACACAACCCCCACACACACACAACCCCCACACACACAACCCCACACAACCCCACACACACACAACCATACAACCCGCAGACACAACCCCCCCACACACACAACCACAACCCCACACACACACAACCACATCCCCCCACACACACAACCCCACACACACAACCCCACACACAGCCCCCCACACACACAACCACCCCACACAACCCCAAACACACACGCAACCCCACACAAACACACACACACAGCCCCACACACACACAACCACGACACCACACACACAACCACAACCCCACAGATACACGAGCCCACGCACACAAAACCTCCCACACACATAACCCCCCCCACACACAACCCCACATACAACCCCTACACACACAACCCCCCCACACACACACAACCCCCCACCCACACAGAACCCAACACATAACAACCCCACACACAACCCCACACACACACCCCCAACCCCACACACACACAACCCCCCACACACACAACCACAACCCCCCACACACACAACCACAGCCCCCCCACACACACAACCACACACCACACAACCCCCCACACACAACCCACAACCCCCCCACACACACAACCACAACCCCACACCCCACGCACACACAACCACAACCCCACACACACACACAACCACAACCCCACACAATTACACAACTCCACACACACAACCCCACACACACAACCACAACCCCACACACACAACCCCACACCACACAACCCCTGACACACCCTCCGACACACACAACCCCCCCTACAAACAACCCCCACAAACACACAACCCCCACACACACAACTCTACACACACACAACCCCCCCACACACACACAAACCCATACGGCCGGGATGCCCGCCACCCCCTCCCAACACCAATTCCCAATGGGAGTAGACAGACACAGGTTTGAGCTTTTGGAAGGCGGGGGGGGAGTTACCCCCCCGGCCGTATTTATTAAAATATGAAACAAAATTTAAAACATTAAATAAAAGTTTCATGAATTATGTACAATTTTACATTTATTACATTTCGATGAAGACATGTTCTTTGGCTAACCTTAACAGATCTCTAATACAAAGGTTTCCTAGCCGAGTCTAGCATCCTGTAAATGCATACATTCTAAATTAAAATTGTACATCGTAGCATTAAGGGCCAACGGCAAGGTCTTAACCGGTGTCAGATCCCTACTACCAAAATCCCACCCTCACGGTGTGAGTGGCGCATGCGCAGAGGACTTTACCCTCATTGCCAACTGTAACTTCCCTTGTCGTGGGGGCCCCCTTTTCACTCTACGCCATTTTTAAAGGTCGTCCGAGTTCCCGTGTGAGGTATCTGTAGGAAGGACAGCGTGGACTCCCACCCCCATCCCCACACTCTCTATCCGCCGTCGCGGATATCCGGCCCCCGGGAAATTCGTAGGAGGCATCTAGCCGCTTCCCCCTGGGAGGGGCCTATGGCCGTCTCCCCCTAGGCGACCCATCCTTAGTGGGTGCCGCCTCCCCGTGGAAGGGGCCAATGGCCGCCTCCTCCCGGGCGCTCCCATCCATTCTGGGTGGCGCCCCCCTCTAGGGACCTTGAAATTACTGCTCACCGATCATGACCTTACCGCCCGACCAAAAAATAAATAAGACAGTTGTTTTACCTACTAAGGGAAGTAAATTCTGACATAGCCTTGATGAGTCATCAACTTCATTTTCCTACAAAGGGAAACATTATCCTAGAAACAGAAGCCACATCATTATGTGAAACCTTCCCTCACTTCTCTACAAAGGAAAAAAGGCCTATACATTTCTATCTAATCAAACTTTATTAAAACAAACATTGCCATAAGGGGCTGGTGGGTGGGTCAAAATTGCCGCTTGTTCCGTCCAGGGCTCACGAGCAACGAGTTGGTGCAGCCTTCAGAGCACAGGAACAAGAGGACGCTTCTTCGGATTCCCGCTCTATTTATCCATCTGCGGGAGGGCGGGGACCCTCCTCCGGGACACCTACTGGGGCGTGGTCTTCCGTGCGGGTGTCTAGGACAACCCCTCGGGAAAGGGCGCGCCCCGGCTACGCCACTTCGGGCATACCAGCCGAGCCACGCCTCCCGCCCAAAATGGTTTCCCGGGGGGATCGGGGCACCCAACCATACGTTCGGGGGGACCGAGTGGTCGCCCCTTTCCACAACTACACAATCAAACACACACAAACCCACAATTACACAACCCCACACACAACTCCCCCACACACATAACAAAACATAAAACATAGCATAGCATAACAAAACACAACATAGCATAGCATAACAAAATAAAGCAAAGCATAGCATAACAAAATAAAGCATAGCATAGCATAACAAAACATAGCACAGCATACTAAAACACAACTAAACATAGCATAACAAAACATACAATAGCAAAACAAAACATTGCATAGCATAACAAAGAGCAGCATAACAAAACAAAACAGCATAGAATAACAAAATCAACAAAATATAGCATAACAAAACAAAACATAGCATAACAAAAGAAAGCATAGCATGGCATGGCATATGATAACAAAACACAACAAAACATAGCATAGCATAACAAAGAATAGCATATCACAACAAAACAGAGAGTAGCATAGCACAACAAATATCACAACAAAACACAGCATAACATAACATAGCATACTAAAATAAAGCATAGCATAACAAAACATAGCATAGCATAACAAAACACAACAAAACCTAGCATAAAAAAAGCATAGCATAACAAAACATAGCATTGCATAACAAAACATAGCACAGCATAACAAAATAAAGCAAAACATGGCATAACACAACAAAACATAGCATAGCATAACAAAACATAGCATAACAAAACACAGCGAAACAAAGCATAACAGAACATAGCACAGAAAAAAACAGCATAGCATAACAAAGCACAGCATAACAAAACAAAGCATAGCATATCATAATACATAGCATAGCATAACAAAACACAACAAAACATAGCATAGTATAACAAAGCGAAACATAGCATAGCATAACAAAACATAGCATAGCATAACAAAACACAACAAAACATAGCATAACAAAGTATAGCATAGCATAACAAAACATAGCATAGCATAGCAAAACACAACAAAACATAGCATAACAAAACACAAAAAACACAGCATTGCATAAAAAAACATAGCATAGCAAAACACAAAAAACACAGCATAGGATAGCATAACAAAACATAGCATAGCATAACAAAATACAACAGAACAGCATAACAAAGCACAGCACAGCATAACAAAACATAGCATAGCATAACAAAACACAACAAAGCTTAGCATAACATAACATAACACAACAAAGCATAGCATAACAAAACACAATAAAACATAGCATAGCATAACAAAATACAACAAATGATTCTGATGTCTAATATTTGATCTAATAATCTGTGTGCATATATAATGAAATGTAATGAACTGTGATGATTGATTGCTTTGATTAACTGTTTTTATTATATCTTTTCAAAGATCGCCCTTTGAAATTTTAATTTGTTATTGTGTATAACTTGTTATATATTTTTATTAAAAAGACTGTGAACGTTCCTATTTTTAGTGTGGAAATTTAAATTCTTCGGTTTAGTTTTCCAAGTTCGATGATATAGTGTTTAGATAATATAGGTATGGAGTTTCAATAAGGCCATACATGAATGTTCACCCAGGGACTTCTCTTTGACTGAGTGTTCTTAAAGTGGCCAGATATTTTTTTTCAAACCCCAACACATTAGCACCACTTTACAGAGTTTGCCAGTAAAGGGCTACTTTTGTTTTCCTGTCTTTCTTTGAACAGCATCGATTTCCTCCAGAACCTCCTACCTAGAGGCAGGGCTGGCGCTAAGCATCGGCAGTGTGGCAAGCTGCCCATGGCCTGACACTCTGCCTGCCAGAATGGGGCCCCCCACAATGGCAATTAACACCCCACTAGTCCTCGTGTATGTCTGCCGATCAGAGTGAAAGAAATGCTTCACAAACGGACTCATGGGAGGCCCCCCCACCCCCTCCTGGGGCCTCTAAGGGATGGTGTGGGAAGGCCTAGGGGAGGGTACACCTCTCAGGCAGCCAGTTCAGAGACTCGGCAGGGCGCCCATTGTCAGCACGTTAGCCCACACAGGTTTAACTCAGCCCCCAAGCAATTCTCACACCTTCAGTTCAAAATGGGCTGTACAAGAGTTGCTTGGGGTGGCTGAGAAGAGGAGCTGTGGCCCAAGTGGAGTCTGCACAAAGCAGCTTCCCCGAGATCAGAAGGTGTCACTAATGTAGATTTCAGGGGCCTCCCACATTCCCTTTTGCCCAGGGCCCCGACAATCCTAGAACTGGCCCTGCCTGGAGGTACTGCAATACCTAGTTGATGGGTGAATTGGAAAACGAAATGTGTACGGCGGCTTTGTGTTCACAAATGTGGTCTTTTGAAACCATACTGCTTACGTTTTGTAAGCATATAAGCAGTGGACATTGAAATGGGTCCTTTCTGGGCCCTGTAGTTATGTCCCTAACTTTTCAGGCAAAAATACTTGTTGATTTCTGAATAATGACTGTAAAAGCGTTAAGTTCACCATGTTCCTGCTTACATTTTACATGCTTTATTAAATCTTTCATTCCTTATGAGTGTTTGCTTTTCCAAGGATGTTGTTACCTTTTCTTTTAGGCAGCATATTGCTCTTGCCTAGTGTGTAATTTGAATTGAGTCACATCCAGTTATTTATAGCAGGTCAAATTGAATTGTAGCTGAAGGCTGTATGAGTTTCTCTCAGTGGGGCAGTATGGTGTTCAGTGAGGGAGCAGATGTAGCACTGGGGGCAGAGCTGCTAAATTTGGAACTGGGGAACCAGGTTCAGCCTTCATGGCCAGTCCACCAGACCACTCTCCTGAGGGAGCACATTCCCAAGACAGACCTTAGAAGGCACCAGAAAAGCCCTGGTGTCTTAGCAGCAGCAGGTGGACCCTAGCAGTGGCAAGTGTGAGTTCACCTTGAAGGCTTGCCCACCACAATCCATACTGAAGTTCACCTCCAGTCTTGCGGGCAGGCCTACGAAGTAGCAGACCCTAGAGCAACAGTGACTCTGTCACTGAGGTCACAGGACCCCTGAGAAGAGATGGCTCTAGGTCGGTGCGACTGGTGTGACCGCAACGGGCGCTGACTTTGAGTGGGAGCGTCGTATATTATGGTTTTAAAAGCACTTGCTGCCTCCTTCCTGGCCGCCAGCTATTTTCGGCAGTAATAAAAATGTCATAATAACTCTGATGAATAAACTTCTTCCTAGAGCGAGATCGAAGATTTGTCTAGTGGAAGTTTTGACTCATGGAAAGATAGCGCAGAGGGTTAATGTGCCTGCTGCAAAGAAAATGTACCATGTCCATCACAAAGTGCACATATTGTAAATAGGTCAGTGGGTTACTGCTTTTGTCAGAGAGATCCTTTTGCTACTTGCAGTTTATAAGTTAAAATCCTAACAAAGAACAGTGACCTATTAACTTTCATCTAAGAGCTGCATACAAACTGCAAGGTATAAACTAGAGCGTTATGTTTTTTTCCGTAAGCCTTTGATTATCCTAATGTTGCAAAAAGTGTTATTTTTTATACAAATCAATAATGATTTTTAAAGAGAACCCCCAATCATGGTATTAAGTTTTAAATTCTGAGTTTGTGTTTCTTCAAGCCAATCACTATTAAACTATACTGTCTACTAGTATGGTTGTCATGTGACTCCTACACCTTGTAGTCCTTTGTCTTATGTAACATTTCCTATACAGTCATTTACACACGTAAAATTGATTGTCTCTTTGTACATTGCTGACGACAGAAACTCCATGGCTCGGAAACAAATGTCTCGTGCTTCCACTTTTAAGCATTTTTGGGACATTCTGTGATTAAAATAAATTCACAAAGTGGAATATGTTTCTAATGTCAATAGCTCATATTAATCGTTAAATAATCATGTGTATCCATTGGTTGAATTACATAACATAATAAGCTGTAACTGGTCAGTGAAATGCCACACAAATACTAAAGATTGGGATGTTTTGCGCATCCTGGCCACACCTCTGAACTCCGCCCACTGATCCAATTCTCAGGTTATTCCCGCCCTCTGATTGTCCGCCCACAGTTCCCCTACTTTTTTTTCCCACTTCGACCACTGTCCCGGATAGCCGAGGGCTCTGGGTCTGCCCCAGCACCCCAGACCCTGCTTCACACCCCCAGAGTCCTGCACTTGGGAAAGCGGGTTCTGGGGACTTTATTGTTTATAAATACAGGGGCCGGGTGCCCACACCACAGCCACAACTCGCCCCAGTACCCCGGCCCCTGCCTCACACCCCCAGAGTCCCGCACTTTGGTAAGCGGACTCTGGGGCCTTTATTTTATAAAAACGGGGCCTCCAGCTCCATGCCGCCCATCGCCCCAGAACCCTCCTGGATCGCAGAGGGCTCTAGGGACCCGCAGTAAATTTGGACCTTGTTCCACCCTTGGACATCCAACCCCTACATACCACAACCGGGCACCAGACCCTCATATACTTTTGGACTTTAAGCATAAGCCTCCAAACACCAGTAACCGAGAGCATACACAGCCGGTGCCTGAGGCAGATCGGCAACAACATACTGTGAGTACTGAAACCATGTTTTTATTGTTAATTTATTAGGTTTATTTTTCGGGCTCTGGGACCCTTAAAGCAGTAGTGAACCACATAAAATGTTTCTAGACCTTGTAAAAGTGTTAAGGCTATAGCCCTGTACATACTCAAAGCCATTAGTGGCATTCACTTTTTTAAATGCATGCCTACAATGCTTTACAGTGTAATTAAAACACTAGGACCGTTGTCCTGGATCAACCCCCCTCAGAACTTTCCAAAGTATTCACATTACATTCAGTTCCCCTAGCGCTAAGCTCTATTTAAAACCTTAAAATTACAAACTCATTTCAACTCAGCCAACATTATTCACCTTAAGCAGCATCCCCTAATGCTTTAAACATTATTTAAAATGTCAAGGCGGCATACATTTAAAACAACCTCATTGTTCACATTAAATACAAACCCTCTTGTATTAATTAATATTTTAAACTACAACATTTATCCAACCCCATGCCTCTAAAAACAATCACATTAAGACCACAGCGCATTAAACATTTATAAAAACATCAAGGATAAAATCCTACAAAGCGCAAGGCACCTTTTAAAATGACACCATTGTTCACCTCAAATGCATTCCCCCCAACACTTTAAATAAGCCCTTAAATCCTTAAGACTGTAGCACTGTGTCCCTTATTGATTTACCTCCATTAGAGTAAAGCTTGCCGCATCGATCTGTGAGAAGTTGCTCTGTTCCATTATTCTCTTTAAATTCTGAGCTGGGCCTGCACCACTGCAAATCCCCAATACACAGTTCCATATGGGCTTTTGAATGTCTGCTTGTGCTGGAACCTATAGTATGCTTTTTAGGTCTCGCCTGTCAATGCGCATGCGAGACTATGGGGGCTTAAACAGACTTTAACCAACTTGCGATTCCATGGCGATTCCTTGCAGTGCCCGTGAAAAGCTCACTCAATTCGCATGCGCATTGACATACAAAGCCCGTGCACATCAAAGCCAGCCATCTGCCGCCAGCAGCTTCACTTGAAAGGTATCCACCGCTCCGCCCCCTGCTGCATCAAAGCCTTTTGGCCGTGTCGCATTTCTCCTCCCCCCCTCCCCACAGCAATGCCCGGTGTGGCAGACATGTTCGCCGCTCCTTTTGTTTCAACTCCGCTATCCGCATAAGCTCACTATGAAAGTAAAACCAGAGTGCTCCCACTGCCCTGCTCTTCATTTAATTAGGGTCATTTTTACCCATCTGCCCACCGAGCGCGCAACTGTATTAACCGAATGTCTCTCCTCTGCATCAACGGACAAGAGCTGTTTTCCGCCGCTCCGCCCCCTG
Organism: Lissotriton vulgaris; assembly: GCF_964263255.1. Lineage (NCBI taxonomy): Eukaryota > Metazoa > Chordata > Amphibia > Caudata > Salamandridae > Lissotriton > Lissotriton vulgaris. The sequence goes on from NW_028243607.1 coordinate 274,833, forward strand.
CTGCATCAAAGCCTTTTGGCCGTGTCGCATTTCTCCTCCCCCTCCCCACAGCAATGCCCGGTGTGGCAGACGTGTTTGCTGCTCCTTTTGTTCCAACTCCTCTATCCGCATACGCTCACTATGAAAGTAAAACCAGAGCGCTCCCACTGCCCTGCTCTTCATTTAATTAGGGTCATTTTTACCCATCTGCCCACCGAGCGCGCAACTGTCTTAACCGAATGTCTCTCCTCTGCATCAACGGACAAGAGCTGTTTTCCGAGGGTGGGCACCGCTCACAGGATGTTAACAGATGCGTTTCATCACTGTAGTACAGCAGTGATTGTTGCAGGGAATAGTTGCAGTGCTGCTGAAGCGGGTAGGACGCTGGTTTATGCGAGGTCATGCTGGCTGTGGTTGGTATTTTCAGCAGTCGCCATAACTCGTTTCCTTTGCCTCGGCTTCAAATGTTAATTGCCTGCTCCAAGCCTGTCCTCTTTTCATACAACGCAGGCTGTTTTCTTTTACCGGGTGTTCGGTGTCGGTGTTGGGTTGCCTTTAGCCCCTCCCCATGCCGTTCAAGTTGTACATTTTCCACTCCCCTCCTGTTTCCCATGTTTCTCTCTACTCCAAGCATGCCTCACATTTCACTTTTCCCATCACCTAGTAGTGTAGCCCCTCCCTCCCCGCCTCATGCCGTTCAATTTGTAAATTACTCGCTCCCCTCGTGTTGTCCATGTTTTTTTCTGTGGCTTGTTTTCTTTCTTTCTAACTCTCATATCCCGGACGTTATTGTAAGTATTGCTGAGTACAGCTGAGCCAGCCTGGAGTTGACAGTGATTCTTCTTAGCTTTTCTCTACTTGCCGCTAACTAGGTCGCCATTATTATTAAAGGAGCACGGCAGGGGGGAAGTTGAAATGTTGGTTTGTCGTCCTATCTAATTAAGACATTATTATGAATGTTGACTGGAGTTCTCCGGAAGCGTGTACTATGTTGCGCAACATGACTTGCTCTCCAGGCTCCCCTGTGCCTTACCAGAACGGAAAGCTGGACAGTGTACTGCGCTCTGTGTATACTGATTTCAAACAGTGACTTGTGCATAGCGGTTAGCATTTTTTTCAGCACTGAAATCATGTTGGATACATTTAGAGCATTTCTGGACATTGTGCTACCTAAAAAACATAGATAGCATTATGGCACAGGGTAGCGTCCGCCATTTTTACGCGCAAAAAAAAAAAAGACAAAAGGGACTAATTCTAGGACTATGCCAAATGAGTACGGAATTTGTACTCAAAACGCACACACATACAAACTCACACAGCCACACACACACACAAGCTCACAACAACACAACAACACACAAACTTACAACACACTTACAGTCACCCCCACTCACTCACCCTTACACCCTCACTCACACTCACACAATTACCCTCACACACCATCACTCACCATCACCCTCACACCCCATCACCCTCACACCCCATCACCCTCACACACCACTCACCCTCACACACCATCAATCACTCACACAATAACCATCACACACACTCTCTTGCCCTCACCCAATTACCCTCACACACCATCACTCACCATCACCCTCACACCCCATCACCCTCACACCCCATCACCCTCACACACCTCACTCACTGCCACAGCGTCACTCAAAACCACAGCACCACTCAACACCACAGGAACACTCAACGCAACAGAACCACTCAATGCCACAGCATCACTCAGTGCCAAAAAATCACTCAGCACCACAAAATGCCACAGCACCCCACAACGCCACTGCACCACTCAACGCCACAGCACCACTCAGTGCACAGCATCCATCAACGCCAAAAACAAAAAAATGCCACAGCATCGCTCAACGACACAGAAACAACAAAAGCCACAGCATCACTCAACGCCACAGCATTACTCCACACTACAGCATCACTCAATGCCACTGCATCACTCAACGGCACAGCATCACTCAGCACCACCACAGCATCACTCAGCACCACCACAGCATCACTCAACATCACCAGAGCATCACTCAGCACCACCACAACATCAAACAGCACCACCACAACATCAAACAGCACCACCATAGCACCACTCAGCACCACCACAGCATCACTCAGCGCAACAACAGCATCACTCAGCTCAACAACAGCATCACTCAGCGCAACCACAGCATCTTCACTAAATATATTTAATAAACTTTAAGCTATTAGCAATATAAAATAAAATCCATTTTATTTACGTATTAATTATTAATTTTTTTTAAAGCCATTGATTTTTTTTTCATATCAATACATATAAGTCACGTTAATACAAAACATGTTGCTTTACAAATGCTAGAGGTGTCACATTTACAAAAATTATAACTATTGGCTTTGTAAAGAAGAAAGCTATTAATTTAGCTATTTAGAAAAACAACACATAAATAAAAAACAAAAAAATAAATAACACCTATAGCTCTAACTTTCCTACTGCGAGACCTATTGCATTTCCAATGCTTGTTATACTTGTCCAGGCAAGCTCATTAGAAGCCCCTCACCCTTTAGGGTGAGTAGAGTTTAAAACCCGGTAGTGTGTGGTCATTGGAGGACCCCTTTTCTGACCGTCGCCTTGTTTGTTAGACACACCTTTATCATTTGACATCTGCTAACCTTGCCAGAACCCCTGTCTTGGGAAGAGCTGCATAAAAGCTGCTTAAACCCATCTCCTGGTAGGGATGGCTCCGGCTGAAGTTTGGGGACACGACGAATGAACAATACTGTGCTTGCTGTGGGTGACATTTTTATAACACCCTAGTGTGCCATACCATTTGAGGCTCAAGGGAAGTTTGGGACTGCGCTGTTTAGTTCTTCCCTTCGCAGCCCTGCTCTGGTCCTGTGTACCTTTAGCATTTGACATCTGCTAATCATACAAAGCCACTGCGTGGGAATCTGGGGATCAGTTTCAAGGTTTTGAGTGTTTGGCTTCCCAGCATTGTCCTATGTGTAAGGGGCTGTCTGATGTATAACAGGTCATATGTCACAGTGTTTCAGGTTCTCAGGGGAAGCTCTGGCTCTACATATGGCATTTTTCACTTCTCACACCCTTCTGGGGGGCAGTGCTTTGTCATGTTATAACAGGACTTGTATCATCCTATTTTTCAGCACTGCACTGGGAAGTCTGGGGCCTGGCCCTGCTAGTCTTTCCTGTGCTCAGCTACGCTCTGCTCACTGTTGTCACTTTATCACTTTGAGACCTGCATGCCAGAGCCCTGCTTGGGAAACTGGCCTTTCGTCCTTGTGCTTTTACTTCGTGACTTGTGATGCTTTCAAAGGTTTCCCACTCTAACATTTTACAGCTCCACCCCACCCCTTTTCAGCCCTGTAAAGGTTCGTTTTCTGCCACCAGCTCCGGTGGGGACGCAATTCAAATCGCCACAGCTGTTTCTAAAGAAAGACACTTTTTAAAAAACACCTCTGCGCCACAAACCAGGGTGTTAGACAACTATGCTGCCTTGGGGGTGGGGAACTTGGGGGGCTGCCTGCTCATTCACAGCTCAGCTTGCCCATGCAACATCTGTCACAGCACTGCAGTCACAGTTTAAAAACATGTCCAGACATTCCCCTCTTACACGAAGACACTTTTGCACACACATTTAGGGACACATTTTTCTTTACTTGACCCTAAATTCCCTGCCAACCTAACACCGCCTTAAACACATGCTCACACTCTGACACAAACCCGGTGCCACACCCCCAGCTCAGCTCTGGTTAGGGCTGTCACACGTACATCATTTCCACATATTTTCTGCGCAGTTTTAAGGACACGCCCATGTCACAAACTGTCACTTTAAAGGACACGCACAATGAGCAAAGGTATCCTGGTAGACTACTCATGTTGCACAAGCCTCCTCTTCAGTTAGCTTTGAGTGCAGAATGATAACATCCCTTTCCACCTCTATGCAGATGACACCTAAATCTATCTTGAAACCTCCCCCATTGATGACATTCACAGACCAAATGTCACTCTAAAAGAAATCCAACATTGGCTGTCGCTTAACCACCTAAAACTCAACCAAGACAAAACTGAAATACTCCTCATCTCCAACAAAGAGGAGAAACCTCACATTTCAGAATGGCTAAAAGCTTTGGATGCTCTTAACGCAAAGAGTGCCTTCATCAACCTGATGTTACTTAACAAAATAAAACCATTCATCCCAACCAACAACCTCAAACAAGCCACCCAATCACTGGTGCTATTCAGACTTAACTATGGGAATGCCACCCTCACTGGTACAACAAAATCGCACCTATCCCCCCTCAAAACTACTCTCAAGAAAGAATGGTCACTGGAATCAGGAAATATGATCAAATCTCACCAGCACTCAGAGAACTAAAATGTCTCCCAATCGAACTGCGTGCCAGACACAGAACTGCCTGCCTCACACATAAAGCCCTGCACACAGGAAAACCCGAGTATTTGGCTGCCAAACTCAAGAGGGCTGGTCAGACAAGGAAGCTCAGGAGCTCCAGTATCCTACTACTCATCCCCATGAAAACACGCAAACAAAAAACTGCTGCACAGTCCTTTGCCGTAAATGCACCGAAAATCTGGAAGGCCATTCCAGTCGGTATCAGGACGATCCCGTCCTTCACAAAATTAAAAAAACAACTTAAAGTCCTTTTCCTCCACCGCTCCCTCCCGAATGGATAGCCGCCATCAAAACGCTATTCCCTGCTCGTCGTCTCTTCCTGACATTGCAGCTCTAAGACTTTCCTCCTCCCGGCTATTCGACCCCCAACTACCCCCCCACCCCCCCGTTGTCAATCCCAAGACAACGTGCACTCTATGAGGTTATCTCAGGACTCACGGACTACCTCAATGCTGCTCAGCACACTTGGATTTCCGAACCTATTATGTAGAATCCTGCTTTATTGTATCAACCCCAAGACAACGTGCACTCTATGAGGTTATCTCAGGACTCACTGACTACCTCAATGCTGCTCAGCGCACTTGGACTGCCAAACTTATATGTAGAATACTGCTTATTGTATGAATCTTGCTCAAAAACTGTTGTGAAGCGCTCCAATACCCTCGGGTCAGGCTAGCGCTATATAAAACTCCTTACTAAAAAAATAAATAAGCCTGTCTGCCAGGATGCGGGGCTCAGCATCACTGCTTAACAAAAGCTCAGCCACGCACAACCAGAACCCGTCTGCCAGGATGTGGGGCTCAGCATCAATGCTTAACAGGAGCTCAGCCAAGCACAACCAAAACCTGTCTGCCAGAATGTAGGGCTTAGCATCGGTACTCAACAGGTGCTTAGCCAAGTACAACCAGAACCTGTCTGCCAGGATGTGGGGCTCAGCATCAGTGCTTAACAAGAGCTCAGCCAAGCACAACCAGAACTTGTCTGCTAGGATGTGGGGTTCAGCATCAGTACTTAACAGGATCTTAGTTAAGTACAACCAGAACCTGTCTGCCAGGATGTGGGGCTCAGCATCTGTACTTAACAAGAGCTCAGCCAAGCACAACCAGATACTGTCTGCCAGGATGTGGGGCTCAGTATCAGAACTTAACAGGAGCTCAGTCAAGCACAACCAAAACCTGTCTGCCAGAATGTAGGGCTTAGCATCAGTACTCAACAGGTGCTTAGCCAAGTACAACCAGAACCTGTCTGCCAGGATGTGGGGCTCAGCATCAGTGCTTAACAAGAGCTCAGCCAAGCACAACCAGATACTGTCTGCTAGGATGTGGGGTTCAGCATCAGTACTTAACAGGATCTTAGTTAAGTACAACCAGAACCTGTCTGCCAGGAATGCGGGGCTCAGCATCGATACTTAACAGGAGCTCAGCCAAGCACAACCAAAATCTGTCCGCCAAGATGTGGGGCTCAGCATCAGTACTTAACAGTAGCTCAGCCAAGCACAACCAGAACCTGTCTGCCAGGATGTGGGGCTCAGCATCAGTACTTAACAGTAGCTCAGCCAAGCACAACCAGAACCTGTCTGCCAGGATGTGGGGCTCAGCATCAGTACTTAACAGTAGCTCAGCCAAGCACAACCAGAACCTGTCTGCCAGGATGTGGGGCTCAGCATCGGTACTAAGCAGGAGCTCAGCCAAGCACAACCAGAACCTGTCTGCCAGGATGTAGGGCTCAACGTCAGTACTAAGCAGGAGCTCAACAAGCACAACCAGAACCTGTCTGCCAGGATGTAGGGCTCAACATCAGTACTAAGCAGGAGCTCAGCCAAGCACAACCAGAACCTGTCTGCCAGGATGTAGGGCTCAACGTCAGTACTAAGCAGGAGCTCAGCCAAGCACAACCAGAACCTGTCTGCCAGGATGTGGGGCTTAGGATCAGTACTTAACAGTAGCTCAGCCAAGCACAACCAGAACCTGTCTGCCAGGATGTGGGGCTCAGCATCGGTACTAAGCAGGAGCTCAGCCAAGCACAACCAGAACCTGTCTGCCAGGATGTAGGGCTCAACGTCAGTACTAAGCAGGAGCTCAACAAGCACAACCAGAACCTGTCTGCCAGGATGTAGGGCTCAACATCAGTACTAAGCAGGAGCTCAGCCAAGCACAACCAGAACCTGTCTGCCAGGATGTAGGGCTCAACGTCAGTACTAAGCAGGAGCTCAGCCAAGCACAACCAGAACCTGTCTGCCAGGATGTGGGGCTTAGGATCAGTAATTAACAGCATGTTAGCCAAGCCATGCCATTAGTAACTCTGGCTCAATTTTGCATGTTTTAGTGAGGTGAGTCTTATGCACACACAGCTCGTTCAATCAGAACCTGCCTAAGAAATCCACTATTAGTAAGGATAAACTTAAGTTTCTTCTCAACAATTGCAGGTCAGCAAGTAAACAGAAATATGAAATCTATTAATGTCTTGTCGACTTGTTTCTTACTGAAACTTGGCTGAATGAGTCCTCAACCCCTGATATTCTAGAAGCTCTCCCTCAAGATTGTGGCATTTTAAGGTATGACGGTCCAATCATTTGAGGCGGAGGGATAGCTATTATTCATAAACTCTCCCTTAAATGCACTGGTAAAGCAGCCAATATTTATAACTGTGAAGCTTTCTCCTTCACTATTGCTGCTATAGACGACTATGCGATTTTTTTTAATCTACCGGCCTCCTGGTCCGGCGGCCAACTTTATAATGAGCCTCGTGGAAAATGTGGTTCAATTAGCTTTGGGCCACAACAATTTGATTATTTTAGGTGATCTTAACCTACATTTTGATTCTAATATGAACGTGAAAGAACAGTCTTTACGTTAAAAACGAACTACCATGAAGTTAAATCTGAAAAACAATCTTCCCACACATCAGTTGGGCCATATATTAGACCCTATCTTCTCCAACTGTCCTAAGATCGAAGTTGAGAACTCAATTGCAGTCCCTTGGTCGGACCATCCGGTGGCCTTTTCCACCTCTTTGGCCAGAGCCCCCCACGCACCAGGACCTGCCAGAAATGTTCTCGCGGGAAATGGTCTAGGTTCAACCCGGATAGTTTAACTCAAACTCTCTAGCAGACCCATCTCCAGCGGGGAGATGATATTAACCCAGCCAATTCGGTTGTTGAAAAGTGGATCTTAGAATCGTTGGATGCAATTGCCCCATGGATGACCAACACTTCAACTTGTTGCCCACATCAATCGAAAAAACGTATTCCATCCTTCGCAATCAGGTTTTTGAGCCGCCCACTCTCTGGAGTGGGCATTGCTCCTCGCAACTGAGTAAGTGTGCCGAAGATGGTCAGACTGCTGCACTGGTCCTGTTGGACTCCAGTGCAGCCTTTGACACCGTCTCACATTACATGCCCCTTCAGAGATTACGGATCTAGGGGATCGAGGGTCCAGCTCTGTGCTGGCTGACCTCCCTTCTTCATGCTTGCAGCTTCCAAGTTGCGCAGCACCCGCATATTTCCAAAAACGTCCAACTTTCACTAGGGGTCCCACATGGCTCAATACTGAGTCCTACTCCTTTCAATCTATACATTGGACCCTTGGCAGGGATTGTTGAAAAATATAAAGTCACCATCGTTTCCTATGCGGATAATATGCAACTAATCGTCACCTCATCTCAAAACTCGGAGGAAGCAGCCGATCAGTTTTCTTCCTGCTTGAGCGAGCTTGCCACTTGCATAACTAATAACTGCCTTAAATTAAACAGCAGTAAACGTGAGGTACTGATTGTGGGGAAGGTCCCCTCTGTTTGGTCCTCAGCATGGTGTGGGGCCAACTCCGTCCGCTAAGGAAGAAACTAATATCCTTGGAGTCTGGCTTGACCCCAAACTCTCCTTCAAGACCTTCGAGACCCATATCATGAAAGTTGTCGGAAAATGCTTTGGAACCCTCGAAGTCCTAAGAAAAATCTTAGACTTATTTCATCTATCGGCGAGGAAAACCTTAGTACATGCCCTGGTCACATCTCAGTTGGACTATGGAACCATCCTTTACTTAGGAGCAGCGAAAAAATGTCTGAATAAACTGAAAATGTAAATGTATGTGTCTTGTAAAGCGCACTGCTGCCCTGAGGCGTTGTGGCACTGTAGACCGCTGGGGGAACCCGTCCTGGCTATCCCTGTAAGAAGGTCCCTACTGGGTATCTCCAAGGTGAAACCAGGCATCCCCGGCGAATGTGGGGGGCCGTTGTAGAGATGAGGCAAGCTAATGCCCAGAGTTGCAGAGTGTGATCCCTGGTTAGAGTAGGCACCGAGGCGAGAATTATCGAGTACACTGACCCTGGTCCACGACCCTGCCGCTTCGGGAATTGAACCCTGGTCCTGGGCCGTTCTCTGCTTCCGGGTCTACCGCCTCTAACCAGTGAGCTGCATGTCTATTTCTCAATCTCCTCAGAAGAGCCTCTTCTGCCAGAGCTCTGGACACCCTCCACTGGTTGCCAGAAGAAAAAAGAATCTGCTACAAAGCTTTGTGCTAGTGTCACCGAATTTTGCAGGGGAAAAGGCCCTAGGTATCTTCATTATAGGCTAATGTCTTATCATCCTGCCCGAAATTTGAGGTCGGCTGGAGCTGATCTGGTCAAAATCCCCAAAGTTCAAAGGGCCTCAATGGGAGCGTGCTCTTTTGGCGCCTTGGCAGCCAAAAAGTGGAACTCCTTACCTCTCTCCTTGGGAACTGAGCCCTCGGAGAACGCCTTCCGTTAAAGATTAAAAACCTGGCTTTTCCACCCTTGAGGCTTTTATTTGCATCTTTGCTCTGTTTAGTGTCTAGGCTTCTTTGTTTCCTGCTCCCTACAGTAGAATGGTTTCCAGCGCGGGGACACACCGTTGGGGGTAACCAGGCGCGCTACAGATGGAATTATTATTATTATTATTATTATTAATAGCAGCCCTCCTCAGAGGCTGGAGTGGGGGCGGCTGGTGGAGAGTACCTGTGTTCTATGTATTGAAGCCTCACAGCCTGGGGAAGCTGCCCTCTTTTCACGTGGGAGGGGCGGTGGTAGGTAGAGAGTACCAATGCTCTACGTATTGAAGCCTCTCAGCCTGGGGAAGGTGCCCTCTTTTCACGTCGGAGGGGCGGTGGTAGGTAGAGAGTACCAATGCTCTCTGTATTGAAGCCTCTCAGCCTGGGGAAGCTGCCCTCTTTTCACGTGGGAGGGGCGGTGGTAGGTAGAGAGTACCAATGCTCTCTGTATTGAAGCCTCTCAGCCTGGAGAAGCTGCCCTCTTTTCACGTGGGAGGGGCGGTGGTAGGTAGAGAGTACCAATGCTCTCTGTATTGAAGCCTCTCAGCCTGGAGAAGCTGCCCTCTTTTCACGTGGGAGGGGCGGTGGTAGGTAGAGAGTACCAATGCTCTCTGTATTGAAGCCTCTCAGCCTGGGGAAGCTGCCCTCTTTTCACGTGGGAGGGGCGGTGGTAGGTAGAGAGTACCAATGCTCTCTGTATTGAAGCCTCTCAGCCTGGGGAAGCTGTCCTCTTTTCACGTGGGAGGGGCGGTGGTAGGTAGAGAGTACCAGTGCTCTCTGTATTGAAGCCTCTCAGCCTGGAGAAGCAGGGGCGGCTGGAGGAGAGTACCAGTGCTCTCTGTATTGAAGCCTCTCAGCCTGGGGAAGCTGCCCTCTTTTCACGTGGGAGGGGCGTGGTAGGTAGAGAGTACCAATGCTCTCTGTATTGAAGCCTCTCAGCCTGGAGAAGCTGCCCTCTTTTCACGTGGGAGGGGCGGTGGTAGGTAGAGAGTACCAATGCTCTCTGTATTGAAGCCTCTCAGCCTGGAGAAGCTGCCCTCTTTTCACGTGGGAGGGGCGGTGGTAGGTAGAGAGTACCAATGCTCTCTGTATTGAAGCCTCTCAGCCTGGAGAAGCAGGGGCGGCTGGAGGAGAGTACCAGTGCTCTCTGTATTGAAGCCTCTCAGCCTGGGGAAGCTGCCCTCTTTTCACGTGGGAGGGGCGGTGGCTGGTAGAGAGTACCAATGCTCTACGTATTGAAGCCTCACAGCCTGGGAAGCTGCCCTCTTTTCACGTGGGAGGGGCGGTGGTAGGTAGAGAGTACCAATGCTCTCTGTATTGAAGCCTCTCAGCCTGGAGAAGCTGCCCTCTTTTCACGTGGGAGGGGCGGTGGTAGGTAGGGAGTACCAATGCTCTCTGTATTGAAGCCTCACAGCCTGGGGAAGCAGGGGCGGCTGGGGGAGAGTACCAGTGTTCTAGGAATTGAAGCCTCTCAGCCTGGGGAAGCTGCCCTCTTTTCACATGGGAGGGGCGGTGGTAGGTAGGGAGTACCAATGCTCTCTGTATTGAAGCCTCTCAGCCTGGAGAAGCTGCCCTCTTTTCACGTGGGAGGGGCGGTGGTAGGTAGGGAGTACCGATGCTCTCTGTATTGAAGCCTCACAGCCTGGGGAAGCTGCCCTCTTTTCACGTGGGAGGGGCGGTGGTAGGTAGGGAGTACCAATGCTCTCTGTATTGAAGCCTCACAGCCTGGGGAAGCTGCCCTCTTTTCACGTGGGAGGGGCGGTGGCAGGTAGAGAGTACCAATGCTCTCTGTATTGAAGCCTCACAGCCTGGGGAAGCTGCCCTCTTTTCACGTGGGAGGGGCGGTGGTAGGTAGAGAGTACCAATGCTCTCTGTATTGAAGCCTCACAGCCTGGGGAAGCAGGGGCGGCTGGGGGAGAGTACCAGTGTTCTAGGAATTGAAGCCTCTCAGCCTGGGGAAGCTGCCCTCTTTTCACGTGGGAGGGGCGGTGGTAGGTAGGGAGTACCAATGCTCTCTGTATTGAAGCCTCTCAGCCTGGAGAAGCTGCCCTCTTTTCACGTGGGAGGGGCGGTGGTAGGTAGAGAGTACCAATGCTCTCTGTATTGAAGCCTCTCAGCCTGGAGAAGCTGCCCTCTTTTCACGTGGGAGGGGCGGTGGTAGGTAGAGAGTACCAATGCTCTACGTATTGAAGCCTCACAGCCTGGGGAAGCAGGGGCGGCTGGAGGAGAGTACCAGTGCTCTCTGTATTGAAGCCTCACAGCCTGGGGAAGCTGCCCTCTTTTCACGTGGGAGGGGCGGTGGCTGGTAGAGAGTACCAATGCTCTACGTATTGAAGCCTCACAGCCTGGGAAGCTGCCCTCTTTTCACGTGGGAGGGGCGGTGGTAGGTAGAGAGTACCAATGCTCTCTGTATTGAAGCCTCTCAGCCTGGAGAAGCTGCCCTCTTTTCACGTGGGAGGGGCGGTGGTAGGTAGAGAGTACCAATGCTCTACGTATTGAAGCCTCACAGCTTGGGGAAGCTGCCCTCTTTTCACGTGGGCGGGGCGGTGGTAGGTAGAGAGTACCAATGCTCTATGTATTGAAGCCTCACAGCCTGGGGAAGCTGCCCTCTTTTCACGTGGGAGGGGCGGTGGCTGGTAGAGAGTACCAATGCTCTACGTATTGAAGCCTCACAGCCTGGGGAAGCAGGGGCGGCTGGAGGAGAGTACCAGTGCTCTCTGTATTGAAGCCTCACAGCCTGGGGAAGCTGCCCTCTTTTCACGTGGGAGGGGCGGTGGTAGGTAGAGAGTACCAATGCTCTACGTATTGAAGCCTCACAGCCTGGGGAAGCTGCCCTCTTTTCACGTGGGCGGGGCGGTGGTAGGTAGAGAGTACCAATGCTCTCTGTATTGAAGCCTCTCAGCCTGGGGAAGCTGCCCTCTTTTCACGTGGGCGGGGCGGTGGTAGGTAGAGAGTACCAATGCTCTCTGTATTGAAGCCTCTCAGCCTGGGGAAGCAGGGGCGGCTGGCGGAGAGTACCAGTGTTCTAGGAATTGAAGCCTCTCAGCCTGGGGAAGCTGCCCTCTTTTCACGTGGGCGGGGCGGTGGTAGGTAGAGAGTACCAATGCTCTCTGTATTGAAGCTCTCAGCCTGGGGAAGCTGCCCTCTTTTCACGTGGGCGGGGCGGTGGTAGGTAGAGAGTACCAATGCTCTCTGTATTGAAGCCTCTCAGCCTGGGGAAGCAGGGGCGGCTGGCGGAGAGTACCAGTGTTCTAGGTCAATGTCAATCTAAAATAATTAACTTGGTAAAACTCGTCTCTTCTTTGGACCATATGGACCGCCAAAGCAACACGGGGCTGAGTGTAACTATATGTCTGAGGTACTGCAGCCATACGTCTCTATGAATAAGCCCAGAGGAGGCTGGAGTGGGCAGACTAAGGAGGCGTTTGATATAGCCTTTTTCCTCCTTCTAAAACGCTTTACTGTTGTATATTAGTCATGATTTAGTTCATTAAAACCATTACATGATATGAAACGTACTGTTTAACGTTGCGCACTCAATTAAAAATGAGAACATTTCTAAGACTAAAGTCAATAAAAATAAAATCGTGGTTGTACATGTTTAAAGTGCAAGTGCCTGCACTCTTCCACCAATTAGATTTGATCTAATAAAAATAAGAGCTATCTAAAAACAGAAGCACTTCATAAAAAGGTCCAATTATTCAGATAATTCACATCATAACTTGTTGGAGTGTGAAATCATTAAGTCAAAAAATTAGATGCACTTTAAGCTCATTACATTAGTAAAGCTATACATATTTTTCACGTGAAACAGTTATGCGAGCAGCCATCAAGTTCAGTCCGGTGGCAGAAAACGTTCTAACGCTTGTAAATTGATTCTAAACAGGTTGGATGGCAGCCCAGTGAACCAAGCAATTGTTTGTAAAAGGGCTAAAACCAACAGGTGTAAACGCGAGCAGAGCTAGAAAGTGCAATCGTGATAAATGGTGGACTGAAAGACAGTCATTATTAAACGATTTACATTTAGAGACGCTCCAGTGAGCAGAGCTAGATGTTTCCGGGTTTCTTGGAGTAGTAGTCAGTTATAGGTTTCTGAACATTGGGCAAGGGTTGGGAGGAACCGGAATGCGTTGAAAGGAAGCGCTGAGAATTTGATGTATTTCCCGCACCTTGATAAAGAAGTTGTTTTAGATTGGGAAAAGGATATGGAGGATGCGCCTCCACACAAGTGCGGACGCCCATTGTCAGAAATATGGGTTTTAGTAGGGCCCTCCTTGCATCGAGAAGAGCAGGGCAGCAGCACAGAAGGCGCAGCCATGATTCCCGCTGGAAGTTGCATAATCTGCAGGCCCTTCTTTGTCTGGGTTGGCCCATGCCGGGTTGAAATATACTTTTGGTAGGCCGAGCAAACGCATATCCATAATGTCACTGTGCATTCTGCTGTTAATGGAGACTGAAAGGTATAGCTGAGGTCTCCCAGCCAGGTATGATGAATGTAGAGGGTGTAAAATCTCCCAGGACCTTGGAGAAGCAGTGTCTAGCTGGAATGAAGCTAGCCTTAACTGCCAGTTGATTACCTTTTTCATGTCAAAAAGGGTGATGGAGTCAAGAGTAAGCGCGGAAGGTTTAATTTGGAAAGATGCGATTGCCCTCTGTAGTTGCCTGTTCCATGGGCTCCCCAGGTTCTCAAAAATAACTCTTAAACAGGCCTTAAGGGAATTATCTGACTCACAAGTTAGGGTTTGATTTAGCAGGCCAAATTCCAACCGAGCTCTTGATCTGCAGAGGTTCCTGGGCTGTTGAAAGACAGGGGCGGCTGGTGACATTTGAAAGTGGTGAGCGCAAATACTGCACTGTGGCGAGCGAACGAGCCCGAACCACTTATGGGGGGTTCCGGGGGTCTCCCCCCAGAAAATTTGGAAAAAAGAGTGGGCAAATGTTGCATTCTCAAGCAAATTTGAGAAAGAAAATAGGTGGCTTGGCGAACACATTTCTGGGAGTAGCCAGACAAGTCTCTTTGCACTTGCACAGATACATTACTCTCCCTGCATTGACATAGGCACAGTCATCCTGCACTCATAGACCCATTACTCACCCTTCTCTGACAGATCACTAAGCCAGCATTCATCCATCCACATCACTCACCCTGGACTCACACAGGCAAACTCCTCAACCTGCAGTCACACAGACATCACTCACCCTGGACTCACATAGGCACACTGCTCAACCTGCACTCACACAGACATCACTCACCCTGGACTCACACAGGCACATCGCTCACCCTGGACTCACATAGGCACACTGCTCAACCTGCACTCACACAGACATCACTCACCCTTCGCTGCATTGCACTCAATAGGTTTAATTTATTACAGCCTATCTAGGTATTTTTGATACTGTTTTAAATGTTTTAAATAATCAATTTTAACAATAATATGCAGAGAATTCCTTTAATTACATTGCTCACGGTGACCATAATGTGCCATATAGACAAAGCATTAAACAACAGTGGAAATGATAACACACGTATAGCATTCGGATTCAGTCCTGCAAAAATTCAGTCATTCCAATGTTTGTTTTATGGAAAATAATTATTTAAAAAATAACAAACATATGTGAAACAGGAAACAGACAAAAATTCGTTTACATGTGCAACATCAAAAGTGAATAGAGATATCCTGCTTGGTTCATAGATATAAGACAGCAGTCAGCTGCAGCACTTCATGACTTCCAGCCAGGTGCTTTGCTTAACTATTATCTTTTTAAAGTGCCCGCCGCCAGTAGCACCAACAGGATTAAATAAAGCTGAGCAAATCTCAGAAGGCTTTGTTTAAACGCAAACACAATACCGCAGTCCATCTGCCTCTTCAGGTGTGTGCACTCCTGATGTAGGGCTGTCATTTATAACAAAGTATGAGGCGCTGAGCTGGAGAGATGTTTAATATCCTGATTAATAAGTAATTGTTACCACACTAGATGCAGAAGCCATAACCGCGCAGTAATTGAAACTGCCAAAGTCAATAGTGCTGACAAGCTTAATTAAATATATCTCTGATGAGCCCAAACAGCATGGCGGTGGCCCACCTGACCCTTCCCCAGAGCAGCCTTTGATGGGAGGCAGAGTTCGGTTTGGCGTGATGGATTTCTCCCCGAGGACAGTAGCAGTCTGCGCCCCGGCTACTGTTGGAAATTGCTGCAAGACGGATGGCTCTCCGGGCTGAGGTGCCCTGGGTGACTTACAATTAGTGCGGGCAGAGTGTTGTTCTCACAGCGACGCCCCTGGGATGTGTCCCCTGCTGGTGTTCAGAGTGTGCCCATTTTTAGACCGCAGAGTGCAGATACTGGTGTCAGCCGCCAGTGACAGCTCGAGGCCCAGTGCGCGTGCAGCTGCTGCTGGACTGCTGACCTCATTGAGCCTGTTGCCGCCAGGGCTTTAGTGCTCAGTGGGGACATGAGCTGCCGTTTAGCAGGAAATGCAGTTAAACAGGTATGAAGGGGGCGCGTCACTTTACTCATCAGGCCCTGGCAGTATTCGCCAACCAAAAACAATTTGGGATTTCTGAGGATCACAACGTTTCATGTGATGACCTGATGTAAAAGGGGGCAGCTGTGCGCGAGCCTGCTGCCAATTATGGACTGCCAAATGCTTTAACACGCACTCGAACTCTGTCACTAATGTAGCTATTGTTTGTAACCCAACAGCACTCTGCTTGCAGGCCAAAGATGGGAAAAGGAAACTACAAATCCCAGAAATGAGAGTTTTGCTACCTGAAAAGCAGGGGCTAGAAAAAGGTGACCAATCAGAGAAGCTGGCCTTGCGTAATGGGCACGTATTTCTGAACCAGGTCAAAGATTTAAAGCTTGGGGCCTCTCTCATATTAAATGTGAGAATATCCCGAGAGCGTTCAGCGTGCAGAATCTACTCTGGGAGTTAATCCTATGAACGCAATTGGATCTCAAGGGACACAGCTCCATCATTCCAGTCTCCCTCTGAACATACGGCTGTCTGTCACTTACATATTTTGATTAGGGCCTGGCTCATCGTTGTATGATGTCATCACAGTCATGCTGCAGCTACAGATAACCCCAGAATGTTCCCTTCAGCCAAAGCGCACACAAAAGTCTTGCGACAGACCCCTGATCAAATACTTATATCAAAACATACCAATTGGGAATATGGGCTAAAAACAATATGAGAGAAAGACCTAACGATACTTGACAATGATTTCCAGATATTTCACCATGGTGGAAACACTGACGCAGTCTAGCCAAGGATGTTTGCCCCGTGGTTATTGCACCGTGATATTTTTTGTTTACGAGGGCCCCCTCGCACCCTGGCTCCCCCTTCCGACCCTGCTGACAGCCATTTTTCCACCTACATCTGCCCAGTCACGGCTCGCGGGGGAGGGGGGCTCGGGGACAGGGAATTGAATATGAAACAAAACACTAACCTGACCGCCGGTTCTGCTCCCTTTGGCTCCTTCACAATGGCACTGGAGTGGACTGGCAGCCCCTCTCAGCCAATCCTGGCGCTGCCAGCAGCGCCAGGATTGGCTTAGGGCAGGGCTACTCATCGCCCGCTGCACTCCCATTAGGAGACCGAGGAGCTCCTAATGGGCATGCGCAAACCAGTTCAAACACAAGTGCGCATGACTGGGCACGGGCAAAAAATTTGCCCTCCGTCCCCACTCATGTGCACTTGTGTTGTGCTGCTACCTGCCCCTGGTGATGGTCTGACAATCATGTCAGTCAACATGACGCCGGACCGCCCACCTCCTTCAGTCTCTGAAGGGGGTGGGCGGTCCGACGTCATACTGACTGACATGATTGTCACTTCTCCCTCTGCGTCTTTGAACTTAAGTAAACTGATTCAGTTTACTTAACCCCAAGGTCCAATGCTAGAGTCTGGGGATTGTAAACACTATTGGCCCAGTTAGGGATTTCAAAAGTGATACACAGGGAATCAGACATGAAGGTGTAGTTTATTGTTAATATTCCCTTAAATATGGTGCGGGCCTGTGGTGGGGATCTGAGCCCATTAACACTTGTTCAGCAGAGATTAATTTGAAAGAGGCCAGTAGATAGTTCATTTGTCCCAGTTTGTTGGTTATTCGAGTAGTAGTAGGAACCTATCCTAAGGCCTCACTGTTGAAAGCCCCTGCAAGCACAACTTCATGAGAGGGATGGTTCTAGACAGGTTTTTGGTTTCTTTTTGCCTGTCTAGAGAGATTAAAACAATTTGAAGGAGCTGAAGGACCCAGCGATTCCCAAGGTTGAATTAGAGCACACTTGCCAGTCGGTGTTTGGGAGGCAGAGCCCATAATGGAGCGAGAGGTGCATGTGCGCAGGTTTGTTGAAGGATAGGTCCTCAGTTCAGTTCCTCGAGAAGTTGCTGATTCCACGGCTAGAGGAGGCTTGATGTCCATGTCAGTTAAACTGGAAAGAGGGATTCTGTTCGAGGGTGAGTCGTGTAAACTTTTTCCCGGCATATGTGTCAGTCTGCTCCCCAATGAGGCTGACCAGCAGACTTTTGACGTCACCTATAGCTAAGTTTATAACTGCGGTGTTTGTTTCAAAACTTGAGATCCATTTTCCCACCCCTCAATCAATGGCCACAGTTTATTTCTGAGCCCTTCTTTGTCCATCTGTGCCCCGAGGCACGTAGATTGTTCCTGCTGCCCCTTTCTGGAGTAGCGGGCATATCCTGGCTTGGGGCAGTTCTGTTTTTTTTTCCTCGATGTAGCGCTCCCATCATCTCAAGCACTTCTCCATGCCCAGTGCCATCTTCCACAATGGCCATTACCTCAGGTTCTAAGGATCCCTCCTCTGGCCTAGGGTGGTCATACTGGTGGCCCATCCTTTCAGTCCAGCAGGCCAGTAGATGACAGAAAAGCTGTGAGAAGGCCTGGCCCTCTTCTCTGCATATTTTCCCTCTAGGGGTTGGCCTGTTTGACCAGTGCATCCAGGGGGAGTGGCGGACATCCTCATTGTCTATGCTCATCGTCTTTCTCCGCGTGCATGCATAAAGGTGCCATGCTGATCCTTCTGCATCTCATTGTGTCCCTGTCAGTCTCTCCTGTCTACTTATTTCCTGGTCTGCCCCTCGCCTAAAGTGACGGACCAGTGGTGTGTGCAATTCTGTTAGAGTCCTTCCTCCCGACTCATCTCCAGGCTCATCTCTATCTGGGACCAGAGGCCGAGTTCCTGTTCCTTCCGCTTAGGCTTCCTATATACTATATACAATACTGTAGTGTTGACGTCGAAAGTGTCCCCCTCAGGCAAGGGAAATGCGTGGGTTTTGATATGGGTGTACCACTGGCTGCAGTGTTTCTCTAATTTCCTAGCCTGGGTGGGACCCTCACTTGCATGTGGTCTAGTGGAGTTTTCATGAAGGATTGGGAAATGTGTTTTAAAGGGTTGCAAATTTTGGTTATCTCGAGATTTTCTCAAAATGAGTTACCAATTCTACTCTTATTTAGGGGAACGTGTACAGGGGGGTGTTACCAAAACTCAGTTTACTGGTTATGAGCTCAACATCAACATGACACATAAACAAAAAATTGATTAACATTAAAATAGAGAACATAATGCAATAAAGCAATAACAACCTGTAACAAAAATGCAACTGTTAGTTCAGGGCAGTGCAGATTGTTATGCAGCAAAAAACTAACAATCATGAACTTCTGATTTTGAAAATATGGTTAATGGCACCTAAAAGCATAGACTTATTAATGAGACATATCATTTACACATGCAGCATGATTTGCAAAATATCAACAGCACCAAAACATCAATAAATGAACAGAAAGTACAAAAGATCCAAAAGAGGGTAGAAAGGCTGACAGAAAAAATGATTTTGTCCCAAGATAACTGAGCCCTCGCCTATTGCCTATAGCCTGTGGAGAGGGGATGCTCTCCGCAGAACGTGGAGCTAGGTGAGCCTAATAATCTGTCACTGTCGGCTCAGCTGACAAAAATTAGCAATGTTTTAAGAGGAGAAAAATAAATAATCTGATAACTATTGGCCCTCTCCCGCCAGGCACAAGCTATACCCGATTCACCCAGGTCTGAATTTTCCCTAAGTTTTGAATTACTTCGTACAGTACACCCACAGATGTGCATATCACTGCCTAACACCCAGTGGTCCAAGTGGAGAGAAAAAAAGGTAACCCCTCTCACTTCTTTCAGATGCTATCAGTGTTGAAATTGATAGTCCTAAGAACTCTTGTAACAAAAAAAATCAAGTTTAGGATGTTGGCTCTATGTCACACCCAAATCCTATGCAAACCAACTTGCCACCATGCCCAGAAGTCCAAGCTATCCCCTAGTGACACCCGGGGACTAAGCAAACTCTGTTTCAAGCCCAAGGCCAAGCTATTCCTTGTTAACACCCGGGGACTAGGCAAAACCATTTCCAAGGTCAGGCTATCCCTTGCTAACACCAGGCGATGAGACGTACCTTGTGCTTTTACACTCAAGGTCAGGTAGCTACCTTTGCCTTCTTCTAGCATACTGACTATGGGAAAAACAAAAGCGGTCTACGGGCTTGTCCTAGTTTGCCATGCGCCACAGGTAAGGATCAGATGCTCTCTGGCTCGCAAAATGTTGCTCAGATATGAATTTACCTTAAATAAATGGAAAGACAAGAGGCATTTAGTCATGTTTATACATTCATGTAGCATATTTAAATCACAAATTCATATGTACTATCCCCAGAAAAACAACATCTTGCTCTATGCCACCATTGAGTATTGATTCATAAATTAATGTATTACACAGTACACCACAAATTTGGTATTCCAAGTTGTAAAGTGATTTATCTTGTGAACTTGTCCAGTATTATAACTGAAACTTAGAGTTTTGTTAGCTGCATACTGACAAATATTGCAAGCAGAACATCTGTAGAAACCCATGGGTTTTCTGGGTAACCATGTTGTCACTTCTCCCGTCTTATCTGGAGTAAGGTACGACCAACGCCCATTAATTCTGGCCTTGCAGCGGGCAACGTCAGTTTGTACCTGAGTAGTATCTAGTTTCCCTTGAACAGATTATATAAGACTCTGCTCTGCCTTCTGGAGATCCTCATATAGACCCTGCATTAACTGCTGTTGCTGTTTCTGAATATATAAACCAAAGCTGAGAATTTCCACCCTGGAAATCTGCATTTAAAGCATCCCAGGTTGAGGTAGAGTTCTGATTAATAGCCAAAAATTGATTCAGCCACTGACGAATGTGACTGACAAAGGACTCGTTGAGCAATAGCTTCCTATCAAATGAGAAAGACCCACATGGTGAAGGACTGGGTTCTTTAAGACCCAGCGGTGCCAGGGCACAACACCTGAAACCTTCGTGGGTAACCTGCTCCGGCGTACAAGTCACAGAGACACGGGACACTTCCTTTGACGTCAAAGATTCAAGGTTTATTTGCTGCAGGGAACACAGAGATCACGACAAGTACACAGCGTGCAACTTGGGGAGACTGCTTCAAATTGGTTCTGTGGATCGCTCCTTTTATACAGTTTTTACCCATAGGATTACATTGAGCACAAAAGTTTACAACCCGGTTCCCACAATTATCCCCCAGAGGGGTCGCTTTGGTCACTTTGAAACACACAAGGTCCGGAACATAAGTGCGGAAACATTTGGCGGTTCCCAACTGTAAAAACCATCTTCCCACCATTAGTGAATTCCAATCAGCAGTAAAATAGATCGAAATAGGAACGAAGACAGGTGCAGAGGAAGACGGAGACAGTGGGGAGATCGGAAAGGGTGTAAAAGGGGAGGTATCGGGAAACACGAGATACAAGCATCAAAGGGACGTGCCTAATGAGATGCACGGCTGAGACAATAAGTCCGTGCGGCAAGATGGGCCTCGAGCGGCGCCATCTGCCTTACAGTGGCAACCCCCTCGTCATAAAGACACTATCAAAGAACATGTGTCTTCCGCAGATATCTTGGGAGTCCCAGGGTCGCGAAGCGGACAGCGTCCGTTCGCTGGCTACTTGAGGGCAAGAGACAAAATGGATGCCGTATCTAAGATGGAACCCGTGGGTACAGATGAAAAACCCACATAACAAACGAACGGTTTAAGTTAGCACAGCGAAACTGCGCACACTTACTAAACCCGTCATTTGCGGTTCATAGATACCAGACTCGACCATATTCGTGCGAGTCGAAAACACCACTTACAATTGTCACGGAACCTCAGACGCTCCTTTTGCCCTCATGTAGGCAAGCACTAGTCGGAATCATATTCGATATTCATCAGACCATCGAGGTGTTGCTGTAGCATAGCTCTGTCCAACCGAGTCCCCTTGGTAACAGATGGTTGTCTCATACACGTTGTAGCACAGAGGCCACATAAGGCAGGACCACACTGCACACAAAGGCAACACGTGAACAGGAACACTACCACAACTCCGATGATCATCAGAATTTTCCAACCCCAAGTCGACATCAGGCCCCAAAACCATCCAAGTAGCGTCCAATCCCCTACATCCACGTGTATGGATTCGGAGATCTTATGCAACCTCGAGATGGCTTGATAGACAGTAGGAGCATTATCTGGAATAAAAATGCAGCAGCTCGAATGGATCACCTTACATACCCCACCGCGATCTGCTAAAATGACATCTAAAACCATACGGTTTTGTAACGTCATAAGTCTCTCCGCCTGAAGTTCTGTGGTGATATTACCAAGGGCACTGGCAGTAATATTAGCTGTCGATTCTACCACTCGAGTCAACTGTCTCAGGTTCCTACTATTAACCATAGGTCCCCAAAACGGGAGGAAACCCTTGAAAAAGTCTCCTGCCTCTTGACCGGCAGTGTCCTCTTCGCTAATTACGCCTCGCACAACTCTAGTCTTATGATAATCAGCATCTACAGTGAACGTCGGAGGCAACAGATTTGCAATGAAACATGAGCCCATGAAGTCAGCGGGCAACCATGTATATGCACGATCATAACAGATAAAGTATGTACCCTTGGCAGCCAGAAACACAGGGGACGAGAACATTGGCAGAATGTAGTTTTCAGTGCAAGCACTTGCTCCAAGTCGGGCTTGCGATCTTCGGCCACGACCCATAAGACAAAAATTACCGGTGTGGGGTACGACCCATATTGGAGGCGAGCTTTTAAGCTGCTTTTCGCTGCTGAACACACTATATTCACCTCTACTTAGGACCCTATAGGCTTGTACCTCTTCTTCAGGAATAAGCGAAGGATCATAGATCTCACTATCTAAATCCTCTATGGCTATCGATAAAGGCTTCTGATACGAGGTAGGACCAGAGTAGGGGGAACGTGGTTCTCGAATGGGGTGGAAACCCAGTGCGCTTCGAAACATTGTTTGAAATGCTCGAGCAGACCCTTGGGAACTATACGGTAACACCAGATATGGAATTCCCTTATCCGTAGTATGTGGCATCAACCCACACACCCAACAATTAGTAGTGTTAACCACTAACTGATGCTGATGGAGGAGCTGGATAAAGGAATTGTTGCGGAATTCTACACGTCTAGCCTGCTCGTGTTCCGGTAACATGTGAAAGGAATGGGGAGAAACAGTCGAGGTAAGATTAGGGTAAGGAGTAGGAGTAGGTGTAGCAGGTAAGAAGTAAGACATCGTGTAATACACCCCACCCGCCAATAATGCAGAAGCAGTCAAAAACAATACAAACAGTTGGAATATAAAACGTTTGGTACGACTGAGTTGCTGCAGCTTGAATCTATGGGCTTGAGCTCCCTCCAAATCATTCAGCTTCGAGAATGCCATTCCCTACGACCGTCCGCAACGTTTGACGCACTTCGTTCTGTGCAGCAATAGTCAATCCCCAGGAGTTCCTAGGAACCGACGGCCTTTAACCTAGCGTCAAGACCTACTGTCCAGAAGGAAGTACGCGCGCGGCCCTACGGCCTTCAATACACAATATGTATATACAAGCACAAAGTCTCTCAGCTGTGGAAGTAAAAAGATGCAAGGAAGGAAACTCAATATATGTATATGTACATAAATCACAGTGATACGAATATTCAAAACTGATCACGGGAAACGGGGATAACGCAGTTGTCAATTTTAGCAAAGCAAGGAAAAAAAATTTTTATTTGTCCTTAGTGCGAGATCGCAGAGAATATCTGTGTTTCCCGAGACGTGTCTGCTCGTCAAACAAAGGATCCGTTGAAGAGACAGCGTCCTGCTGATCAGTTGATTGTTCTGGTCTTGAGTCTTTTGCTAACAATTTTTCAACAGTGGCTTTCTGCTGCGCTGAGGATTCTCCAACAGGCTGTGCGTCACTGAAAGGCACAAACACCGGCAATGTTTCTGTTTCTGTTGACGCAATGCCTTTCCTTACCCACGGGTCTGCCGGCAAAGGGATAGGGACTCGCTTGGTGTGCGTAGCGTGCACCCAATTTTTGCGCCCCTCGAGACGAACGGCAGTTCTCGTGGCCAGGAGCACCTGGTAGGGTCCGGTAAATCTTGGGTCCAGATTATTCTTGCGTGAAAAGTTGCGTGTTACCACCCAGTCTCCGGGCTGGAGCTGGTGGCCTGGACCCTCCGTCTGCGTCGGCAATGCGTCGTAAACCTGTTGGTGAATTAACCTCAGTTTAGCAGTCAAGTCATGTAAATAGTCAATCAGCATTGGATACTCAAGATCAGAAAACATTCCTGGCCTAGGAACCCCCCACACATTCGCAGGGCGGCCGAACACTATTTCATAGGGACTAAGCCCTACTCGGGAGTGTACAGTCGCCCTAGTTGACAGTAATGCTAAGGGTAAAGCGTCAGGCCACGAAAGACCAGTCGTAGCCTGAATCTTTGCTAACTTTAGTTTAAGGGTGCCGTTATACCCCTCAACTAATCCAGCTGACTGGGGATGATTGGCGCTGTGGAATTTCTGATTAATTCCAAGGCCCTTACACACACTCTTCATCACACTTCCAACAAACTCGCTTCCGTTATCTGACCACACGACTCTAGGCATTCCATACCGAGGAAAATATTCCTTCAGTAGGATTTTCGCAGTAGACAAAGCAGTATTGTCTTTGAGGGGATAGGCCTCGATCCATCGGGAGAATGCGCAAACCACAACTAAAACGTATTTCAGGTTATTGCATCGCTCCATATGGATGAAGTCCAATTGAATCACCTCAAAGGGATACGAAGGAGGAGCAAAACTGCCAGGGGGAGTTGGGGTTCCTTTGCCAGGATTGTACATTATACACACCATACAATTCTTTACCAGACGTTCAGCACATTTCGTAATACCATCATTCTTCCACACAACTTGCAAATACCTTTCGCGCTAATATGTGCTAACCCATGTGCCATTGTCACAACAGCCAGCACATACGCATCAGGCAACATCCATCTTTTCTGATCCGACAAATCAATCCAACAACCATTCGCATCCAACTTTCCCGTACCTTCTTTCCACTTCGTCTTTTCAATCTCAGTGGCCTCATTCTGAATTGTTTTCACGCTCTCAATAGTGTCTTCACACATACTCGATTCTGTAGGCCACCTAACCAAACTCGTCACATACATTCGAGTGCTAAGGTTCCGGGCAGTCTCCTTAGCAGTCTCATCCGCAAACGCATTACCACGACCAACATCATCCGTCACTTTACGATGCGCACTACACTTAACAATCGCAACTTGTGTAGGCAAAGTCAATGCATCCAAAAGATCGTTCACAAGCTGGCCATGCTGTATCTTCGTACCGTGCGATGTCAAGAAACCACGCTCTCGCCACAATCGTCCAAAACTATGCGCTACACCAAAAGCGTATTGACTATCAGTGTACACATTCACACGTTTCCCTTTCGCCAACACACATGCTCTGGTAAGAGCAATCAGCTCCGCAGCTTGGGCAGAATTCTGATTCAACCTTGCAGTTTCAACAACAGTGTTCAACGTTACAACAGCATAAGCAGTAGTCACATCGCCATTCGGCAACTTAAAACATGACCCATCCACATACAGAGTGCCATCCGGATCTTCCAATGGGGTGTTTTTAAGGTCCACTCGACCTTTCGTTTCCTCTTCAGTCCTCAAGTAGCAGTCATGTTCTGCTACTTCATCTGACTCTGCACTAATTGGTAACAAAGTTGCCGGATTTAGGACATTACAACGTTTTATCTGAATATGGCTTGCCAAGAGCGTCAATTCGTACCCAGACAACCTCGCACTCGTCAAGTGCTGAGTTTTCGTTCGATTCAAAAGAGTATCGACTGCATGCGGAACCATCACCGTAAGCATATTATCCATGACCAATCCTGCTGATTGTCGGATGGAGACCGCAGCTGCCGCAGTTGCTCTCAAACAACTCGGCAATGCTCTAGCTACTGGGTCTAAGGTCGAGGAAAAATATGCACATGGACGCTGCTTACCACCAAAAGGTTGCGTTAAGACACTCAAAGCACAACCTTCTCTCTCGTGAACATATAACGTGAACGGCTTACCGTAGTCAGGGGTACCTAACACAGGAGCCGAACACAATGAATCACGTAGTTCAGAAAAACTTTTCTGACATTCTTCCGTCCATGGTAAAGGAGTTGAAACATCCTTACACGTAAGAGCCACCAATGGTTTCGCTAGCAATGAAAAATTAGGAATCCATTGCCTGCAGTACGACGTGATACCTAGAAAGGCACGCACATCTCTTTGGGTTTGCGGCACAGCCATTCGCGCAATCGCTGCAATTCTCTCTGGGGTCAATCTCCTTCCCTCCTTTGACAATAAGTGACCTAGATAGGTTACTTCTTGACAACAATATTGGAGTTTAGAAGGTGACACCTTGTGATTCAATTCACAGAGATGTTGCAGCAACGACACCGTAGCAATTTTGCAAATGTCCTGAGTATCAGCAGCCACCAATAAGTCATCGACGTATTGGATTAAAGCCGCACCAACTGGCAACCTAAACGCATCCAGTTGACTCTTCAAGGCTTGGCTGTAAATAGATGGACTTTCACAGTAGCCCTGAGGAGCGCGTTTGAACCGGAAGCTACGTCCACCGAGAGAGAAACCGAAAAGGTCCCTGCTCTCTTCGGCAATCGGGATGCTGAAAAACGCATTTTTCAAATCAATGACCGAAAACCACGATGCAGTAGCTGGAATCAGAGTCAGTAGCGCCGTGATGTCAGGCACAACAGGAAATTGAGGAACCACAATTTTATTTACCTCCCGTAAATCGATAACAAAACGATAAACAGGCGGTTTTGTAGGATCTGTACGTTTAAGAATGGGCAGTACAGGGCTATTGCACACGTTCCCCCGAGTCTCTTCAATAACATCTTTCTCGATCAGATCATAGATGATCGCCAACAGTGCTCGTTCACCATCAAGGGAGATACGATATTGGGGAATACGTGGCAATCGCACATTGGATTTCAACTGAACAACATAAGGGGAGATATTAAGCAGGCCCACGTCATTTGGACCTGTTGCCCACAAAGACGCAGGAAGAGAACTCAATTCCGGTGGGAGCTTATCGAGGGACAAATACATGGGAGAGACTACCCTCTCTCCTAACGTAAGCTTTACACCCGCAGGAGAACAGTACAAAGTTGCATACAAACGTTTAAGCAAATCCAGGCCCAAAAGATTCTCACCACAACCAGTAGTCAAAATCAACGGAGCTTGGAGCTCACGTGGCCCAATTTGAAGGGGCAAAGGGCGTGAAACTGGATTGCTAACAGGGGCGCCAGAGAATCCAACGGAAACATTTGTTAAGCCAGACAAAGGTGCGCCAGGGAGTTTCGAATGCATGATAGAACTTTTCGCTGCACCAGTGTCCAACAGAAAAGGCTCAACGACGCCCGATGTAGCAACTGCGACGTAAGGCCCTCTCTGATCAACCGGAACTGATACCACTCCCTCTCCTTGTCTATGGCTGTCCTAGTAATTACTGTCGTCAGTTCCCTGATCGACGTAATAATCGTCTACATTGTACTGCGCAGATCGTCCTTGCGATGATCCACGTTGATCGAAACAATTATTAGAATTAGATGAGTTGTCTAAGCGATCGTTTTGAGCACCACGACCTCTACCACGTGATGCGTGCTGTGAACCACCACGGCCTCCTTTAGACGAGTTACCACTATTACGTTCATTTAAAGCAGGACAATTGAATTTAATGTGTCCTTCCTGTCTACAATAAGCACATTGATTGTACCCTAACGAGGATCTTTGGAAGGAGGAATCATTACGGGTTTGAGATCTGTTCGATTGCGACTGTGATCTATTCTGTTGGGGCGCATTCTGATTAGAACGCGGCGGATACGCTTGTTGCAACAACACTTTAGTTTTCAGCTCTTTCGTCTTTTTGTCAGCGCGGTCATTCTCCTCTTTCTCCCTATTCTCATAATATTGTGCCGTAGCCAATATCTGAGCTGAGGTAGAAACGGCCCATGCACTCTCCGAATTCTTTAATTTATTGCTCAAATCGGGCAATAAGTTCGACACAAATTTATCCACAAACAACCTTTGTCCACCCTCAGTACCCATATCCTGTCCGCTGTGGTCAATGAATGCTTCTTCAAACCTCGTAAAGAAGTCTGAAACACTCTCATCTTTCTTTTGTTTGCAAGCGGACAGTTTGTCCCAATTAACCCTCATAGCTGGCATAAGAGTTTTCATTAACGTTATTATTCGCTGAGGAAGAGCAGTAATCAATTGGTCGGGTTTAGCAGCAGCCACTTGTCCAGCATCTGCCGCTGTAATGGCAGCCCAATCACCGCCTAATTCATTTGCATGATCTTGGTGACGAATCTTAGCCCATACCGGTTGCGGTACGACATTGCCAAACAACATATCGATATCGGCAAGATTCATCACCGTAGCATCTACAAGCTGTGATAATTCTTTGTAATACCCAGTAGGATTCTTGCGTGGGTCAGGCAAAGATTGCTTCACCTGTAACACTTCCGAGCGTTTCCATGGGAGATGTATCCACACTCTCTGGAAATGCGCCGCTGTCGCAGGATTAGCATTAGGATCAGCCGGTACCCAAACCGGCGGAACTTCACGCATAGGATATTGGCCAGACTCGTCTAGTTTTTCAATATCCTCAACAAACAGTGCATGAGGAATGGGAGCGGGACGAAGAGATAGCAACCGCTCAATAGCACGTCGGACATTAGTATCTACTATCAGTCCAGTTGCGAACTGAAGCCGAAGTTCAGACAGGGCGGTCAGCACCTCGTCAGGCGCATCGGCCGCTATCTGGTCGTGTAGGAACTTGCACATTTCATCAAACACATATCTCTGAGTTGGTATGTTAAATTGACTAAACGTTTCGAGGACAACACGGGGTGGATTTCTAAGAGGGTTTACCATCCAACCCATCGCCATATTATACAGCGCAACGCGTTCTCTGTTTCCAGGAAGCTGACTACGTCTCTGAGGACCATCGGAACCAGCGGACCCGTGAACAGGTCCGAGTGACTGAAAGAAGCTAGCCGCAAGGGGAGAATTGCGACTACGAGTAGAGGGAGAAGAATAAGACACAGGGCTAACAAGAGAAGGAGTAGAAACAGTAGCAACAGCAGGAGTTAACAAAACAGGAGCAGTAGCAGGAACAGGAGTATGTGGAAGCGGAGGAGCAGTAGGAATAGAAACAGACAAAGGAGCAGGAACAGTCGGAAAAACGGGTGCAGGTTGAGGAACAGGCGGAGGAACAATAGGTGGAAGAACAGGTACGGCAGGGACCACAGGAGCTGCGGTACCCTGTACGTACGGAGGTGGCGACTTCATAAGATAGGACATTAAAGGATCCTCAACTGCCTCTTCCTTCTTATCCGACTCCGCAGGCAGAGCAGGATAACATTTATCTATGGACATATGCTGTAGTCTTTCAAACACTTCCTTATCCTTATCCTCCTTATCACGCTGGAACTGCTCAGCTTTTTTCACTATGGTAGCAACATTATCTCGCTGACTACGTTTATTCTGTCTGATCTCTTTCTGTCGGGCTTCTTTGCGCCACAACCGAAAGGCATCAAACATGGCCGGCCTTGATTTACGTTCAAACAACTTTATTTCTAGATTATCTAAGATCGACGCCTCGAAGCTACCGTGAGGTGGCCAACGAAGGTCGCCGTCTTTCTTTGTATATTTAATCCAATAATCGTTAAAGGTAATCGGGCCTAGCCCGTGTTTGCTATACAAGTCATAAGTAGGAGTTCCAACCGGAGGTATCGGACACGAGTCCTCCAGTCGGGAATCCGCACCACAAGGTCTAAAACAACTGAACAAAGTACTGCGACCAGGCATCTTGCACACTAGCCGAGTTTCACAAACTTCAAGGGTTACGGGATTTACCAAGTCCCAGCAAAGAACAAAACCCTCGGTTTTTGGCGGCTGCAGTCGTCAAACAACACAACAAAGTACGCTAGCAAAGTGTCACCGACAAAAACACTCACACAGCGTATACAACAAAAACACTCGCTAAAGTGTCAACAACCAAGAACTCTGGGAGCGACCCACAAATACTTAACTCAAAGATCGATGGCGTCACCAGGAAGGCCCGTCAATCGTCTCGCTATACCAAGGTCTACGCCAGGCGCCAAAAACAGGTCTACAGTCAGGGCAGCAGTCCGTCGCAGCCGTCAGGAGGCGGGAATCTTCGCGGGAAAAGTCTTCGGGCCACTTATTTCGACAACAGGATCGATGAAGCGGAGTGCACCTTCCCTCGGAGATTTCACACGAAGTTCCTCACGATCGTCGGGCTTGGACCGGTACCACTGATGCAGCCCCACGTTGGGCGCCAACTGAAGGACTGGGTTCTTTAAGACCCAGCGGTGCCAGGGCACAACACCTGAAACCTTCGTGGGTAACCTGCTCCGGCGTACAAGTCACAGAGACACGGGACACTTCCTTTGACGTCAAAGATTCAAGGTTTATTTGCTGCAGGGAACACAGAGATCACGACAAGTACACAGCGTGCAACTTGGGGAGACTGCTTCAAATTGGTTCTGTGGATCGCTCCTTTTATACAGTTTTTACCCATAGGATTACATTGAGCACAAAAGTTTACAACCCGGTTCCCACAATTATCCCCCAGAGGGGTCGCTTTGGTCACTTTGAAACACACAAGGTCCGGAACATAAGTGCGGAAACATTTGGCGGTTCCCAACTGTAAAAACCATCTTCCCACCATTAGTGAATTCCAATCAGCAGTAAAATAGATCGAAATAGGAACGAAGACAGGTGCAGAGGAAGACGGAGACAGTGGGGAGATCGGAAAGGGTGTAAAAGGGGAGGTATCGGGAAACACGAGATACAAGCATCAAAGGGACGTGCCTAATGAGATGCACGGCTGAGACAATAAGTCCGTGCGGCAAGATGGGCCTCGAGCGGCGCCATCTGCCTTACAGTGGCAACCCCCTCGTCATAAAGACACTATCAAAGAACATGTGTCTTCCGCAGATATCTTGGGAGTCCCAGGGTCGCGAAGCGGACAGCGTCCGTTCGCTGGCTACTTGAGGGCAAGAGACAAAATGGATGCCGTATCTAAGATGGAACCCGTGGGTACAGATGAAAAACCCACATAACAAACGAACGGTTTAAGTTAGCACAGCGAAACTGCGCACACTTACTAAACCCGTCATTTGCGGTTCATAGATACCAGACTCGACCATATTCGTGCGAGTCGAAAACACCACTTACAATTGTCACGGAACCTCAATGGTCATAGCGGACGACGTACTGCAAGATCCAATAACAAAAGATTATGATCCGATCGCTGATGAAAACCTGTATATGTGCGTCTGATACGTGTGCCTTAGTTATAAAAAAAATTCTAGTCTGGCAAACTTTTGGTGTGGACATGAATAGTGTGTGAAGCCGGGATCTGGATGTTATATTTTGGCCCAAACATCAATAACGCAGTGATCATGTAAGAGCTGCTGCAGGGCCCTAAAGTCTGTGGGTTTCTGACTGACATATGTATCCCTACCTGCTCGCACAGCAGTATTTCCAGCAGAATGTTAAAATCTCCACACAATACCAACTGGGTAGACCAAGAAGCGAGCTCTAAGTTAAGAAAGTTTAGTATCTGCGTTGGATCATAAATGGATCATATTACAAATTTGTTGTTACCAGCCATACATTCCACTATCGCCCACCATCCATATTTATAAACAAGTACTCTACCAATGGATTGTATATTTGGTTTTGCTAGAATGGCCAAACCTCTGATAGTAGTACCTTGCTTTGTTCAGGCAAGCAAAGTATATCCTAGCTAGGATATAACCCTATGCGTCCCCCAGGGCATGTGTGTCTCTTGAAGGCAAATCACATCCGGTGGCATTCCTCTTATTTCTTGAGCAACTCTTTACTGTTTAGCCCGACTGTTAAGACCACAAACATTAAACGAACATATAAAAAGTCTATCCGACATCAACCCATATCAAATTTCCCAAAATAAGAGCCCTCCGAAATCAAATTCAACACAATGAATACAAAAACACAATCCGTAGTTTCTATTTGAGCTTCTTCATCAAGTAGCTTATTTTTCATTTAACCCCCACACAGTTCTTCAACCTCCCGATCTCCCCAGAAAGTCCTCTCAAGCCCACCCCGCAGCCTCTTCTGCAAATGGGACCCCCATTCCACCCCAATCATAGAGGCAAAAGGACCCTTAGGTCTAATGAAATGGAGAGCCTCTTGACTCCGGCTGATCGACCACACCCCCACCTGAATTATCCAGCCCTATTGTGTGATAGAAATAAGAAAGAAAAGAGAGAAAAAAGATAAGAGCCGAAAGGAAGAGTTTCCCACTAAACAAATACAACCCCAGGTATCTTATATGACCCCCCCCTCCTATTCTACCCTACATAATCAAATTGCTTTCGGCTTTAATTGCATGTAAAAATTATTTGTCCTTTGCCTCAGAGGTAAAAAACTGAGTTTGATCTTTGTGTATGACCTTGAGTTTGGCAGGACTGAGAAGGAAGGCTTGAGCCCCCTTGTTCTGAAACAAAGTGATCAACTGTTGCAGCTGCCAGCGGACAAAAAAACTAATTCCCTTTCCCCCCTTTTTTTCCTGTCTGTACATGCCAGATCGCATAAAGCCTGCCAAGACAGAAAATGATTCAAACAAATTAAAATTGCTCTAGGTCTGAGGGCTGAGTGGCCTGACCTTGAACAACTATTTTGCCTGAAGAACCAGTGGGCTCGCTGAACCTCCAAGTCCCAGGCCCATTGAGTACGTTCGGGGAATGCTTCTGAAAAGAGTTCAACAATTAATTTCTGGCGATCGGACTCTTTCACACCCTTAGGTAGATTGAGGACTCTGAGGTTATTATGACGAAGATGATTCTCCATGTCCTCAAGTTTCCATGCCATGTCATTCTTCTGAAGCTCGAGAGTATCAGTATCAGCTTTTTGTATTATGATCTTACCCTGTAGCGTAGAAATTCTATTCTCTGCTTCAGTAAGCCTTTCTGCAAATTCCAAGCATGATTTAGGTACTCGGCATATCAAATTTTGCAACTTGCCGCAGGTGCCCTGCGTTTTTTGGCTTTCTGTACGAGTTTCATCTCAGTGTGCCATTATGGTTTGGTATATAACAGGAGAGAGAGATATCCTCTGGGTTCTCCAGTGTCTTGAGAGCAGCCTGCCTCGTTGTATCCCCTGAGTTGGCGCCCAAATTGGAGGAGAAAGAATAATCCCATGAGAGCGCCGCAGCCGTTTCCTTTTGATACCTGGGGTCAGATATCAATTTCTTTTTTACGTACAGTGCCAGTGCCGCAAGCAGTGTTTGCCCATCTCCTCTTCCTCCAATTGTATACTACTAGTCTTGCTCCATTGATAGTTTGGTGACTCTCCCCCTGGGCGGAGTTCTTGCAGCTGGGATGTCTCGTCTCCCGATGAATTAGATGGATCTGATAATGAAAAATAGTGTTGTCAATATCGATCTCTGCCTGGTCTGTGGAGCTAACATCTCTCTCCCTGTGATCTGATATTTACGTCCATCCATCTTATTCATCTCAGATTCTATTATGGCAACTGTTAATGCAAGACAACTTTCTCCGGGTGATATCTGCTTCTCTTGCCTCACAGTTTGCTCACCAGGCTCACCAGGCGGATCTGTCCCCCCTGATGAAGAAACAGGTCAGGGTATTGCAGTGTCCAAATTAGATTCTCTCACGCCCCCTCCTGAACCACAACAAAGCCAAAAACAGGGTTTGCACTGGAGCCCTCACTTTTTTTGGGTCAAAATTCTTTTCATTAAGCATCAGGAAAAAGGCACAATGGCAGCATAACTACAGTAGGGCGCGCAGGCCTCGAGGTTGCAAAATATTCAACTATTTTGGGTCTCCTGGATTCCTATAACCCTAGGCCATACCAAGACCCCCAGCAAGGTAAATGAAGTTAAAATTTGAAATAACAAACTCCTGAGGCGGTTCTCCAAACTAGAATCTATCCTCCGAACAACCCTCACCACCCCCCCTAAAACAACACCCCCCCCAGCCCGGTGGTGATAGAAATGTGCAGTAGAGTCATGAGATACTGAAGCGCTGCCGTGGGTTAAAGTGTGCAGCGTGGGGCCCCCTCCAATCACATATTGAGGGTTATGTTGTTACGAAGGGGCTGAGGTCAATTCAGATTCAAAAAAGGTGCATAGCTCGTACGGAGGGTGGACAGACTGCAGAGGGCAAACCTTGGGATAAAATGGCAACCAATGGGCTCCAACTAAGTTTGAAGCCCTTATAGTTATCCCTAAAGATGTCTGCCAAGTGTTCCATGGAGAGGATCCTCCATAACCGGGCGTGCCTTTTATCAGAGCTCACCTTCTTATTTTGTCCAGTTGAGGCAGCCTCTTCCTGTGACCGTTCCTCATGCATGGTATCAGCAGTCCTCCCTTTTCTAGCAGGGAAGAAGATCACAGGTGTAGTTTTGTTAGGTAACCCTGTAGCTCGCGACTTTTCAGGAGCCAAAGCACCTTCCCTGACAGTTGCTACTCCGGTTCGCTGTTTAGTCCCATTATGGCAAAACACCCCACCGACACAACAACAGAGTATGCATGCATAAATAAATACACAAAACAACTTTTGTTTGGGAAAAATTTTGCTGCAGGTTTATTCCATACAAAAGTATGCAATATGGTGGGTTATCTTACGGGCGAACCAAGGGAAGGCAGCTGTATCAACCTATGCTGCCCTGCCAGCTTGATGAGCCAAGCACTGTGGAGAAACCCATCAGCGCTACCGTTATGGGGCTGATCCCCTTGCTTAATCATGTGACACATTGGCCCTTATTACTAACGCCCCTTTCAGGGTGGAGTGTAGCAAGGCAAGCCCCCGGTTGTTCAGGCCCACAACCGCCCGAAGAGCCTAGGCAGCCCCAACAAGGAGGTTGTCGGCCCAGACAAAGGCCCCTCCTGACCTGCACTCACCGCCAACTTCGATGCCCGCAAAGTTGACGACCCGGCGAGTCTAGACAGCGTGTCCAGACGGCTTGTCCGGCGCAAAGAGGACCCCAAGATGGCTGGGGGAGGCATAAATAACTCACAACCTCCTCTGCGTAGCGGAAGTGACGCGTCTGGTAAGGGGACTCCTCCTCGAGTCCCGCATTATTAGTGGGGGTGGGGAAGTGCCCACATGGCACTAAAGGCGACGCCCGTTAAGGATGGCCCCCTGCGGGGGCCCCGGGCAGCTGCATTTCCTCCAGGGGTATCCCTGGCCCAGAAGAATCTCCTGCGGTGCGTGCCTTAGCCCCTCTGGAATTGTTTGGCAGCATTACAGTTAAACGAGAGACTGAGCTGCACCCAGCTCCAGCACAGAGCGAGTGAAGACAGTGGGTGAGACACACAGCCAGTCAGGCATGCGGGACCACACACCGCCGAAAAAAATTGATATCCCAGGACAAATCTCTTGCAGTATGGGGGTTTTACTTTTTCCTCATTTTTATCAAAGCAGGCTAGTTCTTCGAATCATGGGTCGAAATATCGCTCCATAGCGCTCCGTAAAACTAACAGGAGCGGGGGGTTGATCAGACGCAAGTGCTCATTTGGCTGGCCATGCTACCGCCATCTTGCCTGCTGCTGCCCAAACTGATCATCCCGATGGCATCGGTCAAGATTTGGACCTGATCACTGAAAGTGGAAGGAAAGAAGGTACTGAACAATCTCCACAAGGAGCTTAACTTAATCAGTAGCCTCACCAGCGTGAAGCACCAATCATGAACATGTCGATGGAACTTCCTGCCAGAGTAAACGGGTTGAATGGTCTCCTCGAGGTCACAAGATTAATCCCAATCAACACTAGACTGGCCACTAACCCAAGGTTCAGGAGCAGCGTGAGTAAGAAGCTTCAATGGTGCAACAGGCAGGGCCGATGTAGGAGCGGTGCAACCAGTGCTGCCACACCTTGCGCTGAGCTCGAGCGCCGTCTTTAGAAATAGCACATGGGTTTAAAATCACCTTCTGCAGAGTTCCTTGTGTGGCCATCAGATTGCAGGCTATAATAAAAATGTCAAGATAACTCTGGTGATAAATGTTTCTGCTGGAGGGAGATTAGAGTTTTGTCCAGTGGCAGACTTGCCTCATCATAAAATAGTGCAGAGGGCTAATTTGCCTGCAACAAAGAACCTGTACCATGCAGATCACAGAACTACATTAAATCCTAGTATAATACACTGAGTTACGTACTGTCATCAAAGAGCTGCATGCAAACTGCCAGAAAGAGCGTATTCATTTTCCCAGTCTTTTAATATCCTAATGACGCTAAAATGGGTTTGTTTGGGTTATTAGTAAAGCCAACCCCAGCCAGTGGGGACGTTTTAAATACTGAGTTTGTGCTACTCCAGACCAAACTCTCATAAAATACACTGCCTACTAGTACGGATGACGTGAATCCTACGCCTTGTAATCCTCATGGTCTTATGTAACATTTCCTATAGAATGATTTACACACGTGTGATTCATGGTCTTTTTATAATGTGTGTGTGATGTAAAGTGCTCTGAGACCTATATTGGTATGAGTAATGTTCTAAAATAAATTAAATGAATGTGAGAGAGAGACTATGGAGAGATATGGGGCACTGTTGAAGAGTGGGAGCGAAGGAATCTGTAGAGAAGGAGGTCACGGAGACACCAACAAATATTGTAAACACCGGACGCCACCAGCACTGAAGCCGGTCCTGGCTACAAGGGCATTAAGTGTTAGATAAATGCAATTTCTATACAATACATTACTAGGCCTTAAAGTCAAACTTAAGACAAAATCCCAACTTTACTACTACTAAATGCCTTCTGTGAATACTAAAAGTAGTAAGTTTAGGATTTTGTCTCAGATTACTTCTGTGAATCGGGCCCTAAGTAAGTGTGCCTGGAGTGGTACATTTATATGGAGGACCCTGGGTTCCATTTTGGGAAGCCCAGACCTGTCTGGAGCAGACATGAGGAGAGTGATCCCCCAGACAGATTTGTATGCTGCTTTCTTGTGAGTTGGGTGAGACACAAACTGCAAGGGAAAGTAAACAAATCCCTTTACACTTCAAAAGATGCCCTTTCATTCCATGAGAGATGAGAAGGAAGGGGCCTGGACACATCTCAGGGAAAGAGTTAGGGCTGAAAATGGAATCATTATGAGGAGGCCTGTGATTGACCTTTATATGCATATATCATTGTGGTTAGCATTCTGGCGTTCTGGGACAATTGGTTTTGAAGTCTCGCTTGCTGTGACAGACATTATTCATGAGTAAAGAAGAAAGAGTGAGGTGTCAACTTCAAAACAAGCAGAACCCCAACATGAAACTTCAAAGACTCAGACTCTAAATCACATTTGGTGTCTAGAAAAGGACTATAAGAAGGGGAAGTTAAGTCCCCAAAAACTGGTCATCTGCCAAGCAGCCAGATGGTCTGTGTGAGGAGAGGAAGCTCTGCCAGATGTCTGCCTGGGTGCAAAGGCCTGCTGGACACCATGACAATGATGAGTGACGGTACATCACCCAGGACACCATGATGACCTGCCCTGGAGCCTGGAGCACCATCGTCTGCCTGCTTGCCAAGACCAGTGTCCCCTGTGAGCAAGATGTATGTGTTGGAGGGAGTGAGGTCTAGTGGGGGGTCCTGCACGTGGATTCCCTGAGCTATGTGTGAGGCTGTGCACTGATCACGTATACTTGTTCTGAGTAATATTGGAAGCGCTTTGCACCAGGTTACACTGCCACACTGCGGTGACCCCGTATGCCAGTGGGTGTCATAGGTAAACTGATTTTGAGCCAGGTGTGCGGGACTTGTGTCTGCCGAAATCTGTCATTCCTTATGTCAGGAGGGGATGCCGTAATGATTGCTTAAGGAGAGCCTGTGGCTAGCTTGTACATACTGTGGCAATCTACCTGTAGGGACGTATATGGGCTGCCTGAAGGGAATGCCTGTAGGAGCTTCTAGTACCACTCCGGCAAGGGTTCAGTCATCACCTGGACCGAAGGAATACTGCTACGACCAGCGGGTCTAGTCTGCATGCTGTGATTTCCACGAGGATCATCAGGACACCGCCAAGGACATCCCACTCTCGTTAGAGCCTTGGTCAGGAGCCAGAAGATCAAACCGGCACCCCTACCCTCTGCTAGGGGAAAGAACAGCTTACCTCTGTGTCTGCTCCGATCACTGTAAAGAACTGTCAGCCCTGCTTGACAAAGAGAGACTGTGCTGTGGGGCGCTGCTGCGCACCCTGGGAGCAGCCCGTTGAGGTCGTTCAAGATCTGGACTCGTGAGCGCCTGAGGAGAGGCCACTCTCTGCAGCACTGAACACTGCCATACTCTCACAGCAAGTAAGTCTGGAATTACTGCTAATGATGAGGAGGCACCATGGACTCTTGACTAATTCCTAAAGAGTCAAATGGAGAACTCTAATGCGGCGTAATAGTTTGTATTACCTGGATGTGACCACCAGTGAATGGGAAATAACCCCAAACTCATTACAAAAAGGAGAGTGGGACAGGGATTTTCCTGACAACTACTACAGCCCCAAACCTCAAAGATGATTGTGCTATTGCTTCTGAATGTCATGTACGTTTGCATGTGCACAGCTAGAAATAAAAATAAAACTTTTT
This sequence comes from Lissotriton vulgaris, assembly GCF_964263255.1. Taxonomy (NCBI): domain Eukaryota; kingdom Metazoa; phylum Chordata; class Amphibia; order Caudata; family Salamandridae; genus Lissotriton; species Lissotriton vulgaris. The sequence goes on from NW_028243607.1 coordinate 313,082, forward strand.
CTTATAAAAGCAACTATTTGGCTGGACATTATTTTATTGTTCGTATTGTTTGCATTTTGAGTTATGAGCCGTGTTCCATGGCCCCCTCCTCCCCCCATCCCCCATCAAGAGAGACTTGACTGCTCGCCCACAGCTACTACTGAGAGTTAAGTGCAAAAGCTGTAAGAGAGAAAGAAAGAAAAAAATAGGAGAAATAAGAAGAAAAGGAAGAAGAAAGAAAGAAAAAGGAGAGATAAAGATAGAAAGAAGGAAAGAATGAAAGAAGGCCAGAGAAGAAGAAAAGTGAAAGGAAAAAGGGAAGAGAATGAAAGAAAAAAAGAAATAAGGAAAGAAGGAAGGACAGAAAGATGGAAAGAAAAAAGAGAGAGAGATAAGGAGAAACAATGAAAGACAGAATGAAAGAAAGAAGTAAAGTGAGAAAGAAAAAAGAATGAAAGAAGGCAAGGATGAAGGAAGGAAACAGAAAGAAAGAAAGATGGAAGGGTAGTAGGAAGAAAAGAAAGAACGATGTAAAGAAAAGAGGAAAAAAATAAAGTAAAAATATTATACAGTAATACAGAACAGTTTCAAATTGATACAGTCTTGTATGCTGTGATATAGCAGCCGACAGAAAAGCAAAACACCCCTAAAGATGGAATGTGCACTAGAAGCGTCCTGCTATCACATCCAGCTCTAACCACAAAAGCAACACCAAACTAATCATAAAGAACAACACAAACACTAGCAGGGAACTAGCTTGTGTGGATGTGCTCCTTGTGAGTGAGCAACATGCAGTCACTCAAAGTGAAGTTAACCAGTGGCCTTAGTAGGCTGACCCTCTGCCCCATGCTATAGGCTGTAGTGGGTGGAGGCAAAATGTGAATGACACAACAACAGACCAATGGATGAAAAGGGGTGTCTGAAAGTCCCTATAATATACATATTTTAGTAAAATCAAAAGGTCTTGGCTAACGCAAGACCTAAAAATAGATTACTATAGAAACCTCACCTTATGATATTTTTAGTGAATGACTGAAATGTAAGAATAAAAACCTCCATGCATATTTTTACATAATTAAATCATTTATATAAGTGTTAGCAAATGTACACACATGGGTTGGCCCTTCTTGGTGCAGCCTGTTTGGACGAAGTTTAGAATGGTATAAGAACAGCGGAATATGTATGTACTCTCTGGGATATTGCACACATATCTGTGGTTACTGCATAATATAGTAAATAATTACAGAATCTCTGGGGAGCCCTGTTACCTGTAGACAGTGAATTGTTCTGATGACACACGAGCAGTGCAAGCTGCAGACATGTTGTGGATATATTTCACTCTTATGCTTTACACTGACCCTGAAGGACTTTCCATCCTTTCACTATTCAAAGAATCCTGGGGAAGGCCCTCTCTCTTTTTTCAGCATCGCCTGAAACGTCACAACCGGTAGTAAACCACAAACAGCTGAGGAGAGACCAGGAGGAAAGAAATAAGTAAACAATACACTTTCCAGCACCAGGACGTCTACTAAATAAACACATACAAACAATTAAAGGTGTATGCCTAATATTTGCAAAGTGTATATATTTCATATGTTTACATTGGATTTGGAAATAGTTCATAGTGACCTCTAACTATGCAAGATGATTAGAGTAAAAGTGTATTTTATGTTTTATTCACTTTTTCAGTAGGTCTACCACGAGAAAGCAAACTCAGCTTTTTATTGTAGTCACTATTAGGTTTAGACCTCTGACCTTCAATGAACAGCTTCTGTACAAAAGTAACTAATATGAGCAGTGTAAATACTGAATACACGTGAAATTCTACGATGTTAAAAGTAAAATAATATGTATAGTTATACCCAGGAAAATATTTATTAGTAATTTTCCTATCAAGATAGAAAGCGTGCTTTTGCACAAATACTTTGGGACCAGAGGTAACGGAATTAAGGGATTTTGCACAGGGTGAATTGTGCATTTAATTATGGCTATGCCACATAAAAACTGTATTTACCTCAAACAGATGACAAGCATTTGCAATGCAATAGGTCTCACATTAGGAAAGTTTGAGCTATTGGTATTGTAAATGACACATTTTTTATTTATGTGTTGGTTTTGAAAATTGCAAAGTTAATAGCTTTGTCATTTACAATGCCAATAGTTTTGACTTTCGCAAACGTGACACCTATAGCATTTGTAATGCAATACGTGTTCTATTTACATGACTTACATGTATTAATATTACAATAACATTGGCTTTTATTTTTTTAATAATTAATACTTAAATAAAAGTTTTTGTAATTTATAATGGCAATAGCTTAAACTTTTGTAAATAACTTTTGGGAAGATTATGTTCAGTGTATTTTATTGTGAATAAAATCCAAGAACAGAAGTGAAATATTAACATCTTTTTGTGACATTTGTAATAAAGCTTGAAATATTGAGAGAACATATTAGAACCAGTTGTTGTTGAACGATTGCACAGACTGATGCTGTGGCGTACAGTGGTGCTGAGTGATGCTGTGGCCTTCAGTGGTGCTGAGTGATGCTGTGGCCTTAAGTGGTGCTGAGTGATGCTGTGGCCTTCAGTGGTGCTGAGTGATGCTGTGGCCTTCAGTGGTGCTGAGTGATGCTGTGGCCTTCAGTGATGCTGAGTGATGCTGTGGCGGTCAGTGGTGCTGAGTGATGCTCTGGCATTCAGTGGTGCTGAGTGATGCTGTGGCATTCAGTGGTGCTGTGGAGTTGAGTGGTGCTGAGTGATGCTGTGGCATTGAGCAATGCTGTGGCGTTGAGTAATGCTGTGACGTTGAGTGATGCTGTGGCATTGAGGGCTGCTGTGCGCTGAGTGGTGCTGTGGTGTCGATTGGTTCTGTGGTTTTGAGTGGTGCTGTGGCGTTGAGTGGTGCTGTGGCGTTGAGTGATGCTGTGTTGAGCGTTGATGTGGTCTTTAGGTGTTAAATTCAACAAAATGAATGCGAATTTCACAGGATTACGGTTATGTACAAGCCCTTTATCAGCCACAATAAACCTACACATAATTGATGTCAGTGTCAACCCGCTAAACTGGTTTCAAGGATACTTTAGAGATTGTGCCTATGTTTCATTTCCTAGAGAGCCTCGTGCAGGTGCACATTTGGTGGCGAAATTGAGAAGATACACAAACTAAGCTTGTCTTTGAAAGAGGCCTTTAGAACTGAGGCATCAGGGGCCACGAACACCCCCAATCTGTCTTATTTAGCTTGTATAAATGGTAGTCAAGTCGGTTTGTGCAGATCCCCTAATGTAACAGTTGCTGGATTGATTATGTGTGTGTGTGTGTGAAAATCATGTGTTGTAAACTATGTGCAAGATCAGAGTAGTCTAGCTAACACGTACAAGGTGAACGCAGTGCCCACCGGCTGTATTATGAAATTACATTACAAGAAAATCAGAGGCGCTTCCTTGCAACCCAAATCTTTCCTTCCGCCATCTATAAAATATTTTTGTTTATTTAGCTCACTGGTTATCACCCTGGCCATTTTGTGTACCCATAAAAGTATTCCAAAGATTTGAAGCGTTTTTTTTTTGCTTTCTGGGCGCAAACAAAAAGAGATTGTCCCACATTAAATAATCGATTAAATATATTTGTTTCAAAGAGAGTGGAATGACACTTCCCCCGTGCACTGCTATAGGGATAGCGGGTGGGAATTTGTCAGTAACCACATTACTGTTGGATGTAATTTGCCCAGGGTGATCCATACATCTCTTTAGGCACAGCCGCTTTTATCCGCTGTGACTGGGTTCTGTTATCCGGAAATCGATGCGCATTCGTTTGCCAGTTGGCCTGGCTGTGTTTCGCGTGTTTGCACTTTTGATCTACCACACAAAAAAAAGTCCAGATGGAAAAGATCGTGTTTTGTCCCCTTCAGTTTCCACACATGTTTGTGTGTTCACTTTTCAAAGTATGTCCTTGATTGTCTCAAATAAACCTGTGGCCTCTGAGATCACTGGTTTGTCACTGCACAGAATTAATCCAGTAAAAGTTGCCGCTATTCACAGAGTCAGTGGGGGCGCCGGGACTGCGGCTTATGTACCTGGTAATGCTGAGGTGCAGCCAACGAGGGGAGCGGCTTATCTTTAAAATTGCTTTGGACATAAAATGCATCCCTCCCCACTAAAAAAATCCTCCTTTTTTGCAAACTCAGAATTTTTAAATAGCGCAGCATAAAGATCGCAAGAACAAGAATATTTCAGAATCATGTCAGCACGTGGCTGAATGCAAATGTCATAAAAAGAGACCGGTTGCACGGTCTAGTTAACGTTTTGCAGGAAGAGAGTGTAATAAAAAAAAAAAGCAGCAGATGGCGGGGAGCTCTGCTGGTGTGCGAGGCGGATGGGGGTGGGGGGCGGGGGAGCAGTGGACCGAGCGAGTGGGAGGGAACCAGCATATGGGGTGGGGTGTGAGTGAGCTCTGCGTCTTTGCCCATTCTGGATGAGTGGGATAATTAAATAGAGACCGTGGCAGGTTGTTGTTGTGTCGTATAGCATGAGTTTGGGCGGGGGTATAGTAGCTCACATCTGGCAAACGCTTTGGTGGTGGTGGGGGCAGCCATCTTGTAGATATCGGTTATTTCAAGTCTGTGGAACATTCGGAATGATGAGCTGGTTAAAGTAATTTAAAAGTGGGCGGCATCTCCAAGAGCACAGTGAGAGGTGTGCAGCTAGTGGGTCTAACGAGGGGGGCAGAATTGGTTCACTGGTTCCGCACAGCACCCCTTTCTTTAATGAAGGAGACATTAATGCAAAGGGGGATGGAGCTCCCGGCATCCGATATGATGCGCTTCAACTGAAATTGGTACGGAAAAGCAATCTACGATGGAATTCTTTGGAATTACGGACGTGGAGAAAGAAGTTACCACATGACATGTTGGAGAGTTGGTAGTGATGGTACAGGTTGACCTGGGGCACCGCGCTTCAAGAGCCTGGAGGGGGGCTGGGGAGCAGGGGAGTGAGCATATGGGGATGGGGTGTGAGGCCAAGCGCGCGCCTGGCGAAGCGTCACACTTCAGTAGACAACATGCATTGGCAGGGCCGTTTCTAGGTGTTTTGCCGCCCTAGGCGAGAATTGAAAAATGCCGCCCCCTCCCTTTTACTACCATAACTCTCTCTCCCCCCCCCATCCCCCCCCCACGCCATCCAGGCTAGAAGAATCAATTCACAGGTAGAGGCTTGTGAGTACCAAGAAACACCACTCCGGTTCTATACATGCTGATAAGCAGGTGGCGCAGCCCAGATATAGTGTACAGAATTCACCCACTATAACTGGAATCCACTCTATTTTATTGAATGGGCAATCATTGAACTACAAATACAGGGCCCTATGACGTGGATGCGTGTTCGTGCAGGGCACAGATGTGTGTTTGTTTTTAGGTGAATTTATTGTGACTTTTAAGCTGGGGACCAGGTTGGAGTCTGGCGGGAGGCTCAATCATCCTGTGAATCTGGGCAAATCACTTAGGGGCAGATTAACAATTACTGGTGCATCCCTGCATATCGGCAGGGATGCGCCAGTAATTGTGCGCCGCAGCTCCGCTACCCTTGATGCGCCGCATTTACAATGCGGCGCACCATGGGGCAAAAACGGCACAGATGCGTCACGCATCTGTGCCGTAAAAGCGGCGCATTGCTGGAGTTGCTTCGCAAGCAGAGACAGACTTAACTAAAAAGTGGATCTGTCTATAATCATTCAAGGACCACCAATATTGGTAAAACAATGGGGCACCTGGTGCTGTTTCATATATGTCTGAATTTGGAGTAGTTGCAAAACATGTCCTAATGAAAACGACAAAACCATAATTTAGAATGAAGAATTGTTATGCCATATCCCCAGTAAAGTCCAGCTAATAAGACTGCACCTGGCTATTACCTTAGTGCTTGTGGACGATCAATTTGTCTGCTTGAATGAAAGTACTGTCCTATGATCATAAGATGATGACTGTGTGCCCTGCTGCTAAGTCTCCAAACGATAAAGCTCAAGGATGTGAGTCTGCAACAAAGGTAAAAATCAAAAGTGAAACAGAATCTAGCCTAGAGCCTTACAAAGAAAAATTAGGCAATAACAAAAGTGAGCTCTGACCAACTATTCCCTTTCTGAGACTTATTGGGAATCCTAAATATGAAACACGTTATCGCGCTGGCTGGTTCAAAAAATAGGGTAATTCCTTGATGAGGCCCACTGCAAAATGTATAACCTATTTCTCATAGAAACGGTTCTTCCTTTTTCGAGCCTGTAACGCCAAACATAAGCAAACGGAGGTCATGAGATTATTATATATACCTACAATTTTCAGAGACACTATACGTATGCAAATGCAATACAGCTGGATCAATTGCTATAAAGTTTCCTATTGTGTAGTCTACACATATGAAGATATCTGGAAATGACACTCTATATGTCGCAGCCTTTAAAATGTAATAAAGATACCTACTCAATGTTATGCACAAAAGAATACGGGGATGTTTAATGGTTCAACATTCCAACCCCAAAGTTGCTCTGTGCCTGTGCCGAGATAAGATGGAAAACTGCACGTAAACCATATGTACAGGCAAAGTAGTGGAATCGAAACTTTGCTTCCTAAAAACACCCATGCATGGGTTCCTCACTGGAAAACTAATTAAGCACAAAGGCTCACAATGCTAGACTGTGCCGAGAGATAAATATTATGTTGGAAAACTGCCGACCAGCTATGTGTTCAAGCCTAGTGATAGAAGCAAAGCTTTGTTTACCAAGGCTGCCAAACATTAGCCACTGACTTGAAATGCTCGTAAGGCACAATACCCTAAAAGTTTCTTTTAAACATAATGGGAGCATCCTGAAAACTCGATAAAAATTGCACATGCAAGCGTAGTGATAGAAGCAAAACTTTGTTTACCGAGGCTGTCAAACATTAGCCCCTCACTCGAAATGCTCGTAAAGCACCATGCCCCCAAAGTTGCTTTTAAACATGATGAGAACGACCTGAAAGCTGGATATAAATTGTACATGCGAGCAAAAAGCGAGCGCACCCTAAAGGCCTAGTTCTTACCTGTGTCTCGAATGTAACTAATCTCTTAAGAGATCAACAGACACGTCGATGTCCGCGCTGTTCATGAAAAGAGAAAACTTCATGTTTTGCCTACAGCTAAATACGTTTTGTCCTTTAGATATATTCGTTTTCAATGGTTCGAAAGGCATCTTGGTTTGTTTATATCATAAACAGCTTATTCACAGACACTGTAGAAAAAACACAACTCTATCAAATAAAAGGCACACAAACGACCGTGCAGAGTGTTGGTGTCTGCATCCTGTGTCGCCCCTTTTAAAGTCTTTGTCAACTACATTATGTTTTTCAGAAGCGCTTTCTCTAACAAGCACAGCTGCATGCGTGGCTGGTTACAAATGAACCAGCCTGGGTCAGCACAAACTCATGTTTTTGCCGCCCTCCCCCTTTTGCCGCCCCAGGAGGCTGCCTAGTCCTGCCTAATGGTAGAAACGGCCCTGTGCATTGGGAGGAATCCGCTTGTTCAAGAGTGTTGTTTCCCCTACAATAGTTCAGAGCTATAAATAGCTCGACCTGAAAAATGACTAAAAAGCACCCCATGTGGCCCACAGTGGCAGCCCCTTTCCAAGGCCTCACTGGTCACCATGTATCTGATTAATGTTGCTGTGGGGTGTTTAACTGCACGAATGAGAGGAAACCTCTCCTCAGACAATGATTGTGTGAGATAAAGTGCACGATCTTGAAATAATGCGGTCAGATATTGTTGTTAGCCGCATAATTTGCCTTATATAGCTGTATAATTCAGGCAACCCTACGGCATAAATTGGTCCTCTGATTGTGGGTAATTCCAGTGACCCCGATAATGAATCATTAGTGTGAAGAATTGAGAAAAGCAGTCATTTGTTAGCTTTTGAAACATTAAGTAAAACAGAAAATGCAGGAAGAAATTGTCATGAATATTTTCAAGCTGTCAATAAGGTTCTAACACGGATATTATACCAGATGCAGAATTGCCCCGTTAAAAATAACAGAGGATTTTAAAGAAATCCATATTTAGGAGACCGCTCCTGACACTTACAGAATCTGAGAACAAAACCGAATTGCTGGGAAATCTCGAGTCAGAGCACAGACAGCAGAGGAGTCAGTTCTGCTCTGGGACTGTAACAGGAACCCGGAAATCCCAGCGCAGCCAGAGACGCACAGACACGCCCACTTCACAAAGAGAGAGAAACTGAAACTTACCTTCACTTCCTGTATTTCTGAATCATGGCGGCAGCAGCTCAGCTCGGGAGCCTCAAGGAAGAGGCCACGTGTTCCATCTGTTTGGAATATTTTAAGGATCCGGTGACAATTGAGTGTGGACACAACTTCTGCCGCTCCTGCATCACTCAGATCTGGGAGGGAAGAGATGGAAACTTCCCCTGCCCACAGTGCAGGGAAACATCTTTTGGAAAAAACCTCCGACCCAACAGACAACTGGGGAACATGGTGGAAATTGCTAAACAGCTTCATCTGTCCTCCTTGAAGCCACCGGGGGAGAATCTGTGCGAGAAACATGATGAGAAACTGAGGCTGTTCTGTGCAGAGGATCAGAGGATGATATGCTGGGTCTGCCGGGAATCCAAGGAGCATAAAACTCACTCAGCAAGTCCTATAGAGGAGGCTGCAGAGGAGCACAAGGTACGTCTGTGGGTGTTCAGAGATCACGAGTCACCCTTTTTATAAGGTGGCCAGAAGGTGGCATGTCACTGAGACAAAACTTTTCCATTCCTGGATTTTGCTTTTTTATATATCATTTTTATCTGGTGTGTTGAAGCAATAGCGTCAAGTAAAATGAACCAAGACTACAACTCCCAGAATGCACTGATCTGGTAAATCAAAATCCTAGAAATGAAAAAGTTGTGTCCCGGTGGCATGGAGTCTTCTGGTCCCCCTACCTGTGTATGCCATTGAGGAGGCTGCAGAAGAGAACAGGGTGTGTCTGTGGATGTTTATGGATCATAATGCACCCGTGGGCCCCAAAGAGAGGTCTGTGCAAGGAGTGTACACCCCCGCGCCGCACGGCCACCAGCTGCTGCGTGTGCCCCTTGCCTGCCCTCTGCCTCGCTGCTGCCTCGTTTGCCGGCTGCCGCCGCTGCGGTTGTTTTTGCCCTTGTTTTGTCTAGAATTTGTGCCTGTTTTGTATAACTTTCTTTTTTTCCTTGTTTTGACGAGAATTTGTGCCTGTTCTGTTTAATTTTTATTTCCCCCGTGTTGTGGTTTTCCTTCCTTGTTGTCCGCCTACCTCGCCGCCCTCCGCCCTCCCTTCCCGCCACCGCCGCTTTTCCCCGCCCCTTTTTCTATTCTGTACCCTCCCCGCTCCCGCCTCCCAGCTGCTCCGCCCCCCCGCGCACTTCGCCTTAAATGGCGACCGTGCGAACGCGCAGCGGTCACGCGCAGCGGGCGCGCCGATTGTGCGCCGAAGGCGCGCCAAAGGTAAGCCCGTCCGCGACCGAATCGCGACCAGCGCCAGGACCCCTGGCCCACGAAGACCCCGACCGACCCGCCTGACGTACTCCGCCGCCACCCTCACCGCGCTCAACACCGGCCGACTCCCAGAATGCCATCAAGCCACTCCACGACGTACCCACGGACCCTTCAGCTGCCACGCCTGCAAGTTCACCTGCATCCGGACCTGCCTCGCACCAGCACCCACCAAGCCGAACACCAGCAGCACCCACCTCAAGTGCATCCTGCTCAACACCCGCTCCGTCCACAGACACGCCATCGAACTCTGGAACCTCCTCGACACCACAGCTCCAGACGTTGCCTTCCTCACGGAGACCTGGATGAACGCCTCTTCAGCTCCCGACATCGCCATCGCCATCCCAGAGGGCTACAAGATCGTCCGGAGGGACCGAAACGCCAACCAGATGGGAGGAGGCATCGCCATCATCCACAGGAGCACCATCCGTCTCACGACCAGCACCGACAACACCCTGACCACCGCCGAACACCTGCATTTCCAGATCCACACCAACCCGAACACCACCCTCAGAGGCACCCTGATCTACCGACCCCCTGGACCACGCACACAATTCTGCGAGTACATCGCCGACTTCGTCAGCCCACATGCCCTCCCCTCCGCTGACTACATCCTCCTGGGAGACCTCAACTTCCATCTGGAGAACAACAACGACCGCAACACCAGCACCCTGCTCGACAACCTCGCCAACCTGGGACTCAAGCAACTGGTGTCCACCCCCACCCACCTCGCCGGACACACACTCGACGCTGTCTTCTCATCCAGCAAGGACATCGACTTCAGCCACGCCACAGAGCTTCAATGGACGGACCACAGCTGCGTCCACTTCACCTTCAAGAAAACAACGACCCACCAACACCAGCAACAGGCCGCCCGCAGAAGCTGGAACAAGATCACAGCAGACCAGCTCGCCACCTCCCTGAGCCAGCACCCTCCTGCCAGCTCAGCGAACCCCAGCCAGGCCGCCGACAACCTCACGAAGTGGATCAGTAACTGCGCGGACGAACTCGCCCCACTGAGGACCCCGCCCAGCAGACCCGGCAGCAAGAAAGCCCCATGGTTCACCGACGAACTCAAGAGCTCCAAGAAGAACTGCCGAGCCCTCGAGAAAGTCTGGAGAAGGGAACCGACACCGGACAACAGGACCTCCTTCAAACTTGCCACCCGGAAACACCACCAGCTGATCCGCGCCGCCAAGAAAACAGCATTCAAGGACCGGTTGGACAACAACGCACACAACTGCAAGGAACTCTTCAACATCGTGAAAGAGCTTTCCAACCCCAGCGCAGGAAACAACGACATCACCCCATCGCAAGACCTCTGCAACTCCCTCGCTTCATACTTCCACAACAAGATCGCGGACATACACAACAGCTTCAACAACCAACCAACGCACACCATGACCGAACAACCACCCCCCACCACCACCCTCCACGCCTGGACCCCGATCAGCACCGAAGACACCATCCGCACAATGAACTCCATCCACTCCGGATCACCGACCGACCCCTGCCCTCACCACGTCTTCAACAAGGCCGACGCTGTCATCGCACCCCACCTGCGAGACATCATCAACACATCCTTCGACACCACCATCTTCCCTGAGAGCTGGAAACACGCCGAACTCAGCGCTCTACTCAAGAAACCAACAGCGGACCCCACCGACCTCAAGAATTACCGCCCCATCTCGCTCCTCCCGTTTCCAGCCAAAGTCATCGAGAAGACCGTCAACAAGCAGATGGCCGCTTTCCTCGAGACGAACGGATCCCTCGACCCCTCACAGTCCGGCTTCCGAGCCAACCACAGCACCGAGACCGCCCTCATCGCCGCCACCGATGACATCCGAGCCCTGATGGACAATGGAGAAACAGCGGCCCTCATCCTCCTAGACCTCTCCGCGGCATTCGACACGGTCTGCCACCGCACCCTAGTACGGCGCCTCAGCAACGTCGGAATCCAAGACAAGGCGCTGGAATGGATCATCTCCTTCCTCGACGGAAGAACACAGAGAGTCCGCCTACCACCGTACAAGTCAGAGGCCACCGAAGTCATCTGCGGCGTCCCCCAAGGATCATCTCTGAGCCCCACCCTCTTCAACGTCTACATGAGCCCCCTCGCGGCCATCGTACGCAAACACAACCTCAGCATAATCTCCTACGCCGACGACACCCAGCTGATCCTCTCCCTGACCAACGACCCCGCCGCCGCCAGAGCCAACCTGCACGAAGGGATGAAAGAGGTAGCCGAGTGGATGACGACCAGCCGCCTGAAACTGAACTCGGACAAGACGGAGGTCCTCATCCTGGGCTCCTCTCCCTCCGCCTGGCACGACTCCTGGTGGCCTCCCGCCCTGGGCACCGCACCCAAACCGACAGACAATGCACGCAACCTGGGCTTCATCCTGGACTCCTCCCTCTCCATGACCAGGCAAGCCAACAACGTCTCCTCGGCATGCTTCAACATCCTACGCATGCTACGGAAGATCTTCTGGTGGATCCCCACCGAGACCAGGAAGACCGTCACCCAGGCCCTCGTCACCAGCCGACTGGACTACGGCAACGCCCTCTACGCCGGTACCACCGCCAAGCTCCAGAAGAGACTCCAGCGGATCCAGAACGCCTCAGCCAGACTCATCCTCGACATCCCACGAACCAGCCACATCTCCGGACATCTGAGAGACCTTCACTGGCTCCCCGTCAACAAAAGAATCACCTTCCGCCTCCTCACCCACGCACACAAAGCCCTACACGACCAAGGCCCGAGCTACCTCAACAGCCGAGTCAACTTCTACGCTCCCAAACGCCACCTCCGATCAGCCAACCACGCCCTCGCCGCCGTCCCCCGCATCCGAAGAGCGACTACAGGAGGAAGGTCCTTCTCCTACCTGGCCGCCAAGACCTGGAACTCCCTCCCTGCGCCTGACCCAAGACCACCTCTCCTTCAGGAAGAAGCTGAAGACCTGGTTGTTCGAGCAGTAGCGGCTCCCCCCCCCCCCTCGCCTTGAGACCCTACGGGTATGTAGCGCGCTTTATAAGTGTCACTGATTGATTGATTGATTGAGTGTATGTGGGTGTTCACGGTTCGCAAGTGAATGCACATGTTAAGTCTTTCAGACGATACATTGTATATTTTAGGAGTGTTATGTGTCCCTAGAGAAGGCTGCTTAAAAATACATGGTATGTTTGTTGGTGTTTAGGGATTGTAAGTGAATACATTCTCTGAGGCCTATAAAAGAAGCTGCAAAAGGGCACACAGTGTGTCTGTCAGGGCGCTGGGATCATGGGCTGTGAGCCACAGAGGCAGCTGCAGAGGATCAGAAGGGATGTGTGTGGGTGGTTTGGGACCTTGCACTAGACTCCAAGGATTCCGTGTGGCACTGCAGGGTGAGTTGTTGTTGTCAGAAGACTTGATGTGCCAGTGCTGGGTGTAGCACACACTCACGTGGACATTAAAACAGCAGAAGAGGTGCAGCAGTGCAGGGTGTGGCACACAGGCTCATAGGGTCATCAACCCCGTAGAAGTGGTGCAGCGATGCAGGGTGTGGCACACAGGCTCATAGGGTCATCAACCCCGTAGAAGAGGTGCAGCAATGCATGGTGTGGCATATAGGCTCACATGGATATCAAACAAATGTACTAGGCCTTAAAAACTTTCTAATGGAGGACGGGGGTGTGAGGAGCAGTGAATAGCGGGAGGCTACAAAGAGAAAGGGGCGCTGTAGGCGCTGACTACAACTAAGAATCTGATTCACTCTACAACAGAAAGCTTTTCACACACCTTGTGGCCCCCATAACAGCACCGGGAGCCTCACCTCACATGGTCCCGAGCACTGCATCCTTTAGACCTCGACCTGAAGGCACCTGAGCCTGACAGCACTGTGAGGCCCTGCTAATGGTAATACAGCTCTAGACAGATCTGTGTCAAAGCACGCATGCTGCACATACATACAGATGGCGCCCAGATATGACATACTACACGGAGTCAGAAGGTAGTGTCAGTAGGCGCTCTCCACTCTGAGTCTGAGGCAACATCCACCCTACTACTATTCTCGGCTGCCATGACCTTGAGTAGTGTCATCGGCTGGTCATGGGAGGGGATACACTCGGGTGATAAGTAGGACCTCTTTGCTTGGAACGCAATCCCGTACTCTGATGGAGTCAAAGGAACACGCCAGAAGAAAAGCGCTTGTCAGGGGCTCGTGGTCCGAGGCTCCTGCACAAGAAGATATCCCGGGCCAGGATAGTGAAACGGAAGCAGTTTGTCAGATGGACGCTGCGCCGAAACCTTTCACCCTACTGTTCACGCACTCAATCTATCTGCTGCATCCCGCTATACACCCTGCTTGGGGTCGCTGCCTGCTCTCCTGGCTGCCTGTTCCTTGTTGTAGACTCTGCATCAGCGTGTTGCCTGCTCTCTCACTAATTCTGCCTGTTCCCAGCTGCAGCCCTGTACGACGTTGGTGCCTGTTTCCTCTTGCAGACCCTGTACACAGCTGGTGTCTGATACCTTCTTCTTGGCCAGTTGCTGGTCGCAGACCCCTTTATGAGCCTGTTACCTGTTTTCTCTTTTGCAGACCCTGTAAAGGGCTGGAGTCTGCTCTCTTCTTCAGGCCAGTTGCTGGTCTCAGACCCCTTTATGAGTCTGTTGCCTGTTTTCTCTGTTGCAGACCCTGTAAAGGGCTGGAGTCTGCTCTCTTCTTCAGGCCAGTTGCTGGTCTCAGACCCCTTTATGAGTCTGTTGCCTGTTTTCTCTGTTGCAGACCCCGTAAGAGGCCGGCGTCTGATTCCTGCTTCAGACCTTGTAAAGGGCTGGAACCTGCTCTGTTGCAGACTCTCTCTGTAGACAACAGTCTTGACTCCTGTCCTAGCCCATGAAGCACTTGATGTCTGCGCTCACCCTCTCTCGCTGCCCGTTTCATGTCTTCTACTCTATATGGTGCCTGCTGTCTGATCTCTCTCCCCGACCTGGCGCCTGCCTGTTCTCTTGCTGTGACTGTTCTCCATCACAGACCCTGTATGAGTCTGGTGCCTGTTCTCTTGCTGTGACTGTCGGTTCTCTGTCACCATCCCTGTAGGAGGCTGGTACCTGCTCTCTTCCTGTGAGTGTTCTCTGTCACGGACTGTGTAAATGTTTGGTGCCCGCTCTCTCATGTTGGTTGTCTCTTCTCTGTTGAAGACCCTATATGGTGCTGGCGCCTGCTCTCTTGCTCTGCCTGTTCTCTGTCGCAGACCGTGTCTGGGTTTACAATCTGGACATCAGTTACTGGTTCTGACAGTCTTAATATATATGGGCAGTACTTACAGCCTGGATACAGAGTGTAAACCGAGGGGAGGACCCCTGAGAAGATACCGTTGTTGAGGGAAGGTCAAGGGGGGGGGTTGAAGCTGATGCCGTATCGAAAGGGATCCTGGAGCATGAACGGAGAAGGCTTGCCTTCTGGGTTTGTCTTCTTACAATTGTTTGTCTTAAGTTTGGTGATATCCGCGCTCCTGGACTGATGTTGTTCCTTGAACGTGTGTAGTTTGTTTGCCAGGTGAGCTGGGGTCTTATTAAAGAGAGCTTTATGTGATGTCATGAAGATGAGCTAGGCTGGAAGGAGCAGCCAGTGTAGGTCTTTTAATGTGGCGGTGATTTCTTCAAGCCCTTGATGAGCTGCGCCGCTTCATGATGCTGCCTTTCAGGGGTGCTAGGGTGGTGTTGGAGAGACCATTGTCCAGGGCCTTGTCTCTGCCCCATGGGAGAGGCCTCGTACGTTTCTTCTGAAGTCATCTTCCAGGAGAAACAACTTCTTCAAGAGACGACATTGGAATCAAGCGTTCTTGGCATTCTTTGTCACTTATTGAATGTGGTGCTTGAGTGAGAGCTCAGTGTTGAGGGTGGGGATAAATAATAATAATAATAATCATACTGAGATTTGTAAAGCGCGAGCGGTTACCTCCATAGGAAGTGTCCCGGCGCTCGGTGGGCAATCTCCTAAAACTGAGTTCAGAGGAGGCCTGTTGTAATTCGGGCGGCAAGGTGTTCCACAAAAGTGCCGTGCTTGCGGAGAAAGTTCTGCCTCCCAATCGAGCCCTTTTCACTCGAGGGACACAGATAGATTTATCTTGGAGAGCAAGGCTTAAAAATGGGTCTGTTTTGAGCTGGCGGCAGACAGGAAGAGTTCCTTCGTTGTGGCATTTAACTTTAATACATTAGTGGACATCCAAGACTGGGAGAGATCAGGGCAGATAGGATGTTATTGGGTGAAGAAATGTAAGGTAGAGTTGAGCATCATCTGCATATTGATGGATCTTGATGCTGCTGTCTGTAAGGATGGATCCGAGAGAGGTTAAAGATGATGAGAGAAAGGATGGAGCCCTGAGGTACTCTGCTGGAGACAGGGCATTTCTGTGAATTTGTGGAACCTATTTGCATGAACTGGAGCCAGTTAGTGATGTAGGATGTGATCCATTTCAAGACAGTGCCTGAAAATCTCACTAATTATTTCAGGGTATTGATCAGAGCTGGATGGTTGTCTGTGTCGAAGACTGCAGAGATGTTCAGGATCAGGGCTATGAGGTCAGGAGTTTTTGCTTGTCGTTGATGAGGAGGGTGTTGTCGACTACTTTGAGTGTGGCTGTGTCAGGGCTGCAGCACAATATGAAGACAGATTGGTCATCCTGTAGAAGATGACACTTGCTGATGTGCTCCTGTAGAGTGTGGCAACAGCTTTCTTGTTGATCTCCCCATAAATGAAAGGTGGGTAATAGGGCTGACGTCTATGAGGTCGGCTAGGCCCAGAGATGGTTTCTTTAGCAGTCAAAAGATCTTAAGAGTGTCTGAGTGTTCCTTGGCTGAGGGAGATGCTGACCATGTGGATCAATTTTAATGATAGATGAAGGAAGGGTCTTCTTTGAATCGTTTAGAATATTGCGGAGATCCATGCATGATACTGGATTGAAGAAGATCCAATGGGGAGTGTGGCAATAGGGGATGGTTGGAAGCGGAGGGACTGTGGAAGCGGCAACAAGGTTGGATATGATTTGTTGATCTTGGAAAAGAAGAGTTTGATGGCATTGCATTTCTCGACTGATGCAAAGATTGTGCCTTCGGCGAGAGGATTGGTTCAATGTTTGACAGCTTGAAGTGAGTTTTTCTTCTGTTCTCACTGATGGTGGTTTTGTAGTAAAAAGATTTAGCTGCTATGCTGAAGGATCTGCAGTTAGTGTTTTTAGTAGGGTGTTTTGACTTCTCTTGTTTTCGTATGGTACATTTATTTTCGTCACACTCTGAAATCTCTGGAGGGCTGAAGTGTTCTGGCATGTTTTTGGTTTTCTTTCGGAAGACTGTCTTTGATGGAGTGGAGGAATCTTTTTCTTCTAATTGTTTGTCCTTGATTCTCAGGTGTAGTATTTGGATGGTGAAGATGGTGGTAAGGTGATGATTAGTTCTACACACGGAGGTTAGTTTTACACTCTGAGGTTAGTTTTACACTCTGAGGTTAGTTTTACACGTCTTTATTCATCAGCAGGTAAACGTGAATTCAATGTTCCAAACCGGTCTTCCCTTCCCTGCATTTGAAATTTCATGTCATAAGTGTTCGGAGTCCATCGGGAGCCAAAAGGGTCTCACCATTTCTAACTCACACGACATCTCCCCCTTGTTAAAAAATTGACCAGTCTAAGGGCCAGATGTACAGCGCTTGCATTTACCAAGTTGCAAATTGTGTCAATTTGCAACTCTCTAAATGCACTGTACAACAGTGTCTTAGACAATGTGTGCAATTCCCAATGGGGTCGCAAATTGCATGCCTCATGCATATTAATGCGGCTGTCGCAATTTGCGATCCCATTGGGAATGGCTGGCCCTCCCAGGGATGGTGGCCTGCTGGGCTCAGCAGACTACCATGTCTGGGACTGCTTTTAAATAAAGCAGGTTTTTTCCCCCAATGCAGCCTGTTTTCCGGGATGCATTAAAAAAAAAAAAAAAAGAAACTTTGAAGTTTCATTTTTTAAGGGCAGGCAGTAGTCCCTGGGACCACTGCCTGCCCTTAGAAAATATTTGTGCATGCATTCCCAAAGGGGAAGGGGTGTGCCTTTGAGTCGCTATTAGGGAGGGACGCCCCTTCCTAATAGCAAGTAGCTAAACCTATTTTGTGAGTCGCTAATTGATTAGGAACTCGCAAAATAGGTTTTGTAAATTGGGCTTACCTATTTTGCGGTCGCAAAGGGGTCAGAAATCCCATTTGCGACCGCAAAATACGGTCATACATCTGGCCCTTTGTCTTTTCATGCAGTTAGACACAATGGTCCCGATTCACAAAGGTAAACTTAGACTTTTGGTCTAAACTTAGACCAAACGTCTAAGTTTACGACTTAGGGAATTCACAAAGGGCATTCAACGAGTACTATCCTTATATCCTATCTGCACTCAGAGCTGATCTCCGCCCCAAGTCCGAACATAAAGATAGTACTCTTAAATGCCCTTTGTGAATTCTCAAAGTCGTAAACATATATGTTTGGTCCAAGTTTAGACCAAACGTCTAAGTTTACCTTTGTGAATCGAGCCCAGTGTCTTTATCAAGTAGCAGTAAGGGCCACTGATGAAGCTAGTTTGCATGGAACAGGATTTCAGGTGCTTATAGGCAGGAACAGGACCAAAGTAGTGACACAGTTGTCTGTGTCCTTGTCTGTGATTCTTACGGCTGGTGCTTACAATCCAGGTATGTGCGACTGGTACTTAAAATCTGGATATGTTTGGGTGGTACTCACAATATTAATGTACTAGCAGCCCGTCCCGACGTTGTCCGGGTATGAATTGCTGCCGGCCAGTAGTATATTGTTTCGTAGGATTTCATTTTGATAGCATTTCTTATCTGTGACAAGCCTGTGAAACGCTCCGATTCACAGTGCACTGCTGATGCACTTAAAAGTGCACGTTCAGTAGTGTGTGAACTAGAGTTTCCCTACTTTATTTTCCTTGCAATATTATATAGCGCGAACTCGACAACATGTCATGAGCACAATTTACATTACAGAAGAACACATTGATTTATGGTAGGCACGGGGAGACAAAGCTATTTGCCTGTAATCACAGGATGTTGAGCTGATGCCGAGATTCTAACGTAGCTCCCCATCTCTAAAGGTCGCAATTCTAGAACTTGTGGCGGGAGGTGTGTCTAAAAGTGTATGTCGGTGCTGGCCATCAATGAGAGAGACCTGTGCATTTTTCAAATGGGTGGTGAAAAAATATGAGTATGTTGCTGGAGATGTGGGCCTTTGTGCCACCAATGTACTTACGGGGAGGGTAAACACCCATTATTCCGCAAATTTCTTTCCGCATACCATCACTCTGCATACTTTCATTACGAAAGTACCATGACTCCGCAATGCCATTATAACGCATGGCATTACATTTTATATGCTTTTACCACGCATACATGTACAACGAAATTCGTTGTTAATGCATGAATGGTAAAGGCATGTTTTTTTAAAATGTTTGGATAAGGCAAGTATGGGTATAGGGGTATATGTTTTGGGGTACTGAGGTATATGTTTTGGGGTGTTTGGGTATTTTAATGGTTCAGATATAGTTTTAGGTTATGGGGTACAGGGGTATTTTTAGGGTTCAGAGCTAGGTTTGGGTTTTGGGGTATAGGGGTATTTTTAGGGTTCAGGGGTAGGTTTGGGGTACAGGGGTATTTTAAGGGTTCAGGGCTAGGTTTGGGTTTTGGGATACAGGGGTATTTTTAGGGTTCAGGGGTAGGTTTGGGTTTTTGGGGTACAGGGGTATTTTAAGGGTTATGCGCTAGGTTTGGGTTTTGAGGTACAGGGGTATTTTTAGGGTTCAGGGGTATGTTTGGGTTTTGAGGTACAGGGGTATTTATAGGGTTCAGGGCTAGGTTTTGGTTTTGGGGTACACGGGTATTTTTAGGGTTTAGGGATAGGTTTGGGCTTTGGGGTACAGGGTATATTTATAGGGTTAAGATGGGTTAGTGTTTAAGGGTGTTGGGGTATTTTATTGAGTAAGGGTGGTTATGATTATGGGGTGCAGGGGTATTTAAAGTAGGGGTGGGCGGAATTGGCACAAACTTGATACAATAAATCCGCAATATTTCATTCCGTCAGATTTCCAATTATTAAAACAGAAGCCTCATATATTCAAGGTAAAAAAACAAGTATTTCTACATGCTAAAATGCATATAGTCATTTCACAAAAGTGAAATTAGCTTCCAGCAAGCAGTGAGAGAGGTGATGATTTTGAGATCAGGCCCCTGCAAATCATTATGGGATTATGGGAAGAGATTAGCAGTGGGAAGTGAATATTATCGTATCCAAATAATTCTACAAAGAGCTGCAGTTCACCTCGTTCTCCCCAGTTGTCCCCAAGAGGCAAATGCAATAGCATTTAAAATATTATACATCAAGCTGCAGTTCACCTCATGGTCCCTAGATGTACCTGATGAGGCAAATGCAATAGCATTTAAAATATTACACATCAAGCTGCAGTTCACCTCATGTCCCTAGATGTCCCTGATGATGCAAATGCAATAGCATTTAAAATATTATATATCAAGCTGCAGTTCACCTCGCCGTCCTTAGATGTCCCTGATGATG
The DNA here is from genome assembly GCF_964263255.1 of Lissotriton vulgaris. Lineage (NCBI taxonomy): Eukaryota > Metazoa > Chordata > Amphibia > Caudata > Salamandridae > Lissotriton > Lissotriton vulgaris. The sequence goes on from NW_028243607.1 coordinate 333,199, forward strand.
CAAATGCAATAGCATTTAAAATATTATACATCAAGCTGCAGTTCACCTCGTCGTCCCAAGATGTCCCTGATGAGTCAAATTCCAAAACATTGAAACTCTTTCATGAATACTAAAAATTATGCTAAGCTTATCCCATAATGCTTTGCATGGCCTTTTAATTGTATTTTTGCCCATAACTGTGCTTGGGGTGGTTCTAAGAGAATGGGACCTCCACTGAATTACTATTTAAAGGGAGCAGGAATGTATAGAACCTGGGAAGAAAAAACAACACTTGTGACGGAATGCCCCTAGCGATTGTCACGCCCCCAGCACACACCCACAGCACAATGCAGACACGCCCACAAGGGACTACTTTGCTGGCACGGTTCTTTTACCTTTTAAATGTATATGGTGGGCGTCTGCATAGCCTATGTCCTTCTGCTGCAACTGCCCTTTCCAACGCTGTATTGGGTGTTGTGATTGGTGCTGTGGTTCCCGAGTTTACCTGGCCAAAAGGTGCAACTTCTCTCTTTATAATAGTAGTATAGATGACTGGTACGTACAGTCTGCACACATGGGGTTGATACTGTTGTGACTCTTTTTTTGTAAGTAAGACCGCACTCTACAGACTTACACTTTTTTTTTGCACTATCACCCCTGCAGGTAAAACTTCACGAGTGGCTGCGTCAACTCAAGAAAGAGGAGGAATATATTCTGGAATCTAAAGTCAAGGAAGAGGAACAATATCAAACCATGAGGGTGAGTGGCTGCAGTGAGACCTGTGTATCAATGTGTCTGTATATGTCTGTGTCCATGTCTTTGTGTGGACACACAGAGGCTGATGAGTGACCCGACAGACTGGGTTATGGTTCCCACCAGATAAATATACTGACCGGAGTCACTGCACTTGGATATTGGGGCTGAAATCAGCCAAAGGCTCGTCCTAAAATAAATAAAAACAAGAATTACTTTTCTGACCTTAAGATAGTACTTACTCACATACTTGCATGGTGTGAGTTAGTGTATGTGTGCACAGGTGCAGCATTATCTGGCTGTGAGTGTGTGCCTGTGTGTGTGTGCATGTGTGTATGCACGTTTATCCTTAGTTGTACATGTCTAAGTATGTGTTCAGGTATGAATGGTCCTGGAGTTATTCATGAGAGTGCATGCATGTCTGCACATCTCTATCTTTGAGTCTTTTTGTGGGCATGGATGAGTGTGTCTGTGCATGCATGTATATATTTTGAGCTAAAGAGAATCCAGATGCATGTGTGTACATGTGTGTTGAGGCTTGGGTATGCTTTAGTTTGGATTTATTGGCTGTGGGTTTGTACTTGCACATGTGAATCCCTGTCTAGGGGGTTCCATACCGCAAAATTTAGTGATATTTGTGAATTTGTAAATGCATGGGCATCTGTATGAGTGTATGCCTCTATGAGCTTGTGTGTTCATAAGTCGGGAGTTATACATCAGTGACATTATGTAGGCATCTCTGTGTCAGTATGTGTATATTTATGGGTGTGCCTATGTGAGAGGGTGAATTTGCGGGGCTTGTGTAAACACGGTTGTTAGAAATGGGGGTTTCTAGTTGGCAATGGATTTGCACCTTTGTCCAAGTAGGGACTCTACTTCCTAGTCAGGATAAGGGGGATACACCGCTAAAATAACCCCTGCTCACCCCCTTGGTAGCTTAGCACGAGCAGTCAGGCTTATTTCAGAGGCAGTTTGTAACAGATTTGCACATAACCAACAGTAATACAGTGGAAACACTGCAAAAGGACAGCACACCAGTTTTAGAAAAATAGCCAATATTTATCTGTGCAAAACAAGACCAAAAGGATACAAGACCAACATACAGTAATTAGAAATATGCACTTTGCAATAATAACTTTAGAAATGCAGTTCTTTGAAGTAGTTAGCTCTGTCCATGTCCAGGTCAGCGGTAAGGTCGACAGACTCGTAAACAGTACCTATTCAGTTGAGGCCGATCATGTTGGTGTGGGCCGATCATGGTAGCGGTTGTAAAGTGAAGAGTAGCGGTGTGGCGTGCGGTGCACTCAGGTCACGGTGCTGGCAGCCGCTCGGTGACAGTGGGCCAGTCAGTGGCGTCGGTGAGAACAGGGCTGTGGTGCAAAGTAGGGTGGTGCTCGCTGTGGTGCTGACAGGTCATGGTGCAAGCGAAAGAGCCAGTTGATGGGAAGCTGGCGTTGGTGGGCCCAGACTGTGGTGTGGGATGAGGCGGTGCGTTGTAGGACTCGCCAGCAGTGCCTCCAAGCCACTGTGTTGGCACGGTTGTCAAAGTCAATGTGCAGTGATGGCGTTGGGGAGATAAGGGCGGCTTAGTAAAGAGGTACGGTGTCCGTAGGTCCTGGTACAAGCAGCCGGTCGGTGTGGGCGTCGGTTGTCGTCATTGGTGAGACCATGGTTGCATATGAGATGCAGCGGTGCCTTCTGCGGTGCCTTCAGGACCCAGAGCCAGCGACTGAGTCGGCTTCTTTCCCCCTCTGTGGCAACTGAAACCCACGGTTCCAGAGGTGGTACCAAGAGGTGAGTGAAGTCTTTGATGTCCTTGAGACTTCGTGAACAGGAGGCAAGCTCCGTTTCAAGCCCTTGGAAATAGTCAGCACAAGTATAGAACATTCAGTCCAGTCCTTTCACTGCCCACGGCAGACGCAGCAACTGCAGGTCAATCCAAAAAAGCAAAAACACAGCAAAGAGGCAGTACTCCTCCTGGCAGCTCTTCCTGCTCTTCTTCTTGGCAGGTTCCTTGATTCCAAAGAGTTCTCTGAAGTCTGTTATCTCCCTGAGACTTCCAACCGGAGGCAAGCTCTACTTAAAGCCCTTGGAGAAAACTCCTACAGCAGCATGTTCAATCCAGCCCTTTGCCTGCCCAAAACAGAAACAGCAAGCAGGAGGCCAACACAGCAGAGCACAGAACAAAGTGGCAGTTCCTCCTGATAGCTTTTCCAGCCCTTCTTCCTAGCAGGTTCCTTAGTTCAGCAGTAATCTGAGGTTTGGGGGTCTGGAACCCAATATTTATACTCTGTTTCTCTTTGTTCTCTTGGGCAGAGACTGTCCGTGTTCTCTGGTCCAGCTTCACGGCAGGAGGTGGAGACAGCCTTGTGCAAGGGACTACTCAGTCCCTTGGGTCTATTCAGGTGCAAGGGAAATCTCCTCCCACCACTCTAAATTCAGCCCAGTTCTGAGTCACCCAGGAAATGCAGGTCACACCTCAATCGCCCCAGTGGCTGTCTGCCGTTAATGTATATCCCCAGCTCCTGTCATTCCAAACCCGGACAGTCAATACACACACCAGCCATGGCACGTAGGATGGCTTTGCAAGAAAATACCCACTTTCTAAAAGTGGTATTTTCAAACACTCAACATAAAACAAATCTTTACTAAAAGATGCATTTTCATATTCTGGGTTCAGGCATACTAAACTCCATTTCTCCATCTTGCCCCAAGGGACGTTATGCTTCTAAGTTGTTACAAAGTGTCTCCCATTCTGTCATATGGGACAGATAGCCTTTCAATAGTGAACAACTAAATACACTGTATTTCACTATCAGGACATGTCACACACCAGTATATGTCCTACCTTTCACATACCCTCATGGGCAGTGTGCAGTGTATCTTGGGCCTACCTGAGGGGGAACTGACATTTAATAAAAGGGAAGGTTAGGGCTTGCCAAGTCGACATGGCAATCAAAACTGTGCGCAGACACTACTGTAGCAGGTCTGAGAAGCTTTTGAAGGGCTGCTTGTGTGGGTGGCATAACCAGTGCTGCAGGCCCACTAGCAGCATTTGATTTACAACCCTGGGCACACACAGTGCACTATACTAGGGACTTGGTAGTAAATCAAATATTGCAATCATGGAAACACCAATCCATAACATAATTTACAGGGAGAGCATATGCACTTCAGCACTGAATAGCAGTGATAGAGTGCCCAGATTCCTAAACCCAACGAAACCAGGGTCAAAAACAGTAGGACAAAAAGCAAAAAGTCTGGGGATAAACAAGCTGAAAAAGCCAGGTCTAACAACGGTCTGAGGATATTCATCTGAAAATGTGTACAACTGTTTATAGATATGTGTGAGTGCGCACATTAATGTGTGCATCTGTATGAGTCTGTGCTTCTGTGAGTCTGTGTATTCTTGGGTCTGGAGTTATAGATCTGTGAGATGTTAAATGCATCTGTGTGCGAGAATGTGCATGTGTAATGGCCGGATTTTCTGCTTAGATGGGATCAGCCCCTAGGGGCCCCTCTAACCCAGCCAGAACGTAACCACATCCCTCCTCAGGACCATCTATCCAGGCACCTGGGTACCTACCTTAGGATGGGGAACTCGCAATATACAAGCTCATATTATTAGAAACACCACTAAATCTATAGGGATACTAAGAATACTCACTGATTACTAAGGATATTCATGCCCTACACCACACTCATACCTTATAGTCTCGCGGCCACTCAGACCCAGACTAATCTACCCTGGGCAGATATGACACACAATCTGGCGTGTCTACACACGTGGGTCTGCAGCCCCAGTGCTCTCCTTTTTCCAAACGGTTTACAATCCGGCAAACCTCCACGTTGGTAATCCCCCCCAACGCTCTCATTTACACAAGCCACAATCCTGTGGGTATACACACAATCAGTGCTCTCATTAACGCCGTATATCAACGACGACCACATTCCTATGAACACCTTCAGTTTTCTGTCTCTTCACTAAGGGTCTGCTACTGCAATAATATTATGGGATAGCCGAATTACTTAGTGTCAACAATTCCCTAGCTCAAGGGCTCCCTGTTCTCCCTATTTATTCAGACTTACCGGATCAGGGGCAGCATCTGTTCTGGCTGTAACATCTGACTAGGAGAAAAAGGTTACCTATGCTTTGGAACAGAAGACGCTGTTTACAGGATTATGGGATGGTGTACTAACTTGGTCCCTTAGTTGCAGGTCTCCTATCTCCCTAATTATTCACTATTACTTACCTGATCAGGGGTAGCATCTGTTCAAACAGTAATACCTGACTAGGAAAGGGGATTACCCTCACTGTATGGGGACAAAGATATACACACTATGTGATTGAGTTATTCCTTGATTTAAGCGCTCCTACTCCCTTCTGATCCATCAGTGGCTCAACGGCAACTGGCTAGAAGATAGGCTAGCTTTATCATAAAAAAACTCATGCACTGTAGTTCACTAATTAATGGGGATGTTTATTGTAACAATAATAAAGTACACATATACAAAACTATGGGGTCTCTATAACTAGCAGTAACTTTAACACACCGCTGAAAGAAAAGGATTAAACATACAATTTATCTGCGGGGTAACAGGATCTTTTAACACACCGCTGAAAGGGAAAAGATTAGACATACAATAGCCTAGGGAATAAGAACAAGATTAAGGTGTAAGTGTAAAGGGGACTAGTTCAGACTACCTCACCTATTAGAAGGAAGATTTCTCTCTGCCTCTGGTGGGATTAGGGCTCTCTCCGTCTCTCCCTCCTTCACCACATCACCACGCCTCTGGTTCAGTTGCTCCAGTTGACAGCCTTCTTTGATGCTCTCTGCACTGCTCTCTCTCCTCATCTTCAGCAATCGTCTGCCTTCTTTCTCCATTCCAGAACTGCACTCTATTCTGCAGCTCCAGCAGACATCCTGTTCTCTCTCCAAGCTGAACTGAGCTCCAAGCTGAACTGAGCTCCAAGCTGAACTGCACACAAGCTGGAATGAACACTCCTCCTCTCCTGTAGCTCGCTAATATGGATTCCTCTCCCCTCATGGAAATTTCCACCAGAGGGCTGCCTCCTACCGAATTCCTGTGCCAGCTCCCAGGCTTCCACGCAACCGCAGTGGCCATCTGCTTGTTACGTCTGGGCCCAAGAGAAAAACACATTCCTCGGATAAGAAGCAGTCCTAACCGGTCTTCCTCTAGCACACAAACAGCCTTACTGTAAACTTTACCTTTCCCCCTGAAGCCTCTCAGCTCCATCAAGATGGAGTCCCTCTAGTTCTAGGCCTGTAGGCCTGAAAGGGATGAAATACCCCTTAGCTCTGTCAGAATACCTACATAAACCATCAAGTATGTCAAAGCCAATAGGCAATAGACAGATTAGAGTCAAGAATAAGGGATCTATCATCATATTAAGCAGCTATCCTCTTCTAGGTCTGGAAAAAAGGGCTTAAAAGGGCCAACACAAGCTAAGAATACCTATCCTAGATGTGAGCAAGATTAAAGTCTATATCACTGCTAAATAGAGCCAAAAACCCTGCCAAGACAGCATGCAAGGTGTGTCTATGACTCGAAGTCTGTGTATGAATGGAGTGAATATTTCCTCTGTGATGTATACAAGCATTTGTATGTGAGTGTGCACATTAATCTGTGCATCGTCATGATTGTGCACCGCTGTCAGTTTGTGTATGCACGGATCTGGAATTATCTATCTATCCATCCATCAGATCGAGCAAGCCCAGTGTAAGACCCTTCCTAAACCTAGCTTTTAGTAATGTAATTGTGCTACGGTATTTTTTACACAACATCAACCACTGACCTTGAACATTCTCTGTTCTGCTCAATCTTCATTGCAAGGTTTTTCTGCAACAGTCTCATTAATCAGCCATAGTTTGATGTGTCCTATTTTATGCCTTCATTAAATTTCTCTTACAGGGATAGACCATACATGATTGGAATGTCCCAGGATAACTATTGCACTTACTCCTAAATTGTGGTTTGAAGAGAGGGCAGGCCTGTAATGTGGAAGCACCATCAGCATTGGTGCACATTTATCACAGCTCTGCCACTGCCATTGGTTGCAATATTGAAGTGTTCAACAGGGTTATCTATAGTGATAAATTCAACAAGGGAGTGATTGCCATAAAAATGTCACAATAAGTGATATACTCTCCCACAGTTTCTGTGCAGAATTTTTCTAAAATACACTCTTTATTCTGTAGTGGTAGTTACCTCATTCGTCACTATGCCGCCTGATAATACTGACAGCTAAGTGATGCGTTCATTGCTGTAAAACACTGTGCATCAGATCATAGCCCTGCGATCAAGGCTCAGGGGTTGTGCACTGCTAGACCACAATCAAGGCTAATGATCATGTTGAGTTGAGGTCATTTTCCTCTAGTGTCCTGGGGTCTGTCCGACTATGGCTCGAAACTGAGCCAAGGACATCCCTTTCTCCACTTGATTCTTAGGATATCGCGATCGAGCAGTCAAAGGATTCTCACAGAAGTAGAGGGCGGTGCAAGCACTCGGAACTCAACAGACACAATAGTGTTATGTCTAGCCCTGTTCTTATTTTTGTAAGAAATAAAATCCTTTAAGCTCCCAACAAAACAAAATACTACATCCATATCCATCCATATCCATACTAATATAATAAAGAGAGAGCCCAAACCTTTGAGGCGGGTAATCTCAGGAACCACAGCACCTATCACAACACCAATACAGCGTTGGAAAGAGCAGTTGCAGCAGAAGGACATAGGCTATGCAGACGCCCACCATATACATTTAAAAGGTAAAAGAACCGTGCCAGCAAAGTAGTCCCTTTTGAGCATGTCTGCGTTGTGCTGAGGGCGTGTGTTGGGGGCATGACAAACACTGGAGGCGTGTGGAACGTTCCTCCCTTCATGCCATGTCTCATATCGTGTGCTGTGGGCGTGTGCTGGGGGCGTGGGCGTGTGCGGGCGCGGGATTAGGGAAAAAAAGCGAGCGTTGTGCCCAATATTTCATTGTTTTTTCTTCCCAGGTTCTATACATTCCAGCTCCGGGTGTCCACCCTTCTCCCTTTAAATACCCCTGCACCCCATAATCCTAACCCACCCTTACTCCTTAAAATACCCCAACACCCTTAAACACTAACCCATCTTAACCCTATAAATATACCCTGTACACCAAAACCCAAACCTATCCCTAAACCCTAAAAATACCCCTGTACCCCAAAACCCAAACCTAGCCCTGAACCCTATAAATACCCCTGTACCTCAAAAGCCAAATCTACCCCTGAACCCTAAAAATATCCCTGTACCCCAAAACCCGAACCTAGCCCTGAGCCCTAAAAATACCCCTGTACCCCAAAACCCAAACCTACCCCTGAACCCTAAAATACCCCTGTACCCCAAAACCCAAAACTAGCCCTGAACCCTTAAAATACCCCTGTACCCCAAAGCCCATACCTATCCCTAAACCCTAAAACTACCCCTGTACCCCATAACCCAAAACTATATCTGAACCCTTAAAATACCCAAACACCCCAAAACATATACCTCAGTACCCCAAAACATATACCCCTATACCCATACTTACCTTATCCGAACATTTAAAAAAATCATGCTTTTACTATTAATGCATTTACAACGAATTTCGTTGTAAATATATGCGTGGTAAAAGCATATAAAATGTAATACCATGCGTTATAATGGCATTGCGGAGTCATGGTACTTTCGTAATGAAAGTATGCGGAGTGATGGTATGCGGAAAGAAAGTTGCGGAATAATGGGTGTTTACCCTCCCCTGGTAAGTACATTGGTGGCACGGCGGCCCACATCTCCAGCAACATACTCCATATTTTTTCACCACCGATTTGAAAAAAGCACAGGTCTCTCTCATTGATGGCCAGCACCGACATACACTTTTAGACACACCTCCCGCCACAAGTTCTAGAATTGCGAACTTTAGAGCTGGGGAGCTACGTACAAATCTCGGCATCGGCTCAAAATCCTGTGATTCCAGGCAAATCGCTTTGTCTCCCCGTGCCTACCACAAATGAATGTGTTCTTCTGTAATGTAAATTGTGCTCATGCCATGTTGTCGAGTTTGCGCTATATAATATTGCAAGGAAAAATGAAGTAGGGAAACTCAAGTTCACACACTACTGAACGAGCACTCTTAAGTGCATCAGCAGTGCACTGTGAATCAGAGCGTTTCACATACCTGTCACAGATAAGACATGCTATCAAAACGAAATCCTACAAAACAATATACTACTCTCCGACAGCAATTCATACCCGGACAACGTCGGGATGTGCTGCTAGTAGTTCAATAAAGGTACAATTGCAGGGTTGCAATGTACAATCCCCAGAAAAGCGCAGCACCTCCGCCGGTGCCCTTTACCCTCTGTGGGATTTCTAATGTCTGTTGTCCCTGGTATGTCAACAAGTTAAGCCCGTTTTCAACAAACCTTCCACTGACCCCAGCAAACTCAAGGTCTACCGTTCTATCTTTCAGCTCCCCATTCCCATCAAGGTCCTCGAAAAGGCCATCAACTGCCAATTTATAGACCACCTGGAGATTAGCAATCTTCTGGACCCCTCCTAATCTGGATTCTGCTCCAACCACAGCACCGAAACCACCCTGATCGCTGCCACTGACCACATCAGATCCCTACTCAACTGGGGAGAAATGGCAGCCCTGATCCTCCTCAACCTGCCAGAAGCATTCAACACAGTATTCCACCACAACCTTATCAAGAGGCTTTATCACATCAGAATCCAAGGAGAATTTTGAGCCTGTTGTGATCCGTGTACCAGATGCGGCAGGGGTGAAGCGCTTCAGGAATAAAGCCGGCCTCACCCGGCAGGAAACTGCTTGGCGTTCTAGTGTCTGCGCCTTCAGCCTTCCTGCCATTGGTTGACTTACCTTCTGCTTCCCGGTCACTACACACTGTGTTCGGCGTCTTCAGCTGTGTTTTCGTCGGCTTTCTCCCTTGCTTCATGGTATCCTGCGTGGCAGCTTCTGCTCAGCTCCTGAGCTTCACTGCAGAGACAAGAAAGGAAAACCAGGACATTCAAAGGATCCCATTCTTCAGGTTCCCTGGTGGTAACGTGCTCTGCGATTAATTGATGATCATTTCTGCATGAAACTAAACTTATCTGATCACAGCACTCCGCTTCAGTAGGCCGCCATTCTGGAACATGGTGGTGATAATTCGAAGGACAAAAAGAAAGCGACATAATACTTGTTTCTGCATGCTAAGGAATTAGGTGCACAGATACTAAGGCTTTATATATTTTTGTATTTTGTTTTTTGACTAGAAGAGATATATAATTGGAAATTGTATATAGAAATTGTCTTTAACTTTGATCCCTTTTTCTACTTTTTGAGTCTGTAGGGATTTACTCAGGTATTCTTACACCAGTAATAAGCAATATAGACTCATGCTGTATAGAACCTATTGTTGAAGCAGATTCACTGACTCCTACTTTTCTATTTTATTCAGAAGGCATATAGAATATATCTGGGTAACACGAACATCTCTGAACTGACACACCCTTCCTCACCGGAAGACCCAAGAGAATCCATGTGCCACCTTTCACCTCAGAACCTAAGAACGTCATCTGCGGCATCCCTCAAGGCTCGTCCCTCAGCTCTACTGTGTTCAACATCTACATGACTCTCTTGGTCAACATCACGCAGAACCCATCAAATGAACATCATATTCTACGCAGAAGAAAACCAGCTCATCCTCTGACTATCAGAAAATACCTCCACCATGACGGCCAACTTAGAAAGGTGCCGGATGGGCATCGCCTACTGGATTTTAAAAAACTGGCCAAACCTCAATACAGACAAGACAGAAGTGCTGATCTTTGTGGACAACACCTCTCTGTGGAACGAATCCTGATGACTTACCAAACTAGGACGAGATCCCTCTCTCACAGTAAACGCTCACAACCTTGGCATCTTCCTAGACAGCATGCTCACCATGAAAAACCAGATCAACCCAGTCTCTACTGCCTGCTTCCTCACCTTTTTCATGCTCCGTAAGATCTCCAATGGCTCCCCGTCAACACCAAACAAACCGCCACTGAACAACAGCAACGTACTCTATGTAGTATTCACCACGCACCTCGTGAATAGATTATAGACCATACACATTTCAGCAGCCAGACTCATCCTTGACCTCCCCAAATGGACCCACTCCACCTCCTCCTCCAGATGTTTCACAGGCTCCCCATTCAGAAAAGATTTCCATTTAAGATGCTGAACCCCCACCTGTAAGGCCCTTCACAATCAAGGACCAGCATACATCAACCACCACCCTAACTTCCATCAACCCTCCAGAAACCTGCTCTCTGCTTCCCTCTCACACACTTCTTGCACCCGCAAAGCAATAGTGGAGGTCGCTTCTTCTCCTACCGTGCGGCGAAATCCTGGCACGGCCTCCCCCCTCACCTACAGACCTCAAGACATGGCTGTTCAACTGAACCCCTCAGCAGCTATGATTAGCTGTGCTCTATAAATCCTGTTTGTTTGATTGATTGATTGATGTCATATGGGTATAGAGATTATTCAAGCACAGACTCCGTTCGGTACGGATCACCACACTGGCTACTGCTTAGATCATTTCAATGGCTTTTGCCTCAAAGAGTTCATACAGGCAAAAACTTTATTACTCAGAATAAAGGTTTATCTTTCCTGGTATAACTACTCGGCGGTGTTGTGGTCGGTGTTCCCATTTTTGTACTAGTGGATTCAGCTGTGCGGATCAGTAGGGCTGCCTCATTCAGGTCAATGACCGCTGGCGATAATCCGTTCAGGTTGTTGCCTCCCAGCCTAGTTGCACACAGATGCTCGTTCATAGCGGTTGCAACCTCAGGGTCTAGTCTTCAGCGGATTGTCATCATAGGCAGTTGCGGCATTCCATGCCAGATCAGTGCTTTCACATCAATGTTGATGGCGGTTCTCATTGGGCAGTTCCGATGTCAGGCTGTAGCAGGGACTTATCAGGGCATCGTACAAAACCATGTACTTGAATGTCACTTGATTGGTTTGGCACCACTCATAAAGGGAACTGCTCTGGGAGACCCCGCTCAACACAGATCGCTTCTGTCTTCTCTCTGACCGGCTTTCAGCTTTCTCTGGGTGCTACTCATGCCGGAAATGTGCTGGGCTTCTCTCGTGGCCAGACTGTACTCTTTCAGCACTTGACCCTCTCCTTCCCTCTCTCACCAGGCTGACTTCTAGGTGCTAGGCAGGTCCTCAGCTCTTCATGAAAGTAATGCCGACTTCAGCTGCTTTTCTCCCAGATCTGGGAGACCGATGTTATGCAGATACCATCCCCGGTCACACAGCGATCCAAGTACCGTACAAAGCACTCCCGTCCTTGGTCAAGATGAACTCAATGAAATTCTAACAAAGTGGGGTGATTTGGGTCCTACTTTATTGTACTCATTTTGGAGACTGGGGAAGCAGATCCGCTCTCTAAGGCTTTGGAACTGGTTTTGGTTGATTATCTTTCAAATGTAACTTTCTAGATGACTCTCAGACACCGCCTTTGTGCAAGGTGATGACACCCACAGGAGGCAGCGAAGGTGCTGGCATCAAGCAGGAGTGTCAAAAACAGGGGCACAATGAAGTGTAACATTTCTGCACCTGGCTGTCGTCAGTGATCGTGAAGCAATAATGAGGGACACACAAAAGGGCCGGTCCTGCTAAAATAATTCCTGTCCTAACAGTAGAAACTTCTGTCCCACCCATCACTATTACGATCTACTGAATGGCAGCGCTTTGCTAACCTGAACTTAAACTTCAATTCCAAGGGGTAGCCCTGTCTCCATCCTCACTCACTTTAGTGTCTGGATCTCCACCCTCAAGCCACAGGAAAGCAGCCAATACACTTTTATCTGGGAGCTGTATCCACACTCCATCTTGTGCCAGAGGGATACAAAATGGATGCCACTGTCCCCAATACTCAAACTCTCACAATTCACAGATTCCTATTACCACACGTGTGCTGCACATCCACTGTACTTATGTGCACAGGACATGCACACGGAAGGTTAGTGCAAGGGTCTGGGGCTCACGCAAAGGCAGTACAGTAGACTGCACTCTCATCGGAAACAGGAAAATATACTGACCATAACTAATTATTCACAGAACTTGGTACGCTGCCACCACCACTTTAGGTGTCTAACTCAGGACAAGGAAAGTAGTGTCATCTCGGTTATGAGTGCACACTTGATGTGCTGTCCAGGTCACCAAACAGATTCTGAAACTCATTATCAAGGATAGGCCTAGGATTCTGCACACACGTTATATTAGTAGGATTACACGGCCACACAAAAGGCCAGGTACTCAATGCGGGCATACACGCCTGTTTATCATTCTGAAGACATTCCCGTCCTAACATTCCGTATTATTGGTTCACTGACTACCTTCTGTGGGCTTTTCCTGGAGCAGGACATAAATTACCCATTCCCGCTCTGGGACGCAGATGGTAGATGTTTCACATTGTCAACAGATCCACGGAAATAAGAACCCTGTCCTAACTAAAACCGCTGCAGAGATCCACAGAAAGTAGGATCACTATGTTGACAACATGGCGGAGAACTGAGGTCATCACTGGCATTTGCAACTTACCCTGTTGCAGGACATTAGTTACCCAGTCACGCTCTAGGATGCAGATTGTGAACAGGTCCTGAAACTAGGAAGAGTGTAACAAAAGGAAGGTTCCTTTCTGTGGTTTCTTACATTTAGTTGTCTTTATGTAAATGTAACTAGTAAAGCCAAACACCTGTCGAAAAACTCAAATAACTAAAATGACCTCAGTAACACATATACCATTAGACCATGAAATTATATCAAAATTTGTCACATTTATTAAAAAGAAAGAAAGTGTTTCTTACATCAAATAATTAGACATAAACAATTTCTTACTATGAAATTACATACAGTTGAGCAACATATAAAAACAATTTAGAAAAAACAATTTTTAAAAAAAGCCAGTGTTGTCGACGCGTTTCGGTGCTTTAGATGGATAGAACAGTGTTATGGCTACAAGAACTATTAAGGTCTTACTAGAACATTTAACTTACTTTGTACTTAGTATCTTTAGTAAGTTACTAAATTCCTGATATGAAGAGCATACAGATTAAACAACACAATGTTAGTTGGATTATAAACTAAAACATGGTTGTTACTCCTTACATAGATCCTCCAGACGATTAAGCGGAGGAACGTAACATTTTAAAGAACACTATACTCCAGGATCAAGACTGGTACCGCATATTGAAAATGTTCTAGTAAGACCTTAATAGGTCTTGTAGCCATAACACTGTGTGATTCTAGCAAAAACTCTGTCTGTAAAGAAACTAAACAAACCCTCATGTATGGTATACTAATGTATGTCCCATATACTTTCTAGATCCATGAAGCTTTTAATCATAGTCCTGAGGAAGGTGTTCTATATAGCACAACGTTCTCCTTGAGCATCTAATAAAAGTTCAGATAAAACAATCGATGTAGAATTAATAGACTCGACCATAAGACATGCTAGTTTACCTATAGCTCGGGAATTATAAATGGAAAGTCCGGGAATACCTACAATAGAAGCAGCCAAACTAATATACTCCGTTTTGGAGAGAAGAGTCAAATGGGCATCGCATTCTGCAGTCAATAAGGGTGCCTCACGCACAGTCCGATCATGAGAATAAGGGGGCTCAGGAAACATTAATAAACTCAAACGTGATAAAGCACATGGGCCTCCAGAAATGTTCGCAGGGATATAGGACCAGGAAATGTTGCCACAAGAAAAGAGCCATCCAGGAGGTAGCAACACATTATAATAGTGACTGGCAGTAAGAACAGAACTTTTACATTTCATCGAATTATGGACTGAGGCACACTTGTCAGGGGTTCGAGAAACACACAAAGTTTGGACATGTCGGGAGAACCTAGAAATGTTCTCCATCTTGATTTGAACACACTTGCCAATCCGTCTGGGGCTACAAGTAAAAGTATAGCAAAGATCTCCTTCCGTAACATTAATCGTAGCAATGGATAAAATCAAAGGAGAGTTCAAGTCAGTCAAAACCATGCAGGAAGCACAATAATCGTAGACAGAAAAGTCAGAATGAATGAACGTAGGATTGGACTCCGAGACATTGAAAAAGTGCAACACAGTAGCAGTCAAGGCAAGGAACTAAAACAAAACACGTCGAGAGCACATCCATAACAGACATCAGATGCTCCATGCAGAAGTGTGAAGAATTGGAAATCCGTTGAGCAAGCGCCGTCCAGAAATTCATTTTCAAATCACGCAAAGCAATGGACCTGCGGCCTCGGATGTGCAGGTCATTCCAGAAGCTCTTCGGCCCATCTCGGCCCCAAACGCACCATGCGGAAAGGAGTCCAGCGACGACACATCCCGCAGCAGCAGTCCACACAATGCCCTAAAGGAAAAAAAAAAGAAAGCAAAAACAGGCATTATTCATTCACGAAGATAACATTTATCAGCAGGGACCGAGTCCCATGCATCCTGTCCAGGTCTCATGACTAAAATCACATTGTCATTGCCAGTGGCAATAATTTCCGCCTGCTCGGGGGGTTTGTCAGGTGGCTGCACCCATATTCTGGCTCCTGGATTTTTGTCAGTAGAGCCGAAGCCTCTCTCTCCACGTACTGTTAACAAGGCAGGGGCAGCCCCTTTTTTCACCACACCACCGAAGACAGGCATAATGACCAATTGGGCTACTCTATCTGCAATTTTGAATGACCAATCCGCATCACCACTATTCAGGAGAATAACTTTTATCTCACCCTGATAATCAGTCAATCACGCCTCCAAACACCTGGACACCCTTTAGTGCCAAGCCGGAGCGTGGGGCAATCAGGCCGAAGTGTCCCACTGGAATTTGGACACCGACCCCGGTTTCAACAAAGACAATATCTCTTTGTCGTAAAGAAAAATCTCTCAAGGTGTGTAAATCCAGACCAGCAGCTCCAGGAGTTGCTCTATGAGGAGCCAAGGCTCCAGGAGTAATTTCCCAAAACAGTACAGTAGTCTCTGCAGTATGAGGTGTAACATTGACTGAAGGAGACAACATTCTCATCAAAGGAGTATCAGAGTTCAAATAAGGACGATTATTCAGTATCAACAAAATATCAAACCAGTGATCTCTCCAATTTTTTAATGAACTATCAGATAATTTACGCAATTGTTCTTTTAAAAGTCAGTTCATTCTCTAAATCAAACCTGCAGCCTGGGGGTAATATGGTATATGAAATACCCATTCAATGTTCTGCTGAGCACAATATTCCTGTACCAATTTTCCTTTGAAACGTGAGGCGTTATCTGACTGCACCTGCAAAGGCGTGCCATAGTGCAGCACAAGCAAGTCAAGAGTTTTGATTGTGTTAAATTGTGTGGCACACTTATAAGGGGAAGCAATTAAATATCCAGAAAAAGTATCCACAACAGTACAAGCGTACTGGCAATTTTTACTCGTGGGTAAGGGACCTATATAATCAATCTGCCAAATCTGTGCAGGAG
Source organism: Lissotriton vulgaris (assembly GCF_964263255.1). Classification (NCBI taxonomy): domain Eukaryota; kingdom Metazoa; phylum Chordata; class Amphibia; order Caudata; family Salamandridae; genus Lissotriton; species Lissotriton vulgaris. The sequence continues at coordinate 349,478 of NW_028243607.1, forward strand.
ACTTACCTTGATGTAATTGACCTCGAACTATTTGGGGTACCTCTCGCTGTCGAGAGTGCTGACACACGGGACATTGTAAGATAACAGTTTTGATCAAATCTAAAGGTAGATATATTCCTCTTTCTAGGGCCCACCTGCTAGTAATTCTTTCTCCGAAGTGACCTGCTTTTTGGTGCGCCCACCTCGCCAATCCAACCATGTCAGAGTCTTCCATATCCACCTCAGCCTCGGAAATTTTAAATTGTTCGTCTGCAACGTCATTAAACAATTTGTCAATAGAATCAATGGGCGTATGAGCATCAACATGGAAGACTGTGGCAGTACTCTGGTGAAGTAAATCCCAAATCTCCATCCACAATTCCTTTCCCCACAATTCTTTTGAATGAATTTTCCAATTATTTTTATGCCATGTAGGAAGCCAAACTGCCAAACCATTAGCAGTCGACCAAGAATCAGTGTAAATATGACATGTCCCTGGTAATTCTTGTTTCAAAGCTTGATAAACCGCGTACAATTCAGCAAATTGACTACTCTTTCCATCACCAGTAGTACTCAACAGTTTTTTGTAGTAGGATTGTATGAGACTGCCTTCCACTGCATCTTTGCTCCGATATACCTTGCTGAACCATCCATCCGTAAACCACACATGCATCCTATCCTCCACGGACAGGTCATCAAACGGCTTACCCCAATGAACAGGAGATTCCTGTACTTCAAGTACATGGTAATTCACATCTGCCTCTTCTAATGGCGCCTGCGCCACCTGTTCATGCAAAACTGTAATCCCCTTCAGACCTACACGAGCCCTGTCTTGTATATACCACTTCCATTTTATGATACTCGCTTCTTGAGCATGACCAATTCTATGAGTTTTGGGGGAACTTAAGACCCATTGCATGATAGGGATTTCAGGTCTCAAGATAACAGTATGTCCTAATGTTAACTGTTCAGTATCCACTAAAGCCCAATAGCATGCAAGCAATTGTTTTTCAAAAGGGGTATAATGCTCACCAGCATCGGGTAACTTTTGTAGTCCAAAATCCTAAAGGTACTTTTGTTCTGCCTTGTTTTTGCCACAAACTCCAATTTGCATATAAACCTTGTACAGACACATTTAAATCAACATCACCATCACGTACTGGCCATAAATCCAAAGCATGCTGAATCGCCTCTTTAGCCAGTTCAAATGCATTCTGCTGTTGCTCACCCCATTCAAACGCATTCTTTTTGCGTGTGACTCTGTACAACTGAGCTAATATTTGACTTAAATGAGGGATATGCTGCCTCCAAAATCCAAATAAACCGACACATTTCTGAGTCTCTTTCCTGTTTCAAGGGACAGCGAATTCTCTAATCTTTTGTTTCACCCGAGGAATCACTTCTCGGTTTCCCTCATGCCATTGAATGCCTAAAAATGTTACACTTTGTGCTGGACCTTGTAATTTATCAGGATTGATTTCCCATCCTCTACTTTGCAAGTATGTTACAATTTGATCTAATTGAGTCTGAACCTGATCTTCTGTTTCTCCTTGAATCAATATGTCATCTATGTAAGGACAAATCTGTATTCCTGATCTTAATGGTACTTTGTCTAAGTGCTCTGCCACCAGCCGGTGACAGATCGTCGGATTATGTAAATAGCCCTGTGGCAAACTTCTGAACGTCATTTGTCGGCCAGTCCATGTAAAACTAAATTGTTCCTGACATTCTGGAGCAATCGGAATGGAGAAGAAAGCATTAGCAATGTCAATAGTCGCGTACCATGTTCCAGGATGTTTCTGGATTCTCTCTATTAATGTAACAGTATCTGGTACAGCAACCGTCAAAGGAGGTGTGTGTTTATTCAGTTCGCGATAGTCAACCGTCATGCGCCAAGAATTGTCACTTTTGCGCAAAGGCCACACAGGATTGTTCCAAGCAGAAGTAATTGGAGTTACAACTTCTGCATCCATCAAGTCTTGAACAGTAGCACTAATCTCATCATGCCCACCCGGAATTCTATACTGTTTCATTGAAATCACTTTGGTCGCTTGAAGTACTTTCACAGGGGGAATTTTTAAACGTCCTACTCTCACAGGTTTGGTTGAAATATAATTTTTTATTCCAAACTGATAACATCCGTCATCTAAATACAATGTCATTCCTTTTAAAATGTCAATGCCAATTATATACTCTATAGACTCTAAAAGGGGCACAACTAACACAGTATAGTCTCGTTTCGGTATTCTCCCTATTTTTAATTGAAGGTTGGTTTGTACCGCTGGGGTCTCCTTACCGCCTAATCCAGTAATAGTAAAACACTGTCCTTTAAATTTTCGGGGATTTCCAGAAATCAAAGAGGCCTCCGCTCCTGTATCTACCAATGCTCGAGTTTTCTGTACATTGCGATGTCTACAAAAAATTTCAATATCTACATAGGGTCGGGAATCTTTTCGAGCCCACTCTCGCATGGGAGCTTGACCTATTTCCTAATCGCCTTTACTTTTGTCAGATGCCCAGGACAAATCGGGGTACACCGCTTCATAACGTTTAGGAAGGACATCTTGTTCGTACACTCTCTCCCCATAAAATGGGTTCTGGGAATGTTTAATAGACTGGTGTCTTTGTTCAGGGGATTTATCTTGTCTATTTCTTTCTCTCGGTACTGGGGACCTACCTCTGTCGTCCCTATTACTGTAGTCAATGTATTCATCTCTGTCTCTTTCTCTTTCAGATTGACCTCGCTATCTAAGAGACTCCTCTCTCTCCCTTTCATTGTGTCTATGTACTGATTCATCTCTTCTCCCTCGGTGATGATTTTCGTCACCACTTTCATCGGAATATGCACGCTCATGCTCTTTATTTATTAACCTTTCTACTCCCTTCTTTCCTGTCTAATCCTCGTTTCCGATATAGAGACCATAATTTTGCAGTAGTTTCTCAGTCAATCTCCTCTTTCCGCACCCCGTCTTTAAGCAGGGCGAAAAACATGTCTCGTCTAGTTAATCTATTATTGTCGGTACGAATCTCAGGTCTGGAAGGTCTATCGACCTTCATCCATTCTCCTAACTCGCCCAACTCACGAACAGCTTCGATCACTGAAGTTAATGTATTCCCTGTCTGAATGATCAACAATTTCATCATAACCTGCTTATGAGCAGAAGGGGCAGTACGCATAATCTTATTTCTCACAGAGGTATTAGGCATTCCGTCCATTAATCTGTTAGCTGTACCTAGAAAAATAGATGTTTTCATCACTTCTTCTTTTAACCTCTGCGCTGCATCTCGCAGCGTGTACCAAGGCTTCTCATTCAAAGGCCAATCTGACTCAGTGGGATATTTGTGGTTACAGCCTTCCACAGCCAGTTGTAACAGGCTAACTTGAGCATCAACTGTGTAATTTCTGAAATATTCCTGAACAGTCGGGTCAGAACTTAACGTACAAAATGTAACTGCATCTCCATGATCTAACATTATTCCTGCAGCACCCAACTTGAAAATTCGAACCATCCAAGTTAATAGACTCTCGCCAGGTTTCTGTCGAAACCGGTCTAAAATGTCATTGATCTCTTGTTGTGTAAAATCCTCTAGACTGTCTAGAACTACTCCTTGAGGAGCATTAGGACCACCCTCAACCTTCTGCGATGTATTAGTTGCGCACACACTTCCCTACGCTCTTCTGACCTAGTTTCCTTGCTACCTTGAGCAGACTCCGCTTTAGTATTACGTTCATCGCCTGAACTCGAAAATTCTGACGAGTCCCAGATATTTCCATCCCACTTTTCAGGATCCCAGTCAAGTCCTGCTTTCGCAATGACTAACCGTACTTTCCTCCTGTTAATTCTGCCTCGTCTATGTCTGTATTTGTACTTAGCGATACGCACTGCAGCTCTTTCTGCAACTGTCTGATAAGTTTCCAACTTGTATGCCAATAATTTATTTTGACATCTCAACAGCGTGTTAGCATTTTGAACTTCCACAAACTGTTCTTCAAATCCTTTACATTCGCTCTGTAATTTCACACATTTTTCATGCACTAATCTGTAAGCAGTTAGCAAAATCCATCCCCTTAGTCCTAATATAGACGACTCTTCATTTTTCATAACTGGCACTTTCTGCAAACATGACACCACCTGGGCCGGTTCAGCCTCTAATAAACATGAATTCCAGTTTTCACTTAAACCAGTACAATCAGCCCATTCATGAGCTAGTTCTCCATATAGAGTCGATTCCCATCCTGGAATCTCCAAAGGCAATTTAAATTCAGTCTTAGTTTTCCTAGAAAACATAATGCATCTTTTCTTTTCACGATATTTTACTTAATTTCAACACAATAATTGTCACGTATATGGTTTCCCGTACACAATACAACTTCACTTGTTCAATCCTGTGAGTCGACGCAAAGATGTAATGATTTGGGTTCTGGCACAATCTGAAAAGGACACTACTAATCACTAAACTAGCCCAAGTCACTTCTTTTACCACAGCCCTCCTCAGGACACCTAAAAGCACCACCTATAGATACATAAGATACCAACCTGAGAAAGGAATAATGCAGATAACCATGCATACACAGCCAAAAGATCAATCACAGCCCTGGAGTATATACATATATACAAACGCTGCTAGTCAGCACAACGTGCACTCTTGCACGACACCACGTAAACTAAACAACGTGCTCTCTGCACGACACAACGTCTTCCGATGACCCTATGCCTCCCGGGAACACAACGTGCTCTCTGCACGACCCTACGCCTTCCGGCAATCACAATACAAAACGCAATTCTGCGAGCCTATAATTTGGACATTCCCATTGGGAGCTGATTTCCCTTACATGGACAAGGGTCCCGACCTTCCTAACAGAATGCATAAGATATGAATTGCTTTTGTAGTTATTCTCTGGTCCGAAGCAGTACACCTTACTGTCATCAGTTACCTGTAAGAAGGGAATCGCCCATCCTTCTATACGTCCAGTACCTGGCTAAGAAAAGCCCACTTGATCCCTCCCAAAGGAAAACATACAAATAATACTAATGCACATTGAGGTCTCTTTATTACATGATATTCAGAGTGACAAAAAGGTAAATGGCTGCATATTATCACGATCATACAAACATTCATACATATAAAAGCTGAAAGAAAAGAATTTGGTTATACACAATACACTAACATGAAAGGCCTCACTAAAATGCGGGGCATAACGACTTCGTCCTCCGCTTTCCCTCTGGCGTGCTCTGGGCTCTCTGCTCCACAGCCGTAAGTACACGTCTGTACCACACTGCTTCAACAGACCGCCATCGACAATTCTCTCGCCAGTAAATCTCTCCCTTCACTAATATAGAATGCCATTACTCATCGAAGCTTCTAACAAACTCCTCCTATAGTTCCCACTGAATTCCTGTACCACCTGGTACCAAGGCCACTTCTCAGGGTAGCTAAGCCTTTGTTATGACCTCGGCGCCGAGCAAGCACATTCCTTCGATAAGAACCGGCCTGTTCTAGTTCATAGCAAGCAAATAACACTTTGTAATGAAAATATAACCGTTCACCTACAAGCTGTGCAAAAGATCACGTTTGAGCAGAACATGGCGTCTATCACGCATAGGCCTTTAGGCCCGAAAAAGAGCAAAGATCATGAAAGGAAGGCATAAGATCATGTCAAAGCACATAGGCAAGCTCTGCCAGCAAGTGAGACAAAGTCGGAAATAAAGTGAGCACCACGCATTGAGCCAGTGACAATATATACTGAGATGGTGATGGGCACTTGGTCAACACCACGCTAATGAGCGCAAAACCTCCATCATCACACTTGGGCTGGCAACAAAACCCTGCATTATATAAAAATCACAAAATGTTAAATAATTATGGTGCTGACGAGGTATACGTTTCTCAATTTATAACATACTAGCAGCCCGTCCCGACGTTATCCGGGTATGAATTGCTGCCGACCAGTAGTATATTGTTTTGTAGGATTTCGTTTTGATAGCATTTCTTATCTGTGTCAGACCTGTGAAACGTTCCGATTCACAGTGCACTGCTGATGCACTTAAGAGTGCGCGTTCAGTAGTGTGTGAACTCGAGTTTCCCTACTTTATTTTTCCTTGCAATATTATATAGCGCGAACTCAACATGGCATGAGCACAATTTACCTTACAGAAGAACACATTCATTTGTGGTAGGCACGGGGAGACAAAGCGATTTGCCTGGAATCACAGGATGTTGAGCTGATGCCGAGATTCGAACGTAGCTCCCCAGCTCTAAAGTTCGCAATTCTAAAACTTGTGGCGGGAGGTGTGTTTAAAAGTGTATGTCAGTGCTAGCCATCAATGAGAGAGACCTGTGCATTCTTCAAATCGGTGGTGAAAAAATATGAGTATGTTGCTGGAGATGTGGGCTGCCGTGCCACCAATGTACTTACCGGGGAGGGTAAACACCCATTATTCCGCAACTTTCTTTCCGCATACCATCACTCCGCATACTTTCATTACGAAAGTACCATGACTCCGCAATGCCATTATAACGCATGGCATTACATTTTATATGCTTTTACCACGCATACATTTACAAGGAATGAATGGTAAAAGCATGGTTTTTTTTATGTTTGGATAAGGTAAGTATGGGTATATGTTTTGGGGTACTGAAGTATATGTTTTGAGTTGTTTGGGTATTTTAAGTGTTCAGATAAAGTTATGGGTTATGGGGTACAGGGGTAGTTTTAGGGTTTAGGGATAGGTATGCGTTTTGGGGTACAGGGGTATTTTTAGGGTTCAGAGCTAGGTTTGGGTTTTGGGGTATAGGGGTATTTTTAGGGTTCGGGGTAGGTTTGGGTTTTGGGGTACAGGGGTATTTTAAGGGTTCAGGGCTAGGTTTGGGTTTTCGGTTACAGGGGTAGTTTTAGGGTTCAGGGCTAGGTTTGGGTTTTGGGGTACAGGGGTGTTTTTCGGTTCAGGGGTAGGTTTGGGTTTTGGGGTACAGGGGTATTTATAGGGTTCAGGGCTAAGTTTGGGTTTTGGGGTACAGGGGTATTTTTAGGGTGTAGGGATAGGTTTGGGTTTTGGGGTACAGGGTATATTTATAGGGTTAAGATGGGTTAGTCTTTAAGGGTGTTGGGGTATTTTAAGGAGTAAGGGTGGGTTATGATTATGGGGTGCAGGGGTATTTAAAGGTAGCAGGGTGGACACCCTGAGCTGGAATGTACATAACCTGGGAAGAAAAAACAATGAAATATTGGGCACAACGCTCGCTTTTTTTTCCCGTAATCCCGCCCACAGCACACGATGTGAGACATGGCATGAAGGGCGGAACGTACCACATGCCCCCAGCGTTTGTCACGCCCACAGCACAACACAGATACGCCCACAAGGGACTACTTTGCTGGCACGGTTCTTTTACCTTTGAAATGTATATGGTGGGCGTCTGCATAGCCTATGTCCTTCTGCTGCAACTGCCCTTTCCAATGCTTTATTGGGTGTTGTGATTGGTGCTGTGGTTCCTGAGATTACCCGCCTCAAAGGTTTGGGCTCTTTCTTTATTATATTAGTATGGATATGGATGGACCAGGGGGTCTATAGATTAGTAGCCCTGAGAATGTGTGTGTTACCGAAAGGGTGATGGAAAATTGGTAGCTTTCGCAATCGAGGATGGGGAGGGGGTTGATGACACACTTATATTCATTTTTTAACAGACCGGCAAGTCCGCCCCCACCTTTCCAAAGCGATCCTCTTTAAAAATGTGACACCATAGGGGAAAGGCCATTAAAATATCTGGAATAGAGCTATCTTTTCAGTAATGAATAAGACATCCAGATCTGCCTCCTCCAGCAACAGACAGATTTTAATTTTATGTTTTGGGAAGGAACGGCTATTAATTAGGCCCTATTCCCAGGTCATGTTCCAAGCCTGCGAGCAGCGCACGACAGCTGTGGGCGTATTTAACGAGTTTACCACAAATGTGCAGCGCTTGCATACCTGGGCCAATCAAGTTACTCAAAAATGTTAAACCACCAATAAGAAGCCCCGTGCCATTACCTCTACGTCCCTCGTCCTCGACCCAGTCATAACACATGAGGTATTCCACCCGACAGGAAACAAAACAGGAAACGCTTTTTAGACTCCACCCACCCTCCTGTCAGGTGCTATATTACACCTCACCACCAGAAGCAAATCCTGTTTTGTTTCCTGTCGGTCGGAATACTGATGGGTTACGCTGGGGTGGGTGCCGAGCACTTACCTGCATCTGGAGTCCTGTGGTTTCTTCCTTGGCGGGGCCTTGGGGGTGCTCATGGACCTACGTGGGACCTTTCAAAAGCCGGGCTGCTGGTCTTCCTGTGCTTTCCTCCGGACGTGGACCCTGGGTTGCGGGGCTTCTCGGGTCCCCGTGGATTTCCGTTTCTTCGTCGTCTCTCCCGGAGGGGCGGCCCGCTGCTGGGAGGGGCAGGCGGCTGCCCGCGCGTCCCGCACTTGCCGGTGTTTGTGGGCGGGACGCGATCTCTGCAATTTCCTCGTTGACGCCCTGGCTCCGGGTACGGCTGCCCCTGATTGGCGGGCGCCGGGTCGGCGGTGTTTCCTGCGGCCTGAGGGTCGGGAGTCCTCGGACGGACGAGGAGTCCGGGTGTGGGAGCGGGACGCTTCCGGATGTCGCCTCATTTACTTTTGACTCTGTCAGGCATGGTCGGGCGCCCGGGTGGGCTCCGGGTTCCCTGCCCCTCTCCTGATTGCTGGGATGGCGCTTCCAGATGACGTCATCGGCTCGTTTCGGCGGGTGTGTCATGACTGGATTTCCTCATTGGCCACTGCTGGGAGGCTGCTTTCTGCCCCTCCTTTTTGGATTCGAAGTGGCTTCAGCTGCGGGGGTGAGTGTTTTCTTGCCTATATATTGTCCTGGAGTTCAGTTTATACTGTGACGCTTTGGTGTTGCTGTGTTTTACGTGTGGCTGTTTTCCTGTGTTTGAAGACGTTGCTTGTGATGGGGAAACACCACAGGAAGAGAAAACATGTCTCTCCTGTTCGGTCCTCTTCCTCCTCCGACAGTGGTGATTCTGCGCCTGCTGGTCGGTGTGCTGGTCCGAGGGGCTCTAGGCGCCTGAAGCGCCTGCTTTTGGAGACTCTGTCCAGTCTCAAGGCTTCCAAGAAGGGTGCAGGGGGTCGCTCTGGGCAGGCTGCCCCTCTGTATTCGGATATTTCTTCCTCCGCTTCCTCTGATGAGTCTACTTTGGGTGCGGTGGATCTGCAGGGCAAGTACATTTCGAGGGAGTTGATGCCTGATCTGCTTTGCCATGTTCGGTAGAATATGGGGTTCCCTGTGGAGCCTGTACCCTGTACCTCCCAGGATACTGTTTTGCCGCAGTTTCGGAAGCCTGCGTCATCTTCTATGCCCGTACACCCGTTTGTCATGGATGTCCTCCTTAAGGAATGGAAGGACCCGGACCATATTTCTGTGCCCAGATTCATGTCTAAACTGTATCCTTTGCAGGATTTGGAGGTTGCCCTGCCTGATTCGGTGCAGGTGGATTCTGTGGTTGCTTCCCTGGTTGGTCGACCCTCCATGGCTGATGATAATATCCTGCAGGATGGCGTTGATAAGAAGATTGACTCTGCTCTAAAGAAATCCTATGCTGGCTTTCACTTGGCACTGCGGTCAGGGGTCTATGGGGCATATGTGCCGCAGTCTTTGCTGGCTGACTTCAAGACTTTGTTCTCTGCTATGCAGGAAGGGGATCAGTTGTCCGGAGTTGCTGGAGTCTATGGAACGTCAATCTGAGTTCCTTTCGGAAATCGCTTTTGACTCTGTCAGGGCTTCTGCGCTGTCTTGTGGGTCCTCGGTGGCTGCCCGTCGGAACTTGCTTCTGAGAGGTTGGAAGACGGATGCTGCGCAGCGGTCTATGGCTTTGAGATTGCCATTCTCTGGTACACATCTTTTTGGGGACGCCCTGGTGACCAAGCTCCATAAGGTCTTCAAGGAGAGGAAGCATTCGTTGTCATTCCGTCATACTCCCTCTCAGAAGGGGTCGTCCTTCTCAAATGCCAGGTCCTTTCGCCAACCTTCCAGGTTCCAGCAGTCCTCGTTTAGGGGCCAGCGTGGGGCTCGCAGGTCCTTTCCTCGGAGGTTCCAGAAGAAGCCCCAGCCGGATGGTGGGTCTGGTGCTCCTCGCTCCTGACTACTCCGTTCCAGTGCCCGTTCTCGCTGGTGGTCAGCCCGCGGTTGGTGGGAGACTGCGGCTGTTCCTCCAGGCTTGGCTGGTGACGACCTCGGACCAGTGGGTGCTGGATGTTCTTTCACGGGGCTACCGGATGGAGTTCCTGTCCCCTCCTCCTCCCTCGGGGGTGTTAGTGACCTCTTTACCTGCAGACCCTGCTCGCCGTAGGGCGTTGCTGGAGGGAGTTGGGTCGCTGTTCGACAAGCGGGCGATTGTCCCGGTTCCCTCCCTGGAACGGGGACTGGGGAATTATTCGATTGTCTTTGTGGTTCCGAAGATCACGGGGGGTTCCGTGTTGTCATCAATCTTCGGGCCTTGAACTTGTTTGTTCAGAAAATTCCTTTCAAAATGGAGACGCTGCAGAAGGTGATTCCCCTGATCCAGGAAGGTTGGGTGTTCATGTCGCTGGATCTCCAGGATGCCTACCTGCATGTCCCGATGGCGTTGGAGGATCAGAAGTTCCTCCGCTTCTGCCTGGATGGTCGTCATTGGCAGTTCTGCGTCCTTCCTTTCGGTCTCCGGTCCGCCCCCAGGGTGTTCACCAAAGTGGCTGCTCCTTTGGTGGCCCATCTCCATCTCCTGGGGGTGTCCGTGTTTCCTTACTTGGACGATTGGCTGCTTCAGGCTCCGTCTTCGGAGGTCATGTCCATCCACCTTTCCTTGACCATGCGTACGCTCGAGGACCATGGCTTCCTTGTCAATCTGCCGAAAAGTCACCTGGACCCGTCTACTCGGAGGACCTTCATTGGGGCTGTGTTCGACTCTGTGCTGGGCAAGGTTTTTCTCCCGGAGTCCCGGCTTCTGCGTCTACAGTCCTTGCTGAGGAAGTTGCTTTCCAGGAAGTCGGCTCCTCTCCTGCAGTGGTTGGTGGTTCAGGGACACATGTCTGCCACTGTGTTCATGGTGCCCTGGGCCAGGGTTCATCTTCGGCCTCTGCTGTGGCATGTTCAGCGTTGGGTGCCCTTTCCTGTCCTGGACTTCTCGATTCCTGTTCCGGTGTCTCCAGGGTTGGTGTCTGCTCTCCAATGGTGGCTGGATTCTTCAAATCTGTCAAGGGGCATGTGGTTCCATCCTCCGCCCCCCTTGGTGTTGACGACGGATGCCAGCGCTTCCGGTTGGAGTGCGACTCTGGGTCCTTGGGCGATCCAGGCGCTTTGGCTTCCTTCGGAGTCGCACCGGTCTTCGAATTGGAGGGAACTGTCGGCGGTGGAGAGGGCTCTTTGCCTTTTCAAGGATCGTCTTCTGGGGTGCAACGTGTTGATGAGATCGGACAACACTGGGACCGTGGCCTACATCAACCACCAGGGCAGTACCCGCTGCCTTTCCCTGAACTTGGTGGCCTGTGCCATTGCGGGTTGGGCCGAGTGTCATCTGGTGGCCCTTTCTGCTCAACACATCAGGGGTGTGGACAACGTGGTTGCAGATTCCTTGAGTCGGAGGTTCCCGTCCTCTCTCACCCTGTGTCTGTCACCTCGGATTTTCCGGTTGCTGTGCCTGAGGTTCGGGTCTCCGGTGCTGGATCTCTTTGCCTCGCGGAAGGACGCCCTGCTTCCCCTGTTCTGCTCCAGGACTCCGGAGTCGGGGGCTTGGGGAGTGGATGCATTGACTGTCCTTTGGCCCCCTTGGTTACTCTATGCGTTCCCCCCCTTTCCTCTGATCCCTGCCTTCTTGCTGAAGGTTCAGCGGGTGGGGGCTCAGGTAGTGGCTGTTCTGCCTTATTGGCCTCGCCGCTCTTGGTTCCCCATTCTGCTGCGGCTGGCGGTGGGCCCTCCCTGGATCCTGCCCCGCTACCCGTCTCCTCTGAGTTGCCAGTCGTCCTCTCTGTTGGTACCTCTCAACTTGGCGGTCTGGAGGTTGAACGGCTGTCTCTTGGGGTCCGGGGTTTGCCCGATCACCTCATCACTGTGATGCAGGCTTCCCGTCGGAAGTCCACGCTTTCCTCCTATTCTAAGCACTGGGTTTCTTTTTCTTCTTGGTGTGCTTCCGTGGGCCTGTCCCCTGCCTCTTGTGATGTTTCTTCTATTCTTCAGTTTTTTCAGGATGGGTTTCAGAAACGTTTTGCTTTGTCCACTTTGAAGGGTCAGTGGGCTGCTATCCGGGCCTTTCGGGATCCAGCTTCTCTTCTGCCTTCGGACGGGTTGTTGGTTTCCCGTTTGTTTCGGAGTTTTTCTCTTTCTGCACCTACTGTCCGCTCCCCGGTTCCTCCCTGGGATCTTTCTTTGGTTTTGGGTGCCTTGCAGTCGCCTCCCTTTGAGCCTCTGGAGTCTGTGGATTTGAAGTTCCTATCTTTCAAGGTGGCCTTTTTGGTCGCTGTTACATCTGCTCGGAGGTTGGGCGAACTTACGGCATTGCGCTGTTCTCCCCCCTTCTTGAGGTTTCTGGACGACGCGGTGGTCCTTTCTTTGGACCCCGGGTTTCTACCTAAGATTCGTTCCAGGTTTCATTCCTCCCAGGAATTGATTCTTCCTTCTCTCTGTCCTTCTCCTTCCTCGCCCTCTGACGTCTTGCTCCATTCTTTGGATGTACGACGGGCTTTGTCTGTTTATGTTGATCGTTCTGCTGGGTTTCGGTCCTCTGACTCCCTCTTTGTTACCTTTGGTCTGGCTGGTAGGGGCAAAGCTGCCTCTCGCCTTACTTTGGGTCGTTGGATCAAAGCGGTGATTTCCTTGGCTTACCAGGGCTCTGGTTTGCCTTGCCCTTCTGGTGTTCAGGCGAGATCTACCAGGGGTGTGTCTGCTTCATGGGCGGCTTTCCATGGGGTTCCCCTTGATGAGATTTGTAGGGCGGGGACCTGGGCGTCCGAGTCCACTTTTGTGCAACATTATCGCCTGAATTGTGCTCTTTCGGGCCGCCTGAATTTTGGCTCTGGGGTGCTGCGTGCGGTGGGGGTTCCTCCGCTTGTTTGATTTGGTTTCTTAATAAACTATGTCTTGCTGCACACCTTTGTGTCTGTTCTATTTTCTGGTTCTGGTGTGCCAAAGGCCTTTGGGGTTGCTTTGGTATGCCTCATGTGTCATGACTGGGTCGAGGACGAGGGACGTAGCGGTAATGCCTGGATTACTTGAGGTAATCCCCATTACTCTTAGTCCTACTCGTCCTCGACCCAGTCATACAACCCGCCCGCCCTCCCTTGCCGGGCCTTTGGTGCTTGTTACATCAGGATTTGCTTCTGGTGGTGAGGTGTAATATAGCACCTGACAGGAGGGTGGGTGGAGTTTAAAAAGCGTTTCCTGTTTTGTTTCCTGTCGGGTGGAATACCTCATGTGTTATGACTGGGTCGAGGATGAGTAGGACTAAGAGTAATGGGGATTACCTCAAGTAATCAAGGCATCATTCAAGTTTAAATCAAGTATTGCTTCTGGACCAGAGAGAGCTCGGTGTAGGCGCCCTCGTTGGACATAAAATGCCTTGAAATAGCTCGCCATTCTAAGGTGTCAGAGTGTGTGGTAACTCGTTATTTTCAGCTTGAAAAAAAGCTCGCCTACTCATTGGCCAAGAACCGCCTCTAACCAAAAACGTTTATTTGTCATCAAAGTTGTGAGCATAAAAAAAAAATCATTAATGCGGACCAGTGGGAAACCGGACCATTCTCCTTTGGCAAGAGACACAGACCAGAGAGGAAACTGCCCGATGTGTACGTTCATTGGGCTAAAAAATCCTCCAGTAGCAAGCCTTGGTGTCATCCGTACTTTCTGAAACGCCCATGGTGGTGACCACAGAGGCGCCCTCATGGGATAAAAATATCATCCTATAGCTCCCTTCTCTAAAGTGTCTAAGTATATCAACTCTGTAAATACAACGCGAAAATGCAGACGGAAGCGAATCTACTTATTGGCCAAGAGCCGCCTCCAATCACAGACCTTTATGTTCATTGAAAGTTGCAATCGAGGGGGGCAGTCTTAGTTGAGTATGTAAACATTATTATAAAGCAACGGCAGAACCGTGCAGCTCGGCTTTTACGACCAGAAAGGAAACTGCCAAACTCGCCCGCTCATTGGACCAGGGGGACTTCTAATAACTAACCTTTGTGTCTTCCACCGTACATTCAATAACATGTGGAGGACCAGAGAGGAGACTGCTACACACCGTCTCTCATTGGTTGGTCACTTTCCAAACACTAATCACGTATTCCAACGAAAGGCTACGTGCATGTTAAAACCACAGTAAAAACCTAATAATCAGGCATTTTTTTTGTTTTTCAGTTTAATAAGCGCGAACACCATCCGGAGGTATCAGAGCGCTTTAAATGAGCAGCAGTGTTGTTACAGACGGACACATTAATTGTGTTGCGCACTGGAAGATTTTGTGATTTCATTTTTTTTTTACCAGAAGTCGTGTGTATGTTTTTCTTTGTGCATTCTGATTGGTGTACTCTGCGATTAACCCTGCCCCTTGTGTGACGTCATTTGAGAGTCCTCGTCGATGGAAGGCACGGCCGCTTTTTATTAATGTAATGTGAGGAAGGCGTCAAAGTTGTCTGCGTAACTGCAACGAATCTATGTGTGTATATTTGTTATAGCGCGCACCTCTGTTGTTTTACTATATTTTTCATACCGCGCTCAATATGTGTATATAAATTCATTGAAAGGGCATTTCCGCTGCATGTGTTGTGATTTGCCAACTAAATTCCGTGTAAGTGCATTTCCGCTCTGTGTGCATATTGTGCGTTCTAAATTCCGTGCGTTCTAAATTCTGTGAAAGCGCATTTCAGCTGTCTCTGTGCTTATGTAAGTGTGTTGTGAATTAGCTTTGCAGATGTTTGTTTTTTCAGTTGGCATGGCCCTGTAAACGCCCACATTTGTTGTTTGAGACGCCCACGGCCACGTTCTTACAGTCGACCACGCCCCCAAGGGACTACTTTAACACTTTTCGCGTTTTTGCTTTTTTAATGTATATGGTGTAGACATGTATGGCCTATGTCCTTCTGCAACATCTCCCCTTTCAAATGGTGTATTGGGTGTAGTGATTGGTACATTACTTTTGTAGTTAACCTGGCTCAAAGGTTTGTGTTCTCTCTTTATAATAGTAGTATAGATACTTGCGCTATTCCAATTCTGTATGCAACATATATGCAAAAGATATTATAAACTTAGCAAAATAAGCTGCATATTAGATTTGTCATGGTGCACATCTTTAAATGTCTCTAAAACAATTCATGCAAATATCGTTAGAAACTATGACTGATCTGTGCTTCTTCGGAAATTTAATTAAGACTACTTCATTGGCACAAGTTTTCAACTCTCCTCCATGTCACCTTTTGGCCATTTTAGAGCACAAGAGCCATTCCTCACCTCCCCTCATTTATGAAATAACGGCAGACCTTGCTCTTCTCCAGAGCCTTTGACTGAGCGTCCCAATTTCGAATTTGCATCTGTCAGGCACCTAGAGGTTTCTACCATATATTTCAAATAAACATTTACAAACTAGTTAAATAACAAACTCAGTCCTTCCTGGGCATCAGGGACCTATGCAATTACAGACACCACAAAACACAGGGACACATTCCTATTTAGGACTAGTGACACAACACAAGGACAAAATCCTTGTTAAGAAAGTTAAGAAGTGCTGCCCTCTGCCAGGACTGGTGATAAATTACAGGAACACAACACTTCCAGAACTGGTGTCACATCACAGGAGCACAACACTCCGCATGTATACTAGTGGCGCTCAGCACTGGAGCACAACCCTCTATCTGCATATTAGTGACACATTACAGAAGTACAGCCCTCTACCAGTAACTAGAGCACAGCACAGGAGGACAACCCTCCACCTGTATATTAGTGACACAGCACAGGAGCACAACCCTCCACCTGTATATTAGTGACACAGCACAGGAGCACAATCTTCCACCTGTATATTAGTGACACATCACAAGAGCAGAACCCTCTGCCTGTATAGTAGTGACACAGCATTAAAGCACAACTCTCCACCTGTATACTAGCAACATTTACAGAAGTGCAACCCTTTACCTGAATATTAATGACACATCACAGGAGCACAACCCTCTAACTGTACACTAGTGACATATGACAGCGTAACCCTCTATCTTTGTACTAGTGAAACATCACAGGAGCACAACCCTCTGCCTATATAATAATGACACACCGTAGTGACAGAACACAGGAGCACAACTCTACACCTGTATACTAGTAACACATCACAAGCGCTTAATTATCCACCTGTGTACTAAAGACACATATATGAGTACAGCCCTCTATGTGTATACTCTGCCTGTATATTAGTGACACCTACAGGAGCACAATGCTTTACCTGTAAATTTGTAATACATACAGTAGCACAATCCTCTACCTGTATATTAGTGACACAGCACCAGAGCACAATCCTCTACCTGGATACTAGTGGCACAGCGCAGGAGTGCAACTGTCTACCTCTGTACTAGTGACACAGCACAGGAGCACAACCCTCCTACTGTAAACTAGTAGAACAGCACAAGAGCATGACCCTCCTCCTGTATTCTAGTATCACATCACAGGAGCATACTCCTTAACCTGTATGCTAGTGAAAATCACAGGAGCACAACCGTCTACCTGTATAGTAGTGACACATCACAGAACTGCAACTCTCCACATGTATACTATTGACACACTGCGGGATTACAGCCCTCTAACTGAATATTAGTGACCCATCATAGCAGCATACCATATACCTGCGTAGTAGTGAAACATACAGGAGCACTACCCTCTACCATTATAGTAGTGAAACATCATAAGAATGCAACCCTCTACCTGTTTACTAGTAACACAGGTCAGGAGTACAACTGTCTGCCTGTGTACTAGTAACACATCACAGGAGCACACCCCTCCACCTGTAAACTAGTAGCACTACACAAGGGCATGACCCTCCACCTATATACTAGTGAAACATCACAGGAGCACACCCACCCACCTGTATACTAGTGACAAACGAGGTGAGTGCAACCCTCTACCTCTATACTAGTGATACACCATAGTGACACCACACAGGAGCACAATCCTCCACCTCTATACTAACGATACATTACAGGGTAGCAACTCTCCACCAGTATATTAAAGATACAAATATGAGAACAGCCCTCCATATGTATACTTGTGGCGCAACACAAGAGCGGAACCCTCTGTCTGTATTTTAGTGACACATACAGGAGCACAATCCTCTACCTGTATATTAGTGACACATTGCAGGGAGAGGGGTTTTTCCAAATTAGTATCAACATCTCCATTTCCTTACGATGGGCAGGAATCCAGCCTTTATGCAAGTTCAACACTTCCCACAAAACACATATAGACCGCCTTTTTTAGGTCTTTTTCCTATGCAGCGCGCATGCGCTGCAGAGGAAAAAGACCTTTAGCAATCTATTCCCTTTTTCTGCCAAAAACGTGCACGCATTGCATTGCTTTGAATGGCAACGCGTGAACGTTTGGCGATTCCCTTGCGGGAGCGAGCTTTCAAACCATCTGTTTGTAATTAACATATGGTTCCTGCTCGCCCCCGCAAGGGAAACAGGCGCACGCCCCCTCCCCTCTCTCCTCCCCCTGCTGCCTCTTGTCATACTTGTTTAGAACTAGTGAGTGAGCGCTGGAATCTCTAAGCTCCACATGCAGAGACTGAGCCTGTACGCCACTGAACTCAGACCAGACCCCGGACTCCATAAACTGAAGGTACACCAAGTTGTTAGGCAGTAGCACTGGGTGACCCTGCCCCCAAGGCTGAAAGCTTGAGGCACACATTGCCAGTCCCACATTGACCCCACAGTTGTAGTACGCTGTGCCAGTCCCAAGACCCTGGTAGGGTCCTGTAAGGCTGATCTCATGCCACCATAGGGCTGCTAAGTTGTACCAGCCCATGGATCTATGGCAGTTCTAGGTATTGCTTGGCATCTGCCTCCATGGCAGTGCTGAACGCCTCCAGTTGCGTGGCGCAGTGACAATGCACACAGCCTAACACCACTGCTATTCACTCCACAGCTCTGGTGGTACTCAAAGGTTCACCTTCTAGCGACTCAGTGGACTGATGCTATTTGTTTTAATTTCCGAGTGGGCCCACTGAGCCGTTCATCCTTCAGAGGTCGATAAAATGAGTGAGTAACAATAAAACATCAGTTGTTTGGTGCCAGCAATGAATGTGTGCTTTACCAGGGTCATGTCATTCCAGCCCATTGGCTCAATAGTACACCTATGCACGGACAGTCCTAGCATGCCAGTGCTGCATGGCAATGTTTGCGCTGTAGGTACATCTGCTGTTAGCCTCACTGATCTACGGCAGTGTCCGGAGCTGCCGACCACGTGACTTCAAGCTTGCGCTCCCTTTGTTTGGTTCCTGGTGGCGATGATGCTCGCTTGACCTCTGTGCTGGTCCGGATTCGGATCAATGGCTGAGCTCTGTGCGGCAAGAAAATATAGTTGGAAGGTTCCCCTGGTTCTATTCACAGGGAGGGGAGCAGGTACAGTGAAAAATAAAACCCTGTGGTTTATTTTTGGTCGTCAAAAAGTCAAATGTGTTGGCTATTTGTTAGAACAGTGTGGCATATAGGGGAGGGGGGAACGAGATGCTACTTTGAATACATTATGCAATGTACACTTAACATTAGTGCCAATGAATGTCACTCTTAAGTACAAGAAACAATTAAACAGGAATTAAAAAAAATATATCACGATTTATTAAGGTACCTCCCTCTTAGGGTTACACTCTAAATTAAAAACATGGGTTTAAAACCATACATTTCATTTTTAAAAACAATTTCAGTAAACATAAAACAGTCAAAAAACAAGGGTCGACGCAGCGTTTCGGTGGTTTTGAAATAGTTTCACCTTCATCTGGACGTTTTGACTAGAATAACTTGAAGTCTTAAGATTGAAGACTTTGTTGGGAACAAGACTTTTCTTTAATGTTGTCTTGATCTATTGTGGATCTTTGGGCGAAACTGGGCCTCTTAAAGGTTTTGTTTCGCTCATATATCGGCACGGAGGAGCCACCGTAGTTAATTACGTGGTCTTGTCCAAATTGACCTTGGGGCCCTCGAGTCCTGTCTACAGTGACAGAGCCTGGAAGAGGGAGAGAGGGAGGCGTGGATAAAACAAAGATGCTGTTTCAAAGACTGGCCCTATTGACTCCCCCATCCATGCCCCTGACTCCCCAGCCATTGGCCGCTATATATTCTAACACTGCCCCAACAGGGCAGGCTCCGGGCCAGACATAGGTGGGTCGGGCTATGAAAATATACCTTGCTCAACAAAACGCTTCTGAGACAAATGTATAACTTGTCCCATCCCGTCTCTGGCGTCCGTCATGTGCCAAACCGCTCGAAGCAGGGCAGACCAGAGTGCTTGACTCCGGCCAGCATCATCCACACTTCCCGAAATGCGAAGGGCAGCCCAGAGGACAGGGGCCGGGGCCAAAGGAGGCCCGACGCAGGAGCGCAGCATCCTCGGGATCGATGCCTGACTCTGTAAAACACAAGGCCCGGCGCTGAGCCCGGCGCAGCATCCCCCGCCATGCATGTATCGATCAGGAAAGCACTGGACATAAAAACATTCACATCACTTGGTTCAGCGATCAGAGAGCGCTCAGAAGCGGCTGCGGCCCTGACGGAGCTAGGGCAGGGCTCGTGCTTGCAACGTGCACATCCCGCCACTGGGCTGTGGGTCTGCAGGGTTCTACCTGAGGGTGACCACTGGCACTGTCAAAGGCTTCACACGTGATTATATACACCTCCCTGATGGACTACACTGTTATTAACAGTGAATTTACAGCAGTTCTACTATGGAGAATGAGTAGAAGTATTTTTTTTTTTTCGTTCACTAAATTCTGCTACAATAAGGGCTCAGATTGCTAACAAACTGTCTGGAATACAAAGCAAGTCAACCGAAATAGTGTTACTGCATTTTTACATAACTCAGACAGAATTTGTATAAGTTCAAAGTCTAATGTGTGATTACTTCAAATCATTACAATTTACAAAAAGATAAAATATCATGAAATGGTCAACGAAAATAGTGACTGAATCATACCAATCAATATTCACGAGGCAGTGCCAGACAACATATGATTAATAAAATACCAACAGTATAACATGTGATACACAAATTGGTCTTGGGCTAAAGTGCAGACTGGTGTACCGCAGGCGAGAGTTCTTCTGAGTTCTTCAAATATCATATTAGCGCTTCCTGAACAGACACAGATGTCTTTCTGAGTGCCATATTGCCTTATAGGAATTCTTAAACAGCAGCCATCGGCATTCGCTGCTTAGTGGAGCTTAGTCGGCACAGTTAATCTGAAGGTGTTGCAGTGACTCAAGCCATTTATTTAAAGTGCTGAAGTGCCTAGAAGAATTGGGCCTGTAAAGTGTAAGCTACCACAATGATACGTATGTCTATCTGTATTTGAAAACCTTAAGACAGGAAGTTCAGTGCTTTTGGAAGTTTATAAAAATATTGGTCATACTTCAAGATCCTGCTGTAAGTTTTATCCAGTTTAAAAATTGTGCCTGGGACCCCTGCTTGTTTGAATGTATAAAGTGCATCAGAATTTAAGCCATGCCCTGTTCCTAAAGCTATTCTTTCTTTCCATTTTTCTCTGAGTCTGCTTGCCGCAGAAGTTGTGATTCCGGGCACCGGGCAATCCCCCGGTCGGCTGGAGGGGGTGGGGGCCGGTTTTCAAAAAGGGGGCCGGTTTTGTGGCTGGGGGCCGATTTTCACTCCGACTGTCACAGCCTGTGACGGTCGGACTGAAAATCGGCCCCCAGGCACAACAACACTACAGCGTCACTCACAGTAGTTAGTTCAGAGAGATTAGAAGTCACCACCGGCACCAGGTCCAGGTGTTGGGTACTCGTAGTCATGATGATGTCATTGATGTGACTCATCATCGTCTGAGACTAATACGCTAGCGCCCCGCCATCAACCCTGATTGACCTTCGACTGTGCAACCTAACCCTAGACAAAAGTTTCAGGAGGAGGAGGTGCCTGTGCGCGCAGAATTATGCCCTGTCTCCTCCTCTGCGGCGTCTGCGCGCTGTAGGGTGCGGCCCGCATGCGCATTGGGCAATAACTGCGCGTGACTGCCTACAGGAGTGACGAGAGGAGCAGAGGTGCGCACGGTACTTGAAGGGGCCTTACTTTTATTCTACTGGCTGGCGCCGCCGCGCCTAGCCCGACGACCCCCCTGTGTCTGTCTGCAGTGCCACCACCACAACAGCAGTCAGCAGGCCTGAGGTGAGTCCGTTTTTCTGGCCGGTGGCCCCCGAGAGGGCCTGAGCACACCTGTGCAGAGCAGAGCAGAGCCTTGGGTACTTCAAAGGCCCCCGAGTCGTCCTGACTCCTGAAAGAGAATAATTATCTGTACATCTCACGACTCGAGTCACGACACCCTGCAGGCAGGAGGCATGTCGGAGGCTTTTGTGGGGCGGGTGCCACATTTCTCCCTTGGCCTGCGTCATGTGATTCCAGTAACCTGTCTCTTGAATTACGTGACTGTGTGTGTCTCTGCCCTCCTGCTAGTGCTAGGAGGCACCCTCATGGGATGTGGCTGATTTTCACAAGTCCTGTTACCGCCCCGATAGGTGAGATGCAAGCCGTGGCTGCCCGCTGATACTTATTTGTCACCACAGTATATCCGAGCCCAGGTTCTGAACATCCCATAGCAAAGCTTTTTATCAGGAACTGTACCCACTGGTGTATCACTCAGCTGCTGTGTATTCAGTGGCACAGTCTCTCCTCTGCCCCCAAGCTGGCTCCCTTCCGAGGTAGATGAAGGGAGTACTGTCCGGTCCGTCCGTAGTCGTAACAACACAGCATCTTCCTGTTTGAAATTAGCACAGGCACCAGTTGTAAATCTGGTGTGAAGTCGGAGTAGAGGGGTGCACATTTTACTGCTCCACTGTTTTTTTCTGCAGTGTTATTGATCGACATTCAACATTTGAAGAATGAAAGGTTAAACTAGCTCTTCCTTAATTCAAACCAGTGGCTCAAACGTTAGTGCATGTCTCAGTCGCAAATGCTTAACCTTATGAGCTATCCTGCTTGTTTGGCAAAAATATTTTATTTGAAAGCCATCGTCTTCTGTTTTCTTTCCCATCTTCCACCTATAGCTCCCAATATCATTGCACGACTGACTGCCATGGTTTGGACTGGACATGCTCATCCTGGTTCTCGTTCGCCAGCAGCCTGGCACCCACGGCGAAGGGTTACCTCTATTGTTCAAAGCACCAGACTGCTCATGGGCAAGAGTTGTTGGGGTGCTAGGGCACGCCCTGGGCGTGGGTCTTGAGGTGCATTCAGTGGGGGAGCCACTAGGGATTTATGGAGCAAGCTGGAATGGGCAGTAACCTGGCATATTAAACCTAGCACTTCACGCCCACCTTCATCCTAGCACTGCCTACCTACCTACCTATTCCTGTTATCAGTCTAGAGAGGTCGCCTTACCTCACTGACACTCTAGTCTTTCATTAACACACCCTAGGTTAATAGCAGCCCTCCTTCCACCCCTAGTTTTCGCTTATAAAAGTTTAGCCACTCTACTCCTGGTCCTTATTGCTCAAATTCTCAAATCATTGTACACATCAGGCGTCCACATAGCTTACCCAGTCCTATTTTATGACATTATTTGACTTGTGAAATGCGTACATTTGCTTTTCAAAGTACATGCATGACTGGACATTGGAAATAAAAATTAAATGAGCAGTGATGAAAAACTGGAGGCCTCTGAGTTTCTGACAAAACCCCCAGACTTTCGGGGTTATCATAAGTAAACTTGACATGTGAATGATTCTTTCAGAGCTTTTAAGATCTCTAGTTTTGTGGGTGTGAAGCTCTGTTTTCTTATTACTGTCTGTGATTTGCAGTACTGTTTAATCAATTATAGAACCAGAACTACAGGTCCCAGAATGCCTGACAGGATGAGCTAATCACGCTTGGAACTGGAAAACGTGGGAGCTCTGCAATTTCAAAGCCCCGCTGTTCTTTCAGATTCCTGGGTTTACAGAAAAAAACGTGCCAGTTATGTGACTAACTCTATACCAGCTCATCTTGGAGGAATTCAGATTATTGACTAATCTAACTGACTCCACCAGAGCCTTCTGGCGTTTCAACTGCACGGGCCTGTGACTTACTCTTTCAAGTCCCTGCCAACCTTTTCAAAGTCCAGCCTCTACCACAACAAGCCTGACAGTCAGAGGAACTAGCCTAGCTGACTTCATTTTTATCCCACTGGGTAATATAGTTCAGCATTTAGCGGGTCCCTTTAAAGTTGAAGCATTTAAGTAGTGAGTCCGCCTTTCATCTGTATGAAGTCAACTGACTAACAGTGAGTTCGGAAATATTAACTCCATTTGTTCAAATGTGTTAAAATGATGCCATATTATGTTAACTAGGATTCCAATAGAACATAGTTATCACCAGTGGGGTATCATGGCACTTAAACTCTCTGGATGTGGTAATTGTGTTTCAGAATCGGTTTCTTCTATGGTTTTGCTTGAACAGTGTTTTTCTGTGTTGTAAACTGGACACAATTTTGTTTATATTCTATTTGGGCCAGCATCAAAATGTGTGCAAATTTATTTGACCCGTGTTTTTTCTTCTTTGTGCAACTTCCTAGAATTTCTGTAATACTGCCTTACGGTGTGTGTTGATTTATCAGAGATTATTTTGCACCCACAGTCACTGTCTATCACAACCATTTTAAAAGTCCTCTAGAACTGAAATGTCATTAACTGCCCATGTTCTGTCTCAACTGGCACTCCCAGCTATGGAAGTGCAGTGTAATCCAGCTCCTACCTCCCCTCTCAAAACAACTGGAACGGAAATGTATTTAACTGCTTGCAATACTTGGCCTGTATCTATGTCTAATCTACCAGGACTGAGATGCAACTAAACTGCAAGTAACCTGCCAGAACAGCCCATGTTCTCTGGTCACACTCGCCCCCTCTCTCTCCCTTTCTCTCTTTCCCTCTCTTGCTCCCTCCCTCTTTCTCTCTCCCTCTCTATTCCTCTATTCCTTGCTCTCACTCCCTCACATGCTCTTTTTATCCCTCTCAATCTCTCTATTGCTATCCCCCTCTCAGTCTCTCTCCCCTCTCTCTCTCTCTCTCTCCCTCCCTCTATCCCCCTCTCTCCCTCTATCCCCATATCTGTCAGTTCCTCTCTCACTCTCTATCCCTTTCTCTCTATCCTTTTCTCTCTCTATCCCTCTCTTTTCTATCCCTGCATTTCTCTCCCCCTCTCTCTCCCTCTCGCCTCCCTCCCCTCTCTATCGCTATTCTCTACTGTCTCTCTCTCTCTCTCCCTCCCACTCTTTCTTTCTCTCGCCCCCTCTCTCTCTCACTTTCTTGCTCCCTCCCTCTCTCTCTATTTCTCTATCCCTCTCTCTCGCTCCCTCACGCGCTGTCTATTTATCCCTCTCACTCTCTCTATACCTATCCCTCTCTCACTCTCTCCCCCTCTCTCTCGCTCTCTATCCCCATATCTCTCTTGGTTCCTCTCACTCCCTAACCCTTTCTCTCTATCCTTTTCTCTCTCTATCCCTCCCCCTCTCTCTTTTCTATCCCTGTATTTCTCACCCCTCTCTCTCCCTCTTTCTCTCCTCCCTTTCTCCCCTCTCTCTATCTCTATCTCTATTTTAAGAGAGTAGGTTCTGCTTCCTATGGTAACCCCCACTTTTTGCTCCACTGGTTTTCGACTTTAGTGTGGCTGTGGGCCTGCTAATCAGACCCACAGCCCAGCTGTGCTCTCTCTAAATTGATAGCATGTACTTTAGGTACATGCCACATTGGATATTGGGTCACCCTTGTGAGTCCCTGTACAGTGTACCCTAAGTACCCAGAGTATAGGTGCACCCAAGGCCTACCAGGGGCTGCAGCATGTATTATGCCACCCCTGGCTGGCATTCCTAAATTGACACAACTGGCTGATCACTCAGCTGGGGCAAGGTGGTGTAATCACCCTTTGCTTAGATATAGAATACCTATATCTAACTTATATATAGACACATAGTAACCTGTAAGTCACTCCTATGGCAGACCTTAACAATCCTGGAGGCAGAGTGCTTGGTTTTGTGTGAGAGGGTGCCCTAGCATGAGCTGACGCCCTCTGCTGCTTGCGGAACCATGTCCTTATAGCTGTTCTATGATCTCGCCATACCATATACTCTTAAGTGCATTATAATCCTTGCGGTTATTGCTAACTTTGCTTTCTGTCTCCCAAATTTTCTTGGGGGGAGAAGCTCCTCTCCCCAAACTCCCCCTAGCAGTGGTTGCTCACTGCGCTTGCTCGCTACCTACCGTGTGGGGGCTGGTCTCACTTTGTTCTCTCTGATTCACTACTTGTGTCTATTTTTGGTGCTCTCTGAAAGAATGTCCTATGGGTACATATGACTGGGTGGGTAACCTGATGTTCTTTAAGGTCAACATCTGCTATTTACTGTGCTTTGAAAGTTGATACAATTTGAATATGTAATGAAAAATGTACTGTAAAATTCACCATTTTGGTCTGTAGTTTTCCAAAAATTTCCCCCAAACCCCCCTAGTGGCGGTCGGGCTCGCTCGCTCGCTGCGCGCCGGACGGGGGCTGGTCTGCCAAAATTTGCCAGGGCTGCTTTCATTTCCCAGTCCGGCCCTGTTAATTCCGCAAAATATTTTACGCCCCAGCAGGACAAAATGATTGAGGAACCTTCCATCCAGCTTATCACAGCTTGCCTCCATGTACAGATGTTTGACTTGTTAAAAATTTATTTTAAAAGCAGTTTTCTCAAATCCTTGACTGCAGACAGAATTTGTATAATGTTACAAAAATAAAATCTCTGTCCTATCTGAAATATTGTTATCTTACCCTCCTGCCTGCAAGTCTCTGTCATCTCCCTCTGGCTCTCTAAACCCTTTGGTCGCTGCGCAGTTTGTACACAATAGCACACATGTCACATCCCTTCAGCAGCTCTGCCTGCCTCCGGGTAAACTTCCTTCTCTGGACACTACTCTGCTGGGGTGAGCTTGACCCTCCAACCTGCACCCTGGAACGAAACGCATTTAAAAAAAGGCTGATGGTGTTCAAGTATCTGCTAAGGGTTTAACCACAAATGTCAGCAAGATTATCTTCACCTGCTCAAACTTAAAAAAAAAAAGTACATTATAACCCCAGGATGTACAACTAGACAGATGTCTCTTTAAAGTGGCATTCTGGGAAAATCTGATAAAAATGTGTGGTGCTACCAATATGTTCAATAGTGTTCTCTGAATGCGGTTGGCCAGACAACAGCTCGTGGCTCCATCTATCACACTTCCAAGAATGTAACACCAGAGTTGCCAAGGAAACAACAGGATGTGAACACACCACAGATGTGCCAAGTCACACCCAACATATAGTGTGGTGCGTCTGTAATAACCTGAATAGTCCCTAATGGTGACTATCTCTCCATATATCGGTATAAAGAACAGCACCCATGACCCTTAAAGAAGACCATTAGCTGTATCAGGACTATCTCACTAAAACAGCAAAGACAAACTTTTTAATGATCTTTTAGAGGGCAATGACTTACTGTTCTTTACCCTCAACATATGTCTTCCCTTCCAAATCTCCATTCGCAGTCCGTTTAAGGCGGTGCTGAACGGCCCCCATCATTTACTTACTCAGATTAGATGAAGTTGTGGAGTTTTCATTTTTGTAATTTTGGCGACATGCGTGGTGAAAGCTGATGATAAAGTGGTAGTCCATATTGTGGAGTCGACATTTGCACTGGTCGACATTTTTCTAGTTTATATTGTAACATACAACACTATAGCAGAGTTGTTTTACTCTCTTTATTTCTGCAGGTCATAACAGACAATTTCATTAGGAGGATCATAAAGTGACTGCAGTGCTTCTGAGGCAGATCGTATAGATAGTGTAAACATATAGGTCTCACCCAGTCTCAATTGTAAAAGCACCGGACAAAGAGAATGTGGTTCAAATCTTGAATCCCATTTTGACGTAAATCACATGCAGCAGAAGTTCCCTACCATTTGGCCATAAGGGGATTTAGAGGAAGCACACCTAACCTCAGCAAAATCCAAAACCGTCTCACTCCACGAGATACATTCCAGTTTACATAAGGTTGTGTTCTTTTTACTTAGATGGTACCTTCAATGTTTTGGAATCCCCTTTTCTTGAAGCATGCTCCCTACCCAGGCAAAAGCTTAGCGCCCACGTGGACTTTTTTAGATTAACCTTAAATTGTGACACAGGTAATGTGAATACTAGATTGGGAACTAATTGCATCTGATTAACAGCATAGGAGAAATTCTGTAGACTAATGATTTTTCTTTTTTGCCTACTAGAATTTCTTTCCTTCTTCAGTATGTCTTCTTCACTCCTTGTTAGGCAGACCACCAAGCGGACCACCCCGCCAATCCTTGGACATACAATACAAAGTGGTATGCCGTTCCTACTGTATGGTACAGGTGACTGTATATGAAGTGTATATGAAGAGAGCCCAGTGTGTGCTCACTCGGGCAGGAGAAATTAGGTCTGATTTCTAAGCGCAATACCCTGTATCCTTAGAGTGCGCACATTGTTGTTTTTAATCAGGGTAGGGGCCACATTCATTAAAATAGTTCTGAGTGGATCTCTAATTCCTGTTTTAGCCCCACAATGTTCACATCTACACTCATTAGGGCTCTCACTCGCACTGCACCCAACGGCCAGGAAAAAAGATCTCCGCTAAAAGGCCCCATCATGGGTGCCGATCGGGTATTGGAGCGCCGGACCGACGAGGAGCAGACCCAATGATAAAGCAAGACATATAGCTGATCGGGTGTGTGAGGGTCTCTTTCCGAAAGGAGGATATCTTTCTCCTGCCCGAGTGAGCACACCAGTGCTCTCTTCATATACACTCACCTGTACCATACAGTAGGAACGGCATACCACTTTTTGGTATTGCATTTGGGTCTGTATGCTGGAACAAGTCAAATTGACCCCTTTCTTGGAATGAATCCTTGAAAATCAACACTTCTTAAGTCCATTTCCAGCCTCAAAGAAGCCACTGAAATTGCGTAGTTAGCTGAGGAAATATTTCTCAGCACTCACCCTTCCATTGTATTTAGGAAGCCCCGCTTGGCTACCTCAATCCGCTCCAAAACATAAAGCAGCGAGGCGGGAACTTTTGCTCGGTAAATCTCTAAGAGATAACAAAAATGTCTTCTGCCTTTGCCTATAAAACAAGCATTGGCATAGCCAATAGGTCTCGCCTTTGGGACCTTATAAGTGTTTAGTTATCCAGCACAATATCCTTGGTGCAACAACATCCAGTGTAGCATGGCTTAACACTTATGAGGTCCCAAAGGCGAGACCTATTGGCTATGCCAATGCTTGTTTAGAGAGGGACCGAAGGGGAAGAGGCAAGAGAAGAGAGAACAACCAAGTCCATTAGGAACAGGAGGATACAGTAGGAAACAACACCCGCAGCAAGTCCCGGGACCAACAAGCTGGGACCAGCAACCAGAGAGTTTAATTACTAATCTATCTGGACTGGCCCTTAGCATCCTCGAAGTGAAGGTGCTCGAAAGAGGACTCTGGTATGTACCTACGGCCCGACTGGACAAATTCCGGTTACACTGTGAGCTACCGGAGTTTTTTAGGAAGCTCCGACTTAGAGCCTATTTTGAGAAGCAAGCACCATCTGTCGACCCCAGCCCTGTAGGGGAAACAGGCTTAAGAGTAAAATCAACTTTCAATCCACCACCACACACAGTACCTGTGGAAATACATTACCTTTGAACAGTCAGTATTTCATGATATTGAGAAATTTGAAGAGATAGGGACATTTAAGAACCTGAGTGCAGCTGAGTTCAACGCCCTACAATTTTTACAATCCAACACTACAATTGTGATAAAACCAGCTGATAATGGTGGGGGTCTAGTCATACAGGATGTGGCGGATTATGACACCGAATGTAGACGCCTCCTTGATGGCCACAAGAACAATACCTGTCTCAATGCAAATCCGTCCTCACCGCTCAGGGCTAAAATTTCTGACTTGGTTGATGGTGCAGTATCAAATGGCCTTATCTCTGAACATGAAGCAGAATTCTTGACGACAGGTGATGGGATTATCCCATACTTTTACACCTTGCCAAAAATTCACAAAAATAGAATTCCTCCTCCGGGACGTCCTATCGTCTCGGGGATTGGTTCACTCTTGCAGCCACTATCGCTTTTTGTCATTTTTTTCTTAAACCCTTGATACAACAAACTTATACTTACCTTAAGGACACCAAGAGTCTCCTAGCATTTTTACAAAATCTAACAGTGGATGAAGACTCTATGATACTGGTGTCATTAGACATCAAGAGCCCGTACACAAGTATCCCACAGGATGATACCATCAAGGTACTTACTTGGTGAGGCTCTGGATAAAGCCACATGGGACTACAAGACCCCAAGAAAGTTCATAATTGAGTGTGCCACCTTGGCCCTAAAACAGAACTTTTTTAAGTACAAAGAAGACCTGTTCCTGCAGACAACAGGAACTTCAATGGGCAGCACCTTCGCCCGAGCCTAGCAGGCCTCCACGTACATGATTTTGAACGAAAACACATCCCGATGGTGAATAACCTTTTCTTGTCCGATATTCCCTTTTGGAAAAGGTACATAGACGGTCTCTTGGTAATTTGGCAAGGACCAGAACGAATCTTACAAGAATTCCTTCAATGGATCAACAAATGTGACCCTAATCTTAAGTTCACACATGCTTTTGACCGCCACGAAATAGTCTTTGTAGATGTGGTCATTTCAAAAACTGAAGGCCAGCTACTCACTAAGACCTACCATAAACCTACAGCCAAGAATAATCTACTGGAATTTTCAAGCTTCCATCCTAGGCCTTTACGAGAGAACCTTCCCTATGGACAATATTTATGGCTACGACGGAATTGTAGTAAGGTGACGGATTACCGAACCCAGTCAGCAGAATTATCCGAGAAATTACACAACCGCGGATACCCAGCTCACATCCTTAAGAAAAGTTGTAAAGGGGCCAGAAATCAACCCAGAGAGGTTCTCCTTACAGATAATCCAAAGCAGACTGAAGGAGTCCCCTTGACCTGTGTCACAACATACAGTGTCGCCAGCAATGCGATTACTAAATCTGTAAACAAACATTGGAAGGTACTGATCGCCAACAATTTGAAATGGGAAAAGCCCTTATTTTCCTATAAAAGGGCTCGAAGCCTTAGAGATGCCTTGGTACATACCCGCCAAAAGACAACAGCCATTGAAGATAACCCCTCTGTACCTAATGCCTGGGGCCTACCGAAGGTCTCAGGACATTTTCCATGTGGCACATGCAGTGTTTGTCATCTCACCACACCCACTAAAAGCTTAAACCTTGAACAGGGTAAGACATGAGTACAAAAATCACATACAAATTGTAATTCCAAAATGTGATCTACCTCATCACGTGTCCGTGCGGATTAAGGTACTTAGGAATGACCACACGCAATGTCAAGCAGCGTTTGTGAGCGCATCGGAGCAATATCCGATGCAAGAAAAGCACAACCAGGATGACAGATCATTTCCTGCAGGCCAATCATACTGTCAATGATTTACGCTGGACAGTGGTTGAACAAATAAAAGCATGAGACAATACACAGAGAATACTATTTGAAAAAGAACAACGGTGGGTGTACCGGCTCTCTACACACAAACATGGCCTGAATGACAACATTCCCTGGGGTTCAGTTTTAAAGCGTTAATGCCCCTGTGTATCCGAGTTTGTATTGACACCATCATGGCATGATTTGGGACATACATATATGTATAGATCCCACTCCTACATGGAAGTTGTCTTTTGTGTTACTAGCGAGCCTGACTACACTGAGTAGTTTTGTAACACCACCAGCTGGTATTTTTATGATAAGCAATACCTTAGACATATAGTATGCCAGCTACCTAGCAAACTTTCCTATACCTAATTTTTGCACTAGTCACACTCAGTCTGTTCAGTTGAGCACAACTGTGCAGTTCCCTTCCCTTTTTATCGACATTCGGACATTCTGTGTAGCACAAGAATCTGCACAATAATAGACTGTGCCATTACAATTGTGCCCATAATATTATCATAAATAAAGTATAGTGCGGAACAGATTGCGGGGAGCATTGTACATCATTTATATTGTCTGGTTTTATATTAAGCTTTCTACTAAATAGAGTTATAGTATTTCCAAGACTGGCTTCACATTGAAAAGGCTAGTGGTACAGCCTGGTTCCGTATTAGATTGACGCAGGAGGTCTGACCAGTTGAGCATAACTGCAGTTTTACTGTGAATCCATTCTTTCGATTGGATTCTTTGTAATTTATAAATCTGCACAAAAACATACTGTATCATTGAAATCGAGCCCTCACTTTACCATTATGAAAGTGTATAGTGCACGATAGACTTTGGGTGAGCACTCGTGCATCATTTATAAAGGCCGGTTTCAATATCAAGCTAGATTGCTATAGTTGCTTCACACTGAATAAAGCTATATTACTTTCAATACCGGCTCACATTGAGAAGGTTAGTGGTATAGCTCTTTTCTGTACCAGACTGACGCGAACGTGCGTGTGCACGCATGCTGTGACGTCATCAGGTCCAGTGATACGGAATCAAAAATTTGCTAGCATTCGCACCAAAATTGTTTTATTCTATTAAGGACACAGAGGCGAGGATTATGCTTCTCTATTCTTTACTGCAAAATCACAGCAGCCAATAACAACATACAATTAGTTTAAATTAACTACATTGCCCATGATGCTTTCTCATAAGCTACGCCTCGACAGCCCATCAGAGCTGTCTGCTCAGTCCCATAATCCTCTTTCTTTGCAGGGAACAAAAGTCCAAGAATTAACCAGAACAGGTCCATAACATCCTCCAACGTTGAAGAATAACCAGGAAGCCTTCAAACATAAACTCCTGCGAGCATCCATCTTCTAATCGGACTTCTTATCCGATCCTGAAACAAAGGGAAATGAAAAACCTGTAACCACTGTATAACAAGCCATGTCATAACATCATAAATGGGCGGGTAAGCTTTAGTACAATTTAGTAAAGCCAGGTGGGATAATCCTCGCCTCTGTGTCCTTAATGGAATCGAAAATTCTTGGCACGAATGCTAGCAAATTTTTGATTCTATTACAGGACCGGAGGCTTCAGATTATGCTAGTTTAACGCTCTCCAAAGACCACAGATGTAATATCTCCCACCGGCTTATAATAAAACATTTTGAATGTTGACTCTGAAGACCAATCTGCACAAAGCATGATATCCTGAATGTTAGAACCCAACATATAGGACTTGGAGGCCATAGCGCCCCTGACAGAGTGCACTCCAAATCTTTGGAGGTCAATACCAGCTTCTTGCATGATATATCTAAGCCATGTGGCAATGGTGGCTGCCGCCACTGGCTTAAACGGTTTCTGTAAAGCAATTAACAGTTGAGAACAACCCTGAGGTCTCAATGATCTAGTACATTCCTCATACACTTTTAAACATGGTACCACACATAATTTCTCATTATCCGGAAAAGCATTGTAATCAATGTGTCGTGAAAGTAGCAACAAAGCTAACTTGGCTGATAATTGTTTCCTGGAAAGGAGATTGTTAGATGGCCAATGATTGAACAATGAAATGACCAAGGAAACATCCCACAGACCCGTATACTTGGGCTTAGGTGGGTTGTTATGTTATGTTATGCAGGGGTTTTGTATAGCGTGCGGCTACTCGGAAGAGTGTCCCGACGCTTTGGATTGCACACTAATCTCATAACACAACAGGGAAAATAAAATAAGAAACAGAGATAAAAGAAACCTAATAGGGACCGAAACTAAGAGGAAAAGAGCCAAGTTTTAAGCCCTTTCCGAAAGGCCAACAAATTAGGAATGCTGCGCAGGGACACAGGCAGTTTATTCCATAACTGAGGCGCCAGTAGTTTAAAAGAGCGGCCTCCGATGCGGGCTCTCTTCACACGAGGAACCGTCGCAAGAAACAGGGCTTCAGACCTGAGCGACCTGGCAGGCAAATAAAAGGCCAGCCTCTTCTGCAGGTATTTTTGGAGACTCTAATACCTTTTAAGGAGCTTGCATACCACCGGATGCATACCCACCGGTTTCCAGTCTACAAGCTCATGACCCGCGGAAATGGCTGATCTAAAGTTATTGACCAAGCGATAAGCAAGGCCCTCCGAAGCTTTATCCAAGAGAAAATTAACACTTGGGGTAACGCAGCCCCCACGGGATCCAAATGCCGTTCCACGCACCAATCCACCCAGTTTTTCCAGGCCGAGGAGTAACGATTCAGAGTGGAAGGTGCACAAGCCAGTTTGATGTATTCAGAAGCTTTGTCTGAAACTCCTGGCATTTGCCACTGTTGCCTGAAAGCCTCCATGCCATCAGCGTGAGGCGTCCCTCGAGAATCATAGGATGACGTTCCTTGGGAGGGCCCAGGAGTAGCGATGTCGACTCGGGGAGCATCCGGGGAAGGTCGCAACTCCACTGTAACAACATTGGGAACCATGGTTGAGACGTCCACCATGGTGTCACCAGCACTATCTCTGCCTGTGTTATCACCCTGGGAATCAAAAGGAATGGGGGAAAAGCGTACTGCAGTGCGCCCGACCAATCCTTAAGGAATGCATCGGTCGCCATTGCCATTGGGTCCTTCCTCCAGCTGAAGAACCCAGGAATTTGACACGTGAGTCTGGAGGCGAACAGGTCTATCTGAAATCGACCCCAAATGCTCTGTATCCACTGAAAGACTTTGGGTAGCAACTTCCAGTTGCTGTAATCCCGGAGATGCCTGGAATTTGTTGATATACCTCACCGCCGACACATTGTCCATGCGGAGGATGCAACAAGAGGTCTGCTTCGGGGATAGGGGCCCATTAGGATGTCGGGCGGATTGCCCCTGCCAGGCTGGCGGTGGCCACTGCCGGCCTGGCGGGGGCAATCCGCCCGACATCCTCTCCTGAATTCCCCCCGCCATATTAGAATGGCGGGGGGACAGCGGCGGACGGAAAGACTGTCCGCCGCTTTTCCGCCCCGGTCGCCTTGCGGCCGTAGCAGAAAAGGATTAATATGGTGGTGGTGGTGTCTAATCGACACCGCCAGCCATATTATGATGGGCCAAATCGGATGCCTTTCCGTGGCGGTGATGCCGCCACGGAAAGGCATGCGGTCTTCACTCTGGGGGCCCCCTGCGGGCCCCCAGAGTGAAGGAGAGGTGGGCGGGGTGCACACGTGGGTACCTGTGGTACCCCCCAGCATTTGCATGAACAAAGCGGCAGGCATGGCGCGGTGCCTGCCGCTTTGTTTATGCAAATGCACACATGCATTTTTATCATTGCGCCCGCCACAATGGTAAAAATGGGGGATGCACCCGCCACTGTGGCGGGTGCATCCTAATACACACATCGGGACCCCCGCCCTTGAGGCGGGCGGTCCCGTTTTCCGCAAGGGTGCCCGCCCGCCATCCTAATGGGGGCATAAGTGTCCGAATTGCGAATGAACCCGCAAGAAGTTCCAGACAATTGATGTGCAAGGATAACTCTTGCGGAGACCATCTTCCGCCTGTGGAGATGTCTCTGCAGCGAGCTCCCCAGCCTCAGCGGCTGGCGTCGGATTCAATAACTACCTCTGGTTGTGAGCCGAATATCACCCTGCATCCACGTGGCCCAGCCACCATTGAAGTTCGGTCCTTACTTCCTGAGTTAACGGAATGACATCCGTGTAGGACAAACCCTTCTGGATGTGTTGGATCTTTAGGCGTTGTAAGGCCCTGTAATGAAGAGGACCTGGGAAAATGGCCTGGATCGAGGAGGCCAATATTCCCACCAACCTAGCTATGACACTGAGCGAGACCATCTGCTTGCTCAGTAATGCTAGGATCTCCTTCTTGAGATCCTTCAACTTCGCCTTGGGAAGACACAACTGTGCTGTCAGCGAGTTTATCGTGAAGCTGATGAAGTCTGTTGTCTATATCGGGGAAATGACAGATTTGGGAAGATTGATTACAAATCCCAAGCTCTGCAGAAGCGCAGTCATGAGCTGTAGTTGTTGTAGAAGGGATATTGGACTCTGAGCCATAAGTCAAATGTCGTCCAGATAAATGATTAGTCGCACAGGTGTGCTACCACCGGCTTCATCACCTTGGGGAAACACCATGGAGCTGATGAGAATCCGAAAGGAAGGGCCAATATTCGTACCACTGACCATTCCACCGGAATTGAAGGAAACGCCGGTGAGGAGGAAAAATAGGAATGGAGGGATAGGCGTCTTTGAGATCTAACCCGAGTAGCCAATCTCCTTCCTGCAACAAGTCTGCTAGAAGATGGATCCCTTTCATCTTGAAATGGTTGTAGGTGAGAAACTGATTGAAGTCCCTCAGATTCAGGACGATCCTGTTTTCACCTCCCTTTTTCTGCACCAGAAATATGTTGCCGCAAAAACTGTGATGACCCTCGTTGCATGGGACTATCGTGTGTTTTTGCAGCAAGTCTGCGATTTCTTTGTCTATAAAACTGCACTCTTGTAGGGAAAAATGGAGTTGTGCGGGGAGCCCTAGCTGAAACGGATGAGAATAGAACTGTAAGTGATTGTCTGCAACACCCACGGATCCTGAGTTAGCTTCTGCCAATTTTGAAGAAAGTGAAGAAAGTGCTGTGGCGACCTCCTCAAAGGTAAATGAGATTGGTCCGCTGCACTCACCTGAGGACTGCTGGGCTTTAAAGCCTGCTCTATTGCCACTGCCCTGGAATCGTCCTCGAGAGGGATAGAAAGTGCCTCCGCGTGTGGAATCCCAGTCCCCTCTGCCGCGTCCAAAATCGCCTCTTTGGGAGCTTTGATTGAAATTGTGGCCTGATGAGCGGCCCCTGCCTCGTCCGGCCCTGTTAAAAACACCCTGCTTGAACACTCTTTTGATTCCTGTTTGCGCTTTGTCGAGGGACGTAAAGGTTCCGACGTATTTGGACACGTCCTATACGAACCTCTCTCCAAAGAGGTGTCCGTCGGCCAAGGGTCCGGGTTCAGCGTCCTCCAGATCAGTGAGATTAGTATCCATTCGCATCAGAAGGGATTTGCGCCTTTCAGCCGAAATGGCGCAGTTGGCATTTACCAGTAAACATATCGCCCTTTGGGTCCAGCCCGTGAGGATGTCAGGGTCCACAGGAGCAGAGTTGTCTTTGGCCACAAGGACCATTTCCAGAATTTTAGCCAAGGGCCCGACCAAGGTCCAACAACTTGTCTTGGCATCTGCGCCAAGCGCAGTCTATGCCTCTTTTCGGATCTGTGGAGAATATTTTCAAGAAAGTGAGGAGGCTCACATCAATTTCCGGCGTCTCCGCTACCTTATCGGGGACGTCCGGTTGGGGACATTCCGACCTAAAACAACTCTTCCGGAGGTTGTCGTGGAGATAGACTGAGACCTCTGGAGTGGGAGACCAGTCGGAAGACCGGGGATGCATGATGTCAGTCGGATCAAATGTGAATGGGGTATTTGGAAGCTCTGTTACCGAAGGGGTGGATGTTTTCGCCCGTTTCAGTGGAGGAGGCTGCTCTTCAGAAGTATCAGTGTCTGTGTCCGTGCCCGTAGATGTGGTATCAGTATCAATGTGCACCCTTTGCTTGCTTTTAGCCTTACCACCAGCATAGGAGTGGTCGCCTGTCGCACTGCTGAGCAGCGCCGACAAGGCTTGAGCATGTGGCCACTGCCACCCTGTCTCTGTGCTTCCACTAGAAGCCGAAGCTTCGGATTTCCCTTTCTGCAGCTTCTTGCCATAGCCATGGCGCTTAGCAAAGCTCTCCAGCTACTTCTTGATCATGGTCGTAACGCAGCTGCCAATGCCTGGTGAACGGTCTGAGGAACCGTATTCCCACTGGCTTTGTTTACAGATGACTGAACCGAAGCGTCCAAAGCCTCCACCAGGTGATCCTCCATGACCGCCTCAGACTGTCCTTCATAAACCTCCTCCTCATCCTCATTAGGGTACCTCACCCAATCTTCCATGGCCCACACGAGGGAGCAAGGTAAGTATTGCAAAAGCTGAAGAATATATAGCACTACTTACAAGGAGGAGTACGGGGGTTCAGCCCACTAGCACACAAAACACAGTGTCGGTTAATAAAGATCAACCCCCTCAGCAATTCTGTATTCAACAGGCCAGTGACCTATGCCAATCTAATAATGTATCCCAGGAGCGTGTGCTCACTCCAAATGGCAGAGATTATGCAGCCAACTAGGCGATCTTACTAGGAAATGGTCAATCCAAGGAAAAATGCGTGCAGGCAGAGATTTGGAATTCGCGCTGGTGTGCGCTGCCCAAATCGCACCCAAAATCCGCCCAAAGGCAGCCCAGTTGCGCGCGCCTGGGGAGTGCACATCGGCCGAGAGCCACTCGGCAAAGACAGCGTGTGAGGGCGATGAGGGAGGCCCAGACGCTGGCGCTATGAGTGCCACTACGGGGAAAGAAGCCGAGGAACAACAGGCTCGTGAACCTCGGAGCCAGACAGGTCAATGACAGCTCCACTCTAGTGCGAGTCGCGCGCTTGTAACAAGTAACAACGGAGTTATAGACACGTGAAAAGCGTTAATCTTTGAGGCAACACCGGCGGGGAAAAAACATCCCGTACCATAAGACCAATCAGCCCAATTGGTGTCTTGCGCCTGAGTAGAGCTACAGTGAATCCTTAAATAACCACAACAAAACGATATCACCTGAGCATATAAAGGTAACGATCTCTCATTAACATGTAAAACAGTAGCGAAAGCCCATTAGCATGTATAACAGTAAGGATATCACATTAGCATGTAAGCCAGATAAGGGGAGGGGGACTTAACTCTTGCTGTGAGCAGCAAAGAAAGAGGATTATGCGACTGTGCAGACGGCTCTTATGGGCTGTGGAGGTGTGGCTTATGAGTAAGCATCATGGGCAATGTAGTTAATTTAAACTAATTGTATGTTGTTATTGGCTGCTGTGATTTTGCAGTAAAGAATAGAGAAGCATAATCTGAAGCCTCCGGTCCTGTAATAGAATCCACAGGTAAAGCTCTGTTTAAAGGCGCTCTGTCCGAGAGCCCCGCTGTCGGCAGGGTCCTCGTGACTGGAGAGTCTAGGTGCCAAATGGGTGTCTGGCTTTGACAAAGAAAGTACCTAATTGAGCCCTTGGAGCAGCTTTTGGGTAATATTCCAGCCAATTTTATGTTAACGCCGATTCTATTTGCCCGTAGTGTGTGACTATAAACCACCCCCCACCTGGAACCGTGATGTAAGGGTCATATACATTGAAAGTAAGCCTTTTCTCCATCTTTTGATGCAAAGTTGCCATCTTTACTTCTAACATCACAAGCTTCACCACGCTTGTTTTAGTTGAACTCTTTCAACCTATTGTTTTTAATAGTCAAGTTCACCGCCTATTTAGTAATTTA
The DNA here is from genome assembly GCF_964263255.1 of Lissotriton vulgaris. Taxonomy (NCBI): domain Eukaryota; kingdom Metazoa; phylum Chordata; class Amphibia; order Caudata; family Salamandridae; genus Lissotriton; species Lissotriton vulgaris. The sequence goes on from NW_028243607.1 coordinate 388,069, forward strand.
TGAATACATATATCGACTGGTAATGCCCGCATCAGTGCGCAGAAGCAAATAGCGCGCAATTACCACAAACTAGGGGTACTAATATTACACCTTTAGTGTAATAACTGATTTGCACTATTTTTGACACAAATAACGGAGGCACAGCATTTATGGGCCATTATCATGATTACTTATGAGTTGTGGTTCGACATGGCAACACCATTACCAGCATGAGCTCAACCCTCGGGAATAGTATAATTTGCAGCATGAGCCTGGTCAATCTTTGGGCAACACATGTGGGTACAAAAGTTAATGTTCATATGTTTTATCTGTGTCACTGTCTGGTTTGTTTTACATATTGATCTGCCTTCTATCAATGTTCTGAGGATGCTACGAGAACCGTAAGTTATACGGTACCTCTGTGTTCTGCTTCAGGTTAGGGTGCGCCTTGGCGTGCGAATACCGCCGTTTCAGTTTGGTCCTGACGAAAGCCTCGCGATTGGCCCAAGGAGGCTGAAACATGTAGACCATTTTTGTTTTATCATAGGATGTAACTAGCCAATTTATCTAGTTCACAACATCCACTACACTGCTTTTATTCTTTACCTTATTCCCCCATAATTAAACTATTATTTGGGGGAATAAAGGAAATTTTAATACACAAAATCTTTTCTGCACTATCACTGTTTCACACTCCAAAAACCAGCTCCGCTGTAACCAGGCGTTGTAGCACAACCATTTACCTGTATTCTAGTAGTCATCACCTGTATACTAGTAACACACCACAAGAGCGCAAACCTCCACTTGTATACTACTGACACACTATAGGAGCACAACCCTCTACCTATATACTAGGGGCATACCATAGGAGTATAACCCTCCATCTGTATACCAGTGACACATGCTGGAGCACAACCCTCTACCTGTATACTAGTGACACAACACAGAAGCACGATCCCCTACCTGTACACTAGTGATATTTATAGGAGCACAACCTTCTACCTGTATACTAGTGACATGTACAGGAGCTCAACCTCTGCCTGTATACAAGTGGCACACCATAGGAGCACTACCCATTACCTGTGTAGAATTGATACATCACAGGAGCATGACACAGCACATGAGCACAACTGTCTACTTGTATGCTAATGACACACCACGGGAGCACAAACCTCAACCTGTCTGCTAGTGACACAGCACAAGGGCACAACGCTCTACCTGTATAATAGTGACATATTACAGGAGCACAGCCATCTACCTGCTTACTAGTGGAACAGCACAGCAGCACAACCTTCAACTTGTATACTATTGACACACCACAGGAGGACAATCCTCCGCCTATATACTAGTGACACATTACAGGAGTGCTACCCTCCACCGGAAAACTAGTGAAACATCACAGGAGTGTGAACCTCCAACTGTATACTAGTGAAACATCACAGGAACTGTTTCTGTGCTGTGTCAGTAGTAAAGAGGTAGGAGGATGTTCTCCTGTGCTGTCACTAGTTTACAATTAGAGGGTTGTTCTCCTATTAAGCCTCACTAGTATACTGCTAGAGGGGTGTGCTCCTGTGATGTGTCACTACTATAAGGATAGAGGCGTGAGCTCCTGTGCTGCCTCACTAACATACAGGTACAGGGTTGCGATCCCGTGCTGTGCCACTACTATACAGGTAGAGGGTTTTGCTCTGTATTTGTCACTTGTATACAGGTCGACAGTTGTGACCATGCGATGTGCCACTAGTATACAGGTTGAGGGTGGTGCTCCAGTGATGTGTCACATGTATACAGGCAGAGGGTTGAGATCCTGTGATGTTTCCATACTAAACAGGTAGAGGGTTGTGCCTCTGTGGTGTGTCACTAGTATACAGGCAGAGGGTTGTGCTCTTGTGCTGTGCCACTATTATACAGGTAGAGGGTTGTGTTCCTGTGGTGTGCCACTAGTATACAGGCAGAGGGTTGAGCTCTTGTGATGTTTCCATACTAAACAGGTAGAGGGTTGCGCCTTTGTGGCGTGTCACTAGTATAGAGGTAGAAGGTTGTTCTTCTCTGCTGTCACTAGTATACAGTTAGAGGTTTGTACTCCTGTGGTGTCTCACTATTATATGGGTAAAGGAGTGTGCTCCTCCGCTGTGTCAGCAATATACTGGTACAGGGTTGCGCTCCTCTGCTGTGTCACTAATATACAGGTAGAGGGTTGTGCTCACGCATGTCTTACTAGTATACAGGTAGAGAATTGTGCTCTTGTGCTGTGTCACTAATATATAGGCAGAGGGTTGAGCTCCTGCATGTGCTCGTAGAATTGTCACTAGTATACAGTTAAAGGGGTGTGCTCCTGTGGTGTGTCACTAATATACAGGTCGAGCGTTGTGCTCCTGTGGTGTGCCACTAGTATACAGGTAGAGCGTTGTGCTTCTGTGCTGTCACTGTCTGTATACCAGTGGCATACCACAGGAGCACAACCCTCTAACTGCATACAAGAGACACAGTACTTGAGCACAACTGTCTACCTATACACCTGTGACACAGCACACCAGCACAATCCACAACCTGTATTCTAGTGACACAGTACAGCAGCACACTCTACCTGTATACTGGTATCATAACACTCTTACCTGTGTACTATTGACACAGCCCAAGAGCACAGGCCCCTATCTGTAAACTAGTGACGCATACAGGAACTCAACCCTCTACCAATATTCTAGTGCCAGAACACAGAAGCACAATCCTCCACCTGTATCCTAGTGGCATGCCACTGGAGCACAACACATCACAGGAGCACAGCCCTTTAACAATACACTAGTGGCACATGCAGGACACAACCCTCTACTAATATACTAGTGACATAGCACAAGAGCACAACCCTCCTCTACCTGTATACTAGTGAAACACCACAGGAACATAATCCTCTACCTGTATACTAGTGACACATAGAGAAGCACAACCCTCCACCTGTATACTAGTGACACATCACAGGAGGGCATCTCTCCGCCTATATACTGATGACACAGCACAGGGTAGCAACCCTGCATCTGTATACTGCTGACACAGCACAGGAGCACAGACCTCTACCTGTATACTAATGGCACACCATGGGAGATCAGTCCTCCACCTGTCTACTAGTGACACTGCACAGGAGCACAGCCCCTCTACCTGTATATTAGCAACCTTGCACAGAAGCTCAACCTTCTATCTGTATACTAGTGATATATCACAGGAGCACAGCTCTCTACTTGTGAACCAGTAACACTGCACAGGAGCTCAACCCACTACAGGTATTCTAGTGGTACATCACAGGACCACAGCCTGTACCTCAGTGGTTCCCAACATTTTCTATACCCCGCACCCCTAGGAAATGTTTGTTTAATGTTCGCACCCCCTGCATCTATTCTCTTCGGATTTCTATCATGCATACAGTGCATAATTTCCCTCGTTGTCGCACCACCGGACATGCCATCTCGCATACCCTGGGGTGCATGTGCTCCAGGATTGGAACCCCTGTTATACCTGTACAGCAGTGATCCACCCTCCACCTGTATACTAGTGACAGTGCAGGAGAAGAACCCTCTTCTTGTATAATAGTGACACAGAAGCATAACCCTTTGCCTGTATCCTAGTGGCCCTCCACAGGAGCACGTGAAATCTCCAATGGGGTTAACCCAGTATCCCTAAGAACCTGGGCAGTTAATCAATATTATAACAATTGGTTCCTTCGGGTGTACCACATTTCTTTTTACTTACTCATAATTATATGTAGTATATGAAGTAAAGTAAAGATCAGAATCCAACACCAATCATGTATTTATGCACTATTTTATGAATTATAGTCATTCATAAATACTCTTTGTAAATTTCAAGATAGGCTGTACAATAAGTGATAAAAAGAGCAAATTTGTGACATTTAGTGCTCAGTGCTGGCGGCGCAAAGGTGAACAAAGGACTTTACAATAAATATATACAAGAAAATGTACAGTAATTCAACTTTGCTCTGCACAGTCTCAAATATACCACTGTATACTACATTTGTCAGTTTTCGGACGCCGGTGTATGTAACGGAGTTGGGACCACGTTAGGAAGGAAGAGGTTTCTCCTCCAGCGTTCGACACAGAGTTAAGAAATACCTCCTGAGTGAAGTGGAATTCTCTGGCTCTGCAATTCGTATTGTGAAGCATGACTGGGTACAAGATTAATCCCAATACCCAGTTAGGATAAAAGTGGGCACAGCACAACAATAAGAATAACCGTCGGGGGAGCACTCCACGCACCACCGACAGACGCACGCAGTTCAAGCTGTTCAAGCCGTACCTCCAACACAGTTGGGGTCACCTAAAGGCTGTTCCTTTCCCTCCCAGTCCTGATGAAGACCCGTGTTTGACGCCACAGGTGCGCATGTAGAGGGTCGAAACGTCGACGCATAGTTGGATCTGTCTTATCAATACCCTGTGCCGAAAACTGACAAATGTAGTATACAGTGGTATATTTGAGACTGTGCAGACCAAAGTTGAATTACTGTACATTTTCTTGTATATATTTATTGTATAGTCCTTTGTTCACCTTTGCGCCGCCAGCACTGAGCACTAAATGTCACAAATTTGCACTTTTTATCACTTATTGAAATTTACAAAGAGTATTTGTGAATGAGTATAATTCATAAAATAGTGCATAAATACATGATTGGTGTTGGATTCTGATCTTTACTTTACTTTATATACTACATATAATTATGAGTAAGTAAAAAGAAATGTGGTACACCCGAAGGCTCCACAGGAGCACAACGCATCACAGGAGCACAACCCAATAACTGTATACTAGTGGCACATCACAGGAGCTCAATGCTCTACCTGTATACTAGTGGCACACCACAGCAGCACAACCCTCTACCTCGAAACTAGGGACACTCTCTACCAGGAGTGTGGACCAAACTGACTCCACAGAATTTCAGAGTCCAGTCCTTCTTGGTGATGGCAGAGACACACACTTCTCCACTGCTGAAACACTCCGATTCTTGCTGGAGTGAGACATACCTCACCAGGCTCCTGCTCTAAGCACAGTGTAACATACCTCATTCGATAACACACAGGTTCCTGCTCTAAGCCACAGTGTGACATACCTCACCTGATAACACACAGGCTCCTGCTCTGAGCCACAGTGTGACATACCTCACCTGATAATACACAGGCTCCTGCTCTAAGCCACAGTGTGACATACCTCACCTGATAACACACATGCTCCTGCTCTGAGCCACAGTGTGACATACCTCACCTGATAACACACAGGCTCCTGCTCTAAGCCACAGTGTGACATACCTCACCTGATAACACACAGGCTCCTGCTCTAAGCCACAGTGTGACATACCTCACCCGATAACACACAGGCTCCTGCTCTAAGCCACAGTGTGACATACCTCACCTGATAACACACAGGCTCCTGCTGTGAGCCACAGTGTGACATACCTCACCTGATAACACCCAGGCTCCTGCTCTAAGCTACGGTGTGACATAACTCACCTGATAACACACAGGCTCCTACTTTAAGCCACAGTATGACATACCTCACCTGACAACACACAGGCTCCTGATCTAAGCTACAGTGTGACATACCTCAACTGATAACACACAGGCTCCTGCTCTAAGCCACAGTGTGACATACCTCACCTGATAGCACACAGGCTCCCGATCTAAGCTACAGTATGACATACCTCAACTGATAACACACAGGCTCCTGCTCTAAGCCACAGTATGACATACCTCACCTGATAACACACAGGCTCCTGCTCTAAGCCACAGTGTGACATACCTCACCTGATAACACCCAGGCTCCTGCTCTAAGCTACGGTGTGACATACCTCACCTGATAACACACAGGCTCCTACTTTAAGCCACAGTATGACATACCTCACCTGATAACACACAGGCTCCTGCTCTAAGCTACGGTGTGACATACCTCACCTGATAACACACAGGCTCCTGATCTAACCCACAGTGTGACATACCTCATCTGATAACAAACAGGCTTCTGCTCCAAGCTACGATGTGACTTACCTCACCTGATAACACACAGGCTCCTGCTCTAAGCCACAGTGTGACATACCTCATCTGATAACAAACAGGCTTCTGCTCCAAGCTACGATGTGACTTACCTCACCTGATAACACACAGGCTCCTGCTCTAAGCCACAGTGTGACATACCTCACCTGATAACACACAGGCTCCTGCTCTAAGCCACAGTGTGACATACCTCACCTGATAACACCCAGGCTCCTGCTCTAAGCCACAGTGTGACATACCTCACCTGATAACACCCAGGCTCCTGCTCTAAGCTACGGTGTGACATACCTCACCTGATAACACACAGGCTCCTGCTCTAAGCCACAGTGTGACATACCTCACCTGATAACACACAGGCTCCTACTTTAAGCCACAGTATGACATACCTCACCTGATAACACACAGGCTCCTGCTCTAAGCTACGGTGTGACATACCTCACCTGATAACACACAGGCTCCTGCTCTAAGCCACAGTGTGACATACCTCACCTGATAACACACAGGCTCCCGATCTAAGCTACAGTGTGACATACCTCACCTGATATCACACAGGCTCCTGCTGTAGACCACAGTGTGACATACCTCAAATGATAACACCCAGGCTCCTGCTCTAAGCCACAGTGTGACATACCTCAACTGATAACACACAGGCTCCTGCTCTAAGCCACAGTGTGACATACCTCAACTGATAACACACAGGCTCCTGCTTTAAGCCACAGTGTGACATACCTCACCCGATAACACACAGGCTCCTGCTCTAAGGGACAGTGTGACATACCTCACCTGAATACACACAGGCTCCTGCTCCAAGCTACGATGTGACTTACCACACCTGATAACAAACAGGCTCCTGATCTAACCCACAGTGTGACATACCTCATCTGATAACAAACAGGCTTCTGCTCCAAGCTACGATGTGACTTACCTCACCTGATAACACACAGGCTCCTGATCTAAGCCACAGTGTGACATACCTCATCTGATAACAAACAGGCTTCTGCTCCAAGCTACGATGTGACTTACCTCACCTGATAACACACAGGCTCCTGCTCTAAGCCACAGTGTGACATACCTCACCTGATAACACACAGGCTCCTGCTCTAAGCCACATACCTCACCTGATAACACACAGGCTCCTGCTCCAAGCTACAGTGTGACATACCTCACCTGATAACACACAGGTTCCTGCTGTGAGCCACAGTGTGACATTCCTCACCTGACAACACACAGGCTCCTGATCTAACCCATAGTGTGACATACCTCACCTGATAACACACAGGCTCCTGCTCTAAGCCGCAGTGTGAGATACCTCACCTGATAACACACAGGCTCCTGCTCTAAGCCACAGTGTGACATACCTCTCCTGATAACACACAGGGTCCTGCTCTAAGGTACAGTGACGCATACGTCACCTGTTAACACACAGGCTCCTGATCTAAGCCACAGTGTGACATACCGCACCTGATAACACACAGGCTCCTGATCTAAGCCACAGTGTGACATACCGCACCTGATAACACACAGGCTCCTGCTCTAAGCCACAGTGTGACGCACCTCATCTGATAACACACAGGCTCCTGCTCTAAGCTACAGTGTGACATACGTCACCTGTACCTCACCTGATAACACACAGGCTCCTGCTCTAAGCTACAGTATGACATACCGTACCTGATAACACACAGTATGACTTACCCCACCTGATAACACACAGGCTCCTGCTCTAAGCCACAGTGCGACATACCTCACCTGATAACACACAGGTTCCTGCTGTGAGCCACAGTGTGACATACCTCAACTGATAACACACAGGCTCCTGCTTTAAGCCACAGTGTGACATACCTCACCCGATAACACACAGGCTCCTGCTCTAAGGGACAGTGTGACATACCTCACCTGAATACACACAGGCTCCTGCTCCAAGCTACGATGTGACTTACCACACCTGATAACAAACAGGCTCCTGATCTAACCCACAGTGTGACATACCTCATCTGATAACAAACAGGCTTCTGCTCCAAGCTACGATGTGACTTACCTCACCTGATAACACACAGGCTCCTGATCTAAGCCACAGTGTGACATACCTCATCTGATAACAAACAGGCTTCTGCTCCAAGCTACGATGTGACTTACCTCACCTGATAACAAACAGGCTCCTGATCTAACCCACAGTGTGACATACCTCATCTGATAACAAACAGGCTTCTGCTCCAAGCTACGATGTGACTTACCTCACCTGATAACACACAGGCTCCTGCTCTAAGCCACAGTGTGACATACCTCACCTGATAACACACAGGCTCCTGCTCTAAGCCACAGTGTGACATACCTCACCTGATAACACACAGGCTCCTGCTCTAAGCCACAGTGTGAGATACCTCACCTGATAACACACAGGCTCCTGCTCTAAGCCATAATGTGACATACCTCACCTGACAACACACAGGCTCCTGATCTAACCCATAGTGTGACATACCTCACCTGATAACACACAAGCTCCTGCTCTAAGCTACGGTGTGACATACCTCACCTGATAACACACAGGCTCCGGCTCTAAGCTACAGTGTGACATACCTCACCTGATAACTCACAGCCTCCTTTCTTCGGATAGGACAAGATATCTAACCAACCTCCTCATCTATCTTCTGAAGGAATTTGTGAATTACCTGCAGTAACATTGACTTATCTAGTAATTCTCCATTCAATAACACAATACACATAATTTCTTTATGATTTTAAGCATGAAATTACCACATCTGTGATCCCCCCTCACTTTGAATGAGGGCCATAGTACAACACCCCCCTCAGCGTCTCCTTCTGGGGGAACACATCCAGTGTCCTGGCAGCACAGGTGCAGCCCGCACACCACTTACATCCTCTCTTCCATCCCAGGTGCTTCAACTTCCTGCCCCATCCCCCATTTACATTATCTTGTGTCAGTCACATTTACTCACACTTGACTTCAGACAGTCTCTCCGCTCAGCCTGTCCCTGGGTCTTTGTCTCTGCCTGCGGTGGGGTCTCTTCCTTGCACTCGCTCCATGGATCGAGCTTCTCTGCAGCTTTTCAAACTCTGACTTCTCTACAGTCTGTGAGGTGTCAGAGGAAAGGGGGAGGGAAGGCGTGTGAGAAGGACAGAAGATGGTAAAAGGGAAGGTAGTAAGAGGCTGCAGTTCAGAAATTAGGAGAAGCAAGTTAATGATCTGATTTTTGAAAGTTGCTTTTAACCAGTCCACCCTCCCCCTGAACTCCCACTCTAGGGACATGTGTAGAAAGCGTTTTAATATCTAACCAGCTTTTTCTTTGTTTATGACAGGACAAGTTAAGAACTGAGAAGAAGAAAATTGAATCAGAGTTTGAAAAACTGCAGCAGCTCCTGAAAGAAAATGAGCAAACACTGCACAGAAGACTGGAGGAGTTGGAGAAGAATATCACCATGGTAGAAAATGCAAATATCACCAAACTGTCCAATCAAATCACCTCTCTCAATGCGCTGATAACAGAGATAGAAAAGAAGTGTGAGGCGCCAGCTTGGGAACTCCTGAAGGTGAGAGTCAATCCATCAACTTGGATTTGAAGAGCACGGCTAATCATCCTTGAGGGTATCCAGGGGCTGTGTTCTTGCTTGGATCAGTTGAAAATACAAGTTTTGGGTCTTTTTCTGAATTCAGGGAGAGAGGATGATGTTCGGAGGTGCAGGGGGAGGTCTTTTCAGTACTTGTCGGTTAATTTAGGAGAAGGAGCATCCTAGCACTGCTGCTTTGGTGGAGAGTGAACGAGTAAGGCGAAGGACAGGTTTCTATAGGGTTGGTGGAAATTCAGGTGTTGGTTGATGTATGCTGGTCCTTGGTCATGGACGGCATTTTAGGCATATGTCGACATCTTGAATTGGCATCTTTTCATCATTTCTGAATGGAGAGCCTGTTGAGGTTCCTGAGGTGGAGGGGAATGTGATTCCTCCCAGGGAGGTCCAGGATAAGTCTGGCAGCTGAGTTTTGTATTGTCTGAAGTTTCTTCAATAGTTGGGTGGAGACTCCTGGGTAGAGCCCATTGCCGTAGTCCAGCCAGCTGTTTACTAGGGCTTGAGTGACGCTTTCCTGGTGGTGATGTGGAGCCATCTGAAGATCATTCACAGCATGCGGAGGGTGAGGAATCAGGCGACGGAGACAGCTGTGATCTGGTGTTTCATAGTGAGTTTGCGGTCCAGTTGATGCTGAGGTTGCGGTCATGGTCTGTTGGCGTGGGTGTAGGTCTGAGTTCGGAGGGCCATCAGGTGTTATTTCAAGGGGGGGTGTTGTTCCCAAAAATCAGCACTTCCGTCTTGTCCGTGTTGCATTTCAGGCAGTTGGTCTTCATCCTGTCGAAGACGCTCATCATGCAGTTTTGAAAGTTGGTCCCGGTGGGGGAGGGGTCTTCTGTGAGTGAGAGGATGAACTGGATGGCGTAGGATATGATGTTTAGGCCATGGGTTCAGACTATATCAGCCAATAAATGTGTTGAACAGTGGGGGGCTGATTGATCTGCCTTGAGGGAAGCCACAGAGGATGCTCTTGGGTTCCGAAGTGAAGGGTGGTTGGCAGATCTTTTGGGCTCGTCCTGTGAGGAAGGATGTGATCCATTTGAGTGTATCTCCCTGGCTCCCAATGTGGCAGAGTCTTTTGATGTGGGTGTGGTAGGATACGGTGTCACGCGCTACTGAGAGGTCAAGAGGGATCATGGCCGGTGTTTTCCCATGGTCGAGGATGTCGTAAGTTGCAGCGATCAGGGCAGTCTCGGTGCTGTGGTTGGCATAGAAACCGGTTTGGAAGGGGTCCAGCGGATTGTTGCCCTCCTGGTGTTTGGTGAGCTGGGGATTGATTTCCTTTTCAAGGACTTTGGCTGGGAAGGGGATCAGAGAGATGGGGCAATAGTTCTTGAGTTCTCTGTGGTCGGCGGGGGGTTTCTTGAATCCTGCTCTGACCTCTGCATGTTTCCATTGATCGGAAAAGGTGGCTGTGGTGATGATTGCGTTGAGAATGGAGGTGAGTTCGCAGCTGATTTCCTTGCTCCTGAGGTTGAAGTGGTAGTGGGGGCAGGGGTCCCTGGGTGCTCCATAGTAGATGGAGTTCATGATGGCTGTGGTGCTCTGTGTGGTGAGCAGTTTCCTTACGGTGGATATCTTGTTGTGGTAGTAAGCCTGGGCGTTGCAGAGTTCCTGGGAAGGGGAGATGGTGTTCTCTGTGTCTAAAGGGCAGGAGAAGTCTCTTGACAATGTTAAAGAGTTCCTTGCTGTGGTTGGAACTTGTTTCCATGCAGTCCATGAGGGCGCATCTTTCCCGCTATAGCAAGAAGCATCTCCAATGAGCTAGTGCCAGCATTTTACCATGGGGGACCTCTATGCCAACAATTGCCTCAAGTGTGCCAGTATTACTTAGTGGGTTCCCATTAAGGAAATAATTACACCCCAGCTTGCCAGAAGCAGTGGTTTTAACAGGTGCCTGTCATGTTAACATTTTCCTCTGGTATGCCAGAAGTGGAATTTTTACACAGGTCCCTTTATAAGTCACAAATTACCTTCAGTATGTTAGGGCCAATAGCAGATTAGCAAGAATAACATCACATTTTCACTCACATTTAATTACATTCACTCACTCACACTCGATCATTCATTCTCACTTGTACTCATTGATTCTCACTCACTCTAACACACTCTCACTCATTCTTACTCTAACTCTAACATACTCACTCATTCTCTCTCCTTCATTCACAATCACTCAAAATCTTACGCACTCATGCTTTTTCACTTGTGCGCTCACTCTTTTTGTCGCTCATTCTCACTCACTCATACTTACTGACCCTCAAGCTCACTTATTCTCACTCACTAACTTTTAGTGGCACTCACTCACTTACACACACTCATGCTCACACTTACAGACACACTCTCTCAAACACATACTCTCTTTCACACAGAAACACTCATCCAGCAGCACGCACACTGCATACATTTTTTTTACTTAAAACATCTGCCACTAGATCCGGGTGCCTCATTTTTTTATTACACTAATAATGAATGATAAGCTAGTATTCACTATTCGTGTAATAAAGAATTGGCTGAAAACGAAGGTGAAGCATGACTTACTTAAGGATAAGCTGTCTCTATCTTCTTGGCACTGATTTTGCTACCTCTGAAGCCAGGGGTCGCACAAGCAGTGCCAGGGGTCACAAGAGGCAAGCCAGGAGTCGCAGCTGCAACCCCTGTCAATCCCTAATGATATCCATGTATGTGACCATGTAGAGAACATCATGCAATGTGCCAAGTGACCCCATTCAGAATATTAGAATGTGCTGTGTTTTGCAAATCCATTCAGAATGACACGTGCTATGTCATTACCATTCAGAATATCATTGTCTGCTATGTCATGTGATATCATTCAGAATATCACATTCTGGGCCAGATGTACAACCATTCACTTTTGCGAATCGCAAATTGCGTTGAATTGGTGACAAAAGTGAATGTACAATAGTGTCTCAGTCACTGTTTGCGATTCCCAATGGGGTCGCAAATTGCATGCCTCATTAAAATTCATAGGGCAAGCACAGTTTGCGACCCCTTTGGTAATGGCTAGCACTCCCAGTGATGGTGGCCTGCTGGGGTCAGCAGACAACCATGTCTGTGACTGCTTTTAAAATAAAGCAGTTTTAAAAATAAATATGCAGCCTGTTTTCCTTAAAGGAAATCGAAATGCATTTAAAAAAGAAAAATGAAACTTTTCAGTTTAATTTTTTAAGGGCAGGTAGTGGTCCCTGGGACCACTGCCTGCTCTTAAAATATGTTTTTGCACACACTCACAAAGTTTTCAAGTGGTTTACCGCCTACTTAGAGTAGGTGTTAAACTGCAAGTGTTTTGCGGCCGCAAATGTAGTTGCAAAACAATAGTACATGGCATTGAGTCTCAGTATTAGAAAAGGACACCCCTTCCGAATAGCGAGATTCGCAAATGCTATTTTGTGAGTCAGTGACTCACAAAATAGCGTTTGTACATGCCTGGACCCTTTTTTGTGGTCGCAAACGGGCCGATCTCTTGTTTGCAAGCGCAAAAAAAGGGTTGTACATCTGGCCCCCTGTGCTTAGTCATGCGATACCACAGAATGTGCTGTGTCATGTGATCCAAGTCACTGTTTTCTAACAATAGATAGATAGAAGTGTTTGAACCCTAAAAATACTGCCATAACTTTAACATCCCCTAAGGAAACTGATTTTATTGTGTTTATTTCTCTGTTTTGCAGGATGTCAGAAGCACCCTAATCAGGTATGGTTGGTTTATTATTTTACTGTCAGTGTGTAAGAAGGAGGTCTTTCTGCTGTAGTGTGTAAATGCCCCTACTGAGCTCACACAAAGTGTTAGGAAACTTTCAGATCCTCATAAAATCACTTTGCATCCCCAAACAAAATATTAAGGCCTCGGAAAATACCTTTGATTCCCCTAAAGACTTAAGTCCTTGAAAAACTTCTTTGCATTATCAGGAAGCTCTCTTCGATTTGGTTCAACAAGCTTTATTCGGCATGTGTAGCAACCAAAACAGAAACAGATATACATGTACAAACAATTAGATCCAGTTACACAAATATATTCTAAATAATTAGTACATTAAGATCAGTTAAGAACGATTTACAAAAACATGATACTTTTCCTCGCATTAATCGATTTTAAAATAAATCTCGCAACATAAAAATAGATCTCGGGGTCTCTTAGTGCAATCAATAGGTTCATAGCAGCATTAGTAGCTCTTACAGTATATTTTTTAAACAGAGATTTATTTGACAGGAGGATTAACAACCCACCTTTCGCTCTACCTTCAGGGCAGGGTAATGCCGGTAAATCATAGGAGGTGAACCCTTCAAAATATACTTGGTCTGTACTCCAAGTTTCTTGCATACAGATAATATCATGTTTATTAAAATCTGCCCAACCAAGTGAATTCTTTTTATTTGCCAGTCCGGCTATATTCCAGGTAAGAATAATATAGCCATTTACTGGCAAATTCCCTATATTGGGTCACTTAGTGGTGGCACCTGTTGGGTGTCTTTAGAAAGCCCTCACCCACCAACCTAGTTGGTGGCATGCTTCATCATCGGGCCCACCCAGTGACACCTAGCGTGTCCCGGGTGTGCTTCGACGCCTGATTACAGCGGAGCAGGTATGTCACTGTGTGTGCGGTGAAAGGTGTTTTGGTATGTGAGGTTAAAACGGCTTGGCGGAGGTCCCTGGGGTGAGGATACTTTATTAAAAGGGCCTCCGTCAGCGGTTAAAAAATAAGGCTGTGGGACGTTAGAGGCGGGTTACGACCCCCTACGTCCTTAGAGTGTCAACATGTTTCAGCCAGTGCCTTATTACTAATCTGGCTTTCTTCAGGACAGTAAAATATGTGTAGGTTAAAATAGGGGTTGTGTGGTGTAGTCTATGTGTCTACACGCCCTAAAGTGTATATAACTGTGAGAGGGGGGATTCCCTTCTCAAGATCACCTGTACATTTAACATTGAAAGACAGGGACAAGACAAACATGGGAGAAAAGAGTCACTAGAAAGTATTGATCATCTGTTATGACAGCCGGCTAAATAGCGATTTAGTGCAGGCTATGAGCGGCTCAAGTGTAATGATACTGGTGGTACCATTATGTGGAATCGCACTAGAACTTCGAGAGTGAAGTGATTAAAACAGCGGTATAATATACTGCAGTAGTGAATTTGTGAAGAATTTTAGGCGCAAGGACCATGTCTTACGCAATTTTTGGCTTGCTTTTGCTCCAAGGTTATTGAAGTGGCAAGGGGTGGCCCTATTAGGGAGACAAAGGTAGGACCACTAGGGTTAGGAGACCTGTAGGAGAAAGTTTAGGTAGCGCTTACCTATTGTAGAGGTGTTCAGCATACTCACAGGATTTCTGGCCAGCATCAGCGTGGGACCTGTTGTGCCTCCTTCGCAGAACCGGTAGTGAATGGCTGCTGTTGCCGGTTTTTATACTGCCGGTAATTGTGTAAGTGAGGGCACCTGGAGGAAAGAGTAATGGTGGAAAGACTCGCATTTGCGGGTCGTTATCGCGCTCAGGTGTGTGCCCTTCGTATCGCGCTGGTGCGCGGTATAGTGTTTAGCCTTAGCGCATGCGCAGTCGGGGAGAGCGATCAGGCGCATGCGCGGCCGAGCAGTTGTTCGCGCATGCGCAGCAGCGTTAGGCCTGACACATGCGCGCATGGGCAGTTGTTCCTGCTCGTGCTTGAGAAAAACTCGCTTTTGCCCTGGATCCGGGTTCATAACGAGGGGGATTTTCGAGGCATAGTAATCAGCGCTTGGGGCACATGGTTGTTCTCTAGTGCAGGGCTAACAGAAGCCCAATATCTCCTGGTTGTGCCCAGCTGGGGTTAAAGCAATGATCAAAGGGGCACTGGAATGTGCATAATAAGTCAATGATCATGGGGGCAATGTGAGATATTGATGAGACTGGGGTGCTCAACTGTATTTTGGTTCAGGTTGGGGGCGCACAGGGCCGGGCAGTGTAGTGGCCATCACAGGGTCAGGGAATTCCAAGGGATGGCATCATTTAACCCATCTGTTGCTGTAGACAGGCGGTATATCCATCTTTGTTCTTTGTTTAGCAGTTTTTTGTCATTGTTGATCGGGCTGACAGGTATTTGCTCAATGACTGTCCAAGTGAAGTCATGGGGGTGTGACAGTGGGTGATAAAGTGGTTTGTCAATTTGCTTATGTTCTTTTTGCAGCGCATCGTGCTACGATGCTCCGTTATCCTTGTCCTCACTTTGCGTGTGGTCATGCCCACATATCTGAGGCCACATGTGCAGGTTAGTAAGTAGATCACATTCTGTGAATTACAATTAGTGTGGCTCCTTTGGGACCATATTTTGTTCGGTTCCAGGTTCAGGGTTTTGGTGTGGGATGTCAGGTGACAGACACTGCAGTCGTTGCATGGGTAATGTCCGGTTACTTTGGGCATCCGCCATGCATTGAGGATGGTGTTATCGGGTTTTGGTGGTGGTTTTGGTCTGGTACTGACGAGTTGGTCTCGGAGATTATGGCATCTTTTGTAGGCAAACCTGGGGCGTTCCCAATTCCTTTGCCCTGAATTGATGATTCTCCAGTGTTTCTTTATTATTTTTGCCACTTCGTTGGAGGCAGTGTTGAAAGTAGTCACACATGTTGTGGGTTGTGTGTCGCTCTCTTTGGTGACGTCTTCGAGTAGTGCGTCACGGGTCTGGTTTCTGGCCCTCTTCTGGGTTTTCTTGATGATCGCCTTTGGGTAACCGCGGTTTTCTAGTTTGCTGGCTAGGTCCGCTGATTGTGATTTATAATCGTTTACATCCGAGCAGTTCCTTCTAATACGGAGGAACTGGCCAAAGGGTACGTTTTCTTTTAGCGGTCGGGGGTGGAAGCTGGTGAAGTGCAGCAATGAGTTTCTAGCCGTGGGTTTATGGTAGGTTGTGGTTGTCAAGGTTCCGCCTTTTGCTGTTATTTCCAGGACTAGAAAAGGGAGTTGCTGGTTGCTGGCTGTGCAGGTGAACTTGAGGTATGGGTCTCTGTTATTAAGCCATTGCAGGAAGTCGTCCAGTTCAGGTCGTGAGCCATCCCAGATGACTAGTATGTCATCGATATATCGATGCCATTTTAGTATATGGTCCCTGAATGGGTTGGCTTCCACATTAATGTGGGTACTTTCGAAGTGGTGGACGTATAGTCCAGCTACACTCGGCGCGAAAACACTGCCCATTGAGGTTCCATTGGTTTGTAGGTAGAAGGTGCTAGACCTGGAAATAACAGCAAAAGGCGGAACCTTGACAACCACAACCTACCATAAACCCACGGCTAGAAACTCATTGCTGCACTTCACCAGCTTCCACCCCCGACCGCTAAAAGAAAACTTACCCTTTGGCCAGTTCCTCCGTATTAGAAGGAACTGCTCGGATGTAAACGATTATAAATCACAATCAGCGGACCTAGCCAGCAAACTAGAAAACCGCGGTTACCCAAAGGCGATCATCAAGAAAACCCAGAAGAGGGCCAGAAACCAGAACCGTGACGCACTACTCGAAGACGTCACCAAAGAGAGCGACACACAACCCACAACATGTGTGACTACTTTCAACACTGCCTCCAACGAAGTGGCAAAAATAATAAAGAAACACTGGAGAATCATCAATTCAGGGCAAAGGAATTGGGAACGCCCCAGGTTTGCCTACAAAAGATGCCATAATCTCCGAGACTAACTCGTCAGTACCAGACCAAAACCACCACCAAAACCCGATAACACCATCCTCAATGCATGGGGGATGCCCAAAGTAACCGGACATTACCCATGCAACGACTGCAGTGTCTGTCACCTGACATCCCACACCAAAACCCTGAACCTGGAACCGAACAAAATATGGTCCCAAAGGAGCCACACTAATTGTAATTCACAGAATGTGATCTACTTACTAACCTGCACATGTGGCCTCAGATATGTGGGCATGACCACACGCAAAGTGAGGACAAGGATAACGGAGCATCGTAGCACGATGCGCTGTAAAAAGAACATAAGCAAATTGACAAACCACTTTATCACCCACTGTCACACCCCCAATGACTTCACTTGGACAGTCATTGAGCAAATACCTGTCAGCCCGATCAACAATGACAAAAAACTGCTAAACAAAGAACAAAGATGGATATACCGCCTGTCTACAGCAACAGATGGGTTAAATGATGCCATCCCTTGGAATTCCCTGACCCTGTGATGGCCACTACACTGCCCGGCCCTGTGCGCCCCCAACCTGAACCAAAATACAGTTGAGCACCCCAGTCTCATCAATATCTCACATTGCCCCCATGATCATTGACTTATTATGCACATTCCAGTGCCCCTTTGATCATTGCTTTAACCCCAGCTGGGCACAACCAGGAGATATTGGGCTTCTGTTAGCCCTGCACTAGAGAACAACCATGTGCCCCAAGCGCTGATTACTATGCCTCGAAAATCGCCCTCGTTATGAACCCGGATCCAGGGCAAAAGCGAGTTTTTCTCAAGCACGAGCAGGAACAACTGCCCATGCGCGCATGTGTCAGGCCTAACGCTGCTGCGCATGCGCGAACAACTGCTCGGCCGCGCATGCGCCTGATCACTCTCCCCGACTGCGCATGCGCTAAGGCTAAACACTATACCGCGCACCAGCGCGATACGAAGGGCACACACCTGAGCGCGATAACGACCCGCAAATGCGAGTCTTTCCACCATTACTCTTTCCTCCAGGTGCCCTCACTTACACAATTACCGGCAGTATAAAAACCGGCAACAGCAGCCATTCACTACCGGTTCTGCGAAGGAGGCACAACAGGTCCCACGCTGATGCTGGCCAGAAATCCTGTGAGTATGCTGAACACCTCTACAATAGGTAAGCGCTACCTAAACTTTCTCCTACAGGTCTCCTAACCCTAGTGGTCCTACCTTTGTCTCCCTAATAGGGCCACCCCTTGCCACTTCAATAACCTTGGAGCAAAAGCAAGCCAAAAATAGCGTAAGACATGGTCCTTGCGCCTAAAATTCTTCACAAATTCACTACTGCAGTATATTATACCGCTGTTTTAATCACTTCACTCTCGAAGTTCTAGTGCGATTCCACATAATGGTACCACCAGTATCATTACACTTGAGCCGCTCATAGCCTGCACTAAATCGCTATTTAGCCGGCTGTCATAACAGATGATCAATACTTTCTAGTGACTCTTTTCTCCCATGTTTGTCTTGTCCCTGTCTTTCAATGTTAAATGTACAGGTGATCTTGAGAAGGGAATCCCCCCTCTCACAGTTATATACACTTTAGGGCGTGTAGACACATAGACTACACCACACAACCCCTATTTTAACCTACACATATTTTACTGTCCTGAAGAAAGCCAGATTAGTAATAAGGCACTGGCTGAAACATGTTGACACTCTAAGGACGTAGGGGGTCGTAACCCGCCTCTAACGTCCCACAGCCTTATTTTTTAACCGCTGACGGAGGCCCTTTTAATAAAGTATCCTCACCCCAGGGACCTCCGCCAAGCCGTTTTAACCTCACATACCAAAACATCTTTCACCGCACACACAGTGACATACCTGCTCCGCTGTAATCAGGCGTCGAAGCACACCCGGGACACGCTAGGTGTCACTGGGTGGGCCCGATGATGAAGCATGCCACCAACTAGGTTGGTGGGTGAGGGCTTTCTAAAGACACCCAACAGGTGCCACCACTAATTGGCAAAACAATACTGAGTTGCTATGACAATAACAATATTAATGTCATACTAACCCCATCTCTAGCTAGTCTCTTTTTGATTTACTGACATATAAACCGGGGATCTGGACTAGCTTTCTGGTCCTCTCTCTCCCTCTTGATTCTCGCGCAAATTCCCTATATTGTCATCAAGGTATTCACATATACTAACATCGTTTCGCTAATAAGTGGGTGCGACCGCTGAGCCTTCACCAGGCGAGGTCGCCCCCACTCCGCTACTCCTGCTCGCTGCCTGCCTGAGCCCCCTGCTCTGCTGCCTCGCTGCTGACTTGCCTCGCCTGCTGCCTTCTGAGTCTTTCCCCCCTCCTGCTGCCTCGTTAGTGCCTTCATCGTTTTCATTCTCCTTTTTCCCCTCTGCCACTACACTCGTTTGTTTCCCTTCATTTTCTTCCTGTTTGCCCTCTGTGTACCCCTTTCCCCCCTCTGCTGCCCTCCCCCTTCCCTGTGTCTCCTCCCGTCCGCCGGACGACCCAGCCGCCGCTGAGCCGCCCTCGGACCTCCTTCCCGCCACAGACCTCCGACCCCCTCCTGCCCATTGGCCGCCCCGCTCTCGCCACCCAGCTGACCCGCCCTCCCGGCTCCTCACTTATGACTCCCCCAGAGCGACCGCTCAGCGGACGCGCGCAGCGAGAGCGCCGAAGGTGCGCCAAAGGTAAGCCCGTCTGCGCCCGTCCGCGCCTGGACCGCGCCTAGTGCCAGGACCCCTGGCTCCCGCAGACACCAGCCCACCCGCCGGACCTACGACGCCGCCGAACTCTACGCACTCAACGTCGGTCGAAGCCCGGACTGCTATCGAGCCACCCCGAGACGCACCCACGGTCCCTTCTGCTGCCACTCCTGTGAGTTCACCTGCATCCAGACCAGCACTACACCAGCTCCGACCAAGCCAAGCACCAGCAGCAACCACCTCAAGTGCATCCTGCTCAACACCCGCTCCGTCCACAGACACGCCGTCCAACTCTGGAACCTGATCGACACCACATCTCCAGACGTCGCCTTCCTCACGGAAACCTGGATGAACGCCTCCTCAGCGCCCGACATCGCCATCGCCATCCCGGACGGCTACAATATCATCCGGAGGGACCGCGTCAACCAGACAGGAGAAGGCATCGCCATCATCCACAGGAACACCATCCGCATCACGACCAACACCGACGACACCCTCGCACCCGCTGAACACCTGCACTTCCAGATCCATATCAACCCCAAGACCACCCTCAGAGGCACCCTCATCTACAGACCCCCGGGACCACGCACACAATTCAGCGAAGACATCGCCGACCTCATCAGCCCGCACGCCCTCCTCTCCGCTGACTACATCCTCCTCGGGGACCTCAACTTCCACCTGGAGAACAACAACGACCGCAACACCACCACCCTGCTGGACAACCTCGCCACCCTCGGTCTCAAGCAGCTGGTGACCACCCCCACCCACTACGCCGGACACACACTCGACCCCGTCTTCTCATCCAGCAAGGATATCACCTTCAGCCACGCCACCGGACTCCACTGGACGGACCACAGCTGCGTCCACTTCAGCTTCAGAAGGACCACGATCCACCACCACCAGCAACAGGTCGCACGCAGAAGCTGGAACAAGATCACGGCCGACCAGCTCGCGACCTCCCTGAGCATGAACCCTCCCACCAGCGCAACGAACCCAAGCCAGGCCGCCACCAACCTCGCGAAGTGGATCAGCAACTGCGCAGACGACCTCGCCCCGCTGAAGACCCCGCCTAGAAGTCCCGGTAAGCAAGAAAGCCCCATGGTTCACCGACGAACTCAAGAGCTCCAAGAAGATCTGCCGAGCCCTCGAGAGAACCTGGCGCAGAGACCCAACACCTAACAACATGACTGCCCTCAAGCTCGCCACCCGAAAACACCACCAATTGATCCACGCCACCAAGAAAACTGCATTCAAGGAACGACTGGACAGCAACGCACACAACAGCAAGGAACTCTTCAACATCGTTAAAGAGCTCTCCAACCCCAACGCCGGAAACAACGACATCACCCCTTCGCAAGACCTCTGCAACTCCCTCGCCTCCTACTTCCACAACAAGATCGCGGACATACACAACAGCTTCAGCACCCAACCAACGCACGCCGCGACTGAACCACCGCCCCCCACCACCACCCTCCGCGCCTGGACCCCGATCAGCACCGAAGACACCATCCGCACAATGAACTCCATCCACTCCGGATCTCCGACCGACCCCTGCCCTCACCACGTCTTCAACAAGGCCGACGCTGTCATCGCACCCCACCTGCGGGACATCATCAACACCTCCTTCGACACCGCTACCTTCCCGGAGAGCTGGAAGCGCGCCGAACTCAGCGCTCTACTAAAGAAGCCATCAGCCGACCCCACCGACCTCAAGAACTACCGTCCCATTTCGCTGCTCCCGTTCCCTGCAAAAGTCATCGAGAAGACCGTCAACAAGCAGCTGGCCGCCTTCCTCGAGACGAACGGATCCCTCGACCTCTCGCAGTTTCGGCTTCCGGGCCAACCACAGCACCGAGACCGCCCTGATCGCAGCCACCGATGACATCCGAGCCCTGCTCGACAACGGAGAAACAGCGGCCCTCATCCTCCTGGACCTCTCCGCGGCCTTCAACACTGTCTGCCACCGCACCCTAGTGCAGCGCCTCAGCAGCATCGGACTCCAGGAGAAGGCACTGGAATGGATCACCTTGTTCCTCGCCGGAAGGACACAGAGAGTCCGCCTCCCCCCCCGTTCAGATCAGAAGCTACCGAAGTCATCTGCGGCGTTCCTCAAGGCTCCTCGCTCAGCCCAACCCTCTTCAACGTCTACATGAGCCCCCTCGCAGCCATCGCTCGCCAACACAACCTCAACATCATCTCCTACGCCGACGACACCCAGCTGATCCTCTCCCTCACCAACGACCCCGCCACCGCCAGAGCCAACCTACACGAAGGGATGACAGACGTAGCCAAGTGGATGATGAACAGCCGCCTGAAACTGAACTCGGACAAGACGGAAGTCCTCATCCTGGGATCTTCACCCTCCGCCTGGGACGACTCCTGGTGGCCCCCCGCCCTTGGCAGCGCACCCAAACCAACAGACCACGCACGCAACCTGGGCTTCATCCTGGACTCCTCCCTCTCCATGACCAGACAAGTCAACGCCGTCTCCTCGTCGTGCTTCAACATCCTGCGCATGCTACGTAAGATCTTCCGGTGGATCCCCACCGAGACCAGGAAGACAGTCACCCAGGCCCTCGTCACCAGCCGTCTGGACTACGGCAACTCCCTCTACGCCGGTACCACTGCCAAACTCCAAAAGAGACTCCAGCGGATCCAGAACGCCTCAGCACGACTCATCCTGGACATCCCCCGTCGCAGCCACATCTCCGGACACCTGAGAGATCTGCACTGGCTCCCGGTCAACAAAAGAATCACCTTCCGCCACCTCACCCACGCACACAAAGCCCTACACAACCAAGGCCCAGGATACCTCAACAGCCGCCTCAACTTCTACGCTCCCACACGCCAGCTTCGATCGACCGGCCACGCCCTCGCCGCCGTCCCCCGCATCCGAAGAGCCACAACAGGAGGAAGGTCCTTCTCCTACCTGGCCGCCAAGACTTGGAACTCCCTCCCGACCCACCTCCGCCTGACCCAGGACCACCTTGCCTTCAGGAAGCAGCTCAAGACCTGGCTGTTAGAGCAGTAGTGGACCCCCCCTCCCCTAGCGCCTTGAGACCCTCCAGGTGAGTAGTGCGCTATATAAATGAATTTGATTTGATTTGATTTGATTTGCATTACAGGTGAATTTATAACATTTACTGGCAGATTCCCTGCATAATCATCAGGGTATTCACATAAATAGAGATCCTCCTCACTGATAAATGGGTGTATTACAGATGGATTTGTAACATTTGGGTGGGAATTAGGCATAGTTAATAATAGCTTAACCGCATTAAATATACTGACTCCTGTCACCTCTTCTTCCATCAACCCATCTCCATCGTGTGTAACTCCATACTGGATAGACAGACAATACTATGCCAATCGTTTTCTGGGAATGTACTAAGGGCTTGGAATCTATTAGACACTAATAGTGCATATGGTTGTTGGGCTGGCACTACAGAATTAGCACTACATTTCCCCTGGACTCCTCCCCTGTTATATGAAGGCCTTAAATGTCTGTAGAAATAACCCAGGGGTATCAGAAGAACATTGGAGTCATGATATGATGGTACAACCGCTCTTTCTAGAGTGTTCCTAGCCCAATTGGGACTAATCGCCTTTTAAATTCTTATCTAGGGTGCCAATCCAGCTTACTTTTCGTGTTAAGACTATCTGGTCAGCACAACACACTGGGTAACCACAGTTTTTGTTTAGCCAATGGACCACTTTATTTTTTAAAGCATGATCCTATTCCTTTTGGTCCAATGTTAGCTGAGGTACATTCGCCAAAACCGCCACATATGGGCAGCATTCGGGGGGGACATTTATGCAGATGCCAGTACCTCACTTAGGGGTCCTCTTCTCACCTTGCTTATTCAAGTTCATAATCATCTGGGTTCCCTCTGTCCTGTACCCTCCAGTATAGCATGGCTGGTTATTCAGGGTCTCACTCTGATTAGAATGATTTGGGACCACAATGGGGCCATTTCTATTCCCTAAGGGTATTCTACCCCGGCCCCCACCATCCCCATTACGGATAGCTAGCGTACTAGTTACCACCTCGGCTTTAGTTATACCCTTTGGCAACTGGTCATCATGACCCCCCAGCCTCCCATTCGTCTTCACCCAGATATTTCCATCAATATTCTTTAGCATATTACTGTAAGTAAGTAAAAAATGTATTGTTTTTGATTAGTTAAAACCATTACAAAAAATACATTCTAATAAAACATTGATTAAATTCCTTTTCAATCCATAGGCTGTTAAATAATGTCATGTACTAGGGCATGCGTGACTGATAAAGTGCAGAGTGTCCATGGCTCGTTTCCCTTAGGGCCTCAGGAGTCTATAGGCAGGTTGCCGTACCGCTGATCCTTTGCTTGGCTGCAACTTGAAATAGGAACTTGACAACCTCCCCATTTAGTTGTGCGGATGCCACATTCATTGAAGTGAGTTTTTAGAAGGCCTACCCTTTCTTCTTTTAGTTTGATGCAGGAGCATATTATATGTTCGAGGTCCTCATTCCTAACTCCGCATAGCCGGCACAGGTTCCCGTAGTTCTTTCTCAGCCAAGGTGGGAGATGGGGTGTGACTGTCAGGATCCACAACCTGTATTTTAGAAAGGCCCCTTTAGACTTCCTAGAGTACCCCAGTTCAAAGTATGCCTGTGGGCCAAAAGATTTGCAGTTGCACAAAGTCATCCATGCGTGGCTCCTGTGTGCAAATGTGGCTTTATCTTCTGTGAGTGAAATTTTCTTAATATCCTTGTTTACAATGCGCTTAAAGTGCGGGTGTGTTGTCGGAATTTCCCATAATTCAGCTAGTCCAGTGGCAGCAAGTGATTCATCCAGGTATATTTTAGCCGGCGTGGTGGATGTGCTGCACAGTTCCTGCCAGAGCTGATGGTTCAATGTGTTCCTGGTGGAGTTCTTGATTTTGTGCCAGCACTTGATGTACGAGCCTCGCCTTGCATGGAGTTAATTTGTTAGGCCAAGCTCTAGACGAATCTGTGCTGGCGAGGTATATGGCGGGAGGTTTAGCATTACTCTATATGCCTTTGCCAAGGTAGTGCCAGCAGCGAAGCGTCCCTGCCTCTCGGTACCTCACTGCCATATGTTACTGTTGCTGGAATTTTTGCTTGCGCAATGCAAAGAAGTGGGGCAAATGTTGGTCCAGTCACTTTGTTTTTAGCATCCTTAGAGTTGTCGCAATCACCATTCCTTTCCTCTTGATGGTGTTAAGCTGGTTCACAAATGTCACCCTTTGTCAAACATGACACCTAGGTACTTATACTCATTGCAGTTCAAGATTGCGGTTTTTCCAAGCGACCAGGCATGGGAATGCTTTTTTCCGTTGATAGTCAAAGTTTTAGTTTTGTCTATGTTGACTTCTAGTTGGTTTTCGTCAGCGAATCCATGCAGAGTGATAAGTAATCGTTGTAAGCCTACTTGGGTATGGCTAATTAAAACATCGTCCGCGTATGACATGCTGGAAATAGGTTTTCCTCCAATTCGAGGGGCATATGCATTGCAGGCAGTGAGGACTGTTGTTAATTCAGCTGTGTAAAGGTTAAATAGAAGGGGTGTGAGAACACACCCCTGCTTGAGGCCTTTAGTTGTTTGTATGCGCCTCGACATGTGGGAGCCATTTCCAAGCTTTACTTGTATCCACATGTTGAAATGTAATTCTATTAGGAGGTTCAGGAGGCATCGGGGAACACCCCCAGAGCGCCAATTTCCTCCAAAGGTTAGCTCGGTTCACGTTGTCAAACGCCGCCTTGAAAACCACAAAGCAGAAGTGGAGAGATTGTTTGGTTAAAATTGCTTTGTTGATGATTAGTGACATTGCTAAAAGGTTGTTTGTTGTACATGTGTGTCTACAAAACCCCGTTTGGCTAGGGGGAATTATGTTTTGCTCTGTTGCCCATTCTTGCAAAATATTTTGCCTCTACGTCCAGTAGTGCAGTTAAACTGTAGTTTTTTGATGGGGTTTTGTCCCCCCGCTTTATAGATTGGTGAGATGACTGAGCCCTTCCATGATGCGGGCAAACTAGTTTCCCATACTGTCTGACAGAGCTGAAAATTGGAGCTAGTGTTTCGGACCAGTATTCAGGGTCTTGTTTAAAAAGAGCTGGTGGAATCCCGTTTGGCCCGGGTGCTCCTTCTGTCCTCCCTTTACGTATTTGTTCCCTGATCATGACGGCATAGATTTCGGTTTTCTCGATCACGTTGGTCGTCACAGTTTGCAGTTGGGGTGCTGATTGATCATCCTTGCTAGTGTTAAGTCCTGGTGCATGGTGGTTAAAGTGACGTTCTAAAAATAATGTCCAGTTATTTTCTGGTATGTATGTGGTTAACCCACCATGACCCGGTTGTAGGAATTTGTTTATCGTTGCCCAGAAGCGTGCACTGTTGTTTCCTTTAGAGTCGCAATGGAGTTTGGCCCAGAGTTCATTTTCTTGGGTTTTTCTTATGACCCATTAAAGTTTCCTAAGTTCAGCCTTGCTCTTTCGAAGCTGCAAAAGTAGATCCGTGTCCCCCGGGTGTAATCGCAGAAGCCTTAATGAATTATTTATGACTTTTTTCAGAGTTGACCTTTGTGCGCTCGTAGCCTTCCCTGCAATTGTTGGATCATTAGGCTGGAAGTGTCGGGCTACAGTTGAGTAGGAATTTGAAAACATAGACGTGAATGATTCCCACATGTAAGTGTGGTTTCCCGTGAGGTGGCTAAGCTCGTTTAGCTGTTGTTTTGCTGCCAGGAGTACCTCTGTGGAGTTGGCTATGGATGATTTATAGCTTTTTAGGCTTATTGTGTGGCATGCATTCTTTCCAACTGGGTTAGGGATTGATTTATCTGGTGATGCATAAATTGAGATGTCCTGCGGCCGATGGTCACTGTCCCCTTTGTCCCCTAGACAGTAGCCTTTTATGTATTGGTAGAATGGGAGAGACACTAAGGTGTAGTCGATTGTAGAGGTGACCAAGAGGAATGAGTCGGCCGGAGGGGAATCGTCAACAAATCTGCCATTTAGTGCTCTTAATCCAAAGTTCTCCAGATCTTCTAGCAGCTCAGTAGCACCCTTGGATGTTCTTGCATGATCTCTGTGTGATTGGATTGGAATGTTTCACTGAGAAGACTGGGCTTGAATGTCTTCATTTGTGGTAGTGCCGAATATGTGCTGATTGAAGTCTCCTGACAGAATGAAATTTGGAGTGGTATGCATTCTCATCAATTAATGAAGGTGTTCATTCAGTTTTTATTAATCCAGTTTTTTCTGTTTCGGCTTTATGTATACAATATCTCCTCCTTTTTCCCGGTGAGGTTTACTTGAATTTTTGTGCTGTTTAGAGCTGGGAATACAGGCGATAATTCCACTGCACTGTAATTTAGTGTTATTTTGATGTAAGTGGCTAGGCCGCCTGATAGACGGCCATAGTTGCTATTCCTTTCAGCGGGAGTGTAGAAACAGATGTATCCCTCTATTTGCAGAGGCACCTCTTGCCATGTTTCCTGCAGGAGAATGATATTGAAGGTTTTTAAATAGTCGAGAAATTCAGCGTCAATGGCCTTGTTGTTTTGCCCGTTAATATTCCATGAGCATATCCTCAGGGGTAATACACCTTAATTTCCACAATGCCTTGTTGTGTCTCTCTGTCACTGTGGTTGCCTAAGTATGTTGATAGTTCTGGTGAACCGAAAGGGAGCTGGAGCAACTGCGATGTTAACTGCTGTGCTTGTTTGTGCATTTGATTTCTGATCCTTTTGTGGTGACCGCCCTCGTGCCCCCCTACGTACGGAGGACATTTTGTTGCATTTGCGGATTAGTCCTTCTCTTGCTATATCAAGTAAAGGGAATGGGTATCCTCTGTTATAAAACACGGTGGTTTGTATCCCCCAGGCCTTAAAGGTTTATTTATTTATTTATTTATTGTGACTTATATAGCGCCCTATAACCCAGGGGTCTCTAAGCGCTTTGTTAGGATCAGCTAGACAATAAAAGATGCATCAGAATTACATTTAAAGGCCACCCCACGCTTGCTGGAAAAGCACAGTTTTTAGTTGTTTGCGGAAAGGCATTAGTTTCTTTTCATTGCGGAGTTTCAGCGGTAATTTATTCCACATAGCTGGCAAAGTATGTGAAAAAGCGCGTCCACCCACAGTAGTCAGTCTACAGCGTGGCTGAACCAGATAAATAGAGTCAGCAGATCTAAGCGCCCTCCCTGGTTTGTAAAGGGACAGACGAGATTTCAGATAGGTGGGTGCTCTGCCATGAAGCGCCTTGTGTACAATGCAGAGCCCCTTGAACATTAATCTCTGCCTCACTGGCAACCAATGGAGTTCCCGCAGGAGGGGGGATGCCTGGGTACTCCTTGGTTTCTTGAAGATGAGCCTAGCAGCATCATTCATTACCGTCTGCATTCTATTTAAGAGACCCTGTGGGAGTCCTATATACAATGAATTGCCATAATCCAGCCTGGCCAAAATCATTGCGGAAACCGCGCTCCTTAAGGTGGAAAAAGAAAGTAACGGGGAAACTTTCCTAAGTTGGCGAAGGAGGCCGACGCAACAGCCCACCACAGCTGAAACTTGCTTTTTCATGGACAACTTACTGTCCACCTGGATGCCCAGACTCTTGACCACCTCTGCCGGTTCTGGCGGCGTGCCCAACTCCCCAGGCCAGAAACGATCACACCAAGGGTTGCCAGCGATGGTAATCGGCAACACCTCGGTTTTGTCCGGATTGATTTTTAGGGAGTTGCCTCCAAGTTCTTCCAAGACCATTTTTGCAATTCGGTCACTAATCCAGGTGGCTTTGGTGGATTCTGTTCCGTTTGCTTTATCCAACTTTACAAATTCTATTGAGAGCTGCTCAGTACAGTATATACCTTTTAGTGTAGGAATTGAGCCCAGGAGTTGGAGAATATTCCCTCTGTTCAAGGTGTCGAAGGGTCCTTGTGATTCGCATTCTGGGGTAAAAATAGTAAAGGCTAAATTCCTGGTTTGGTTGACTGGAGGATTTTTTCCAGAGGTTGGCCCCAAGTGATAATTTGTGGTAATGTTAGTGAGTTGCTCACTCGGTCTAATCGAGGTGTCAGGAAATAGGAACTCTTGGGGCTCAGGGCCAATGATACGTGTTTGGGTGTAGTATTTAAGTTGGGCCCATGTACCCATGTATAGTGGTTCTTGGCTCGAGGGTGGGTCCTTTTGCTTTGCTACAGGTACTACTTGTGCTTATGTTTTTTTTGTTTGCTTTCCCTAGTGGCTTAGTTGAGTCCTCAGTGGTCCTGTTCGCTGTCGGCTCAAGTTTCAAGGTTGGTGTGTAGGAGTTGGCACACAGTAGCGTTGAGACATGTACAGTTGAGCTTGAGGCCAACTTGTGGTTTGGGCTTTCAATAATGGGGGGCTCCCTTGACTCAGTTGGTTGTAACATTCGACTGGTGGTGGTGGCGATGTCGTCCTGTTTTAGCTTAACTTTCATTGTTCTTTTACCTTGGGTGCCGGTTTGGCCACTGGATAGTGTCCGGACTGCCCCCAAAGATGATATTTCGGCTTGTATTACTCCTTGTTGTTTACCATAGTGTCCGTGTCCTTTGGCTGGTTGGATCCTCCCTCTGCTTCGAGGACGTGTGTGATGGCAGATTGGACTTGTGTTTGCTGCTGTAATGCTTTTGTTGTAAACAAAGGGTAGAGCTTTGTGAGGCTCGGAGATGGTTTTTTATTCCGTCCTTTCCTCCTAAGTTGGCGTTGTCGCTTTGAGTTCTGCTTTGGTGTTTGCTCCTTGGAAGAGGTCCTGGTGGGCAGACTGCCCTCGTGACTGATCAAAGAGTTGTTGCCAGTGTTTTTATGGGAAGGGAATCCCTATTTGGAGCTTCTTTGGCTGCAGCATTATTGGAGTTTGCCCTTGGTTTGTCTTGATGTGGGCCCATTGGCAGGCCTTCAATAAGGGTGGAGACAATTGAGGGGAGTGACAATAGCTTGTCAATTATAGGACCACAGCTGCAGTTCAGTTTTACTTCCTGCTGGGCTCTACTGATTAAAAGATTTGGTTGGCCTAGTTTCTCATCAATGCCCCCCACGAAGAGGGCGAGGGTATCTAAAAAGTGTCAGCTGCAAATCCATTTTATCTGACTGGGAGTGTAAAACGTCCACCGTTCGTTGCAGTGTTTAATAGGATGTCCCATGTTTTCGATGCCTGATTCCCGGTTTGATTTGGTGAGCCTGGGATCGAAGAAGAAGTTTGAGGACTTTTTCGGGAAGTTGAATTGCTGATCGCCATTTCTTGGTTGTTCCTTTGATTTGTATTAATGCAGGCTGTAGGCGGATACTGTTTTCCAGGAGTTTCCAGTGCATAGGACACTATTAGGTCAGCCCACTGCTGCGATCCAAGGTAGGAGATGGGGTCGTGCCCACTTCCCCTGGAGACTGGAGAGTCCGAAGAAAAAGACTCTTTTGGGATTTCTTTATCGCCCCCTGTTTCCGGTGCTGGTGACGATTTGGCCGGTTTGGTGGCCTCTCGATGATGTAGTGACACAAGTGGGGGTTTGTGGAATTCTTTTTGAGGCATGACTTTACAGAGGTGGTCGGATGAAAAATCCAAATTGTGCCCAGTCGAATCCACTTGCCCTGAATTTGTGCCCTTGCTGTTCGTTGTTTTAGGCTCTTGTAAATGTTGTGCCTCCATCCGCTTTTTGGAGTTGGTTGGGACTATTGTTGTGATGTTGCAGATAGGGGTGGTGGTATGCAAGGATTGATGAACAGCATACTCCTCAGAACGAGTTTCCACCTCCTCCACCCCCTCTTGAGAAATAGGTGGGCTGCTTGTTTTGTATTCCCAAATCTTTTCTGGTGTTAGGGGAGAGACCTCCGGTTTGGCCGCTGGAATTCCCACTGTAGTTTGATCCGTGACTGGTTCCATGACTGGTAAGGTTGGTGGCAGTGTGGGGAGGAGAGGGGGGAGTGGATCTTGTAGACCCAGGATTTTGCCACTGAAGGAGAATATATACGATGCTGGGTCCTTTAGAAATTGGAATTTAGATGAGATTTTTGGTTGATGCAAGCGGGGTCGATAGCTTCCAGGATTTTGTGCTAGATTTCTGGGAATGTCCGCTTCCTCCGCTACTTCGGTGGCCATCACCATAGTTCCTGTACTTGATTTTGGGTTTCCATTTTGTTTGGCTTTTCGCATGGTAACAGCAGGCTGCCCCCTTTTTCTGCCCAACCTCATGGTTGTGGTGGTCTTTATTCTCTGGGAGAGGCCCTGATTTCTCGCACCTTTCCTGTTGCGTTGTATTTGCCAAAAGCCCTCCTAGGGCGGATCAGGATGGGTCTGTCGGGACTGTCGGCTGACTGTGGGGAGGCGGGAGCGTGGAGGGGGTGGTTGATCGGTTCAATTGTTTTCAGTCTGATCTAGTTTTGTGAATTGTCTGCTTTTTTATTTTTTGTTTTTGAGCTGTTTGTCCTATAGCCGATGGTCCCAGTAGCCCTTGCTGCTACTGCCAGGGCTATTACATGAAGGATACAAGGACGATAACGTGGGGAGCTGACGTGACTTACGCAGAGTCCTCCCGGCTGACGCTGAATAGTGCTTGCTTGCGTACTGTAGGACCAGGTTCGGGGCTGTTCAATCCTCAGTCCTCACTCCCATAGTGTTTCACAGTGAGCACAGGGTGGTGTGGGGCCGAGAGCACGTGAGCACATGGGCAGCAGCAGACCCCCACTTGGCTCCCCCGGGCTTCACTCGACCCCCCAACACCACTCTGCGCCACTCAGCACCCTGCGGGCCCCCTGCATCTCACTGTGGTTTCCCCACAACGCACGTACAGGGCACACTGGAGCACACTGGGGCTCACTAGAGCAGGTGCCTACCAGGAGTAGTGTGAAGTGAAGGGACCGTGTGCATGCACAGGAGCGGGAGCAGGACGTGTGCGAGCAAGAGTAGAGCACACTGGGGCTACACAGGGTGCACCGCGCTAGTGCTTCCCTAGGGGGGTTAAAGCAGACCAGAAACTTGAGTGTGGAAAAGGCCGCTTTATTAGGAACAGGTGCACATTACAAAATCATAACCTCGGCAACGCCTTCCAAAACTAAACCTCACTAAATAAATAAATAAACCTGACCCCCGCTGCCACCCCCTCCCCTAAAATTGTTATGGCCCCTCCCCCACCCGTGCAATACAACATTTCAAACATTATAACAACATTATAAAACATTACATCATCATTAATAAACATAACGTCATCATATCAATCCCAATAACTTACACATACCAGGCCCCATCCTTAACCAATCACCTGCCTGCCCCTTCACCTCTGTCAAACCCCCAAAATATATGATCATCCAACCAATGACCAACTTATCCTTTCCCCGTCGCTAACACAAACCTGAACAACAATCAACCAAAATCTGACACCAACTGCTCAGAAACAACTAGACCCCGCACAGCACCTGCTCCTAGCGACAAATTACAATTATAAAAAACCCCTTGCACCCCTGCTCCAAACAAAACGCCTTAAACAAAGAAAAGCAAAACGAATAAAAAAGGAGGGGGAAAAACCACCTGAAAATTTTTTAGGGAGGGAGGGCGGGACAAAAACTAAGCTAGCCTCCAGCCACCAGGTCACCAAACCCAAAATGGTGCCTGAGGGGAGGAGTCAGAGGGTCTTATACGTTGGGCTGCGAAAAACCTACCAAAAGCAGCCCAACGAACCATCTAGAAGGGTCTGACAGGAAAGAACCCCCTCCCCCCCCGGAGCCCTCCCAAACAGCCCGGGGGGGAGACCTCCCGATGGTCGGCACCCCCCCAAGCTTCCCTTGGGAGGGAGGCGAGGGCAGGGGGGGGTGGGGGGGGGGGGGGTTAAAGCAGACCTGAAACTTGAGTGTGGAAAAGGCCGCTTTATTAGGAACAGGTGCACATTGCAAAATCATAACCTCGGCAACGCCTTCCAAACTTAAACCTCACTAAATAAATAAATAAACCTGACCCCCGCTGCCACCCCCTACCCTAAAATTGTTATGGCCCCTCCCCCACCCGTGCAATACAACATTTCAAACATTATAACAACATTATAAAACATTACATCATCATTAATAAACATAACATCATCATATCAATCCCAATAACTTACACATACCAGGCCCCATCCTTAACCAATCACCTGCCTGCCCCTTCACCTCTGTCAAACCCCCAAAATATATGATCATCCAACCAATGACCAACTTATCCTTTCCCCGTCGCTAACACAAACCTGAACAACAATCAACCAAAATCTGACACCAACTGCCAAGAAACAACTAGACCCCGCCACCTAGGAAGGAGGGGGGGGGAGCAACACTAACCACCCCCCCTTTCAGCCCCCCCCCCAATAGGAAAAAAGGGGTATGAAAACTAAACACTCAACGCTGCATGGTCAAAGCCCTCGCCAAAACCTCTCTTAACTCCAACAAATACAAGTCCATGCCTATTCTGGATAAATGGACTCCATCGTCCCTAAAAAACTCAACCGACTCAAAACGAATCTCTCTGTGGGAAAGTCTCCCAAAACCCTGCTGTCGGCAAAAACGAGAAACCTCGGCATTCACCTTCTTTCTGGCCCTGTCAACTGCTCTCGGGTTCACCGCTCCACGCCAAATCCTGCGGGGTATCAGTTCGGTCCAAAAAACATGGCAACCAGCCCAATGTTCCTTAATGAAACTTAAATCCCTCTTCATTGCCCGCAACAAAACATCCCCTTTTGTTGCACAGAGATCATTCTCGCCTAAGTGGATTACCAAAATATCTGGACAACAATTCCCAACCAAACCTTTGTTAAGGCACTGAATTAATTCATTCCAAAGCATCCCCCCTTTACCCTTCCAAACAATATTGAACATTTTATCGTTAAATCCCAACAACTCTCCAAAATAACTTTGGGCAGCCTGAACCCGGGCCCACTTGACGAACGAATGGCCCACAATCCACACCGTCACCGCTTGGGATCGGGGCCCAGCCACAGAACCTGCAAAAGAGAAAACAATGAATGCTCAAGGAAAAGAGGATGACGCATGCGCCTCCCCCACACATAACGCTGAAAGCACTTAGATGACCAGCGACCCAACTTCATGATGTCCCCTTCAGACCAACCCCTGTTATGCGCTTCTGTTGCCGCACCAATACGAAACGAATGTGTCCCGAATTGGTTCCCATCCAAACCTATGTGCTGCAGCGCTTTACGCAAAACCATGCGCAATTGGTAAGCTGTAACCGGAGCTTTGTTAACGTGCTGGAAAACAAGATCACTATCAGAAACCCCCTGATAAATTGCGCCAACGGCGAGCCAACCGCAACGGACATGTAATCTTAGGGGAACGCGCTTCTAACCACACCCCTTTACCCAATTTCCTTTGATCAGTCTTGGAACAAGAGAGCCACACATGAACACCCTCTTCTGAGCAAAAAACATCTCTCCAGCAGATACCAACCTTAGCTTTAGAACCCAACAATTCTGAAACACGAAAAGCCCCAAAGAACATAAAGGCCATTAACATGGAAAACAAACAAGCTTCAAAATCGTCCCTACAAACTGAAGGAAGGACAGCTAATACCCGGGCCAATGTCTGCCAAGATAGAGCAGCCCTAGACATGGATGAACCTCCCCGCTCCCTGGCCCAACCTTCCAGCATTCTCTTGCCAATCTCACCAGCTGACGGAGAATATCCTCAAAAAAGTTTACCCATGAAGGATATCCCTGCCAACTTTCCTGCAATGGTGACTCTAGACAAACCTTTATCCATAAGGTCCAAAATGAACTGGATAACGTCCTCTGAACGGCGCCACACTTCCTCACGCCTGGATGCCCCCGACTCCAGGAACTCTTTCCAAGCCAAAGAATAAGCTGAACGCGTGGACATAGACAAAGAACCTACCACCAGTTGTAATACCCGACGTTGCCTACATGCCACAGATGAATCGGCATTGGGGTCGGTGATCTGTCCGCCTCCCTGGCCAGTCCACGGAATCTCCCCCACTGCGAACGAGACAAAGCATCCGCTATGTCATTGTCCACACCAGGAATGTGTAAGGCTCGAAATGCAATGTCATGCTTCAAACAACCCAACACAAAGACTCTCATTAGTTTCAGAACTTGCTCATCTCTGGCTGACTGCCGATTCACAATCTCAACCACCGCCATGTTGTCCACACAAAAAGTACTTTCTTGTGTGCCAAGTCCGCACCCCACAGAGTCAAAGCCACCAGTAAAGGAAAAAGCTCAAGAAATGTTATACTCCTGCCCCCATTCAACCATTCTTCCGGCAATCTCTCCGCACACCATCTCCCATTCCAATAGAGGCCAAAACCCTCACTGCCCGCAGCGTCAGAAAACATCTGCACATCCCACTGAAACTCCAAATCTCGTACCAAAGGCACACCATGAAAAGAGGTAAGGAAAAATTTCCACCTCCGCAAATCTTCTTTGACTCCTGCCGACAGCCGCACACGATGGTGCGGCAAGTGTTGTCCAGCCAGAGCCCTGCCCAACCGCCGACAAAAAGTCCTCCCCGCTCTCACCACTCTGCACGCAAAATTAAGGTGCCCCAGCAACACTTGAATCTCTTTGAGTTTGAGTTTGAGTTTAAAAGTTCTTCTTAAGCGCACGTATACCAGCGGCTTCTTGGCGCTATAGCTAACGGGGACTGAGGGTGGAAGTAGGGGGATCAAAACGGGCAGTTAATCAAAGGATTTAGTAAAAAGGAGGGTTTTGAGGTTTTTGCGGAATTGTGAATAGAGGGGGATGGAGCGAAGTTCAAGGGGAAGGGAGTTCCAGAGGGTAGGGGCAAGGACAGCAAATTTGGATCCACCCCACTTCTTTCTCCGGAAGTGTGGGATGGTAAGGAGGGACTGGGTGGAGGATCGTAGAGCCCTAGTAGGGACATAAGAGACGATCTCCGAGGAGATGAAAGCTGGCGCCGAACTGGAGCGGGCCAGGAAGGTAATGCATGCAAGCTTGAATTGAATTCTAGCTCGCACGGGGAGCCAGTGCAGTTGTTTCAGGAGAGGGGTAGAGTGGTGGAATTTGGGGAGATTGAAGGCCAGGCGGGCCGCCTGGTTTTGTATTTGTTGGAGGCGACGCAGACTGTATGCGGGAATGCCAGCATACAGGGCGTTCCCGTAGTCCAGGCGGGACACCACCATGGCCAGGATGATGAGTTTTAGTGCGGAGAAAGTGAAAAATCGGGACACCCTGCGAATTGTGCGCAGTGAAAGAAAGGAAGAAGATACCACAGAGCTGACCTGGGAGTGAAGGGTGAGTTGCGAGTTGAGTTTAATGCCTAAGGTTTTGACTGAGGGAGAGGGAACAGGAGAGGGACCAAGAGAGGGGGGCCAGAAAAGAGGGGACCAGGGGCTGGATGAACCACCCGTCAACACCAGTTCTGTTTTATCGGGGTTGAGTTTAAGGTGGTTGTGGTTCATCCAGTCCCTGATATGAAGCATAACAGTTTGGAAATTTAGTGTAGCAGAAGGAGAGGAAAGGTTGAAGACCAGCTGGAGGTCATCCGCATAATTAAATACGGTGACCTCCATCTGTTGAAGAGAGAAAATAAGAGGGGCAATATACAGATTAAATAGAAGGGGAGAGAGAGAGGAACCCTGGGGAACCCCGCACTGAACTCTTCGGATGTCCGCTGTATAGTCACCCAGGCGGACAGCCTGGGTACGGTCCCTCAAGAAGGAGGACAACCAGACCAGGGCACTCCCCCCGATCCCCGCCGCCGCGATACGGGAGAGTAAGATGTTATGGTCCACCGTATCGAAGGCGGCTGAGAGATCGAGGAGCACAAGCGCCTGGTGCTGATTGGTGTCCATACCCTCCCTGAGGGTGTCAAGGACCGACATAACAACAGACTCCGTGGAGTGTGCGGGGCGAAAACCAGCTTGACGGGGGGAAAGGGCACCGTGTTTCTCCACAAAGGAACTCAGAGCGCAGGTGACATGGCGCTCGAGCACCTTGGCCAGGAAAGGCAGGAGGGAGATGGGGCGGAAATTGGCCGGGACAGAAGGATCTGCCCCCGGTTTCTTCAAGATGGGCACAATGACCGCGGATTTCATAGAGTTGGGAACTATGCCTTGTGAGAGAGAGCTATTAAGGAGATGGAGGGGAGGGTCTGGGCACGAGACAAAGACGTGGCGGAGAATGTGGGCAGGGCAGGGATCAAGCGGAGAGCCGGATTTGATCAGTGGCACTACAGAGGTCAGATTTTCCCGAGTGATAGGGGGAAAGGAGGTTAGTGCACCTTTTGGGGGGGGACATTGAGGATCAACAAAAGATGGGGAGGGAAGGGGGATGTTGGCCTTAATGGTGGTAATTTTCTGAATAAAATAATCATTAAGAGAGAGGCAGAGGTCTTCGGATGGGGCTGGTTTGAGAGTAGTTCTATCCGAGAACGCCAGGTTGTGAACGATGGAAAAGATTTCTTTGGACTGGTTTTCTGCTGCTAAAATTTTTGAAGAGAAGTAGGATGTTTTAGCCTCCAGGATGGCTTTTTTATACTGGTTCAAGATGTTGATGTATTCCAGTTTTAGAGCGGGGCAATAGTTTCTTCTCCAGGCCCGCTCTGCGCGACGGACAGTTAATTTGGTGGTTTTGAGCTCGTTATTAAACCACCGATTGGCGTCTTTGTCGCGTTTGGAGGTTAGGCGTTTGAGCGGGGCAACAGAGTCGCAGCTGTGAGTGAGCCATAGATTTATGGAATCAACCTGGGAAGCAGTGGTAAGACCTTGAAGAGCGGGAAGAGAGTTAGTCAGGAGGGAGGAGAGGTTTTCAAGATTGACACGACTCCATGATCGGACCCAGGTGTTTTTGGGTCGGAGGGTCTTAGCTGGAGGAAGAATGGGAAGGAGAAGGGAGATTAAGTGATGATCAGACCAAAGGCAGGGGGAGATAGAAAGTGATTCCACAGGGCAGTTCAGGGACCAGATCTGGTCAAGCCGATGGCCTTTAGTGTGGGTAGGGGAGTGGACATGGGGTGTGAAGTTAAGCGAGTGAAGGGTTTCGGAGAATTCCTTCGAGGAAGGGCATTCGGCAGGATCGGAGGGCCAGAAATTGAAGTCGCCAAGGAGTAAAATAGAAGAATAGTTGACAGTGATAGTGGCCAGGACCTCCAGAAAGTCGGGGAGGAACTGTAGGGGAGACTGGGGGGGACGATAAGTGAGGAAGCAGGTTAGGGGGGGAGAAGTGGAGAGCGTGCGGATCACTAGGACGTCGGAGGTAGCAATGGTAGGTAGGGAAAGAATTTGGAAGGGGAGATCGGTACGTGCGACGACCGCCACGCCGCCCCCGGCTCTACCTGATGGACGATCAGCCCTGAGGGCATAGTAGGAGGCCGGTAAGGTGGAAAGAAGTGCGGGGAGGGAGTCGTCGCGGAACCAGGTCTCAGTTAGGAAGAGGAGGTCGGGGGTGTGAAGGTCCAGCAGGACCGAAAGTTTGTGCGCATGGGCGACCGCAGATCGAGTGTTAAGGTAGATGACTGAGAGATTTTTCGGAATAGAGGAAGTGGTAGTTCCACCATTAGTGGAAGAAGAAGAGACTGTGGGAGGGGAGTGAAGAAGAGGGGTAGGGGGTGCTATACCAAGAGTGGTGATGAGGGAGCCGGTTGTGGCCAAAATGGGCCAGGGGCCCTGGTAGCTACGAAGTTGGTCTGGGGAGTAGGTGATGAAAGGGGCAGAGTGGAGCGCCCCTAGTCCCGGTCTGTCGCGGACGGGCGCAGACGGGCTTGCCTTAGGCGCGCCTTCGGCGCGCAATCGACGCGCCCGCTGCGCTCGTCCGCTGCGCTTCCTACCAAGACACATGATTTATAGCAGCCAGACGGGAAGTGGGGGGGGCGTGGCCAACCGAGGGGGCGTGTATCAATCACGCGCCGCGCCCTCGAGAATGGCTACCCAGGAAGAGGAACAGAGTCGTTGCAGCGTGAAGCGCTGTTCAATAAAACAAGAGTGCTGGTAAGTGGGGAAGTGAGCAAAGTATTACAATAAGTTTTAAAAGGGTTTTTAAAAAAAACGCGTTTCTCTTGCTCCCGGCTTCCGCCTCAGGAGTCCTAGCGTTAGTGCAGCGCCTAGCGTTGACGCGCACTATTTATAGCATCAGCGAGGGGGCGTGGCCAACCGAGGGGGCGTGTATCAATCACGCGCCGCGCCCTCGAGAATGGCTACCCAGGAAGAGGAACAGAGTCGTTGCAGCGTGAAGCGCTGTTCAATAAAACAAGAGTGCTGGTAAGTGGGGAAGTGAGCAAAGTATTACAATAAGTTTTAAAAGGGTTTTTAAAAAAACCGCGTTTCTCTTGCTCCCGGCTTCCGCCTCAGGAGTCCTAGCGTTAGTGCAGCGCCTAGCGTTGACGCGCACTATTTATAGCATCAGCGAGGGGGCGTGGCCAACCGAGGGGGCGTGTATCAATAACGCGCCGCGCCCTCGAGAATGGCTACCCAGGAAGAGGAACAGAGTCGTTGCAGCGTGAAGCGCTGTTCAATAAAACAAGAGTGCTGGTAAGTGGGGAAGTGAGCAAAGTATTACAATAAGTTTTAAAAGGGTTTTTAAAAAAACCGCGTTTCTCTTGCTCCCGGCTTCCGCCTCAGGAGTCCTAGCGTTAGTGCAGCGCCTAGCGTTGACGCGCACTATTTATAGCATCAGCGAGGGGGCGTGGCCAACCGAGGGGGCGTGTATCAATCACGCGCCGCGCCCTCGAGAATGGCTACCCAGGAAGAGGAACAGAGTCGTTGCAGCGTGAAGCGCTGTTCAATAAAACAAGAGTGCTGGTAAGTGGGGAAGTGAGCAAAGTATTACAATAAGTTTTAAAAGGGTTTTTAAAAAAACCGCGTTTCTCTTGCTCCCGGCTTCCGCCTCAGGAGTCCTAGCGTTAGTGCAGCGCCTAGCGTTGACGCGCACTATTTATAGCATCAGCGAGGGGGCGAGGCCAACCGAGGGGGCGTGTATCAATCACGCGCCGCGCCCTCGAGAATGGCTACCCAGGAAGAGGAACAGAGTCGTTGCAGCGTGAAGCGCTGTTCAATAAAACAAGAGTGCTGGTAAGTGGGGAAGTGAGCAAAGTATTACAATAAGTTTTAAAAGGGGTTTTAAAAAAAACGCGTTTCTCTTGCTCCCGGCTTCCGCCTCAGGAGTCCTAGACCTGCACCTTCTGTTTCAACAACATAGCACTCAGTAGTTCCAGCATTTTGGTTTTCTTATCCTCCGGCAGGCAAGCCTGCATAGCCACTGAATCAATCTCAATGCCTAAGAACGATAATACTGTGGCAGGGCCCATAGTCTTCTCAGGAGCCAAAGGCACGCCTAATTCCTCCATGGGCCCATGAAAAGTGTCCAGGGCTGCCTGGCACTCCGCGGAGCCCGGGGAACCTACAAAAAAGAAATCATCTAAATAGTGCGTAACCAGGGAGTGACCAGAATGGTGTGTGAAATGCCACTGCAAAAAAGTGCTGAAACATTCAAAAAGAGCACATGACATGGAACAACCCATCGGCAATGCTTTGTCCACGTACAATTTCCCTTCAAAATGGATACCCAGAAGACACCAATCATCTGGATGGACTGGAAGCAGCCGGAATGCAGACTTAATGTCACACTTAGCCATCTCAGCAGTTGTGCCCGCGGTCACAACAAGTGACATGGCCACGTCAACTGAGGAATATGAAACCGAAGCAGCCTCCTCATCAATGAAATCATTCACAGAAGACCCCTCCGGCCATGATAAATGCTGAATAAGTCTGAACTGTCCCTGCTCTTTTTTAGGGACCACACCAATCGGTGAAATGATCAAATCTTGGATCGGCCAGTCATGAAAAGGGCCTGCCATCCGACCTTCACGCACTTCTTTATACAATTTCTCTCGCACCACTGCCTTATGCTCGAAAGCTGACTTTAAGTTGTCTGCCCAACGCCTCTGCCTTGGCCCCAGGTAGCCCAAACGAAAACCAAATTGAAAACCCTCCAATAGCTTCTGCTTAACATCTGCATTCTCATAATCCTGAAGGGCCCGCTGTAACTGCGACAGCTTAACTGGTGTATGAGCCTTTTGGCCCAGAGCCCTGTGCGCCTCTACCTCCCCGGCCCCCTTTAAACTGCTGTGACGATCCTGCCGCACCCCAACTTGCCTGATTCCCTGGTTGGCCACCTCCCGGCTTTGGCCCCCAACATCTAAACAAGGGGTGCCGTCTTCCACAGCCTGAGCACTCATGCCTATATTTGCAATACTCTCTGGTGCACAACCCCTTATTGAAATCCCAGCAAGCACCATTTCCCGACTGTGCACCTGAACCACTCCCCACCCCTCCCCGGGTGGGCTTCCCCTGAAAGGGCTGATAAATTAAAGGGAGACCGCTGGCCGTAAAAATGGTCTTGCCCCCAGAGGCGGCCCCCATCGTATGCTGCCATAAATCAGTATCCAACTCACCCCACTTTGCTTCCGAGTCCCATGCCATCCTTGCCCTAAATTCTTCATCATACTGGGCCCAAGCATATCCTCCACCAGTAAGCTGCGCTTTTCGAATCACATCCATGTACCAGTAAGCTGCGCTCCGGAAATTTCTCACAATAAACACTTGCATAAATGAGAAAAGCCGCTGTCCAATTCTCAATCGTCAGTGGTACCTTTGGGCGTTTTGCCAGCTCATATTCCTCTTCCTTTGAGCCCTCTTTAGACCTAACCTCACGGTGGAGGAGCTTTAATATCTCCACATACTCACCCTTCCAAATGCGCTCTTTCGTTGCCAACATAAGATGAGCGCCTAAAGGTTTAGTGACTCCCATATATGGCAGTTTTTTAAATTTCAACTCTTTACTGTGTAGTGAGTCTTTAACTTCTTCTACAGCATCCGTATTTGTACCACTTTCAATCTTACCTTCGACTGACCCAACACTGGCCTCAGTACCCACACCTGTATCCTTAACATATCTCCCTTTCAACAATCTCCCTTCCCCTACCCCCCAACCCCCTCTACTGCCGTCCCCACAGACACCATTTTTGGTTTGGCCTGTGTAAGTGCTCTCTCACCTGGTTCCAAAGGAATTGTCTTTGCCGCCTCTGTCCGTGGCGCAGAAAAATCTAACATGGACCTCCCTCGAGGAGCCCTACTGGATGTACCATGCTCTCGTCTCTTCTTTGACTTTTCTGCAACTGACGACACCTGAAAAACACTATGGGACACATGAGAGGACTCCCCCTCTGCCCATTCACACAGTTCTCCTTCCTCAGGAGTGTCATCATCATAATCCAATACCACTGGTTCCATCTCCAGAAGCCCCACATTTTCATGTGCCATAACACCTCGGGTCTTACCCAACCCGTCATTAGAAACATGAATTCCAGCCTGAATAGAACGGCTTCCTGGAGGGGAAGCAGACTGTACGCGTCTGTACCTTCCCCCACGCTGACTCTGTAGCTCCATAGCCGACGGCAAGGTCGACCACCTAGACCTGCTGTTCGTTGGGGCCAACGAGGTTGCGCAATCCCTTCGTGTGCTGACCGCGACGGGAGCCTGCGGTGGAATAGAGATCGCCGCGCTAGGCTCTCTCCTCACTTCGCCTCGGCGAAATTGGACTGGACCGCGCCCCACTGAGTCTGGACCGCCGAAATGATCTACGACCTGAAAAGAAAAAGTTTGGACTGGTGTGCTGGGGCCCCTCATAACAAAACCTGTGCCAGCCCTAGGCTGCTGCAAAACAACTGGATTAACTGACCTTGACTGCAACCTATCAAGAGACAAAACCCTACCCTCACTCCTCAAAGGTGCCCCCTTTACAGGAGAATCCCCCACCACATCCTCATCATCACTCGAAACCACTCCAGTAGGCGCAACCACCGAAGAAGACACTCTACCTGACATTCTCTCCGCCAACCCCTGCTCCCCCCCCCTCTCTCCGCATCCCACTCCCCTCCATGTGCACCCTTCTAAAACGCTCCCAACCAGAAGGCTGACACTCGAAATGGGAGCCAACCATACTCTCTGAAAAAACAGGAACAGCATCTGATAACTCCCGAACTGAAACACCACCCACCCTCCCAAAACCCCTCCCATGCTGGGAAAATGTAGAAGGCACCACATTCCTGACACCAACATCCGAAACATTTCGCCAAGCCTCATTAACATTTTGTAATGCTGACCCCCCAACAGGTACCTGATCCACACCCAGCACAGAGAAACCTGGTATAGAAGCACCCCTTATTTCCCCAATAGCTCCTTCCCCCACACCCCTTACCCCAACCAGACCCCCAACCTGAAAAACCTCACTTTGCCCCACATTACAGACCACATGAGAAAGGGAACAAGGTAAACCCTGTCCAACCCTACCCTCCAACTCGTGTAATACAGTGTCCTCAGACAAACCTACAACTTGACCACCATCCCCTGACCTAGTGACCCCCACCTCAAAAACATTTCCAGCACTGACATCCCCCTCCCCAACTTGAGCCCACTCCCCTTCCCCCCGAGAGCTTCCCAACACAGACACGGCCTCTTCATGTTCCGAAGGAGGACCAGAAAACAACAAGGGGCTATGCGCCAAGCCTGTCCCCTCATATGCCCCCTCTACATGAGTAACGTCTATATCAACAGCAACCTGGCCTAAATCGTCATGAGGAACATCATAAACCGACCTATTCACCGCATTCAACAAATGTTGATCAAATCGAGCACGACCAGGAGCCAAATGATGAAAGGAAAGAAGTTCCCTGCCCTCCACAAAACCACCCCTTCCCTCACCCAAAGCAATCGAGCCTCTGCGAGCACCGCGCTGGAGAGCACAGTCACGCAACCCCTCCTGCTGTTCCATTGCCGACAGTGACG
This sequence comes from Lissotriton vulgaris, assembly GCF_964263255.1. NCBI lineage: Eukaryota > Metazoa > Chordata > Amphibia > Caudata > Salamandridae > Lissotriton > Lissotriton vulgaris. Next base: position 431,877 of record NW_028243607.1, read on the forward strand.
AAGAACGCTTCACGCTCCTTTTACGGCCTCCACGGCCGAGAACAACCGCCGGGGAAGCTTCAGGCATGCTAATACACGCATTGCCACCAGCGCCTACAGACGAGTGCCCGGTCACCTGAGGCACCGACGCGACCCCCGCTCCTGCCCCCTGGGGGTCGCGCAAAACACCCGACACCTCCTCAGTCCCTGCACGTGCCTTTGCCGACGGGGCCGCCTTCCGAGTCCGGGAGCGGCCCCGCTCACTTACCCCTTGAGAGCGGCGCTTCTTCGGCGACGAACAGGCCGCCACCACCGCCGCCACACCAGCCGAGGCCTGGCGCGAAGGACGCGCCGAGGCCCCCCCGATCACCAGATCCATGCGACCGGCCTCAGACAACAGGCGCAGAGCCTCCAGCACGCGGTGATCCTCCATAGATGCAGATGACAACTCTAAATTATACTAAAGCTAAATATAAAGCTAAATGTATAAAATTATCACTTCACAGAAACCTACACAAAAACTAAGCTAGCCTCCAGCCACCAGGTCACTAAACCCAAAATGGTGCCTGAGGGGAGGAGTCAGAGGATCTTATACTTTGGGCTGCGAAAAACCTACCAAAAGCAGCCCAACGAACCATCTAGAAGGGTCTGACAGGAAGGAACCCCCTCCCCCCCCCGGAGCCCTCCCAAACAGCCCGGGGGGGGAGACCTCCCAATGGTCGGCACCCCCCCCAAGCCCCCCTTACGGCCTCCTGTGTCCTTATGGCCCCTTGTGACTCCCGTTTACTCCTTGTGGTTCAGGGATCAAAGTTCGGGATTCAGGATTCACGGTTCTCCCTTGGTTCTCGGCCGCGGTTTCCAAGCTGCTGCTATCAAGAGAGAGGATCAAGTTCCAGGCTATGTTGGGGATGTGAGGGGAGTGTGAGGGATGTGAGGGTAGGGGCGGTGAGCATTCAGTTTTTTCAAGTTTCTCGATCACTCGCTCACCACACCCAATGCACACCCAGTGCTTTGTGCTGTGGCTCCCCCTCCCCCCTCACTGAACGCTGTGCCACTATGCTGGTTGTCTTTCCGGCAGTCCTCAGCTCTCCGTAGATTTCTGGTGCCAGTGCCGGCTTATTTCTCAGGCACAGCTCGGTTCGCAGCTCCTGTTGCAGCTTCCTGGCAGACTCGCGGTTCCTGGCTTCCTGCGGCTGCTCGCGGCTCCAGGTGTGGCTCGCACGCGTGTAGCTCACGCCTCTTGGCCCCCGCGGCTGCGGCTGGCCCCCCGCGGCTGCAGCTGTTTGCGGCTCCTGCTCGCGGCTTCTGGATCCTGGCTCCCGCTCTGCTCTGCCGCTGCTGCACTCGCACGCTCGCAGGTCTCTCCCAAGACCTGGACCTGGACCTCTCACGGACCTGGCTAGGGGAAGTGGAATCACAATTGGTTCCTCCACTGTTTCTGCATGCTTTTGTGTACTACTGAACCTAACTATTTCTCCATTCAATTTGTCTAATTTGTTATGGAGTGGCTTAAGTGATTCCTCCAGTTTTTGGGCTAAAAGAGCTATAATCTGGGTAGTTTGTAAATCCGTCAAAAGCCCTTGTTCAAAGGGATCTTTATGTACATCACCTATCGTATTCTGTAATGGGCCTTTATTATTTTTATTATTATTCCCTGTTTTTACTTGACTTTTTTTACAGCCCCTTTTCCTTTTAGGGAAAGTTATCCACTTGGCGATTGTAATAGTGGTGCATCACTCTGCATATATAGATCTATACCACAACTCCCTATACTCTATTGTCAATGAGGTGACTTGTTGCTTATTACAGGGAGCATCCTCAACTTCTTGCTGGTTTATCCCACTACCCACCCCAACCACGCCTTCCATCACTATTCCCGCTCCTAATGAAATACGCCATTCCGCCCTATCAATTTCAACATTAATTGCGCTAACCGCGTGCACTAGGCAAGAGTCAATTTTGGCACACGAGGGGTCAACTACAAGTTTGTGTAACTTTTGCTGCTTACGCTTCTCCATCCTGGTTTGTATTATACAGCTTTGATAATACAAGCTGTATCCACATAGTGCAAAGTGCCAAATGCAAGATACAAAATGTAGATAAATACAAAAAAGGAGAAATAATACCTTAAAGTACAAAGTGCAAAATGCAAAACTGCGACTAAAAACTGAAAGGCGAAGTACCGAATACCAAAACGTTAATTTGTAGGTGAGGAAGGAAAATACCGAGTACCAAGTACTATAAACAAGCATTTACAATGCAATGGTTTCGCCTTTTGAAAAGTTTGAGCTATTGGCATTGTAAATGACAAAATTTGTATTTATGTGTTAGTTTTGAAAACAGATAAATAAATGGCATTGTCATTTACAATGCCAATAGTTTAATCTCTGGCAAATGGCACACAAAAACACACAGACCCACACACAGACCCACACACACCAACAGAGCCCCCCCCCCACACACACACACACACACACAGAGCCACACACACACACACAGAGCCACACACACACACACAGAGCCACACCATCACACAGAGAGCCACACACACACACAGAGCCACACACACAGAGCCACACACACACAGAGCCACACACACACAGAGCCACACACACACAGAGCCACACACACACACACAGAGCCACACACACACACACAGAGCCACACACACACAGACCCACACACACACACACACAGACCCCCACACACACACAGACCCACACACACACACAGAGAGCCACACACACACAGAGAGCCACACACACAGAGAGAGCCACACACAGAGAGAGCCACACACAGAGCCACACACACCCACCCAGAGCCACACACACCCACCCAGAGCCACACACACCCACCCAGAGCCACACACACCCACCCAAAGCCACACACACACTCAGGAGAGCAAGCACAGTGAGGGGGCAGGGAAGCAAGCACAGCGAGGGGGCAGGGAATCAAGCACAGCGAGGGGGAAGGGAAGCAAGCACAGCGAGAAACACCTCAGCTCCACCACCCCGCCCCCACAGCCTCACGCTGCAGTCTCCTGGAAGGTACAGTAGCGGACCTAGCAGCTCACAAGTAATGGACCAAACCAAAGCATCCTTTCTTCAGGCCCATTCCTAACGCCCCCCCTCTCCACCCCCATGCATTCTAGTTTCAGAAGCCCCGCTCACTGTGCCTGAGGCTAAAGCGATCAGCAGCCGCAGCTCAGACAAGGCATTTTTGTTACCTTATATGGCCATCCTGTGAATGAAAGTGCATAAGCTCTAGTTAGTACAGACTAGAAACGTGGAGTGGTGGTTGGTGCTCTGTCCTTTATGGACTGCAGTGTCTGCAGGTAATGCACTAGAAATGACTGTGTAATTCACGTGACCTCAATGAGGTATACGTACAGTGCATACCATGCATAAGACAGCATACTGTGCAGGGGCAGCCACTCACCCTATGGGCAACACAGCACACTGTGCAGGGGCAGCCACTCACCGTATGGGCAACACGGTATACTGTGCAGGGGCACTAAAGGTGCAACCACTAACCCCATGTACAACACAGCACGCTGTGCAGGGGCAGCCACTCACCCTATGGGCCACACTGTATACTCTGATGGGGCAACAAGGCGCAACAACTCACCTCATGCACAACACTGTGCAGGGGCAGGCACGTACCCCATGCACAACACAGCACAGTGTGCAGGGGCAGCCACCCACCCTATGGGCAACACTGCATACTCTGCTGGGGCCGCAAGGCGCAGCCACTCAACTCATGCACAACACTGTCCAGGGGCTGCCACGTGCCCATGTACAACACAGCACACTATGCAGGAGCAGTCACTCACCCTACAGGTAACACTATATATTGTGCTGGGGCAGCAAGGTGCAGTCAATCACCTCACGCACAACACTGCACACGGTGCAGAGAAAGCCAATCACCCCATGGGTAACACTGTATACTGTGCTGGGTCAGCACAGTGCAGTTATCCACTCCATCCACAATACTGCCGAATGTGGAGGGACAGGAGGCTTCAACCATTCAGCCCACACATAACACTGTACAATGTGCAAATAGCAAGGTGCAGCCACTCACTCCATGCACAACACTGCACACTGATGGGGCATCAAAGGTGCTGTCACCTCCCCCCGCCCTCCTCCCCCACACGCACACAATACTGCACCCTGTGCAGGAGCGGCAATTCAAATTAAGCCAAAACTGCACCCTCCCTCTGCACGATACTGCAGAATGTGGAGGAACAGGAGTGTTGACCAGCAAGCTGCAGGCACCCACCCCAGGCACAGCATAGCACCGTTTGCAGGGTCGCCATTTGCCTCATGCACAGCACTGCACAATACACATGGGCAGCAAGCTGCAGGCACCCACCCCAGGCACAGCACCGTTTGCAGGGACCCCATACACCTCATGCCCAGCACTGCACAATACGCAGGAGCAACAAGCTGCAGGCACCCACCGTAGGCATAGCACTGCACGGTTTGTAGGGAAGGCCACTCACCTCATGCACAGCACTGCATGGTATGCAAAGACAGCAAGGTGCCGCCAACTACCCCATGCACAACACAACAATGTACGCTTTGCAGGGACAAGGTGAAAATAACCACCACATAGATGACACAAGAATGTGTACGGTAAGCTACCCACCAAGTGCAGTGCAGAATGTGGAGGGACACCCGTGTACCGCAACCCACAGCATGAACAGCAAGGTTTAGCTACCCACCTCTTCCAAACTCTGCAAACTGTTGTGTGACAAGATTCGGCTGCACGCTATACATTACACTGCAGGGTTCCTCCACACTGTTTGGGAACAATTAGCCACAGACTTTTGCACATACACGTACACGGCACTGCACAAGCAGCACAGACACTATTGTGCAACCACCCAACACATGCACTAAACAGCAAAATACGTATACACAGCCCAGGGGGAACACTGTAGGGTGTGGAAGGAGAGCCAATCGCCCTTGGCACCACACTGCACACTGAGCAGGGACAGAGAAAAATATGAAGCTATGCACACCTAGGACAACAGTGCAGTTACCAACTCCTGGCCTAAGAGTAAGTAGCATATACCCACCTAATTTACCACACTTCACTACCCATGTTTACCACCATGCAGATACTCACCACTTGCATAGCACTGCAGCCACCCACCCAGTGTTCAGAGCTATAAACCGCAAAGGACACCGAGCTATCCCCCCACGAATATCATTGCACACACTGTGTGGGGAAAGCAAGGGGCAGTCAGCCCCTTGGATTACAGTTCAACCACCCTCCTCACGCACATCCTACCACACTGTGCACTTATGAAGGGTGCAGCCATGCATCCAGGGCAACAACTGCACACTGCCGGTCAAGGCGCAGCACTCCGTACACAGCACTGCAGCAGAGTATTACACAGTCAGTCAGCACCACGTTTGTGTAGGTTCAGCAAGATGCAGTTCTAGGGTACCCTCTGAAACGTCTTTCTGCCCTTTCTGTTTCAGATACAGTGCCCATGCACGCTGGCTGGTAGAGGGCCCGGGCCTTGTCCTATGGTGTCCTAACACTGACTCATTCTTATCCCATCTTAGAGGCCCTTACTCCATCCAGCATTGGGTGTGTGTCTGAATACAGAATAACACAATCCCCGTAAACTATCCACCAAGGTGTCATCTTTAGAAACACAACTAGTCTTCGGAGTAGAAGGTGCGCCTCACTTCCTCTCAATTTTAATTAAGAATATTCGATTTCATTGTGTTTTTCACATTAGTTGTAAATGCCACTCAGCAAACAATTGGCAGTAGTGGAAAGCAGTGACCTATTAACCCCAAAAGCGTTGCACACCTTGTTCAGCTTCTACCCCGCCCCCCAGTGAATGGATTGGAACGGATTTGCACCCCCTTAATAGGGAACCAGGCCTTGCCCAGGAGATGCCCTTTTGGCACGGTGGAAAAATATGCTGCACCCAGTTCTGTAACCAGTATGCCAGCCAGCTGCAGGGCGCCCCAGGGAAAACGGGTGTAAAGATAACACTGAAACGGGAGGAGGCAGGAGTAAAGACAACAGGAGCGGGGGAAAGAGTAAAGACAATACGGACAATGGAAGGGAGCGGGAGTAAAGACAAACAAGCATTAAGCATGGGCACACGGACAGCGGGAGGGGGGGGCGGGAACGGGCAAACGGACAGCGGGAGGGGGGGGCGGGAACGGGCAAACGGACAGCGGGAGGGGGGCAGGTTAACGGGCACACGGACAGCGGGAGGGGGGGGAGGAACGGACCCAGGCTTCGTATGGGGATTCAGGTGGACTTCCTTCCCTTTGGACGGAGGAGTTCGACCCTCCACAGTGAAAAAGAATCAATCGGTTATGACGGGATCCCTAGTCAGACAAAGGCCGGCTCCAGATTCTACCTGAGCTCACCCACTCCCAGGATACCGACCTTCAGGAGATCCTGCAGCCGAGGCCGGCTTGCAATTCCAGTAAGTGAGGAACTAAAACTGAAAGTACTTTTAACACAAGCGTGCTGACAAGGTTCAATAATTGCATTAGTTAGGTTTTTTTTTGTTTTTATGTACAGCGGAAACATATGCCCAGGGTGTTCTAGAGCTTTACAAACAATGTATGTTGAAAGGACAAGCATTTTACACCAGAAAAACGGGAGTAAAGATAACACAGTAACGGGAGGAGGCGGGAGTAAAGACAACACAGACAACAGGAGCGGGGGAAAGAGTAAAGACAATACGGACAATGGAAGGGAGCGGGAGTAAAGACAAACAAGCATTAAGCACGGGCACACGGACAGCGGGAGGGGGGGCGGGATTGGGCAAACGGACAGCGGGAGGGGGCGGGTTAACGGGCACACGGACAGTGGGAGGGGGGGCGGGAATGGGCACACGGACAGCGGGAGGGGGGGCGGGAACGGGATAAAAAAATAGTGAAAATGCCGATTACCTGCAAGGAAAGTGAAATCGCGCAGCCCACCCCTGCTCGGAGTAGGGAGCGGGTGGGGTCTGCGTCCTCACAGAGAGAGCGAGCAGGCTGGTGTGACGAAGGATGCCGAGACATAAAAAAAAAAGCACCGCCCACCGCCGCATGACGTGGACAAAAGCCTAAAATTCTCGGGAACGCCCACGAATCTGCTCCGGCATTGACGGACAGATCTCTGTTCCAATGTCTAGTCTCCATTTATGGAGCTAGCCAATGAAACAGAGGGGCGGGACAACACACACATACTGTAGACATAAGATTTGGCCTGCACGAAAAGCTGCGCAGTGCGCAGCTTTCAACAGGCGAAACCTAAAAAGGGCTAGGTACGATAAATTAATGACCCTCGGTATGAAGATAAAATTTGGATAAAATTGGAGTTAAAAAACAGATTAAACAATGTTAATCACCAGATAATATTCACAATAAGATCAATACAAAATATATAATATGCAATACACTACACATAAATAGAATTAAAACCTATTCAACTTAACCAACCTTATAACCTAACTATTACTGCTTCAAATACCACAGTGTAACACAGGCTACTTACAGACCCTCCCTACTGCAAATCATATAAAGTCGCACAGTCTTGGTAGCCATGCGCAGTAATATAAAGGGAGAGTTCTTTGTCTTGAGAGCTCACCACCTTGCTGTTCAGACCGGAATGGTAACGATAATCACCCAGCTGGAGTTCAATCCTCAAAGCGGGAGGCAGAACTTACACCCTCAAGTCAAACAAGCATTAGAAATGCAATCGGGCTCGGATTTATTTGAGTTTGAGGTAATGGCATTGTAAAAGCCAATGTATTGTTGCTATGTGTTATGGAGTGTGTTCATGTGGTGTGTACTGCCAGTGATCTCCTTGTGAGTGTGAGAATATTGCACCGTTTCTGCCTGTGATGTCCTTCTTGTGAGTGTGAGAAGCTTGCACCTCTGCTGCCTGTGGTCTCCTTGTGAGTGTAAGAAGCTTGCACTGCTGCTGCCTGTGATGTCGTTCTTGTGAGTGGGAGAAGATTGCACCTCAGCTGCCTATAGTCTCCTTGTGAGTGTAAGAAGCTTGCACAGCTGCTGCCTGTGATGTCCTACTCACTCCTCTACTCACTACTCTACTCACTACTCTACTCACTACTCTACTCACTACTCTACGCACTACTCTACTCACTACTCTACTCACTACTCACTACTCTACTCACTACTCTGCACTACTACTCACTACTCTACTCACTACTCTACTCACTACTCTGCACTCACTACTCTACTCACTACTCTACTCACTACTCTGCACTACTACTCACTACTCTACTCACTACTCTACTCACTACTCTACTCACTACTCTACTCACTACTCTACGCACTACTCACTACTCTACTCACTACTCTACTCACTACTCACTACTCTGCACTACTACTCACTACTTACTCACTACTCTACTCACTACTCTGCACTCACTACTCTACTCACTACTCACTACTCTACTCACTACTCTGCACTACTACTCACTACTCTACTCACTACTCTACTCACTACTCTACTCACTACTCTGAACTCACTACTCTACTCACTACTCTACTCACTACTCTACTCACTACTCTGCACTCACTACTCTACTCACTACTCTACTCACTACTCTACTCACTACTCTACTCACTACTCTGCACTCACTACTCTACTCACTACTCACAACTCTACTCACTACTCACTACTCTACGCACTACTCACTACTCTACTCACTACTCACTACTCTACTCACTACTCTACTCACTACTCTGCACTCACTACTCTGCACTCACTACTCTACTCACTACTCTGCACTCACTACTCAACTCACTACTCTACTCACTACTCTGCACTCACTACTCACTACTCTACTCACTACTCACTACTCTACTCGCTACTCTACTCACTACTCTACTCACTACTCTACTCACTACTCTACTCACTACTCTACTCACTACTCTACTCACTACTCTGCACTACTCTACTCACTACTCTACTCACTACTCTGCACTACTCACTACTCTACTCACTACTCACTACTCTACTCACTATTCTGCACTACTCTACTCACTACTCCACTCACTACTCTGCACTACTCTACTCACTACTCTACTCACTATTCTACTCACTACTCACTACTCTGCACTCAATACTCACTACTCTACTCACTACTCCCTACTCACTACTCACTACTCTGCACTCACTACTCACTAATCTGCACTCACTACTCTACTCACTACTCTACTCACTACTCTACTCACTACTCACTACTCTACTCACTACTCACTACTCTACTCACTACTCTACTCACTACTCTACTCACTACTCTGCACTACTCTACTCACTACTCTACTCACTACTCTGCACTACTCTACTCACTACTCTACTCTACTCACTACTCTACTCACTACTCTACTCACTACTCACTACTCTACTCACTATTCTGCACTACTCTACTCACTACTCCACTCACTACTCTGCACTACTCTACTCACTACTCTACTCACTATTCTACTCACTACTCACTACTCTGCACTCAATACTCACTACTCTACTCACTACTCCCTACTCACTACTCACTACTCTGCACTCACTACTCACTAATCTGCACTCACTACTCTACTCACTACTCTACTCACTACTCTACTCACTACTCTACTCACTACTCACTACTCTACTCACTACTCACTACTCACCACTCTACTCACTACTCTGCACTCACTACTCTGCCCTCACTACTCTGCCCTCACTACTCTACTCACTACTCTACTCACTACTCACTACTCTACTCACTACTCTGCACTCACTCCTCACTACTCTACTCACTACTCTACTCACTACTCTTCTCACTACTCTGCACTCACTACTCTACTCACTACTCTGCACTCACTACTCTACTCACTACTCTACTCACTACTCACTACTAACTACTCTACTCACTACTCTGCACTCACTACTCTACTCACTACTCACTACTCTACTCACTACTCTACTCACTACTCTACTCACTACTCTGCACTCACTACTCACTACTCTACTCACTACGCTACTCACTACTCTACTCACTACTCACTACTCTTTAGAGTAGTGAGTAGAGTAGTGAGTGCAGAGTAGTGAGTGCAGAGTAGTGAGTGCAGAGTAGTGAGTGCAGAGTAGTGAGTGCAGAGTAGTGAGTGCAGAGTAGTGAGTGCAGAGTAGTGAGTGCAGAGTAGTGAGTGCAGAGTAGTGAGTGCAGAGTAGTGAGTAGAGTAGTGAGTAGAGTAGTGAGTAGAGTAGTGAGTAGAGTAGTGAGTAGAGTAGTGAGTGCAGAGTAGTGAGTAGTGAGTAGTGAGTAGTGAGTAGTGAGTAGAGTAGTGAGTGCAGTAGTGAGTAGAGTAGTGAGTAGAGTAGTGAGTAGTGAGTAGAGTAGTGAGTGCAGAGTAGTGAGTAGAGTAGTGAGTAGAGTAGTGACTACTCACTACTAACTACTCTACTCACTACTCTGCACTCACTACTCTACTCACTACTCTACTCACTACTCTGCACTACTACTCACTACTCTACTCACTACTCTACTCACTACTCTACTCACTACTCTACTCACTACTCTACTCACTACTCACTACTCTACTCACTACTCTACTCACTACTCACTACTCTACTCACTACTCTGCACTACTACTCACTACTCTACTCACTACTCTACTCACTACTCTACTCACTACTCTGCACTCACTACTCTACTCACTACTCACTACTCTACTCACTACTCTACTCTCTACTCTGAACTCACTACTCTACTCACTACTCTGAACTCACTACTCTACTCACTACTCTGCACTCACTACTCTACTCACTACTCTACTCACTACTCTACTCACTACTCTGCACTCACTACTCTACTCACTACTCACTACTCTACTCACTACTCTATGCACTATTCACTACTCTACTCACTACTCACTACTCTACTCACTACTCACTACTCTACTCACTACTCTGCACTCACTACTCTGCACTCACTACTCACTACTCTACTCACTACTCTGCACTCACTACTCAACTCACTACTCTACTCACTACTCTGCACTCACTACTCACTACTCTACTCACTACTCACTACTCACTACTCTACTCGCTACTCTACTCACTACTCTACTCACTACTCTACTCACTACTCTACTCACTACTCTACGCACTACTCTACTCACTACTCTACTCACTACTCTGCACTCACTACTCTACTCACTACTCTACTCACTACTCTGCACTACTCTACTCACTACTCTACTCACTACTCTGCACTACTCTACTCACTACTCTACTCACTACTCTACTCACTACTCTACTCACTATTCTGCACTACTCTACTCACTACTCCACTCACTACTCTGCACTACTCTACTCACTACTCTACTCACTACTCTACTCACTACTCACTATTCTACTCACTACTCACTACTCTGCACTCAATACTCACTACTCTACTCACTACTCACTACTCACTACTCTGCACTCACTACTCACTAATCTGCACTCACTACTCTACTCACTACTCTACTCACTACTCTACTCACTACTCACTACTCTACTCACTACTCACTACTCTACTCACTACTCTGCACTCACTACTCTGCCCTCACTACTCTGCCCTCCCTACTCTACTCACTACTCTACTCACTACTCACTACTCTACTCACTACTCTGCACTCAGAGACCCAGTCCGTTCATAGCCAAAGAAGTGTCGGAGTCGCTCCAACGCATCAAGGATAAGGCTACATCGGTCGGACCGAAGAAGGCCCCGACGCCGAAGCTGGTCGGACAAGTTCAGACCGCGTCGACACCTATCAAGTTTGGGTTACCACCCTCGGTGCGTCCGAAGATGTTCGAGCCGAAACAATCTATCGGCGCCACTAAACATGTGTCGATGGAAATGGAGGCTACGGAAGAGCCTGAAGACCAAGAGCCGAGACAATTCATCGACTCGGAAACTGGGAGACTGTCCATATACAAACGAAAGTTAATGCCAGAGACTCCCATGGAATCATATAGGATTCCCTTGAAGAAAAAGAGACTTTCTACAACTTCTCCAGCTCTTGTGGAACCCCTCCATCACTATGGACAGGAACCTCAAAATTTTTCCCCAACATACTCAGATGTTGAGACGGGGGATAATGACAATGAGGATGACCTCTATCATGTGGACACTGATGATCAAGACCAACAATGGACGGACCCTGATGACTCAAGGGATCCGCAGACTGGCCCGAACACTCATGTGTACTGTGTGAAAACGTCTCCTACTGAGGACACAACTGCTTTTAACGCCCTTATTGAGAGGGCAGCCAGTAATCATGACGTTGAGCTACATGCTGACCCTGTAGACAAGGACTTTCTGGTAGACACTTTTTCAACTTCAGAAAGGGCAGTCAAAACCCTACCCATGCTCAAAGGGGTCCTCAAGCATGCTGCTGACATTTTTAAAGATACCACTAGGGCCAGGGTGTTAAACCCAAGGATTGAGAAGAAATATCGGCCGGCCCCTGTGGACCCTCCTTATATAAAGGGACAGTTGCCATTGGATTCATTGGTTGTTTCTAATGCACGTAAGAGAGCAAACTCCCAGACTACAGGTGATGCTCCTCCTCCTGACAAAGAGTCGAAGGTTATGGAAACTTCAGGGAAAAGAGTAGCTGCGCAGGCGGCTAACATCTGGCGCATTGCCAACACCCAGGCACTCTTGGCCAGATATGACAGGGCACATTATGATACTCTTGAGACACTATTGCAACACCTACCTGATTAGAACAAGGAGGGGGCAGAGCTACTCATCCAGGAGGGGAAACTCATAACCAATGCTTCTATCAAGTGCGCTCTAGACGCAGCTGACACTGCAGCCAGGGCCATCAACACTAGTGTTATGCTAAGACGACACGCCTGGTTGAGGATTTCAGGATTCAAACCTGAAATTCAAACTTCCATCCTCAATCAGCCAGTTAACCCAGACTTCTTATTCGGACCTGAGGTTGACACCACCCTTGAGAAACTCAAAAAGGACACAGAGACTGCAAAGTCTATGGGGGCTCTGCAGTCACAGCAGTTTCGGGGTGGCTCCTTTCGTCGCTCCAGTACTAGAGGCCCCTCGAGAGGCCAGTCAACGCAACAGACACAATACAACAAGGGAGGCACACAATCCACCTACAATAAGAACAACCGGGGTGGATATCGGGGAAACAACATCAAGGGCAGAGGCAGAGGAAACAACAGTTCCAGATCCTCTGCCAATCCCAAACAGTGACGCCCTGTCACTGCCCCCGACCATATAACACCTGTCGGGGGGGAGACTACAACAGTTCCTGCCGGTCTGGAAATCCATCACCACAGACAGGTGGGTGAGAGACGTTGTGCAGTACGGGTATTATCTGGAATTAACGTCCACTCCACCCAACATCCCACCAAGACACCGTCCTATGTCCGCATAGCACTTACACTTATTGCAGCAGGAGGTCGTCCGCATGCTGCAAAAAGGGGCCATAGAGCTCGTGCCTGTAGAAGACCAAGGGTCAGGGGTGTACTCTCTCTACTTTCTCATACCCAAAAAGGACGGGTCTCTCAGACCTATACTGGACCTCAGGCCTTTAAACAGTTACATTCTGTCAGAGCATTTTCATATGCTCACCTTGCAACAGGTTCTGCCGTTACTCAGTCAGGGAGACTTCCTCGCAACACTGGATCTAAAAGATGCGTATTTCCATATACCCATACACCCATCACACAGACAGTATCTCAGGTTCACTATTCAACATCAACATTATCAGTTCAAAGTCCTCCCTTTCGGAGTAACAACAGCACCCAGGGTGTTCACGAAGTGCCTGGCAACAGTAGCAGCACACCTCAGGAGACAGCACATACATGTCTACCCTTATCTGGACGACTGGCTTATTCAAGCAAAGTCGGCCCAGCAGTGTGCCAGCCACATGTCCCACACCATTCATTTTCTTCACAGTCTGGGATTCTCACTGAATTATCTGAAGTCACATCTTCAGCCCGCCCACGTGCGACAGTACCTGGGTGCGACAATAGACACTCTGGCAGCCAAAGCACAGCCAAATTCAGTGAGAATAAACAGCATGCAATTGCTCATACAGAAATTCAGACTTCAACGCTCGCTTCCAGCGAAAGTGTTCATGCAGTTGATTGTACTGACGGCGGACGCGTTTCTCCAGGGATGGGGAGCTCATGTACTCCACTACACGGTGTAGGGACTATGGACAGCACAGCAAAAGAAGATGCACATCAACCTTATGGAACTGATGGCAATCTTCATGGCAATGAAAGCTTTCAAGGTACACTTGTGCAACAAGGTCGTGTTGATCCGGACGGACAACATGACTGCCATGTACTACATACAGAAGCAGGGAGGAACGCACTCTCCACAGTTGTCTCATCTGGCTCAGAGCATGTGGAAGTGGGCCATTCAGAGGAACATCTTCCTCATGGCGGAACACCTCCCGGGCAAAGACAACCAGATGGCGGATCTGCTCAGCAGACACAGCCACCAAATGCACGAGTGGGAGATACATCCATCAGTACTCCAACCGTACTTCCAGCAGTGGGGTCATCCACAGATAGACCTGTTCGCCACAAGGGAAAACGCAAAATGCCAAAGCTTCGCAAGCAGGTTCCCACACCCACAGTCACAGGGCAATGCGATATGGATGAACTGGTCAGGCAAATTTGCGTACGCTTTTCCCCCAGCACCTTTGATACCGCTGGTGGCACGCAAACTACGGCAACACTCGATGACTCTCATCCTGGTTGCTCCAATGTGGGCACGCCAACCATGGTACACCACGTTTCTAGAACTATCCGTGGTACCGCATCAACGGCTACGCCTCACACCCAGGCTTTTGACGCAGAGCCATGGAGACATTCAGCATCCAGATCCGCAACAGCTCAACCTGGCGATCTGGCTCCTGAAGTCCTAGAATTTGGTTACCTAAACTTGCCGCCAGAATGTATGAATAGCATCAAGGAGGCAAGACGGCCCACAACCAGAGCATGCTATGCGGCTAAATGGAAAAGGTTTGTCATATATTGTACCAACAATGACATTAACCCACTGGATGCATCTATTCAAAACATCATCTGTTATTTGTTGCATTTATACAGATGTAATCTAGCGTACAGTTCTATTTGTATACATTTATCCGCCATAGCAGCCTATCTTCAGAACAGGCAGCACCTCTCATTATTCAGAGTGCCTGCCATTAAAGCTTTTCTGGAAGGACTTAAAAGAGTGATCCCTCCCAGACACCCACCGTCACCAGTCTGGAACCTGAATGTGGTCCTCACCAGATTGATGGGACCACCTTTTGAACCTCTACACTCTTGTGAGATTCAATTTCTGACCTGGAAAGTTGCTTTCCTAGTGGCAATTACCTCACTGAGGAGAGTTAGTGAACTCCAGGCACTAACCATTCAAGAGCCATTCATCCAGGTCCACGCAAATAGGGTGATATTACGCACCAACCCTACATTTATGCCTAAAGTGATTTCGCAGTTCCACATGAACCAAACCATAGAACTGCCAGTTTTCTTTCCTAATCCGGAAAATGTCGCGGAGAGATCCCTATACACGTTAGATGTCAAAAGGGCTCTAATGTACTATAAAGACAGAACAAAGGATTTCAGAAAGACAAAACAGCTTTTTGTTGCCTTTTCTCCACAACACAAAGGCAACCCCATTTCCAAAGCAGGGATAGCCCGGTGGATCGTTAAATGTTTACAGATTTGCTATGCTAAGGCTAAACGCACACTAACCATTCCACCACGAGCACACTCCACACGTAAGTTAGGAGCGTCCATGGCTTTCCTGGGGAATATTCCTTTAGAAGAGATATGTAAGGCAGCCACTTGGTCCACCACACATACATTTACGAAACACTACTGCGTAGATGTGCATTCTAAACAGCAAGCAGCTGTAGGACAGGCTGTTCTCAAAACTCTTTTTCAGACTGCTGCAGCAGGCACGGGCAGCCGCCGCTAACAGGAGGGACTGCTACGTAATCTATGCACAGATATGAATTCAGCAGCCCACATGCCTCGAACCGAATATGCTACTTACCAGTATGCATCTGTTCTTGGCATGTAGGGCTGCTGACATTCATATCGCCCACCCTCCTCCCCGGCGCCTGTAGCAGCTGTAGCATTCAGAATTACTATCTAGCATGGACATCACTCACTGTATTACACTCCATCTCTGCCACAATGGCGAAAAACAATCTGAGGATGGAGAGGAGGCCCATGCGCACTGTAGTCCAGGGGAGGAGCCACCTATCTCGTGATACTTCGAAGACTCTTCCAGGACAACAATGTGCAATTATCCGGACCCAACACTAGGCGGCGATCTATGTACAGATATGAATGTCAGCAGCCCTACATGCAAAGAACAGATGCATACTGGTAAGTAGCATATTCGTTTTTACCCCTATGCAATTCAACGCTTTCCCTACTGTGCACTCACTGGAGTGGGACAAGTCATTTTTACCTTCCCGCTATCCAATGCTTTCCCTACTGTTCCAGTCGCTGGAGTGGAAATAGTAATTTTTACCCTCCCACTATCCAACGCTTTCCCTACTGTTGCACTCACTGGAGTGGGAATAGTAATTTTTACCCTCCCACTATCCAACGCTTTCCCTACTGTTGCATTCACAGGAGTGGGAATAGGAATTTTTACCCACCCGCTATCCAACACTTTCCCTACTGTTCCACTCACTGGAGTTGGAATAGTAATTTTTACCTACTCGCTATCCAACACTTTCCCTACTGTTGCACTCACTGGAGTGGGAATAGTAATTTGTACCCACCCGCTATCCAACGCTTTCCCTACTGTTGCATTCACTGGAGTGGGAATAGTAATTTTTACCTTCCCGCTGTCCAACGCTTCCCCTACTGTTCCACTCGCTGGAGTGAGAATAGTAATTTTTACCCTCCCACTATCCAACGCTTTCCCTACTGTTGCACTCACTGGAGTGGGAATATTAATTGTTACCCTCCCACTATCCAACGCTTTCCCTACTGTTGCACTTACTGGAGTGGGAATAGTCATTTTTACCCACCCGCTATCCAACACTTTCCCTACTGTTGCACTCACTAGAGTTGGAATAGTAATTTTTAGCCGTACGCTATCCAACTCTTTCCCTACTGTTCCACTCACTGGAGTTGGAATAGTAATTTTTACCTACCCGCTATCCAACACTTTCCCTACTGTTGCCCTCACTGGAGTGGGAATAGTAATTTGTACCCACCCGCCATCCAACGCTTTCCCTACTGTTGCACTTACTGGAGTGGGAATAGTCATTTTTACCCACCCGCTATCCAACACTTTCCCTACTGTTGCACTCACTGGAGTGGCAATAGTAATTTTTACCCTCCCACTATCCAACGCTTTCCCTACTGTTCCACTCACTGGAGTGGGAATAGTAATTTGTACCCACCCGCTATCCAACAAATTCTCTACTTTTGCACTTTCTGGAGTGTGAATTCTAATTTTATTCCCTTAGCTAAGTAATGTTTTTAATTTTGTTATATTTAATGTAGTGTAAATTATTAATTGACATAACCAGTATTACTTTAAATATTTAAATTATTATATTATTTATTTTTATATTTATGTAATAGGTATATATATATATACATATATATATATTGCCTACTGGCGGTCGCCAGTAGGTAGTTATAGTTAGGATTTTTTTCAATGCAAAATCTCAACATTCTATTGGGAATAACTTTGGCGCCGGTTGAGGAATCTGCCTGAAAACCTCCTCAAATTTGCCTAGCGGCGCTCCGGTCCTTCCCTGAAAGTTTGGGGGGGATTCCTCAAGCGGGGGCCGAGCTAAAAGGGGGGTCACAAAAAGTGTTTTCCCCATGTTAATTTCCATAGGGCGGTCGACCTCACTTTTAGCCCGAACGGCTGAATAGATTTCCACCAAACTTGGCACAATTGTAGGGACTGGTAGCCCGATGTGCCTTTGCTATGTCTCAAGATATGTGCTCCAGTGGTTTTTGAGTAATTTAGGTTCAAAAAAATATATATATCTATAGCCGCGCCCGGTACGCGCACCGGGGAGCGCACCGGGCGCGCTACGCGACTTGCGCGCGGAAAGCTGATTGGCTCTCGGGTGTCTGTAAACATTCGAAACAGTCCGGAGCGGCCGCCATCTTGTGTCTCAGTAAGATCGAGACACAAGAGGTGGCAAAAACAAAGGGGGATATGACCATAAGGGAGCAGAGTAGACCCCCCCTGACCCCCTAGGTTTGATGTGGGGGATATAAAAGGGCCCCGCGGGACAAAAAAAATAATTTTTTTTTTCGATTTGCGCGGGGGGAGCGCCCGGTACGCGCACCGGGGAGCGGACCGGGGAGCGTAGCATGGGGAAAACCCAGTTTATTCACTGCGTCATCTCTACGACCCTTTCTTGCGTCAATACGCCCCTTTTGCATACATTACACCTGACGTAGGTATAATGTGGCACAGGGGTTTACAAAGTGACGCATCTACCTAGATGCGTCACTTTGTAAATATAACTCAATAAGGTGCATGTTTTACGCTGCTGATGCGTCACAAAAAGTGACGTACCGGTGGCGTAAAAGTGACGCATGGCCTTATAAATGAGGCCTTCAGTCTTCTACTCATCCGTCATATTAATTATATGACGTATTATGTCGCAAGTACTTACAGCTACGTCAGTATTTCAGACGTATCTGTAAGCGCAAAAGTGATGCAATGCTGGAGTGTGTCACAAAAATGATGCAACTCCAGCAATGCATCCTTTCACATGGGGCCAGGCCCATGTGAAAGGGCCTGCATCAGTCTTACGCCTGCTGTGAAACAGGCGCAAGATTTTGACGCAACAGCGTCATAAAAGTGACGCAGTGATATCTCATAGATTTCACTGCGTCACCTCTTGCGTCAATATGTCCCTTTTGCATACATTACACCTGACGTAGGTATAATGTGGCACAGGGGTTTACAAAGTGACGTATCTACCTAGATGTGTCACTTTGTAAATATGAATCAATAAAGTGCATTTTTAACAGCACTGGTGCGTCACAAAAAGTGACGTACCGGTGGCGTAAAAGTGGCGCATGGCCTTATAAATGAGGCCTTCAGTCTTCTACTCATGCGTCATATTAAATATATGACGTATTATGTCGCAAGTACTTACAGATACGTCCGTATTTCAGACGTATCTGTAAGCGCAAAAGTGATGCATTGCTGGAGTGTGTCACAAAAATGATGCAACTCCGGCAATGCATCCTTTCATATGGGGCCAGGCCCATGTGAAAGGGCCTGTATCAGTCTTACGCCTGCTGTGAAACAGGCGCAAGATTTTGACGCAACAGCGTCATAAAAGTGACGCAGTGATATCTCATAGATTTCACTGCGTCACCTCTTGCGTCAATATGTCCCTTTTGCATACATTACACCAGACGTAGGTATAATGTGGCACAGGGGTTTACAAAGTGACGCATCTACCTAGATGCGTCACTTTGTAAATATGACTCAATAAGGTGCATTTTTTACAGCACTGGTGCGTCACAAAAAGTGACGTACCGGTGGCGTAAAAGTGACGCATGGCCTCATAAATGAGGCCTTCAGTCTTCTACTCATGCGTCATATTAAATATATGATGCATTATGTCGTAAGTACTTACAGATACGTCAGTATTTCAGATGTATCTGTAAGCACAAAAGTGATGCATTGCTGGAGTGCGTCACAAAAATGATGCAACTCCAGCAATGCATCTTTTCTTACCCTTCCACACCCCTGTTCCTTTTCTACATTTTCTTTGAATATCTACATTCCCCATGTTCACTCTCCTTCTCCTTACTTTCCTTCCCAACACTCACCTTCTTTCAGTCCCCCTACTTCACTTCCTTTCCCCTCTCATACCTTTCTGTTCTTTCTTACTCATTTTCCTTTCCTTTATCAATGCACTCCACTTCACTCACTCTTTTTCATTTTTTTAAGAATATAGCTCTTTGATGAGAATTGGAGGTAGTTCTGAAAAGAACTTTTTTTTTCTTCTTTTTCTTTTTTTAGAAAAAAAACAAAAACAGGGAATGGAAACTGCTCAACAGGAGCAAAAAAATAAAAAATAATTAGGGCTGGGAACGGCAGCGATGGTTCTCCAATGATCGAACCATGAGCAGAACACTTTGCTCCCCATAGCAAAGTAGCTGATCACAGTATCTGCATTTAAGGACACCTTTGTTAAATGCAGGCTGAATGTTCGGAACCAGCTCTTGTGATCTCCCCCTCACCGATGTTGTTGGTCCTCCGGTGGATGTAGAGGCCCCATCACTGGAAACCTCTTGTGCCAGAGCCCTGACACTTTCCCGGGCAAAATTCTGGGGGTGCCTCCTCTCCACATGGCGAATCATTGTGGAGTTCCCAAAAGAATATTTTTTAGTGGGGTCACCCCGTGACAGGACTGTGTGACAGATCCTGCACTCCACTTTTGGAGCATTTACCTTCTTTTGGTCTTCTGGTATGGAAAAAAATTTCCTGATGAAATGTTCTTTGACCTTCGGCTGAGGAGGCTCTTCATCAAGGAATTCATTGGAGTCATCTTCACTGCTGGATGGTCTGGCAGCCATGATAATCCAAGATATCCAACAAAGAACCGAGAGCAACAAGGCAGGTCTTTCAGTCACAAAAGTGAAAGAAGAAGTGAAGGAAATGGGTGGGGATTTCATTCTTTGTAAAAAAAACTGTTAGCAACCAATGAAAAGTGTTATTTTAAGGTCACATGACTTGATGCGCTTACGCTGCGCGCACCAAAGCGCTTCTGGGGGCGCTCACGCGGCGCGAACGTAGGCGCTTCCGGGGGCGCATACGCGGCGCAAACGAAGGCGCTTCCGGGGGCGCTTACGCGGCGCGCCTAAGTGACGTTTTGATAGTTTCACGGAAATGCAAAATCATTTTCATTTCCTTATTCAAAAAAACTGCCTTTATATGTATGGTACTAAATGTCTTGCGTTATTATTTACTTTTCATTCATATTTTTTTTCACGAACGCAAGTAGCGCTCTGGGTGCGCTTTCCGGAGAGCTTACCAGTGCGCGCACCCAGAGCGCCCCAGGAAAAAATGATTAAAAAAATTAAAATATATTATAAAAAATAAAAAATATTAATTAATACTTACACAAAACAGCAAATTTATAAAAAAAAAATCGTAGGTTAGAAACTCGATATAGAAAGGAATTAGCTTTTAAAAAACCTTTGAAATTCACTGAAAAAACCATAGGTTTCACAGCAGTTATAGTTAGGAATTAGCATTTAAACAACCTATTAAATTCACTGAAAAAACCATAGGTTTCACACCAGTTATAGTTAGCTGGAAATTTTACTGACATAAAACCATTGAAATTCCCACGTTATAGTTAGTTGGACTCACTATAACTTGCGCGCCTGCAATGCACTGCTGATGACGTCAATCATTACATCACTCATGACATGGTCAGTGACATCACTCATGACATCACTGATGACACCATCCAGTGAATGTGTGTCTTTCTGAAAAATAAATATGTTTTATATATGTATATGTAAAAGTCAATGGAAGAATAAATGTTTAAATAAGTGTCTAAATGGATGTTTTTTTTTTTAAAAATTGATTGGTTAACTGGCTTATTAAGTGTATCTTAGTGAATACATATATTAGTGAGAAATGTTTAAATATTTAAATATATGTATTAGTGTTTCACTTTGTGTATAAGTGGCTGCATGGGTTTGTGAGTACCTACATGTGTGTGTATATGGGTTATTAGATGTTGTTTTTAGTATCAGTATGAGTGTCTGTATGGTTTGGTGGGGGTATGACTTAGCACATAGATGCATCAATGACTGACTCTCTGTTTGTATGTGTTTTGAACACAACATATGTGCAGGACTGTATGGGTGGATGAGTGTGTATATGTGTGTGTTATTAAGTGAATGACTGTCTCACTAGTGTCTTTATCAGTAACTACATATTTTTTAATCTAGTATATGTGAATATTGATGTATATAAGTGAGTATATATGAGAGTAAGAGATTGTAAGAGTTCCTGTTTAAGTATGTGTTTCTATAAGTGATTGTTTAAGAGAGTAAGTATGTGTAAGTTTCCTTAGAAGTAAGGTGGTAGTGTGTGTATAGCTGTATATGCAAATAAATGGATGTTCAAAAGTTTATTTGCATGTGAGTATGTGTGTTAGTAACTTTTGGATGACTGTCGGTGTGTAACAGGATGTATAGGTGTTTTACTACATATGATGAGTGAATATATGTATGAGTGACTATATAGAACTGTTGGTGAATGAGTGGATGTGTATATAGATGGTGGTATTACTGAATTGGTTGTTGTAACTGGTATGGGTATCCATTTTTTTTGAAAATGTTATTTTCTATTTTTGAATATGTGTTTCAAGGGTTACATTACACTGAAAGGAGGTCTGTCACTCTGTCACAAGGATGGTGTCCTCAGTGATGTCATGAGTGATGTCACTGACCATGTCATGAGTGATGTAATATGTGACGTCATCAGCAGTGCATTGCAGGCGCGCAAGTTATAGTGAGTCCAACTAACTATAACGTGGGAATTTCAATGGTTTTATGTCAGTAAAATTTCCAGCTAACTATAACTGGTGTGAAAACTATGATTTTTTCAGTATATATATATATATACTAGCAGCCCGCCCCAGCGTTGCCTGGGGCAGAAGGGGGCTGGGGGCAGCATTTCGGGGCTAGAGTGCACCCAAGCCTGAAATGTTGCCCCCAGCCCCCTTCTGCCCCGGGCAACGCTGCCGCAATCCGGAAATGCTGCCCCCAGCACTTACATACTGTTTATTTCTACACGTAGGCTTACACATGAGACCGTAGGCTTACACATGAGAAGGCAATATATTCAGTGAAATATTGCTGTGGTAATTCAAAATACCCAACGTTTCCGTTTCTTCATGTAACCTTCCCAGACCGCCTCCCGCCCGCCTCCTGCCGGAAATATTGCTGTGGTAATTCAAAATACCCAACGTTTCCGTTTCTTCATGTAACCTTCCCAGACCGCCTCCCGCCCGCTTCCGCCTCGCCTTTGCCTTTGCCTAACACGCCCGCCCCGACATTGCCCAGACCGCCTCCCGCCCGCCTCGCCTTGCCTTTGCCTTACCTGAGCCGCCCCTCTTCCCCTTGCTCCGGACTTCGCCGCCACTCCTCGCTGCTCGTCACCACTCCTCCCCGCCTGTCGTCATCACGCACGTTGCAGACATCGCTAGCGGCCAGCGCTACGTCGCAGCCGGCACTACTTTTAGGGGACTACTTTGTTTTTAAAGTTTAATTTGTTTTTTTTTTAATTTTATGCAGCCTATGTCCATCTACACACCCTGAGGATTACAACAATGTATTGGGTGTGTGGATTGGCGCTGTGGTTCCCGAGTTTACCTTGCCAAAAGGTTTCTGTTCTCTCTTTATAATAGTAGTATAGATATATATATAAAAAATGCAGATATGCCGATTAACAGGTTTATATGTAAGCCTATGTCACTAATTCATTATAGCAACCTGCCATGATTTTGACACTTGTCTTCCCACTAGTAGTCTGTGCCAGGGGAAGTTATCCAGGGATTAGGGAAGCCATGCGTGCTGCACCTGTTTCTTGTCTCCTTTCCAGCTGGCACCGAGCTTGTAACAATGAATTTTAAGATGCTGTTGAGTCCAGACAGTTCCATGCATTGCATCTCTTTAAATACTTGACAAAGACCAGTGCCCCAAGTGTTGATATTTGTGCCAACTCACCATCTCATTAGCTGAAGGAAAACATTTGTTAAATGGTATGCTCTTCACATAGTCTTCTCCTGCCATCAAGTGCATAGCATGCTCGTGCAAAGTGTTTTTTTAACCATGCATAGTTTAATAAAGTTCCTAATTTTCACAATTCGAAACGCTTGCAGAATTTCCCGGTTTAAGTTTGCCTTTCCTATGCAACACTTTTGGGAATTATGTCATAGGTTTCGCTGCACTGAGAGATGATTGCTACTCTAATCGTTTTATCAGAGCGAAAATCTATGTAGGACCTTTCCTCTGTTAGTTTATCCTTTGCAGAGTGCTTCTAAACACAATGGCAAACGCATGCTGATTTTCTTTCCACAGGGTACATTTTTCAACAGTCGTGCAAAAGTAAAATGTTCATATACGTGTGGGGGAGAGCGTAAAATATCATGCATTCTTGAAGTTTTGGAATTTGCAACAGGATTTTATAAATGATGCAAAAAGCCTTCAACCTCCCCCCCCCCTCCCCCCCCCCCCAAGTGCAGATATTATCAAGAAACTGAAAACGTATCAGGTTCCAAGATCCAAGATTAACTTTGATACGTTGAGGGCTGTAATCATTACTGGTTCACCAGAGGCGATTCAAGGAAAGTAATAAAAATGCTTTGCCTTTTCCTCAAAATGTAGTCAGCTTTCACGAGACCTGTAACAAGGTGAGTGGGAGGCAAACGGGCCATTATTCCACAAGCTTCACAGTTTTTGAGGGCCCTTCGTTTGATCCCCAGTATTTATTTAGAGATATTTTAGGAGATAAATTTCCCATTTTATTAAAGACGAGGCAGCTAACATGACTAATGCCACTAGATGGAGCCAGATGTCGGATCTGCCGTATTTCCTTTTTCTTTCAGGACATTTTTTTAAACTTTGAAACATGGCCTCTTTCTGTCAAGGTCCTCGTTTCAGTCTGTTGCTCATGGCCCCTGGCCCTACAAAAACTTTTGACTTGCTTAAACTTGATGCATTATTTGACGCTCCACTGCTGGATAATTCCAGTGATACTGATCATAATCAAAGGTGCTGGTGCAGCAGCGCATGCAGAAGGATGTATTAATTTAATTGGTATACATTATTCACACTCCACGTTGGGTAAAATAATGTAGCATGCTTAGTAACTTAGTCTCTGAAACTACACTTTCACAACCTAAATTCCATGACGCTTTCTCCCATGTCATCTCTTCTGGTCTCTTAACATTCCGTAACGTTAACTGATTTCTTATCTCAGCTTGAGAAATGCATTTTCAATTCAGGCCAGAGCCTCAGAGAGCAGAAGTCTCATAGTTCCCTATATATATAGACTCACTCGCACCCCCCATCCGCCCAGACTCACTCGCGCCCCCCTCCCACTCAGACTCACTCGCGCCCCCCTCCCGCTCAGACTCATTCGCGCCCCCCTCCCGCCCAGACATTTTCATTTACTGCTGCCTCCTTACCTGTGCCGCCTCCTCACTCATTGCACAGCCGCTCGTAACTGCACCGCCCTCCTCCTTGTCGTCTTCACGCACGTTGTCGTCGCGTCGTGCCCAGCGCTAGGTCCCGGCCGGCGCTACTTTCAGGGGACTACTTTGTTTACAAACGTAATTTTTTTAATTTACTTTTTTATTTTTATGTATATAGCCTATGTCCATCTACACACCCTGAAATGAAATGAAATGAAAGCGGGATTTATATAGCGCATGGCTGCCCAAGAGCGTCCCAGCGCTGAGATTGCATATACAGCTGAGGGGGAGGGGGGGGGGGCAGAGGATCAAAGAAGGGAGGGGAGAGTTTATTGTGGGAAGAGGTGCGTTTTGAGTAGCTTCCGGAATTTCATGTAGTTGGGTTCGGCCCGAAGTTGGATTGGTAGGGCATTCCATAGAGTAGCAGCTGTAACCGAAAAGCGGCGTCCTCCAGTACGGGCTTTCTTTACTCTGTGGACCGTGGCCAGGTTACTTTGAGAGGAGCGGAGGGGCCTATTGGGTTTGTATGGGTAGAGCATGGTCTTGAGCATCGGTGGCCCTAGGTTTTGCAAGGCTCTGTGGGTGGTGCATAGGGCCTTGAATATGACTCTTTCTCGGATCGGCAGCCAATGAAGTGCCTTTAGGGCTGGTTTAGCAGATGATCTCCGGGGTGTTCCTGTCAGAATCCGAGCAGCAGCATTTTGTGTTTTTTGGAGAACATTGATGGTAGCTTCTGGAGCCGCCAGGAAGAGGGCGTTGCTGTAGTCTAACCTCGATAGTATTAAGCCCTGGATAAGCAATTTTTGTGATTGTGCGGGGAGTAGTGGGAGAATCTTCCTGGCTGAGCGAAGTAAACCCACACAGGTACCGGCTGGTTTTTTTGCCTGTGTTTTCATAGATAGATCCTGTTCTAGCCAGAAGCCTAAACTTTTGAGTTCCGTCTTGGGCTGAGGGAGGGGACCTAGGCATGAGGGCCGCATGGCGGAGGGAAGAGATGACATTTGATGTCCCAACAGCATGAGCTCGGTTTTGGAGCCATTAAGTTTCAACCTTGAGTTGGACATCCAATCGTAGATTCCCTCAAGACAGTCATGAAGGTTTTTTATCTTTTCACCTTCAAGGGAAAAGGATACAACCATTTGGGTGTCGTCAGCATATGTGACGGCTTTTATCCCAAAGGGGATGACCGCATCCTCCAGGGGGGCCATGTATGTGTTGAATAGTGTAGGGCTCAATGAAGAGCCCTGTGGAACCCCACACTGGAGATGGAACGGGTCTGATCGTATATTCCCTTCACAGACCTGGAAGGTTCTGTCCTTCAGGAAGGATGAAAGCCAACTGAGCGCCTTGTCCCTCACTCCCAGGTTAAGTAGTCGCTGGATCAAGATCTTGTGGTCCACCGTGTCAAATGCAGCGCTTAGATCCAGGAGGATCAGTAAGACCGATCCCCCTGAATCCAAGATGCATCTGGCTTCCTCGACTACTTTTAGGAGGGCGGTCTCTGTCCCCTGCCCGGGACGAAAACCTGTTTGTGATGGGCGTAGGAGATTGTTAATTTCAAGAAAGTCTGACAGTTGTTGGTTGACCAGTTTCTCTGCGATCTTACTCATGCCTGGTAAGAGAGAGATTGGGCGCAGGTTGGAAAGGTCTGAGGGATCCTGGACTGGCTTTTTTTGAAGGGCTTTGACTATCGCATGTTTCCAGTTAGGGGGGACTACTCCTTGACTAAGAGAGGCATTGATAAGATTTGTTGCTAGGTGTGAAATGGTTGGTCCGATTTGTTTAAGAATCGAATGGGGGCTGGGTCAGTGGGTGAGCCACTTTTCATACCTGAAAGAGTTTTCAAGAAGTCTTCGTTGGACAGCTGGTGAAAACTATCTAAAATCGGGCCGGATGTGGAGGGTGCCCGTTCATCAAGGGGTTCATTATCCGTTACAGGTGGGAGGGTTTGTAAAATATTGGTGATTTTATTCTGAAAAAAGGTTGCTATTTGGTTGCATCTGGAAACTGTAGGTTGCTCAGTGGAGGGAGGATTGGGAATTTTGAGTAACTCTTTGACTATTTTATAAGTCTCTAGATGAATTGGATGCATTTTTTATTTTTTCATTGAAGAAGGATGCTTGGGCTGATTTTCGTGCTGATTTGTAGGTTCTCATTGCTTTTTTATATTCATCTTTGATGATGGGGTCCCAGTTTTTCCTCCAGTTCCGCTCTTTGATCTTACAAATTTTTCTAAGGTTCCTTAGTTCTTGGGAGTACCATGGGGATTTGAAGGTTGTGCTTTTTTTCTTTATGTTTTTCAAGAGTAGATGTGAGCCATCTAGTGAAGTTTTCGTCTGCTTTTATGGGGTCGGGAAGAGCGGAGGGGGCAGAGCTTATCAGTTCTTGGGTCCAACGCTCAAATGAGAGTTTGGACCAGATTCTGTCATGTTCTCTTGAAGATGAAGTTTGGGGAGAGTTAGGGGTAATTTGCCAGATGAAAGGAATGAGGAAATGATCAGACCGTGGCAGCGGGAGTGCAGGTCGTGTTTCTATTTTTGACAGGTTGGAGAAGAGAGGAACTAGAAGGTGACCCTTGGTGTGAGTTGCCTCCGTGTTTAAGAGGTGTAGGTCCAGTGCTTTTAGTTCAGAGATGAGGTCCCTTACGGTGTTGTCTGAGCTGTCCTCAAAATGGAGGTTTAAGTCTCCCAGCAAGATAAAATTAGAGGCTGAGGTGCAGGAGGAGATCGTGAAGGCAAGTAGTGAGCCGACAAAGTTTCCTAGGTTGCTAGGTGGTCGGTATACGAGGGTACCCGAGAGGGATTTGTTGGGAGTAATTTGGAGGGAAAAGTAGGCGCTTTCGCAGTCATCGATTCCTCCTTCTTGTATCCTGCATGTGAAGGAGCTTCGGTAAACAATCGCTATACCACCTCCTTTTCCCTTCGGTCGGTTTAGGTGTTGTATAAGGTAACCATAGGGTAACATATTAACAATGTCAGCCTCGGAATGAGGTGTAAACCAAGTTTCCGTAAGGAAAAGTATGTCCAGATTGATGTCTTGGATTAAGAGTTTAATTTCTAGAGAATGTTTAGACGCGGATCTACAATTGAGTAGAGCAAGGCTAACAAGGTAAGGTGAGTGGCAAGTAGTTTTCCGTGGGGATTGGCCCGGCGGCGGGGGTAATGGGGGGGAGGTAAGGGCGGCCGTGTCAAATTGTAGGAGGTAGTCCCGTGAATGGATAATTCGATGGCTACGAAAATTGGGCATAGTGGGTGGCCCTGTGCCCGGCCTGGCCCAGCCTGGCCCAGACGGGCTTGCCTCTGGCGCGCCTCCGGCGCGCCATCGGCGCGCCCGCTGCGCCCACCCGCTGCGCGGACGAGAAGAGGGCTTCATTTTGTAGTGGTTGGGCCCAAATCGCCCAGCCACTAGAGCGCTGTCCAATCCCCCTTCAAAGATGGCGCCCGTGGAGTCTGCGCCTCGAGGGGTGTTTCTATGAGAGACCGGGAGCCCTGAGATAAGCTTCAGGTCATGCAATTATTCTGCATGAGGAAGCGGCTCACTACGGTCAAGTAGGTTAAATTTAAACAACAAATTTGCACAATTGTAGCAGTAACACGATAAGACAGTGTAAGTTTTAAAAAGCGTGAGGCGCTATTAAAAAGCGGCGCTTGACAATGCGAGTAGCAATTATTAGTAAGTGGGGATTTGGCCTCCCGGCTTCCGCCTCAGGAGAAGTGCAATCACGGAATGGGAAGATACCGATTAGGAGCTCTTTTGTAGTGGTTGGGCCCAAATCGCCCAGCCACTAGAGCGCTGTCCAATCCCCCTTCAAAGATGGCGCCCGTGGAGTCTGCGCCTCGAGGGGTGTTTCTATGAGAGACCGGGAGCCCTGAGTGAGAGACCGGGAGCCCTGACATTTTCATAGATGTATCGGGTGTGTAGATTGGCGCTGTGGTTCCCGAGTTTACCTGGCCAAAAGGTGCAAGTTCTCTCTTTATAATAGTAGTATATATATATATATATATATATATATATATATATATATATAACGCTCCAATTCCTCTTTGTTTTCAAAAGAAGACAACAGCACTCGAGGGGTACTTTCAAACGTGCAGGTTTATTTCATACAGGCACTCTCCACAGACGCGTTTCGGCGCGTTGCCTTCGTCAGTGTGGTAACATTGATTTTCACTTCTAGGTGGATTAAGTACACCATTTTCACTTTCTTACTCTATGCATAGAGATAGACAGAGGACAACCCCACTGTAATCGCTATAGGCGCCATCTTAGAATGTCAATGTACAACCTAGGAATTATCACAGATTGTGCAATAAAGCCCATAGATGGGCAATTCATACAGGTAGTGGGTATAAACAGTAGATTATATGTTTCTGATGTTAAACAACAAAAATAAAGCAGTGGATCGGCTAGGGTCCTCTATCTAATAAATCACACAATGGTCCACCAACATCTGCAGACATTCCACCTCTCTTGTTACCGTTTAGGTCGCAATGCAGTACAACTCACATTGTTTGAATCTCAGTTCATCAACATTATTATACAAATAAGATAGAGTTCCAAGATCCTTAGAACACAACATTATTAAGTGCTAAATCAAATGAAAGTTCTAGGCAAAGGAGGAAACTCTGGGGGAATGGTCAAAGTCCATTCAACATCATGTTATGATTCGATATATATATATCTATACTACTATTATAAAGAGAGAACTGTGTCCTTTGAGCCAGGTAAACTCGAAACGTACACCACCAACCCAAACCCCCAAGACATCTTTGAAAACTTCAGGGCAAGCAGAAGGACATAGGCTATATAAAAATAAAAAATATACGTTGTTTAAAAAATTAGGAATAAGAATAAAGTAGTCCCTTGCAAGTAGCGCCGGCTGCGACGTCTGCGTGATGACATCGGGAAAGAACCTGGGCGTTTTAGTATTGTTTCAGCAAAGGGGACTACTTTTTCTTCGTTTTATATCTGCCCCGTTTTTATAAGGTATTGGCTGATGCCTGCAAGGAAACTATCGCTCTTATTAGCAAGAGTCTGTTTATTCGTATTTTATAGCTCATGCCCTTGGAGCTGCCAACACTGACCATCGGTGAAAAAACGGCAAAAAGCAGAGGCAATCTCTCCGCGTTTTGCCTCTCTTCAGGTGAACGCGCTGCTGCGCCAGTCCCGCCTGCTATGGGATGTGCACAGCCCAGCAGAGGATCAGTGCAGAGAGAGAGGGAACGAGGGAGAGGGGAGGGGAAGTGTGCTGCAAGTTCTGGGAGGCAGGAAACATGTGTAACAACAACTTCAGGGGGAGGGGAGGGGTCACAACGTCAGCTACAGAGAGAGAAGCGAGTGATTCCAGAAAGTGCGTGACAACACCAAGCATAAGTGTGGGATTAGGTACTTTTTAAAACATCAAAGTAATTTTTTCCTTTCTAGCCTTAAAACGTTTGATGTGGCTTTCAGGGCTGATATGTTTTTTATACACCCCATCACGCCGGAGGATAAGGAACGTGGTTTCATTCAGCTTTTAAAGCTCACTTGGTATCCTGGGGCTACATAACCATTTTAGTGTTTGCAGGCCCTCTTTTGTAAATCTTGGTATGGTAAAAGGCTGAGCTGACTCTGCCTCACGTTGCCTCAGGGGTTTAGAAGATATATGCAGTGTGGTAGCTGGCGTGTTAACCCACTGAGCTCTGTCACCTTCTTGGCAGGGGGGTTCAAATGTCACGCAGAGACACTGCTTTCAGTGTTTCCCACAGCCTATACCACAGGGGGTGAAAGGAGGTCTGCACCTGAGGAGATTTCCATTTTTTAATACATTCCAGGTCCCACCGGGAGACGCAGCTGCTGAATATTAATGGAACTGCAAGTTAATGAAAACAGCAGACTGACTTCATTTCTGTTATTGGATGAAACGCGCGCCAGAGGAAGCGAAACACCAGCGCTGCACACCCTTTTCAATAACATTAAATGACCCGTCCTGGGGAATCTTTCCTCTCTCCTCTCATGGATATTCTGCGTCTCTCACACCTGCCTTCCCCCCATGCTGCATGCATCCTAAGCAGAGAGGCCAAAGCAATCACATCTTTTATAAAGCACAGGGCAGGATTAGCCAAGCAAAATACGCCCTGCTTAGGGCTTCCAGGGAAGGGGGCACCACTGAAATTTCAATGGCTGGATTTACCATGGACCATATGGTGCAAAACTGCAAATGGTGCAGCTGAACCGATCAATAAAGTGGAAGTTTACAAAAATAATCATTATTTTCCATCTTCCTGTAAGTTTTGTTTCATTTTGAAAAAGGCAATTTTATTTTACGGTTTATCTATATCTATCTATCTATACTACTATTATAAAGAGAGAACTTGCACCTTTAGGCAAGGTAATCTCGGGAACCACAGCGCCAATATACACACCCGATACAGATGGACATAGGCTATATAAATTTTTTTAAAAAGCAAATAAAAAAAATTAATTTTCAAAACAAAGTAGTCCCCTGAAAGTAGCGCCGGCCGGGACCTAGCGCTGGCTGCGACGTGCGTCATGACGACGAAGGAGGAGCGGCGGCGTCATGGAGGAGCGGCGGCGTCATGGAGGAGCGGCGGGGCGGCGGTGCAGTGATGAGCGGCCGCGACATGAACAGGAGGAGCGGCGGGTCAGGTAAGGAAAGGACATAGTCGGGCGGGAGGGGGGCGAGAGTCGGGAGGCGGGGGGCGGGAGGGAGGCGGGGCGGGGGCGGGTGAAACGCGGGAGGTGGGAGGCGGGGGGCGGGAGGGAGTCGGGGCAGGGGGCGGATGCACCGCTCGACAGCATGCTGCCCCAGCCACCTTCTGCCCCGGGCTAAAAATGCAGCCCCCAGCCCCCTTCTGCCCCAGGCAACGCTGGGGCGGGCTGCTAGTATATATATATATATATATATATATATATATATATATATATATATATATATATATATATATATATATATATATATATATATATATATATATATATATATATAGAAGTACTAGAATAATAACTTACCAATAGCCCATATATCTCATTTACCATACATAAATCAGTCGGCAATGGAAAAGGTTCAATCGTTTATTTTGCAAAGCGCCCTGTACAGGGGAGCCTCCCTCTGGTCACAGCTCGCAAAGGTGTGCAGAGGAGACTGCTGGGTCATAGTCAAAACAGTGCATATATACTTTCGACATACCTAATAGAAACCCCGTACAAGGAAAAGTACCAGTTCGAGAGAGGCCAACAGGAACATCCATATAAGGCACAATAGATAGGCTTGAACTCTGCTAAAACTATTCCGGGGGTAGGTCAGTAAAGGTGCCTCCCTTTCGTCTGGTGCATGGCAGTACAAGCAAAGCGTCTGCAAGAATGTGCTCATCCTACAAGAAAGAGCAGATGTGACCTTGAATGTACAAAGTTAGAAGCAATGCTCTGTTCATAGACTGGGCCGACCTTTTAGACATTCTTCTCAGCTACATGTCACGTGTTTTCCCTACTAACGAAAGAGAGCTCGGGAAACGAAACCAAGATGGCGTTTAGCTTGATTCAGGCCTGACTCTTAATAGGTACATGAATCGAGCGTATTTACAAGAGGTTAAGGAAAATGGTAGATATACATTGGGTACGTTATGACAACATTATATAGTGTCGATTTTATATTCCTTCAATATGTGTAAATACATTTTTAATAATGTTTTAAATATTTTATAATTAAGATTAATAATTTTTTTATAATATTAAGTAAAAATATATGTTAAAGTATGGATTTTTTACATTACATTTATTATTTTTACATTTTAACTTTGTTTACATTATTTTAACTGTTTTATTTAATTGTGTTTATTATTTAATTACTTTTATAATATTTTTTTTTTTCACAACAAACTTTATTGTCTGAACTCACATATTATGCATAGCTCTGTCTCCCAGAGGCCACTGCCTTCATCAATGTGTCACAAGAATCGTCAGTTACAGTTTAACAGATGAGAAACAATTGAAGCAAAAAAAAAAGAAATTCCCCCGTATGGCATGGCAAACATAGGAAGCAGTAAATGTTCAACCCCCACAACCAACCCCCCCGCGCCCTCCCTGCGTGCCCACTCGCCCACTTATAGCATAGATTACATGCACATTACAACGCCTTACACCTATCATGCCAACTGCCATTGTTCAAAGTCCATCTCCTCACACTGTCGGGAGGGTGACTTCCTCAGGCGGTGGGTCC
Source organism: Lissotriton vulgaris (assembly GCF_964263255.1). Taxonomy (NCBI): domain Eukaryota; kingdom Metazoa; phylum Chordata; class Amphibia; order Caudata; family Salamandridae; genus Lissotriton; species Lissotriton vulgaris. Next base: position 465,330 of record NW_028243607.1, read on the forward strand.
AAGTCCAGACCCCGATAGTCCGCCCACAGTTTCCAAATTTTGAAATGCTTCCTGGGACATCCCCTTGCTATAAATATGGGCTGTTCTAAACCCATGCAGTAGTCCATTCCGTTCTTCCAGGCTGTGAGGTATGGGGCCCGGGGGGCCTTCCAGGCTCTCGCTATATCGTGTTTTGCCAGTGTAAACCCCAGCAGCATTAGGTGACGCTTATACCTGTTTCCCCCCACCCCAGCCATGACATGCAGTAGCGCCAGCTTAGGGTCTCTCAGAATCTCCCAGGACAATACTTCGACCAAGCAGCGGTGGACCCCATCTCAAAACCTCTGCAGCGATGCACACTCCCACACTGTGTGTAGTAGCGTGCCTACCGCCAGGCCACAACGAAGGCAGTCAGGGGACGCTACCAGCCCGCCTTCCATAAGCGCTGTCGGGTGTAGTATGTGCGGTGCAAATAACGGAACTGAATCAGTCGCAGGCGCGTGGAGATTGCCGCCCCCCCCTGGGCTCTCAAGGACCTCCACCCAGTCCTCCTCGTCCATGTCCCCGACGTCCCGCTCCCAGTGGGCTCTAAGGCCGCCCAGGTCCGAGGAGCAGTGGCGCACCAGGGTCTGGTATATACGCGATAACTTTTTGTCTGGCAGTTCTCCCATGAAAATTTTGGCCTCCAGGGGACTGAATTCGGGGATCTGTTCCAGGCCCACTAATGAGGGCGGCAGGGCATGACGAAACTGGAGGTACTTGTAGAACTGGGTGCGGTGCATCCCGAAGTCCTCCTGCAGGTTTGTAAAGGATTTAAGGGTGTCACCGGACAATACGTCGCCCAGGGTTGAGATGCCTATGGCATCCCATCCTCTGAAGCCCATCAAGGCGTTCAGCTGAGGGAACCGACGATTACGCCAGAGGGGGGGTTTCCTACGTAAGGACATTCCACCAGCCCATCCGGCTCAGTGCCTGCCTCCACACGTGAAAGACCACCTGCGTGGCGGAGGGAAGGGTTCTCAGGAGTGGCGCCGCGTACAGCAACGTATGTAAGGACGCTGAGCTCATTAAGTGTCTCTTAACCGCGTAGGCCGGGTCGCCCCTGTCACCATACCACCAGTCGTTCAAAACCAGGAGATGCGCCGCTTGATAATACGAGTGCACGTCCGTCGTCGCCAGGCCTCCGGTATATGTCGACAAAAAACACGTCTGTAGAGCCACCCGAGCCACGCCCCCCTCCCACAAAAATCCGCTCAGGGCCGAGTTAAGCTGTCGAAACCAGCGGGGCGAGATCACATGGGGATGATTCTGCAGTTGATACACCAGGCGTGGGAGCGCCACCATTTTGGAAATAGCAGACCTTCCGAGTATAGAAAGCGGCATCCGCGCCCAAACCTTCATATCCTCACGTACCCGATCCCACACCGGAGTGATGTTGCGGTCCGGGAAGAGTACTACGTCCTCTGATAGGAAAACCCCCAGATATTTCACACCGCTCGACGCCACCTGAAGGCCCGCAGCCCAGTCTCCTACGCTCCGCTGACCACCCAGCGTCCACAGCGTGGATTTGTCCGGATTCATGTAGAGACCGGAGGTCTCACCAAAGATCTGTAAGATGCGCAGCATTCGCGGCCCGGATCGGTCCAAGTCGGTGAGAAAGAACAGGACGTCGTCTGCATACAACGCTATTTTGTCTGTGAGGCCCGCGACCAACGGAAGCCCTTGAGTTGAGCATCGATGCGCACCCACGCCGCCAGAGGCTCCATGGCGAGCACAAATAAGTACGGGGAGAGGGGACAGCCCTGCCGCATCCCCCTTTGGACCAGAAACGGGCGGGACACCGCGCCTCCAACACGCACCGACGCCGTAAGGCCTGTATATAGTAATTGGACATAGGCCAGGAAGCGCGGGCCAAGATTAAGACGGCTCAGCAGAGCAAAGAGATACGTCCAGCTCAGGGAATCAAAGGCCCTGTCCATATCCGCAAGGAACAGGGCGGCCGGCTCCCCCAGACATTTCCAAGCCGAGACCGCTACCTGCGCCCGTCTGATATTATGGCGGGTAGCCTGCTGTGGCATAAACCCAGCCTGATCCGGGTGGACCAGGTCCGTAATGTACGGCTTGAGCCTGGTGGCAAGGGCCTTCGCCAAGATCTTAGCTTCGGTATTCAGGAGCGAAATGGGGCGGTATGAGGCATGACTCTCTGGGGATCTCCCGGGCTTCAAAAAGACCACCACCTCGGCATGGCGCCAGTCTGGTGGGAGCGTCCCAGTCTCGCACGATTCTTCTACCACCGGCCGAAAAAGCGGTCCCAGCTGGACCGAAAACTTCCGAAATAATTAGCTGGGAAATCCATTAGGACCTGGAGCATTGCCCGGGTTCAACTCTGCCAGGGCGGCACCTATCTCGTCGTCTGACAGAGGTCGATCCAAGAGGTCCCTCACCTCATCTGAGATAGCCTTTGGCGGGAGGTCATCGATAAAGCGCTGAACAGTGCTGGCCTCCAGACATTCTCGGGGTGCATACAGCGTCTCATAGTACCCGGCGAAGCTCTCCGCAATCTCCGCAGGGTCTAGCATGGGCTCCCCCTCGGGGGTCATGATCCGGGGCAACGGCTGGGCATGCATGGTACCCTGGCAGAGATGGTGCAGCATTTTGCAGGACTTGTCGCCCCACTGGTAGATCCGACTGCGAGTCGCCAACCAGGCCTGCCTCGCCTCATCCATAAGAACCGAGGCGTATCGTTGCTGCGCCAGCACCAGCTGTCGTCTCGCCAGTCCGCCATTCGCCTCCCGAGCCCGCCGCTCCAGCACCTCTAGTTCCGCCTCCCGCCTCACCAGGTCACTACGCCTCTCTCTCCGGGCCGCCGTGCACCAAGATATGTCTACACCTCGCAACGTGGGCTTCATGGCCTCCCATTTAGTAGTTGGGGAGTCCACGGACCCCCTATTTACAGTTAGGTAGTGGTCAAGTTCAATCGTGAGATGCGCTTTATAATCGTCTAGGGTCAAGTGCCAGACCGACATACGCCACCGAAACGGCTGAGCGGCCGGGCCCACACGAAGCGAGGCGAGCACCGGCGAGTGGTCCGACAGAGCCCGCGGCAGAATCTCCGCCGAGACTGCCGGATGCCCTCGCCCTCGGGATAAAGATGTAGTCCAGTCTGGAGAATGATTCTCGCACGGTGGAAAAGTATGTGTAGTCTCTTCTTGCGCCATGTTTATGTCACCAAGTGTCCAGCCAGTCTAGCCCTGTAGCTAAGGCAGCTAGTCTGGTGGTGGTTCCCACACCCCCTTGATCGGGAGCCGCCACCCCGCTCCGCCACCTTTAGCAGCCCCTATCCATGAGATCGTTCCAATCCCCTCCCACTATGGACAGAGAGTCTGGCACCTCGCCCCACAGGGATAAGACCTTCTCAACCAGGGACCACTGGAGCGGCGGTGGGGCATACACGCTACCGAGGGTCACCCTATCTCCGCCTGTTGCGTGTTTATCTAGGTTCCTGATCGATACTGCGACCTTATGCCCCTATTCGGCTATAAATCCATTTATTCCCTATATTGGCATAACCGTTCAAGTGCGATATTCAGAAAGTCATCTCTGGCCTCACACGAACAGAGCCACATTCCAGAATAGTTCTCTGCCACTTCCTTTGCAACCAATTAGTGCAATGACAGAGCAGAAGTCACTATCTGATATTCCTAGATTAACACTCCGAGTTCTTCAACAAGATAAAAACTCAGCAAACCTGGAAATCCCCGCTTGCTGTGTTTTGATTAGTAATGGAACGCTAATGAGCAACTGATAGCTATCACTTCCTAGTGACATCTTTAATTGACGTCTTATGTCCAGCAAACTTGCGTCAAACCAGGCACCTGTCAGGTATTAATACTACCAACGTTGCCTTAAGCAATAGCCTGTTGCCCGTAGCCTGTTGCTGCAGCCTGCTACCCTGTTGCCAGCTGATGCTGCTGCCCCGCTGCTGTTGGTGAAGCTACTGATACCATTATCGCTGCTAAAGCGCGAACGATGGTGTGGTGAGCTTAGGAGCTGAACAGCCGTCCCTCTGCGAAGAGCCCAGCAGATGCCAAGCTGCCCGCGGACGCTGTCCCCCCTCCTCCTCTCGACGCGCTGAACAGAGCTCCAGCGTTTCTAGTCTGCCCTCGCGGGTGACTGGGATACCGAGTTTCCTCCTGAAGGAGATACCAGACCTCCATCATTCTATTCAGAGGTATGGTGTTGACTAAACCCTTAGATGAGAACTCTTGAAGCAAACCTTGGCAAAACCAACTCAACTTAAAGCTACTTACTTACTCCCCTTCCACGTGTTAGGCTTAGGTCAGGCACACTGGGGTAGGCTTAGTTAGAAGCACCAGTTGAGTATTTTAGCCTAATGTATATATGACTGTATATATGTTTTATTACTTTTAAACCATTGTATGGCTAAGAAACCATATCAATGCTTTTACAGTATTATTTCGCAATACTTATCTTACTGTACGTACTTTTTATAATAACAAGTCTTGCAATTGTGGCAATACATTTCTCTTGTACGAGAAGAAAGACTGTTCAATAAATGTTAACCCTTTATTGACAAACGCCTGTCTCTCTATTCTCTACATATCGTGAAAGTAAACTGCACTAACCTGACTGAGTGAAATACCTGTCTATTGTTTCACACGACCCTAGAGATTGACTCTTGATCTGAGGAGCAAAGTTGTCATGTTGCACGGTTGTTGGAAAGCTGAATCCCTTCTTGTCTGTGCCAGGGAAGCTGATCACTTCCCATGCAGAGAAGAAAGTTTCCAGTGACCTCTGAGCTAGTTGGTAACAAACCCAATTAAGTTTAGCATAGTCAGTGGAGGCCTGGAATATCCGCAGTTCCACGTCGATACTACTGTTTATGTTATTCCAATGCGCAGGGCCTAGTGGGAAACTAGGAACTACACTACATGGCGCCCAAACGTTTGGTAAGGCGATAAACTAACGCAAGACGTTAGAGTAACTCAGTCGTGCATTTTTCACACAGACCCCTTTCTCCCGTAAATACTCCAATAGACGTCTGGAGTGGGTGAAAGGTTAAAATCCGCCCGACCTTAGTAGGAAGAGATTCCTATGTAAAGCTCTGGTTTATTCAACGTTGAAGGATACAGTGTTCCAAAATATTGTGCACCTAATCTTTGTCTCCTTGGAGACCAACTCTGCAAAGCCTGCATTTATAAAAAATGACAGACAGTGAAGAAGAAAGGGAAGCAGTTAGACTGGCATCCCTACTAATAGAGGAGGACTCGAGTCTCCTACAGACAGACCCGGATGCTATTATCATCCCGGTCCACTTAAGAAAATCTATAACTTTAAAACTTATAGAGAACGGACTAATACCTCAAGGTGGTACAGTAATTTTCGTGATAGAGGCACACGAATATCGGCAGACAGAGGTATTCTATTCATGGATAAACTTTCCAGCGGCAAACGCTAGAACAAAAGAGTTCCACTATTACAAAATAGAGGAACCTCCGGAAGAGTACGCTCCTTTCGAGGAGATTGAAATTCCACTTAAATTTCAAGAGCACCTGCTCTGGTTTAATGGCGCCCTAAAACATAATGATCACATAACCAGGCTCGGTCCGCTAGGTAGACCAGGAGCAACGTGGCCGGTTCTAGCCAGCTACACACCACATCCGGACATTGGAAAAATGTCAAAGGAAGACCTCTTAGTTAACATAAGAGAATTAACAGAGGCTTATAGAGAGTTAGTAAAATTATTTATTAAAAATAATTTAAACACTCCTAAAAAGAGCTGGGATGGAAATAAACAATTCACTCCCAAGGAAAAAGTTTTCCAGTCCAGAGGAAGGTCTCCTCGACGGAGGGAAAGAACTCCGACTCGAGAACACCAGTCTCCCCAGCGGGAGCCCTCTGAGAAAAGATATAACCTTAGAAATAGGGATAATCTGAAAAAACCTGATAGATATCAAAGTATTGATACACGTCCCTCTCGATCTTTTTCGCAGAAATCGGAAAGAAGAGGACGGTCAGACCCAGGAGAGCACACCAAGTCCAAAGACAAGGAACCTGCTCAGAGTAAAAAATCTCAATTTCAGAAAAAGAAGGTAGCCAGTATTAGAGTAATCAACCATGCCGAGAATACTGAGGACACAGTTGAAAAACGGGGAGTGGGCATTGACAATGTTGGACAGTGCAGCAGAAATCAGTATAGCGCGCAAGATCTTGATGAGTCATCTGGAAACAGTGGACACGAATGAATTCATTCAGGTTGAAACTGCCGACACCAGACTTAGCAAGCCCCATAAAATATACGAAATAACATTGCGTATAGAGGGTGATAAGACTAGGAAAATTAAGGGTCTATTTTGGGATAAACTCTCAAAAGGCTACGATATTCTGTTAGCTGAAAAAGATTGGCCCCCAGAGTTTGTCAGGGAGTGCCCTCGTGGCAAAGAAATGATTATGCCTGCCTTCTCGAATCACATTCCGATTCACAAAAAATATACATATGCAAGGAAATGGGCAGTGGCCCAGGCACCTGCATTATATAAAAATCATGTAGGATGGGATGAGGACTCAACTCCTCACAAAATCCAATTAAAAAGTGAACCAACTGCCCAACGGCAGTATCCCATAAAGCAAGAAGCTAAAAAACAAGTCAGGGAGATCTTAGATCAACTTGAATACCAGGGGGTGATTGAAACATGCACCTCTCAAATGAACAATCCTTTGTTTCATATCGTCTAGTTTTGGACTACAGACACCTTAATGCGTGTTGCAAAACTTTTGCAGTACAAAACTCGCATAGTGCAGCCCTAATGAATAACATAGTTAGGAAAAAATATAAAACGACATTAGACATATCTAATGGCTTCTTTTGTCAAAACATTGCACCGGAAAGCAGATATTTGACCGCTTTCTCAGCATTTGGGTCCCAGAAAAAATTCTGTCGACTCCCACAGGGGTTCAAGAACAGCCCAGGACTATTCTCAGCTAGGGTAACAGAGTTACTACAAATATATGATGATGAGGCATTATCTTACGTAGATGATATCTATCTCACAGACGACAACTTGGATACTCACTTGAAAAGAGTGAACACCATTATACTTGGGTTCGCAGCAGAGGGTTACAAATTCAACTTTAAAAAGTCTCGAATTGCCTATCTGACAGTACTATTTTTAGGGTACGAATTATCAAGTGAAGGGAAAAGCCTAGCGGACAACTTCTTAGAGAAGTGCGCTGTACTCCAAGCTCCAAAAACGCTGAAGAATTTACAATCCAATCTAGGTTTTCTGAATTTCAGAAGAACTTACATTCTAAATTACGCAGAGAGGGTTAAACCTCTCTACGAACTAATAAAACCTGATTTTAAACAAATCAATTGGACTCAAAAACACACAGAAATTTTGAGATCACTGCAAACAGACATGTTAGCAAAAACTAAATTAGATACACGTGACAACACACGTGATCTTGTAATCCGAGTCATCCCAGGAAGATGCGGATTCACATACCTGACCTCTAATGAGGGAGAAAAGGTACCAATTTCAATTAAATCTCACTTGTACACACAAGCAGAGGAAACATTCAGTCACACAGAAAGAACTGTGAAAGCAGTGCAAATTGCATTAGCAAATGAAAGAGAACTAGCACACGGCAAACGGATTAATATCCTCACAGCGGAATCCGCCTTTGAGGCGCTATTCAGCCCAGTAAACCTGCCTACAGTGTCACTGGATCCGAAATGGATACAGTGCGTAGATTCTCTAGGAGCGGAAGACGTGAAATACTATTTCGCCCCGCAATTCGAAGAACTGAATGATTTAGTATATGAAGAAGAATATCCTCTGCCAATCGAACTTCTGCCTCTCCCACAATACGCCTGTATAATCTATACAGATAGTTTTATACAGCATTTCAACATAGAGAGCAAATGCTACAATGCAGCATGTGCGATTGTTAAAGGTCGTTGGCTGTGCGGTAAATTCAGACCGAAAGTAACAAAAACTGAATCTGTAAGAAACTGTTCAGTTCAGAGAACTGAAATCAGATCTTTAAAGATGGCGCTCGAAAATGCAGAACGTGAATTCCCGACACTTATCGTGTGCGATTCTCATTTTTGCGTCAACTCTTACAATAATAAATTGCAGAGCTGGATTGAAAACGATTACAAAGATGACACAGGTGCCACAATAAAGCATAAATTGCTCTGGAAACAGGTAGCTCTTTTACACAAAGAACTACAAAAGACTCACGTGATACACGCACAGAGTCTTCAACGTGATGGCGTTCACGTTGCAGGGAATTCATTGGCTAATACAGCCACAGCGGAAGCAACTAAACCGGCTTCCGTAGCCACAAAAAAGCGTACAGAAAAATACATAGACGGGGAAACCATGCTGGCAGTAAAAACGACCGTAAAAGGCGACTGCAGCACTACCCGTGAACTATCCACTCAATTATGCATACATAATCGATGCAAACTCCGTTCCTTTTGCTCGAATCCCTGGAGTGGGGGACAGAGTAATTCCAAACAGGAGCAGGAGGGGCTTCCTCTTACTGGAAGCACACATGGGGTTGGGTCTGAGACACCAAACAATTAAGGTTTCTCTGAAAGAATTACAATCAGAGTACTGGTGGCCAGGAATGAGCATAGATATTCAATGTTTTGCTCAAAATTGTGAAGACTGCAACAGAGATCGCAGTAATGAACAGGCCAGTGTAGTTTCAGGATCCCTGCTAGACAGCATAAGGCGGTCTATCTGCGCAATCAAAGAAGAGAAGCGCGTCCCATTGTACACAGTTAAGGCTAAACACACTTAAATAATGTAGCCTCCAGCGCTCGGCTGACGCTAGAACGGTTATAAAAGATTTGCGAGTCTTTATTGGCACATACGCAATTACCACGTTCCATTCTGACCAAGGTCCTGCTTTTAGCTCTCGAGCTTATAAGGAGGCCATGGCCAGCATGGGAATTGGGTTGCGGTATTCTTGTCCGTCGCACCCCGAAGGGAATAGTGTGGTAGAAAGAAAAAACCGTGACATAAAGCAATCTATAACAGCGAAGGTATTAGGTTCAGGCGCTGGGTGGGTCAAACATTTAATAAGTGTCCAGACTAGTCTTAACAACTTGCCAAGAAATTCTCTAAAAGGTTTCAGCCCATACGAACTATTGTTCGGAATTAGAATGAACATTCAGGACCTCGATAGTCAGATGTCAGTGGTACAAGAAAAAACAACAGACTTTGATGTAAAGGATCGTTTGGCTGTTTTACAGGAACTGAATGAAACAAGAAAATCCTTAAGCAACATAAAGTTAAAGCAACAGCCATCTACCACTGATGAGGCACCACAAGCAACAGCCCCAGCAAGGCCTGTCTGGATTCCAAAGATTGGGGATCTAGTCAGAGAAAAGATCGCGGTGAAGAAGGAATTTGGGCCTTCTTACAGAAAAGCAGTACCTGTCTTGGCAGTCACCGGAACAAGATCAGTAGTACTACCGCCCCTTGCTGGTAAAAAGGAGAACAGAGTCGTGTCCATCGACCTGGTAAAACCACAAGCATGTGGCCTATAATCAACAGTAGGCCCAGTGGACTCCCAAGAAACAGCAGAATACCCAAACTTGCAACAATCCAAGAGGTTCAAACTGAAAGACTAATCACATTCGATCAGCCTGCAGTGCACAATGAAGGACTATGCAATAATGCCATGGAACTCGTGCCTCTTGAGACACAGATTAAAACAGTTCGTCAAGAAACACCAGTCTACAATGATGTGGCATCAGAAAGTGCTACCGAGAGACAGATTGAAAGAACAATCCCAACAATTGACAGAACTGCCTCTGGTTATTTCATCAACTTCGACAACTTCTCTGAAGATCAAAACGACCCCGAAGTGATGCCAGAAACAAAAAAGACTTTTAAAGAAAAAGCAACAGAACTCTTTCATCAACTGAAGGAAATCTACATTATTTCCCCTTGGCTAGAGTTCTGGTTCGGTCTAGGTGTATTTTTCCTCCTGCTTTGGCTCATCATGGTACTGTGTTTGGGAAAATTCATTGAAGGAAAATATATTACAATGGACACAGCAAGTCAGAACATCAACCTAGTCCTGAAACCACACAGATCATCCCACGTGAAGAAAAGAGAACTGTCAACAGTAAATGTCACAGCAATTCCAATACCTGGTGGGGTAGTATGGGAGAAAACTGACTATGAGATATATGGTCCGGTCGAAATCCTGAAGTATCCTCATCAACTGAAGGTTTCCTTAAGTGACTTTGTAAAACCTAGTACATTCTCTGATGATTGGGACTTTAACAGTATTAATGACATGATGTCTGATTTAGTAATGTCAGCTAGATTCACAGATCATGATTATTTATAAGGTTCATCTAGTTATGAGCAGTTATTCTGTTACACACACTATGGTGATCATTACTTGCATAAATCTGCACAGCCTAGAAATGTTTTTATGTATAATCAATGGGAACATTGTGCTACACCACCTAAAAGCAGTTCTAAAGCATTTTTTGAGAAATTCAAATACTTCTCAGGGTTTAACACCAGTGATGCAGAAACGTTTTATTACAAACTGTTAGATAAAACAGGAATGAAAACAATGCTGACAAATTCTAAATTGATATATTCAGAAGCATTTTATGAAAAAATGATGACATTTGGTTATGATTATTGGAAAAATAATATTGAAACGAAAACAATTTGGGGTACAAAAGATTGGCAGGTACAAGGCCTTGAAGCACTATTCAGAACCTGCATGATACCAGAACAAATGTTATTTTTAAATGACACAATACACCAAACATCCTGTCTTGGCCTAGCTAAGATCAAAGACCTTAAAACACCGTCTATTCCAAAGCCAATACCTGAAAATGCAACTGCAGATATTGGGTTAGACGTATCACAAATTTTACATTTTAACAGAACACATCCTGATTGGAAAAAGTGGTTAATCTGGCCTATTGACACAAACAACTGTCAAGATAGATTCCTGAACAAAACACAGGGGTTAAAAATGACCAGACTAGACCCTAGATACTCCCAGAGACAACATCCAGGGATAATAACAACATACAGTGTAGGGAAACTCTGCCTTGAATGGCTAACATCATCCACACTGGCTGAAATTAAGCAACACTTGTCTTTACTAAAAGATGGTGCTGATTTGCGCGATTTCATTCTTGGACCACGCAAACAGCGTCAAAAGCGTTTCATAGCGACCAGTATCTATGCTGCGTACAACGAGGCTTGGAAAGTCAAACAAATTGAAACAGCTGAAAAAATACGAGAAATTGATCGTATTAATTTGGAAAAATCACTTTCTGTAGTAGACAATGGGTTAATGACTCTGTCTTCCAGAATATATTAGTTGGACAATAGTGTATCCTCTGCCTTTGATGTGATAGACAGAGACTTGCTAATGTTACAACATGGCCAATCTCAATTACGTTCTATTATAGAATTAGGCTGGACGCTGCAAAATCTTCGTTCAGGCTATGTGCCTTGGCGTTTAATCAACACAACGTCATTATTTTCCATTTTTAACCTTACTGATAAACAGATCAGTTTGGCACAGAAAGGAGCAGACTATACAATCCTGAGCATCGAAAAACTTGAGAGATTACCATTGACAATGTCAGAGAGTCCTGTCATTGAATGGATAATGCACGGAATTATCACCATTCCGATAACAACTTTCCGATTTAAAAAGTGCCTTGAGTACATACCTACTGGCCAGTATGAACGATTGGGTAAAGGATATGTAAAATCCGAATGGAAATTACCATACACACATTCTTGCTATAGTGACAGCGACAAAAATGTATTTCTTAGTGGTGAAAATTGTAAACATTCACTAAGCGGTATACTTTTGTGTCAGGGTATTAATTTACACGGAGCATGTGATGGAAATTCTAACAACCTTTCATGTCACCAGCTAGTCACACCTGCAACTCAGATAGAGCCCTTCTTTATGCAACTCGCAAACGGGAGTTACATTCTTAGAACGGATCACAGATGTTGTGGCCTTGTGCCAGGGAAAAGTTATCTAGTAAGCGTAACATCCATGGTCAAATGCTGTATGCAGGCATTGTTCCCGAGTGGGCCTGCAGACACAGTGACTCCCATCTGGCCTCGTCTGAATCTCTATTCTATACGAATTGATACTTTTAGCAAAATGAAGTCTGTGTTTTTGCAGACAACAGTGCCTATAAAGTCATCAAAAGAGACGTATGATCTTCTAGTTGCAAGGACAGCTACTGAAGTTCATGAACTTTTATCAACAAATTGCCCCGTGCATTTCGTAGAAATGCTCAGCCAACTCCTTAACATGTCTAGTGCCACAAGCATCCCAGGCATATTTAAGACAGTCTTTACGGGACTGCTAACACCTTTTCAAGCAATTCTGGGAATCGTTCCTAATTTTGTACACTCTGTTTTTTGCGGCATACCATTATTTTTGGGACTCGTCGCAGGGATTTTATTTTTGACCCTCCTGCTTCGTTATGGCAAGCCGAAAATCAGACATAGCTCCCATGGGAATGGAAGAGACAATCCTAGCAATGCGCTACCGGGACAGGATAACTAACGTCCTCGGATTGGCCAGGCTGAGAGATCTAAACATGACCTGGTTCCTTTCATTCAGACCTATATGGCAACATTGCATCTTACCTGTGCTACGGTGTATGCTTTGCGGTGATGAATGCGTGTTGGACATCTGTCTTTCACTTCCATCAGCAGTACCAATGGACGTCGATACTTTGCTCAGTCCAATAACGGCTCACGCATTGTGTTGTCCCCAGCGGCTACCAATCCTGATGACGGCATTCGTGGAGACTCCTGTGCTACAACCAAGTGGTAACAGTGGAGCGAGTGACAAAAGCAACATCATCCAGGTACAACGTTCTGTGAGCATTGCTGGTCCTGCCCTTGATGACAGCAATCACTCTCACACCTGCCAAGTTACAGCGCTATCGAATTTGGTTGAACTGTCACCTGGATTTGTAGACCAATTCTTTGAGAGCCTGTCTGATATGATGTTCTCGCCCGAACAGAAACAATAACTTTTAGAAGCTTTCCGACACACAGCGTTCCCATGAACTCTGAATTCGGCCTTTTGTCTCCGCTCTGGGGGAACTGGATTGCTTAAAATTCCCCGCATCAAGAAAGCCAGAATGGGTGGTTGTTCTTTTCGTGTAATGGCTGCCAAAGAATGGAACGCTCTCCCCATGAGCATCAGACTAGCGGATTCAGAGACCATGTTCAGAAAACGTCTGAAAACCCATCTGTTTTCCCTCTAACTCCCTCTCCTGGCCCTGACTTTTTCTCCACAGCGCGGGGACACGCCGGGATGGCGTCACCATGCGCTTTACAAGCCCCTTTATTATTATTATTATTATTATCAACAAAAACTGCTAACAGCGTTGGAACTCTATTTCCCCGTTCAAGCAATAATTCTTTTGAATTGGACATTTTTTAATATTGACCTTTTTTTTTTGGCACGAACAATTCTTTGCTTAACGTAAAAACTATTCTTAGAGAACAGAAGCTTCAAACTTCTATTTCTACACTACTATTTCTACACACATCTAGAGACATAACAAACTTACATCAGCCTCTAGCACATTTATTGCAATGCATTTATATGTGATGATTTATCTCACCCTTCTTCTGTTCAGAGATACTTCATGTGTAATTCTTTTTGCATAATCGTTCATTGATTTCATATGCAATAATTTTTGAATGATTTCTATGCTTCAAAAACGTACAGTACCTAAATTTCACGTATTACAATATACGCCTATTTCGAATGCATTTATGTATTTTGGGGTGGGCAATGTTACACATGCATCCTATTGCTCTAGTTTTAGTAATTTGATGGACATGAAAACGTGGAGTGGGTGTTGCGTGTTTATCTAGGTTCCTGATCGATACTGCGACCTTATGCCCCTATTCGGCTATAAATCCATTTATTCCCTATATTGGCATAACCGTTCAAGTGCGATATTCAGAAAGTCATCTCTGGCCTCACACGAACAGAGCCACATTCCAGAATAGTTCTCTGCCACTTCCTTTGCAACCAATTAGTGCAATGACAGAGCAGAAGTCACTATCTGATATTCCTAGATTAACACTCCGAGTTCTTCAACAAGATAAAAACTCAGCAAACCTGGAAATCCCCGCTTGCTGTGTTTTGATTAGTAATGGAACTCTAATGAGCAACTGATAGCTATCACTTCCTAGTGACATCTTTAATTGACGTCTTATGTCCAGCAAACTTGCGTCAAACCAGGCACCTGTCAGGTATAAATACTACCAACGTTGCCTTAAGCAATAGCCTGTTGCCCGTAGCCTGTTGCTGCAGCCTGCTACCCTGTTGCCAGCTGATGCTGCTGCCCCGCTGCTGTTGGTGAAGCTACTGATACCATTATCGCTGCTAAAGCGCGAACGATGGTGTGGTGAGCTTAGGAGCTGAACAGCCGTCCCTCTGCGAAGAGCCCAGCAGATGCCAAGCTGCCCGCGGACGCTGTCCCCCCTCCTCCTCTCGACGCGCTGAACAGAGCTCCAGCGTTTCTAGTCTGCCCTCGCGGGTGACTGGGATACCGAGTTTCCTCCTGAAGGAGATACCAGACCTCCATCATTCTATTCAGAGGTATGGTGTTGACTAAACCCTTAGATGAGAACTCTTGAAGCAAACCTTGGCAAAACCAACTCAACTTAAAGCTACTTACTTACTCCCCTTCCACGTGTTAGGCTTAGGTCAGGCACACTGGGGTAGGCTTAGTTAGAAGCACCAGTTGAGTATTTTAGCCTAATGTATATATGACTGTATATATGTTTTATTACTTTTAAACCATTGTATGGCTAAGAAACCATATCAATGCTTTTACAGTATTATTTCGCAATACTTATCTTACTGTACGTACTTTTTATAATAACAAGTCTTGCAATTGTGGCAATACATTTCTCTTGTACGAGAAGAAAGACTGTTCAATAAATGTTAACCCTTTATTGACAAACGCCCGTCTCTCTATTCTCTACATATCGTGAAAGTAAACTGCACTAACCTGACTGAGTGAAATACCTGTCTATTGTTTCACACGACCCTAGAGATTGACTCTTGATCTGAGGAGCAAAGTTGTCATGTTGCACGGTTGTTGGAAAGCTGAATCCCTTCTTGTCTGTGCCAGTGAAGCTGATCACTTCCCATGCAGAGAAGAAAGTTTCCAGTGACCTCTGAGCTAGTTGGTAACAAACCCAATTAAGTTTAGCATAGTCAGTGGAGGCCTGGAATATCCGCAGTTCCACGTCGATACTACTGTTTATGTTATTCCAATGCGCAGGGCCTAGTGGGAAACTAGGAACTACACTACATGCCCACCTCCCCCTGTACCACAACGTATCTACCCTGAGTGTCTGTCCAGGCGCGCTTATGTGTGTAGGGCACCCTGCGATGTATAAGAACCGCCACTCCCCTCGAGCCCCTCGTGAACCCAGAGTGAAATGCCAGTGTGAACCCTGAACGCTGCAGACATAGTGCTTTGGTGCCAAGGAGATGAGTTTCCTGCAGCAGTAGTACATCCACACCCACCCTTTTGGCATATTGAAATACGGCCCCCGCTTAACCTTATTGAGCATCCCTCTCACATTCCAGCTCATGATACGTAGCGACCCCGGGCCTATCCACCCTCCTTCCACAGTATTAGACATTTGAGCAATACAGCATATCCAGGACTAGTAGTGTCAAAACCCAGCCGGCATTGAAGAAGGTAATCAGTAGGCAGCATAGCGCACGGAATCAGGACCCCCCCCCCTCCCAAAACCCCAATAACTCCCCCCCCCCCCCCCACCCCGCACCTCCCAAACGTGGAAGTACCTGTCGCGGATAGATCGCGGCCCAGCCCCCAACGGGGGAGCATGCACCACGTCCTCCAATGGATCCCCCAGTAACAACCCATGTAAACTAGACTGTCACTCCCACCCTCCCATTCTGAACAGGACAGTCTCCCAGCCTAAGGTAGCATTGCACCTGAGTTCCCTCAAGCACCATATACTTTGATTAACAGTCAAGTCTCTCTGCCATCAAGACGGATCTGGCCGCTGGTCCTGTGGCGTGTCGTCTCGGCGCGGGGTCGAGCCCGAGCGCGATCTCCTGCCTGGTCGTGGTCCTCTGCTGCGCAGACGCTGACTCCGGAGACCCTCCCTGGCAACCCCACTCGAGGAAGAGTCCGATTCTCCCTCTTTGGCAGTATTAACCCGGATTTTCACTGTCTCATCAGTCCACTGGAACACTTCTTCCGGAGTGTCAAAGAATAGCGATCGGGACTTGGAAATAACCCGCAGCCTCGCGGGAAAGAGTAGCGCATAGTGGATCTTTAGGCCGCGAAGGCGGGCCTTGGCCGCGAGGAAGGACTGGCGCTGCTGCTGCACCAGCCTCGTATAGTCCGGGAATATCATGATGTTGGCGTTGTCATGTGTAATTGCACCCTTTATCCTTGCCTGCCGCAGAATGGCATCCCGGTCTGCATAGTTTAGGAATTTTGCAATGATCGGCCTCGGGCGCGCTCCGACTGGTGGCTTCTGCACCAGCGCCCGATGTGCTCTCTCCACTACAAAGCACCTAGACAGGGCATCCGCCGGGATCCAGCTCTCCAGCCACCGGGCTATGAAGGACTCCACCTTGTCCCCCTCACACCCTTCCGGAAAACCACAGGTTGTTGCGTCGGGCCAGTCCTTCCGCGTCTTCCACCCTCATGACCAGGCCCTTCTGTACCTTCTCCATTTCTGCGACTTTCCGTTTCAGGGTAGTCATGCTGTCTTCCACCTCAGATATCCGAGTCTCCGCCCCTGTAATACGCTCCACCGCATTCCGCAAGTCCTGGCGGAGAAGGGTAACGTCAGCCCCGACAGCTCCTATCTTAGCGTCGAGCATATCCCTCGACTGCGTGATCGCGGCAAGCAGCGCCGCATTGTTGGGCGTGGGCGCCGAGGGGCCACCAGGACCAACCGTCGCTGTGTATTTATCTATGGGCCCCTGTTTGCCCTGTCCCCTTCCGGCTCCTCCTCGTGTCATGACTCACAGGCAACGTAGTATGGGCTATGAATATTCCCGGACGGCTTAAGTATTCCAGACTTTAGTCCAAGGCTGGAGGGGCAGCCACGGCCGCGATCCGCAGTTATCAGTTAGGTGTGTACTCTCTCATGCACCGGTACAGGGCCTCACCGGATCCGCTACCAGCTGTGTGCCCAACAGTCTCAGGTACCCTCACAGAGGCACCTTCGCCAATTTGACCCTCCGCGGCACTCCTCCGGCCCCAAGATGTCGCAAATTCCCTCCCTCCGGGGCCCGATCTGACCCCCGAGTTTCCCAGCAGGGCGCGCGCCACTCACCACCAGACTCTGCCACTGATCGTCGTCTAGTCTGACATCACCTGGCACTCTCTCCTCCTCGACCGGGGCCCTCCGCCACTGAAGCAATGAGTGGGCCGCCCGAAACGGCGGCGGCCCTCGCCTGCCCACCAGATCTCAGGCGCTGCTCAACCGCTCCGGGCACCGCAACACCAGGCAGGCCCCCAGCGGCGTGGGCGATGGCACGATACACTCCTGTGCCCGGGGCTAACCCCCAGGCAGCGCCTCCCTCGCCGCAGCCGCCGACGGATCCGCCTCCGCCAGGCCACACCACAATCGAGGTCCCGGCTGTGAAAGCCGCACCGGATCACCCTGACCTCAGGGCTCACAGGGTCTCTGCCGGACCTCTCCGGGGCTCATGGGCTCCTCCGCCGTACCGGGCACCACTCCCCCCGGCAGGCCGCCAATGGTGCGGGCGGTGGTACAGGTAACTCCAGTGTTCTCGGGCCTCTCTGCTCCCGCTGCGGCCTTCTGCCAACTCGCCCCCGTCCAGCCACTCCAAAGACAGAGTCCCAGCTCCGCCGACTGCCGCAGCGGGCGCCGCCTATCTTCTCCACCATGGCCCGATCCAGCCCCCGAGCAGCCAGACCCCTGGCAGTCCCACACTCACCCCGGCCACGGAGATTCTACTGGGCTGTGCAGGCCCCCGCCGTCTCAGTCTGGCCCCCGATGGTCAGGGCTAGCAGGCAGCTCACTCCTCTCACGCAAGGGCTTCCTTCTGTCTGGTGGCGCCCCTTAGCCAGGTTTCTCCGCCGCTCTAAATGGCGGCCGCCTCCCTCGGGAGCTGCTCCTCCGACGTCCGCCCCTCAGCACGATGCAGGGCACTGCACCAACCGGGCACTGTCACCGCTGTATATGTGGGCCCCCCCGCAGCTCCGCCCGGCCCCAGGCCAAGCCCCGGCGCTCCGCCACTCCCTCCGCTGCCGCCGACCATCACTCCCGGGCTGACTCCAAAATCAAGGCCCCTGCTTCACAGGCCTCACTGGAGCCTCCTGGACCTATGACGTCTCCCGGCCGTCACTGCGTCCCCAGCCCCTCCACCCGGCTGATGTCGCTGCCGAGTGTGCCTCACTATTCCAGCAATCGAATCCTGTACAGAGAGCCCTTATGGAAGCCCAGGGCGAGGATAAATGTTCAGGATAAGGTAAGGCTGGTCGGAGCTCAAGCTCTAGACGACCGCCATGATCGCCAGCCAAGCCACGCCCTACTTTTATAATATTTTGAATACATTTAAAAAATTCGATATTTTAGCTAACTATATTTTAACTATCGATATTTTGAACACAATATTTTAGTACTTACCTGATTGTAGATAGGGATTTTATATTCTGTCCCTCGATATTTTTTAATCGATATTCTGAACAGTCAATATTCTGTCCCTAGATATTTAGTCACTGAACACGACACGGGCCACCATTTTGTGGTTTCTTGTCCTCTCCCTCGGTCCGTTGGACTTCATCCTGCCGACTCTAAGACATTGCTCCTCGGCTGGACTGCCTTATCTCCTTCTCCCCACCCAGGCCTTCGTCTCTACTATCACCTATCTCATCTCCCCCCTCCCTCTCTCTACCTCCTTAGATGTCTTATTTCTCAGGTCACTCTGTAGATAAGTAATATATAATCGTTTTTAGCCTAATCGTTTAGTAAATGGAATCTTGAGTGAATTTACTATTTGCATAGTTACAACTCTAACCACTAGTAAATGTAGTAGTTCATGTACTTAATATCACTATTTTGTGATTCTGAGCTTTCCCGTTTGCATCTCTCCCCTGAGTGACTCTGCAACGTATGTTTCCTTTTCTGCTATCTGTAGCTCTTCCTTGTGGGACTCTTCAACTCGCTGATTTACCCTAGTATTGAATGTGTTTTCTTTCTGTAATTAATGTGACTTTTTTCTTATGCCGTATGTTCCCCCTCTGTTGACCTACCAGTTCCGACCCGCCTCCTAGCCCTCCTTCCCTTGTTACCCTTTGACTAAGCACTCCTCCCCTTGTTGGGGAAAGAACCAATAATCATACTCTGGAGTCTCAGTGACCCCTCTGAGGGAGTCCACAGCGTCAAGGGAGCCACGCACAATTAAGGTATGGTATGGCGCCCCTTGCCAAAACACTCCCTCTCCCCTTGTTGGGGAAGGATCCAGTAGGTAGGCCTTGGAGTCTCAGCGACCCCTCTGAGAGAGTCAACTGCGTAAAGGGAGCCTCACGCAGCGGAGATGTGGGAATGATACCACTTCCGCCGGGATCACAGCTTACTGGACCTTGGACGCGGCTTTTACTCGTCTACTGGTTTATGCCCCCTTCACCCTCCCCCTCCTCCTTCATGCTCTGTCTCTCACTCTCCCCCACCGCTTTCCCTTTTTCTTTCTTTGTTTACTTCCTCTGTTCCTACCCACTCTCCCCTGATTCTCTCCCCTTGCCTGCTAGTCTGCCTAGCCCCCTGTCCTTTGTGACCTTTGACTAAGCACTCCTACTCCCCTTGTTGAGGAAAGATCCAATATTTATATTCTGGAGTCTCAGTGATCCCTCTGAGAGATTCCACAGCGCCAAGGGATCCACTCTCAGTTGAGGTATGGTATGGCGCGCCATGCCAAAGCACTCCCCCTCCCCTTTTTAGGGCTCGCCTGCTGATGCGCTTGCGCATAGCTGGCGAAGCTCTAAAGTGGCTTATACAGAGTTTAAACAACGGGCGATTACATGCAGTGCATGAGCGCTTTTTAGGTCATTGCGCAAGCGCAAGCCCTAAAAAGCGCGTGCACAATGCCACCAGCCGCCTGACTGCCTGCCTCGCATTACCACATCAAAGGCAGCCCAGCCTCCCTCCCACAGCTTCTCAGCGTGCGCTAATTATTCACGGCCGGCCGGCCGTACTTTCAGTTCCGTGTCTCCTTTTATTTGCTCTCTGATGCTTGTTGGTTATGTACCTTACAGCTATTTTTTTATACTCAAGCATTGCTCTCAGTTCTACTAAAGGATTTTTCTGTCAGTACCATTGCTTTTCCGTCTGATTAAAGATAATCTCACCAAGTGGAAGTGTTTGGCTCACAACGAAATATATGGAAATACGTGTCTTTTTTTTGTTGCTTTATCATCAAAGAAGCAAGCTTTTTTACAAGTTAATGTTCTGTACGATTTCAACGTTACATCTGTAAAATCTCGTCTGGGTACACTACACCTATTCAAAGTATATTTGTCCTTTTTCAGTGTGTTGCACAGACCATAAACCTCGTTCTCTCCTTTCATGCGGTCGGTCAGGCCTTTGTTTCCTTGGCTCAGGACCATTATCATTCAGTTTCTCATGACCTTGCTTTGAGCGTTATTACCCTAGGTTTTCCGTTCTATTATTTAGAAGTAAAACCACATTCATGTCGGACAGCACTGAGCTTTTAGTAAAGGGCTTTTGCGACTGAGCACATCTGGAATAGAGTTCAGGATTTCGTTTGTTTTATGCAGTATGTTGTTTCCTGGCCAACAGTGCAAAGGCTACAAACTTTTTGACAGTAAGTAATTTGATTTGTTGTATACCTTTACTATCTAGTTGAGATAGAGTGTTAGTGTTAAATGCGGATTTGAGTGATCGAACAGGAAAGCCATTGAAGTGGGTAATTTGGTAATAATGTGGAACCCACATTTAAGTTAAATGTAATTGTGGTGGTGGAGAAAGGGCGTGACTTTGTTGCATGGTAGCAGCTCCTGTGAGGCTGGCCTGGTCTCTGGTTTGGTAGTAGAGGCTTAGCTTTAGATCCAGTTTGGTGGTTTGACCATAGTGCGAGGATGTTTGGCAGAGGGCACAGGGTTGTGCCTAGACAGCAGGCCCAGTAGTTGTGCTATGTCACTGTGGATCTGGTAGAGCAGTGTTTGAGGTCTACATGGCTATTTGCCTCCTGTAGTTGGCTATTTTGAGCTGATCGCATGTCCAGTATGTTGACTCTGCCAATATATTCTGACAGACGGTTTGTTGTGGTGCTTTGGCCGCTGGCATGTCGCAGTGTCGTGGTAGTTGGCATGTCACAGTGCCTTTGATACCAGCTTGTTGGGGAAGTATCCAGTAGATAGGCCTTGGAGTCTCAGAGACCCCTCTGAGAGAGTTCACTGCGTAGCCTCGTGCAACGGAGATGGGGGAATGATACCACTTACCCTGGGATCACAGCTTACTGGACTTTGGACGCAGCTATTACTCGTCTACTGGTATGTGCCCCTTCACCCTCCCCCTCCTCTTTCATGCTGTGTCTCTCACCCTCCCCCTCCTCTTTCCCTCCTTCGTTCTCTCTGTCTACTTCCCCTGCTCCTACCCCCTGAATCTCTCCCCTTGCCTGCTTTTCCCCTTACGTATATGTCCTCATTGTTTGTCTCGACCCAACATGTAACTATGTAGCTATGCTCTAAAACTGTGTAAACTTTGTAACAATGTAACCTTCAACTATGGTCTGATACTCATGTAAAGTGCTCTGATGCCCCCAGGTCCAGCCAGCGCTATATAAAACCTTTTAAATAAATAAATAAATAAATAAATAAATAAATAAATAAATAAATCATAACAAAGAAACCCAGACATTAAATAATATTAGGGTACCTCTTAGTTATTTTTAAATCACACATCATACCAATCTACATCACAATACCATACACCGAGCCCTGACTCACACTTGTCATACCGGCAATTAAACGATCTCTGGTGTAGGAAAGGAGAATCTGCCTTCATGATTACCCCTAATTTTTGCTGGTGTCATACTGTTTTTCTGACTAGTCTGACAGGGATCATGCTAACCAGGACCCCGGTCTCTTTGCTTCTTTCCTAAATTGGCTATGGTAAGTACTTTGGTACATTCCTGATTGGCTACAGATGTACCCTTATAAGTCCCTAGTATATGGTTTTAAGGTACTCAGGGCATAGGTACAACAGGGGTCTCCCATTGGCTGCAGCATGTATTATGCCTCCCATGAGATACCACTCAAAATGTGACTCAAGGCCTGCCATTGCAGCCTGTGTAAGCTGGTGCTAACACCACTTACGACAGATATATGTTTCCCCTATTTCTGAGGTCACGACACTTAAACCTATAAGTCACCCCTACGTCAAGCCTTTCAATCCTGAAGGCAGGGTGCTTGGTCTTAAGTGTAAGGGTGCCTCTGCATGAGCAGGACACCCCTACAACCTATGGAGTCCATTCTCCCTGGTTGTAAGTGTATCAGCCATCAAGACATATAGAGGGGCCATGCGTCATTCCGCAATGACCAACTCTAAGCTGGCAGTAACAAACCCTGTCATGTTTGGTATCAAACATGTTGGAATCATACCCCAACACCATAACCGTTGTATGATTCCATGCTCTGTAAAGCCCTCAGTGCTCCCAGTACCAGTCTTCCAGAACCGGACAGCAAGATATGGCTGCTGCCGACCAGAGACCCGATTCTGCCCTCTTGCTTCTGGTCTAGGCACAGGCAGGGGAAGGCAGACTAATAGGTATCCTGTCATAGGGAGGTGTGACCACCTCCCAGACAGGCTTTAGTGTATTGGGACAGGGTGGGGGTGCTTGCCAGTCCCACTGAGACTGCTTGAAGGACACATTTGGTGCCCTCCTTGCATACTCCAGCTCAAACCAGTTTGGGGAGCCATAAGCTCCCACTCTGGTGCTAAACTGGACATGGGAGTATCCTCCCCACTGTCCAGTCCCTCCTCTGGGTGGGACCCCTTAAATGACCCAACCCTTTCCTTAAGGTACTTAAGCGCTTACCTGTGGGTGGGTCCCTAGACGTGTCGTCGGATTTGATTCAGATTATCTTTAACCGTCTGGATACTCTGATCGCAGTGGGACTGACCGCATCAAACTAAGCTTTGGGAACCGAGACCGCAACCTAGAAGTCTCCAGCTACTCCTGGTCTCGTCGTCCTTCAAGTCTGCTGCAACGTCTGTGTCCTGTAGACATCCAAGACACCCGAAGGAATCTCCCTTGGAGTGAAGGAGTCACTCCCCTGCATCTGCAGGCACCGCAACATAGCTGACCGGGTTTGCTGATCCTGGGCTCCGATGAACTCCGAAAGGCTCAATAACAGGGGTGGCGGTTCTGCAACTCCCTCGAGCCTGCACTGTCTTCATACCGATTCTGAAGCCAGTATCCCTCGTCAGTGATGGGGAAATACTGGCACCCTCCCAGGAGCATATGAATGATACTCACCAGACATAGCAGGTTTGCTCAGAAACAGAGTGAAATGTGAAATATCATGTAGTCAAAGAAAAGCAAAGTGACCTCTAAGGGGGTACAGAATAGCTTGTTGAAGCTTGTCCAGTCAAGGTCAGATAGGAAGCCCTTTTGAGCTCCAGGCCTCATGTTAATGTGATCTTATATAAGCAAGAAATCTTTGGAAGTACATGCAAATGAATTTATATGGATATTCATATATATTTTGTAACAATCCCCCCTTTTGGATAGACCTATACAACATTAGTGTAAAACCAATATATATATATATATATATATAATACCTACGCTGTCCAGTTGCCATTAAACAGCCTCACCTGAAATTCCCTGTTTATTCCTCCTTCCTTTCACGTCGCTGGAGGGCGGATGGTGATATTTCGTGTCGGCCAGAAGACACGTCAAGGAGCCCCATTCAGTCAAGTGGTTGCCTGCTTTTCTGGCTTCTGCGCAAGCAGAGTAATGGAGCGTGCTCGGGTATGGGCTTTCAGGCAACCCACCAACTGAGCCCCGGCATGCGAGGGACACTGCTTAAGCGCAGACCGTGACTTCACAGGAGTGTTGGTGCAATCTCGCCGACCTATGACCCAGCTACACGGCGCCCTGCGGGTTTGAACGGTGTGCAGGGACTCGAGGGGCCAGGACATTCAAAAAGCGACCTCATCAAGTCTGCCCAGCTCCATAACGCCAACAAACTATAAGAAATAACTTTGGTTTCCCACATCACGCCATTCCAGACATACAGCATTCTGGGTGTTGGGGTTCTACACTATCTGCAACATGGCGGATGATCACATCTACACTATCTGCAACATGGCGGATGATCACATGGTTGGGGTGGCGTTTGGCAGCGTACCGCTTTAAAATGACACAGACATTTAATTTGGGCAATACGGACATGAGGCGCAGCAGCAAAAGGTGTCTGAAGGAGTAAATCCAAAATGCATAATGCCTACGCTGTCCAGTTGCCATTAAACAGCCTCACCCGAAATTCCCTGTTTGTTGCTCCTTCCTTTCACGTCGCTGGAGGGCGGATGCTGATATTTCGTGTCGGCCAGAAGACACGTCAAAGAGCCCCGTTCTGTCAAGTGGTTGCCTGCTTTTCTGGTTTCTGTGCAAGCAGAGTAATGGAGCGTGCTCAGGTATGGGCTTTCAGGCAACCCACCAACTGAGCGCCGGCATGCGAGGGACACTGCTTAAGCGCAGACCGTGACTTCACAGGAGTGTTGGTGCAATCTCGCCGACCTATGACCCAGCTACACGGCGCCCTGCGGGTTTGAACGGTATGCAGGGACTTGAGGGGCCAGGACATTCAAAAAGCGACCTCATCAAGTCTGCCCAGCTCCATAACGCCAACAAACTATAAGAAATAACT
Source organism: Lissotriton vulgaris (assembly GCF_964263255.1). NCBI lineage: Eukaryota > Metazoa > Chordata > Amphibia > Caudata > Salamandridae > Lissotriton > Lissotriton vulgaris. Next base: position 490,315 of record NW_028243607.1, read on the forward strand.
TTGGTTTCCCACATCACGCCATTCCAGACATATAGCATTCTGGGTGTTGGAGTTCTACACTATCTGCAACATGGTGGATGATCACATGGTTGGGGTGGCGATTGGCAGCGTAACGCTTTAAAATGACACGGACATTTAATTTGGGCAATACGGCGCGGCAGCAAAAGGTGTCTGAAGCAGGAGTAAATCCGAAAAGCATAATACCTACGCTGTCCAGTTGCCATTAAACAGCCTCACCTGAAATTCCCTGTTTGTTGCTCCTTCCTTTCACGTCGCTGGAGGGCGGATGCTGATTATTTATTTATATATATATATATATAATATATTACCTACTGGCGGTCGCCAGTAGGTAGTTATAGTTAGGATTTTTTTCAATGCAAAATCTCAAAATTCTATTGTGAATAACTTTGGCGTCGGTTGACTAATCTGCCTGAAAATTTCCTCAAATTTGCCTCGTCGAGCTCCGGTCCTTCCCTGAAAGTTTTGGGGGGATTCGTGAAGTGGGGGCCGAGATAAAAGGGGGGTCCCAAAACGTGTTTTCCCTATGTTAATTTCCATAGGGCGGTCAAACTCACTTTTAGCCCGAACGGCTGAATGGATTTCCACCAAACTTGGCAAAATTGTAGGGACTGGTAGCCCGATGTGCCTTTGCTATGTCTCAAGATATGTGCTCCAGTGGATTTTGAGTAATTTAGGTTCAAAAAAATATATATATCTATGGACGCGCCCCGGTATGCGCACCGGGGAGGGCAGCGGGTGCGACACTCGAGGTGCGCACGGAAAGCTGATTGGCTTTCGGGTGTCTGTAAACATTCCAAACAGTCCGGAGCGGCCGCCATCTTGTGTCTCGGTAGGATCGAGACACAAGAGGTGGCCAAAACAAAGGGGGAAAAGACCATAAGGGGGCAGAGTAGACCCCAACTGATCCCCTAGGTTTGATGTGGGGGTTATAAAAGGGCCCCGCAGGGCAAAAAAAAATTAATATTTTTTTTGATTTGCGCGGGGGGAGCGCCCGGTACGCGCACCGGGGAGCGGCCCATGGGGAAAGAAGAATGACAGAGTTTTAAAAAAATTTAGCCTTTATTTATAAATTGGAGGTAGTTCTAAAAAGAACTGTTTTTTTTCTTCTTTTTGTTGTTTTATATTTTTTTTGTGTTTTTTGAAAATGTTGTACTTTTTTTGGCTTTTATGAACTATTTTTTATTTTTTTGTTATTTTTATGGGGAGAAACAAAAAACAGGGAATTGAAAATGGCTCAACTGGAGCAAAAAACAAAAAACAGAAAAAATTAGGGTTTTTTGGGGCAATTGTGATTGTCACCAACAAGGACGATGAGCTTTACGCTCTTTTCCCCATAGGAGATCAGCTTGCCACAATGAATGCATGTAATTCTAAAATCTTCAAATCGTTGTTGAATACAAGGCATTGTCTCCGTTGTTTCTGGTCCCGATGGAGTGGGTTGCTTTCTTTTGGAGGTGGTCCTTGAAGACTGGGGGAGGTTACTGGCCAGTTCCCTGAACTCTGCAGCGGAATAGTTGTTTGGATGCTTGTGGGTCATATGCCTAATCATGGTATTGTTACCAAATGAATATTTTTTGTTTGGGTTGCCCCTTGAGAGTTCCATGCCACAGATTAGGCAAGTTACCTTGGCATTCACTTTTTTCTTGCCCTCTGGGATTGAAAAAAACTCCCATACAATGTGTGGCCTTGGCTTGTATGGAGTATTCTCTTCAGGCAGCCATCTTCTCCCCTTCTCCTCTTCCTCTTCCTCCTCCACCTCTTCTTGACCACCAATGTACTGTTGTGGTGGTCCTCTTGGTGGTGGTGGTGGTGGTGGTGGTGCAGATGCTCCAGCTGTTGCTGCTACAGTAGCCATTTGAAAGTACAAAATAGTTCTCTGTATTGCTGAAACAGGTCTTCCTCAGTCAAAGGACAAAGTCAGAATAAGGAAAAAAGGTGGGGTCTTTCATCATTTGGAAAACGGAACTGTTCTGGACCAATGAGAAGTGTTATTTTCAGGTCACAAGACCAGGGATTTCATCATTATGAAACCAAAACTGTTCTGCACCAATAAAAAGTGTTATTTCCAGGTCACATGACCGACGCGCTTACGCGACACGCCCCCGGGCGCGTGGCGTAAGCGCGTCACATGTTTACGTTGCGCGATCGTATTCGCTCGAGGGCTTCCGGGTGCGCTTACGCCGTGCGTATCACGTAGACGCGGCTACGCGATACGTCACGATGATGTTTTCGTTCGCAGCAATAGCGCTAGCAGGACGCTCTCCGGAGCGCGCCCTGGGGCGCTTCAAAAGACTACGCTTTCCGGGGCGCTCACCGGGGCGCGCCCCGGGAGCGCTCCAGGGTAAAAAAAAACTTTACAAAAAAAAAATATATATATATAAAAAAAAATTGTTTTAAATACAAATAAAATATAGGATTCATTCATTTTCAAAAATATTACATTTTATAGCTATAGACATTTGCTATTAACAAAATTTTGAAATTCAAAGGAAAAAACATAGGTTTCACACCAGTTATAGTTAGGAATTAGCATTTAAAAAACCTTTGAAATTCACTGAAAAAACCATAGGTTTCACACCAGTTATAGTTAGGAATTAGCATTTAAAAAACCTATTAATTTCACTGAAAAAACCATAGGTTTCACACCAGTTATAGTTAGCTGGAAGTTTTACTCGCATAAAACCATTGAAATTCCCACGTTATAGTTAGTTGGACTCACTATAACTTGCGCGTGCAATGCACTGCTGATGACGTCACATATTACATCACTCATGACATGGTCAGTGACATCACTCATAACATCACTGACGACAACATCCTTGTGACACAGTGACAGACCTCCTTTCACTGTAATGTAACCCTTGAAACACATATTCAAAAATACAAACTAAAATTTTCAAAACAATGCAGATACCCATCCCATACCAGTTACAACAACAAAATCAATCATTCCAGCATCTATATACACATCCACTCATTCACCAACAGTTCTATATAGTCACTCATACATGTACTCACTCATGATATGTAGTGATACACCTATACATCCTGTTACACACCAACAGTCACCCAAACGTTACTCACACACATACTCACACATACAAATAAACTATTGAACATCTATTTATTTGCATATACAGCTATACACACACTACCACTTTACTTCTAAGGAAACTTACACATACTTACTCTCTTAAACAATCACTTATAGAAACACATACTAATTTAAACAGGAACTCTTACAATCCCTCACTCTCACATGTACTCACTTATATACATCAATATTCACATATACTAGATTAAAACATATATAGTTATTTATAAAGACACTACTGAGACAGTCATTCACTCACTAACATATACACACTCATCCACCCATACAGTCCTGCACATATGCTGTCTTCAAAACACATACAAACACAGAATCAGTCACTCATGCATCTATGTGCTAAGTAATACCCCGACCAAACCATATAGATACGCATACTGATATTAAAAAAAACATTTAATAACCCATATACATACACATGTAGCTACTCACCAACCCATGCAGCCACTTATACACAAAGTGAAACACTAATACATATATTTAAATATTTAAATATTACTCACTAATATTAATTTTTCAGAAAGACACACATTCACAGGATGGTGTCATCAGTGATGTCATGAGTGATGTCACTGACCATGTCATGAGTGATGTAATATGTGACGTCGTCAGCAGTGCATTGCACGCGCAAGTTATAGTGAGTCCAACTAACTATAACGTGGGAATTTCAATGGTTTTATGCGAGTAAAACTTCCAGCTAACTATAACTGGTGTGAAACCTAAGGTTTTTTCAGTGAATATATATATATATATGAAACATTAGTTGCATATCTTTGGATGGCATTACACAGTGTTTGCATACAATGCATGCATTGTCACATTGATACATCTTGATGAGATCAGTATTATATAGGCAGGCTGTTTTGATACCAGCAGTAAGTGTCCAACAAATATTTTTCTCTGTGCAATGCATAGTGCTACAGTGTCACTTTAGTCACTCAGTTCCTAAGCACTTTTTGCAAGTGTCAGTAATTTAAAGGCACGCAGTGAGCGGTCATCTGCTTCTCCTCCTGGTCCGCAGTCATCTTGTTCAGGGGCAGTGTCACGGACCTGCCCTGCGTTGTCCTCTTCAGTCTATTTTTCTGCAGGTGCAGACCATCATGTGTACTTCACTCAACAGCATCAGTAGATGTAGATGTTGTGTCCCTCTGTCACTTTATGATGGGCCCTCATGGATCGTGGAAATGGTCTGGTCTGTCCTCTTCTTGACTGCTGTGTTGCTCAGGTCCTCTGGTGACAGATGGTCATCACTTTCTGGTACCGTCCTCTCAGGCGTTGGGGCGCTGCCTTGCATCTTCAACCCTCAATCCATTCATGGCGTTGGTTTACCGTCTGTGGTCCAGACCACCTAGAACTAAAAGAAACAGCTTTTATTATTCTCGCAATGACCATGTATCCATAATCACTTTAGAAGTTTTGCCACATTGCAGGCAGTACTAAAGTCAGAGCTTCAGGCCTGTTCCATCAGTTGCTTTTACTAATAATCTATTTTTATTTTTTATTTTTATTTTGGAGTTTATTTACTCCTCCTGGCCTCAAGTTGGAGGGTGGTATGGGGTATGCATGTTATACTTTATTCCCAAAAACAACCTCTTTAGCATAAATGTAGTCCCTAAGTGATCTCCTCCTATCGCTATTTTTGCCCTGGTGGGTCCCTAGCCTTGGAGAGATGGCTTTACTGAAGTACTGTGCCTCAGTTGCTGCATTATTCTTCCCTGTTGGATACACCTCCATTCATTTTGAAAACATATCAACCCACACCAGCAAATATTTAAATCCATTCACTGGGAAGCAACATGCATCTGCGCATTCATCCTCCCTTGTGCAATATCAGAGGGTCCCTGCTCCAGTCTTGTAAGGGAAAGGAACATACTGCGTGGGGACACAGGCATCTATCTCATCCTGGTAGGCCCATACTCTCTTCATTATTCGGCTTGCATCCATCATCAATCCTCCCTCTGTGTTCATCTGTTGTTGGAGACCATTGTGCTTCCTTTGCATTAGCTTGCTACAATTGTCTATGAATGAGCTGTATTTTTGGAATGCTTTATTCATTAGTCCCATCTGCACTGGCTGCAACATGCTTTCATTTAATGCTGTGTCAGCAATGGCATCATCTTTGGCTAACTTAGTATTAGCTCCTGTGTATGCTTCACATTTTATTACCGCTATCCGGATGTATAATAGTATTGCTTTGATCAAGATCCTTACTAAAGGATCATTTTTAATAAGGCGCCCTGCTTCTGTAATGAATCCGTGATATTTTCACTGCTGGCCACAAATAAGAACTGCAAAGCATAATGTGAGTCAGTTTAAATGTGAACAGTTTTACCCTTGACTAGTATTCATGCTTTGTTACGCATACAGCTCATCTTATTGGGTAGATGTTCCAAGTGGCAGAGCTGCACTTCAGCTATTGCTATAGCATACCCTGCTCTGTAATCAGTGTCTATCAGTCTGCTGGAGCAACCATCAGTGTACCACTAATGTAGTCTACCTTTTTTAATGGTGTCTAATCTTGGTGTGGTGCCGTTTTCTACAATCTCAACACTGACTTACTTGGGGGCCTTATCTGTTTCTAAGAGAATGGATCTCATCAGAATAACCTATTACAGGTAATAATTTTGCCAATTTAACAGGTGGGCATCTTACATGGTGCCATTATAACCTGTGTGCCTGCTAGCCGAAAAATGTTGTGTCGATCCAGACAGCAACAACTGCACCAAATATGGCACCTAGACAATACAGGTATAGTCCAACACAATGAGAGCCGTCCTCTCCACCATCACAGCTGCGGACCCCTAATCACTGCTGAAAGCAAAGTCACATAGTTGTGTCCCACAGGCCTTTCTTTTCCAGCTGTGTCAGCACATCATTGGCAGCATCACTTCATTTGCAATGTTATTTTGCTCTGAAAAAGAGATGGAAAGGCAGTTTGTATTCAGGCAGACCAGCGGTCCCCATGAAGGTGCAGTACACAATGTCTCTTTCAAAGTCTTGAAACAGTTTGCAAGTTCATTTTGTAACATTCATAGCATCTGCATTCATTATCCATTGGTGGCAGCAGTTCATTATCCCCAGGAAGGACATCATTCCTTTCTTGGTGGGCAGGAGCTGAATGCCCTGAAACAATTTAATTATGTCAGGTGATATGCTGCTGGTACCTTGGAATATCACAAACCCCGGTAAGTCACCTCTTTTTGGCAGCACTGGCATTTTGACAATGAGGCTTCTCTTCTCTCCTGGAGGTAGTTCAGCAGAGCTACAGTGTCTTTTGTCACAGGCTTTCACAGGCCTCAAGTGATGGAAAGGTCACAGGAGGTCATCAGCTTACTGCAAAACAATGTACCACCTTCCAGTCATAGGTGGCCCAAGTCTCTCTTTACTGCCTACGCATTGACATTGGGACTCACAGTGAACGAAGTGGACTTGGTATCCCAGTATGACGGCACAGAGGTTTTCACCCAGTGGATGGACTTTAATGCTAAAACCCACTGAGGAGAGAAAAATACTCTGCCCCAACAGGCTCTAAGGGAACCACAAGTTCATAAGGTAATCACTTTATGGGGATAGCATGTTTTCACCAGCCTCTCTTTTTTATTATTCTTATTTATTTTAATTATCACTTAATGGTGAGGGCATTTTTCCAAACCTCTCCATTCCCTAAATCTATAACCTTATTGTTAGTTATGTGTACATTCATCCATTTCCTTTTCATATGTAACAAGTTGCAGTCTAACAGCATCAATCATCATCTCTCAACACATCCATACGTGCTCTACAGGGGGTGCATACAACAAAGAATCCTTACTGAAGCTGCAAGCAGCAAGTGCCCTGTTCTAACCTATCGTTAGGTATTTGTGAGAAAAAAAGATATATATATAATGCAAAATTATATTTATTTATATTAAAGTTGTGAAATGTATCCCTTTATCTCCCACATTAGTGGAAACATCTGCCATTTTAGTGGAACCATGGGATTCTCCTCGGGCATGTCTGATATCTTCATCCTGAAACACCGTGCAACAATAAATCTGATACCATACTAATATCTACTCTCTGGTATCTACGCTGCACCCCTCGATAATGTTATTCAGTGGAATAAACCCACCCTGCATATCTCCTACAAAGAAAACAGTGATATCCTAAACAGATCTGTGGTGTCCATTCTAGCTCCAGGAAGGCCTAATCAAGGCCATCATTTCATTGAAACAACTATGTAAAATCTTTCATTCATTAAATGTAGTTAAATTACTAATGGCGATATCCCTAACATTATTATCATGTATTGAGAATTAATTTTGACCTTAATTTCCCTAGGCACATTATAGATTTAGACATCATTAGAGCAAAATTTACATTTACCTGTAGTGTTGTACCCTTCTGAGGTTCCGTGACGTTCGTAAGTGGTGTTTTCGACTCGCACAAATATGGTCGAGTCTGGTATCTATGAACCGCAAATGACGAGTTTAGTGGGTGTACGCGTTTTCGCTGTACTATCTTATACCGTTCGTTTGTTTCGTGGGTTTCTTCATCTGTACCCACGGGTTCCATCTTAGATACGGCATCCATTTTGTTTCTTGCCCTCAAGTAGCCAGCGAACGGACGTTGTCCGTTTCGCAACCCTGGGATTCCCAAGCTCTTGCGGAAGACACGTTTCTTTTGAAAGTGTCTTTATGATGAGGGGGATGACACTGCAAGGCAGCTGGCCCCGCTCGAGGCTCATCTTGCCGTGCCGGACTATTGTCTTAGTTGTGCATCTCATTAGACACGTCCCTTTGATGCCCGCAGCTCGTGTTTCCCGATACCACCCCTTTTTACACCCTTTTCGATCTCCCCACTGTTTCTGTCTTCCTCCGCACCTGTTTCTGTCCCTTCCTCGATCTGTTTACTGCTGATTGGAATGTACTAATGGTGGGAAGACGGGTTTTTACGGTTGGGAGCTACCAAATGTTTCTGTACTTATGTTCCGGGCCTTGAATACATGAAAGCAACCCCTTATGGTCTTTACGATGGGAACCGAGTTGTAAACCTTTGTGTACTATGATATTCTATGCATGAAAACTGTATAAAAGGAGCGATCCACAGAGGCAAGTCGAATCAGACTCCTCGAACCTACACGTGTTGTACTTCCTGTGACTTCTGTGTTCCCTGCAGTAAATAAACCTCGAATCTTTGACGCCGAAGGAAGTGACCCGTGTCTCTGTTATTTGTACGCCGGAACAGGTTACCCACGAAGGTTTTAGGTGTTATCCCTGGCACCGCTGGGTCTTAAGAAAACCCAGTCCTTCAGTTGGCGCCCAACGTGGGGCTGCATCAGTGGTACCGGTCCAAGCCCGACGATCGTGAGGAACTTCGTGTGAAATCTCCGAGGGAAGGTGCACCCCGCTTCATCGATCCTGTTGTCGAACCAAGTGGCCCGACGACTTTTCCCGCGAAGATTCCCGCCTCCTGACTGCTGCGACGGACTGCTGCCCTGACTGTAGACCTGTTTTGACGCCTGGCGTAGACATTGGTACAGCGAGACGATAGACGGGCCTTCCTGGTGACGCCATCGATCTTTGAGTTAAGTATTTGTGGGTCGCTCCCAGAGTCCTTTGTTGTGGGTGCTTAGTTGTTGCATGGTTCCATTGCATTTGTCGTTCTTAGTACTTTGTTCTTTGTTGTGATATTTGACGTCTGCAGTCGCCAAAAACCGAGGGTTTTTGCTCATTGCTGGGATAATAGTGTAATCCCGTAACCCTTGACGTTTGTGAAACTCGGTTAGTGTGCACGATGCCTGGCTGTAGTACTTTGTTTAGTTGCTTTTAGGGGTTGTGGTACGGATTCCCGACTGGAGGACTCGTGTCCGATACCTCCGGTTGGAACTCCAACTTATGAGTTATATAGCCGCCATGGTTTGGGTCCAATCACATTCAATGAGTGTTGGGTTTGTTATACTAAAAAAGACGGTGTCCTTAGTTGGCCACCTCATGGTAGTTTTGAGACTCCGATTTTAGATAATTTAGAAGCTAAATTGTTCCAAAGAAAAGCAAGGCCGGCCATGTTTGATTCCTTTCGGTTGTGGCGTAAAGAAGCCAAACAGAGAGAAATCAGACAGATTAAACGTAATAAGAGAGAAGGAGTTGTTACAACGGTAAGAAATGCAGAACAGTTCCAGCGAGATAAGGAGGAAAAGGAAAAGGAAGTTTTCGATAGATTGCAGCGTATGTCTGTAGATAAGTGTTACCCCGCTTTACCGACGGGTACAGATAAGAAGGAGGAATCAGTAGAGGACCCCTTGTTGTCCTATCTCTTGAAGTCACCACCTCCGTACGCACAGGGTATTGTAGCTCCAGTGGTTCCACCTGCTCCTGCTCCTCCACCTGCTCCTGCTCCTGTTCCACAACCTGTCCCTGTTCCTCATCCCGTTCCTGCTCCTCTTGTGGTAAATAAAGTTTACCGTATACTGAATTTCTATGCGGTATAAGTTCAATAAAATAGCTCAATCATAATGAGAGGCAGAGTCCGTGGAGTCTGAGTTCATAAGGGTTTTATTCCATGAAATGGAATGGTTCGAACCATGGTATCATGTTCCATCACCACGAAGGTTCAGGAAGGGATAGACAATGCTTTATTAAGAGTGCACAATATATATAGTAACTGCATACAATGGTGATGGATACAGAAGGCGTAACAGCTGAAAGAAACGAGATAAGAACACATGTGCGTAACAGAAGGCGTGCACGAGGGCGTACACGGAGGTGTGTGCTGGAAACGTCACATGAAAGTGTCACAGGTGGGTGGATTCATAGAGGAATCCTGCAGTGTCAGCAGAAATATTGGGCTGGATGCGCGCGCAGGCAACATGACGTGTGATTGACGTGGAACTGGAGGGTGAAGGGGACTTGACATTTAGCACTATACGGGGAGACAGAAGTCTGGCGTGTCAGAACAACCTAAACCCAAATCATATCTGATATCTTGTGTTTGAGGAACTGTATTATCTAGAAGGAAAGGTCTTTCGGATAGAGGCTATTCTATACTGACTGCTAGTGCGTGCATATGTGACTACGTGTCTACGTGTAATGCGAGGGGCCATGGGCCTACCATGGTAACGGGAGCAATGAATTACTTGCACGGAGACAGAAAGGCCGGGCCCTTTGCTCTGCAGCTGGGGAGGTGTTTACCTAAATCTCTAGACAGGAATGTATTTTCGAGGAGCGGAGCAGATAACTTGAAGGCTGAATACTGTCTTGGCAGGCAAGCAGGCCGAGCCGGGCACCGCTCGCCGCGCAGGGAGTAAGGTAGAGGTCATGGATGCAGATCCAGGCTGCAGCTTTCAGAGGCAGAAGGCAGAAAGGGCTTGATGGCAGAAATCAGGGCCTAGCTCGCTAGAGCCAGGAAAACGTGAAAGTGCACCATGTAAAGACGGTGGCACGGCATAGTTAGGAACTGAATTATCGACCCATTCATGGTGGATCTGAAAGAGGACTTGTTAACGTTGGACGCAAATGTATTTGCGTCTTCGTAGCTGGTTGTGGAGGGAAATTACATGTACTTGAAGCACGTACATGGAGCCGTTGGGGTACACAGTAGGGGACACATTTGACCATAAAAATTCTATTACCTCATTCCCTCCTTGTCCCCTACGGACCCTTCATGATATATCAATCTTCATTAGTCCATCAATTTGTTCATGTAACATCATTTGTTCTTTCTTTTTCAGGCGGGATTTAGAACGTGAACTTGGATGGGGAATACATGATGTGGCGCACAAGCCGCAAATCGCTGGCCCACATTGTAAACATAGACAACAACTGAATACTATGAGAAGGACTATTCCGAGGAAGGATAGGACTTTCCATCCCCCGGCTGATAACACGCTCCAGAGCCAACCGGACCAAGTCCAGGTGCCTGGATTCTGGTGTATCTGACTTGCAATCTTGTGGAGACGGGTTATGGCTCTATATACTGATGGTGCGTTTTCTGGAATGAAAACACAGCAACTCGATCCGATGACTCTACAAGCTCCGCCCCTATCGGCCAGGATGACGTCAAGAACGAGACGATTTTGAAGAACAACAAGTCTCATAGCAGACTGTTCCTCTGTTAGGTTGCCTAAGGCGGAAGTAGTTTCATTTACTACTGCTTCAAGGGTTCTGGTTAATTTACGTATCAATTTACTATTCGAGACAGTACCTAAATAGGGAAAGAAACCTTTATTGAAGTCTGTATACTGCTCCCATGCCGTTTCAGTATAGTCGACAATCGGGAGATCTCTCTTGGATCTACTGTGTACTAGATGGGAGTCCCTATGATAATCAGGTGGGGCTAGGAAAACGGGTGGCAGAAGGAATGCAATGTAACAAGTACCATCCCAATCTAGAGGTAAGCGTATATAAGCTGTATGACCACAAATGAAATAGGAATGGCGGGAAGCTTTGAATGTAGACTTGCCTTTATCACTGAATTCGATCACAGTAGTACATTCACTATGACCTAAGTGTACTGAACCATTCTTTCTGACACATAATTCACCTTTGACTGGTAATACTGACATAGCGGGCAAGACTGGTTCGGTTTCGGACTGGACATTCAGAATCATGAGGTTAAGTGTAAAATTACCTAATCCATATACTTCGTTTTCTAGATCGGTCCCTGTCCGTTGTTGAAGACCCTCCTTGTCAGGGAAACATGCTTTATGCATAACTGTGTTCAGATTTCCCCATACCCAATTGCCCTGGTATACTATGGAATCAGAATCTAAAGAATTCATTATACTAAACCATGCACCACAGGAACCATTGTGTTTAAACGGATACGGAAAGAGGGGCAGAACTCCCTTATACTTCTGATAGGGAGGGAGTCGGCCACATATCCAACAATTGGTAGCGTTGCTGGTCTGATGGGAATGATGTAACATACTGATGAAAGTATTGTTGCGCAGCGCAAGTCGGTAAGATAACTCGTGAGGGGGCAATTCACTGAAAGTATGCTCGACAGTGTCATTTGAGGAAGTATGTGCACGTACGGAAATAGGAAAGTACATGTGTAACAATAAACTTGTAGCAATAATTATAAGACTCAGGAAAAACATAATCAATAATGTCACAATGCAGTGACTACGGAGAGATTTACAATATTTTCGTTTCTTGATCTGTTTCTGTCTATCTCTCTCTCTATAGGGGTCTAACTTGTACATGTCAGGAACCTGTCTAACCGCTTCACCCGAGAGGGACTTAAACAATTAAACTGTCTGACTTGCTAGACCTCAATTTCATACGAAATTCTTGAGAAGGAGTTTTCTCTACCAGGGGGAGTTTAGTATCAGTCTCGGGAATGGGGCAGGGCTGGGAGTCTATTTTTGGCGGCAGTCCATGGCATTTCTTGATGTGGCTCGAGTGGAGCCAGCCCTTGCGGCCCTCCACTTTCACTGCTGTCCTTGTGGTTAATAAAACAAGCTTCGGCTCCTGCCAACGGGGCTCCAGCGGACTCCTCCTATCGAAATTCCGGATAAACACCAGGTCTCCAGGGACGATCTCGTGTGGTTTCACCTCGGTGTTGTCGGGAAAGGCTGCTGCTACCTGTGAACGACATGATTGTAGTGCAGACATCAAGGAAGCAAGGTAATCTGTCAGCATATTACAGTCAACATCTGTGATCTTACGAGGCAGAGGCGTCCCCCACATATTCGGTGGCCTGCCAAAGACCACCTCGTACGGGGATAGCCCTGTCCTAGAATGTGCTATCATTCTCATATAAATAAGGGCAACTGGCAAAGCTACTATCCAATCTACGCCTTTCTCTTTACATACTTTGGCGAGACGTGTTTTCAGGGTCTGATTATGTCGCTCCACGAGACCTGCTGCCTCGGGATGTCGGACACAGTGGAACTTCCACTGGTAACCTAGCAGGAGTGATACCTGCTTCATGAGCTCGGACGAGAATGGCTGACCATTATCTGAGTACACGACACGGGGCAAACCATACCGTGGGAAGAATTCACGTACCAGCTGCTTGGCAGTGGTCGGAGCAGTGTAATCTGGGACTGGATATGCTTCTGTCCAACGGGAAAGTGCACATAAACTACGAGGACATACTTAAATCCTCGACAACGTTCCATCTGGATATAATCCATCTGGAGGACTTCAAAAGGGTGATCGGGAGGATGAAATCCACCTTGCTCTACGGGAATACCTTTACCTGGGTTGAACTGACAACAGATCATACAAGTACGCACTTTCTGTTTTGCTGCTGCTCGTAAATGCTTGTTGAACCAAAGGTTTTGAATACTGTCTAACATGGCTTTTTCTCCTAAATGTGCAGGACTATGTGCTGTGTTAATGATAACTTGAACCATAGAGTCAGGGAGAAACCATGTGGCTTTTCCCTTCGTCATCCATCCTTGTTCTGTCTGTATCCCTCCTAGTTCAGTCCATTTCTTGATTTCGTCTGGTGTAGCATGTGTCTGTATGTCAATTACATCTAGGGCGGGATCCCTAACCGTCATGCAATGTATCAGCGTAGTTACTACTGTCTTTGGTCAGTTGTGTGAATATGGGTCTGAGCTGTATGCTTGGCTGTTCGGTCTGCCAGGTCGTTACCCTGGGAAATAGTATCTGTGACTTTCGTATGTGCTTTGCACTTCATGATGGCTATGGCTGTAGGCAAATGTATTGCTTCTAACAGAGCCTGAATGAGGGGACCATGCTGTATCTTGGCACCGTGAGAAGTTAAAAAACCTCTTTCTTGCCAGAGGACACCGAAGTCGTGTACGACTCCAAAGGCATAACGGGAGTCTGTGTATATGTTAACTTTCTTGTTCTTTGCTTGCATACAAGCTTGGGTCAGAGCGATGAGCTCTGCTGCTTGGGCTGACAGGGTGTCAATACGATGTGTTTCTATGACTTCAGTTTCCGTTGTTACTGCATATGCGGCCACTAACTCTCCTGTACTTGTTCTCATACATGAACCATCCACATAAAGTGTCAAGTCTGGATCTGGTAATGCGATGTCTGTCAAATCTTGTCTGGGTTTCGTCGTAATGGTAATGACTTCAACACAATCATGTGCCAAAGGGTCTGTCTCATTTAATGGCAAAAGTGTAGCAGGATTCAATGTATTGCAACGTCTGATTTCTATGTGTGGCTGAAACAATGTCAATTCATAACCTGTCAGTCATGCTATAGTCAAGTGCTGAGTCTGTGTTCTGTTTAAAAGAACTTCCACGGAATGTGGAACTTGTACTGTCAATTGATGTCCTAACACTATGGAATCGCTTTGTCTGATTGCTAGAGCTGTTGCTGCTACTGATTTCAAGCACGCAGGCAGAGCCTGGGCTACTGGATCTAATGTACTAGAAAAATAAGCACACGGTTTGTGTGAACCTGCTTGTTCTTGGGTCAGTACTGACAATGCAGTACCCTCGCGTTCTGTGACAAAAAGTGTAAAAGGCTTGCTGTAACATGGTGTCGCTAAAACAGGTGCTTGACATAAGGCTTTCTTTAATTCGTCAAATGCTTGTGTGTGTTCCTGAGTCCATGGGAGGACAGTTGATGACGCTGCCTCCTGGGTTGTCAACCGTATAAGGGGCTTGGCTAGAAATGCGTACTGAGGGATCCATTGTCTACAGTAAGAAGTGAGGCCTATAAAGGCCCGTACCTCCTTTTGTGTCTTGGGTTGTGACATATTTACAATTAACTGGATGCGGTCAGGTGTTAGCTGTCTCCCCCCCTTGGACAGCAAGTGCCCAAGGTACACCACTTGCTGAACACAGAATTGCAGCTTCGAAGGAGACACTTTGTGTCCCTTGTCAGCCAGGAAATACAAGACTGTCAATGATGCTTGTTCACAATCTGGTTCACTACGGGCGGTGATCAACAGATCATCGACGTACTGGAGTAGGGCAGTGTTAGCAGGCATGTGAATACTGTCAAGTTGTCTTTTCAATGCTTGGCTATAGATGCTGGGGCTTTCTGTGAATCCTTGAGGTGCGCGTGCAAATTTGAAGCTACGGCCATTTAAACAGAATCCGAAAAGATATTGGCTTTCCGGATCAATGGGGACACTAAAGAAGGCGTTCTTCAGATCAATTACAGTAAAGAACGTTGCCTCTGAATTAATAGCTGTCAATAAAGAAGAGATGTCTGGAACCACAGGGTACTGTGGTACAATACATTTATTCAATTCTCGTAAATCGATCACTAATCGATAAACTGGAGGTGCATTCGGATCAGTGCGTTTAAGAATCGGAATGATAGGGGAATTACAAACATTGGAGTCGGTTTCTACAACCACTCCTTGTGCAATGAGCTCGTCAATGATTTTCAGTAAAGCCACTACAGCATCAGGGGGTAACTTGTATTGTCGGATTCGTGGTAGTACCACTCCTTGTTTGAGTGTAACTCGATATGGTGTAATGTGCATACAACCTACATCAGTGGGGCCTTGTGCCCATAAATGTGCAGGAACATTCTGTAATCTGGAATCAATATCTCTCAACACATAGTGACCCTTGAAGTCACGCAGAAACAATCTTACTCCTTCCGGAGAACAACAAATTACAGCTCCTAGAGCTTTCAGTGTCTTGATACCTAGCAAGTTTTCTGGACATGATTTCGTGAGCAATAAATCTGTAGTGCGTGATAACGGACCAACTGCAAGGGGAACAGGTTTCGATACTTCATTAACAATAGGCTTTCCTGAAAATCCAAGGGAAACATTCTGTGAGCCTGAGAGGGGTGCCCCTGGAACCTCGTCGTGACTGATTGTCGTTCTGCTTGCCCCTGTGTCAATCAAAAACTTTCTATCCTTTCCTAATACTTGACTATGTACATAAGGACCCTCTTGATCTACAGGAATCTCAATGAGAGGCAAGCCAACCTCCCTCTCTAGGCTGTTTCATGAATACCGCTGGTAATCTGGATAGTCAGATTGTGCATACTGGTACATCTGCTGAGTGACATGTGGAGTCGCGGCAATGGGTTGTGGCTGTGGTACCGCTACGGTCTGTACTGTCTGTTGTGGAGCATGCATAGGCTGTACATTCTGTGGAACGTGTTGTTGGACCTGGTCCTGTCTAGGAGGACGCGGTCTCTCTTTAGTTTTACCTGTGGCTATATTGTGTTTCAAAACTGCACAATCATTTACATAGTGACCTGGCTGTTTACAATAGTTGCATGCCCCTTTAACAGGAGCTGCCGAATTATTGGACTGGGTCATACCCTTTTTCTGACCGTCAGCTGGAACTGACTGAGCAACTAGCATTTTCATTTTCGTGTCTTTCATACGTCTTTGTTCGTGATCATGTTCCTCCCTAATTCTGTTCTGGTGGTACTGTAACATCTGTAACATTTGGGAGGGCGTATTAGCTTGCCATGTGCTTCCGACTTTCAATACCCGATTCTTAACTTGGGGCAGGGAATTCTCGACTAATTTGCTTACAAAAAGATGCGGGTATGACTCGCTACTTGTTTTCAGGCCACTATTAATAATAAAACATTTCTCAAATCGGGAATAAAAATCACTAGTGTCTTCATCTGGTTTCTGTTTGCAGGCTGAGATTGCATCCCAGTCCTCCTTTTTAGTTGCTAACAAACGTGGCAAAACCTGTACTAACAAACCTGGTAATGCTTTAGTTTTATCCCCAAGACCCAACCCTGGGGTTCGACCTGTCTCTTCAGTTTCTAATGCAGCCCAATCAATCTTTTGGTCTCCCACCTCCCATTCTTTTTCTTTGAGTTTCTCGTAAATACCGGCAGGCAATAATACTTTCAATATTTTCATAATGTCGGGATAGGTGTAATCTCCCATGAGTAACATGTCTTTTATTTCACGATGGAAACCTGCAGGGTCTTTATCATGACTGGGCACTATTTTCTTCATTTCTAACAATTCCATTTTAGTTATGGGCGTGTATACAAACACACGTTCTAGGGTGTCATCGGCTTTCCTGACTGGATGTACTTCTCGTAAAGGATTCTGTTTGTCTAGGTGATATGAGTGTCTGACTGGGGGTGGAACGGAAACAAGATGTGCAGTCAAGAAGGTTCTATACTTGTGACGTTGGTCTAAAATCATTTCAATTAAATCGGTACCTAGACCTCTCCATCTTCTCATGAGTAAATCTTGCAATATATTATATAACGGACCTGGATCAGATGCTTGGTTTTCATACTGTATAATGAGGTGTTGGGTCATGTATATACCAGCTAGTCGCTGTTCTTCTGGAGTAAGACTTAAAAACGTTTGCACTACTGACTCGTCTTTATATATGCTGTCATCCCCGGCCCACTGTACTGCGGACCGGGCTAGTTCCTGATCACGTAAGGTATTGAGTTCTTGATAGCCTACTCTCTCTTTCAGTACTTTGTCAGTAACCTGGAAAACATGCTCAAGTGTACATCGTTCGGGTATTGGACAAAGGTATTGTTTCTTGTTTTCTAGACGAATAGGCCTGTCTAAGGGCCTATCAAGAGGATTCTGTCTAGGTAGTTTCTCTCTCCCTACGTACGCTATCAGGCCTCCTGCCTGTTGCGAGGTTTCTGCTGCATGCTCTGGTTCTTCCTCCTCTGAGGTTTCTTTATCGTCTGACTCATACAGGTTTTCAGATTCTCGTCGAGCATGAATCGTTATTATTTCTTTACGGATCTTTCTAACCATAGCATGTATACTTTTCTCTCTATCATGTTTACCCTCGGCAATATTCTGACTCCATCTGTTCAATCTATCCATGTCTTCTTGCGGAAAAGTGGGCTGGTCTTGTTCTCTTATCAACAAATTAACCAAAAATCGCATTATTAAACCTTGTGTCTCCACTTTCTGATGTGACATGGCTTTACCAACACACTCCGGTCTCTCTCCTGTTCTAATGAAATGATATATATCATCTAGATGTTTTGGCATGTCTGGTAATAATATCAAATAATCTGTAACACGTTTTAAACGTAATGATGCTAACATCATTGGTCCTGCTTTTCCAGGCACTGTGTCATATCTACAATCTGTAAGCTGTTTTCTAAGCTGTTCTGCTGGGGCAGCTTTAGGTGTCCGTTGCATTGCTAACTCTCTCATGGTCACTCGATGTAACTATGGCGGGGTGCGATAACCTCCTGTAGCACCTCCTGAAGCGGAGGCTTGAGCATAACCTGACTGTAGGGTCGGTACTTGTAACGGAGTCGGGCCCTGGGCAGCGCCAGACCCAAAGGGGTTAAGCGGGTTAATACCAGGATGAACGATAGGGGAAGTATTAGCAGGTGCGGGAAATGATGCGGGAGGGGTCTGCTGTTGCGGACCTGGGGGCAGACGATCAGCGGGTAGTACAGGTGCAGGTGGGACGGGTACATTGGTATATGCGGGAGCTACGTCGTCTAAATAGGAAGAAAGAAAAATGTCTGCTGCGGTCTTATGACGTGATTTAGTCGGAACCAAGGGAGGGGGCAGATCTTTCGGTATTTCCGGGGTCGCCTTGGGCAAGCCCTCGGCCAGGACCGGATACAGTCCTGTCATAATTGCGTTGCTCTGTCTTTCGAGTTGTTCTGTTCCGACTCTCTGTCCTTCTTCTAGTAGTACTTTTTCTTTAGCTTTTTCGGAATCCTCTCTATCTTTCTCTGCTTTTCTGAGTGCTTTCTCTGTCCGTCTATGTGATTCTTTACGCCATAGTTCAATGGCATCTTTCTGTGACTGTCTGGCTTTCTTTTTCCATAACGCTTCCTCTACTCTCATGATGCACTCTGCATCCCATGTCCCTGTAACGGGCCATTTCTGATTCTCTGCTAAGTCTTTCGTATAATCCACCCACAAGTCTAGATATAATATGGCATCTAAGCCATGCTTGTGGTACATAAAATGTCCAGGAGTATCCCTGGGTGGGATGGGAACTGCTTCTTCGAGTATCCCTTTCCTAGTTCCTATCTGACGTAATTTAGTAAACAGTGGCATTCTGTAACTCGATACTTGATACTTGATACTTACTCGAACTTGAACACAACTAATACAATAAACACAGTAATGAAGATCAAACAATCACTCATACCACGACATTAAAAACACATCTAAACATTTCAGAACGAACAATAACTAAATAACTGGATACTGGATATACTGCTAAACAGTACAGATACACTGCTAAAACAGTGCAGACCGGGTCTGTGTACCCAAACCCGTCTTGACCGGACACAAATTAATGCACCCGTCTTGATGCGTCCCCAGCAACGGTACTTACCGGGAAGCACGGAACGGAAGGCCTCGGAAACTCGACACTGGACTGGACCGGACTGGACTCGACTCGACACGTGACGTAGGTACTTCGGAACTGGTGGGCCTCTAGACACCTCGGACCTTGCTCTCTCGGCTGGGCTCTGGTCGGGATCCTCCGCACTCCTTACCGCCTCGTCTGGATGTCGATCGCAGTCTCCGTCACCTCCGTAGGCCTGAGGGAGATACAGGAAATCCTGCAGGTACGCGTAGTTGTCCGTCACGGCTGTGGCAGGCGGCAATGCCTGCGACGCATCGCCGGCGCGTAAGGTGGGGGAGGGGTCCCTATTCGGGCGCCAAATTATGTGGTAAATAAAGTTTACCGTATACTGAATTTCTATGCGGTATAAGTTCAATAAAATAGCTCAATCATAATGAGAGGCAGAGTCCGTGGAGTCTGAGTTCATAAGGGTTTTATTCCATGAAATGGAATGGTTCGAACCATGGTATCATGTTCCATCACCACGAAGGTTCAGGAAGGGATAGACAATGCTTTATTAACAGTGCACAATTTATATAGTAAATGCATACAATGGTGATGGATACAGAAGGCGTAACAGCTGAAAGAAACGAGATAAGAACACATGTGCGTAACAGAAGGCGTGCACGAGGGCGTACACGGAGGTGTGTGCTGGAAACGTCACATGAAAGTGTCACAGGTGGGTGGATTCATAGAGGAATCCTGCAGTGTCAGCAGAAATATTGGGCTGGATGCGCGCGCAGGCAACATGACGTGTGATTGACGTGGAACTGGAGGGTGAAGGGGACTTGACATTTAGCACTATACGGGGAGACAGAAGTCTGGCGTGTCAGAACAACCTAAACCCAAATCATATCTGATATCTTGTGTTTGAGGAACTGTATTATCTAGAAGGAAAGGTCTTTCGGATAGAGGCTATTCTATACTGACTGCTAGTGCGTGCATATGTGACTACGTGTCTACGTGTAATGCGAGGGGCCATGGGCCTACCATGGTAACGGGAGCAATGAATTACTTGCACGGAGACAGAAAGGCCGGGCCCTTTGCTCTGCAGCTGGGGAGGTGTTTACCTAAATCTCTAGACAGGAATGTATTTTCGAGGAGCGGAGCAGATAACTTGAAGGCTGATTACTGTCTTGGCAGGCAAGCAGGCCGAGCCGGGCACCGCTCGCCGCGCAGGGAGTAAGGTAGAGGTCATGGATGCAGATCCAGGCTGCAGCTTTCAGAGGCAGAAGGCAGAAAGGGCTTGATGGCAGAAATCAGGGCCTAGCTCGCTAGAGCCAGGAAAACGTGAAAGTGCACCATGTAAAGACGGTGGCACGGCATAGTTAGGAACTGAATTATCGACCCATTCATGGTGGATCTGAAAGAGGACTTGTTAACGTTGGACGCAAATGTATTTGCGTCTTCGTAGCTGGTTGTGGAGGGAAATTACATGTACTTGAAGCACGTACATGGAGCCGTTGGGGTACACAGTAGGGGACACATTTGACCATAAAAATTATATTACCTCACTCTACCTGCTTCCGTCCCTACTGCTCCTCCGCTTGTACTTCCTCATACTCCTGCTCCCGCTGCTCCTACTGTTCTGGTTACTCCTGCTGTCTCTTCTGCTTCTGACACTTCTCTTATTACTCCATTGAGTTACTCTTCTTCTCCATCTGTTCGACGTCGTACCCTTTCTGTTGCTGCTAACTTCTTTAATTCTCTTGGTCCTATTCTTGAGTCCGCTGGTTCGGACGGTCCTCAAAGACGAAGTCAGCTTCCCGGTGGAAGGGAACGTGACTCGTTGTATAACATGGCGATGGGTTGGATGAAATACCCCCTTAGAAATCCTCCACATGCGGTGCTTGACACGTTTTGTCAATTCAATGTACTGACACAAAGGTTCGTGTTTGAAGAAATGTGCAAGCATTTACGTGACCTAATATCGGCTGATGCATCTGATGATGTAATGACTGCTCTCACTAATCTCCAGCTCCAGTTTGCGAGCGGAATAATGGTGGGTAGCAATGTTCGGCGTGCTGTTGAGCAGTTGTTGTCTTTTCGTCCTACTATAATGCCTAGGGCATTGTTTTTAGAAGATATTGAGGGACCGCTTTCAGTGCCTGGTCAGTATCCCATGCGCGAGGTTCCACCAGTGTGGATGCCGGGTGATGCTAATGCCGTTCCAATCGTCCTGCCGCACTTTCAGAGAGTGTGGATACATCTTCCATGGAAACGGTCGGTATTTTTACAGGTAAAGCAATCTTTGCCTGACCCCCGCAAAAATCCTGCTGGGTATTATAAAGAATTATCGCAGCTTGTGGATGCTACGATAATGAATCATGCTGATATCGATATGCTGTTTGGCAATGTCGTACCGCAACCGGTATGGGCAAAGATTCGACAGGAAGACCATGCGGCGGAACTAGGCGGTGATTGGAATGCATTGCGGGCTGCTGACGCTTTACAAGTTGGTGGGGCCAAGCCTGACCAGTTAATTACGGCTTTGCCTCAGAGAATAATTACTCTCATGAAGACACTTATGCCAGCTATGAAGGTGAATTGGGACAAACTGTCCGCTTGCAAACAAAAGAAGGATGAGGGTGTCTCTGATTTCTTTACGAGATTTGAGGAGGCTTTCATTGATCACAGTGGTCAGGAAATGGGTACTGAGGGAGGTCAGCGATTGTTTGTGGATAAGTTTGTCTCAAATTTGTTGCCTGACTTAAGCAACAAATTACGAAATTCAGAAAGTGCGTGGGCTGTTTCCACTTCTGCTCAAATATTGGCCACGGCCCAATATTATGAGAATAGAGAGAAAGAGGAGAATGATCGTGCCGATAAGAAGACAAAAGAACTCAAAACTAAAGTGTTGTTGCAGCAAGCATATCCTCCACGTTCGAATCAGAATGATTCGCAACAACGGAATAGATCGCAGTCTCCGTCGAATAGGTCGCAATTGCGGAATGACTCCTCTTCGCAGAGATCTACGTTAGGGTACAATCAGTGTGCCTATTGTAGGGGAGAGGGTCATTTGAAATTCGATTGTCCAGTTTTGCTTGATCGAAATAGTGGTAATTCATCTAGAGGAGGTCGTGGTGGTCCTCAACAGGCATCACGTGGTAGAGGTCGCGGTGCTCAAAACGATCGTTCCAACAATACTTCTGACTCTAATAATTGTTTCGATCAGCGTGGATCGTCGCAAGGGCGATCTGCTCAGTACAATGTGGACGATTACTACGTCAATCAGGATGCTGACGACGGTAATTACTAGGACAGCCATAGACAAAGAGAGGGAGTAGTATCAGTTCCGGTTGATCAGAGAGGGGCTTACGTCGCAGTTGCCACCTCGGGCGTCGTTGAGCCTTTTCTGTTGGAAACTGGTGCAGCGAAAAGTTCCATAATGCATTCGAAACTCCCTGGCGCACCTTTGTCTGGCTTAACAAATGTTTCCGTTGGATTCTCTGGCGCCCCTGTTAGCAATCCGGTTTCTCGTCCTTTGCCCCTTACAATTGGGCCACGTGAGCTGAAAGCTCCGTCGATTTTGACTACTGGTTGTGGTGAAAATCTTTTGGGCCTGGATTTGCTAAAACGTCTGTATGCGACTTTGTATTGTTCTCCTGCGGGAGTGAAGCTTACGTTGGGTGAGAGAGTTGTCTCTCCTATGTACTTGTCTCTCGATAAGCTTCCACCGGAATTGAGTTCTCTTCCTGCATCTTTGTGGGCAACAGGTCCCAATGACGTGGGCCTGCTTGACATCTCCCCCTATGTTGTCCACTTGAAATCGAATGTACGATTGCCACGTATTCCCCAGTATCGTATCTCCCTTGATGGTGAGCGAGCGCTGTTAGCGATCATTTACGATTTGATCGAAAAAGATGTTATCGAGGAGACTCGGGGAAACGTGTGCAATAGCCCTGTACTGCCCATCTTGAAACGCACTGATCCATCGAAACCACCTGTTTATCGTTTTGTTATCGATCTACGGGAGGTGAATAAAATTGTGATTCCTCAGTTCCCTGTGGTGCCTGACATTACGGCTCTACTGACTCTGATTCCAGCCTCTGCATCTTGGTTCTCGGTGATCGATCTGAAGAATGCTTTCTTCAGCATTCCGATTGCTGAGGAAAGTAGAGACCTTTTCGGTTTCTCTCTTGAAGGCCGCAGCTTCAGGTTTAAACGCGCTCCTCAGGGCTACTGTGAAAGTCCATCCATATACAGTCAAGCCTTGAAGGGCCAACTAGATGCGTTTGCGTTGCCGGCCGGTGCGGCCTTGATCCAATATGTCGATGACTTATTGGTGGCTGCAGATACTCAGGACAATTGCAAAACTGTTGTTGTTGCAACATCTCTGTGACTTACATCATAAGGTGTCACCTTCTAAACTACAATATTGTTGTCAAAAAGTAACCTATCTAGGTCACTTATTGTCAAAGGAGGGAAGAAGGTTGACCCCAGAGAGAATTGCAGCGATTGCTCGAATGACTGTGCCAACAACTCAGAGAGATGTGCGTGCCTTTTTGGGTATCACGTCATACTGCAGGCAGTGGATCCCGAATTTTTCATTGCTAGCGAAACCATTGGTGGCTCTTACGTGTAAGGATGTTCCAACTCCTTTACCATGGACGGAAGAATGTCAGAAAAGTTTTTCTGAATTGCGTGATGCGTTGTGTTCGGCCCCTGTGTTAGGTACTCCTGACTACAGTAAGTCGTTTACACTATACGTTCACGAGAGAGAAGGTTGTGCGTTGAGTGTTTTGACGCAACAATTCGGCGGTAAGCAACGTCCATGTGCATATTTTTCCTCGACCTTGGATCCGGTAGCTAGAGCATTGCCGAGTTGTTTGAGAGCAACAGCGGCAGCTGCGGTGTCTATCCGACAATCTGCAGGATTGGTCATGGATAATATGCTTACGGTGATGGTTCCGCATGCAGTTGACACTCTCTTGAATCGTACGAAAACTCAACACCTGACGAGTGCAAGATTGTCTGGTTATGAGTTGACGCTTTTGGCAAGTCACATTCAAATAAAACGTTGCAACGTCCTGAACCCGGCGACTTTGTTGCCAATCAGTATGGAATCAGATGAAGTAGCACCTCATGACTGCTACTTACGAACCGAGGAGGAAACAAAAGGTTGTGTCGACCTGAAAAATACTCCATTGGAAGATCCCGATGGGACCTTGTATGTGGATGGGTCGTGTTTTAAGTTGCCGAATGGCAATGTAACGACTGCGTATGCTGTGGTGACGTTGAATACTGTTGTGGAAAGTGCGAGATTGAATCAGAATTCTGCTCAGGCGGCAGAGCTGATTGCCTTGACTAGAGCGTGTGTGTTGTCGAAAGGGAAACGGGTGAATGTGTTTACTGACAGCCAATACGCATTTGGCGTGGCACATAGCTTCGGACGTTTGTGGAGAGAGAGAGGTTTTATGACATCGCATGGTACGAAGATTCAGCATGGACAGCTTGTGAATGATCTTTTGAACGCACTTACATTGCCCAAGCAGGTGGCGATTATTAAATGTAGTGCGCATCGTAAGGTGACGGATGATGTTGGTCGTGGCAATGCGTTTGCGGATGAGATTGCTAAGGAGACTGCCCGGAATCTTAGTACTAGAATGTATGTGACGAGTTCGGTTAGGTGGCCTACAGAGACTGGTATGTGTGAGGACACTATCGAGAGTGTGAAAGCGATACAGAACGAGGCCACTGAATCTGAAAAGACGAAATGGAAAGAGAGTACGGGAAAGTTGGATGCGAATGGCTGTTGGATTGATTTGTCGGAGAATAAGAGGTGGATGTTGCCGGATGCGTATGTACTAGCTGTTGTGACGATGGCACACGGCTTGGCACATATTAGCGTGAAAGGTATCTGTAAGTTGTTGTCCCCTGTATGGAAGAATGAGGGTATTACTAAGTGTGCTGAGAGATTGGTTAAGAATTGTATGATATGTATGATGTACAATCCTGGTAAGGGAACCCCTACACCTCCTGGCCATTTTGCTCCCCCTTCATGTCCCTTTGAGGTGATTCAGCTAGACTTCATCCATATGGAGCGATGCAATAACCTGAAATACGTTTTAGTTGTGGTTTGCGCATTCTCCCGATGGATCAAAGCCTACCCTCTCAAAGATAATACTGCTTTGTCCACTGCGAAAATCCTACTGAAGGAATACTTTCCTCGGTATGGAATGCCACGGATTGTATGGTCTGATAACGGAAGTGAGTTTGTGGGGAGTGTGATGAAGAGTGTGTGTAAGGGCCTTGGGATTACACAGAAATTCCACAGCGCCAATCATCCCCAGTCAGCAGGTTTGGTTGAAGGGTATAATGGCACCCTTAAATTAAAGTTAGCGAAGATTCAGGCTACGACTGGTCTCTCGTGGCCTGACGCTTTGCCCTTAGCTCTGTTGTCAACAAGGGCGACTGTACACTCCCGGGTAGGGCTTAGCCCCTACGAGATTGTGTTCGGCCGCCCTGCAAATGTTTGGGGGGTCCCTAGACCGAGTGTGTTCTCTGATCTTGAGTACCCAATGTTGATCGATTATCTGCATGATCTGACTGCTAAACTGAGGTTAATTCACCAACAGGTCTTTGAAGCACTGCCGACGCAGACGGATGGTCCAGGCCACCATCTCCAGCCTGGAGACTGGATGGTAACGCGGAATTTCGGACGAAAGCGTAACCTTGAACCCCGCTTTACTGGACCCTACCAAGTACTTCTTGCCACGAGGACTGCTGTTCGATTGGAAGGACGGAAAAATTGGGTGCACGCCACCTATACTAAGAAGGTACCAATACCTTTACCAGCAGACTCGTGGGTGAGGAAGGGCATTGCCTCGTCCGAAACGGAAACTGTGCAGACTTTCGTCCCTTTTAGCGACGCTCAGCCTGTTGGAGAGCCCTCAGTGCAGCAGAACAACATTGTTGAACATTTGCCATCACAAAACTCAAGATCTGAACAATTGACTGATCAGCAGAACTCTGTTTTATCATCGGATCAGCTGTTTGACTAACAGACACGTCCTGGGAGAAGCCGCTATTTTCTGCGATCCAGTACTAAAGACTAATAAAGTTCTGTTTGCTCCCTTGACATTCACGTTACCCCATTGCTACTATTCAGTCTGAACACACTCGTAAAAATTGTGGTTTTTGTAATATTGTGAGTCTTTTTCCATATATATGTGTTTTTGCTTCCACAGCCAGGAGATTTTGTATATATTTGTAAATTAAAAATACCTTGCATCCGGGTGTGCCGTAGGGCCGCGCGTGTACTTCCTTCTGGTTAGTAGGTCTTGACACTAGGTCGAAGACCGTCGGTTCCGGGGAACTCCTGGGGATTGACTACTGCTACACAGAACGAAGTGCGTCAAGAAACGTTGCGGACGGTTTTAGAGGATGGTTTTCTCAAAGCTGTTGGATTTGGAAAAAGCTCAGGCCCAAAGATTCAAGCTGCAGCAAATTGTTCGTACAAAATGCTTCATGTTTCAAGTGTTCCTTCTATTCCTAACTGTTTCTTCTATATTGGTGGGTGGGGTGTATTATATGATATTGACGTTCTTGCCTACTGCCTCACCTACCCCTTCTTCTGAACCTAAAAATATCTCCACTGTTTCTCTTCATTCCTTCCACATCTTACCACAACACGAGCAGGCTAGACGTGCGGAGTTCATGAACAATTCCTTCGTTCAGCTCCTTCATCAGCATCAGTTGGTCGTAAACACTACCAATTGTTGGGTGTGTGGGTTAATGCCACATACCACCGATAAGGGAATTCCGTATTTGGTTCTGCCTTACAGTTCCCAGGGTTCAGCTCGAGCATTTCAAACAATGTTTCGAAGCGCACTAGATTCTTACCCCAATCGAGAGCCACGTTCTCCCCACTTTGGTCCTGGTCCGTACCATAAGCCTTTGGCAATAGCGATTGCTGATTTAGATAGGGATATCTATGAGCCGTCGCTTTCCCCAGATGAAGAGGTGCGAGCCTATAGGGATCTAAGTGAGGTTGAGTATAATGCGCTCGTGGGTGAAAGACAGCTTAAAAGCTCGTCTCCAATATGGATCGTACCCCACCTTGGTAATTTCTGTCTAAAAGGTCGTGGCCGAAGCCCGAGAGCTCACCTTGGAGAGAGTGCTTGCTCCGAGACGTATGTCTTACCAATGCTCTCTTCCCCTGTTCTCCTGGCTGCCAAGGGTACATACTTTGTCTGTTATGACCGTGCATATACATGGTTGCCCCTTGACTTTGCGGGCACCTGTTATATTGCAAATTTGTTACCTCCAACTTTTACGGTTGCCGCAGATTATCATAAGACCAGAGTTGTGAGGGGCGTGATTAGCGAAGAGGACACTGCCGGTCAAGAGGCAGGAGACTTTTTTAAGGGTTTCTTTCCGTTTTGGGGACCTATGGTCAATAGTAGGAACCCGAGACAGTTGACTCGAGTGGTGGAATCGACCGCTAATATCACTGCCAGTGCCCTTGGTAACATCACAGCAGAGCTTCAGGCGGATAGGCTTATTACGTTATAAAACCGTATGGTTTTAGATGTTGTCTTAGCAGATCGAGGTGGAGTATGTAAGGTGATCCATTCGAGCTGCTGTATTTTCATTCCAGATAACGCTCCGACTGTCTATCAAGCCATCTCGAAGTTGCATAAGATCTCTGAGTCCATACACGTGGACGTAGGAGATTGGACGCTACTTGGGTGGTTTTGGGGCCTAATGTTGACTTGGGGTTTGAAGATTCTGATGATTATCGGGGCGGTTGTAGCATTCCTGTTCACGTGTTGCCTTTGTGTGCAGTGTGGTCCTGCCTTATGTGGCCTCTGTGCTACGACGTGTATAAGACAGCCGCCTGTTACCAAAGGAACTCTGATGGATAGAATTATGTTGCAGCAGCATCTAGATGGTCTGATGAATATCGAATACGATTCCGACTAGTGCTTGCCTACATGAGGGCAAAAGGAGCGTCTGAGGTTCCGTGACGTTCGTAAGTGGTGTTTTCAACTCGCACGAATATGGTCGAGTCTGGTATCTATGAACCACAAATGACAAGTTTAGTGGGTGTACGCGTTTTCGCTGTACTATCTTATACCGTTCGTTTGTTTCGTGGGTTTCTTCATCTGTACCCACGGGTTCCATCTTAGATACGGCATCCATTTTGTTTCTTGCCCTCAAGTAGCCAGCGAACGGACGTTGTCCGTTTCGCAACCCTGGGATTCCCAAGCTCTTGCGGAAGACACGTTTCTTTTGAAAGTGTCTTTATGATGAGGGGGATGACACTGCAAGGCAGCTGGCCCCGCTCGAGGCTCATCTTGCCGTGCCGGACTATTGTCTTAGTTGTGCATCTCATTAGACACGTCCCTTTGATGCCCGCAGCTCGTGTTTCCCGATACCACCCCTTTTTACACCCTTTTCGATCTCCCCACTGTTTCTGTCTTCCTCCGCACCTGTTTCTGTCCCTTCCTCGATCTGTTTACTGCTGATTGGAATGTACTAATGGTGGGAAGACGGGTTTTTACGGTTGGGAGCTACCAAATGTTTCTGTACTTATGTTCCGGGCCTTGAATACATGAAAGCAACCCCTTATGGTCTTTACGATGGGAACCGAGTTGTAAACATTTGTGTACTATGATATTCTATGCATGAAAACTGTATAAAAGGAGCGATCCACAGAGGCAAGTCGAATCAGACTCCTCGAACCTACACGTGTTGTACTTCCTGTGACTTCTGTGTTCCCTGCAGTAAATAAACCTCGAATCTTTGACGCCGAAGGAAGTGACCTGTGTCTCTGTTATTTGTACGCCGGAACAGGTTACCCACGAAGGTTTTAGGTGTTATCCCTGGCACCGCTGGGTCTTAAGAAAACCCAGTCCTTCACTACAATGGTAGAATCAGGATATTTAATTAATATAAAGGAATTTAAGTTGTTAAACTACTCTTCAACATTACAAGCAGGTATTATATCTATGTTTTTTTCTTTTAAAACAAGTTGCACTGGAGTTTGCATTTGCTTAACACTTATTTGCTGTAGGCCAAAATAGAAGCAAATCTGCTGAGAAAGGAATATGTTCCCCGTTCAATCAAACACAGCCCTGTACACACACACAGTGGCTAACCACAGATAAAAATGCTCAAAAACTCCGTAAACTCCGTAGCATGAGAATAACCTACAAAATTGTGTTATTACCTGAGAATTTTAGAACAAAACTACCCACATCTAGTTCCCCTAAAAGGTCAAAAAAGGGAAAAGCAATGTAGACTACTCATCCTTTCAGTAAAACATCAGACAGGATGGGCAGTAACATAGCATATATATATATTCATGTTATTAATGCTAACAATTTTTAAAAACAGTATTACTGAATTGCCAATTAAATGTATCATGGCTATTTCATAGACAGTTTAGACAGGCTCTAAAGAGATTGAGAAAAAGAGAGAGCAACCATATTTTTTCTTACCCTTAATTTGTAGAGGAGCTAGCCTCCTTCCCCCATTTTGACAGTAGGAAACCTGAAACAGGTTTCACTTCTGTCAACACTATCAACCCCTATTTGTAGAAACTGGGCATAAACAAACTCTGAGGAAGTAAAAAGTACGCTGAAGCTTAAAACATGAATACGTTGAAGCTAAAAACATGAATACCCAACCAGCAATTCCCTCATCCCGAGTGCGTATAGTCCTTGCTTTTGCCCAAAAAACAGTAAGCAAACTTCTCCTTCTCTCCCTGCGCTGCCATCTCGTCTTTCAAAAAGTTTCAGAGGTCAAAATGTTAAAGGCAACCCTTGCTGTGAGCCCTGGTAGGCTTCTAAATGTGGAACTCGACCTTTTAACCCATTAGCAGCTGTTCCAGCTTGTGTACTACGATTTTCTAGTAACCTAAAAAAGTGGCTCAAAGTATTTCAATTTTCAGAATGCCATAATTTTTTCCTAGTATTCCTGTGCATAAAAGCAAAAGATTGCATAAAGGCTTGCAATGTAATTCTAATGTCTGTACGGCAACTTATTGCATAACTTTGTAAGTGCCCTAATGTTCAGTAATACTGTGATTGCTAAAGAAACTTAATATTCACCCTTTTAATTTGGTGTAAGCACAAAAGCTTTACTGAAACATATACATTTTCTTTCAACCCTTAGAAATAAGTAATTATTTACTATGAGATCCACAAATATGGAAAAGCAGGGTAGGCAATTGTGATTGTCACCAGCAAGGACGATGAGCTTTACGCTCTTTACCCCATAGGAGATCAGCTTGCCACAATGAATGCATGTAATTCTAAAATCTTCAAATCGTTGTTGAATACAAGGCATTGTCTCCGTTGTTTCTAGTCCCGATGGAGTGGGTTGCTTTCTTTTGGAGGTGGTCCTTGAAGACTGGGGGAGATTACTGGCCAGTTCCCTGAACTCTGCAGCAGAATAGTTGTTTGGATGCTTGCGGGTCATATGCCTAATCATGGTATTGTTACCAAATGAATATTTTTTGTTTGGGTTGCCCCTTGAGAGTTCCATGCCACAAATTAGGCAAGTTACCTTGGCATTCACTTTTTTCTTGCCCTCTGGGATTGAAAAAAACTCCCATACAATGTGTGGCCTTGGCTTGTATGGGGTATTCTCTTCAGGCAGCCATCTTCTCCCCTCCTCCTCTTCCTCTTCCTCCTCCTCCTCTTCTTGACCACCAATGTACTGTTGTGGGGGTCCTCTTGGTGGTGGTGGTGGTGGTGGTGCAGATGCTCCAGCTGTTGCTGCTACAGTAGCCATTTGAAAGTACAAAATAGTTCTCTGTATTGCTGAAACAGGTTTTCCTCAGTCAAAGGACAAAGTCAGAATAAGGAAAAAAGGTGGGGTCTTTCATCATTTGGAAAACGGAACTGTTCTGGACCAATGAGAAGTGTTATTTTCAGGTCACAAGACCAGGGATTTCATCATTATGAAACTAAAACTGTTCTGCACCAATAAAAAGTGTTATTTTCAGATCACATGACCGACGCGCTTACGCGGCGCGCCCCCGGGCGCGTGGCGTAAGCGCGTCACATGTTTACGTTGCACGATCGTATTCGCTCGAGTGCTTCCGGTTGCGCTTACGCCGTGCGTATCACGTGGACGCGGCTACGCGATACGTCACGATGATGTTTTCGTTCGCGGCAATAGCGCTAACGGGACGCTCTCCGGAGCGCGCCCTGGGGCGCTTCAAAAGACTACGCTTTCTGGGGCGCTCACCGGGGCGCGCCCCGGGAGCGCTCCAGGGTAAAAAAAAAATTTACAAAAAAAATATATAAATACATTAAAAAAAATTGTTTTAAATACAAATAAAATATAGGATTCATTCATTTTCAAACATATTACATTTTATAGCTATAGACATTTGCTATTAACAAAATTTTGAAATTCAAAGGAAAAAACATAGGTTTGGGTCCTTATATATAGTTAGGAATTAGCATTTAAAAAACCTATGAAATTCACTGAAAAAACCATAGGTTTCACACCAGTTATAGTTAGGAAGTAGCATTTAAAAAACCTTTGAAATTCACTAAAAAAAACATAGGTTTCACACCAGTTATAGTTGGGAATTAGCATTTAAAAAACCTATTAAATTCACTGAAAAAACCATAGGTTTCACACCAGTTATAGTTAGCTGGAAGTTTTACTCGCATAAAACCATTGAAATTCCCACGTTATAGTTAGTTGGACTCACTATAACTTGTGCGTGCAATGCAGTGCTGATGACGTCACATATTACATCACTCATGACATGGTCAGTGACATCACACATGACATCACTGATGACAACATCCTTGTGACACAGTGACAGACCTCCTTTCACTGTAATGTAACCCTTGAAACACATATTCAGAAATACAAACTAAAATTTTCAAAACAATGCAGATACCCATACCAGTTACAACAACAAAATCAATAATTCCAGCATCTATATACACATCCACTCATTCACCAACAGTTCTATATAGTCACTCATACATGTACTCACTCATGATATGTAGTGATACACCTATACATCCTGTTACACACCA
The DNA here is from genome assembly GCF_964263255.1 of Lissotriton vulgaris. Lineage (NCBI taxonomy): Eukaryota > Metazoa > Chordata > Amphibia > Caudata > Salamandridae > Lissotriton > Lissotriton vulgaris. Next base: position 522,677 of record NW_028243607.1, read on the forward strand.
ACAGTCAACCAAAGGTTACTCACACACATACTCACACATACAAATAAACTATTGAACATCTATTTATTTGCATATACAGCTATACACACACTACCACTTTACTTCTAAGGAAACTTACACATACTTACTCTCTTAAACAATCACTTATAGAAACACATACTAATTTAAACAGGAACTCTTACAATCCCTCACTCTCACATGTACTCATATACATCAATATTCACATATACTAGATTAAAACATATATAGTTATTTATAAAGACACTACTGAGACAGTCATTCACTCACTAACATATACACACTCATCCACCCATACAGTCCTGCACATATGCTGTCTTCAAAACACATACAAACACAGAATCAGTCCCTCATGCATCTATGTGCTAAGTAATACCCCCACCAAACCATATAGATACGCATACTGATATTAAAAAAACATCTAATAACCCATATACATACACATGTAGCTACTCACCAACCCATGCAGCCACTTATACACAAAGTGAAACACTAATACATATATTTAAATATTTAAATATTACTCACTAATATAAATTTTTCAGAAAGACACACATTCACAGGATGGTGGCATCAGTGATGTCATGAGTGATGTCACTGACCATGTCATGAGTGATGTAATATGTGACGTCATCAGCAGTGCATTGCACGCGCAAGTTATAGTGAGTCCAACTAACTATAACGTGGGAATTTCAATGGTTTTATGCGGGTAAAACTTCCAGCTAACTATAACTGGTGTGAAACCTATGGTTTTTTCAGTGAATATATATATATATATGAAACATTAGTTGCATATCTTTGGATGGCATTACACAGTGTTTGCATACAATGCATGCATTGTCACATTGATACATCTTGATGAGATCAGTATTATATAGGCAGGCTGTTGTGATACCAGCAGTAAGTGTCCAACAAATATTTTTCTCTGTGTAATGCATAGTGCTACAGTGTCACTTTAGTCACTCAGTTCCTAAGCACTTTTTGCAAGTGTCAGTAATTTAAAGGCACGCAGTGAGCGGTCATCTGCTTCTCCTCCTGGTCCGCAGTCGTCTTGTTCAGGGGCAGTGTCACGACCTGCCCTGCGTTGTCCTCTTCAGTCTATTTTCCTGCAGGTGCAGACCATCATGTGTACTTCACTCAACAGCATCAGTAGATGTAGATGTTGTGTCCCTCTGTCACTTTATGATGGGCCCTCATGGATCGTGGAAATGGTCTGGTCTGTCCTCTTCTTGACTGCTGTGTTGCTCAGGTCCTCTGGTGACAGATGGTCATCACTTTCTGGTACCGTCCTCTCAGGCGTTGGGGCGCTGCCTTGCATCTTCAACCCTCAATCCATTCATGGCGTTGGTTTACCGTCTGTGTTCCAGGCCACCTAGAACTAAAAGAAACAGCTTTTATTTTACTCGCAATGACCATGTATCCATAATCACTTTAGAAGTTTTTGCCACATTGCAGGCAGTACTAAAGTCAGAGCTTCAGGCCTGTTCCATCAGTTGCTTTTACTAATAATCTATTTTTATTTTTTATTTTTATTTTGGAGTTTATTTACTCCTCCTGGCCTCAAGTTGGAGGGTGGTATGGGGTATGCATGTTATACTTTATTCCCAAAAACAACCTCTTTAGCATAAATGTAGTCCCTAAGTGATCTCCTCCTATCGCTATTTTTGCCCTGGTGGGTCCCTAGCCTTGGAGAGATGGCTTTACTGAAGTACTGTGCCTCAGTTGCTGCATTATTCTTCCCTGTTGGATACACCTCCATTCATTTTGAAAACATATCAACCCACACCAGCAAATATTTAAATCCATTCACTGGGAAGCAACATGCATCTGCGCATTCATCCTCCCTTGTGCAATATCAGAGGGTCCCTGCTCCAGTCTTGTAAGGGAAAGGAACATACTGCATGGGGACACAGGCATCTATCTTATACTGGTAGGCCCATACTCTCTTCATTATTCGGCTTGCATCCATCATCAATCCTCCCTCTGTGTTCATCTGTTGTTGGAGACCATTGGGCTTCCTTTGCATTAGCTTGCTACAATTGTCTATGAATGAGCTGTATTTTTGGAATGCTTTATTCATTAGTCCCATCTGCACTGGCTGCAACATGCTTTCATTTAATGCTGTGTCAGCAATGGCATCATCTTTGGCTAACTTAGTATTAGCTCCTGTGTATGCTTCACATTTTATTACCGCTATCCTGATGTATAATAGTATTGCTTTGATCAAGATCCTTACTAAAGGATCATTTTTAATAAGGCGCCCTGCTTCTGTAATGAATCCGTGATATTTTCACTGCTGGCCACAAATAAGAACTGCAAAGCATAATGTGAGTCAGTTTAAATGTGAACAGTTTTACCCTTGACTAGTATTCATGCTTTGTTACGCATACAGCTCATCTTATTGGGTAGATGTTCCAAGTGGCAGAGCTGCACTTCAGCTATTGCTATAGCATACCCAGCTCTGTAATCAGTGTCTATCAGTCTGCTGGAGCAACCATCAGTGTACCACTAATGTAGTCTACCTTTTTTAATGGTGTCTAATCTTGGTGTGGTGCCGTTTTCTACAATCTCAACACTGACTTACTTGGGGGCCTTATCTGTTTCTAAGAGAATGGATCTCATCAGAATAACCTATTACAGGTAATAATTTTGCCAATTTAACAGGTGGGCATCTTACATGGTGCCATTATAACCTGTGTGCCTGCTAGCCGAAAAATGTTGTGTCGATCCAGACAGCAACAACTGCACCAAATATGGCACCTAGACAATACAGGTATAGTCCAACACAATGAGAGCCGTCCTCTCCACCATCACAGCTGCGGACCCCTAATCACTGCTGAAAGCAAAGTCACATAGTTGTGTCCCACAGGCCTTTCTTTTCCAGCTGTGTCAGCACATCATTGGCAGCATCACTTCATTTGCAATGTTATTTTGCTCTGAAAAAGAGATGGAAAGGCAGTTTGTATTCAGGCAGACCAGCGGTCCCCATGAAGGTGCAGTACACAATGTCTCTTTCAAAGTCTTGAAACAGTTTGCAAGTTCATTTTGTAACATTCATAGCATCTGCATTCATTATCCATTGGTGGCAGCAGTTCATTATCCCCAGGAAGGACATCATTCCTTTCTTGGTGGGCAGGAGCTGAATGCCCTGAAACAATTTAATTATGTCAGGTGATATGCTGCTGGTACCTTGGAATATCACAAACCCCGGTAAGTCACCTCTTTTTGGCAGCACTGGCATTTTGACAATGAGGCTTCTCTTCTCTCCTGGAGGTAGTTCAGCAGAGCTACAGTGTCTTTTGTCACAGGCTTTCACAGGCCTCAAGTGATGGAAAGGTCACAGGAGGTCATCAGCTTACTGCAAGACAATGTACCACCTTCCAGTCATAGGTGGCCCAAGTCTCTCTTTACTGCCTACGCATTGACATTGGGACTCACAGTGAACGAAGTGGACTTGGTATCCCAGTATGACGGCACAGAGGTTTTCACCCAGTGGATGGACTTTAATGCTAAAACCCACTGAGGAGAGAAAAATACTCTGCCCCTACAGGTATAAATAATAATATTGTACTGGTGTCAGGCACAACAGGCTCTAAGGGAACCACAAGTTCATAAGGTAATCACTTTATGGGGATAGCATGTTTTCACCAGCCTCTCTTTGTTATTATTCTTATTTATTTTAATTATCACTTAATGGTGAGGGCATTTTTCCAAACCTCTCCATTCCCTAAATCTATAACCTTATTGTTAGTTATGTGTACATCCATCCATTTCCTTTTCATATGTAACAAGTTGCAGTCTAACAGCATCAATCATCATCTCTCAACACATCCATACGTGCTCTACAGGGGGTGCATACAACAAAGAATCCTTACTGAAGCTGCAAGCAGCAAGTGCCCTGTTCTAACCTATCGTTAGGTATTTGTGAGAAAAAAAGATATATATATAATGCAAAATTATATTTATTTATATTAAAGTTGTGAAATGTATCCCTTTATCTCCCACATTAGTGGAAACATCTTCCATTTTAGTGGAACCATGGGATTCTCCTCGGGCATGTCTGATATCTTCATCCTGAAACACCGTGCAACAATAAATCTGATACCATACTAATATCTACTCTCTGGTATCTACGCTGCACCCCTCGATAATGTTATTCAGTGGAATAAACCCACCCTGCATATCTCCTACAAAGAAAACAGTGATATCCCAAACAGATCTGTGGTGTCCATTCTAGCTCCAGGAAGGCCTAATCAAGGCCATCATTTCATTGAAACAACTATGTAAAATCTTTCATTCATTAAATGTAGTTAAATTACTAATGGCGATATCCCTAACATTATTATCATGTATTGAGAATTAATTTTGACCTTAATTTCCCTAAGCACATTATAGATTTAGACATCATTAGAGCAAAATTTACATTTACCTGTAGTGTTGTACCCTTCTGAGGTTCCGTGACGTTCGTAAGTGGTGTTTTCGACTTGCACGAATATGGTCGAGTCTGGTATCTATGAACCGCAAATGACGAGTTTAGTGGGTGTACGCGTTTTCGCTGTACTATCTTATACCGTTCGTTTGTTTCGTGGGTTTCTTCATCTGTACCCACGGGTTCCATCTTAGATACGGCATCCATTTTGTTTCTTGCCCTCAAGTAGCCAGCGAACGGACGTTGTTCGTTTCGCAACCCTGGGATTCCCAAGCTCTTGCGGAAGACACGTTTCTTTTGAAAGTGTCTTTATGATGAGGGGGATGACACTGCAAGGCAGCTGGCCCCGCTCGAGGCTCATCTTGCCGTGCCGGACTATTGTCTTAGTTGTGCATCTCATTAGACACGTCCCTTTGATGCCCGCAGCTCGTGTTTCCCGATACCACCCCTTTTTACACCCTTTTCGATCCCCCCACTGTTTCTGTCTTCCTCCGCACCTGTTTCTGTCCCTTCCTCGATCTGTTTACTGCTGATTGGAATGTACTAATGGTGGGAAGACGGGTTTTTACGGTTGGGAGCTACCAAATGTTTCTGTACTTATGTTCCGGGCCTTGAATACATGAAAGCAACCCCTTATGGTCTTTACGATGGGAACCGAGTTGTAAACCTTTGTGTACTATGATATTCTATGCATGAAAACTGTATAAAAGGAGCGATCCACAGAGGCAAGTCGAATCAGACTCCTCGAACCTACACGTGTTGTACTTCCTGTGACTTCTGTGTTCCCTGCAGTAAATAAACCTCGAATCTTTGAAGCCGAAGGAAGTGACCCGTGTCTCTGTTATTTGTACGCCGGAACAGGTTACCCACGAAGGTTTTAGGTGTTATCCCTGGCACCGCTGGGTCTTAAGAAAACCCAGTCCTTCAGTTGGCACCCAACGTGGGGCTGCATCAGTGGTACCGGTCCAAGCCCGACGATCGTGAGGAACTTCGTGTGAAATCTCCGAGGGAAGGTGCACCCCGCTTCATCGATCCTGTTGTCGAACCAAGTGGCCCGACGACTTTTCCCGCGAAGATTCCCGCCTCCTGACGGCTGCGACGGACTGCTGCCCTGACTGTAGACCTGTTTTGACGCCTGGCGTAGACCTTGGTACAGCGAGACGATAGACGGGCCTTTCTGGTGACGCCATCGATCTTTGAGTTAAGTATTTGTGGGTCGCTCCCAGAGTCCTTTGTTGTGGGTGCTTAGTTGTTGCATGGTTCCATTGCATTTGTGGTTCTTAGTACTTTGTTCTTTGTTGTGATATTTGACGTCTGCAGTCGCCAAAAACCGAGGGTTTTTGCTCATTGCTGGGATAATAGTGTAATCCCGTAACCCTTGACGTTTGTGAAACTCGGTTAGTGTGCACGATGCCTGGCTGTAGTACTTTGTTTAGTTGCTTTAAGGGTTGTGGTACGGATTCCCGACTGGAGGACTCGTGTCCGATACCTCCGGTTGGAACTCCAACTTATGAGTTATATTGCCGCCATGGTTTGGGTCCAATCACATTCAATGAGTGTTGGGTTCGTTATACTAAAAAAGACGGTGTCCTTAGTTGGCCACCTCATGGTAGTTTTGAGACTCCGATTTTAGATAATTTAGAAGCTAAATTGTTCCAAAGAAAAGCAAGGCCGGCCATGTTTGATTCCTTTCGGTTGTGGCGTAAAGAAGCCAAACAGAGAGAAATCAGACAGATTAAACGTAATAAGAGAGAAGGAGTTGTTACAACGGTAAGAAATGCAGAACAGTTCCAGCGAGATAAGAAGGAAAAGGAAGTTTTCGATAGATTGCAGCGTATGTCTGTAGATAAGTGTTACCCCGCTTTACCGACGGGTACAGATAAGAAGGAGGAATCAGTAGAGGACCCCTTGTTGTCCTATCTCTTGAAGTCACCACCTCCGTACGCACAGGGTATTGTAGCTCCAGTGGTTCCCCCTGTCCCTGTTCCTCCACCTGCTCCTGCTCCTGTTCCACAACCTGTCCCTGTTCCTCAACCCGTTCCTGCTCCTCTACCTGCTTCCGTCCCTACTGCTCCTCCGCTTGTACTTCCTCATACTCCTGCTCCCGCTGCTCCTACTGTTCTGGTTACTCCTGCTGTCTCTTCTGCTTCTGACACTTCTCTTATTACTCCATTGAGTTACTCTTCTTCTCCATCTGTTCGACGTCGTACCCCTTCTGTTGCTGCTAACTTCTTTAATTCTCTTGGTCCTATTCTTGAGTCCGCTGGTTCGGACGGTCCTCCAAGACGAAGTCAGCTTCCCGGTGGTAGGGAACGTGACTCGTTGTATAACATGGCGATGGGTTGGATGAAATACCCCCTTAGAAATCCTCCATGTGCGGTGCTTGACACGTTTTGTCAATTCAATGTACCGACACAAAGGTTCGTGTTCGAAGAAATGTGCAAGCATTTACGTGACCTAATATCGGCTGATGCATCTGATGATGTAATGACTGCTCTCACTAATCTCCAGCTCCAGTTTGCGAGCGGAATAATGGTGGGTAGCAATGTTCGGCGTGCTGTTGAGCAGTTGTTGTCTTTTCGTCCTACTATAATGCCTAGGGCATTGTTTTTAGAAGATATTGAGGGACCGCTTTCAGTGCCTGGTCAGTATCCCATGCGCGAGGTTCCACCAGTGTGGATGCCGGGTGATGCTAATGCCGTTCCAATCGTCCTGCCGCACTTTCAGAGAGTGTGGATACATCTTCCATGGAAACGGTCGGAAGTTTTACAGGTAAAGCAATCTTTGCCTGACCCCCGCAAAAATCCTGCTGGGTATTATAAAGAATTATCGCAGCTTGTGGATGCTACGATAATGAATCTTGCTGATATCGATATGCTGTTTGGCAATGTCGTACCGCAACCGGTATGGGCAAAGATTCGACAGGAAGACCATGCGGCGGAACTAGGCGGTGATTGGAATGCATTGCGGGCTGCTGACGCTTTACAAGTTGGTGGGGCCAAGCCTGACCAGTTAATTACGGCTTTGCCTCAGAGAATAATTACTCTCATGAAGACACTTATGCCAGCTATGAAGGTGAATTGGGACAAACTGTCCGCTTGCAAACAAAAGAAGGATGAGGGTGTCTCTGATTTCTTTACGAGATTTGAGGAGGCTTTCATTGATCACAGTGGTCAGGATATGGGTACTGAGGGAGGTCAGCGATTGTTTGTGGATAAGTTTGTCTCAAATTTGTTGCCTGACTTAAGCAACAAATTACGAAATTCAGAAAGTGCGTGGGCTGTTTCCACTTCTGCTCAAATATTGGCCACGGCCCAATATTATGAGAATAGAGAGAAAGAGGAGAATGATCGTGCCGATAAGAAGACAAAAGAACTCAAAACTAAAGTGTTGTTGCAGCAAGCATATCCTCCACGTTCAAATCAGAATGATTCGCAACAACGGAATAGATCGCAGTCTCAGTCGAATAGGTCGCAATTGCGGAATGACTCCTCTTCGCAGAGATCTACGTTAGGGTACAATCAGTGTGCCTATTGTAGGGGAGAGGGTCATTTGAAATTCGATTGTCCAGTTTTGCTTGATCGTAATAGTGGTAATTCATCTAGAGGAGGTCGTGGTGGTCCTCAACAGGCATCACGTGGTAGAGGTCGCGGTGCTCAAAACGATCGTTCCAACAATACTTCTGACTCTAATAATTGTTTCGATCAGCGTGGATTGTCGCAAGGGCGATCTGCTCAGTACAATGTGGACGATTACTACGTCGATCAGGATGCTGACGACGATAATTACTAGGACAGCCATAGACAAAGAGAGGGAGTAGTATCAGTTCCGGTTGATCAGAGAGGGCCTTACGTCGCAGTTGCCACCTCGGGCGTCGTTGAGCCTTTTCTGTTGGACACTGGTGCAGCGAAAAGTTCCATCATGCATTCGAAACTCCCTGGCGCACCTTTGTCTGGCTTAACAAATGTTTCCGTTGGATTCTCTGGCGCCCCTGTTAGCAATCCGGTTTCTCGTCCTTTGCCCCTTTCAATTGGGCCACGTGAGCTGAAAGCTCCGTTGATTTTGACTACTGGTTGTGGTGAAAATCTTTTGGGCCTGGATTTGCTAAAACGTCTGTATGCGACTTTGTATTGTTCTCCTGCGGGAGTGAAGCTTACGTTGGGTGAGAGAGTTGTCTCTCCTATGTACTTGTCTCTCGATAAGCTTCCACCGAAATTGAGTTCTCTTCCTGCATCTTTGTGGGCAACAGGTCCCAATGACGTGGGCCTGCTTGACATCTCCCCTTATGTTGTCCACTTGAAATCGAATGTACGATTGCCACGTATTCCCCAGTATCGTATCTCCCTTGATGGTGAGCGAGCGCTGTTAGCGATCATTTACGATTTGATCGAAAAAGATGTTATCGAGGAGACTCGGGGAAACGTGTGCAAGAGCCCTGTACTGCCCATCTTGAAACGCACTGATCCATCGAAACCACCTGTTTATCTTTTTGTTATCGATCTACGGGAGGTGAATAAAATTGTGATTCCTCAGTTCCCTGTGGTGCCTGACATTACGGCTCTACTGACTCTGATTCCAGCCTCTGCATCTTGGTTCGCGGTGATCGATCTGAAGAATGCTTTCTTCAGCATTCCGATTGCTGAGGAAAGTAGAGACCTTTTCGGTTTCTCTCTTGGTGGCCGCAGCTTCAGGTTTAAACGCGCTCCTCAGGGCTACTGTGAAAGTCCATCCATATACAGTCAAGCCTTGAAGGGCCAACTAGATGCGTTTGCGTTGCCGGCCGGTGCGGCCTTGATCCAATATGTCGATGACTTATTGGTGGCTGCAGATACTCAGGACAATTGCAAAACTGCTACGGTGTCGTTGTTGCAACATCTCTGTGACTTACATCATAAGGTGTCACCTTCTAAACTACAATATTGTTGTCAAGAAGTAACCTATCTAGGTCACTTATTGTCAAAGGAGGGAAGAAGGTTGACCCCAGAGAGAATTGCAGCGATTGCTCGAATGACTGTGCCAACAACTCAGAGAGATGTGCGTGCCTTTTTGGGTATCACGTCATACTGCAGGCAGTGGATCCCGAATTTTTCATTGCTAGCGAAACCATTGGTGGCTCTTACGTGTAAGGATGTTCCAACTCCTTTACCATGGACGGAAGAATGTCGGAAAAGTTTTTCTGAATTGCGTGATGCGTTGTGTTCGGCCCCTGTGTTAGGTACTCCTGACTACAGTAAGCCGTTTACACTATACGTTCACGAGAGAGAAGGTTGTGCGTTGAGTGTTTTGACGCAACAATTCGGCGGTAAGCAACGTCCATGTGCATATTTTTCCTCGACCTTGGATCCGGTAGCTAGAGCATTGCCGAGTTGTTTGAGAGCAACAGCGGCAGCTGCGGTGTCCGTCCGACAATCTGCAGGATTGGTCATGGATAATATGCTTACGGTGATGGTTCCGCATGCAGTTGACACTCTCTTGAATCGTACGAAAACTCAACACCTGACGAGTGCAAGATTGTCTGGTTATGAGTTGACGCTTTTGGCAAGTCACATTGAAATAAAACGTTGCAAGTCCTGAACCCGGCGACTTTGTTGCCAATCAGTATGGAATCAGATGAAGTAGCACCTCATGACTGCTACTTACGAACGGAGGAGGAAACAAAAGGTCGTGTCGACCTGAAAAATACTCCATTGGAAGATCCCGATGGGACCTTGTATGTGGATGGGTCGTGTTTTAAGTTGCCGAATGGCGATGTAACGACTGCGTATGCTGTGGTGACGTTAAATACTGTTGTGGAAAGTGCGAGATTGAATCAGAATTCTGCTCAGGCGGCAGAGCTGATTGCCTTGACTAGAGCGTGTGTGTTGTCGAAAGGGAAACGGGTGAATGTGTTTACTGACAGCCAATACGCATTTGGCTTGGCACATAGCTTCGGACGTTTGTGGAGAGAGAGAGAGGTTTTATGACATCGCATGGTACGAAGATTCAGCATGGACAGCTTGTGAATGATCTTTTGAACGCACTTACATTGCCCAAGCAGGTGGCGATTATTAAATGTAGTGCGCATCGTAAGGTGACGGATGATGTTGGTCGTGGCAATGCGTTTGCGGATGAGATTGCTAAGGAGACTGCCCGGAATCTTAGTACTAGAATGTATGTGACGAGTTCGGTTAGGTGGCCTACAGAGACTGGTATGTGTGAGGACACTATCGAGAGTGTGAAAGCGATACAGAACGAGGCCACTGAATCTGAAAAGACGAAATGGAAAGAGAGTACGGGAAAGTTGGATGCGAATGGCTGTTGGATTGATTTGTCGGAGAATAAGAGGTGGATGTTGCCGGATGCGTATGTACTAGCTGTTGTGACGATGGCACACGGCTTGGCACATATTAGCGTGAAAGGTATCTGTAAGTTGTTGTCCCCTGTATGGAAGAATGAGGGTATTACTAAGTGTGCTGAGAGATTGGTTAAGAATTGTATGATATGTATGATGTACAATCCTGGTAAGGGAACCCCTACACCTCCTGGCCATTTTGCTCCCCCTTCATGTCCCTTTGAGGTGATTCAGCTAGACTTCATCCATATGGAGCGATGCAATAACCTGAAATACGTTTTAGTTGTGGTTTGCGCATTCTCCCGATGGATCGAAGCCTACCCTCTCAAAGATAATACTGCTTTGTCCACTGCGAAAATCCTACTGAAGGAATACTTTCCTCGGTATGGAATGCCACGGATTGTATGGTCTGATAACGGAAGTGAGTTTGTGGGGAGTGTGATGAAGAGTGTGTGTAAGGGCCTTGGGATTACACAGAAATTCCACAGCGCCAATCATCCCCAGTCAGCAGGTTTGGTTGAAGGGTATAATGGCACCCTTAAATTAAAGTTAGCGAAGATTCAGGCTACGACTGGTCTCTCGTGGCCTGATGCTTTGCCCTTAGCTCTGTTGTCAACAAGGGCGACTGTACACTCCCGAGTAGGGCTTAGCCCCTACGAGATTGTGTTCGGCCGCCCTGCAAATGTTTGGGGGGTCCCTAGACCGAGTGTGTTCTCTGATCTTGAGTACCCAATGTTGATCGATTATCTGCATGATCTGACTGCTAAACTGAGGTTAATTCACCAACAGGTCTTTGAAGCACTGCCGACGCAGACGGAGGGTCCAGGCCACCAGCTCCAGCCTGGAGACTGGGTGGTAACGCGGAATTTCGGACGAAAGCGTAACCTTGAACCCCGCTTTACTGGACCCTACCAAGTACTTCTTGCCACGAGGACTGCTGTTCGATTGGAAGGACGGAAAAATTGGGTGCACGCCACCCATACTAAGAAGGTACCTATACCTTTACCAGCAGACTCGTGGGTGAGGAAGGGCATTGCCTCGTCCGAAACGGAAACTGTGCAGACTTTCGTCCCTTTTAGCGACGCTCAGCCTGTTGGAGAGCCCTCAGTGCAGCAGAACGACATTGTTGAACATTTGCCATCACAAAACTGAAGATCTGAACAATTGACTGATCAGCAGAACTCTGTTTTATCATCGGATCAGCTGTTTGACGAACAGACACGTCCTGGGAGAAGCCGCTATTTTCTGCGATCCAGTACTAAAGACTAATAAAGTTCTGTTTGCTCCCTTGACATTCACGTTACCCCATTGCTACTATTCAGTCTGAACACACTCGTAAAAATTGTGGTTTTTGTAATATTGTGAGTCTTTTTCCATATATATGTGTTTTTGCTTCCACAGCCAGGAGATTTTGTATATATTTGTAAATTAAAAATACCTTGCATCTGGGTGTGCCGTAGGGCCGCGCGTGTACTTCCATCTGGTTAGTAGGTCTTGACACTAGGTCGAAGACCGTCGGTTCCTGGGAACTCCTGGGGATTGACTACTGCTACACAGAACGAAGTGCGTCAAGAAACGTTGCGGATGGTTTTAGAGGATGGTTTTCTCAAAGCTGTTGGATTTGGAAAAAGCTCAGGCCCAAAGATTCAAGCTGCAGCAAATTGTTCGTACAAAATGCTTCATGTTTCAAGTGTTCCTTCTATTCCTAACTGTTTCTTCTTTATTGGTGGGTGGGGTGTATTATATGATATTGACGTTCTTGCCTACTGCCTCACCTACCCCTTCTTCTGAACCTAAAAATATCTCCACTGTTTCTCCTCATTCCTTCCACATCTTACCACAACACGAGCAGGCTAGACATGCGGAGTGTTGGACAGGCCACATGACGGGCCGCTCTCCCCCGGCTCGACCAGGCCCGAGCCAGTCACGCAAGCACCACACACCACCATTGCACGCCCTACGTCCCCTCAGGGACCCCTGCCCTCGAACATGATAACCTCGTGGGTCCGATCCACTGCCGGCCCATGCACCCAGCCCGGGCCGCCATCTTGGACGCCTCGCCACGAGGCCGCCTGGCCCCCGATCGACCTCAACCCTGGGCCTAGCCCAGCCTCAGACAATCCGGCACCACCCTCCACCCAGGAGGTGAGCGGGCTACTTGGCAAGTCAATGGGAGAGAGAGGTGCCGATGGCTCTCCCCCCGCCCAGTGCCGCTCGCCCATCGCCTCCCCGGGCGCTGGCTCCACCCCCCTGCTGGGTGTCTGGACTCCCTCATCCCGGACCTCCCGACCTCCAAGTGCGAGGGTCCGGACATCAAAGCACGCCAGCCCTATAACTGGGACAGCTCCAGAGCAGGAAGTCAGTTGTATCTTGGAGTCGAGAGACGTAAGAGGAACTCATCCTGGACGGACTACTGGCGCTGCCGTAGCTCGGTCCTGTGCACCATCGTCCTGCCTGTTGGCGCTGCCACAGCCGTCGTAACCTTCATTCTTCACCGTCGTCCGGATCTGCTGGCGAGGCCGCGGACCGTTGTAACCATCATCTTCATCGGGACCTGCTTGGCTTCTCCACGGCCCGTCGACCATCCTTCATCCATCTCGGGACCTGCTTGGCTCCTCCACGGCCCGATCAGCAACCACGCCGAGCTCGAGGATTGAGAGCTATTTAACTCATTGGTAACTAAGACTGTCCCGCTACCCTTTCTCCTCAACCAGAGATCAGAACCGAGGGGACCCCTGAGTCCAGACCTCCTTGTATCATAGCGACGTAACCTAAGAATTGCATATAAAGTCTCGTTAACCTTCAATCTTGTGTGGTGTCCGTCTGTGGGGGGGAAGTTACTTACCTGTACAGTCGTTGGAGACGGCTCTCCCTGGAGACCTCTCCCCGTAATCTCGGCCGACCCTCCCGGTCCGTCTAACATTGGTGGCCAGCGGCGCGATCCGAATCACCGCATAACGTACAGAGAGTAGCTCACCCCACAACGAACAACAATGTCGACTAAAGAGAGCGGATCAACTGAGAAGTTCCAAATGGAAAAACTAGAGGAATACAGCCATCGTGAACTAAAGCAGTTCTGCATCGAACTAGGTATCGCTACCACCGGACTAAGTACCAAGGACGATTTTAAGCATGCCCTAGAATCTTGGGCAGAGACCGGGGATGTCGAAACCCCTGAGCAAAGCACCGCGAAAAATACCAACACGGCCCCTGAGGGGCAAAGAACCAGTCTCTCGCAAGACGAGATCCAAGAAAGAGAAAAAGCCCGACTACACGAACTCGAAATGGCCCGACTCAAGATGGACATAGAACTCAAATTGGCCGAGCAAAAAATAAACTTAGAGCACCTTCGCCTCCGAGAAGAAAGAGAGGAGAAACAGAGGCAAAGGGAGCTCGAGGAAAAAAGACTAACGTACGAGCACGAACGGAACCTAGCCGAGATCAACCTGCGCAAACAAAATAAAGAGTTAGGGGTGCCCGACAGACCGTCCACCCCAGGGACCGCGGAGAAAAAAGTGCACATCCCCAAGGATGTGGTCCGAGAATATTTTCGAGAAGACGACATCCAGCAATGGTTTAAGGCCTATGAAATCGCGATGACTGCGCACCGGATCGATAGAACCGACTGGGGAGCCGGCCTATGGGGCAAATTCCTCAATGAGGGCCGCGATACTCTGTTACAGCTCCCAGACCACCAGATGACCTCCTACGACCATATGAAAGCGGCCCTCCTCACCCGCTATGGCCTCACGCCCGAGATGTACCGTCAGAGGTTCCGAGACTGCACACGCATTCCAGGTACAACTTGGGTGGACTATGTAACGTACTTTAGCCGAGCCTTCGAAGGCTGGATCAGAGGGAACAACGTCACGACCTACGAGCAGCTGTTCAATCTGATGGTATGGGAGCATCTGTCCAACAATTGCTTCATTGAACTACGCCAACACCTCCTCGACAGCAAGTTAACCGATCCCCGGCAGCTCGCAGCCGAAGCTGACCGGTGGGAGATCACCAGAGTGGGCCGGAATGGGTCCTACGAGCAGAACAGGAACAACAATGGTCACTACCGACCCAGAGGAGGAGGAGGGGGCCAAGGACGAGGAAGAGACAATACTCCGGCCGCCCCCGCTACCAGCACCACCCCCCCGGCCAACCGGGGCAGCACCCCGGCGCGACCGGGATACAGAGCCAATGTTACATGTCACCGATGCCAACGAGTCGGCCACTATGCAAACGACCCAAGCTGCCCGCAGTATCAGAGTCCAAGACCCCGCCAGGTGGCCGCCGCGGCACTAGGGGAAGAACAGATCTCCGAGGAACAAGAAACAGGCGAGCAAGAGTATCAAGAGTGGGAGCCAGCCGCCATGACTCTCGCGTGCTTAGGGGGAAGAGACATGGTCCCGCGGGTCCCCCTACCCGCTAACACCCAGAAGTACAGCCAATGGGTGAGCATCAATGGTCATCGGGCCGAAGCCCTTCGAGACACCGGGGCCAGTGTGACAGCCGTCCGCTGTCATCTGGTGACCCCAGAACAATATCTACCGAACGTTCTCTGCCCTGTGCGATCAGCCGACAACTCGGAAAGTCTGTGTCGGATGGCCTGCGTCCCCTTTGAGTGGGGAGGGGTCTCCGGCATGTTGAAGGTAACGGTCCGAGACGACGCCCCCGTGGAATGCCTCCTCGGAAATGACCTGGAAAGCTCCCCGTGGGCAGCCGTGGAGCGAAAAGAACACTTGGGGATGTTGGGCGTCCCAGACTGGGCGTGCGTCACCACCCGGTCCATGGCCGCCCGTGCCAACCATCACCCGGAAGAACCAGAATGGCCGGCGCCGCCGCCTCCGGTCGCCCCCGCCGAGACCCCCGACCATGGCATCCCCCTCGAACTTGCTCAACCTTCCGACCTCGCTAATCTTGATCAGTGGGCTCAAGAAGGGGGACCCACACAAGAACAATTTCGTCAGGAACAGAAGACCTGTCCCTCCCTTGAGGGACTCCGACAACAAGCGCTCGCCCAAAGCGCCGGGGATACCTCCGGAACTCATTGGGTCTACTGGGACAATGATCTATTGTACAGCGAGCAACGAATCGCCGAGCTGGGGGCCAACCGAGTACTAGTGGTGCCCCTCCGCTTTAGAGACTTCCTGCTAAACCTGGCCCACGATGCCCCCCTGGCAGGGCACCTGGGACAGGATAAAACCTACAGCCGCCTAGTGACCCACTTCTTCTGGCCCAAAATGAGAAACGATGTGCACCAGCATTGCCGATCTTGCCCCACGTGCCAAGCCAGTGGGAAGAGCGGCCGCAAATTAAAGGCTCCCCTGCAACCCTTTCCAGTAGTCACAACCCCATTTGAGAGGGTCGGGATAGACATTGTGGGACCCCTGGACCCGCGTACAAGACAAGGCCATCGCTTCATCCTGGTACTAGTGGACCACGCCACCCGCTACCCTGAGGCTATTCCTCTCCGGACCGTGACAGCCCCAGTGGTCGGCCGGGCCCTGATGGGGATCTTCTCCCGTGTGGGGTTCCCCCGAGAAGTCGTCAGTGACAGAGGCACGAACTTCATTTCTAAATATATGAAGTCCCTCTGGCAACAGTGTGGGGTCACCTACCGCTTCACGACCCCCTATCACCCCCAAGGAAACGGACTTGTTGAGCGGTTCAATCGCACGCTAAAAGGGATGATCGGGGGATTGGAAGAGCCCCTCCGTCGCCAGTGGGACGTGCTGCTGCCGTGCCTCCTCTTCGCCTACCGGGAGGTCCCACAGAAGTCCCTAGGCTTCAGCCCCTTCGAGCTGCTCTATGGGCACCCAGTACGGGGGCCACTCAGCCTGATCAAAGAAGGCTGGGAGATGCCTCCGGCCAAGAGTCCTCCAGATGTCTTCCGGTACCTCCTCACCCTCCGCAACCAGTCCCGGCGGTTCAGAGACCTAGCAAAAGCCAACCTAGAGGCCAGTCAAGAGGACATGAAGAAATGGTATGACCAGAACGCCTCATCCATTGAATTCGAGCCGGGGCAACAGGTCTGGGTAATGTCCCCCACCGAACCGTGCGCTCTCCAAGACAAATGGACGGGACCCTTCAAGGTAATCGAGCGCAAGGGTCCTGCCACCTATCTGATCGATATGGAGTCCGCCCGGAATCCGCTCCGAGTCCTCCACACCAACAGACTGAAACCCCACTTTGCACGAACAGAACTCAGCCTCTTGATGGCCACAGACAATGGGGTTGAAGACGACTCCGAGCCTCTCCCTGACCTCTTGCGGACCCAGGAGCAAGACGGCTCCGTGGATGGGGTCCGACTCTCGGAGACCCTCACCAGAGAACAACGGCAAGAGTGCCAAGCCCTCCTATCACGGTTCGCCAGTCTGTTCTCCCTCACCCCGGGTGTCACTTCCTGGTGTGTGCACGATGTGGACACCGGAGACAGCCCTCCTATCCGCCACCGGGCCTACCGCGTACCTGATCGGGTACGGGCCTGCATCCAGGCGGAAGTAGCTAAGATGCTCACGCTCGGGGTCATCGAGCCCTCAGACAGTCCATGGGCCAGCCCGGTCGTACTGGTCCCCAAAGCAGCCGCCCCCGGGACCACACCAGAACTCCGGTTCTGTGTCGACTACCGGGGTCTGAATGAAGTCACCAGAACGGACGCACACCCCATCCCCCGGGCAGATGAACTGGTCGACCGAATGGGCGCTGCCCGCTACCTCAGCATCTTCGACCTGACGGCAGGTTATTGGCAGATCGGCCTCACACCCCGAGCACAAGAACGCTCTGCCTTCTCCACCCCCGATGGCCACTATCACTTTACGGTCATGCCCTTCGGCATGAAGAACGCCCCAGCGACGTTCCAACGGCTCGTCAATCAGGTCCTGGCGGGGCTCGAAGAGTTCAGCGCCGCCTACCTGGACGACATCGCTGTGTACAGCCACCATTGGACCGAGCACCTCCACCACCTCCAAGCAGTGCTGCAAGCCCTTCAGCGAGCTGGCCTCACGATCAAGGCCAGCAAATGCCAAATTGGACAAGGGTCGGTGACCTACCTCGGACACCAGGTGGGAAGCGGCCTAGTGGCCCCCCTACAGCTGAAAATTGCCGCCATCCAGAACTGGCAACCCCCTATCACTCAAACTGAGGTGCGAGCCTTCCTGGGCCTCACGGGCTACTACCGAAGGTTCGTGAAAGATTATGGTACCATCGTGGGGCCTCTCACCGAACTCACGTCAAAAAATCAGCCCAAGAAGGTGAACTGGACCCCAGAGTGTCAAGCGGCATTCGAACAGTTAAAGGCCGCCATGTGTTCCGCTCCTGTGCTCCAGGCCCCAGACTACAGCCGGGAGTTCGTCGTCCAGACGGACGCCTCCGACCAGGGCATTGGGGCGGTCCTGTCCCAAGTGAACACCGAAGGCCTCGATCAACCGGTGGCCTTCATCAGCCGGAGACTCCTACCCCGGGAACAACGCTGGAGCACCATAGAGAGGGAAGCCTTCGCTGTGGTATGGGCCCTCAAGAAGCTCCGGCCCTACCTTTTTGGCACCCACTTTCGGGTGCAGACTGACCACCGACCCCTGCAGTGGTTGATGCATATGCGGGGGGAAAACCCAAAATTGCTACGCTGGTCCATCTCCTTACAAGGTATGGACTTCACAGTCGAACACCGGCCTGGGTCCGACCACGCCAACGCCGATGGCCTGTCCCGGTTTTTCCGCCTCGACGAAGAGAGTCCCCAAGAGGATGGGTAACTCTCCCCGCCTTCAGCTGGGGGGGACGCATGTTGGACAGGCCACATGACGGGCCGCTCTCCCCCGGCTCGACCAGGCCCGAGCCAGTCACGCAAGCACCACACACCACCATTGCACGCCCTACGTCCCCTCAGGGACCCCTGCCCTCGAACATGATAACCTCGTGGGTCCGATCCACTGCCGGCCCATGCACCCAGCCCGGGCCGCCATCTTGGACGCCTCGCCACGAGGCCGCCTGGCCCCCGATCGACCTCAACCCTGGGCCTAGCCCAGCCTCAGACAATCCGGCACCACCCTCCACCCAGGAGGTGAGCGGGCTACTTGGCAAGTCAATGGGAGAGAGAGGTGCCGATGGCTCTCCCCCCGCCCAGTGCCGCTCGCCCATCGCCTCCCCGGGCGCTGGCTCCACCCCCCTGCTGGGTGTCTGGACTCCCTCATCCCGGACCTCCCGACCTCCAAGTGCGAGGGTCCGGACATCAAAGCACGCCAGCCCTATAACTGGGACAGCTCCAGAGCAGGAAGTCAGTTGTATCTTGGAGTCGAGAGACGTAAGAGGAACTCATCCTGGACGGACTACTGGCGCTGCCGTAGCTCGGTCCTGTGCACCATCGTCCTGCCTGTTGGCGCTGCCACAGCCGTCGTAACCTTCATTCTTCACCGTCGTCCGGATCTGCTGGCGAGGCCGCGGACCGTTGTAACCATCATCTTCATCGGGACCTGCTTGGCTTCTCCACGGCCCGTCGACCATCCTTCATCCATCTCGGGACCTGCTTGGCTCCTCCACGGCCCGATCAGCAACCACGCCGAGCTCGAGGATTGAGAGCTATTTAACTCATTGGTAACTAAGACTGTCCCGCTACCCTTTCTCCTCAACCAGAGATCAGAACCGAGGGGACCCCTGAGTCCAGACCTCCTTGTATCATAGCGACGTAACCTAAGAATTGCATATAAAGTCTCGTTAACCTTCAATCTTGTGTGGTGTCCGTCTGTGGGGGGGAAGTTACTTACCTGTACAGTCGTTGGAGACGGCTCTCCCTGGAGACCTCTCCCCGTAATCTCGGCCGACCCTCCCGGTCCGTCTAACACGGAGTTCATGAACAATTCCTTCATTCAGCTCCTTCATCAGCATCAGTTGGTCGTAAACACTACCAATTGTTGGGTGTGTGGGTTAATGCCCCATACCACCGATAAGGGAATTCCGTATTTGGTTCTGCCTTACAGTTCCCAGGGTTCAGCTCGAGCATTTCAAACAATGTTTCGAAGCGCACTAGATTCTTACCCCAATCGAGAGCCACGTTCTCCCCACTTTGGTCCTGGTCCGTACCATAAGCCTTTGGCAATAGCGATTGCTGATTTAGATAGGGATATCTATGAGCCGTCGCTTATCCCAGATGAAGAGGTGCGAGCCTATAGGGATCTAAGTGAGGTTGAGTATAATGCGCTCGTGGGTGAAAGACAGCTTAAAAGCTCGTCTCCAATATGGATCGTACCCCACCTTGGTAATTTCTGTCTAAAAGGTCGTGGCCGAAGCCCGAGAGCTCACCTTGGAGAGAGTGCTTGCTCCGAGACGTATGTCTTACCAGTGCTCTCTTCCCCTGTTCTCCTGGCTGCCAAGGGTACATACTTTGTCTGGTATGACCGTGCATATACATGGTTGCCCCTTGACTTTGCGGGCACCTGTTATATTGCAAATTTGTTACCTCCAACTTTTACGGTTGCCGCAGATTATCATAAGACCAGAGTTGTGAGGGGCGTGATTAGCGAAGAGGACACTGCCGGTCAAGAGGCAGGAGACTTTTTTAAGGGTTTCTTTCCGTTTTGGGGACCTATGGTCAATAGTAGGAACCTGAGACAGTTGACTCGAGTGGTGGAATCGACCGCTAATATCACTGCCAGTGCCCTTGGTAACATCACAGCAGAGCTTCAGGCGGATAGGCTTATGACGTTACAAAACCGTATGGTTTTAGATGTTGTCTTAGCAGATCGAGGTGGAGTATGTAAGGTGATCCATTCGAGCTGCTGTATTTTCATTCCAGATAACGCTCCGACTGTCTATCAAGCCATCTCGAAGTTGCATAAGATCTCTGAGTCCATACACGTGGACGTAGGAGATTGGACGCTACTTGGGTGGTTTTGGGGCCTAATGTCGACTTGGGGTTGGAAGATTCTGATGATTATCGGGGCGGTTGTAGCATTCCTGTTCACGTGTTGCCTTTGTGTGCAGTGTGGTCCTGCCTTATGTGGCCTCTGTGCTACGACGTGTATAAGACAGCCGCCTGTTACCAAAGGAACTCTGATGGATAGAATTATGTTGCAGCAGCATCTAGATGGTCTGATGAATATCGAATACGATTCCGACTAGTGCTTGCCTACATGAGGGCAAAAGGAGCGTCTGAGGTTCCGTGACGTTCGTAAGTGGTGTTTTCGACTCGCACGAATATGGTCGAGTCTGGTATCTATGAACCGCAAATGACGAGTTTAGTGGGTGTACGCGTTTTCGCTGTACTATCTTATACCGTTCGTTTGTTTCGTGGGTTTCTTCATCTGTACCCACGGGTTCCATCTTAGATACGGCATCCATTTTGTTTCTTGCCCTCAAGTAGCCAGCGAACGGACGTTGTCGGTTTCGCAACCCTGGGATTCCCAAGCTCTTGTGGAAGACACGTTTCTTTTGAAAGTGTCTTTATGATGAGGGGGATGACACTGCAAGGCAGCTGGCCCCGCTCGAGGCTCATCTTGCCGTGCCGGACTATTGTCTTAGTTGTGCATCTCATTAGACACGTCCCTTTGATGCCCGCAGCTCGTGTTTCCCGATACCACCCCTTTTTACACCCTTTTCGATCTCCCCACTGTTTCTGTCTTCCTCCGCACCTGTTTCTGTCCCTTTCTCGATCTGTTTACTGCTGATTGGAATGTACTAATGGTGGGAAGACGGGTTTTTACGGTTGGGAGCTACCAAATGTTTCTGTACTTATGTTCCGGGCCTTGAATACATGAAAGCAACCCCTTATGGTCTTTACGATGGGAACCGAGTTGTAAACCTTTGTGTACTATGATATTCTATGCATGAAAACTGTATAAAAGGAACGATCCACAGAGGCAAGTCGAATCAGACTCCTCGAACCTACACGTGTTGTACTTCCTGTGACTTCTGTGTTCCCTGCAGTAAATAAACCTCGAATCTTTGACGCCGAAGGAAGTGACCCGTGTCTCTGTTATTTGTACGCGGGAACAGGTTACCCACGAAGGTTTTAGGTGTTATCCCTGGCACCGCTGGGTCTTAAGAAAATCCAGTCCTTCACTACAATGGTAGAATCAGGATATTTAATTAATATAAAGGAATTTAAGTTGTTAAACTACTCTTCAACATTACAAGCAGGTATTATATCTATGTTTTTTTCTTTTAAAACAAGTTGCACTGGAGTTTGCATTTGCTTAACACTTATTTGCTGTAGGCCAAAATAGAAGCAAATCTGCTGAGAAAGGAATATGTTCCCCGTTCAATCAAACACAACCCTGTACACACACACAGTGGCTAACCACAGATAAAAATGCTCAAAAACTCCGTAAACTACGTAGCATGAGAATAACCTACAAAATTGTGTTATTACCTGAGAATTTTAGAACAAAACTACCCACATCTAGTTCCCCTAAAAGGTCAAATAAGGGAAAAGCAATGTAGACTACTCATCCTTTCAGTAAAACATCAGACAGGATGGGCAGTAACATAGCATATATATATATTCATGTTATTAATGCTAACAATTTTTTAAAACAGTATTACTGAATTGCCAATTAAATGTATCATGGCTATTTCATAGACAGTTTAGACAGGCTCTAAAGAGATTGAGAAAAAGAGAGAGCAACCATATTTTTTCTTACCCTTAATTTGTAGAGGAGCTAGCCTCCTTCCCCCATTTTGACAGTAGGAAACCTGAAACAGGTTTCACTTCTGTCAACACTATCAACCCCTATTTGTAGAAACTGGGCATAAACAAACTCTGAGGAAGTAAAAAGTAAGCTGAAGCTTTAAACATGAATACGTTGAAGCTAAAAACATGAATACCCAACCAGCAATTCCCTCATCCCGAGTGCGTATAGTCCTTGCTTTTGCCCAAAAAACAGTAAGCAAACTTCTCCTTCTCTCCCTGCGCTGCCATCTCGTCTTTCAAAAAGTTTCAGAGGTCAAAATGTTAAAGGCAACCCTTGCTGTGAGCCCTGGTAGGCTTCTAAATGTGGAGCTCGACCGTTTAACCCATTAGCAGCTGTTCCAGCTTGTGTACTACGATTTTCTAGTAACCTAAAAAAGTGGCTCAAAGTATTTCAATTTTCAGAATGCCATAATTTTTTCCTAGTATTCCTGTGCATAAAAGCAAAAGATTGCATAAAGGCTTGCAATGTAATTCTAATGTCTGTACGGCAACTTATTGCATAACTTTGTAAGTGCCCTAATGTTCAGTAATACTGTGATTGCTAAAGAAACTTAATATTCACCCTTTTAATTTGGTGTAAGCACAAAAGCTTTACTGAAACATATACATTTTCTTTCAACCCTTAGAAATAAGTAATTATTTACTATGAGATCCACAAATATGGAAAAGCAGGGTAGGCAATTGTGATTGTCACCAGCAAGGACGATGAGCTTTACGCTCTTTTCCCCATAGGAGATCAGCTTGCCACAATGAATGCATGTAATTCTAAAATCTTCAAATCGTTGTTGAATACAAGGCATTGTCTCCGTTGTTTCTGGTCCCGATGGAGTGGGTTGCTTTCTTTTGGAGGTGGTCCTTGAAGACTGAGGGAGGTTACTGGCCAGTTCCCTGAACTCTGCAGCAGAATAGTTGTTTGGATGCTTGCGGGTCATATGCCTAATCATGGTATTGTTACCAAATGAATATTTTTTGTTTGGGTTGCCCCTTGAGAGTTCCATGCCACAAATTAGGCAAGTTACCTTGGCATTCACTTTTTTCTTGCCCTCTGGGATTGAAAAAAACTCCCATACAATGTGTGGCCTTGGCTTGTATGGGGTATTCTCTTCAGGCAGCCATCTTCTCCCCTCCTCCTCTTCCTCTTCCTCTTCCTCCTCCTCCTCTTCTTGACCACCAATGTACTGTTGTGGTGGTCCTCTTGGTGGTGGTGGTGGTGGTGGTGCAGATGCTCCAGCTGTTGCTGCTACAGTAGCCATTTGAAAGTACAAAATAGTTCTCTGTATTGCTGAAACAGGTCTTCCTCAGTCAAAGGACAAAGTCAGAATAAGGAAAAAAGGTGGGGTCTTTCATCATTTGGAAAACAGAACTGTTCTGGACCAATGAGAAGTGTTATTTTCAGGTCACAAGACCAGGGATTTCATCATTATGAAACTAAAACTGTTCTGCACCAATAAAAAGTGTTATTTTCAGATCACATGACCGACGCGCTTACGCGGCGCGCCCCCGGGCGCGTGGCGTAAGCGCGTCACATGTTTACGTTGCGCGATCGTATTCGCTCGAGTGCTTCCGGTTGCGCTTACGCCGTGCGTATCACGTGGACGCGGCTACGCGATACGTCACGATGATGTTTTCGTTCGCGGCAATAGCGCTAACGGGACGCTCTCCGGAGCGCGCCCTGGGGCGCTTCAAAAGACTACGCTTTCCGGGGCGCTCACCGGGGCGCGCCCCGGGAGCGCTCCAGGGTAAAAAAAAATTTTACAAAAAAAATATATATATACATTAAAAAAAATTGTTTTAAATACAAATAAAATATAGGATTCATTCATTTTCAAAAATATTACATTTTATAGCTATAGACATTTGCTATTAACAAAATTTAGAAATTCAAAGGAAAAAACATAGGTTTGGGGCCTTATATATAGTTAGGAATTAGCATTTAAAAAACCTATGACATTCACTGAAAAAAACATAGGTTTCACACCAGTTATAGTTAGGAATTAGCATTTAAAAAACCTTTGAAATTCACTAAAAAAAACATAGGTTTCACACCAGTTATAGTTGGGAATTAGCATTTAAAAAACCTATTAAATTCACTGAAAAAACCATAGGTTTCACACCAGTTATAGTTAGCTGGAAGTTTTACTCGCATAAAACCATTGAAATTCCCACGTTATAGTTAGTTGGACTCACTATAACTTGTGCGTGCAATGCACTGCTGATGACGTCACATATTACATCACTCATGACATGGTCAGTGACATCACACATGACATCACTGATGACAACATCCTTGTGACACAGTGACAGACCTCCTTTCACTGTAATGTAACCCTTGAAACACATATTCAGAAATACAAACTAAAATTTTCAAAACAATGCAGATACCCATACCAGTTACAACAACAAAATCAATAATTCCAGCATCTATATACACATCCACTCATTCACCAACAGTTCTATATAGTCACTCATACATGTACTCACTCATGATATGTAGTGATACACCTATACATCCTGTTACACACCAACAGTCAACCAAAGGTTACTCACACACATACTCACACATACAAATAAACTATTGAACATCTATTTATTTGCATATACAGCTATACACACACTACCACTTTACTTCTAAGGAAACTTACACATACTTACTCTCTTAAACAATCACTTATAGAAACACATACTAATTTAAACAGGAACTCTTACAATCCCTCACTCTCACATGTACTCATATACATCAATATTCACATATACTAGATTAAAACATATATAGTTATTTATAAAGACACTACTGAGACAGTCATTCACTCACTAACATATACACACTCATCCACCCATACAGTCCTGCACATATGCTGTCTTCAAAACACATACAAACACAGAATCAGTCACTCATGCATCTATGTGCTAAGTAATACCCCCACCAAACCATATAGATACGCATACTGATATTAAAAAAAACATCTAATAACCCATATACATACACATGTAGCTACTCACCAACCCATGCAGCCACTTATACACAAAGTGAAACACTAATACATATATTTAAATATTTAAATATTACTCACTAATATAAATTTTTCAGAAAGACACACATTCACAGGATGGTGGCATCAGTGATGTCATGAGTGATGTCTCTGACCATGTCATGAGTGATGTAATATGTGACGTCATCAGCAGTGCATTGTACGCGCAAGTTATAGTGAGTCCAACTAACTATAACGTGGGAATTTCAATGGTTTTATGCGGGTAAAACTTCCAGCTAACTATAACTGGTGTGAAACCTATGGTTTTTTCAGTGAATATATATATATATATATATGAAACATTAGTTGCATATCTTTGGATGGCATTACACAGTGTTTGCATACAATGCATGCATTGTCACATTGATACATCTTGATGAGATCAGTATTATATAGGCAGGCTGTTGTGATACCAGCAGTAAGTGTCCAACAAATATTTTTCTCTGTGTAATGCATAGTGCTACAGTGTCACTTTAGTCACTCAGTTCCTAAGCACTTTTTGCAAGTGTCAGTAATTTAAAGGCACGCAGTGAGCGGTCATCTGCTTCTCCTCCTGGTCCGCAGTCGTCTTGTTCAGGGGCAGTGTCACGACCTGCCCTGCGTTGTCCTCTTCAGTCTATTTTCCTGCAGGTGCAGACCATCATGTGTACTTCACTCAACAGCATCAGTAGATGTAGATGTTGTGTCCCTCTGTCACTTTATGATGGGCCCTCATGGATCGTGGAAATGGTCTGGTCTGTCCTCTTCTTGACTGCTGTGTTGCTCAGGTCCTCTGGTGACAGATGGTCATCACTTTCTGGTACCGTCCTCTCAGGCGTTGGGGCGCTGCCTTGCATCTTCAACCCTCGATCCATTCATGGCGTTGGTTTACCGTCTGTGTTCCAGACCACCTAGAACTAAAAGAAACAGCTTTTATTTTTCTCGCAATGACCATGTATCCATAATCACTTTAGAAGTTTTTGCCACATTACAGGCAGTACTAAAGTCAGAGCTTCAGGCCTGTTCCATCAGTTGCTTTTACTAATAATCTATTTTTATTTTTTATTTTTATTTTTATTTTGGAGTTTATTTACTCCTCCTGGCCTCAAGTTGGAGAGTGGTATGGGGTATGCATTTTATACTTTATTCCCAAAAACAACCTCTTTAGCATAAATGTAGTCCCTAAGTGATCTCCTCCTATCGCTATTTTTGCCCTGGTGGGTCCCTAGCCTTGGAGAGATGGCTTTACTGAAGTACTGTGCCTCAGTTGCTGCATTATTCTTCCCTGTTGGATACACCTCCATTCATTTTGAAAACATATCAACCCACACCAGCAAATATTTAAATCCATTCACTGGGAAGCAACATGCATCTGCGCATTCATCCTCCCTTGTGCAATATCAGAGGGTCCCTGCTCCAGTCTTGTAAGGGAAAGGAACATACTGCATGGGGACACAGGCATCTATCTTATACTGGTAGGCCCATACTCTCTTCATTATTCGGCTTGCATCCATCATCAATCCTCCCTCTGTGTTCATCTGTTGTTGGAGACCATTGTGCTTCCTTTACATTAGCTTGCTACAATTGTCTATGAATGAGCTGTATTTTTTGAATGCTTTATTCATTAGTCCCATCTGCACTGGCTGTAACATGCTTTCATTTAATGCTGTGTCAGCAATGGCATCATCTTTGGCTAACTTAGTATTAGCTCCTGTGTATGCTTCACATTTTATTACCGCTATCCTGATGTATAATAGTATTGCTTTGATCAAGATCCTTATCTAAAGGATCCTTTTTAATAAGGCGCCCTGCTTCTGTTATGAATCTGTGATATTTTCACTGCTGGCCACAAATAAAAACTGCAAAGCATAATGTGAGTCAGTTTAAATGTGAACAGTTTTACCCTTGACTAGTATTCATGCTTTGTTACGCATACAGCTCATCTTATTGGGTAGATGTTCCAAGTGGCAAGCATACCCTGCTCTGTAATCAGTGTCTATCAGTCTGCTGGAGCAACCATCAGTGTACCACTAATGTAGTCTACCTTTTTTAATGGTGTCTAATCTTGGTGTGGTGCCGTTTTCTACAATCTCAACACTGACTTACTTGGGGGCCTTATCTGTTTCTAGGAGAATGGATCTCATCAGAATAACCTATTACAGGTAATAATTTTGCCAATTTAACAGTTGGGCATCTTACATGGTGCCATTATAACCTGTGTGCCTGCTAGCCGAAAAATGTTGTGTCGATCCAGACAGCAACAACTGCACCAAATATGGCACCTAGACAATACAGGTATAGTCCAACACAATGAGAGCCGTCCTCTCCACCATCACAGCTGCGGACCCCTAATCACTGCTGAAAGCAAAGTCACATAGTTGTGTCCCACAGGCCTTTCTTTTCCAGCTGTGTCAGCACATCATTGGCAGCATCACTTCATTTGCAATGTTATTTTGCTCTGAAAAAGAGATGGAAAGGCAGTTTGTATTCAGGCAGACCAGCGGTCCCCATGAAGGTGCAGTACACAATGTCTCTTTCAAAGTCTTGAAACAGTTTGCAAGTTCATTTTGCAACAGTCATAGCATCTGCATTCATTATCCATTGGTGGCAGCAGTTCATTATCCCCAGGAAGGACATCATTCCTTTCTTGGTGGGCAGGAGCTGAATGCCCTGAAACAATTTAATTATGTCAGGTGATATGCTGCTGGTACCTTGGAATATCACAAACCCCGGTAAGTCACCTCTTTTTGGCAGCACTGGCATTTTGACAATGAGGCTTCTCTTCTCTCCTGGAGGTAGTTCAGCAGAGCTACAGTGTCTTTTGTCACAGGCTTTCACAGGCCTCAAGTGATGGAAAGGTCACAGGAGGTCATCAGCTTACTGCAAGACAATGTACCACCTTCCAGTCATAGGTGGCCCAAGTCTCTCTTTACTGCCTACGCATTGACATTGGGACTCACAGTGAACGAAGTGGACTTGGTATCCCAGTATGACGGCACAGAGGTTTTCACCCAGTGGATGGACTTTAATGCTAAAACCCACTGAGGAGAGAAAAATACTCTGCCCCTACAGGTATAAATAATAATATTGTACTGGTGTCAGGCACAACAGGCTCTAAGGGAACCACAAGTTCATAAGGTAATCACTTTATGGGGATAGCATGTTTTCACCAGCCTCTCTTTGTTATTATTCTTATTTATTTTAATTATCACTTAATGGTGAGGGCATTTTTCCAAACCTCTCCATTCCCTAAATCTATAACCTTATTGTTAGTTATGTGTACATCCATCCATTTCCTTTTCATATGTAACAAGTTGCAGTCTAACAGCATCAATCATCATCTCTCAACACATCCATACGTGCTCTACAGGGGGTGCATACAACAAAGAATCCTTACTGAAGCTGCAAGCAGCAAGTGCCCTGTTCTAACCTATCGTTAGGTATTTGTGAGAAAAAAAGATATATATATAATGCAAAATTATATTTATTTATATTAAAGTTGTGAAATGTATCCCTTTATCTCCCACATTAGTGGAAACATCTTCCATTTTAGTGGAACCATGGGATTCTCCTCGGGCATGTCTGATATCTTCATCCTGAAACACCGTGCAACAATAAATCTGATACCATACTAATATCTACTCTCTGGTATCTACGCTGCACCCCTCGATAATGTTATTCAGTGGAATAAACCCACCCTGCATATCTCCTACAAAGAAAACAGTGATATCCCAAACAGATCTGTGGTGTCCATTCTAGCTCCAGGAAGGCCTAATCAAGGCCATCATTTCATTGAAACAACTATGTAAAATCTTTCATTCATTAAATGTAGTTAAATTACTAATGGCGATATCCCTAACATTATTATCATGTATTGAGAATTAATTTTGACCTTAATTTCCCTAAGCACATTATAGATTTAGACATCATTAGAGCAAAATTTACATTTACCTGTAGTGTTGTACCCTTCTGAGGTTCCGTGACGTTCGTAAGTGGTGTTTTCGACTTGCACGAATATGGTCGAGTCTGGTATCTATGAACCGCAAATGACGAGTTTAGTGGGTGTACGCGTTTTCGCTGTACTATCTTATACCGTTCGTTTGTTTCGTGGGTTTCTTCATCTGTACCCACGGGTTCCATCTTAGATACGGCATCCATTTTGTTTCTTGCCCTCAAGTAGCCAGCGAACGGACGTTGTTCGTTTCGCAACCCTGGGATTCCCAAGCTCTTGCGGAAGACACGTTTCTTTTGAAAGTGTCTTTATGATGAGGGGGATGACACTGCAAGGCAGCTGGCCCCGCTCGAGGCTCATCTTGCCGTGCCGGACTATTGTCTTAGTTGTGCATCTCATTAGACACGTCCCTTTGATGCCCGCAGCTCGTGTTTCCCGATACCACCCCTTTTTACACCCTTTTCGATCCCCCCACTGTTTCTGTCTTCCTCCGCACCTGTTTCTGTCCCTTCCTCGATCTGTTTACTGCTGATTGGAATGTACTAATGGTGGGAAGACGGGTTTTTACGGTTGGGAGCTACCAAATGTTTCTGTACTTATGTTCCGGGCCTTGAATACATGAAAGCAACCCCTTATGGTCTTTACGATGGGAACCGAGTTGTAAACCTTTGTGTACTATGATATTCTATGCATGAAAACTGTATAAAAGGAGCGATCCACAGAGGCAAGTCGAATCAGACTCCTCGAACCTACACGTGTTGTACTTCCTGTGACTTCTGTGTTCCTGCAGTAAATAAACCTCGAATCTTTGACCAGCCCGACGGAAGTGGACCCCCAAGTGCCTCTGTATGCTGTTACAGTACGCCGGACAGGTTACACGCGTGTACCCTGCTACGGCTGGTCTTAAACTCAACCGCTGGTCTTAACCCAGTCCTCAGTTGGCACCCAACGTTCCGTGGCTCCAAAGCCTCTCCTGAACCGTCCACGATCGTGAGGAACTTCGTGAGAAAATCTCCGAGGGAAGATCACCGCCAGTCGCTTCATCGATCCAGTTGTCGAACCAAGTGGCCCGACGACTTTTCCGCGAAGACTTCCCGCCTCCTGACGGCTGCGACGGACTGCTGCCCTGACTGTAGACCTGTTTTGACCGCCTGGCGTAGACCTTGGTACAGCGATGACGATAGACGGGCCTATGACGGCCCATCGATCTTGAGTTAAGTATTTGTGGGTCGCTCCCAGAGTCCTTTGTTGTGGGAGCTTAGTTGTTGCATGGTATTCCATTGCATTTGTGGTTCTTAGTACTTTGTTCTTGGTTGTGATATTTGACGTCTGCAGTCGCCAAAACGAGGGTTTTTGCTCATTGCTGGGATAATAGTGTCCCTAACCCTACGTTAAACCTACGTTAGTGCAACCTCGCGTAGTGTGAACGATGCCTTGTTACATTAGCTTTAAGTACTTAGGTACGCTTCCGCTTCTAAGGAGGACTCGTGTCCGATACCTCCGTTGGAACTCTAGTCCGAACTCAGGATTGAACTCCGCCTATGGTATTGCCATGGTTGGGTCCAATCACATTCAATGAGTGTTGGGTTCGTTATACTAAAAAGACCGGTGTCCTTAGTTGGCCACCTCATGGTAGTTTTGAGACTCCGATTTTAGATAATTTAGAAGCTAAATTGTTCCAAAGAAAAGCAAGGCCGGCCATGTTTGATTCCTTTCGGTTGTGGCGTAAAGAAGCCAAACAGAGAGAAATCAGACAGATTAAACGTAATAAGAGAGAAGGAGTTGTTACAACGGTAAGAAATGCAGAACAGTTCCAGCGAGATAAGAAGGAAAAGGAAGTTTTCGATAGATTGCAGCGTATGTCTGTAGATAAGTGTTACCCCGCTTTACCGACGGGTACAGATAAGAAGGAGGAATCAGTAGAGGACCCCTTGTTGTCCTATCTCTTGAAGTCACCACCTCCGTACGCACAGGGTATTGTAGCTCCAGTGGTTCCCCCTGTCCCTGTTCCTCCACCTGCTCCTGCTCCTGTTCCACAACCTGTCCCTGTTCCTCAACCCGTTCCTGCTCCTCTACCTGCTTCCGTCCCTACTGCTCCTCCGCTTGTACTTCCTCATACTCCTGCTCCCGCTGCTCCTACTGTTCTGGTTACTCCTGCTGTCTCTTCTGCTTCTGACACTTCTCTTATTACTCCATTGAGTTACTCTTCTTCTCCATCTGTTCGACGTCGTACCCCTTCTGTTGCTGCTAACTTCTTTAATTCTCTTGGTCCTATTCTTGAGTCCGCTGGTTCGGACGGTCCTCAAAGACGAAGTCAGCTTCCCGGTGGTAGGGAACGTGACTCGTTGTATAACATGGCGATGGGTTGGATGAAATACCCCCTTAGAAATCCTCCATGTGCGGTGCTTGACACGTTTTGTCAATTCAATGTACCGACACAAAGGTTCGTGTTCGAAGAAATGTGCAAGCATTTACGTGACCTAATATCGGCTGATGCATCTGATGATGTAATGACTGCTCTCACTAATCTCCAGCTCCAGTTTGCGAGCGGAATAATGGTGGGTAGCAATGTTCGGCGTGCTGTTGAGCAGTTGTTGTCTTTTCGTCCTACTATAATGCCTAGGGCATTGTTTTTAGAAGATATTGAGGGACCGCTTTCAGTGCCTGGTCAGTATCCCATGCGCGAGGTTCCACCAGTGTGGATGCCGGGTGATGCTAATGCCGTTCCAATCGTCCTGCCGCACTTTCAGAGAGTGTGGATACATCTTCCATGGAAACGGTCGGAAGTTTTACAGGTAAAGCAATCTTTGCCTGACCCCCGCAAAAATCCTGCTGGGTATTATAAAGAATTATCGCAGCTTGTGGATGCTACGATAATGAATCTTGCTGATATCGATATGCTGTTTGGCAATGTCGTACCGCAACCGGTATGGGCAAAGATTCGACAGGAAGACCATGCGGCGGAACTAGGCGGTGATTGGAATGCATTGCGGGCTGCTGACGCTTTACAAGTTGGTGGGGCCAAGCCTGACCAGTTAATTACGGCTTTGCCTCAGAGAATAATTACTCTCATGAAGACACTTATGCCAGCTATGAAGGTGAATTGGGACAAACTGTCCGCTTGCAAACAAAAGAAGGATGAGGGTGTCTCTGATTTCTTTACGAGATTTGAGGAGGCTTTCATTGATCACAGTGGTCAGGATATGGGTACTGAGGGAGGTCAGCGATTGTTTGTGGATAAGTTTGTCTCAAATTTGTTGCCTGACTTAAGCAACAAATTACGAAATTCAGAAAGTGCGTGGGCTGTTTCCACTTCTGCTCAAATATTGGCCACGGCCCAATATTATGAGAATAGAGAGAAAGAGGAGAATGATCGTGCCGATAAGAAGACAAAAGAACTCAAAACTAAAGTGTTGTTGCAGCAAGCATATCCTCCACGTTCAAATCAGAATGATTCGCAACAACGGAATAGATCGCAGTCTCAGTCGAATAGGTCGCAATTGCGGAATGACTCCTCTTCGCAGAGATCTACGTTAGGGTACAATCAGTGTGCCTATTGTAGGGGAGAGGGTCATTTGAAATTCGATTGTCCAGTTTTGCTTGATCGTAATAGTGGTAATTCATCTAGAGGAGGTCGTGGTGGTCCTCAACAGGCATCACGTGGTAGAGGTCGCGGTGCTCAAAACGATCGTTCCAACAATACTTCTGACTCTAATAATTGTTTCGATCAGCGTGGATTGTCGCAAGGGCGATCTGCTCAGTACAATGTGGACGATTACTACGTCGATCAGGATGCTGACGACGATAATTACTAGGACAGCCATAGACAAAGAGAGGGAGTAGTATCAGTTCCGGTTGATCAGAGAGGGCCTTACGTCGCAGTTGCCACCTCGGGCGTCGTTGAGCCTTTTCTGTTGGACACTGGTGCAGCGAAAAGTTCCATCATGCATTCGAAACTCCCTGGCGCACCTTTGTCTGGCTTAACAAATGTTTCCGTTGGATTCTCTGGCGCCCCTGTTAGCAATCCGGTTTCTCGTCCTTTGCCCCTTTCAATTGGGCCACGTGAGCTGAAAGCTCCGTTGATTTTGACTACTGGTTGTGGTGAAAATCTTTTGGGCCTGGATTTGCTAAAACGTCTGTATGCGACTTTGTATTGTTCTCCTGCGGGAGTGAAGCTTACGTTGGGTGAGAGAGTTGTCTCTCCTATGTACTTGTCTCTCGATAAGCTTCCACCGAAATTGAGTTCTCTTCCTGCATCTTTGTGGGCAACAGGTCCCAATGACGTGGGCCTGCTTGACATCTCCCCTTATGTTGTCCACTTGAAATCGAATGTACGATTGCCACGTATTCCCCAGTATCGTATCTCCCTTGATGGTGAGCGAGCGCTGTTAGCGATCATTTACGATTTGATCGAAAAAGATGTTATCGAGGAGACTCGGGGAAACGTGTGCAAGAGCCCTGTACTGCCCATCTTGAAACGCACTGATCCATCGAAACCACCTGTTTATCTTTTTGTTATCGATCTACGGGAGGTGAATAAAATTGTGATTCCTCAGTTCCCTGTGGTGCCTGACATTACGGCTCTACTGACTCTGATTCCAGCCTCTGCATCTTGGTTCGCGGTGATCGATCTGAAGAATGCTTTCTTCAGCATTCCGATTGCTGAGGAAAGTAGAGACCTTTTCGGTTTCTCTCTTGGTGGCCGCAGCTTCAGGTTTAAACGCGCTCCTCAGGGCTACTGTGAAAGTCCATCCATATACAGTCAAGCCTTGAAGGGCCAACTAGATGCGTTTGCGTTGCCGGCCGGTGCGGCCTTGATCCAATATGTCGATGACTTATTGGTGGCTGCAGATACTCAGGACAATTGCAAAACTGCTACGGTGTCGTTGTTGCAACATCTCTGTGACTTACATCATAAGGTGTCACCTTCTAAACTACAATATTGTTGTCAAGAAGTAACCTATCTAGGTCACTTATTGTCAAAGGAGGGAAGAAGGTTGACCCCAGAGAGAATTGCAGCGATTGCTCGAATGACTGTGCCAACAACTCAGAGAGATGTGCGTGCCTTTTTGGGTATCACGTCATACTGCAGGCAGTGGATCCCGAATTTTTCATTGCTAGCGAAACCATTGGTGGCTCTTACGTGTAAGGATGTTCCAACTCCTTTACCATGGACGGAAGAATGTCGGAAAAGTTTTTCTGAATTGCGTGATGCGTTGTGTTCGGCCCCTGTGTTAGGTACTCCTGACTACAGTAAGCCGTTTACACTATACGTTCACGAGAGAGAAGGTTGTGCGTTGAGTGTTTTGACGCAACAATTCGGCGGTAAGCAACGTCCATGTGCATATTTTTCCTCGACCTTGGATCCGGTAGCTAGAGCATTGCCGAGTTGTTTGAGAGCAACAGCGGCAGCTGCGGTGTCCGTCCGACAATCTGCAGGATTGGTCATGGATAATATGCTTACGGTGATGGTTCCGCATGCAGTTGACACTCTCTTGAATCGTACGAAAACTCAACA
Organism: Lissotriton vulgaris; assembly: GCF_964263255.1. NCBI lineage: Eukaryota > Metazoa > Chordata > Amphibia > Caudata > Salamandridae > Lissotriton > Lissotriton vulgaris. Next base: position 557,607 of record NW_028243607.1, read on the forward strand.
CCTGACGAGTGCAAGATTGTCTGGTTATGAGTTGACGCTTTTGGCAAGTCACATTGAAATAAAACGTTGCAAGTCCTGAACCCGGCGACTTTGTTGCCAATCAGTATGGAATCAGATGAAGTAGCACCTCATGACTGCTACTTACGAACGGAGGAGGAAACAAAAGGTCGTGTCGACCTGAAAAATACTCCATTGCAAGATCCCGATGGGACCTTGTATGTGGATGGGTCGTGTTTTAAGTTGCCGAATGGCGATGTAACGACTGCGTATGCTGTGGTGACGTTGAATACTGTTGTGGAAAGTGCGAGATTGAATCAGAATTCTGCTCAGGCGGCAGAGCTGATTGCCTTGACTAGAGCGTGTGTGTTGTCGAAAGGGAAACGGGTGAATGTGTTTACTGACAGCCAATACGCATTTGGCTTGGCACATAGCTTCGGACGTTTGTGGAGAGAGAGAGAGGTTTTATGACATCGCATGGTACGAAGATTCAGCATGGACAGCTTGTGAATGATCTTTTGAACGCACTTACATTGCCCAAGCAGGTGGCGATTATTAAATGTAGTGCGCATCGTAAGGTGACGGATGATGTTGGTCGTGGCAATGCGTTTGCGGATGAGATTGCTAAGGAGACTGCCCGGAATCTTAGTACTAGAATGTATGTGACGAGTTCGGTTAGGTGGCCTACAGAGACTGGTATGTGTGAGGACACTATCGAGAGTGTGAAAGCGATACAGAACGAGGCCACTGAATCTGAAAAGACGAAATGGAAAGAGAGTACGGGAAAGTTGGATGCGAATGGCTGTTGGATTGATTTGTCGGAGAATAAGAGGTGGATGTTGCCGGATGCGTATGTACTAGCTGTTGTGACGATGGCACACGGCTTGGCACATATTAGCGTGAAAGGTATCTGTAAGTTGTTGTCCCCTGTATGGAAGAATGAGGGTATTACTAAGTGTGCTGAGAGATTGGTTAAGAATTGTATGATATGTATGATGTACAATCCTGGTAAGGGAACCCCTACACCTCCTGGCCATTTTGCTCCCCCTTCATGTCCCTTTGAGGTGATTCAGCTAGACTTCATCCATATGGAGCGATGCAATAACCTGAAATACGTTTTAGTTGTGGTTTGCGCATTCTCCCGATGGATCGAAGCCTACCCTCTCAAAGATAATACTGCTTTGTCCACTGCGAAAATCCTACTGAAGGAATACTTTCCTCGGTATGGAATGCCACGGATTGTATGGTCTGATAACGGAAGTGAGTTTGTGGGGAGTGTGATGAAGAGTGTGTGTAAGGGCCTTGGGATTACACAGAAATTCCACAGCGCCAATCATCCCCAGTCAGCAGGTTTGGTTGAAGGGTATAATGGCACCCTTAAATTAAAGTTAGCGAAGATTCAGGCTACGACTGGTCTCTCGTGGCCTGATGCTTTGCCCTTAGCTCTGTTGTCAACAAGGGCGACTGTACACTCCCGAGTAGGGCTTAGCCCCTACGAGATTGTGTTCGGCCGCCCTGCAAATGTTTGGGGGGTCCCTAGACCGAGTGTGTTCTCTGATCTTGAGTACCCAATGTTGATCGATTATCTGCATGATCTGACTGCTAAACTGAGGTTAATTCACCAACAGGTCTTTGAAGCACTGCCGACGCAGACGGAGGGTCCAGGCCACCAGCTCCAGCCTGGAGACTGGGTGGTAACGCGGAATTTCGGACGAAAGCGTAACCTTGAACCCCGCTTTACTGGACCCTACCAAGTACTTCTTGCCACGAGGACTGCTGTTCGATTGGAAGGACGGAAAAATTGGGTGCACGCCACCCATACTAAGAAGGTACCTATACCTTTACCAGCAGACTCGTGGGTGAGGAAGGGCATTGCCTCGTCCGAAACGGAAACTGTGCAGACTTTCGTCCCTTTTAGCGACGCTCAGCCTGTTGGAGAGCCCTCAGTGCAGCAGAACGACATTGTTGAACATTTGCCATCACAAAACTGAAGATCTGAACAATTGACTGATCAGCAGAACTCTGTTTTATCATCGGATCAGCTGTTTGACGAACAGACACGTCCTGGGAGAAGCCGCTATTTTCTGCGATCCAGTACTAAAGACTAATAAAGTTCTGTTTGCTCCCTTGACATTCACGTTACCCCATTGCTACTATTCAGTCTGAACACACTCGTAAAAATTGTGGTTTTTGTAATATTGTGAGTCTTTTTCCATATATATGTGTTTTTGCTTCCACAGCCAGGAGATTTTGTATATATTTGTAAATTAAAAATACCTTGCATCTGGGTGTGCCGTAGGGCCGCGCGTGTACTTCCATCTGGTTAGTAGGTCTTGACACTAGGTCGAAGACCGTCGGTTCCTGGGAACTCCTGGGGATTGACTACTGCTACACAGAACGAAGTGCGTCAAGAAACGTTGCGGACGGTTTTAGAGGATGGTTTTCTCAAAGCTGTTGGATTTGGAAAAAGCTCAGGCCCAAAGATTCAAGCTGCAGCAAATTGTTCGTACAAAATGCTTCATGTTTCAAGTGTTCCTTCTATTCCTAACTGTTTCTTCTTTATTGGTGGGTGGGGTGTATTATATGATATTGACGTTCTTGCCTACTGCCTCACCTACCCCTTCTTCTGAACCTAAAAATATCTCCACTGTTTCTCCTCATTCCTTCCACATCTTACCACAACACGAGCAGGCTAGACATGCGGAGTTCATGAACAATTCCTTCATTCAGCTCCTTCATCAGCATCAGTTGGTCGTAAACACTACCAATTGTTGGGTGTGTGGGTTAATGCCCCATACCACCGATAAGGGAATTCCGTATTTGGTTCTGCCTTACAGTTCCCAGGGTTCAGCTCGAGCATTTCAAACAATGTTTCGAAGCGCACTAGATTCTTACCCCAATCGAGAGCCACGTTCTCCCCACTTTGGTCCTGGTCCGTACCATAAGCCTTTGGCAATAGCGATTGCTGATTTAGATAGGGATATCTATGAGCCGTCGCTTATCCCAGATGAAGAGGTGCGAGCCTATAGGGATCTAAGTGAGGTTGAGTATAATGCGCTCGTGGGTGAAAGACAGCTTAAAAGCTCGTCTCCAATATGGATCGTACCCCACCTTGGTAATTTCTGTCTAAAAGGTCGTGGCCGAAGCCCGAGAGCTCACCTTGGAGAGAGTGCTTGCTCCGAGACGTATGTCTTACCAGTGCTCTCTTCCCCTGTTCTCCTGGCTGCCAAGGGTACATACTTTGTCTGGTATGACCGTGCATATACATGGTTGCCCCTTGACTTTGCGGGCACCTGTTATATTGCAAATTTGTTACCTCCAACTTTTACGGTTGCCGCAGATTATCATAAGACCAGAGTTGTGAGGGGCGTGATTAGCGAAGAGGACACTGCCGGTCAAGAGGCAGGAGACTTTTTTAAGGGTTTCTTTCCGTTTTGGGGACCTATGGTCAATAGTAGGAACCTGAGACAGTTGACTCGAGTGGTGGAATCGACCGCTAATATCACTGCCAGTGCCCTTGGTAACATCACAGCAGAGCTTCAGGCGGATAGGCTTATGACGTTACAAAACCGTATGGTTTTAGATGTTGTCTTAGCAGATCGAGGTGGAGTATGTAAGGTGATCCATTCGAGCTGCTGTATTTTCATTCCAGATAACGCTCCGACTGTCTATCAAGCCATCTCGAAGTTGCATAAGATCTCTGAGTCCATACACGTGGACGTAGGAGATTGGACGCTACTTGGGTGGTTTTGGGGCCTAATGTCGACTTGGGGTTGGAAGATTCTGATGATTATCGGGGCGGTTGTAGCATTCCTGTTCACGTGTTGCCTTTGTGTGCAGTGTGGTCCTGCCTTATGTGGCCTCTGTGCTACGACGTGTATAAGACAGCCGCCTGTTACCAAAGGAACTCTGATGGATAGAATTATGTTGCAGCAGCATCTAGATGGTCTGATGAATATCGAATACGATTCCGACTAGTGCTTGCCTACATGAGGGCAAAAGGAGCGTCTGAGGTTCCGTGACGTTCGTAAGTGGTGTTTTCGACTCGCACGAATATGGTCGAGTCTGGTATCTATGAACCGCAAATGACGAGTTTAGTGGGTGTACGCGTTTTCGCTGTACTATCTTATACCGTTCGTTTGTTTCGTGGGTTTCTTCATCTGTACCCACGGGTTCCATCTTAGATACGGCATCCATTTTGTTTCTTGCCCTCAAGTAGCCAGCGAACGGACGTTGTCGGTTTCGCAACCCTGGGATTCCCAAGCTCTTGTGGAAGACACGTTTCTTTTGAAAGTGTCTTTATGATGAGGGGGATGACACTGCAAGGCAGCTGGCCCCGCTCGAGGCTCATCTTGCCGTGCCGGACTATTGTCTTAGTTGTGCATCTCATTAGACACGTCCCTTTGATGCCCGCAGCTCGTGTTTCCCGATACCACCCCTTTTTACACCCTTTTCGATCTCCCCACTGTTTCTGTCTTCCTCCGCACCTGTTTCTGTCCCTTTCTCGATCTGTTTACTGCTGATTGGAATGTACTAATGGTGGGAAGACGGGTTTTTACGGTTGGGAGCTACCAAATGTTTCTGTACTTATGTTCCGGGCCTTGAATACATGAAAGCAACCCCTTATGGTCTTTACGATGGGAACCGAGTTGTAAACCTTTGTGTACTATGATATTCTATGCATGAAAACTGTATAAAAGGAACGATCCACAGAGGCAAGTCGAATCAGACTCCTCGAACCTACACGTGTTGTACTTCCTGTGACTTCTGTGTTCCCTGCAGTAAATAAACCTCGAATCTTTGACGCCGAAGGAAGTGACCCGTGTCTCTGTTATTTGTACGCGGGAACAGGTTACCCACGAAGGTTTTAGGTGTTATCCCTGGCACCGCTGGGTCTTAAGAAAATCCAGTCCTTCACTACAATGGTAGAATCAGGATATTTAATTAATATAAAGGAATTTAAGTTGTTAAACTACTCTTCAACATTACAAGCAGGTATTATATCTATGTTTTTTTCTTTTAAAACAAGTTGCACTGGAGTTTGCATTTGCTTAACACTTATTTGCTGTAGGCCAAAATAGAAGCAAATCTGCTGAGAAAGGAATATGTTCCCCGTTCAATCAAACACAACCCTGTACACACACACAGTGGCTAACCACAGATAAAAATGCTCAAAAACTCCGTAAACTACGTAGCATGAGAATAACCTACAAAATTGTGTTATTACCTGAGAATTTTAGAACAAAACTACCCACATCTAGTTCCCCTAAAAGGTCAAATAAGGGAAAAGCAATGTAGACTACTCATCCTTTCAGTAAAACATCAGACAGGATGGGCAGTAACATAGCATATATATATATTCATGTTATTAATGCTAACAATTTTTTAAAACAGTATTACTGAATTGCCAATTAAATGTATCATGGCTATTTCATAGACAGTTTAGACAGGCTCTAAAGAGATTGAGAAAAAGAGAGAGCAACCATATTTTTTCTTACCCTTAATTTGTAGAGGAGCTAGCCTCCTTCCCCCATTTTGACAGTAGGAAACCTGAAACAGGTTTCACTTCTGTCAACACTATCAACCCCTATTTGTAGAAACTGGGCATAAACAAACTCTGAGGAAGTAAAAAGTAAGCTGAAGCTTTAAACATGAATACGTTGAAGCTAAAAACATGAATACCCAACCAGCAATTCCCTCATCCCGAGTGCGTATAGTCCTTGCTTTTGCCCAAAAAACAGTAAGCAAACTTCTCCTTCTCTCCCTGCGCTGCCATCTCGTCTTTCAAAAAGTTTCAGAGGTCAAAATGTTAAAGGCAACCCTTGCTGTGAGCCCTGGTAGGCTTCTAAATGTGGAGCTCGACCGTTTAACCCATTAGCAGCTGTTCCAGCTTGTGTACTACGATTTTCTAGTAACCTAAAAAAGTGGCTCAAAGTATTTCAATTTTCAGAATGCCATAATTTTTTCCTAGTATTCCTGTGCATAAAAGCAAAAGATTGCATAAAGGCTTGCAATGTAATTCTAATGTCTGTACGGCAACTTATTGCATAACTTTGTAAGTGCCCTAATGTTCAGTAATACTGTGATTGCTAAAGAAACTTAATATTCACCCTTTTAATTTGGTGTAAGCACAAAAGCTTTACTGAAACATATACATTTTCTTTCAACCCTTAGAAATAAGTAATTATTTACTATGAGATCCACAAATATGGAAAAGCAGGGTAGGCAATTGTGATTGTCACCAGCAAGGACGATGAGCTTTACGCTCTTTTCCCCATAGGAGATCAGCTTGCCACAATGAATGCATGTAATTCTAAAATCTTCAAATCGTTGTTGAATACAAGGCATTGTCTCCGTTGTTTCTGGTCCCGATGGAGTGGGTTGCTTTCTTTTGGAGGTGGTCCTTGAAGACTGAGGGAGGTTACTGGCCAGTTCCCTGAACTCTGCAGCAGAATAGTTGTTTGGATGCTTGCGGGTCATATGCCTAATCATGGTATTGTTACCAAATGAATATTTTTTGTTTGGGTTGCCCCTTGAGAGTTCCATGCCACAAATTAGGCAAGTTACCTTGGCATTCACTTTTTTCTTGCCCTCTGGGATTGAAAAAAACTCCCATACAATGTGTGGCCTTGGCTTGTATGGGGTATTCTCTTCAGGCAGCCATCTTCTCCCCTCCTCCTCTTCCTCTTCCTCTTCCTCCTCCTCCTCTTCTTGACCACCAATGTACTGTTGTGGTGGTCCTCTTGGTGGTGGTGGTGGTGGTGGTGCAGATGCTCCAGCTGTTGCTGCTACAGTAGCCATTTGAAAGTACAAAATAGTTCTCTGTATTGCTGAAACAGGTCTTCCTCAGTCAAAGGACAAAGTCAGAATAAGGAAAAAAGGTGGGGTCTTTCATCATTTGGAAAACAGAACTGTTCTGGACCAATGAGAAGTGTTATTTTCAGGTCACAAGACCAGGGATTTCATCATTATGAAACTAAAACTGTTCTGCACCAATAAAAAGTGTTATTTTCAGATCACATGACCGACGCGCTTACGCGGCGCGCCCCCGGGCGCGTGGCGTAAGCGCGTCACATGTTTACGTTGCGCGATCGTATTCGCTCGAGTGCTTCCGGTTGCGCTTACGCCGTGCGTATCACGTGGACGCGGCTACGCGATACGTCACGATGATGTTTTCGTTCGCGGCAATAGCGCTAACGGGACGCTCTCCGGAGCGCGCCCTGGGGCGCTTCAAAAGACTACGCTTTCCGGGGCGCTCACCGGGGCGCGCCCCGGGAGCGCTCCAGGGTAAAAAAAAATTTTACAAAAAAAATATATATATACATTAAAAAAAATTGTTTTAAATACAAATAAAATATAGGATTCATTCATTTTCAAAAATATTACATTTTATAGCTATAGACATTTGCTATTAACAAAATTTAGAAATTCAAAGGAAAAAACATAGGTTTGGGGCCTTATATATAGTTAGGAATTAGCATTTAAAAAACCTATGACATTCACTGAAAAAAACATAGGTTTCACACCAGTTATAGTTAGGAATTAGCATTTAAAAAACCTTTGAAATTCACTAAAAAAAACATAGGTTTCACACCAGTTATAGTTGGGAATTAGCATTTAAAAAACCTATTAAATTCACTGAAAAAACCATAGGTTTCACACCAGTTATAGTTAGCTGGAAGTTTTACTCGCATAAAACCATTGAAATTCCCACGTTATAGTTAGTTGGACTCACTATAACTTGTGCGTGCAATGCACTGCTGATGACGTCACATATTACATCACTCATGACATGGTCAGTGACATCACACATGACATCACTGATGACAACATCCTTGTGACACAGTGACAGACCTCCTTTCACTGTAATGTAACCCTTGAAACACATATTCAGAAATACAAACTAAAATTTTCAAAACAATGCAGATACCCATACCAGTTACAACAACAAAATCAATAATTCCAGCATCTATATACACATCCACTCATTCACCAACAGTTCTATATAGTCACTCATACATGTACTCACTCATGATATGTAGTGATACACCTATACATCCTGTTACACACCAACAGTCAACCAAAGGTTACTCACACACATACTCACACATACAAATAAACTATTGAACATCTATTTATTTGCATATACAGCTATACACACACTACCACTTTACTTCTAAGGAAACTTACACATACTTACTCTCTTAAACAATCACTTATAGAAACACATACTAATTTAAACAGGAACTCTTACAATCCCTCACTCTCACATGTACTCATATACATCAATATTCACATATACTAGATTAAAACATATATAGTTATTTATAAAGACACTACTGAGACAGTCATTCACTCACTAACATATACACACTCATCCACCCATACAGTCCTGCACATATGCTGTCTTCAAAACACATACAAACACAGAATCAGTCACTCATGCATCTATGTGCTAAGTAATACCCCCACCAAACCATATAGATACGCATACTGATATTAAAAAAAACATCTAATAACCCATATACATACACATGTAGCTACTCACCAACCCATGCAGCCACTTATACACAAAGTGAAACACTAATACATATATTTAAATATTTAAATATTACTCACTAATATAAATTTTTCAGAAAGACACACATTCACAGGATGGTGGCATCAGTGATGTCATGAGTGATGTCTCTGACCATGTCATGAGTGATGTAATATGTGACGTCATCAGCAGTGCATTGTACGCGCAAGTTATAGTGAGTCCAACTAACTATAACGTGGGAATTTCAATGGTTTTATGCGGGTAAAACTTCCAGCTAACTATAACTGGTGTGAAACCTATGGTTTTTTCAGTGAATATATATATATATATATATGAAACATTAGTTGCATATCTTTGGATGGCATTACACAGTGTTTGCATACAATGCATGCATTGTCACATTGATACATCTTGATGAGATCAGTATTATATAGGCAGGCTGTTGTGATACCAGCAGTAAGTGTCCAACAAATATTTTTCTCTGTGTAATGCATAGTGCTACAGTGTCACTTTAGTCACTCAGTTCCTAAGCACTTTTTGCAAGTGTCAGTAATTTAAAGGCACGCAGTGAGCGGTCATCTGCTTCTCCTCCTGGTCCGCAGTCGTCTTGTTCAGGGGCAGTGTCACGACCTGCCCTGCGTTGTCCTCTTCAGTCTATTTTCCTGCAGGTGCAGACCATCATGTGTACTTCACTCAACAGCATCAGTAGATGTAGATGTTGTGTCCCTCTGTCACTTTATGATGGGCCCTCATGGATCGTGGAAATGGTCTGGTCTGTCCTCTTCTTGACTGCTGTGTTGCTCAGGTCCTCTGGTGACAGATGGTCATCACTTTCTGGTACCGTCCTCTCAGGCGTTGGGGCGCTGCCTTGCATCTTCAACCCTCGATCCATTCATGGCGTTGGTTTACCGTCTGTGTTCCAGACCACCTAGAACTAAAAGAAACAGCTTTTATTTTTCTCGCAATGACCATGTATCCATAATCACTTTAGAAGTTTTTGCCACATTACAGGCAGTACTAAAGTCAGAGCTTCAGGCCTGTTCCATCAGTTGCTTTTACTAATAATCTATTTTTATTTTTTATTTTTATTTTTATTTTGGAGTTTATTTACTCCTCCTGGCCTCAAGTTGGAGAGTGGTATGGGGTATGCATTTTATACTTTATTCCCAAAAACAACCTCTTTAGCATAAATGTAGTCCCTAAGTGATCTCCTCCTATCGCTATTTTTGCCCTGGTGGGTCCCTAGCCTTGGAGAGATGGCTTTACTGAAGTACTGTGCCTCAGTTGCTGCATTATTCTTCCCTGTTGGATACACCTCCATTCATTTTGAAAACATATCAACCCACACCAGCAAATATTTAAATCCATTCACTGGGAAGCAACATGCATCTGCGCATTCATCCTCCCTTGTGCAATATCAGAGGGTCCCTGCTCCAGTCTTGTAAGGGAAAGGAACATACTGCATGGGGACACAGGCATCTATCTTATACTGGTAGGCCCATACTCTCTTCATTATTCGGCTTGCATCCATCATCAATCCTCCCTCTGTGTTCATCTGTTGTTGGAGACCATTGTGCTTCCTTTACATTAGCTTGCTACAATTGTCTATGAATGAGCTGTATTTTTTGAATGCTTTATTCATTAGTCCCATCTGCACTGGCTGTAACATGCTTTCATTTAATGCTGTGTCAGCAATGGCATCATCTTTGGCTAACTTAGTATTAGCTCCTGTGTATGCTTCACATTTTATTACCGCTATCCTGATGTATAATAGTATTGCTTTGATCAAGATCCTTATCTAAAGGATCCTTTTTAATAAGGCGCCCTGCTTCTGTTATGAATCTGTGATATTTTCACTGCTGGCCACAAATAAAAACTGCAAAGCATAATGTGAGTCAGTTTAAATGTGAACAGTTTTACCCTTGACTAGTATTCATGCTTTGTTACGCATACAGCTCATCTTATTGGGTAGATGTTCCAAGTGGCAGAGCTGCACTTCAGCTATTGCTATAGCATACCCTGCTCTGTAATCAGTGTCTATCAGTCTGCTGGAGCAACCATCAGTGTACCACTAATGTAGTCTACCTTTTTTAATGGTGTCTAATCTTGGTGTGGTGCCGTTTTCTACAATCTCAACACTGACTTACTTGGGGGCCTTATCTGTTTCTAGGAGAATGGATCTCATCAGAATAACCTATTACAGGTAATAATTTTGCCAATTTAACAGTTGGGCATCTTACATGGTGCCATTATAACCTGTGTGCCTGCTAGCCGAAAAATGTTGTGTCGATCCAGACAGCAACAACTGCACCAAATATGGCACCTAGACAATACAGGTATAGTCCAACACAATGAGAGCCGTCCTCTCCACCATCACAGCTGCGGACCCCTAATCACTGCTGAAAGCAAAGTCACATAGTTGTGTCCCACAGGCCTTTCTTTTCCAGCTGTGTCAGCACATCATTGGCAGCATCACTTCATTTGCAATGTTATTTTGCTCTGAAAAAGAGATGGAAAGGCAGTTTGTATTCAGGCAGACCAGCGGTCCCCATGAAGGTGCAGTACACAATGTCTCTTTCAAAGTCTTGAAACAGTTTGCAAGTTCATTTTGCAACAGTCATAGCATCTGCATTCATTATCCATTGGTGGCAGCAGTTCATTATCCCCAGGAAGGACATCATTCCTTTCTTGGTGGGCAGGAGCTGAATGCCCTGAAACAATTTAATTATGTCAGGTGATATGCTGCTGGTACCTTGGAATATCACAAACCCCGGTAAGTCACCTCTTTTTGGCAGCACTGGCATTTTGACAATGAGGCTTCTCTTCTCTCCTGGAGGTAGTTCAGCAGAGCTACAGTGTCTTTTGTCACAGGCTTTCACAGGCCTCAAGTGATGGAAAGGTCACAGGAGGTCATCAGCTTACTGCAAGACAATGTACCACCTTACAGTCATAGGTGGCCCAAGTCTCTCTTTACTGCCTACGCATTGACATTGGGACTCACAGTGAACGAAGTGGACTTGGTATCCCAGTATGACGGCACAGAGGTTTTCACCCAGTGGATGGACTTTAATGCTAAAACCCACTGAGGAGAGAAAAATACTCTGCCCCTACAGGTATAAATAATAATATTGTACTGGTGTCAGGCACAACAGGCTCTAAGGGAACCACAAGTTCATAAGGTAATCACTTTATGGGGATAGCATGTTTTCACCAGCCTCTCTTTTTTATTATTCTTATTTATTTTAATTATCACTTAATGGTGAGGGCATTTTTCCAAACCTCTCCATTCCCTAAATCTATAACCTTATTGTTAGTTATGTGTACATCCATCCATTTCCTTTTCATATGTAACAAGTTGCAGTCTAACAGCATCAATCATCATCTCTCAACACATCCATACGTGCTCTACAGGGGGTGCATACAACAAAGAATCCTTACTGAAGCTGCAAGCAGCAAGTGCCCTGTTCTAACCTATCGTTAGGTATTTGTGAGAAAAAAAGATATATATATAATGCAAAATTATATTTATTTATATTAAAGTTGTGAAATGTATTCCTTTATCTCCCACATTAGTGGAAACATCTTCCATTTTAGTGGAACCATGGGATTCTCCTCGGGCATGTCTGATATCTTCATCCTGAAACACTGTGCAACAATAAATCTGATACCATACTAATATCTACTCTCTGGTATCTACGATGCACCCCTCGATAATGTTATTCAGTGGAATAAACCCACCCTGCATATCTCCTGCAAAGAAAACAGTGATATCCTAAACAGATCTGTGGTGTCCATTCTAGCTCCAGGAAGGCCTAATCAAGGCCATCATTTCATTGAAACAACTATGTAAAATCTTTCATTCATTAAATGTAGTTAAATTACTAATGGCGATATCCCTAACATTATTATCATGTATTGAGAAATAATTTTGACCTTAATTTCCCCAGGCACATTATAGATTTAGACATCATTAGAGCAAAATTTACATTTACCTGTAGTGTTGTACCCTACAATGGTAGAATCAGGATATTTAATTAATATAAAGGAATTTAAGTTGTTAAACTACTCTTCAACATTACAAGCAGGTATTATATCTATGTTTTTTTCTTTTAAAACAAGTTGCACTGGAGTTTGCATTTGCTTAACACTTATTTGCTGTAGGCCAAAATAGAAGCAAATCTACTGAGAAAGGAATATGTTCCCCGTTCAATCAAACACAGCCCTGTACACACACACAGTGGCTAACCACAGATAAAAATGCTCAAAAACTCCGTAAACTACGTAGCATGAGAATAACCTACAAAATTGTGTTATTACCTGAGAATTTTAGAACAAAACTACCCACATCTAGTTCCCCTAAAAGGTCAAATAAGGGAAAAGCAATGTAGACTACTCATCCTTTCAGTAAAACATCAGACAGGATGGGCAGTAACATAGCATATATATATATTCATGTTATTAATGCTAACAATTTTTAAAAACAGTATTACTGAATTGCCAATTAAATGTATCATGGCTATTTCATAGACAGTTTAGACAGGCTCTAAAGAGATTGAGAAAAAGAGAGAGCACCCATATTTTTTCTTACCCTTAATTTGTAGAGGAGCTAGCCTCCTTCCCCCATTTTGACAGTAGGAAACCTGAAACAGGTTTCACTTCTGTCAACACTATCAACCCCTATTTGTAGAAACTGGGCATAAACAAACTCTGAGGAAGTAAATAGTACGCTGAAGCTTAAAACATGAATACGTTGAAGCTAAAAACATGAATACCCAACCAGCAATTCCCTCATCCCGAGTGCGTATAGTCCTTGCTTTTGCCCAAAAAACAGTAAGCAAACTTCTCCTTCTCTCCCTGCGCTGCCATCTCGTCTTTCAAAAAGTTTCAGAGGTCAAAATGTTAAAGGCAACCCTTGCTGTGAGCCCTGGTAGGCTTCTAAATGTGGAACTCGACCTTTTAACCCATTAGCAGCTGTTCCAGCTTGTGTACTACGATTTTCTAGTAACCTAAAAAAGTGGCTCAAAGTATTTCAATTTTCAGAATGCCATAATTTTTTCCTAGTATTCCTGTGCATAAAAGCTAAAGATTGCATAAAGGCTTGCAATGTAATTCTAATGTCTGTACGGCAACTTATTGCATAACTTTGTAAGTGCCCTAATGTTCAGTAATACTGTGATTGCTAAAGAAACTTAATATTCACCCTTTTAATTTGGTGTAAGCACAAAAGCTTTACTGAGACATATACATTTTCTTTCAACCCTTAGAAATAAGTAATTATTTACTATGAGATCCACAAATATGGAAAAGCAGGATAGGAAGTCCCGACTTGTATTCTTTCTGTTTTATCCAAAATAATCAACTTCTATTTTAAAACTTTCAAGAGTGCTGCAACATTTTGCATCTATTTTTAATATTTGTAATATCCTAGTTTTGTAAAAACACACAAATTCGTTTTTCTCTGTGAGGCCTACTTTTTTCTATGTAGTACCTTTTCTTTGGAACAATTCAGAAAAGGGGGTGGTGATGGACAGAGTTTCTGAATTAAGCAGAATACTCTTACCCAGTCAACAGATCAGGGCTTGATCCATCACCGTTTTTTAGCTCACTGCACCATCCCAGCTCAGAACCTGGCTACATGCAAATTAGTCTGTCCCTGTCCTAGTGCATCATGGGAACAGGGCAAACCAAACTACCAAGCCAATTCTTTCACTGGGAAGGAAACAAGCTTCCGGGGACCGGTTTCTGGCATTACAACCGTCATCGGCCCGGCTTGCTTGAATCCTGATGGTGCAATGAGCAAGGGACTCACATCTGAGTATACCCTTCCACGCTTATGGTGGACAAAACGATTCAGAAAAGGGGGTGGTGATGGACAGAGTTTCTGAATTAAGCAGAATACTCTTACCCAGTCAACAGATCAGGGCTTGATCCATCACCGTTTTTAGCTCACTGCACCATCCCAGCTCAGAACCTGGCTACATGCAAATTAGTCTGTCCCTGTCCCAGTGCATCATGGGAACAGGGCAAACCAAACTACCAAGCCAATTCTTTCACTGGGAAGGAAACAAGCTTCCGGGGACCGGTTTCTGGCATTACAGCCGTCATCGGCCCGGCTTGCTTGAATCCTGATGGTGCAATGAGCAAGGGACTCACATCTGAGTATACCCTTCCACGCTTATGGTGGACAAAACGATTCAGAAAAGGGGGTGGTGATGGACAGAGTTTCTGAAATAAGCAGAATACTCTTACCCAGTCAACAGATCAGGGCTTGATCCATCACCGTTTTTTAGCTCACTGCACCATCCCAGCTCAGAACCTGGCTACATGCAAATTAGTCTGTCCCTGTCCCAGGGCATCATGGGAACAGGGCAAACCAAACTACCAAGCCAATTCTTTCACTGGGAAGGAAACAAGCTTCCGGGGACCGGTTTCTGGCATTACAGCCGTCATCGGCCCGGCTTGCTTGAATCCTGATGGTGCAATGAGCAAGGGACTCACATCTGAGTATACCCTTCCACGCTTATGGTGGACAAAACGATTCAGAAAGGGGGTGGTGATGGACAGAGTTTCTGAATTAAGCAGAATACTCTTACCCAGTCAATAGATCAGGGCTTGATCCATCACCGTTTTTTAGCTCACTGCACCATCCCAGCTCAGAACCTGGCTACATGCAAATTAGTCTGTCCCTGTCCCAGTGCATCATGGGAACAGGGCAAACCAAACTACCAAGCCAATTCTTTCACTGGGAAGGAAACAAGCTTCCGGGGACCGGTTTCTGGCATTACAGCTGTCATCGGCCCGGCTTGCTTGAATCCTGATGGTGCAATGAGCAAGGGACTCACATCTGAGTATACCCTTCCACGCTTATGGTGGACAAAACGATTCAGAAAAGGGGGTGGTGATGGACAGAGTTTCTGAATTAAGCAGAATACTCTTACCCTGTCAACAGATCAGGGCTTGATCTATCACCGTTTTTTAGCTCACTGCACCATCCCAGCTCAGAACCTGGCTACATGCAAATTAGTCTGTCCCTGTCCCAGTGCATCATGGGAACAGGGCAAACCAAACTACCAAGCCAATTCTTTCACTGGGAAGGAAACAAGCTTCCGGGGACCGGTTTCTGGCATTACAGCCGTCATCGGCCCGGCTTGCTTGAATCCTGATGGTGCAATGAGCAAGGGACTCACATCTGAGTATACCCTTCCACGCTTATGGTGGACAAAACGATTCAGAAAAGGGGGTGGTGATGGACAGAGTTTCTGAATTAAGCAGAATACTCTTACCCAGTCAACAGATCAGGGCTTGATCCATCACCGTTTTTTAGCTCACTGCACCATCCCAGCTCAGAACCTGGCTACATGCAAATTAGTCTGTCCCTGTCCCAGGGCATCATGGGAACAGGGCAAACCAAACTACCAAGCCAATTCTTTCACTGGGAAGGAAACAAGCTTCCGGGGACCGGTTTCTGGCATTACAGCCGTCATCGGCCCGGCTTGCTTGAATCCTGATGGTGCAATGAGCAAGGGACTCACATCTGAGTATACCCTTCCACGCTTATGGTGGACAAAACGATTCAGAAAGGGGGTGGTGATGGACAGAGTTTCTGAATTAAGCAGAATACTCTTACCCAGTCAATAGATCAGGGCTTGATCCATCACCGTTTTTTAGCTCACTGCACCATCCCAGCTCAGAACCTGGCTACATGCAAATTAGTCTGTCCCTGTCCCAGTGCATCATGGGAACAGGGCAAACCAAACTACCAAGCCAATTCTTTCACTGGGAAGGAAACAAGCTTCCGGGGACCGGTTTCTGGCATTACAGCTGTCATCGGCCCGGCTTGCTTGAATCCTGATGGTGCAATGAGCAAGGGACTCACATCTGAGTATACCCTTCCACGCTTATGGTGGACAAAACGATTCAGAAAAGGGGGTGGTGATGGACAGAGTTTCTGAATTAAGCAGAATACTCTTACCCTGTCAACAGATCAGGGCTTGATCTATCACCGTTTTTTAGCTCACTGCACCATCCCAGCTCAGAACCTGGCTACATGCAAATTAGTCTGTCCCTGTCCCAGTGCATCATGGGAACAGGGCAAACCAAACTACCAAGCCAATTCTTTCACTGGGAAGGAAACAAGCTTCCGGGGACCGGTTTCTGGCATTACAGCCGTCATCGGCCCGGCTTGCTTGAATCCTGATGGTGCAATGAGCAAGGGACTCACATCTGAGTATACCCTTCCACGCTTATGGTGGACAAAACAATTCAGAAAAGGGGGTGGTGATGGACAGAGTTTCTGAATTAAGCAGAATACTCTTACCCAGTCAACAGATCAGGGCTTGATCCATCACCGTTTTTTAGCTCACTGCACCATCCCAGCTCAGAACCTGGCTACATGCAAATTAGTCTGTCCCTGTCCCAGTGCATCATGGGAACAGGGCAAACCAAACTACCAAGCCAATTCTTTCACTGGGAAGGAAACAAGCTTCCGGGGACCGGTTTCTGGCATTACAGCCGTCATCGGCCCGTCTTGCTTGAATCCTGATGGTGCAATGAGCAAGGGACTCACATCTGAGTATACCCTTCCACGCTTATGGTGGACAAAACGATTCAGAAAAGGGGGTGGTGATGGACAGAGTTTCTGAATTAAGCAGAATACTCTTACCCAGTCAACAGATCAGGGCTTGATCCATCACCGTTTTTTAGCTCACTGCACCATCCCAGCTCAGAACCTGGCTACATGCAAATTAGTCTGTCCCTGTCCCAGTGCATCATGGGAACAGGGCAAACCAAACTACCAAGCCAATTCTTTCACTGGGAAGGAAACAAGCTTCAGGGGACCAATTTCTGGCATTACAGCCGTCATCGGCCCGGCTTGCTTGAATCCTGATGGTGCAATGAGCAAGGGACTCACATCTGAGTATACCCTTCCACGCTTATGGTGGACAAAACGATTCAGAAAAGGGGGTGGTGATGAACAGATTGTCTGAATTTAGCAGACCACTCTTACCCAGTCAACAGATCAGGGCTTGATCCATCACCGTTTTTTAGCTCACTGCACCATCCCAGCTCAGAACCTGGCTACATGCAAATTAGTCTGTCCCTGTCCCAGTGCATCATGGGAACAGGGCAAACTAAACTACCAAGCCAATTCTTTCACTGGGAAGGAAACAAGCTTCCGGGGACCGGTTTCTGGCATTACAGCCGTCATCGGCCCGGCTTGCTTGAATCCTGATGGTGCAATGAGCAAGGGACTCACATCTGAGTAAACCCTTCCACGCTTATGGTGGACAAAACGATTCAGAAAAGGGGGTGGTGATGGACAGAGTTTCTGAATTAAGCAGAATACTCTTACCCAGTCAACAGATCAGGGCTTGATCCATCACCGTTTTTTAGCTCACTGCACCATCCCAGCTCAGAACCTGGCTACATGCAAATTAGTCTATCCCTGTCCCAGTGCATCATGGGAACAGGGCAAACCAAACTACCAAGCCAATTCTTTCACTGGGAAGGAAACAAGCTTCCGGGGACCGGTTTCTGGCATTACAGCCGTCATCGGCCCGGCTTGCTTGAATCCTGATGGTGCAATGAGCAAGGGACTCACATCTGAGTATACCCTTCCACGCTTATGGTGGACAAAACGATTCAGAAAGGGGGTGGTGATGGACAGAGTTTCTGAATTAAGCAGAATACTCTTACCCAGTCAATAGATCAGGGCTTGATCCATCACCGTTTTTTAGCTCACTGCACCATCCCAGCTCAGAACCTGGCTACATGCAAATTAGTCTGTCCCTGTCCCAGTGCATCATGGGAACAGGGTAAACCAAAGCACCAAGCCAATTCTTTCACTGGGAAGGAAACAAGCTACCGGGGACCGGTTTCTGGCATTACAGCCGTCATCGGCCCGGCTTGCTTGAATCCTGATGGTGCAATGAGCAAGGGACTCACATCTGAGTATACCCTTCCACGCTTATGGTGGACAAAACGATTCAGAAAAGGGGGTGGTGATGGACAGAGTGTCTGAATTAAGCAGAATACTCTTATCCAGTCAACAGATCAGGGCTTGATCCATCACCGTTTTTTAGCTCACTGCACCATCCCAGCTCAGAACCTGGCTACATGCAAATTAGTCTGTCCCTGTCCCAGTGCATCATGGGAACAGGGCAAACCAAACTACCAAGCCAATTCTTTCACTGGGAAGGAAACAAGCTTCCGGGGACCGGTTTCTGGCATTACAGCCGTCATCGGCCCGGCTTGCTTGAATCCTGATGGTGCAATGAGCAAGGGACTCACATCTGAGTATACCCTTCCACGCTTATGGTGGACAAAACGATTCAGAAAAGGGGGTGGTGATGGACAGAGTTTCTGAATTAAGCAGAATACTCTTACCCAGTCAACAGATCAGGCTTGATCCATCACCGTTTTTTAGCTCACTGCACCATCCCAGCTCAGAACCTGGCTACATGCAAATTAGTCTGTCCCTGTCCCAGTGCATCATGGGAACAGGGCAAACCAAACTACCAAGCCAATTCTTTCACTGGGAAGGAAACAAGCTTCCGGGGACCGGTTTCTGGCATTACAGCCGTCATCGGCCCGGCTTGCTTGAATCCTGATGGTGCAATGAGCAAGGGACTCACATCTGAGTATACCCTTCCACGCTTATGGTGGACAAAACGATTCAGAAAAGGGGGTGGTGATGGACAGAGTTTCTGAATTAAGCAGAATACTCTTACCCAGTCAACAGATCAGGGCTTGATCCATCACCGTTTTTTAGCTCACTGCACCATCCCAGCTCAGAACCTGGCTACATGCAAATTAGTCTGTCCCTGTCCCAGTGCATCATAGGGAACAGGGCAAACCAAACTACCAAGCCAATTCTTTCACTGGGAAGGAAACAAGCTTCCGGGGACCGGTTTCTGGCATTACAGCCGTCATCGGCCCGGCTTGCTTGAATCCTGATGGTGCAATGAGCAAGGGACTCACATCTGAGTATACCCTTCCACGCTTATGGTGGACAAAACGATGCAGAAAAGGGGGTGGTGATGGACAGAGTTTCTGAATTAAGCAGAATACTCTTACCCAGTCAACAGATTAGGGCTTGATCCATCACCATTTTTTAGCTCACTCCACCATCCCAGCTCAGAACCTGGCTACATGCAAATTAGTCTGTCCCTGTCCCAGTGCATCATGGGAACAGGGCAAACCAAACTACCAAGCCAATTCTTTCACTGGGAAGGAAACAAGCTTCCGGGGACCGGTTTCTGGCATTACAGCCGTCATCGGCCCGGCTTGCTTGAATCCTGATGGTGCAATGAGCAAGGGACTCACATCTGAGTATACCCTTCCACGCTTATGGTGGACAAAACGATTCAGAAAAGGGGGTGGTGATGGACAGAGTTTCTGAATTAAACAGAATACTCTTACCCAGTCAACAGATCAAGGCTTGATCCATCACCGTTTTTTAGCTCACTACACCATCCCAGCTCAGAACCTGGCTACATGCAAATTAGTCTGTCCCTGTCCCAGTGCATCATGGGAACAGGGCAAACCAAACTACCAAGCCAATTCTTTCACTGGGAAGGAAACAAGCTTCCGGGGACCGGTTTCTGGCATTACAGCCGTCATCGGCCCGGCTTGCTTGAATCCTGATGGTGCAATGAGCAAGGGACTCACATCTGAGTATACCCTTCCACGCTTATGGTGGACAAAACGATTCAGAAAAGGGGGTGGTGATGTACAGAGTTTCTGAATTAGCAGAATACTCTTACCCAGTCAACAGATCAGGGCTTGATCCATCACCGTTTTTTAGCTCACTGCACCATCCCAGCTCAGAACCTGGCTACATGCAAATTAGTCTGTCCCTGTCCCAGTGCATCATGGGAACAGGGCAAACCAAACTACCAAGCCAATTCTTTCACTGGGAAGGAAACAAGCTTCCGGGGACCGGTTTCTGGCATTACAGCCGTCATCGGCCCGGCTTGCTTGAATCCTGATGGTGCAATGAGCAAGGGACTCACATCTGAGTATACCCTTCCACGCTTATGGTGGACAAAACGATTCAGAAAAGGGGGTGGTGATGGACAGAGTTTCTGAATTAAGCAGAATACT
The DNA here is from genome assembly GCF_964263255.1 of Lissotriton vulgaris. Classification (NCBI taxonomy): domain Eukaryota; kingdom Metazoa; phylum Chordata; class Amphibia; order Caudata; family Salamandridae; genus Lissotriton; species Lissotriton vulgaris. The sequence goes on from NW_028243607.1 coordinate 578,248, forward strand.
CTTACCCAGTCAACAGATCAGGGCTTGATCCATCACCGTTTTTTAGCTCACTGCACCATCCCAGCTCAGAACCTGGCTACATGCAAATTAGTCTGTCCCTGTCCCAGTGCATCATGGGAACAGGGCAAACCAAACTACCAAGCCAATTCTTTCACTGGGAAGGAAACAAGCTTCCGGGGACCGGTTTCTGGCATTACAGCCGTCATCGGCCCGGCTTGCTTGAATCCTGATGGTGCAATGAGCAAGGGACTCACATCTGAGTATACCCTTCCACACTTATGGTGGACAAAACGATTCAGAAAAGGGGGTGGTGATGGACAGAGTTTCTGAATTAAGCAGAATACTCTTACCCAGTCAACAGATCAGGGCTTGATCCATCACCGTTTTTTAGCTCACTGCACCATCCCAGCTCAGAACCTGGCTACATGCAAATTAGTCTGTCCCAGTGCATCATGGGAACAGGGCAAACCAAACTACCAAGCCAATTCTTTCACTGGGAAGGAAACAAGCTTCAGGGGACCAATTTCTGGCATTACAGCCGTCATCGGCCCGGCTTGCTTGAATCCTGATGGTGCAATGAGCAAGGGACTCACATCTGAGTATACCCTTCCACGCTTATGGTGGACAAAACGATTCAGAAAAGGGGGTGGTGATGGACAGAGTTTCTGAATTAAGCAGAATACTCTTACCCAGTCAACAGATCAGGGCTTGATCCATCACCGTTTTTTTAGCTCACTGCACCATCCCAGCTCAGAACCTGGCTACATGCAAATTTGTCTGTCCCTGTCCCAGTGCATCATGGGAACAGGGCAAACCAAACTACCAAGCCAATTCTTTCATTGGGAAGGAAACAAGCTTCCGGGGACCGGTTTCTGGCATCACAGCCGTCATCGGCCCGGCTTGCTTGAATCCTGATGGTGCAATGAGCAAGGGACTCACATCTGAGTATACCCTTCCACGCTTATGGTGGACAAAACGATTCAGAAAAGGGGGTGGTGATGAACAGATTGTCTGAATTTAGCAGACCACTCTTACCCAGTCAACAGATCAGGGCTTGATCCATCACCGTTTTTTAGCTCACTGCACCATCCCAGCTCAGAACCTGGCTACATGCAAATTAGTCTGTCCCTGTCCCAGTGCATCATAGGGAACAGGGCAAACCAAACTACCAAGCCAATTCTTTCACTGGGAAGGAAACAAGCTTCCGGGGACCGGTTTCTGGCATTACAGCCGTCATCGCCCCGGCTTGCTTGAATCCTGATGGTGCAATGAGCAAGGGACTCACATCTGAGTAAACCCTTCCACGCTTATGGTGGACAAAACGATTCAGAAAAGGGGGTGGTGATGGACAGAGTTTCTGAATTAAGCAGAATACTCTTACCCAGTCAACAGATCAGGGCTTGATCCATCACCGTTTTTTAGCTCACTGCACCATCCCAGCTCAGAACCTGGCTACATGCAAATTAGTCTATCCCTGTCCCAGTGCATCATGGGAACAGGGCAAACCAAACTACCAAGCCAATTCTTTCACTGGGAAGGAAACAAGCTTCCGGGGACTGGTTTCTGGCATTACAGCCGTCATCGGCCCGGCTTGCTTGAATCCTGATGGTGCAATGAGCAAGGGACTCACATCTGAGTATACCCTTCCACGCTTATGGTGGACAAAACGATTCTGAAAAGGGGGTGGTGATGGACAGAGTTTCTGAATTAAGCAGAATACTCTTACCCAGTCAACAGATCAGGGCTTGATCCATCACCGTTTTTTAGCTCACTGCACCATCCCAGCTCAGAACCTGGCTACATGCAAATTAGTCTGTCCCTGTCCCAGTGCATCATGGGAACAGGGTAAACCAAAGCACCAAGCCAATTCTTTCACTGGGAAGGAAACAAGCTTCCGGGGACCGGTTTCTGGCATTACAGCCGTCATCGGCCCGGCTTGCTTGAATCCTGATGGTGCAATGAGCAAGGGACTCACATCTGAGTATACCCTTCCACGCTTATGGTGGACAAAACGATTCAGAAAAGGGGGTGGTGATGGACAGTGTGTCTGAATTAAGCAGAATACTCTTACCCAGTCAACAGATCAGGGCTTGATCCATCACCGTTTTTTAGCTCACTGCACCATCCCAGCTCAGAACCTGGCTACATGCAAATTAGTCTGTCCCTGTCCCAGTGCATCATGGGAACAGGGCAAACCAAACTACCAAGCCAATTCTTTCACTGGGAAGGAAACAAGCTTCCGGGGACCGGTTTCTGGCATTACAGCCGTCATCGGCCCGGCTTGCTTGAATCCTGATGGTGCAATGAGCAAGGGACTCACATCTGAGTATACCCTTCCACGCTTATGGTGGACAAAACGATTCAGAAAAGGGGGTGGTGATGGACAGAGTTTCTGAATTAAGCAGAATACTCTTACCCAGTCAACAGATCAGGCTTGATCCATCACCGTTTTTTAGCTCACTGCACCATCCCAGCTCAGAACCTGGCTACATGCAAATTAGTCTGTCCCTGTCCCAGTGCATCATGGGAACAGGGCAAACCAAACTACCAAGCCAATTCTTTCACTGGGAAGGAAACAAGCTTCCGGGGACCGGTTTCTGGCATTACAGCCGTCATCGGCCCGGCTTGCTTGAATCCTGATGGTGCAATGAGCAAGGGACTCACATCTGAGTATACCCTTCCACGCTTATGGTGGACAAAACGATTCAGAAAAGGGGGTGGTGATGGACAGAGTTTCTGAATTAAGCAAAATACTCTTACCCAGTCAACAGATCAGGGCTTGATCCATCACCGTTTTTTAGCTCACTGCACCATCCCAGCTCAGAACCTGGCTACATGCAAATTAGTCTGTCCCTGTCCCAGTGCATCATGGGAACAGGGCAAACCAAACTACCAAGCCAATTCTTTCACTGGGAAGGAAACAAGCTTCCGGGGACCGGTTTCTGGCATTACAGCCGTCATCGGCCCGGCTTGCTTGAATCCTGATGGTGCAATGAGCAAGGGACTCACATCTGAGTATACCCTTCCACGCTTATGGTGGACAAAACGATTCAGAAAAGGGGGTGGTGATGGACAGAGTTTCTGAATTAAGCAGAATACTCTTACCCAGTCAACAGATCAGGGCTTGATCCATCACCATTTTTTAGCTCACTGCACCATCCCAGCTCAGAACCTGGCTACATGCAAATGAGTCTGTCCCTGTCCCAGTGCATCATGGGAACAGGGCAAACCAAACTACCAAGCCAATTCTTTCACTGGGAAGGAAACAAGCTTCCAGGGACCGGTTTCTGGCATTACAGCCGTCATCGGCCCGGCTTGCTTGAATCCTGATGGTGCAATGAGCAAGGGACTCACATCTGAGTATACCCTTCCACGCTTATGGTGGACAAAACGATTCAGAAAAGGGGGTGGTGATGGACAGAGTTTCTGAATTAAACAGAATACTCTTACCCAGTCAACAGATCAAGGCTTGATCCATCACCGTTTTTTAGCTCACTACACCATCCCAGCTCAGAACCTGGCTACATGCAAATTAGTCTGTCCCTGTCCCAGTGCATCATGGGAACAGGGCAAACCAAACTACCAAGCCAATTCTTTCACTGGGAAGGAAACAAGCTTCCGGGGACCGGTTTCTGGCATTACAGCCGTCATCGGCCCGGCTTGCTTGAATCCTGATGGAGCAATGAGCAAGGGACTCACATCTGAGTATACCCTTCCACGCTTATGGTGGACAAAACGATTCAGAAAAGGGGGTGGTGATGGACAGAGTTTCTGAATTAAGCAGAATACTCTTACCCAGTCAACAGATCAGGGCTTGATCCATCACCGTTTTTTAGCTCACTGCACCATCCCAGCTCAGAACCTGGCTACATGCAAATTAGTCTGTCCCTGTCCCAGTGCATCATGGGAACAGGGCAAACCAAACTACCAAGCCAATTCTTTCACTGGGAAGGAAACAAGCTTCCAGGGACCTTTTTCTGGCATTACAGCCATCATCGGCCGGCTTGCTTGAATCCTGATGGTGCAATGAGCAAGGGACTCACATCTGAGTATACCCTTCCACGCTTATGGTGGACAAAACGATTCAGAAAAGGGGGTGGTGATGGACAGAGTTTCTGAATTAAGCAGAATACTCTTACCCAGTCAACAGATCAGGGCTTGATCCATCACCGTTTTTTAGCTCACTGCACCATCCCAGCTCAGAACCTGGCTACATGCAAATTAGTCTGTCCCTGTCCCAGTGCATCATGGGAACAGGGCAAACCAAACTACCAAGCCAATTCTTTCACTGGGAAGGAAACAAGCTTCCGGGGACCGGTTTCTGGCATTACAGCCGTCATTGGCCCGGCTTGCTTGAATCCTGATGGTGCAATGCTATAGGTGTGGCAGGGTATACTCAGACATGAGTCCCTTGCTCACTGCTCCATCAGGATTCAAGCAAGCCGGGCCGACGACGGCTGAAATGCCAGAAAGCGGTCCCCGGAAGCTTGTCTCCTTTCTGGTGAAGAATTGGCTTGGTAGTTTGGTCTGCCCTGTTCCCATGATGCACTGGGCCAGGGACAGACTAATTTGCATATAGCCAGGTTCTGAGCTGGGATGGGGCAGTGAGCTAAATAACGGTGATGGATCAAGCCCTGATCTTTGGACTGGGTAAGAGTGGTCTGCTTAATTCAGACACTTTGTTCATCACCACCCCCTTTTCTGAATCGTTTTTGGCCACTATAGGTGTGGCAGGGTATACTCAGACATGAGTCCCTTGCTCACTGCTCCATCAGGATTCAAGCAAGCCGGGCCGACGACGGCTGAAATGCCAGAAACCGGTCCCCGGAAGCTTGTCTCCTTTCTGGTGAAGAATTGGCTTGGTAGTTTGGTCTGCCCTGTTCCCATGATGCACTGGGCTAGGGACAGACTCATTTGCATATAGCCAGGTTCTGAGCTGGGATGGGGCAGTGAGCTAAATAACGGTGATGGATCAAGCCCTGATCTTTGGACTGGGTAAGAGTGGTCTGCTTAATTCAGACACTCTGTTCATCACCACCCCCTTTTCTGAATCGTTTTTGGCCACTATAGGTGTGGCAGGGTATACTCAGACATGAGTCCCTTGCTCACTGCTCCATCAGGATTCAAGCAAGCCGGGCCGACGACGGCTGAAATGCCAGAAACCGGTCCCCGGAAGCTTGTCTCCTTTCTGGTGAAGAATTGGCTTGGTAGTTTGGTCTGCCCTGTTCCCATGATGCACTGGGCCAGGGACAGACTAACTTGCATATAGCCAGGTTCTGAGCTGGGATGGGGCAGTGAGCTAAATAACGGTGATGGATCAAGCCCTGATCTTTGGACTGGGTAAGAGTGGTCTGCTTAATTCAGACACTCTGTTCATCACCACCCCCTTTTCTGAATCGTTTTCTTAGGAACAGTCATTAACATTTATCATTTAACAATTAGTTTTAAATACACACTGAGGTTACCAGGTCCGTCTCTACCAAACCACTCCCCCGCACTCCTACAAATCTATTTCTGCCTGACCTTTTCTACCTTTTTTTACACGTCTTGGGTTAACAGCTGCTACCAAAAGCCTCTGATTCTACTGAAGGTGGTTCCAGTATACATTTGTACACACGTTTTAAGGGTAAAGTTTAGAACTATGAGGCTATGTATAATGATCCCAGAATGCTTTCTTATTATATTCAAATATTTGCAGATGCTTGAAAGCAAGTGTGATTATTATTTGCTTTCAAAATAAAACGTTCCCAGAAAATGCAAGCAGGAAAAACATTTAGCTAAACTACTGTAATATTTTATGTACTATATCTTTGCAGCATTATTTAGTAACTTAGGGCCAGATGTATCAAGCTATTTTTTAGTTGCAAACGCTGCGAATCGCTAAAAAACAGCGTTTGAGACTAAAAAATAGGTAAATGGTATGTATTATGCAAAAAGCCTCGCAATATTAAGGAATCGCAAATTTTGCAATTCCTTAACATTGAGTAAGCATTTAAGAAATCGCAAATTGTGATTTCTTAAAGGCTATGTATGAAGCATTTCATTTTTGAGAATTTTGGTTAAGAAATCGCAAATTACCACCAACTTGTAGTTGGTGGTAGTTTGCGAATTCTTTTACAAATGCAGTTTTTGCAATTTGTAAAGGTGCCATGTGAAGCTTATACATGCCCTTAGGGCATGTATGTGCGCCATATGCGCACACATGTCATTTTCAGGGGTGCAGCAGGGTGTCCTTGAGACACCCCTGCATCCTTGAAATTATTCTCAATTTGCGATTAGCAAATTGCGAATCGCAAATTGAGAATAATTTCACATTCATTCCTATGGGCCTTCTGGCCAATAGAAATGAATGGGTAATTATTCCTTAACTGTGATTAGCAATTTGCTAATCGCAATTAAGGAATTTTAAGAAATCGCAAAAAAATAGCGAATTTTTACATACATACCATTTTGCAATTCTCAAATAGCGATTCCTTAAAAATCGCTATTTGAGAATCGCAAAAGGGTATCTTGATACATCTGGCCCTTGGGCCCTTGAGCGTCACCATCGTGAGTACTGGGGGCCAAGGGGCGCGGGGGCGGCGTCACTCTTACGAGTCAGTGCTTGCGGGGTGGTGTGTGCTTGTGCCTTCCCTCTTGGTGTCTCTGGCACTTCAGTGGGTTGGTCAGCTCTATTTCTTGTATCTCATACGCTGCTGTTTTTGCCTCAACGTCTCTGTGGCTTGGACCCCTCTTGAGTCTACCCCGCTCATGGTGTCTGTCTGTCTCGTACCTCTCAGTTTACTTGACGTTCTCTCATTGCTTGTGTCTTTTCTGCTTCTTTCTCTGTGGTTTGAGCCACTCACTGCGTCTGCGTCTCTCTCTCTCTCTCTCTCTCTCTCTCTCTCTCTCTCTCTCTCTCTCTCTCTCTCCTGGAGCCTTTATGTGGTTTGATCTCGTGCATGTCTCTTCCTGTCCCATAGTCTCTCACTGTGCCTTGGGTCTCTTTTGCTTCTCTCTTCCTCAGAATCTCTGTGTGGTTTGGACCCTTTGTATGTTTCTTCGCGTCTTGGAGTGTCCATGGTTTAGACCGCTTATGTCCTTTCACTGCTCTTTGCTCTCCCTCACACCTACCCGTTGCTATCCTGAGAAGTGTTTTTTGACAAACACCTTATTCCTCATCAAATAATAACCTTTCCTCCAGAATTTCAGATTGTCCTTTCAAATGTGTGCTTTTGTTTTCGTCTGCCTCGACATGGATAGATCCTGCCTGCCAGTGTGCATGCTCCTGCTGTGACACCACTGTTCCACTCAGATACTACTGTTATGAGCCCATACTTTGCCTCGCCATCCCAGGTTTAGATTTAAATTGTAATTCAATCATTTGCCAGGTTTTACCATGGCATAGTCTTACTCCTCATGCATCTCTTTATTCTGTCTTACTCGTCTCCTGCATCTCTTTATTCTGTCTTACTCCTCTCATGCATCTCTTCATTCTGTCTTACTCCTCATGCATCACTTTATTCTGTCTGTCTTTTTCCTCTCTGGCATCTCCTTATTCCATCTTACTCGTCTCCTGCATCTCTTTATTCTCTCTTACTTTTACTCCTCTCCTGCATCTCTTTATTCCGTCTTACTCAGTTAAAGCATCTCTTTATTCCGTCTTACTCCTCTCATGCCTCTTTTTATTCCATCATACTTGTCTCCAACATCTCCTTATTCCGTCTTACTCCTCTTGCACCTTTCTAGTCTCTTACTCCTCTCATGCATCTCCTTATTCCGTCTTACTCCTCTCGTGCATCTCTTTATTCCGTCTTACTCCTCTCATGCATCTTTATTCTGTCTTACCCCTCTCATGCATCTCAATTCTGTCTTACTCCTCATGCATCTCTCTATTGCATGTTACTCCTCCTATGCTTCTCTTTATTCCGTCTGACTCCTCTCATGCATCTTTATTCTGTCTTACCCCTCTCATGCATCTCAATTCTGTCTTACTCCTCATGCATCTCTTTATTGCATGTTACTCCTCCTATGCTTCTCTTTATTCTGTCTTATTCCTCTCATGCATCTCTATTCTGTCTTACTCCTCATGCATGCTCTGTGTGTGTGCGTGGCTCTGTCTGTGTGTGTGCGTGGCTCTGTCAGTGTGTGTATGTGCGTGGCTCTGTCAGTGTGTGTATGTGCGTGGCTCTGTCAGTGTGTGTATGTGCGTGGCTCTGTCTGTGTGTGTGCGTGGCTCCGTCTGTGTGTGTGCGTGGCTCTGTCAGTGTGTGTATGTGCGTGGCTCTGTCTGTGTGTGTGTGTGGCTCTGTCTGTGTGTGTGTGCGTTGCTCTGTGTGTGTGCGTGGCTCTGTCTGTGTGTGTGTGTGTGTGTGGCTCTGTGTGTGTGCGTGGCTCTGTGTGTGTGAGTGGCTCTGTGTGTGTGCGTGGCTCTGTGTGTGTGTGCGTGGCTCTGTCTGTGTGTGCGTGGCTCTGTGTGTGTGTGTGTGCGTGGCTCTGTCTGTGTGTGCGCAGCTCTGTCTGTGTGTGCGTGGCTCTGTGTGTGTGTGTGTGCGTGGCTCTGTCTGTGTGTGCGCAGCTCTGTCTGTGTGTGCGCGGCTGTGTGTGTGTGTGTGTGTGTGTGTGTGTGTGTGTGTGTGTGTGTGTGTGTGTGTGTGTGTGTGTGTGTGTGTGTGTGTGTGTGTGTGTGTGTGTGTGTGTGTGTGTGGCTCTGTGTCCGCGAATACTCTCTACTACTCTCTAATGCTCACCTATTGCCATTGTAAATGACAATACCATTAATTTATGTTTAAAAACAAAAAAGAAAAAAAATGTCACGAGCAATGCCAATAGCTCTACCTTTAATAATGCCGAGACCATTGCATTGTAAATGCTTGTTATACAAGTCAAGGAAGCATAGAGGTTCAGTACTGAAGATCAATACCCTATTCAAATGCAGGCAGTCATTCATCCATGACATAACTACGCATATTTCAAAATTATTTCCTGTGTTCTGGTGCAACCAGCAAATCAGAAGCTCCACTCACTATATTCCGGGAGGGTTTCTTTTTGTGGGTAAAATCAATACCCCCTCCTAGCATAGGGTCTCCTGAAATGGATTTTATAAAACCCCCAAAGTGTCTAGCAATTTGTCAATATTTATTGACATAAAGTAACTTAGTTACTTATCAGTCACCTGTTTCACTACTTCTTATATGTGTAGGTACACATAAATTATTCTCTAACCCAGGCTCTCCTGCAGTGTATGCCACATATCAATTAGTATATTGATACAGAGAATATTTTTAAAAACATTCTCTACAGTCCCCTGTCTATTTTAAATGCCAGTCAATGCCCCTTTTATTAATACTATGTGGTAAATATATATTTGAAAGACTGAAAGGTCACTTGCAGCAAGGCAAGTTAGTTATTTAGCTTACATCTCACTTACCAACTGGTGAAATCACAGTCCTCCAATATGTCCCACATTCTGACACCATTCTGATGGAGAAATACTGGCACCCTCCCAGGAGCATATGAATGAAACTCGCCAGACATAGCAGGTTTGCTCAGAAACAGAGCCACGTGACATTTATTTAATGTTACCAAAAGCATGCATCATTGCTAATTAGCAAGGAAGAAGTCAGATCTGCCACCTTAGGGGATCTCAGACCACATCTTCCCAGAGTGACAGACTTCTAGGTGTTATATACCTTGAGTAATGCCATGTCAGTGGAACTAGAATAAGGCACCAAGCCAAATATGGCTGACATGGATGTGCAATGTCTGTACCATGCAAAACAGCCAGATATGGGCAGACCAGAAAGGCAGTCTCTGCACTGTGTAACACTTGCATATCATGTAGTCAAAAACAAGCAAAGTGACCTCTAAGGGGGTACAGAATAGCTTGTTGAAGCTTGTCCATCAAGGTCAGATAGGAAGCCCTTTTGAGCTCCAGGCCTCATGTTAATGTGATCTTATATAAGCAAGAAGCAAGAAATCTTTGGAAGTACATGCAAATTGATTTATATGGATATTCATATATATTTTGTAACAGACCGAGACCGTGTGCACCACGTCGGCTGGCCGTTGCCAAGGCTTGACGACTCTCTCCTGCAGAGATCTTCTGGCCCCTCTTGGGACTCCTGTGCCTCCGGCCTGAAGGTCCTCTCACAGGTCATCTTTGATTCCATTGCCCACCCCCTGCTTGCTCTGGCGTGCTTTGACTTACCTAGTGGTGGTGAGTCACTTGAACCTTGCTGGTCCCGACATTGCACCTTCTTTGACTTCTGCTCCTGTTGTCGTTGCCAAGGCGTGTTGGTGCCCCCAGCATCACAAAAGGCAACTGCTGGTGTCTGTATTCTCCCTTACGGATATGCAGACTGTCAAAATTAGGGCAGGTGGGTGAAAGGATAAATCCAAGGGATCCCAGAAAGCGGTCCGTCCTTCCTCAGAACAACTTCGGATGGTAGGGTATCCAAAGATATTGAAGGAGATGCCTCACTCACTTATATCGTGACATACTTCATCATTGGCGTCTTTCCACACCCAGGTAGGATGGAACTACCTGGGCGGACTCAACAAAAAGTGTTATGGGAGTTCTTATATAAAATATTGACTGGTCATGCAGGGAACCAGATGGGTGATATTAAAAATACCTACATGTATACCCAAAACATACGTTTATTCGTAGGGTACCTAGGGTATGAGATACACTTGTGAAATCAATCAGGTTTGTTTTGAACTCAATTGGTTGAGTTGTACCCTCTTTAAAGTGCCAACATGTTTCGACCCTCAACGTGAGCCCTTACGGGTCTGGGGCCTTCTTCAGGGCTCGATTATCTACTCCTGGGTATCCCTGCTCGATGTTCAGCACGTATTTCATGCAAAATGAGGCCTAATGTGCTCACCTGTGTTTCTTATGTTCCACTAGTATTTCTCCTGAAAATTGCTCATTTGCACCACGCGGATCGGTGGAATATGGTACCGTCTTGTAGTCATACATTTGTAGTGACTTGGTTTTCTCCTATTTTTGGTGCCTCTGGCAGTTACCAGGCAACTACTTACCACAGCCCCTCTCAGGACTCATGAAAACACCACACTTTTAGAATACCTACCTGAGAAAGGAATAACACTGAATACTAGAAATACTGCAAATCTATAGCCATAGTTAGGAGGATATATGTGAAGCAACACAACGCACCACTGTGCGACAACACCTTCCGATGAAACAACGCGCCACTGCACGAGACAAACAACGCACCACTGTGCGACAACACCTTCCGGTGAAACAACGCGCCACTGCACGAAACAAACAACGCACCACTGTGCGACAACACCTTCCGGTGAAACAACGCACCACTGCGCGACACAACGCACCTCAGTACGAACAACGCCTTCCGGCGAACGAACACCTACCTCCACTATGCTGGAGTGAAATACTTAGAATTTGGACTTCCCTGCTGGGAGCTGATTTCCCTCCCGTATCAACAACTACCCGTTGGAGAGTAACTTACCCATCACTCCCTGAGCACTTGGTAAAAAAGGGGCCCGACCTTCCCTCACAAGGAATACAGACAAATTATATGCTCTGGGGTTTCTTTATTACACAATGATAGAATGACAAAAGAAAGAAATAACTAAACATCACAGTAGACATTCTTCACAATAGCAATTACTGACATATACATTTATGCTGAAAATGAAAGAAATAGTTAGACATAAGTAATCATATAACAAAGTCATTGGAACACCTCACCATGATCTTAGTCATCTTACACTCGGAGAAAGGCCCGTCTCTCTCTCTCTCTGGTTAGGTCTAAACTCTCTGTTCCACAGCCACGACTGCACGTCTGCACCGTGATGTATCACAAGACCGCCAAAACCACCAGACCAGCACCTCTTCTCTCACTGATTCTTCGTAACTCGTCCTTGTAACTGACTCTCGTAACTGACTCTCGTAACTGACTCTCGTAACTGCCTCTCATAACCGCCCTCCCTCTCGGGCCTCTTTCTCTAATATAGAATGCAACACTCCATCGAAGCTTCGGCGACAACAAAAGCATGCCAGGCGATTGCTATGACTCAGGCGCAAAGTGAGCACATTCCTCCAATTTGAACTGGTCCTCTTAGTTTAGAAGGGGTGAACAACAAGTAGGAATTAAAACATAACCTCTCACCTAAAGGGGCTCGCAGAATAGCGACAGCTTAGAACATGGAGTCACTCGAGTATAGGCCTCTATGCCCGAAAAAGAGTAAAAGCGGCATACAGGGAGGCATAAGATCATGCCAAAGCAAGTAGGCAAGCCCTGTCATTAAATGAGATAAAGTCAGAAACAGAAAGAGACATAATCAAACCCTTCTTTGTAGCCTCAGGTCTACACATCACTACGTCTATGTGATGATATGAATTGCAAAGCAAGATAACATGAAAGCATGTCAAAGGCAATAGTCAGCACTGCCATAAAACAAGGTAAAGTCAGAAACAGGCCTAAATATCACTATATTAGGCTAAAATATGCCCAGATGGTGGTGAGCAATGATCATAACCGCCCCAATCATTTGAAAATAACTTGGTCACTACAACATTAGTCAAAGATCGGTCACCGCCTGAGTACCTGTGTCTCTCTCCCCGCCCGCCGCTATTGTTGCCCCTGCCAGACACTGACCCCCTGACTCTTGACATCTGACAGCTGGTGAACGGCTCCTGGTCTTCCACTGCATCGCCTGGTCCGTAGAGCTGCAACTCTAAGGGCACCGTCAACTCCCCTGCATCTATCAACATGGGCGGGCATTCGTCTCCCATGCCTCCTGGTAACTTCTGAGTGGCATAGACTCTGTCCCCTCCGCTTGCATGTTCTTCTCAACTTGAATCCACCTTTGGGTTCCTTTGTAGTCTATGGCAGTTTTTCAAGTCACTTCACACCTTTGCACCCGGCTTCCCTGGTGTTTGTGCCCTGGTCCCTGGGGTATCCACATGTGGGGTGACTGTCTAAACTTCCATCGTCCACAGGGTTTCTTCTGAGTCCACTGGGAAGGGTGCTTCTTCTTTAAAACCTGCAATTGTGACATACCAATTGACTTCTATTGAGTTTGCAATCCTGTTCCCACTCTGCGCACGGCCTCCATGGGGTTCCTAGATACTCACCTAGGGTGATTCCTTGTGTCGCCGACTTTTCTACGTCTTCTGGGTCCAGTCTTGACGGAGGTCGTGGTTCGCATTCTACTATTTTACTATATGGTTTGGTCTCCCCCTGGAGACCACGGTGTATCTGTGCTATTTACCTGTTTTGTTGTAAACGTATTGTGTGTAATGTTATGGTATCTCCGGGTAGGAGATACTGCAATGTGTTGGTGAGTGTCTGTAATAAGTACACTGTGTGGTTCTTTTTCACTCAACCTACACCATAAAATGTCATATTGGTAAAGCAAGCTGCTTTACACTCCTCCTGGACAAAGCCTGATGGCTGCTCTTCACAACAACAACTTAGAGAGCTTTCTAAGGTTGTCTAAGACCACTAAAATCACCATAAGGGTTGTCTAGATTAGTGCAGGGTGCTACACTTGTACTACGCCATCCTCTCACATTGGTGTGCAGCAGTTGAAATTCAAGTCTCCATTGTTTTACCAGCTAATCTAGGTTTGGATTGACTGAAAAATCATCACTAGCATTAGGCACATATAATATTTAGGTAGACTAAGTAAGTTCTAGATTGGTTGTTATGGGTGTAGCACAACCGTTTCGCCAATCTTAGGGAGTTTAGTTTACACTAGGTTAGGTAGGTGCAACACCTCACTACACCTAGTGGCCATGTCTTTAGCTGGGGATACCAGTTTACCCCAGTCTCCTCGATACAGTGGTCTTAAGTTCCAGGAACTAAGGACCTTGTGTACTTCTAGGAAGTTAAAGACAGGTATCCATTCCTTGTCACTTTTTTCAGTAGGAACTGAATATTCTTTGCATTAATTGGTCATCTCCCATCTTGATTATGCCAATGTTCTTTATTCAGCGCTTGCAACCGGTGCAAAATGCGTCAGCTCGCCTATTATTTAAGCTTTGCTGTCGCTTGGCCATTTCCTTGTACTTACTGGAGTTGCACTGGTTGCCAGTATAAAAGAGAATTTTGTTGAAGATGTTGGTCTTAGTCCCTCGTACTTACTACAGCACTGGGCTACAGCATTTATCTGCAGGACTGCAGCGGTACCATCTAACTAGGATGCTTCGCTCAAGTGAAGCTTGGCTGATGGTGCTATCTCGCTTTTGGAGAGTCAGGATCGAAGAGTCATCCTTTATAGTATGAGCTGTGAAAGCCTGGAATGGTTTCAACTTAGGGACCTGCAGAATGAAACAGGCTTTTGGAAAAGGATCAAAACACATCTTTTTAGAACATAAGGCCTTCTCTCCTCCTGAGGTTATTTATTTACTTTATTTATTTATTTTGAAGGTTTTATAGAGCGCGAACAAGATCCTTGTGGATATCAGAGCGCTTTACAATGATCATGGCTGATTATACATAATGAATAGCATGACATATTATACATACAGTAATAATAAATAAATATACGAATATACACGAAAAAGTCGTAAAGTACAGAAGCATGGGGTCACCGGACAAAAACACAGAAAAGTCGTCAAAGAACATAACAGGCTCGTCTCGGTTGAAAAAGGTTCAGGGCAGGGTAGAGTGGTCAAGTAAATTTTGCCATGAGAAGCGCTTTTACTTCCTTTATGACCCCAGACTCCTAACAGCACCAGAAGAAGAGCCCAGGTCCGGTGCGCAGAAGAAGAGGCCTCTGCACAGGGAGAAGAGAGACGGAGGGAGTCAGGGAAGACCGCTCTCTGCAGACCCGGAGGATGAAGAAGAGTGCTCCCAGTGGCTGGGGGCGCCACCAGGAGAGCGCCCCGTGAAGCTGCCCCCACAGGTGCCAGGAGCCCACCCTGGCCCCCGCTGAAACCTGCACCGGGGAGCGCCGACGCGCTCCCTGTGAAGAGGTGCGGGCAGAGGGGCCTGGGAGCCCTCCTCCGGGCCCCCTGTCGTGCCCCCCTGACGAAAATGGTGAGGGGGTGCGCCATCGCGCAACCCCATCCAGAGGGGGAGGTGCCCGGGACCCCAACTCCGGGCCCCGAGGTGGCAAAGTGAGGGGGAGCGCCGTCACCCCCTCCACCCCCCGAAGATACCCAAGGGGCCAGGGACCCCATCCCTGGGCCCTGACGAAGAGGTGAAGGCTGGGTGAGCACTCCCCCAAGGTCCCGCCTGGACCCCTGAGACCGCATCTGCCCGCCGGAGCAGGCAGACCAGAAGTACTCGGCCGACTCCCGTGGCAGCACAGAAGAGTGCTAGCCGTGCGGGGAGCCAGCGGGGGCAGCCAGGGGTGGGCTCCCTGGGCTACCCTCCACCACTGGCGATGTGGGAGGGTCCCGGGTGCGACCGGGACCCTCAGAACAACGAAGACAGCGTTGGGGCGTCGGCGTCAGGGCCAGGGGGGGACCGGGCCCCCCAACAACTGGCAGAGCGGCCGGGAGGGGGGTTCCCCGAGCCGCATCCTTTCACCTGGGGGTCCGGGTGGGACCCGGGCCCCCAACAGTCAAAGAAGCGACCAGGGGCCCACATTGCAGCTCTCCTCGGAGCAACGAGAGAGCCGCTCCTCAATTATGCGGCACAGCCCATAATGCCTTGCAGGCCAGGTCCGCCCTGCAAGGGCAACCCATCCTTTTCTTGGCTTGTGGTTGCCCCAGGAGAACGGGGTCACCACCCTACATGTGCAAAGGTGCTGGAGGAGCTGCT
This sequence comes from Lissotriton vulgaris, assembly GCF_964263255.1. Classification (NCBI taxonomy): domain Eukaryota; kingdom Metazoa; phylum Chordata; class Amphibia; order Caudata; family Salamandridae; genus Lissotriton; species Lissotriton vulgaris. Next base: position 593,991 of record NW_028243607.1, read on the forward strand.
GGAGAATTGCAGTCTCCCCACAGCACGAAGAGCAAAGTCCCACCCCAATTGTCTTGGGGATTTAAAGGAATCAACCCCTCCAAAACTCAACCTGCATTTAACACCTTCTGGGCTGGAACTTTTGTTCTTCAGCTGAGGGTGTTTTGATAATTGCATCAAGGAGTGAAGGGCTGAGTTGGGGATGTCTGGAGAAGGGCATCCCCTGGAGGTGCAGAGGTGTAATTGCACTGAAATGCATTTATTATTGGTTATTTCTTTTAGAGGGACTGCCTTCAATGGGAAGTACTGGTGTAAGGTGATGTCATAAGCACAGTGGATTTAAGTGGCTAGACACTCCTGCTAGGGTGTCTGGCTATATTTACAACTTAATCCTGTGATCATCAGTGATGCATTTAGGGGCTGTAATTGCAATGAATTCTAATGATATCCAAATGTTATGAGTACTGTCACTCTAAAGTGATGCTTAAACATATATTCTTGCTGCTGCGCTTAGGTGAAGAACCCAGACTGTTAGCCCTTAAGATATAGAGGTACATACCTTATGGTGAGTAGGAAATGCTCGGTCAGGGTTGTGTGTCACCAAGGCAGCGTTGCCTATTTTAAATGCTGGTGGAAGTACTGGGGTGGGTCGCCACTGGGATGGTGCCAGTGCGCAGGGCCCTTGTTCCAGGTTATGATCCACTAACTGCATTGGGGAAAGATGATGTGCATACATGGGAGTGGTGGTACTAGACCCCACCCCTCCCCCCCCGCCCTTTGCGGCAGGGGTGGAAATGTTATGCAATGTCGCAAAGTAATTCCAACAGCTTATGTATATTTGTAAATTGGTGTATAGTATTGAGTAGTGTGTGTGTTTAATAAATGTACTCTTACTTTTATAAAGCAAAGTACAGACTGGACAATCAATTATTGAGTGTTATTTTTACGTACCTGCTAATGGCGATTACTAGCCCACACCACCTCCCTTGAGTAAGCCTCAGACTGCTCAGTAACGCTAACCTCTGAGAGTCAGGCACTACAATTGGGTGTTTGGTTCCCAGTGAGGGACAAATGTAGTCATGTTATTTGTGCAGGCCTCACAGATGCTGCCTCGTTTTCCAACAACTCCAATGTCGGAAGGGGGCTTTCAGACTGGTTGGGTGAAGTGACTTCCTGTGTGATGGTAAGGAATGGAGATTGGGTAACCACATGGGGTTTGGACACTAAGTTTTTGATGGTAGGGAAGATGTAGTCCAGGAGATTAAGATTGCGGTCTGTGGCTTGGATGAGGATAATACCATTATTGTAAACTAGCTTACCCGTCGCGCGTTCAATGAAACTCGTTATGATAACATTCAGTTTACATTGTGACATTTTTATTGAAACTTATTCATTTTAATATGGAAAACATTTCAAAGTGTCGTTTTAATTCTATTTATTTGAGTGCTTGTGGTTACATGATTTTTTGTTTTTCCGTCTGGTGCGTACATCAGTATTCGAAAGATTATGAGGGCCCTGGGGGGCCGATATTTAAAAATAATTTATGCCAGAAACCTTCGCGGGATTCAAGCAAGCCGGGCTGTAGACGGCTGGAATGCCAGAAACCGGTCCTCGGAAGCTTGTTTCCGGTCCAGGGAAGACATGGCTTGGTAGTTCGGGCTGGACTGTTCCCATGAGGCACAGGGTCAGACTGATTTGCATATAGCCATGTCTGAACTGGGGTGGCAGAGTGGGCTAAAGAACGGTAATGAATTAAACCCAGATCTTTTGACTGGGTGTGAGTGTTTGATTGATTCAGATGCTCCGTCCATCACCACCCCCTTTTGTACCGCTTTTGGCCACCATAAGTGTGGCAGGGTATGCTCAGACGTGAGTCCCTTGCTCACTTTTTCACTGGATTCAAGCAAGCCAGGCTGAAGACAGCTGGAATGCCAGAAACCGGTCCTCGGAAGCTTGTTTCCGGTCCAGGGAAGACATGGCTTGGTAGTTCAGGCTGGACTGTTCCCATGAGGCACAGGGTCAGACTGATTTGCATATAGCCATGTCTGAACTGGGGTGGCAGAGTGGGCTAAAGAACGGTGATGGATTAAACCCAGATCTTTTGACTGGATGTGAGTGTTTGATTGATTCAGATGCTCCGTCCATCACCACCCCCTTTTGTACTGCTTTTGGCTGCCATAGGTGTGGCAGGGTATGCTCAGACGTGAGTCCCTTGCTCACTTTGCCACTGGATTCAAGCAAGCTGGGCTGAAGACGGCTGGAATGCCAGAAACCGGTCCTCGAAAGCTTGTTTCCGGTCCAGGGAAGACATGGCTTGGTAGTACGGGCTGGACTGTTCCCATGAGGCACAGGGTCAGACTGATTTGCATATAGCCATGTCTGAACTGGGGTGGCAGAGTGGGCTAAAGAATGGTGATGGATTAAACCCAGATCTTTTGACTGGGTGTGAGTGTTTGATTGATTCAGATGCTCCGTCCATCACCACCCCCTTTTGTACCGTTGTAGGAGTGTGTGCCTGCGGGTTCCATTATAAGGGCAGTACAGTAGGTGAGATGATATAAAGAGAGATGTGAAGCGTGTGAGCCTTGTGGGGGAGCGTGGTATGTGGAGGTGGGTGTGAAGAGGAGAGGCAGTTACCTGTTGGATCAGTGCAGGGACACTCTCGGAGTAGCTGTCGTGGTATGAGCCTTTTCATTCATTCATTCACTCACAGTGAAAAACTGCGTTATGGGTTTTTCACTGCAAGGACTTAAAAAACCTATAAAAACATCCTACTTTTTAGGTCGAGCAGACCTGCATTCAATGCGAAGCATTGATTGCTGTCTGCTTCAGACCTATTGTCAGCCGTATTTGGGAATGTGGACACGAGAGGGGCACGAGCGCAGATTGCACCTCGTGGGCGCGCACGGCGCCGTGCCCATCTCCTGCCTCGGAAGCTCCAACACGCATGCGCATACCCAGAGACACACACACACGAGCACCCATGCACGCACCCATACATACAGAGAACTCACCCCCGCCGTTGCATACACACACGCGCGCACACACACACTGCATACACACACTGCATACACACACGCTCCCCCCGCCCACCTCACCAGGCTCTTTTCTTGCCCTGTTTTCTTGTAGGCTCCTTCTGCCCGGCTCCCAATGGATGGGCGGGTGGGCGGGCGGGTGCGATGCGGCCAGGGGCTTCAGTGCTGCTACGGCGGGCGGGGGCGACGCGGCAAGGGACGGCCAGGGACTCCAGTGCCATCCATCGCCTCTTGTACGCCATCAGCAAGCGGAGCCGGAGACGCGGCCAAGAACACTCTGCGCCTGCGCGGAAGTGCGTGCGCCTGCCTGACGTCACTTGTTTTTAATGTGTTTCTCCTACTGCGGGCACGACGTGCTTTCCTCGTCATGGCCGCTTTCAGTTTCAAGCAGCCCCGGACAGTGGCGGGTGAATGAAAAGTACAGTTCTGCATCCACGATTTTCCAATGCGAGCAGCGTACCAGGCTGGTTGGGTAAGGCAGGAGCGATGCTTCATTTTCCAGCCGGTGGTTCACGTGGGTCCCATCCTTCTCTCACGTCTTCTTCCTTGGGGTGTCATGGGCCCCTGGTGCGCCTAAGTTCCTCCGCACGAATAATTAAAGAGCAGTGGGGGCATCTTGAGGGCGAGCACCTGTGACTGTCGTTTGACAATGCCCAGGAGACGTCAGACAATAAAAATGCCTGCTAACGAAGCCTTTAGTGAACTTTCGGGGCATAGATTAAGGTCCAGGAAGGGCTGACTCTGCCTTTCATCCTTCCGACGTCCACAAGCAGGCTACCGCTGAGTAGCCTGTTAGTTACTGCCCCACTAAGCCACAGATAAAACATACAAAGGCTTCGTGAGATCGGAACGTAACAGACACGAAGGACGAAAGGACACCTCACCCAGGAGGACATCCGGTCAGGACAACGGTACTATGGGCAGAGCTATGGCAGCCATGCGTGAAACCAGACACCAGCCTCGGCAGAGATCATCGTATCCTTGAGCGATCTGTCCTCTCGGTGGACAGACTCGATCCGGCCAGATCTAGGACACCAATCTTCAATTACCACTACCAGCAGTATGCTAATGCCCAAGGTCCACTTATCGGGTTGACTTTGATAGGCCGATCAGATCATTGGTTTTGATCGCCTCTCATTTAAGACAAAGGTTTTAAAACCGCTTCCCTGCTTCTATTACTGGCTGCAGGAACAAACGAAGGCCGCCTCGGATCAGTAGCGTGCCATTTAAGTGGATGGGTGCAGACCAGGACGCACTGGTTCAGGGAGTGTCCCCATGACTTCATTATCATTGTTTTAACATGTGGAGAGCGGCTGGCCAAAGGTTACCCCTCATTAGTAACAGTTTAGCTCTTAAATACTTCTTGTTACGGACCACGTGTATGAGGCAGTGATGGTAATGGCCGTGGACCGGCTGTTTTTCAAACCCTTTGCACAGTGTTTTGTGTACTATTTGCTTAGAAATATGGCCGGAAGAAAACACGCGCGTGCAGCCAAAATGATGAGTGATAAAACATAAGACTGCCAAAGGCACTTTATGGCGCCTAGATCCGCTTGCCGTAATTAATGGCTGAGGCACTGTTGATTACCGCGTTGTAATTTTCGCTCAGAAGGCAGGCACTTGGGGTCTATTTTCAGACACTAGTGTAGCACTGGAGCTTTAAAAGTCTTGCGCCTTGTGTATGTGCAGGTGGGATTGGGGAGGGCTCTAAATGGCTTGTTCACGGCGGGGCTTTGACAGTTAAATGTTCTCTTCATTTGAAGAGGTGGCACCTTAGGCTTCAGTGCGATGCCTTGCAAGGTACCATCCTTACGGAGCGAAATGTCAGCTCTGTATTTGCCCAGGAATAAAAAAGAAAAAAAAGGGACTTTTCAAACGTGCCATGCAGGGATGTGGTGTAAACAAAAAAGAGTCCAGGTCATGTGGTAACTCCGATGGTTTCTGCACCGATACACACAGAATCTTATTTGGGGAAGTGAGGGCGTTATTGCATCTCTTCGCGTGCATTATCCACATGAATGAGATGCGAACGGAAAGACATCAACAATTAAGCGTTTGTGTCGCTTATAGTCCTAGGCAGCATGATCTGTCTTAAATATTGCACTTCCTTCATGTATGTTGGTTTGTTACATATCTCAAGGTTTTTCATCTGTCTGGGTCTGGAGCATTAGTGCCCACACCGCCAGCGCTCGCTCCACCTTGAGCCCCATACAACTTTCATACCAAGGAGACTCATGAGACATCAATGTGGAAAACGGTGGTGCAGGTTTATTTGCATAACAAGTAGCAGATAAGGTGGGTCATCTTACAGGCGATCCAATGCGGCAGCCCCTCGCTGACCCGCATGCCTAATTAGCCATCTTGCACGGTAAGTCGATGCTCTTGACGGTGCAATACGTTAATACTTTATTTCGGTCTACTCCCGCCCCCCCTGTCAGGGCGGAGCGATTAGGCACACCCCCGGTCGGTTCAGGCCCCCCGACCGCCCGAAGGACTAACGGGGCGCCAACGCTGTTTCCTGGAACCCCCTCGGCTCTAGCTTCTTGGCTCAGGCACCCCTACTGTGCCAGGCAGAGGTATTGACTGTATCCTTCTGCCGCAGAGGTACCCTTACTGTCCATCTGCTTCCAGATCGCCCTGTGACTCCGCCTGCAACACAAAACAGACCATTAGTTGTTCACAATTCGCCTGCCGCTCTGCTGCTGGGTCAGGGCCAGGGTGGGAACAGCGCAGAGCAGCCCAGGAAACGCGGCAGGAAAAGACCGAGCAATGCTTGCTCTGCTGATTATAGGTCCCGTGAGTCCGCCTCCCGCTCGCACTGTCTCGCCACTCATTGGTCGTTTGCAAAGGGGGCGGCTCCCGGGCCGGCGCGCTAATGTTCTGCTTCGCGCGGCATGTGGCACTAAGACGCTGTCTCGCGTTATCTCCCCTTCGCGTCGCGCGGCCAGCGGCATAGTGCCCACACCGCCAGCGCTCGCTCCACCTTGAGCCCCATACAACTTTCATACCAAGGAGACTCATGAGACATCAATGTGGAAAACGGTGGTGCAGGTTTATTTGCATAACAAGTAGCAGATAAGGTGGGTCATCTTACAGGCGATCAATGCGGCAGCCCCTCGCTGACCCGCATGCCTAATTAGCCATCTTGCACGGTAAGTCGATGCTCTTGACGGTGCAATACGTTAATACTTTATTTCGGTCTACTCCCGCCCCCCCTGTCAGGGCGGAGCGATTAGGCACACCCCCGGTCGGTTCAGGCCCCCCGACCGCCCGAAGGACTAACGGGGCGCCGACGCTGTTTCCTGGAACCCCCTCGGCTCCAGCTTCTTGGCTCAGGCACACCTACTGTGCCAGGCAGAGGTATTGACTGTATCCTTCTGCCGCAGAGGTACCCTTACTGTCCATCTGCTTCCAGATCGCCCTGTACTCCGCCACAGCACTGAAGGAGGCCCCCGTCGATGACAGAGCCCCCCCCACCCACTTAGCTACTTAACCTCGCTGTTCCATACCACTTGTAAACCTAGGAGGGATATGTTCGCCCCTAGCCCAAACAAGTGTACCCACCTGAGAGCTTACAAGGCAACAATTTTATAACCCGCAGGTGGTGCGGCCCGTGTAATTATGGCGCCATCAGGGAAGCCTCTCTTAAGTCCCTGTGGAACATTTGCCACGGTAATTCGCCTCCGATTGTACTTTGTTTCTCTTGTAACCTGCCCCTTGTCACTTTTCCCTTCTGTAAGCACTGTTAGCTAACTCACGTATTTGTTTACCTAGTGGTGTTACTTATCCCGCACATCACATCCGGGATCATTACAGAGGCACCCTTCACCTTGAACCCACCATTGCCGTTGTAACCCTTTAATTTAAACCCATTATTCAGGTGCTTAGCCTGATAGTGACCATTGCCTTTTGGGTGAGTGATGTAGTCTCTCCTCCTTTACTAAGCCTTTAGGTGCACCTCTCTCGAAGTACCCCTCACCACACCACTATGGCGATTTCTCAGAACGGTTCTTATGACACGCCCTAGTTACATGAGCCGCACCTCTGATGGGGATTGCTTAGATACGGTTCTTAGGCCACGCCTTCTTGTCGGGCATGTATTGCTTCCTTGACGAAGACAAGTTCATGGGTCGTTTCGACTGGCGCCCCTAAACGACAGTTTTAATCTGCCATAATTCCAAATTTGTTTGAGCCTGTCTGTGCACTGCTAGTACAACCAGATATATTAGCTAATAATCTGATACCTAACGTATCAATCCAATCACTGTGCACTCCATGTCACCTACCGCACCCTCAGCCATGTATGTACCACCAGGGCTCGCTCCTATAAATGGATGCATTCTCAATGTGTACATAAACTCGCTCCGACCTAACGATGGAACTGTTGAATTAAAACTACAGCAGATGTGTGACGTAGTCAGTAAGGAGACACGTAAGCTAGCCTGAATTTGTGTACATAAACTCGCTCCGACCTAACGATGGAACTGTTGAATTAAAAGTACAGCAGATGCGTGGCGTAGTCAGTAAGGAGACACATAAGCTAGCCTGAATTGTCATATACACTACGCTTTAAAACATGAAGACACATTTGTGTCCTAATGGTTACCTGGTGGATGCTGTGATGCTTTCGGTGGCATTGGACCAGGCCTAAACTAAGGGCAACATACCCTTTAAGGATAGAGTGCTATTTCAGGATGCTGCACGTCCAGTTGAATGATACTGCATTAATATGTCAAAACATCCGAAATGGCTAATCCTACAGTGATGTGGTTTACTGCATACTGCAGTGCCTTTTAGGATTACCTGTGTGAGTTGGGCACATTTGGATTTATGCTTGCCGGATTAATCCCCCTATAAAATATTTTTCCACGTGTCCTACCCACCAGCTCTATTAAGTTTTCTTGCTTGAAGTTACTTCGCATAGTTGCATTTCACCACAGATAGATTTTATTGGAAGGGAAGTTTCATATCTCACTCTCCATCATACCGATGAAGGCTGTATCATTTGAGTCTTAGGTTTAACTTTATATTTCCTTTTTTTTTTTTTTTTTTTTAAACGCAGATGCACTTTATTGAATGTTGTTCTGATATACAAATATGGACCCTCTTACGAGCGGTCGCCACCTGTGAGACTGACTCTAGTAAGTTTGTATTCCACATAAGCATCTTGCATAGTCCCCGATTGATTAATTCTGTGATGTGTGTATCTTGAAAATTGACTATGTTGAACTTAGTGTACTACTTTTCGTTTTGAAAGGAACCAAGCAAAAGTCTAATGTCAGGGGTAAACGCTGTCTAGTGGCTGGGTGGAAGACTGTGTGACTGAAAACTTTGCCTCAACTCCAGGCCGCATCACGAAGTGTGAGTGATTTGTACGATCGGAGCACATCTCTGCCCTCATGCACACCATACTCTTCCTACATGGGACACCCTCCACCCAAGAACCCGGCCAACCACATAGTCAGGCTCCAGTTTACAATCAATTGCAGCAGTGTTACACACCAATTACCACACCAAGAGCTTGCACGCTGTACACATATTTAGATAAAACAACGTATCATAAATATCCACTTTCATATGTGGAATCGTTATACCAGCATGTAAACCATCTCAGTACTCCCAGATTTGCCACTAAAGACATTTGACTCACTAAGGGTTTAAGACCAAAGATCACAAAATCTATATAGTCCATTAAGGAAAATTCGTTTAGCCCTGGGTCCCATCGCAACAGCCGATAGAACACTGAAATCATAAAGACTGAGGTTCTGTGAATAACTTGGGGGATAACTGCATTAGCATACTTTGGGCTGAATATTTCTGTTAAGTTGCAATTGTGGAGTGAAGTTAGTAAACAATACGGAAAGTCTGATCTAGTAAGCAAGGAAGGTCTACTATCCATAGTTTAATTTCAGTAACCTTCTCTATTTCTCAAAAACAGTGGGCATTTGGCCACACTGCTGCAGCGTTTATTTTACAACTCACATTAAAAAGTAAATCCCTCAACCCAACAAGTTGTAACAAAAACTTAAGCTTTTGCCAAGCATATTTGAGAACGATGATCCGGGAGTAACTCTCCTGAAGCGAAATTCTTGTATAGCTATTGAGAAAGATAGGTTAGGTTATGAATAAAGTTAGTTTCCTTGTATTAGAATATTCACTTCTGTTCTTACCCTAAAAAAAAAAAAAAAAAAAAAAGAATAGTGCATTCAATCTTGCGCCAACACTTATCCCATAGATTACAGTTAACATTCCTACTGCAGATGCTGCCCAGGTACTAAGCCCGTAGAACATACCCCTGATGATGCTCAGGCCTACTTTGTGTCCATCAAACATTTGCTTCTCTCATGAAAGGCTCCTGATGCTAGGCTAGTTTATTGAAAAGGGACAATTCAGTCTAAAAGTTTTTGCACTTTAATGTGTGAAACTAAAATCAAAAACAAATATTTCTCAGTAGAATTGAACCTCAGTAGAAATATATACAGATAGGTTAACATAACCAGCATTTCAAAGGAAGGCCTTAAAAATGGAAGACCAGATCTCCAATCCTGAAATTAAAACTCAAGGATCTACAAACAGGAACAAAAATACCTATATCAAAGTCAGACCAGAGAAAGCTGCAGTGCTTATCAGGAGGCGTTTGCAGGAATAGTAGAGTTAAGAGGGCAGATTTCCTGGAATACTATCTCAAAGCCAGCCGTCAATAAGGGCTACTTGACACAAAACCTTTCAATGGTAACAAGTGGGAAAAGGTTCTCCCTCTACATACAAAACAAACAAGTAATCTGTTGGCAACTGTAGCCTTAGGTATAAAACTGATGCAGACATCCTCGGTATTAAATAACTTTAACAATTGTGTAGGATATGCTGCAGATGTTCGAAAAGGAACATTGCACAACCCAGGAGTGTTCCACTCTTGAAGATTTTGCTTTTAAGCTCCGTTTTAGGCGAAACTAGAGTACTAGTCTGGATTAGTCTGAATAATGCTTCGGAGTATTTTTCACCATCAGGCGGAGGTGAAGACAGTTTTCCCCTTATCCACTGCCGTCTATTTAGCTAATATATTGGAACAAATATCTTTAAGTAACAAAATTATCTATATGAATGTAGTGCAGCGGCCCGATCGGTTGACTATTCTGGACAAATCACCTAATCTCCTGTGACTAACAAAATAAATGTGCCCATGTCCAGATAAAGCGCATTGAGACCTTCGCGCTTTATCGATAATGTTACGCTACCTTTAATATGTCGCTCTACTAGTCAGTATCAAAAGATGCGTCACAAATGCTGTGATCTATCAACTTGAAACTATAAAACATTGTCAACACCAAGTGTCGCGTAAAACAAGCAGTTTCACAAATCCTAGTAAACGTGTGAAGGTGCGAGGCAGCACATGGTTCCCTGGGCCGAGGCACTGTACAAGAGAATCCTAAACACTAGAAGGCCAACTTCCCAGCTAATTGGTATACAAGGTTAGTTAACGAAGGGAGCTCAGGGAGCAATATCCAATTGCCTCATGCCTCGTCTATTTGAGATTAAGTTAACGAAGGCATGTGAGGGAGCAACATCCCACGTGATTCTTGCAACAAGCCTCGTTTACTTCCCTAACACTCTTCGGATGAATCACATGACCGTGTCAGGCAGCGCGTGGGTGCATTTTAATTCATGGCCTGACAGCCTGCTGCGCAGCATATGAACAAACTATTTGCATCACGCATCTTATTAAAAGCTAATCAAGAACAATATGCGCTCCCTCCTTTTAAAACAACCACTGGCCCTTGCAAGCCTTGGTTGCTATGGGCGTCGTACACACGCTGCAAGCACTTGCTGGTGTATCTGCAGTTCGTGGCATGCGGATTGATGCGCACCTCAACTCCTAAAATACAATATCCTTTAGAGAAAACACCCGGGCAATTTCTGAATAAGCCTATGGGGCGTGCTGCATTGGATAACTCATCATCATACTTAACAAGCGTTTGCTTCAGATGTGCCACAGAATAAATAGCCTGCATTTCCACCTGGATTCGTCATTGAACTGTTCAGTTTAATCGTTTCTGAGATTAAAATTTCTGCAACCAACGAATTCCAAACTCACATTGCTGTTTTTAACCGAATAACTGTCCAACGGAGCACCACAATGTAACTCACTCTCCCCATGTGTTAGGTTATTAACTTCCCGCGATATCCCCGTGAATTCAGCACTATGTGTTGTCAATTAAGTTTCTTTAAACGGCACGCGAGCACTGGCTGATACGGTCTTATTAAACAGAGAAGACCATTTCTCTAAAATTGGAGCTTTCCAAAATGAAGGACAGGACGCATGTCTACTTCCCCTCTGCATACGTAAATGTACTCTGCAACTCCTACCCTACTGAACAAAGCAAACATCCGAGCACCACAATGTATCTCGCTCTCACCATGTATTAGGTTATTAACAAAGCAAACATCCGAGCACCACAATGTATCCCACCCTCACCATGTGTTAGGTTATTAACTTCCAGCAAATATATATTTTGGCCAAGATAGCATGCCGTCGCCTTGAATCAACTACAACCAGTCAACCGATGCAAAACCACATCCACGCATGCAGCATATTCCGACCCGAGAACGACAGGATCCTCTAGCAGCTAGCGCCAAGAAAGCATGCCAGCAAGCTCAGACCGCCGACCATGTTCACTGCCCAACGGCTCCACCCAGACACGGGAACAAAGGCCGCAGCTGCCCTGTATCTTCCACGGCGAAAATTCCCGAAATAAGGCGCGCAAATAGCCAAGCGACGTACACAGCCATCCCCAGCCAAGTGGCAGTCAGACTCGTGCGCACAACACAAAGCGAGACAAATGCTGTATGCGGAAACATGCCTGTCTGACCGAACCACAGGCATGTTTCATGAACTTCTAATAAATGAAGACCGCCTTGCAAAAGCTAAGAAATACAACCGAATGATGCTGTGAGGCTTATGGCCAAGATAACCAATAACTATAATGCTGCTATTAGAAAAACATTTCTAACAGGAAAACAGACTGGTTGCGTACTGTAGGGTCCCCCGCACTTGGAATTCTTAGCAACTTACAGTGGAACTAGGGTTCCCCGCTCGATCGGCCAATGTTTACTCTCGAGGGCGGCTACAACAGATTGCTGCCCTAAGTGCTACCCGCCATGCTCTGTGGTTTGCCCGTGGATTCGAGAACAAAGCCATCGTCTCCGGGATTATGGACGCGGCCAAGGCGGGTGTTCTGCGCCATCATAAAATTTGCGCCAGAAGCAGCTGCGAGGGGGACTCATGGGAGGAAGGAGCACAAATATACTATGATACTTTTCTGTAGGGTCCCTGAACTTTACGCCAAATCATTACAGCTGGAACAATTTAATTACAGCAGTCATGTAGGGTCCTATAGCCACGTAGCCCGGTCACCGACCCCGTAACCGCATGATCAACACTTTCAAAAGGCGACATGTAACATGATCAATGGCAAGAACAGAATATCGAAATGATATACCCCGCATGATCGATACTTAGTGCAAAGACAATAGATACCTGTAAACCATGCCCCTAGCGCTCTCACGGACCCATACCTTCGCCTGCACCCTTTTCCTCCCAGCGGCTTCACACGCTACTCACAGAACCCCCCTTTTCCGCGTGGGCATAGGTCCAGACTCGCACATGGCAACCAAGGGGAAGGGGCGGCGGGCTTTTGGGGAGGAAACGAGCTCACCAGCGGTTCCAGAGTAAAAACCTCATACACAACCCGGCCCGCGCAAGCGATGGCGAACGCCCCGCTCGGGACCCATGTCGGACATAGAGCAAAGGGAGGGGGTCAGCCTGTGCAAGGGAGATCGGAGCAACTACAACCTCAACCTTCCCAAGCGAGAGACTACTTGATAAGGGGGGTTCGCTACCCACATCCAGTCTCGCGAAACTCCCCGCCGTGCCTGATGCAATCTTTTCCTCACGCCGTCACACCCACGACACACAACCATATACGTGTCTCGAAGTGTGCGTCCCCATGCTTTCCTGTTTCTCTTTCCCGTTGCCAGAGTTATTGGGACAGCCCCAAGCTAGAACCCCCTGACGACTAGAAAGTAGGCCATGCAAAGGCTTAACATGCACCGCTAAAGCCCAGGGGGGGAGGGGGGGAAAGGTACATACCCCGCCACCATGCTCCCAACAAACAGCAGTGCCCGCGCTACACAAACGTCCCCAAGCTCGATGCCTCTCCATCCTCTGCAGCGCCGCACCACCGGACCACGCCGACCCCAACTCCTGCTCAGCACAGTACACTGAACAACAGCAGCCTCGAACACCCAAAGCAGGGTCTCAACATTCACAGCGTATCGGAAGAGCTGGCGGGGAGAGCGCACAAAACACAAACGACCCGACTCCCACACGGAGATTTCACCCCGTCTTTTACCGATAGTGCTTAAGAAACGAGACTGCCCCACGTGAGTGTCCAGAGGTGTGAGCATCAAATATTAGCTTCTCCTGCGGCTTGAAACTTTACATCTAAGCAGCTCTCTAACACCGCCGGAACCGACACTGCCCGCACGCTCTCCCTCGGCCCCAGGCCACACAAACCGCTGCTGGGCATCGGAGACAACAAACGTCCCGCTCTGAGCCCCACCATCGCAGAACCCGCGCCAGCGGACCCTGGGCACTGAACTCACCGCAAACCCGTCGAGGGAAACCACCCGACGCAAGACCCGCGAGGCAGGCAGGCAGGATGGCCACAGGAACGGCGCTTGAGCCACGGAAAACAGCGCAGAGCAGCCCAGGAAACGCGGCAGGAAAAGACCGAGCAATGCTTGCTCTGCTGATTATAGGTCCCGTGAGTCCGCCTCCCGCTCGCACTGTCTCGCCACTCATTGGTCGTTTGCAAAGGGGGTGGCTCCCGGGCCGGCGCGCTAATGTTCTGCTTCGCGCGGCATGTGGCACTAAGACGCTGTCTCGCGTTATCTCCCCTTCGCGTCGCGCGGCCTGCGGCATTCTCTCCAGAAATGACAGTAAATGTCCGGAATGCATAACATTGCTGCAAGCCTTTCGTCATGTGCATGCACAGTTTGCATTGGCCATCCAGCTCAGTATTTTTCCTTCCCATGTCTAAATCCTTATCGTATTTGGGTCGAGCAAAGAAGGAGGAAGAGAGTTGGCCAGTCGCGCAATGTCACTGTTTGTTTCTCTGACGCTTATTCGTAGTGAAATCTGCAGGTCAAGTGACATCCACAGCCAGCAGGCTAAACAACGCTTGAAAACCCTGTTTACCTTCAGAAATTGGTGGAGAATTACCGCTGTATCACCTTTTGATATTTATATAGTATATCACGCATTAGCCAAAAATAAGCCTCATTAAAAAGAGTCTGTGTCAACATCCTTTGACTATTTCTCCGATGGGAAAATGCCAAAGCATGGTTTATTGATGTTTGCCAACATTTTGACACTGGTATGGCCCAGTATTGTATTCGGCAGATCACCGACATTGTAAATATTTTTTTTTTTTGTAGCAGACCCCAGTCTGATTCAGCTTATGGTGATGTGGAAACTGTTTTGTGTTCGTATAACATTTGGCATTGAATTCTAAGAGTATAGATTTGTTATTTAAGGATTTGGGCCGAAAGGGCTTTGCATGCCATCCTTCCTTTTTCAGTCCTTAGGTACAAGGAGGGTCACAACTCTGATACATGAAACTTCAGTATAAAGAAATGCTGGCATTCCCAGTATCCTTCTGTGTTTTCCTGTTTCGATCAATCTAGAAGGATTTGTGCCCACATGCATCAAGCATTTTTGGAGTCGCAAACGGTGCGATTCCTTAAAATCGGCCGTTTGCGATTCCAAAAATGCTTTTTGAGATGCATCATTGGTTTTAGTTGAAAATCGCTAATTTTGCGTTTTTCTAAAATGCGATTGCATTTAAGGAATCGCAATTTTGCGATTCCTTAAATGCAATGCATCATTCTTTAAAAAATTGCGATCTTGAAGATTGCAAGTGCAAATTACCACGAGGTAGAACCTCGTGGTAATTTGCGAAAAATGTTTAAAATGCTCTAATTTGCATTTTAAACACTGTCATGTTACAGACACACATGTCCGGACATGTGTGTGTGAAACATCCATTTTAAAATACATTTCAGAGTGCAGGGGGGTCCTTTGGACCCCCCCCCCCCGCACCCATGGAATGCATCAACATTTGCGAATTCAAAATTGCGAATTCGCAATTTCCATTGATTCCTATCGGCCTTTTGGCCCATAGGAATCAATGGGAATTGCGAATTCGCAATTTTGAATTCGCATAATATTTGCGATTCGGTAAAAATTGCGATTTTTACCGAATCGCAAATATTATGCACTTTCAATAATGCATCCCGTTTTGCGATTCCTTATTTGCGATTCGGTAAAAATCGCAAATTTGGAAACGCAAAACGGGAGTTTGATGCATGTGGGCATTAGTTACAGAAACCACTGTTGGTCTTTGTCCCAGACAGTCTACCAGCATCGTACAAAAACTTGGAAGTAATAACGTAAATGTTATGGCTGGTTTAGGGCGGAAATAAGCTTATTAACTGATATTGGTTTTCCATTGATACTCTGAGATGGCAGGGTTTCATGGTTAAGTGGGCTCCTTCCGAGTCTCTAGCATGCTGCTTGAGGTCCCTAAGTAATGTCCAGCTGCATTGCATGCAACTTGTTTTTCGGCAGCAGATCTTGCACTGGCTCACTGTGTGATGTTACATTGCAGTGTACGGAACCACAGGAAAACAATTTAATGAAAAAAGTCGGCTTCCTCTATGTTCTCAACTAGTCTTGGTGCTTCTTCTTGTTTTCTTTACTAAGTCCTTTGTGTTTATTTTGTGCCACATGGTTTTTAATTTTCTTTTCTTCGCTTTTCTTCGTAAATACAGCCTGTGACCTATGATGTGACTCTTCTTAGACTTTCTTGTTGCTCAGATTGGTGTAATTTCTGATACTTATATATGTTCCCCTCGTCTTTAATGCTTGTTTTTTCTGTCACATTAGCGCAAAAGGTATATAACTTTCCATTATGTATCTTAAATGGAGATTAAAATTGCTCTCACATCTTTGGTCTCTTTGTCTCACACTCTACACTTTTATTTTACACTCGTTATTTTTGTTTCACACTTTTTCTTTGGCACACACATTACCAGCCGTTAGTGCACACTTTCACCAGGCACAACACCACCAGCCGTCAGTGCATGCTTTCACCAGGCAAACACACAACGGCAGCTGTCGGTTCACGTTTTAACCAACACACTCCTCCAACAGTCAGTGCACACTTTCACCAGGCATACACCACCAGCCGCCAGTACACGCTTTCACCAAGCATACACACCACCAGCCATCAGTGCACGATTCCAACAGGCACACACACATCACCAGACATCAGTGCACGCTTCCACCAGGCACACACACCACTAGCCATTAGTGCACGCTTCTTATAGACACACACACCACCAGCTATCATCACCAGTCAGTGCATACTTCCATCATGCACACACACCACAAGCCGTTAGTGCACGCTTCCATCAGGCACACATCACCATCCGTTAGGGCACGCTTTCACCAGACAGACACACAACACCAGCTGTCATTGCACGTTTTAACAGGCACACTCCTCCAGCCGCAGTGCACATATTCACCAAACATACACACCACCAGCTATAATTGCATGCTTCCACCAAGCACACAAACCACCAGCCATCAGTGCACGCTTCCACCAGGCATACACACCACCAGCCGTCAGTGCACATTTTCACCAGGCACACACCACCAGCCATTCGTGCACGCTTTCACTAGGCACACGCACACCATGAACTGTCAGCGCACGTTTTAACAGGCACACTCCAGCAGTCAGTGCACGCTTTCACTAGGCAAACACACCACCAGCTATAACTGCACGCTTCCACCAGGCACACACACCACCAGTTGTTAGTGCACACTTCCACTAGCCACAGCATCACTCAGCACCACTGAACGCCACAGCATCACTCTGTGCAACAATTTAATAACAACTGGTTCAAATATGTTCTCTCAATGTTTCAAGCCTTATTACAAATGTCACAAAAAGATGTTAATATTTCACTTCTGTTCTTGGATTTTCGTCACAATAAAATACACTGAACATAATCTTCGCAAAAGTTATTTACAAAAGTTTAAGCTATTGCCATAAATTACAATAACTTTTATTTAAGTATTAATTATTAAAAAAATTAAAAGCCATTGTTATTTGTAATATCAATACATCTAAGTGACGTAAATACAACACATATTGCATTACAAATGCTATAGGTGTCACGTTTGCGAAAGTTAAAAGTATTGGCATTGTAAATGACAAAGCTATTAATTTAGCTATTTTCAAAACCAACACATAAATAAAAAAATTGTCATTTACAATACCAATAGCTCAAACTTTCCTAATGCGAGACCTATTGCATTGCAAATGCTTGTTAGTTTGAGCATTCAAAACCTATTGTAATTTCTTATGTTGGGTTAAAGCCATCCCCCAGCTTTTGGATTTGTTTGTTTCAGTGTCCTTCAAAAATCCTTGCTTGCCAGTGGTCAGTCATGCCTCTTTGTCCCTCCTTTCTCTCTTCCATTCCTCCCACGCAGCAGGGACTGAGTACTGTCTCATCACACTACAGTTATTTGTCTGTTCTCTAGGGGACTACTTTATTTTGTTGTTTCCTGCTCTATTTCTTTTTGCCTGTGTGTAGTTTCGGCTCCATAGCTGATTACATTTAAATATAGTTTTCCTCCCTCCTAATTCCAAAGTTGTATTGGGGGTAATTCTTTCGCTATGCCTCCCTCTTCGTGGTTATATTTTTTAGGCTTTTAGCAATTTATGCTGTTGACCGTCATTTGGGCTTTTTTTTTGGTAGGATGTTATTTTGGTTTTGGCCTTTGTTTTATGGAGGATTGCGCTTGTTTAGGTATGGCCTGCAAAGGGGTTAGATCCCGCCCCTTCTCTTTCCTGGCTTTCCATTGGTTCCTGTGCGGGCCCCTTATTCCCCCCTCCCAGTTCTATTGGTTGTAGCATATTTTTCTGCATTGCCCAATACTTGTTTACTGCTTCCTCCTTCATTATGGCTCCCACACCGTAGCTTGTTGATATATTTCTATCAAATGACGTGAAGATCACAGGGAAGAGCTTTATCCATCCAAACCATCTGATCTTGTAACCGCAACTTACCCAAGAGGGAGGACTCGTAACCTAAGTTGAATCAAATAATCTACTATAGTTGAACACATGCAAAAATGGCTTGGTTAAAAACATTTTTTCACACATTATACTTAAATGACATAGTACCTTTACATGTTTAAGTCATAGTTTAATTTAATATTCTGTAAAAATAAATTGAGCGGTTAGAAAAAAAATTAATAAAAGATTTTCTGTGAAAGTTAAGTAAACTGACAATACATCAGTCCCCCTGCCAAGACGGCGCAGCATTTTAATTGAAAGCTAGACGTGCCTTACGCATTTCCAGCTTGACGCGTTGTTCCCTTTAACGGAAGAGGAGGTGACGTTGCAAGACGGCGGTGTCAAAGGTAACCTACACTGTATCTACTTTCCTTTCTTTTCAGGGCGGCTATGATCGAGCTACATCAAGTGAGTGGAATTTCATAGTGGATAATCTGCTGCTGTCCTTCCTGATACCAAATAAGCAGGGCTGGGGCAGCAGCTAGATGAACGAGGTGTGATGCAGATGATGCACCCTAGTGTCTATTTTCTTTGTTACTGGGCCAGGATGCGGGCTTTGGGTTCTGGGCCACTGAGAGTCCTTCCTCCCACTCCTGTTTATTTGGCATCCTGGAATTCCCTCGTTCACCAACTCCATGGATGCTTCCCCGATACCTCTGACAAGGTAGCGGCAACAAGTGGTGTAGAATAACGGATGTATTTTTGATTCGTACTAAACTGTAGCAATGTCCAAAATACCCATATTGGTACATTCCTTGCTGGACATGAAACCTATACTCTAGAGAGTATGCCATTTGTTAAATCATGCATTCACATATAAAATGCAAAATATATAAACTAGCGTAGGCGTAACCAGCCAGTAAGAGTCATCAAATAACTTTATTCGGTTATTTGTTTCAAACCATCAAAGTATACAAAAATATACATTCATCTATTTACAATCTAGAAATATAAAAAACAAATGCATATCTGGATCCGGAAAAAAAAGCAGTAAAAGTGGTTAACCAGGCAGTATATTTTTAGGGGCAGATGTATCATACATTTTTGCTTTCGCAAACGGGCAGATTTGCAGAATCTGCCCGTTTGCGAACACAAAAATTGCAAGCCTAAATTTGCAATTCGGTAACCTGTTACAGAAGCGCAAAATGGGTTTGCAATTCGCTATTAGGAAGGCGCGTGTTTAGGGCGCCCCTTCCTAATACCGAATTGCCAGGGCAAGATAAGTTTCTCTTATTTCTTAGTAAAAAATTTCAATCAGACAATGGTTCATTTTTTGGGTGTTTATGATGATGTTGTCACTCTATCTGTGAGAGTGAGTTAAAGAGCAAACTAACAGCCAACACGTTTCACCCCTTACATGGCCATCTGGCTTGGGGCTTCCTCAGGGCTGTACAAACATTTATTAAGAAAAAGTGGAAAAGGGGTGTAGTGTATCCCTGTTACAGACAGGAAAGGGGATAGTAAGATTGGTGTGGAGAATAGAAATGGAAAGTGGAAGAGAGAAAAGGAAAATAAATTGTTGGGGGAAGGTAAAGTGGGAGGTGAATTTGTTAGTTATTAAGCAACAAGCAGGGAGGGGGGTTTGTGGGAAGGGGAGGAATGGAACACCATGGACAACGTACAATATTATAGATAATTATGTAGAGTAGTCAGTCACCATAATTATGTAGCGAGAAACCAACACGAGGGGTAGGGGAAGCATGGAAAAGCCTAGAGGGAGACCTCCGTTCTTGGCCTGCATGATGCGCAACATGCTATTGATCGCTGCGCGGGGTCTCCAACACTGGGGACTTCCATTATGGGGGATGTGGTAGTCCGGGATCACCAGAGAAGCAATCAATGAGGCTGATTAAAGACTGCCAAACAATAGGAGAAAAAGGAATTGGGGAATAACAAAGCATCAGGTAAACTTTAAAAAAAAGCAAGCACAACGAGGGAACGGGGGGCAGAAAAGCAAGCAAAACGAGGGAACGGGGGGGGCAGAAAAGCAAGCACCCGCGAGGGAACAGGGGGGGGCAGAAAAGCAAGCACAACGAGGGAACAGGGGGGGCAGAAAAGCAAGCACAACGAGGGGGCAGAAAAGCAAGCACAACGAGGGAACGGGGGCAGAAAAGCAAGCACAACGAGGGAACAGGGGGGGCAGAAAAGCAAGCACAACGAGGGAACGGGGGGGCAGAAAAGCAAGCACAACGAGGGAACGGGGGCAGAAAGGCAAGCACAACGAGGGAACAGGGGGGCAGAAAGGCAAGCACAACAAGGGAATGGGGAACAGAGGCAAGAACAGGGTGGGGGGCAGAAAAGCAAGCACAACGAGGGAACAGGGGAGGCAAAAAAGCAAGCACAATGAGGGAACGGGGGGCAGAAAAGCAAGCACAACGAGGGAACGGGGGCAGAAAAGCAAGCACAACGAGGGAACGGGGGGCGAAAAGCAAGCACAACCAGGGAACGGGGGACAGAAAAGGGCCTCTCACCTGCACAAGCGAGTGAGAGGCGGGCACGCATGCATTTCTGTAATGCAAACATGCAGAGACAGGTGTCTACGGTCACACGCACCGGTACACTTCTTGGTCTTGCAACGCCGCATCCCGCAGAGAGGCTTCAACCGCAGGATCCGTATATTACCTTTCTTTCTCCCCCTCCTGTCCGCTGTGCACTCATTGTGTGTCCGTCAGTCCCCTGTCGCCTTTCCCACGTGCAGCCTGCAGAGCATACACCGCCTGGCCCAACACATTCAACACCACAAGCCGCAGCACACGGCCCTGCGTCACCGCACTCCGCATCGCAAGACCAACAAGGTCCTACACTCTCCTAGCGCGAGAATATGAAAACAACCTCCGTTTCAACATGACGCCATTCCATTTTGAAATGGTGCTGGATCTGACTAAGTGGCGAGTCCAAAACTAAAAACAAACGTTGATATAACTGGTATAACATGCAAACACCTATCAAACTGATTTTAATCATGTCTGCTATAATACATTGAAACAACACTACAATGTACAACATGTTGATGCTAGTTTAATGTTTTGAATGCTTGCCATATAATACGAACTACATGTGTGTTTTCAATGTCACTAAATGTAATTCTATGAATATCTGCGGAATGCTTGTGGCGATAACACGGCTCTCATATTCATAACCGTGGGCGACGTTTAGGTGAGTGAACGTGGCCGCCATCTTTAAACTACCCACACAGGGATATTTTTCACAAGCAGACCTGCAGCGATCGAACCATTATTTTCGAGGAAAGAAAATATCAGTTTTCTGGTATTAGATTTATTTTTCTTGAAAAATATTTCTTCAACATGCAAACCATTCTATTAATGCCAATTATATACTTGAACCAATATATTATTATCTTAGTTCACTGCTGTTGCTGCGATGGATATAGATTTTTACTGCCATCTCTCGCAGAGAGGTAACAGGTGCTATGGCGGTTCTCATTTAACTAACCTTTGAAGAATGAAAACCTGCGTTGCTTTGAGCAAGACTGCGAAGTTGGGTATAAGGCTGGCGACTTTATCAATATAGCCCACTGAACTAGCTTAGCCAGTAAGATAGGCCAATTGAGCGAAGCTTCCTCAGCAGAATATCAATTTCTATCCAAGTGCACGATTCAATATGACCAGGAAGTTTACATGGAGGAGAACGTTAAAAGGAGTTGAATGTACAACTGACTGCAATATTAGAATATTAACACAATTCACCTCCTCTATACTTTTCCAAAACGTCCAAACCCTCTTACCATCTGCCAGATTCAGCCTGTCTGCCTATACGAGTCCCGACTGAATTTGCCTCTACCTCTTTGCCTGCACGCCTCCCGCAGGCTCTCCAGCGCGGTGCCCTCGCAGGCCTGCACCCCGGGGCTGGCCTCCTTCGCCACGGAGGTGCTCATGCACCCGGGCGAACGTAGGCAGGGAACAGAGGCAAGATAAGACGAGCGTAGGCAGGGAACAGAGGCAAGTAAAGACGAGCGCAGGCAGGGAACAGAGGCAAGAAAAGATGAGCGCAGGCAGGGAACAGAGGCAAGAAAATACCAGCGCAGGCAGGGAACAGAGGCAAGAAAACTTACCGGCTCATGTGGGGGCGGGGGGGAGTCTCTCTGTCCGGCTGGTCGAACAACGCCATGCCCACCACTATGTTTCTCCGAGGCGAAGCAGAAATGCTTTTGAGAAACCACCGCCATTTTCGGGATTGAGGGGGTGTTTTTCGTTCTCTCCTCTTCCCATTGGCTGGAATGTAAATTTCCAGTCAATGGGAAGAGGAGAGAAAGAAAAGAGAAAGAAACGAAAAAACCCACCCCCGAATCCGAAAAAGACGGGGCTTAAACGAAGTGATGCCCCTCTCCTCCAATGGCTGGCCTCCGTTTAGGAAGCCAGCCAATGGAGAAGAGGGGCGGGTTTAAGCCCCACTCTAGAAAACCTAAAGTCTCGGAGCGAGACTGCGCAAGCGCAGCCTACGCAGTCCGAGACCTAAAAACAGTCTGGTGGTGCCAGAGGTGAAGGTCTATAGCAGATCTTCCCAAACCACCCTTTACAGGTGGTGCCTCAAGGAGAGCACTAGGACTTGGGAACATGCAAACAGTGTTTAACATGTTACTAGCTCTATCTTATAATAAACCCTCACGAGCCTGTTGGAAAATTTGATGAGTTTCCTTTAGGTCAGTTCCCCTCTGGTTGTTGCAGGGTAAGGAGCTGTTTATTGTAAGAGCTGAAACCAGACAAACCAATCAAAGAGCGAGTTTCACTTCCTGCACCCACTATTACAGCCACCGCCACAAATTAACCATTGGCTGTCTCTGCTTTCTTGAGAACCGAAGCAGTAGCAGGTCAGATGTCTATGTATGGAGTGATGCGGTTGGATGAAAGTAACAGTTTCAGATGAATTTTAATAAACAATACTATTGTGTGCCTCTTTGTGTGCTTTGCATGTGGGCTTAGTCTCAAAATGGCATATTGCCAAACTCTGTTTGTGTACTTCTGTGGCCCATGTTATGCATCTTTCCTCTCTCTCTCTGTGAATTGTGCACTACTTTGAGGCAGGGTCTTGCATTCCTAGCACTGGAGAACACTGCCTTGCAGCACCCCATTATACCTCTACTGCCTGGTTAAAGGGAAGCTTGCGCTGCTGATGTCCCCATTGGGTTGTCTTTGTGTTTGTGCGGTAAGTATGAGCTGGTATGTAACATGGCACCTGATCTATGTGCACAAGGGAACTTTGAATAAATGCATAAAGGTAGTCCTTGTTATGGGTGCACGTGGGAAGCTGCCACTGACGTTACCCAAGTGGTAACTGTTCTGTGTATGCGAGAAAAGCTTAAACTGGTGTATTCCTCGGTGTGTGCAAGGGAGACTTGAGCTAAGGTGAGCCATGCCAGCATTATACTTTCAGCACTCTGAACTATTCAGTCATGTGGGGGCAGCTAACATTAGGAGGACATGGGCACATTTACATTTAGAACACCAGAAAAAACAAATAAAAGCTCCCATGTTGGCTCATGGCAAGCAAGTATCCTGTCATTTTTTTTGTGAATGCTTATATTTGTAGTTTATCAGTTAAAAATATTGGACTACAAAAACAAAATGTAAAATAAAACAAGCATTGCCAAAGTCAAAAGGTCTGGCTTTAAAGGAAATTTGTATTGTGACGTGAAGCATTACAAGTAAATACTATGGGAATAGATATATTCATTTGGAAGAAATAACAATAGAATAATATTGGTGTAGGTTAAAAGGACAGATGACAGTTGCACTGTTCAGCCAGGCCTAAAAATCCAAATAGGTTAGTGACTACCCTCCTTCCATCGGTGCTGCTGCCAGAGAAAAACAACATATATTACCTTATCTAAGACACTTTAATAGCATTCCAATGTTTTGTGGGTGCCCTTGAAAGTTCAAGCTTAGGCAGAGGGATAAACTAAATGATCCAGCTGTGTGGATGGCAAGCACTCTTTTTTTGGAAGCACATAACTTCTGTCTAATCAAAACATGCACTCTTGGCTCCCAACATGTGGACGGAGCCAAAGTCCCATTCCACATAATTGTGTGGCAACAGCTGTGCTGTTTACTCACTCCATACACGGAGCAGTGCAAAATCAATCTATCTCTGCATGTATGTGGGACAGTATATATTTAAAACGAATGGCACACGTTAGCCACTTTACAGAGTTTGTCAGTGACGTGCTATGTTTGTGTTCTCATCTTTCTTTGAACTACATTGTATCAGCTCTTTTCCTTATTTTAGTTTATAAAATGGGTACCACCTCTATGTGTTCAGGGATGTGTTCTTTAAACCTTTCTGCTCACGTTTCGTAAGGATTTAAGCAATGGACATTAAAACAGGTGCCTGTAGTTATGCCCTTCACTTTTCAGGCAAAAACACTAACTGTAAAAGCATTAAGGTAACCATGTTGTTCCTGATAAATGTCACATGCTTTAATCTTGTATTTCCTATAAGTGTTAACTTTTTCCAGGATGTTGTCACTTTTTAAAGAATTTTAGCCAGCATACTACTCTTGTCTCACTCCCTCATAACCCGTTTGCCATTTTCCGGTTCTCCAGCGCTGGAAATTTATACAAATGGCAATAGCGCTATCCAAATATCACCACTCCACTGCATATAAAAAAAGTAAAAAACATTGTCATTTTTTATGCTAAGAGCTCTAGTTTTAACAAATGCGAGACTGATTGCATTGGAATTGCAATAGGTCTCACATTTGCAAGAGTTTGAGCTATTAGCATTGTAAATGACTTAGCTTTTTTATTTATCTGTTTAGAAAACCAACACATAAATAAAAGGCATTGTCATTTATAACGCCAATAGCTAAAACTCTAGCCAATGCGAGACCTATTGCATTGCAAACGCTTGTTAAACACCCTGCCCTTATAAGCATTGAGAAGGAAGGATTAGACTTGGCAAAAGGTTTATTATTCTAGAACAAAATGTTAGCTTAAAAGTGCAGTGGCAGGCCTAAAACATGTTTTAAAAGGCTACTTTAGTGGGTGGCACAATGAGTGCTGCTGCCCACTAGTAGCATTTAATTTACAGGCCCTGCTAGAGGAAGTACAATTTACTAGGGACTTACATGTAAATTAAATGTACCACTAAGGTGTAAACCAAGGTTACCATGTTTTCAAGGGAGTATCAGTGGGAGCTGGGAGGCTCTGACTGCATAACCCCTGGACATACAGCCCAATGGATTGCACCCTACTTTTTACCCATTAAAGTTAATCTGATGGATGCATTTTAGGTGTAGCATAACCCCAGCCTGGGATTGAATAAAGGGCTTTGGATGCACATCCTTGTGCACGGGGGGACTTCCAGTGCACAGTGGTGAATCTCATTTAACACATCTCGTTCCACACAACTATATACACAAAGAATGAGTCAAGACGGTAATATTATATATCATTATTAAAATGAATGCCCATGCTGATCCTTTTTTTTTTTTTTTTAATTTTTTTATTGTTAACAGGCTGACGAAGAGAACAAAAAACAGATCCAAAAAAGGTAGTGATAATACATAAAACACAATACATATATATAATGATTATCGTACAGAACGTATACAAAATCAGGTCAATCCGGCGGATGAAAAAAAAGGGAAAAAAAAGGGGAAAAAAAGAGAAAAAGACAAGAAAGAAATGAGGGCAAAGACAATAGAAAAAGAGCAATTTCTCATTAACAGTCTCAAAAAGCGATAGTAATTAACTGATATCAGATATCAAAGTCTTTCGTAAGTATAACATCAACGTTCAATAAAAGTTCCCCAATTTTTTTCATATTTTTTCATTGCCCTTATGCCCCTAATGTTTGCTAAAGCAAGCTCCATTGAGTGTATTTCAATTACCAATGCCCACCAATCCCAGACCTTTGATGTTTCTGGACTAATCCAGGCTCTTGCCAGAGTTAGTTTAGCACAAGATATTAGTATTGTAATCAGAGCAGCATGTGGGAGTGGAGCTGGATAGATATCTAATAAGACCGAAGTGGCCGTAGGCGTGGGCATCTGAATCTGCTTCATATTCAGAACTTTTTCAATATCGCACCAGAAAGTCTTCAAATTCGGGCATGAGAACAACATATGTACCAGATCTGCTGCTTCAGTAGAGCATTTAGGGCAGTTAGTACGATCACTATAGGTATTATTGGGGGACCATTTAGAGATTCTTTCGGGGGTGTAGTATAGCATACATGTTGTTCTAAATTGTTGAAGTCTTAAGCTGGATGATCGTACTCGTTTGTTGATATTCGTAAGGGAGCTTTTTATCTGTTTAGAAGTTATATTTGATCCCAATATTCTACTCCATTTGTCAGCAAGCTTACTGCAATCATTAGATTTAATAGCAATAAGGGTTCTATATGCCTCACTTATAACAGATTTATTTTTTAATGAGTGTAGGCAGATCCAGATGTCACATTCAGAGACTTCCAAGACTTGTTTTTTGTTAATCAGATAATCATGTATCTGTAGAAATTTGTAACTCATATTTTCAGATAGATTGTATAATTGTTTAAGAGTATTGAAATCCATAAGGCCCTGTGTATTATATAGGTCCCCTAGGGTAGTAATGCCTAATCTGGACCATCCACGGACAGTGTTATCGTTGAAAATATTTGGGAGACCAGGGTTTCCCCATAGCGGCAATTTTGAGTGGAAAAAGTTGGTATTACAAAAAGAGAGGATATTGCCCCATATCTTTGTTATATCTCTGGCTGTCTTAAATTTAACCCTTTTGTAATAATTAGGATCATTAGTTCTAAATAAAAATAGATTTGAGTCAGATTTCAGCATAAAGTGATGGAAAAATAAAGCCCTTCCTTCATTGAGTAGGGAGCGTAAGCGGTTGATGAAAGCAGACCAAAAATATAATTTGAAATCAGGAAAATTAAGCCCTCCTTCGTGTGTGTCATTTTTCATAAAATTTAGTGATCTTCTCGCTTTTTTATACCCCCATATAAAACTGCTAAATATTCCATCAAGTTTCTTAAAAAACTGGTTGCTTAACGCTAATGGTATAGATCGAAATAGGTATACATATTTGGGTAGTACCTTCATTTTTATTAGGTTAATTCTACCAATTATATTTAGAGGTAATCTGTGCCATTTTTTAAATAGTAAGCTGGTGGATTTAAATAATTCATTATAATTTATTTTGTTGATATCTTGTACTTTAGCCGTTATTCTTACCCCAAGGTAAGTGGCTATTTTGCATATCTCAGGCACTATCACAGGTGGGATATAGTTGACTATTATTTGCGTTTTTTGTAGATTCAATTTATAGCCCGCTACCTTGCCATATTTCTCTGCTTCTAAAATTATTCCTTTTTGGGCCTCTACAACATCTTCTGTGTAAACCGCTATGTCATCAGCGTATGCTGTTATTTTTAGTTCTTGGAGTCCTGATTTAAAAGGTATAATCTGAATTTAAGATTGAAGGGCTAATAAAAAAGGTTCCAAAGAAAGTGCAAATAAAAGAGGTGAAAGAGGGCAGCCCTGTCGGGTTCCTCGTAGAATCAAGAAGTCTGAAGATGCCAGCCCCCCATAGCTAGTAAAAGCAGTTGGTTTGTCATAAAATGCTTGAATACATCTCAGAAATTCACCCCCAAACCCTAGTTTAGACAGTACGCACCAGAGAAAATCCCACCCCACTCGGTCGAAAGCTTTTTCAGCATCTAATAAGATCATACCGAGTGGGGTGGCTTCCGTCTCTGCAACGTCGAATGCTGTTATGGCCGTATTGACATGTATGGTAGTGTCTCTGCCAGTGATAAAACCATGTTGCTGTGGGTGGGTAATCATGGGCATGATAGGAGCCAATCTTAATGCTAGAATTTTGGCAAAGATTTTCGCATCTGTATTTATCAACGAAATGGGGCGATAAGACCCTCTTTCTTCTTTCGGTTTGTCCTTCTTCAAAAAAAATACTATTTTAGCCCTATTCCAAGATTGTGGTGTTTTTCCATCAAGGCCTACAGATTGAATTACTTTCAGCAAGGGTTGTTCAAGCTCTTTTGAGCATATTTTGTATATTTCTAATGGTATAGTGTCTTCCCCTGCTGCTTTTCCTGAGGGCAGTGAAGCAATAGCTTGGTGTGATTCTGTTATTGTTATCTTATCAGACAGCGAGTCTATCTCTGGAATATTTTGAGTATCTATGGTGTAATTTTCAATATATTTCTGTATGTCATCTATGCTAGGGGTCGTTTCTGGAGTGTATAAGTTTCTGTAATAGTCAGCGAATTGTTCTAAAATATCTTGGGGTTTAGTGTAGATTTTGTTCCCTCTCCCCCGTATATTTGTGATTGTGGCGTTTGCTCTGTCTTCAGCAGTTTTATAGGCCAAGATTTTCCCAATTTTGTCCCCACCTTCATATTGAGTTATTTTAAATTTATGTAAACTATTTATACTTTTTTTGATAAATTTAGGCTTTGCTTCATTTTTAAGTGATGCAAGTTTAAGTCCTATTTCTATGCTCGTTGGCGAGTTAGACTGAAGAGCTGATGACAATAGTTCCTCTTGAGTAGTTATTTTTGACATCAGAGTATCATTATTTTTTTTTAATTCTATGTTTTGTCTGATCACATAAGTTTGAGTAAAGCCTCTAATGCTAGCCTTACAAGCATCCCATAATCGCTGGTGATGCTGAATTTGAGTTTATAGTTATGAATTCTGTAAGGTGTAGTTTTAACTGTGTAATATAATCTATATCTGATATTAAGTGTCTAGGAAAAGAAAAAGGCTTAGGCGTGGTTCCAATGTTTATTGTTTTAAATGATAAGAATATAGCGTTGTGGTCAGAAGAAATACGTGGGCATAGGATCATAGAGCTTGTTTTCAATAGGTTGTCGCTTATAAATGCCATGTCAAGCCTTGAGCATAGTTTATGGGGTGCAGAGTAGTAGGTATATCCTGGATTGCTTGCTTGTAGACTTCGCCAAACGTCTTTTATATTATGTATACGACATATGTCAAGTATAGAAGCCCTGGTCTTATGCATTCTTTGATATCCCCCAGATCTAGTTGTATCTATTCTATAATCCATAATGCAGTTAAAATCCCCCATAATAATAGGTTCTCCAGTCCAATCTAATAGTTTGATGTTCAATTCATCAAAGATAGTAGGATCATCTATATTGCATCCATAGACCACGCATAAAACATATTTAGCGCTCTCAAAATGTATCTGAGCAATAGCCCATCTACCATTTTTGTCGCAAGATGTTTGTATTATCTCAGCCTTAAATCGTTTGTCCTTAAGTATAGCAACTCCTCTGACAGATTGTCCATAGGTTGAGCTGATGATGACATCGTATCCTAATTGAATAAGAAGTTTTTTATCCTTCCCTGCGATATGTGTTTCAGATAGAAGAGCAACATGAGGATTATGCACTTTTAGTTCTTCTTTTATCAGAATTTGTTTGTTCTTGCTATTTAGCCCAGCAACATTCCAGGCTAAGCATTTTATTTCATACATCTATAAAGCAGTTAAAATAAAAGGAAAAAAGAAAAAAGAAAGGTAAAGAGAAGAGGCAAAATTGAAACTTTGCATTTGAAGCTTATCTTATGTTGATCAAAATATTGTCCATAATAGTCACTTGTCCTCATGTATTGTGTTTTGCGAGTGCATTTAATGTACAAAGAAATTCCAATATCATTGTTTAAGTCCACCCCCTCAGCCTGCAAACGATTTTCTTTATTTTTATCTTCCCCCCCCTCGACCCCCCAGAGTGCGGAGAACACCCTCCCACCACCCCCCTCCCCCCTAGCTCTCTCCCCAGCCGGGGGAGAGCCATCCCTCAGCATCTGCTGCCGCTGGATGGGCAGCTGGCTGGCAGGTCAGCACCGGAGCCCCCCACCCTCTCTTCACTTAAACAGTCCATAAGTCCAATGAAAAGAAAATAAGTTTGATATTAGTCTAGTGTATTATGATGCGCATAACCTAAATGAAAATTGAAGAGTTGGACAATTGAAGCTAGATTTGCTTATACATAAATTCTTAATAGAAAAATAAAAAGTGTTTTTTTTTTTTTTGAACAGTGTCTCAATTTGTTAGTTCGTAGTTTTTAGTATTAGTCTTGCTTGAGCCAGCAGTAATGTCAGCTAAGTACGCTTCTGCTTCCTTTATATCCGTGAAGAAATAGGTACGACCCCCTTTTATTACCTTTAAACGTGCTGGTTCTTGAAGAAAGGCTTGGCCGCCCCTGGATTTAATTGGATCTATCAATTTGCGCAGCAGCCACCGTCTGTCCATAGTTTCCTTACTGAGATCGGAACAAACAAAAATTGAGATCTCACCAATGATTACCGGGGTGTTAGGGCGGGCTCTCTGCCAAATAGCCTGGCGAAGTAAGAAATTGCCGAAAAAAACCAAGAAGGGACGTGGAAATTGGCCCCCTCTGTTTCTCTGTATTAGAGGAAGACGGTGTGCTCTCTGAATTTGTGAGTCCCAGTCCCAATCCGCTAGGTCAGGGAAAGCTTTCTGAAACAGCCCCACTAAGTAGGCCCTCGGATCAGATCCTTCTGTCCCCTCCGGTATGCCGAAAAGTCTTAGATTTGAGCGTCTCTGTCGGTTCTCCAAATCTTCAACTTTTTGTTGTAAGGTCGCAAGCTGTGTTTCATGTTTGTCGGATGAGGATGTTGTTTTGGCACTTGCTTCTTCCAGTTCGACTATCCTTTGCTGTAGTTCCACAATATCTTGTGAGACTCCTCCAAATTTTCCAGTCAGTTCTTGTAGGGCTAATTGTACCTTATTATTATCTTCTCTCAACTGTAGATAGTGTTCCTGAGCCTCAGCCCGTTGATTGCCTAATAATTGCAGTATTATATCCAGTGGGGAGGCATTGGTTGGTTCTAGTCTAGAATTTGATTCCTCTTCAGGAACAGTTGTATGGCTATTATTCTCCAAAATATTGTGAGGAGATGAGAGTTCATAAGAGGAATCCACAAGAGAGGTAGGAAGAATAGCATTCGTTGTAGTAGTTGTATCTGTTGTAGCCAAGAAAAGTATTTGCGATTCAGATGTCTTATCCTCTATTACTGGCGTATCTATGGTAAAGTCGTGCGACTCATGCAGCATTGATGATGATGATGGCATTTGTTCAGAAAGATTATCTAATGACGTGCTGGGTGGCGTATTGAATGATTTAGGTGGGGTAGTTGAGGGACCGTTTTCCCCATTGTTAGTATCACTAGTATTTCTCTGTGTAATTTTGTTAGACAATAGTTCTGTTGGGCTTGCCCCTGATAGTCTTTGTGTCATGTTTTTTACTAGACCTTTTGCCACAATCCATCTTCTTAGCGGGCTTTTGTCCTGCAGAGCTTTTATCGAGATCTGGCTATTATTGGTAATAGGTCTATTTATCGGTAAGCCAGATTTGACACATTTTTTTGCCTTAGATTTGTTTTTTTTGTTTGCGTCCTTTCTTTGTTCTTATTTTTGTAGCTATACCGGTATTATTCTCCTTCTCCCCTATCTCGTCTTCTGTTTCTGCATCGCAATCTTCGAAAGAGCATTGTTCAGTAGAATCCGTCAGCTCTGTTGCCAAATCTGCCGCTAGCCCGCCATCAGCTGATTCCGTTATAGGAGCCATAGCCATAGTTCCTAAATCTGTGTTAGTTGTTGAGCCTGTTATATCGATATTCACCCCACCAGAGGTATTTTGGACATCCGTACTCGGGTTAAAGCCTGGTTTGTTTAATGTTTCTATTTCTGTTGCTATTGTCATATCAGTGTCTTGGACCCCATTTAAGGTAGTTAGTTCCCCATTCATTGCTGTCCGAGATACATTTATCATATCTCCCCCGTCTGCCCTTTCTTTTGTCATTACATTATCTTTAGCAATGGTTTTAACAGATGTCTGCCCCGTTTGCCCAATCTTTTTCATACTCTCCATTAAAGGAGTATTAGGCTTTTTCTGTACCTGCTTTATGGTGTTGCCGCTTTCCTGTCGTTGTCCTCCCATCAGGTCTGAGACCTCAGTCGTCTCCGCGGATTCAGCAAGGGCGGCAAGTTTTGTTTTTTTCTTTTTCTCTCCTTCCTTGTTGGCAGTTGGGGCAATTGGGGCGATTGAAGCAGTTGAGACAGCAAGGACGGGCGCCCCCCGTAGAGTATTTTCTGACATGCCCGGGGTCTGTAAGATTAAAGGAGCCGCTGGCGCCGCTGCTGCTGTGACTGTTATCGGGTTTGGCAGGTTTGGCTGGGTTAGCGGTACCTGCACGGGCGGGGGAGGAGGAGGCGCCGAATAGCCCGCTGTGTTTTTACTGTTCCTCGTAACTCTGGGAGGATTCTTCGGTGACATTCTTCCTCGCCTCCAGAGATTCGATGCCTGCCGATTCAGGCGTGCAAGTCCCGATAAGCTGAGCCCAGAACCATTGAGCAGACCATAGATCGTCTGCCGAAGAAACTCAGCCGTGGCGGTGAAGTAGAACATCAATGCAGGGTTGCTGTCGCTGATTTTTCCCGACGCTGTTCCCTCACGGTAGTATCAGCTTCTCTTCTGCTTTTATTCCGCTTTTCCTTTCGGCGTGGTTATCGCATCTCACAAGTTTCCCTGCGAAGAGTAAGGAGAGAGACTCCGGGTGAGCTGCTGGCGCCGATCCTCACTCCGCCATCTTGGATCCCCGCCCATGCTGATCCTATTGATCCTTCATAGGAGAAATGCACAGATAGATCTTATGGATGGCACAGACAAATTCAGCCAAAGATGAAGGAAGAATCCTAAGCAGTAAGAGTGCCTCGAGGTTGCAGTGTATAGTGACATGAACTCTCCTCTCTGCAGAGGTAGTATGGGGCACTAATCCCATTAAAGGTTCTAGAACAGGGAAGACGGGTTTTACCTTGGCAGGGATTGTGTGTTTATTGATCCAAGGGTCTAGAGCAGCTATGAAGGGGTTTAAAGTTGTGGGTATTGCGTGCTAATCCCTTCAAGGTTCTAGATCAGTGATGATGGTGATTACACTGTTAGCGGTTGTGTGCTAATCCCTCCAAGGTTCTAGAGCTGTGATGATGGTGATAACAGTGTTAGCGGTTGCGTGCTAATCCCACCAAGGTTCTAGAGCAGTGATAATGGTGATTACAGTGTTAGCAGTTGCATGCTAATCCCTTCAAGGTTCTAGAGCTGTGATGATGGTGATAACAGTGTTAGCGGTTGCGTGCTAATCCCACCAATGTTCTAGAGCAGTGATAATGGTGATTACAGTGTTAGCGGTTGTGTGCTAATCCCACCAAGGTTCTAGAGCAGTGATAATGACGATTACAGTATTAGTGGTTGTGTGCTCATCCCTTCAAGGTTCTAGAGCAGTGATGGCGGTGATTACAGTGGCAGTGATTGTGTGCCTTTCTGCCTCTGTAGTGTGGCCATAGATCTCCCAAAGTACTGCAGCTTTTGAGCACTCATCATTGTTGTTAATACAATTGCCATTACCCATCTGGATGGCGTGCAGTATAACAACTCGAGAAAGATAAAAGGATGAGTTTCCTTGCTGGAATTCACAATTCTGTTTTGAGGTCAGACAGATGCCAGCAGTGAGCACTTACCTCACTGAGCCTTTTTGTAAACTTGCGGATATATTTTTAGAGGGGTTGAGCTCTAATGTTCTTGATCAGCCGGGATGGAGTTTGCAGTAACAGTGGTTGTGTGCTTATCCTTCCAAGGTTGTGAAGGAATGGTGACACGGTTCACACTGGCAGGGATTGATTGTGGCAGTGTTGTCTTGTGCGTACACGTATACTAGAGACTCCACCAGGATCAGATGTAACCTGTTAGTCAGCCCCCCCTCTCACTGAGCTTGCCGCTGCTCCTAGAAGACCCCCACTGTGGCACTCCATGGCATCACATGAAGCACACTGGTCTCACTGAGCTGACCACCGCTGCTAGAAGACCCACACTGTGGCACTTCATGGCATCACGTGAAGCACGCTGGTCTCACTGAGCTATCTGCCATAGAACACCCACATCCTGTCATAAGACATTAAAGGTACTTTTGGATATCGTTAGAGCTTCGACTGTTGTGTATGAACAGTAACTCACACTGAGCTCTAGTCCGCAGGTGCTGCTCTTAATACTAATTATTATAACAAGTACGTGACTTATGTGATGTTCATCCTTTGTTCCTGTTGCTGTCATTGCTCTTTAATACAAAGATGATGATTGTTATTACAGGTGTGATAATGTGAAGATTCGGTGCCCAGAGTTGGTGGTGAAGAGTTATAAAGGTAAATAGCCTTGTGCTGATTAGCTCTGTATGTTAATGTTCATGAAAATGGTTTGGTATGGAATGGAATGTTACAGTGTGGTATGGTGGTACACAATACATGGATTAATCTACAATACACCCCACTTCCACACATGATACATACTTCACTACACCATACATGATACATACACATTACAACCCCCACTACCACACATGAAGGAGAGGGTGTCTTTTTATTTTCACGAATGCTATGCATCATACTTATCACCTTAGTGCTCATATGGTTATCATGCCTACTGTGCGTCATACTCATCACCTTAGTGTTCATACGGTTTACAAGCGTGTATTTCGCATGTATGTGCAATTTATTGTGTACCCGTTTGTTCAACTATCACCATTTATACAGTGCGTATTTATAGCGTTTCTCAAGTTTTTGTTAGGTCGAGCTCTCTCGACCTATTGTCGCCGAGTTAGCTCTGAAGGGAGACAGAACGGGGCACGCGCAGATTTGGTTATGTGGACGCTCACAGCAAGTCAGCCTCTCAATCACGCTTGCAAAACACAGGAGCGCACAGACACACAGACCCCTCCCCCTACAACTAAGCCCCACACCGCACACAGACACGCGCACACACACACTCCCCCCCCCCCCCCTCACCGTGTTCTTTCCGCCTGTCCCTCTCCCTCCGCAGCAGGTCAGTCTCTGCATCGGCATCAGGCTCCATGTCTTCTCCAGCGATCCTCCTCAGCTTGTGTGCACGCTCACGGCAACGGCGTCTCGTGCGCTCTCACCTCGTGCACTACTCATGCCTGAACCTGGGGAACGGGATCGTTTTTGCAGTGTCTCGCGCTGGTGCGTGCAGCAGTTCGTCGGTGGTCTGTGGTCCTGCTGGTTAATTATGTTTTCCTTTAGGGGGACTACGCTGCTGTAGTATTTCTACGCTGT
This sequence comes from Lissotriton vulgaris, assembly GCF_964263255.1. NCBI lineage: Eukaryota > Metazoa > Chordata > Amphibia > Caudata > Salamandridae > Lissotriton > Lissotriton vulgaris. The sequence goes on from NW_028243607.1 coordinate 629,355, forward strand.
CAAATTGCGCATCACTCTCAATGCATGAGTCTCCGAACTGTTGCTGAGCTGCGGTGACGCGGCACGCAGGGCCGTGCTCCCTAGCGCGGGGCAGGTCGGGATATTTAAGGTGTCCTGCGCGCAGCCTGTGATGGTTCCTGCAGCTGGGCGCGACCTTGGTGCTCGTGCGGCACCGCGCGCGGGGGGCTGTCTGGGGCCACGTTTCTGTTACTCTGGGTTGGCTCCTACCCGCCTGGGCAGTGGTGTCACTTCTGCTGCTTGCGGGCGGCGCTTGGTGCCTGCACACTGGACCTCCGGGGCTATGTCTGCTGCTGGAGTCCCCGCCCAAAGCCTGTGCAAACGGCAGCCCTTCTCCCTCTCCTCGGGTAAAGCTTCTGGGCAGCTATCTCTGCCACCATGAGGCAGGCGTCGAGGGGGCCCGGGGTCAGCAGCAGCGTTTGCGAGAGGCATTACACCGGCCGAACCCCGCCGTACCAAGCCCGCAGCGGAGGCTTAGTTACGGGTAAGGGCGATTCTGTTCGCCCAACAGCTGCTATATACCATGCAGGTTTTTATAAAAACACTTTCACACATGTTTAAATTATTTTTTGTTTTATTTACCGTTCCAAGTGCCGTCTGTCGTCTTCGAAGTTAAAAACAAAAATATGCACGTCATCAACTTTAGGGCAACATCGGGTCATGGTCTGTAGCCGTACATTCGTGTGAATGCATGACTGCGCTTTTTTTTGCTGATGTTATGCCAAGCCTTTTTTCAGCCTCATTAATAATTATGAGCGGCTGAAGAAGGGAGTTGTGGGACTGTTCAGAGAGGCGCTTGGGCTGCTGAAAGCCTTGTCCCTGTCCCACAATCTGTGCTGGTTCTTAATGAAGTGTCCACCTGCGTTTGTTAATGCCTCGTTGTGGAAGGCCGCGATAGCAGCTAAGAATGTGGCCCGGGCAGTTGCTGTAGTTACAGAGAGCGTGTGGTTAGGGGAAAGGTAAGGCGAGCGAAGTGAACCGACAGGAGTCAGTGCGTCACCTGTCTGCTGCTTGGGAGTTTCATCGCTGACGCCTGATCGCTGCTCTCAGGGACAGCAGACATCACTGCCTGCTGCGCGCCTTCTGCCTCGGAAGGACGGGTTCTTAGAGTCAACAGATACCTGTGTGTGTTTAAACTCTGCAACAAACTGCCCGGAAGCCAGTAGCTGTGTGTTTTTAGATTTGATCTGCTCAGCCCTGCACTGATGTACTGACACACGGCTGCAGCACTAGTGAACCAGCACGAGGCACACGTGCTAACCTACAGCAGCACATCACAGGCTGACCATAAAGGTGCACTTGAGGGACCACACATCACCGCAGGAGTAAGCTATACATCCTCTACTGTTGTATTGTTTTGCTCATTGTGCCGAGCAGGATTTTTAAAGCATCGGCTTACCTTAACTCATGTTACCAGGTGTAGTGTAATGTACTCGTGCTCTTTCCTTGTGCTATTGCATGCGGGGGTCGCATGCTGAGAATGTAGGTCGCATGCTGGGGAATGTACACATGTATTCTTTTGAATGTGGGGAGCCTTCAGAAGCCAGGTGTCCGTTGTGGGTCTTCAGTTACTACTTGGACTCCTGGCTGATGAGGCGCTCCTCCTGTGTTGGAAACCTTTATGGATTAAACCTATCCTTTTGAAGAAACCGTTGTTCTGGATTCATTGGGACAATCTGTCCTTTACATATTGGCGACGATCGGGAGTGTTTCCTTCACCAACCCACGCAAAGAAATTTTTACATTTCATAAATTTTGGCGTTTGGGAATCTTCGTGGCTATACCTCTGGATTTTGGCTCTTCGTGGCTATACTTCTGGATTTTGGCACACTATGTACATTAATGTCGGGATTTTCACCTGTGTGAGGAGCGGATTTTTGGTGAAATTCTAATTTATTTCTCGACACTTCCAGTTCATCCGAGACTCGTTGCAGCTGTCTGAAACTGCTTGTGCTCGCAAGCGACCTGACTGCAACTGCCTATAGTTTGTGGATCGGATGGTTACTGGTTCGACTCTGTGACTTTGAGTCTTCACCTTTATTTTTTGGTGCCGAGCGCTTCCTCATTTTAAATTGCGCGCTTACCGGATTTTCCGTGGAACCCTGAACGTGAACGTTCTTGCCTGCCATTCCGCTGGAACCTTCATTGCTGGACGTACGTCTGGAACTTCGATCTCCTGGTGACTCTTCCTTGCTCGAACCTTTAGTGCTGGGCTTCTGGAACTTGGAACTCCTGGTTGCGCTGCTCGTCGCAGCGCGTCTTTCTGGTTCTTCTCGTCAGAAGTGCCGCTGGGGATTCTGGGAGTGCGTCTGACATCCTACGTTAGACATTACGTTCAGCTGCCATTTTGGTGAAGTTTTTCACTTCACAGCTTCATTATTCAACTGCGTGTGATTAGTTTTCGGCGATTCACACGCCTGTGTTTCAAGTTAATTCCTTGTTCCTTCTAACATAAAGTTTTTCTTTCAGAGGGACAATTCACTTGGATTTCGTCGTTTATTCGCAGTTGTTTGTTTAGAAGGTATTATTTCGTCTTAACAGTATTTCATTTTTATTACTTTATTTAATTGGTGCTTATTGTCCTTCTCTTTGACATGTCTTCTGTCAGGGAAGTCACTCAACCTCCTCCTTTTCTGGAAAAACCTGGAAAACCTGCTTTGTTGTGGTCTGAATGGTTTGGCTTGTTTGCAAACCACATTATGGCGATTGATGCGGCTGACTATTCTCCTCCTAGAAAGTTTGCTCTCCTGTTTGGTAGTTTGGGTCTTGCCGCTCAACGCATTTTTAAAAGTCTCGTACCTATTCCACCTCCGGCTGCTCATTCTGGGGATAATGAGTGGAATGTTTATGTTGAGGCTATCGCTAGATTAAAAAAGCAGTTTGAAGAATCCCCTAATATTATGTTGGAGAGGCACAAATTCTATAAGAGAAAACAAAAGGAGGATGAAAAAATTGATGAATATATTTCCGCATTAAGAGTGTTAGCGATTACTTGTGATTTTGGTCCTTTGCTTGATAACTATATTCGTGACCAATTCGTATTCAATTGTGTTTCATCCAAAGTTAAAGAAAGGATCCTCAGTTGTAAGAATCCATCGTTATCTGAAGTTATTGATCTTAGTCTTAGCATTGAAAGATCAATAATTTCTACGAAAGCGATGTCAGTAGATACTTCCTCTAAAGTAAATTTTGTTTCGGATGAAATGTCGGAGGAAGGTCTATATGCTGTTTCTGGTAAAGAAAATAAGGAGAAATGGCAAAGTAAAACAAATGTTAATCTAAACAAACAAAGTTTTTGTTTCAGATGTGGGTCTAAATTTCACATTGGAAACTTCAAGGGGTGCCCTGCTGTTAATAAGCGCTGCGTTTTGTGTAAAAAAGTAGGACACTTCCAAAAGGTTTGCAGGTTTCAAAAGAAATCTATTAAGGTCAACTACGTTGATGTGGATGAATGTTGTGACAACTTTGACAATTTGATGTTAATGGTAGAAAGTGAGGATTCGGAACCTATTAAAGGGCCGTTCTGCGAGGCTCTGATTGACAATATTAAACTACAAGTAATGGCGGATTCTGGTGCTCCCATTACTATCCTCAGGGATTCTACATTTGTTGACAAATGGGGGAATGGTATGAAATTAAATCAATCTGATATCAACCCGAAAGCTTTCGGGGAGAAAGATATTGACATGTTAGGCTTTTTCTTAGCAAACCTTCAAGTCCTAGGTAGATCCATTGTTACAAAAATTTATGTAGCAATTAAGGGAAAGGATATTGTAGGTTGGAAGGACCTCGCTAAGATGGGGTTATACCTTGTCCCTGGAGATGAGAATCCAATTAAGGTGCGGGGGTTCCCTATCTGTTTTGTAGAAGATGCGAAAATTGATAGAACTGATCTTTTAAATGAGTTTAAAAATGTGTTTAGTAACAAAATCGGTCTAGTAAAAGGGGCGGAGCACAGGATTAGACTTATTCCGGGGGCATCCCCAGTTTTTCATAAGGTTCGCCCTGTTCCCCTAAGTGTCAGAACAGAACTTAAAAAAATGCTGGAGGATTTATGTAAAGACAAAATTATAGAACCTTCAGAATCTTCCCAATGGGATGCGCCCATCGTCGTAGCACGCAAGAAAAATAATGAGATCAGGCTATGTGCGGATCTCAGGGGTCTCAATAAAAACATTAAGATTGACTGCCACCCCCTTCCTAAAATTCAAGAGCTGTTAGCAAATCTAGGTGGGGCCAAATGGTTTTCATTGTTGGACTTAAAGTCCGCTTACCATCAGATCCCCTTGTCTAAGGATTCACAAGAGTTAACCACCTTTGTTACACCATTCGGAGCTTTTAAATTTCTGAGGCTTCCAATTGGGCTAGCTTCAGCTGCCAGCGTTTTTCAAAGATTAATGGACTCTTTGTTTGGGGATCTGGTGGGGGTACAAGCATATTTGGACGACATTTTGATTTTTGCAAAGACGATGGATGAACATAATATCTTGTTGAGAAAAGTATTGTCCATTCTGGGAAGTAAAGGAATGACTGTCAGAGAAGACAAATGCAAGTTTGGTGTGTCCGAATTGGAGTACTTGGGTCATTCAATTTCTGAATCTGGTATTAGACCTAAGTTTTCTGTGGTTAGGGCTCTGATGGATGCTAAGCCTCCAAATGATAAAGATGCTCTGCGTTCATTTTTGGGACTGGCAGAGTACTACGCCAGGTTCGTGGAAGGTTATGCTCAGGTGGTGGAGCCCCTGCGTTTGCTCCTTAAAAAAGGTCAGAGGTTTGTTTGGACCAAAGATTTAGATGAGACTTTTGCTCAAGTCAAGGATTTGATTGTTTCTGCACGTTCCCTTCAGGCATTCAGGGACGATTCCATGTGCATTATTGCAGTGGATGCAAGTATGAAAGGCCTTGGAGCTGTGTTATGTCAACAGGTGGAGGGTAAAGAACACACTGTGGCCTTTGCCTCCAGATCTTTGAAAGATTTTGAAAAACACTACAGCACGATTGAGAGGGAGGCGTTGGCCTGTGTGTGGGCGTCTCAAAAGTTTAAAATGCATATCTGGGGCCGCAAGTTTGTGATTTTATCTGATCATAAACCCCTTTCATTTATATTTAGCAAAGTTTCTGGTACTAATAGTCTTTCTCCTAGGCTGACTAGACTGGTCTCTAAACTTCAGGAATTCAACTTCGAATTAAGGCACATTGCTGGGGGTAAAAACTTCAGAGCAGATTGCTTGTCCAGGATGTTGATGGACAGAGACGATGAGGATGACATGGTGGAGGAGGATGTAGAGTGTGTGTCTGTGGTGGACGCTGTTGAGGAATGGAATTCGGTTGTGTCTGAGAAAGATTGGAAGGAAGCCAGTGAGATGGATGGCATTTTGTCTCAAGCTTTGGAGTTTTCTGCTAATGTTTGGCCGGAGGCTAGAAATCTAACTGGGGATTTAAGGAATTTTGCCCAGGTGGCGGAAGAACTTTCAGTCAAAGATGGGGTTTTATTGAGAGGTGATAAGTTCGTTCCTCCCAGTGGTTTAAGAAACACTATTGTCAAGTTAGCTCATGAGGGTCACCTAGGGGTGACTAAAACTTGTATGAGAATCAAAGCTCATTATTGGTGGCCGGGTATTGATTCCCAAGTAAGAGCAACTGTTGACAATTGTGAGGAATGTTTATTGTCTGATAAACATTGGAAGACTCATCGGTCTCCGTTACAACCTTCTCAACTCCCGGGGGTTGCTTGGGAGAAGGTTGCTTTAGATTTCTCTGGCCCGTATAAGGTACTTCCTGAAGGGAAAAGATAACTTATTTTAGCAATTGATTACTTCTCGAAGTGGATGTATTATAGATTTGTAGAGGCTTCGGATTCAGGTAATACTATTTCTTTTTTGGAAAGGTTGTTTCTATTGGAGGGAGCTCCTCGAGTCTTGGTGACTGACAATGGGACCCACTTCGTCTCGGACAAAATGTGTAAGTTTTTGAAAGCCCATGATGTGAAACAACTGAAAGTGGCTCTTTATTCTCCCTCTTCCAATGGACTGGTGGAACGCGGCAATAAGGTTTTGAAGGAAGGAATTCAAACAGCTCTAGCCTCTGGTGTGGATGTTTTTAAGTTTTTGGAAAAGAAAATTTGGAATTATAATGTCTCTCCTCATTGTACGACTCAAGTGTCTCCTTTTCAATTGTTGCGGGGAAGGAAACTACATTCTCCGTTGTTTCCTGCTTGGTTAAGTAAGGTGGAGGGCAATCAATTTTCTTCATCTAGGGATGACATTGACTTTACGGTCAAACAAAAGCAGGCGGTGATGAAAGAGAATTTTGACCGAGTTAAGGGTGTGAGAGACGTACAAATGTTTGTGGGGGATTGGGTCATGATCAAAAAACCCTATAAAGTTGCTAAAGGTTTGTCTATGTTTTCAAGTCCTGTTCAAATTGTTAAAGTCAGCAAGAATGCTGTTTTCTTGGGGGACAAAGGCTGGTGGAATGTGAGACAATTGGCAAAGTTGACTGTGGACCAAGCGGCCCTGATTTCTAAGAGGAAAAATTTATATACTCAGGAGGGATGTGATTGGTCGCATTGGTTACAACCAAATGTTGGTTTGGATCCTCCTCCCCTTTCTTCCTCAAATGTTTCCTCTCCTGTTCAAGGTCCTACAGTTATCCCTGCGGTCCCATCTTTTAGTCGCAGTGGTCGTATCAGAAAACCTCCTGTGACATTTAATGAATTTGTTGCCTTTTAATTTTTTTTATATTTTATTTTATCTCTTTTTCTCTGTGTTTTTGTATAAGGGGGAAGGTGATGTAGTGTAATGTACTCGTGCTCTTTCCTTGTGCTATTGCATGCGGGGGTCGCATGCTGAGAATGTAGGTCGCATGCTGGGGAATGTACACATGTATTCTTTTGAATGTGGGGAGCCTTCAGAAGCCAGGTGTCCGTTGTGGGTCTTCAGTTACTACTTGGACTCCTGGCTGATGAGGCGCTCCTCCTGTGTTGGAAACCTTTATGGATTAAACCTATCCTTTTGAAGAAACCGTTGTTCTGGATTCATTGGGACAATCTGTCCTTTACACCAGGGCTTTCGTGGTGAAAAGCGGAGGATTTGTATAACGGAACCCCAGTCCACACGCCATTTTGACATCGCTTTTAGTACATTTACCCTCCGGTAATCTGTGGAACAACACAGCACAGCAGCTCCCTTGTCGGTGCCCTCTCCATACGGACATTTTGGTCGCTCTTTGCGGCCAGAATTTGCAGGGCAGTGCATCGGACCCTGTGAAATATTTTCACGGAGGTGTTCCCTGGTGCGTCACCCTTCCAAAGTCCACTCTCTGGCAGCAGACAGGACAGCAGCTCCTCTTGACAGCTCTAACCGGGAGGAGGGCAGTTTCGTCCTCGGGAAGGGCAGGGTAGATCCCTGGGAGAGAGAGAGAGAGGCGCGTCCGTCCTACCTGTACGAGTTTGTCTTGCTGTAAGAGGGCTGGGTGTTCCCTGCTCTCCTCCCCCCGGTGGGCCAGCCCAACGCGTTTCACCTGCGCCCGTCAGTATAGAGCCACCGCTGCCGTGCGCCCATACCGCAGCATGCCCTGCTAGAGCAGCAGGCCCGGAGCACCCCAGGTCCGGCCCAGCACCCGACGCCATGAAGAAAACACACTCCAATTCAGGCACCCTGACCCGGCTCTTTGGAAAGAAGCAGGCCAACGACAACCTCTTTGCCCCAAATCTACCCTGGATCCTACCACAGACTTCCAGCAAAGGAGACAAGAACATCCACGGTCAGTATAGCATTTATCATAAATCCCTCCTTTCTTACTTTTTTTTATTTTAAATAACATGTTCTTGTTTGCTTTTCAACCCTTGTGGAATTCTCAGTGGTGTCATTCAGTGTGTTTTGGTCTTTAATGATTGTCTTTTGCCTAATTGTGTCTGTTGACCTCGGTCGTCTCTGAGCTCTCAATGTTTGTAGGTCTGTGCGCAAGCAGCTAGTTAATCCAGGCAAGCATGTTTTTTTTGTATCCATTTCACGGCGAGCAACTGAATCAAACAAGCATTTTTTTTAGCTAGTTCTTGTTAATTTCTGCTGCTTGTACAGGGAAGCTTGCTCGGTGGTGACATGTGCTGTCTAATCTGTGTCTCTTGTTGAAATTCATTAAAATATTTTTACAAAGCAAAAGCCTGAACGTTTGACATTGTCAATACTTGCTTAACGTGTGGGTCTGAGACTGTTTGTTTGTGGCGTTCTAGCTTCCTCCGTTCTAGCCTTAGGGTGGTGCTTTACATGCCAATTTAGGTTTACCTTGTTTAAATGTGTAATCTCTTCAGAAGAAGACCTTTCCACTGTCCTATATGTTGAAGAAAGCAAAAACTTCAGTCCTGTAACACCTGGCCTCAAAACGTATCCTTTCATTCCAACTCCGAGTTTTCATTCCTTTCTGAATTTCCCATTCTCTGTGTGCCAGGGGTTTTGGATTCAGATCAATATGGATGAGAGAGACGATTGGGAGACAATATGGAAACAAGGGTGAGACATGAGAGTGAGATATAAGGATGTTCCTATAGCGGCCCAGCATGCAGCAAGGTACCATAAAAAAGGGCACATTTTAATCAGCGGTGTTTACATTCCGGGGGAGGGGATTTGGTGTGGGGGCACGGTACCCCATCCAAATTCCTTCGGTATTACCGGAAGAAAGTTCAGCAGGCAAAGCATGTCATAAAAAGGAAAATGTGTGATTTTACCAGTCAGTTAGAATGAAACAGCACAGTACTTCTATTCTAACCTGGAAAACTAGCTTGGAATTGTCAGTGGTATTACTGTAAACATTCAATAACGGTATTTCACCTGGGACGTTTTACCAGCCAAAGAAATTCGGCCACCTAGAATTAAGGGATAAGGTGTTAATGACCAGCTAATTAAAGATGGCCATTGGACACTTAACTAAAAGACTGCAGTGTTGTTTGTGTCAGGACTCTGTTATGTGTTTTAGTGCTGCATGCATTATAGGCCCGGTTTAATACAACTAGTGTTGACTTAAGAATGTATAATCATATGCTGTGCATCTGAGGTGCAAGTAAAAGGCCTTGAAGCAGAAGAGCGGGTCAACTTGACATTTTTAGGGCGAGCCTTCGTGATGCAAAGGGTCGGAGGTGTTAGTAAGCATTAGCAGAAGCATGCAAACAAGCCACATTTGAAAGGTGGCAGCTGCCAAACTGAACTCGACTTCCTGTTCTTACAGTTTAGTGGGTTACCACCTGTTGCACAGAACTCGCAGGGCACACGTGTTTATCAGAGGGGCTGGACACGTTTCATCATTCCAATGTCGCTGAAAGCAGTTTCGTTGATTTGCACAGAGCTAGCGCCTGTTGTCTGTGTCTGGCGTGAGAAAGCGCTATAAAAGGGTGTTATGAATTGTAAAGTGCTTGTTACGGTAACTATTAACCCTACAACGGTCTGCTTTCAACCAGACTGCAAATCCCTCGCCAGCACAGCCCCGGCGGAAGCCTTACACAGTGCCTGTGCGTTAATACCCGCAACATACTCGGTACAACACCCTGATATCTGCAAATAGAAACACAATGAAAGTCTGACCGTGTTCTTATCTTTGGGTCCGGGGACCCCTTTAGGTTCGCAAAGCCTTCTCAGGGGGGTCACTCACTGCTTGGAAAATTAAATAATATGTTTTGTTATTTTCACTTGATATAGCGCAATGACTCATATCGGCTGGTGTATCTGGGCGCTTAGGCAACATAGCACAACCACAACTAAAATAACCAGGCCTTCTGCCTTCAAGAGTTTTTTAAACTAAACAAAATCTGGACAACTGCGGAGATGGGACGTAAGTTGATTCCAAGCCAAGGGGCGGTGAAGAGTGAGATCTACCTCCGACTCTGGAAGAGCGGAGGAGGGGGGAACGGTCAGTCACGCTTTATGGCTAGACCGAAGAGTTCTGGAAGAGCAGCAATGACGTCATTTATTCTCTATGCACGTGGGGGCTCTGCCCATCAAAGACTTGAGGCATCAGACCTTAAAAACAGGGCATTTCCTGACCGAAGCCAATGTCCGGTTCTCAGAGTAGGAGCCGGGCGGTTACTTACCTAGCGTGCAGCATCGCTTTGCACCAGCTGAAGTCTGGACAGTGAGGGGTCATTGGCGGCCATAAGCATTGGCATTGTCAATGCGACTAATGACAAGGGCTTGTTTAACATCCTGGCAAATTGGCAATGACCCACAACTGGGGAGGACTGACCCAAGAAACAAAAGAAACAGAAACGTACAATCAGGTAAGTGACGGGCCAGCACTGCAGGTTCCAGGTCTGTTGCCCTAAACACAGCTCCTCCAACACAGTGAGCGTCCTGGGGCCTTTTCGACATTCACTGGGCACCGGTGCACAACAAACAGCGCAAGTGCTCGTTTGCACAGCTGTCTTTTGGTGAAATACAGAAATTCTTAGCGCTTACTCTATTCCATATTGCACAAATGTGTTTTTCACTGTTGCAAAAGTGAGGTAAATAGTTTGCGAAACCTTTTCATAGTTTGATTGCAAATGATTTTATGTTAAATAATTTGGTTTTAACAAAGGAAAATATATCATTAGTGAATATCCACTAGTAAAGAAATTAAGCAAACTAATTTTACAGTATTTATGAGGCTTTAAGTGTTTATGCTTTAACGTAATTCATAATCAACGTAGTTTCCTTTTTCATGTTTTAAAAATGAATAAACTATAGATTTTCTGTTAATTTTATTAGGAACACACAAGTTGTCGAGCAAATCTGTTTTCGTACCTGTATGAAATGTATGAAATGTATATAAGATGGCTACTTGATGAATGATGTGAGTGCTGCCCATTACAAAGCCCCAATAACCTATTAAATATGTTGCACAACCCCCACCTTCTTTTAGTTCTCACAACCCTTTCGTCCCTTTTCTCCTCATTAGTAATACAGATATTTCCAGAATTTCTCCTAATTTAAACACTGCAAATAACTCCACATTAATACTTTTTAAGTTATTATTGCGTTCAAAGCTGCTGCAAGAAGTTCCTGTTACAGGCAGGGGGCAGCACTGATCTGCAGGTGAGTTGAGACAAGACCCAAATTACGGGACACCCCATATTCAAACACACTCAAGACACACAACCGCCGAACACCTCCACTTCCAGATCCACACCGACCCCAGGACCACACTTAGAGGCACCCTCATCTACAGACCACCAGGAAACCGTAAACAATTCAGCGAAGACATCACTGACTTCATCAGCCCACATGCCCTCCCCTCCGAGAACTACATTCTACTGGGAGACTTCAACTTCCACCTAGAAAAGAAAAACGACTACAACACCACCACCCTTCTGGACAACCTGGCCAATCTCGGACTCAAACAACTTGTTGACACCCCCACCCACTTAGCCGGACACACGCTCGACCCTATCTTCACCTCCAGCAAACACATCTCCTTCGATCATACCACAGCTCTCCATTGGGCGGACCACAGCTGTGTTCACTTCAGCTACAAAACTACCACGACTCTCAACGCCCCACAACCTATTGCTCGAAGAAACTGGAACAAAATCACCACCGACCAACTCCTCACATCGCTCAACCAAAACCCTCCCGCCCTCTCATCGGACCCAAACGAAGCTGCCACCAAACTCAAACAATGGATCACTCACAGCATTGACGAATTAGCACCCATGAAAAACCACCAGATCAAACAAGGTAGCAAAAAGGCCCCCTGGTTCAACGATGACCTTAAGAATTCCAAGAAACTATGCCGTACTCTCGAAAAAACATGGAGAAAAAACCCAACCACTGACAACCTGACCACCCTCAAGGCAGCCACCCGCAAACACCACCACTTGATCCAATCCACCAAGAAATCAGCATTCAAGGATCGACTCGACAACAACGCCCTTAACAGCAAGGAACTTTTCAACATCGTCAAAGAATTTACCAACCCCACCGCAGCCTCAAACGACATTACTCCCTCCCAAGACCTCTGCGACTCGTTATCCTCTTTCTTCTACAACAAAATCGCCAACATACATAACAGCTTTAAGAACATTTCCAAAGAACAGCCCACTCCACCCACTTCCAAACCCGAACCGCTCTCTAACAACCTTAGCGCCTGGAACCCAATCACCACTGAAGACACCATCCGCCTAATGAACTCCATCCATTCAGGTTCGCCAACCGACCCCTGTCCCCACCACATCTTCAACAAAGCAGACTCCCATCATCGCACCCCATCTCCGTGATGTCATCAACTGCTCTTTCAACTCCGCTACCTTCCCAGAAAGCTGGAAACACGCCGAACTCAGTGCCCTCCTGAAGAAACCCACAGCAGACCCCTCTGAACTTAAGAACTACCGCCCCATTTCCCTCCTCCCATTCCCTGCCAAAGTCATTGAGAAAGCCGTCAATAGCCAGCTCGCCGCCTTCCTTGAATCCAACAACTCCCTCGACTCTTCACAGTCCGGCTTTCGAGCCAAACATAGCACCGAAACCGCCCTCATTGCAGCGACAGACGACATCCGAACGCTACTGGACAACGGAGAAACAGTTGCCCTCATCCTACTCAACCTCTCCGCAGCCTTCGACACAGTCTGTCATAGCACCCTCATACAACGCCTCAGCAATGTCGGAATACAAGGAAAAGCCTTGGACTGGATCATCTCGTTCCTAGCCGGGAGAACCCAGAGAGTCCGACTCCCCCCATTCAAATCAGAGGCCACCGAAGTCATCTGCGGAGTACCACAAGGATCATCACTCAGTCCCACCCTCTTCAACGTTTACATGAGTCCCCTCGCATCCATCGCGCGACAACACAACCTCAACATCATCTCCTACGCTGACGACACCCAGCTGATCCTTTCCCTCACCAAAGACCCTAACACCGCCAAAACCAATCTTCATGAAGGCATGAAAGAAGTAGCCGAATAGATGAAAAACAGCCGCCTAAAAACTCAGACAAAACGGAAGTTCTCATCCTAGGATCTTCCCCCTCTGCCTGGGATGACTCATGGTGGCCATCGGCCCTGGGCACAGCACCCATACCGACAGACCACGCTCGTAACCTAGGGTTCATCCTAGACTCCTCCCTCTCGATGACCAGACAAGTTAACGCCGTCTCATCCTCTTGCTTCAACGTACTCCGTATGCTCAAAAAAATCTTCCGTTGGATCCCCACCGAAACAAGAAAGACGGTCACCCACACACTGGTCACTAGCCGACTGGACTATGGAAACACCCTCTACGCCGGAACCACAGCCAAATTACAGAAAAAACGCCAACGCATCCAAAATGCATCAGCCAGACTCATATTGGACATCCCTCGCCAAGCTCACATTACCGGCCACCTGAAAGACCTCCATTGGCTTCCCGTCAACAAGAGAATAACGTTCCGTCTCCTCACCCACGCTCACAAGGCCCTCCACAATCTAGGACCCGAATGCCTCAACACACGACTGTCCTTCTACACACCCACCCGCCAACTAAGATCCTCCAACCAAGCGCTCGCCGCAGTTCCGCGCATCCACAGATCCACCATGGGAGGTAGATCCTACTCCTACCTGGTGGCCAAGACCTGGAACTCTCTCCCCACTCACCTCCGCCTCACACAGAACCACATTTCCTTCAGAAAGGAACTTAAAACCTGGCTATTCGATAAATAATGCACCCCCTCCCACAAGCGCCTTGAACCCCCTGGGTGAGTAGTGCTCTATACAAATTCCTGAACTTGAACTTGAACTAGGCAGGGATGGACCTGAGACACTCAGTATTTGGGTCTGATAAACCAACCATCAGACCGTATTATTACATTATTTGCAGTAGTAAACAGGCTAGGCCCAGCCCCCACTTACCTGTGACCAGCCCACCGACCAGTCCAGCCCTTTCAGACCCGCCTCTTTGGCCTCGAGGCTCACACCTACCTTCAGTGTGTGAAGAGGTTTTGGTGCCAAGTCTAGGATGTACAAGATTCCACTGATTATGATTGATTTATAAATCAGCCTCAATGCTGCATGAATGTAGCACCCTCTGTTCGGCCTCACCCAGTCCTCTGTCTATGTAGCAGCCTCCGTCATGTGTTCTTTAAGCAGCTTGAGTTAGGAGTACACATAGCAGCTTGAGTCATATATGCACATAGCAGTGTAAGTCATGTGTGCACATAGTAGGTCCAGATATAATTGCGGTACATTGGGTATGCATGTAACAGCCTCACTCATGTATGCATTTAGCATTGGGAGTCATGATTGCAATCAGAAGCATCAGCCTTCTATATATGTTACTTCAGTTATGTACCCACGTAGCAGCCAGCCTCATTGCTCTATGCATGTTATAACCTCTGCCACATGTGGTTGTAGAAGCCTAAATCATATGTATGCATGTGTAGGTACTTATATAGCGCAAACCTAGCAGTGAAGAAACAGAGCACTCTATAAATACCATTATGTGAAGGGTCTGGAGATGATGTACAAGATAGCGTACATCAAGTGTGGATGACACAAATACATTGGAACACATTTTAGGTACAGGAAGATTAAGTGATTTGCCAACAACCATAGATTTTGAGTCTAGCACTGAGGCTGGGGTTCAAACCGGAGGTTCCAGAACCAAAAGGCAGACATTTGCATTCCTAGGACACATCCCCTCATATCTGCATGTCTGCATCTCCTTTCATGTATGCATGTAGGCGCTCCTGTCGTGTGTGCATGAAGTAGTGTTAGTAGTGTGTACATGCGTTACCCTCTATTGTCTGTGCATGTTTGTATATAAGGACAAAGGCCAGTGAATACTGAAGTACTGGGGACACCTATTCTACTCTGCAAAACTGCACTCCATGGCACTGTATTCTACGCCAATCCACTCTACTCTTTACCACTCCACTCTACTTTAAAACAATCTACTATATGCCACTACACTTCATACTACGCCACTCTTTTACAATCTACACCACTCTACTCCACTGTAAAATATGCAGCGCCACTCTATGCCACTATACTCTACACAACTTTTATCTACACCACAGTCATCTTCATTACTTAATATACACATAATTCCACTGCACACCATACCCCATATTTACACTACACAAATCCACTCCACGCAATTCCATGCCACACAATTACACAACTAACAATTCCAATCCCACCCACATAATTTCACTCAAACCACATACATCCACACCATAACACAAGTGTCAAAGGCATTGCCATTTACAACACCAATAGCTCTAACTCAAAGAAATGCGAGACCTATTGCATTTCTAATGCTTGTTCATACAAGTCACGTCGTCTCATTAAAAAGTTAATGTTCATCCTTATAATTAAACATAAAAAGCATTCATTCACTCACCCATAATTGTAGGGTAATTTGTGTCGCGGGAGGGGGTCGCCTTGTAGTTACACTCTGTAGTTAGCGCCAGGTTGATATAGGAAAAGAGGGGAAGCAAAGGTTTAGCGTAACCATTGGTCTTTCTATCGCAGGTTTCCGGGGTGGCTTGGGTGCTGTGTTTAGCTCCTTTTTGGGGAAAAGCAAGACTTTTCCTCAAGGGTCCTATTCCGGCTTTTTGCCTATTCCGTTCCGCTTCTCCCGGCTTGTGACAGTGCGATGCCGGGGGACGCGTGGTTTTATCAGCCGTATCAGTTTCCGGCTGTCAGAAGGCGATTGTCACAGGATCAGCACGTAGAGCGTGCCAGGTGACGTATGGCGAGATGAATCTATACTACCGTAGTAGTCCGTGATACCTTATGAGCACTAAGGTGATAAGTTTAATGCATAGCATATGTGAAAAAAATAAAAACTCCCCTTCTTGTGGTGAAGGAGGCTGTTGTAAATGTACAAAGTAAAAAGAATGTTGCAACAAATGCTTGACAGTAATACTCCATGAACGTAGGAGTGATGGCGAAAATGAGAAATCTCTAAGCAAAAATGTAAAGGCATGCACTGGGGGATGCATGCAGGGGGTGATATCTGTATCAGTATGTATAATTCCACACAAAAAGTCAGAAAAGGCTTTTATGATATATATATATATATATATATATATATATATATATATATATATATATATATATATATATATTGATCACACCTGACGTACTAAGTGGGATACTTATAAGTTTGATGCATAGTTTAGTATATCTCATGTATGGCACTTTGGTGTAGTGTATTGTGGTTTATGTGTGGTGTAGTATAGTTTGGGTCATCTGTGGTGCAGTGTAGTATGCGTCATAAGTGGTAGTGTTGTGTAGTGTAGTATGCATCATGGGTGGTGTAGTGTAGTTTGGTTCATATGTAGGGTAGTGTAGTATGCATCATGCGTGGTAGTTTGGTGCAGTGTAGTATAAAGTCCTTTCTATGTAGAGCAGTGTATTGTTTGGTGTAGTGTGTGTTCCAGATGAATGCACTCTTTAGTGTAGTGAGCAGTCTAGTGCTGCGCTCTCTAGCACAGCGTGCTCTTTCCAGATGTGGTGTAAATTAATCATATGTAAAACAGAAGTAATAATTACAGTCCTTATTTGTGTCAATAAATCTATAATTCTGAATCTCTTCTCTGCAGTGAGGGTGACTCTGGATCCTGACACGGCTCATCGACAGCTCCTCCTGTCTGAGGGGGGGAGACGAGTGAGAGAGACGGACACAGCACAGCGCCTGCCGGACACCCCCAAGAGATTCACCCTCTACCCCTGTGTGCTGGGGAGCGAGGGGTTCACCTCTGGCAGACATTACTGGGAGGTGCAGCTGCTGCAGGAGGAGGGAGGGTGGAATGTGGGGGTCGCAGCAGAGTCTGTGAACAGGAAGGAATACTTCACATGGTCACCTGAGAGGGGAGTCTGGGCTCTGCAGTGGTCGCAGGGTCAGTACAGGGCTCTCACCTCCCCTCCGACCTATCTGCCTCCTCGTGAGACGCTCCTAAAGCTGGGGGTGTATCTGGACTACGAGGGGGGGCGGCTGTCCCTGTACAATGCTGACTCCATGGAGCTTCTCTTCTCCTTCCTGCAGGCCCCCTTCACACAGAGGCTCTTCCCGTACTTCTGGCTCAGCGGAGGAGCGGAGCTGAGGCTGGTGTGAGAGCTGCAGGGAGCTTCAGCCTCTCATCCTTCCCTCGCACCTCCTACTGGGGAGGAGAGGAGCTGAGGCTGGTGTGAGAGTTGCAGGGAGCTTCAGCCCCTCATCCTTCCCTCTCACCCCCTTCTGCAGTGATAACAAGGTGACAAGGAGCGCACGCAGAGACGCTTTTAAATGATAAAACGCTCTGTTTGGGGATAAGTCTCTTGCGAGGGGCCCGGTTATTTGGGTGTTCATTTCTGTTTTAAAGGGCCCCTGTGCCCCTGCAGTCTGTTCAGCGCTCCCATTAGGATTGTTCTCTGGTGACAGATGGAGTCTCCCAGTAAACAGGCAGCCCTGTGAATTGTCATTATTAATAAATTATTGTCCCTGTATTTCCGCACTGACCTATAATCCACAGTGCGCTCTTCCCTAGTCCCTCAGGGTCTCTGTGATGTATGCATTGTGTGGCAATGGGGCTCTGTGTACAGTGTGCTGGGTCAGAGGTCAGGAAAGGCTGTGGTAATGGGTACACTTGTGTGCAAAGGTGGGCGTGCCAACACATTAACAGGGGGATCCAAGCCAAGGGTCTGGCCTGCCTCTTACAGCCCATGCAGGAGCAGAGCCCAGAAAATGTTTCCATGTAAATTATAAAGCAAACATCACGTAAAATATTATAAAGTCTGCATAATTCAAAAGTGCATTTCTTTGACATGCGTAATTTTGACCAATATTAACAAGAGAAACTCTAACTGTTTCTTTTAAAAATATGCAAAATGTCATATATTAAGTCGGATACTCTGGCTGGACCATTAACAAAAGAATAGAAACATTTAAGAAGGTGTATTCATTGTGTGATTCCTTGTTTGATTTTCAAAAAATCAATGCATTAATAAATACAATCCGATCCCATCGCACAAAGATCCATTCACAAACACTCAGCCACCTTCATACTCCAACCATAATCACACGGAACCACAGATGCATTTATCACATGTATACAAAAACCAGCTTGATATGCACCTGAGTCCCTCAACAGTGCCTATAAATGTTCAAAAACGGCGGATTCATAGTACTAAACAATACTGTAAATATTACACATTTTGAACATTTTTAACAATTATTGATCTGTCTGTACTGGTAAGGACCTCAAAGTCACTCCAGTCAAAGTCAGTATTGTTTAAAAAAAGGGACTTCTCAACATGTTTCATTATTGTTTCAAGGTACATGGTTCAAAGATATCAAAGGAGTGGACTACTTCAAAGCGCTGACACGCGTTTCGGTGAAAAAACCCTTTTTTTGGGTGCCACCTTCTTCAGGGCGCATATACTGTTATGTCCAACAAGGAAAGCAATGGGACCTGTCTAACCAAACAAGGGAAAATTATTTCAGACTGCCACCCTCGTAATTATAGAGGCAAAAAGGAGAGGGCTGCTACTAGTGTCCTGCAGTCTTGGCTCACGGATTTAAGTGGATAACGGTCGACGGGGTTGTGCTATGAGCATCAAAATGCTAGAAAAAGCGCGATGTCAGATTCCGATATGGTTCTAGTCTTTAGAGAAGTCGGGCGCATAAGCTGCCGCGGTTCTTCTTTAATTGACGCTTTGGGGCCTGCCGTTAAGGAACAGCTCATAACGGAAAATTCTCAGAGCTCATAAAAGTCACTTCGCAGCCGTGCTTCGTGTAGCCGGCCTAGGTAGATGGCCAATAGCAAAATTCGATAATCTGGATGAAAGAAAACCCGACAAAGCAGCTCCGATAAAGAGACGGTTTGACATCAATATGTATAGTTCTTATTTAAAGTGATTGTTTTTAAACATGAACTTAAAACCATTCCTACCCCTGCCCTGGCATTATGTGTTTTGGGGACTCTCTTTCCTCTTGCAATAAAGTCTTTCTGGTGGGCTCTTTTGGCTATTTGTTGTTGCTCCAGAAAACAGCACTATCTGGGAAAATATATCCCATTTTTACTACCAGATTAAAGAGCCAAGAACAGTAATAACCGACTGGCAGATGAGCAGTCAAGCTTTGCGATAGGCCACACAGGAACACATCACCACATGCCATGGTCTGTGTCTCCTTCTTTCTCTTGACCCAAAAAACATGTCTTTAATCAGACACCCCACTCCATCTCACAGCCCCTTTCCTTGGACAAAATTCAAATTGAGCAGTTGCATGAAATATTGCTGTTGTTTAGTGGGTGCAGCTGGTGTTATGTGTATTTATTGGTCTCTAATGATACCTGAGTAGTCAATTGGAAGGATGAGCCAGACTCCCGGTTGAGTATTTTGTTTTTTGTTTTATGCATTCCATATTATGCAATGATATCAGAACCTTAGGAAAACTGACATTTTGTCTTTTGGGCGCTCTATTTCCATCTGTTATAAAGTCTTTCTGGTGTTCTCTTTCGGTCATTTGTGGTTGCTCCAGAAACCAGTTGCCTTCAGTGGCATTATACTGTCTGCGCAAAGATTTCATTTAGAAGGCGCTGGGGAGAAGGGGGGGGGGGCGCTACCCTGATTGAACAGCCAGGTCTTGAGTATCCTCCTGAAGTTCAGCAGGTCTTGGGTCTGTCGTAGGCTCAGTCAAAGCTAACAAAATGGTTGCTACAACCAAGATGGCTTCAGCTCATGCTAACAAAGATTATTTCAGATTTCCACAGCGGTGGGACGCACTGTTCAGGACAGAAAAAAAGAACATTTGCTAATGCTTTCCCCATCGCCATGCATCTGAATTGCCTTCTTGCATGTGTAAATAAGGGATCTTGTTACCAAACTGGCTGATCCCTATTTTATCGACCTTGGACAGATTGTAAGTCCAATGAAAAATGTGGAGATTGGCACCTGGTTCCCCAGTACAGACGTTGTCAGCTCTGGCCTGAATGCCACGTTTGTCAGTTTGCAAATGTTCCAGGAGAGACTTGTGTACTGGACATATGGCTCAGTGGATTGTAGGCCACCGGTTCGATTTAAGGCAGGCTGATGCAGCATGTCATCCTTAGGCGGACAATTAAATGAATGCATTTTAGTTAGATCGAGACATCCGTTATGCAATGGCCTCATTAGTATTCAGACCATAAACTGTCCTAATTTCTTTGGAAACTTCACATTACAAACTTTATTTCAAAGCGTTTGCAAGCGCGAGTGGTTCTGTATAAAAGTACTACTTTTATGTACAGATTACGAAATTGAAGCAAATGGGAAATTTTTGCTGAGGTGAACTTTGTGGATGCTGTATTCCGAAAGGAAGGTTTATAGAAAGTCATAGTAAGTGACAGTGGAGGGCAATTTTTAAAGCTGAAACCTTCTAGCAGTCCATGAGCAGGAGTGGGTGAATCTGACTACCACCCTGAAGGAAAGGGGAGTGCGCAACCGAGAATCTGCTAAATAAAATGAAATCCTTTCACTCCAGCGATATCTGCTGAGACATTTAACAGGTCCTGTGGTTTCTTTGCTTCCAATGGAAGAGATAAACTGTAGGAAGCTGGCTCTGTATATACTATACCAAAGTAAGGTATCGTGTGCACAGAGTCCAGGGAGTCCCCAGAGGTAGAGCAGAGGCTACATTAGGTAAGTACTAACAGCTCTCTTTATGGTAGTGTGGGCGAGCAGTTCGGCTTTGTTGAACACACTCAGGCAAAAAATGAGACACACACTCGATAAAAAAAATCTGTGCCAAATTTATTTAAAAAAATACTTGGTTATATTTATTATTCAGAACCACAGATCTTCGCCTTAGGAAGATACATTTTGCAATAGAATTCATTTTCAATCTTAGAAATGGGCAATTTTTAGTCTTTGCAATGATAACCTATAGGAGGAAGAAAGCATTCAGCATACATATAGATAAATAGATAACATCGACTTACGAAACCAGTCTTCGAGAGTTAAGATCAGTTTTGGGCAAGGTTCAGTTCAGCACCAACAATACCCTGCAAGCGACATTGGGTCGACTGGGTGCGAATACAGTTTTGGGCGCCCAATACAACTCAATGAAGAATGGGGCAATCAGACAGATGCTGCTTACAGGTAAGTAGGACCGGCTTGGGGTACCAGTCTCCAGGGGTTGAAGCAAGAACTGGGCAGTGTCCAAGTCAGCACCAAGCATACAGCACCAGTGGCACAGGGGCAACAGGGTACCAATGTAGAGCAATGGAGAAAGGCAAAATCGGAACATGGCCGCAGGAGGTCGTTGGAAGCAAATCATCAGCTGGAGAGGTTGGTTGCGATACTCAGGGATGTAGGGACACCTTTGGTCATCTTAACCAAGGCCCAGACGGACAGGTGCAGTGGTGTTGGAAACAGCTTACCAGAGCAGGTCACATTTCAGGATATTGCAGGGGCAAATCTACACATACAGGTATGCACTCACAGGAGATATAGTGCACCCTGTCTTAGGGCTAAGGCCTGCTAGAGGGGTGTCTTCCCTATATCGCATGCACTGTCTGCGGGCATGGCACACACAGATGTGTGCCATGTTGAGTCTTTAGTTTGGCCTGCACCAAGGCACGCAGTCTGCAATGGGTCTTGGTGAGGAGACCCTAGGGTGGTACAATTTGTGCTGCAGCCCTTGAGGTCCCTCTTCAGTGCCAACGCCCTCTGTACTAGGGGTACCGCCTACTTGGGACTTACAAGGGCCACTGAAGTTGTGTAAAATTGGGAAACAATTGGTACAGTTTAGGGAAAGAACACTGGTACTGCATCAAAAACCAGGCAAAAGGTGTGGGGGTGGTTCTTCAACAAAAACCTAGTGTCCTACATAAACAAGTAATGCAAAGTTACTGAATGAAATAACTTACATTTTAATGCTTAAATAACCTAATAACACTTTCATTCTTTTGATGTCACTCACCTGTGAGGAAGCATTGCTGGGGAATGGCGAGGCGAGAACAAGGCTAGTACAAGACACCCCCTGTTCAGTTGGAACATTGCTCTACAAATCAGACTGCATAAGTTTCAGAAGTCCCCTTTTAAATGAATATGAATTATGTTTGAACCAAGATTTCGTCCAAACACAAATCAATACACAGCCACAAGAACCAAGTGGGGCCAACAACAATGTAAGTCACCCAGTGTGCAGATCTGAATGTCATTGATACTTTCAACTGGCTGGCTGTGAAATAAAGGGGTTGTTCGGTGTGCTGTGCTTAAAACCGGGTGAGCTTGTTATGGAGTGGAGGGTTAGAGCATAGGGCGTGACGTCACCAGGGCAACTCTGTAAAGGAGCTCCCATCCTGGTCTTGTGCCCACATGTTTGGCTTGTCAATGGCTCCCAGCGGCCTCAGATCCAGTGATGCCTAAATGGTCTTTCAAGCCTATGAATGGAGAGAGCAGCTGGGAATAAGCTCTGTCAATTGCATAGACTTACAAATCATATTTGTTCTGATTTTCTTTTCGAGCCATTGCATTTTTTGTTTGCCACTGTTTTTTTAAAACAGTCACAGCTATTTGAGTTCTTACTCTGCCCTTGGACACAGCTATTTTCGATCAGTGATTGCTAATTTGTGTCTTCCTATTACTCCAGCCTTATAACTATAATGAGTAATTGCCTGTTTTCGATGCTCTGTAAAATATGGCGCTTTAAAAAACGTTTCCTGCTTCAGCATTATCCTCTGCCTGTCGGTCTTATGTATATGCGCCGCGCCTCTTGATGGAAGAGCAGCTTTGAATCCCTTTCACAATACAGTTGACAATTTTAGTTCTAAAATATTTTTTGTTTGAAAGCATAAAAGTAAAAAAATGCTTGAGTTTGAGAAAAGTCTGAATGATCTTATCAGGCGTCATGGCATTATATTTAAGTGGGCTAGTGGACTTTTGACAAAGGTAACAAGCATTAGCAATGCCAATAGGCTTCACCTACATAAGAGCTATCGGCTTTGTCAATATTTTTTCAGCCATGTTGTACCGCAGCATGGCTGAAAGTTAAAAAAAGAAAAAGCGGCTGCATCATTGTACTTTTTGTTTTTTTACTTGGCGCCATGCTGCATAGTGGCTGATCTGCAGTATAACATGGCTAGAGAAAAATGACAAAGCAGATAGCTCTATTGGCTTTGTCAATGCTTGTTTAATTGAAGTGTGCATGTTTTGGCTTTGTGCAGCTGTGTTCCTCTCTCCATCTTGAGTGTTTTACTTGCTGAAACGCTCTTTCTTTCACTGAAATCTTCTGCTGGTGCCTTGTTTTCTGCTCCTTTGCCATTTTTGAGAGTCTTTTTCCAGAGCACCTTGTTTGGATTCGTAGTCGGTCAATAAGTTTTATGCACTAGCTCTTTTATTACATTATTATCACCATTACCATGTTTAGATTACACACTACACAATGAATTACCTGACTGTCGGGAGGGGGGCTGGGGTGGCAGGCAACACTGAGGGGGGTGGGGAGGGGGAGGAATGCAACACAGAGGGCGGGGGGGGAGGGGGAGGAATGCAACACTGAGGGGGGTGGGGAGGGGGAAGGAATGCAACACAGAGGGCAGGTGGGGGAGGTCAAAAAGTACTTTGGGGGCAGAGTCTGCGCCATAATGCTTCATTTTATGGCAGGTCTTGGGGACAACGTGGACGGGTGGGGGCAAAGCAACATGGATGGTGGGCAGGGAGGGTGAGAGCAATCCAACATGTTTGTCCGGCAGGAAGGGTGGGGCGCAGCAAAGCGGGGAGGTTGGAAGGAGAAGCAACAATGTAGGGCTGTAGAGGGCAAACAGCAGAGCGGGAGGGTGGGGGGTAGACAGCCTGCAAAAAGGCTCTTTTATGGAGTGCTGCAACTAAAGTAAATAAAAGTAGCTCCGAAAGCGCAAGCAGTGGAAGAACACAATGCAAGGAAGCACTTCTTGAGTCATGCTCCAGGGGAGGGACATACTCACCAAGAGGAAGTGACGTTGGCATGCGCTGACCAAAGAGGAGCAAGGAAATGAGAGTGACGAGCGAATGTTAAGCAATGGGTGGGCTCTATTCTCCTTGTAAGTAAACACAATTGTTCGGAATCAACAGCGGATGACCTTGAAAAGGTGAAACTCTAGTTTTGATTAGTGCATTTGTTTTTTCTATCATTCAGCGATGCAGGACGAGGTCAGTTGGGAGATGGGAATGGCTGATAAGTGGGGATTTCTCCAACAGTTATATTTGGTTTTCCTCCAAGTATTAGAAGAGATAAAAAGAAGTGAGTATCCGGGCGCTCCCATTTGCTGCTGTAGCTAATATTAAGGAAATCTCGAGAGCTGGGGATTCACGGAGGAGTCTCCCTCCACTTGCTGCAGCAGTTCCAAGACAGGAATTCAAAGTTTACAGAAAAGGAGAGCACAACTCAAAACTAACTTCATCATTTGAAAAATGGACGAACTGACTCAACTATATGCTTAAAAAAAAATAAAAAATAAACAGTTTACATTCATTTTCAGAGTAAAATCCTCACTTTTAGTTTCATGACTTAAACTTTTCAAACTGTCAGTTTTGATTTTGCCTTGGAACATTTGGAAGGATGTGCCTGGAAGAAGCGGTGAGGCTGAATTTTACTGACCCTCTTCCACAACCAGAAGAAAAATCCCATCCCAGATGTGACAAACGAGTCCATATTGATTGGTCCCAGAGGCATGTGGTGTTGTGTCTACTTCCTGCACATCCAGAAGACTTTAGCAGTCATTTACCTGTCTGCATTTTGACACACTGCACTATCTCGATGCTCCTCCTCGAAGGCGGAGGAGCATCGCCCTCCTGCTCTCACAGCTGGAAAAATAAAATGATAACATGTTATTCTCATTTTATTTTTCGATACGGGCAGGGTTAGTGCTGGGCAGGACTGGGGTCACAGCGGGAGGAAAGGTTTGCACACTAAGGGGCCCTTTAGGATAAAGTCCGCCCGCCATCCCATCGTAGAAAGGGACCGCCCGCAATAAGGGCGAGGGTCCCGTGGGTGCTATTAGGATGCGCCCCCACAGTGGTGGGCGCATCCTGCATCCCTAACATTGTAGCGGGTGGTGCACTCCGCACCGCCCGCCACAATGTTAGGGAGGCATGTTGTGCACATCCATGCACAACATGGCAGGCACCGCACGGTCCCTGCCATGTTCTGCATGGAACTGCAGGGGGGTACCATAGGCCCCCATGTGCAACCCCCCCCCCCCCCCCCCCCCCCCCGGAGTCCTTGGGGACCCGCAACGGGCCGCCCTAGCAGACTCTGCATGCCGCCACAGAAAGGCATTTCTCACAGCACATTGTAATATGACTGGCGGTGTCAAACAGTCACCGCCACCATATTGCGGCCTTTTTCCAGCAGACGGACTTTCCGTCCGCCGCGGACCCCCCAGCCATACTAATATGGCGGGAGGTCTTTCCTACAAGGATGGCGGGCAGATTGGCCCCACCAGGCCGGCGTTGACCACCACTGGCCCGGCGGGGGCAATCCGCCTGCCTTCCTAATGGGCCCCCCCTAAGGCATGGCAAATATTCATGCTCACTTTACATATTTCCCACCAGACTGTAATACACAGCATGGTGAGGAACACGCACAGGCTCCCTGTCCCCATCCGCGCACCAAACCAAGGTGCTCAGATCAATCAGAACGCTGCATTGCAGTGTAGTGATTATCTTTGGGGACCTTGTGTGCTTCCGGGACCGAAGCTGAGAAGACGGCCTTGAGAAGGGACCGAAGCTGAGGAGAGATGGCAGCTGTGAATAGGTAAGGGTTTTAGATTTTTTTGTTCCGCCTCCGTACCTCCGGCCGCCACCCCCGTTTCCTGCCAGCCGCCAATGAAGTTCCCATATTTCTTCACATATCGTTATTGGTTACAGTCTTTACAGTTGATGGAACAGAGGCACTGGATGTTGAAATGAATACCCAAAGATGAAAAACATCTCAACAGGTTCCTTAAGGTCTGTCTCTTACAATACTTAAGGCAGATGCATAAAGCATGTTTGCAGTTGTAAGTGGATATTCAGAGTTTGCAACTGCAAACATGTTTCGTGGGATGTACTAAACCCATTTAAGTCTTAAAGAATTTACTTACTTACATTTAAGTCTTGAACTTATGTATTTCTACTAAAATGGGTTTAGAAATGGATAGTAAATTGCTGTTTAGTAGGGGCGTGTTGTAGGCTTCCCTTCCACATAGCGATTCCTATTGATATGTACCAATGGTTTAGGGCGGAGATAGCAGTAGTAATCCACTGCAAAGTTACAGACCCCCAAGTTGGGGTGATAATCCATTCACAAAAGGGAAAGGGTTCCTGGGGGCCCCTTCCCCATGGTGAATGTTAAAAAATGTTTACTGGAGAGACTACAGGAGCACTGCCGACTCTCAAACCTTTTTGTAAGTTGTATTTTTAAATACAGTCCCATTGTCATTAAGGAATGAGGGATACATTAAAAAACAATTTCATGAAACTCACTCACAGACCTGGTGGCCCACTGGCCGTGCAGGCCATCATTCCAGGCTGAAGCAAGTGGATTGTGTTACAATTTTCAACCTACCTGATGAATATTAATGAGTCCGGCCAAGGTTCTTTCGTCTTATTAACGAGAACCTGAAGTAGGATCTATCACAGGCCTATCTTATTACCATAT
The DNA here is from genome assembly GCF_964263255.1 of Lissotriton vulgaris. NCBI lineage: Eukaryota > Metazoa > Chordata > Amphibia > Caudata > Salamandridae > Lissotriton > Lissotriton vulgaris. The sequence goes on from NW_028243607.1 coordinate 655,961, forward strand.
CCCATCAGGTGTATCCAGCGTCACCACACCGAGGCCTCCAAGTTCCTATTCCCTCATCATGTGGTCTCCCTTGCAGTTTTTGTCTAATCGCTATTTGGCGCACCCCAAGGCGGTATCCTAACACATCACTCCAAAGGTCTAACCCATCTTTATGTGGAACCCCCAGACCTTCCCTACCATCATTCAGAGCCCACCAAGGGTCTTGCAACATGCCAACCACACGCTCATCCTTGTACAAGGTCATCCAAGGCTCTATCACCATCCAAAGGTCACCTGGCCAGGGCCGGCAGAGGTTGTTCCAGCTGGACAGAGTGACCTTAAACCTTGGGCCTCATTAGAGTGAGGTGGAATTAGCAAATCAGCCTATATTTGTGCTAAATGGGTGAAACTTTATGAACCAATTCTCTGCTGCATACTGTGGGTGATTTAGGAACTGGTGTGACTATCACACTATCAGTGTTTGTGCATTTGGTAAAATCGCATTGTTTTAGTCCTGGCCAATGGAATTATGTGGCAGTGGAAGACCAAACTATGCGGCAAGGAGATGATGGGCGGAGCGCTGAAACTTTTCAGACACTCACCCCCAGTCAGAGATCTGGGTTCAATCCATCATCATTCTTTAGCTCACTCTGACACCTCAGTTCAGACACAGCTATATGCAAATCAGTCTTGACCCTGTGCCTCATGGGAACAGAAGAGGGCGTGTCTGACATGTACACCTCTACAATCAATGATCGAAACGAGCACAAGGATGCCGGTGACATGATGACCGAGGACCAAAACCTCACACGACTCACTTTCAACCCTTACAACACAAGCGGGGTTGGAAGCACTTCATACCCTAACAAGGCCCTGCAGCACAGCACCCCCGGGCCATGCTACACTACAGGGTAGTGCTGGTTTGGAAGCACTTCATTCCCCGACAAGGCCCTGCAGCACATTAGCACACCGGGAGCTGCTACACCACAGGGTAGTGCTGGCTTGGAAGCACTTCATACCCCCAACAAGGCCCTGCAGCACGCACCCCCAGAGCATGCTACACCGCAGGGTAGTGCTTGGATGGAAGCACTTCATACCCCCAACAAGGCCCTGAAGCACAGCCCACCCGGAGCGTGCTACAACACAGGGTAGTGCTGGGTTGAAGCATTTCATACCCCAGACAAGGCCCTGTAACACAGCACACCGGGAGCTGCTACACTGCTTGGATGGAAGCACGTCATACCTCCGACAAGTCCCTGCAGCACAGCACACCGGGAGCTGCTACACCACAGGGTAGTGCTGGGTTGGAAGCACTTCATACCAGACGAGGCCCTGCAGCACATTAGCACACCGGAGCAGGCTACACCACAGGGAAGTGCTGGGTTGGAAACAGTTCATACCTGCGACAATGCCCTGCAGCACAGCACACCCGGAGCATGCTACACCACAGGGTAGTGCTGGCTTAGGAGCACTTCATATCCCGATGAGGCCCTGCAGCACATTAGCACACTGGGAGTTGCTACACCACAGGGCAGTCCTGGGTTGGAAGCACTTCATACCCGGACAAGCCCCTGCAGCACTGCACACCGAAGCATGCTACACCACAGGGTAGTGCTTGGATGGAAGCACTTCATACCCCCAACAAGGCCCTGCAGCACAGCACCCCCGGAGCATGCTACACCACAGGATAGTGCTTGGATGGAAGCACTTCATACCCCCAACAAGGCCCTGAAGCACAGCCCACCGGAGCATGCTACACCACAGGGTAGTGCTGGGTTGGAAGCACTTCATACCAGACGACGGCTTGCAGCACTTTAGCACACTGGAGCATGCTACACCTCAGGGTAGTGCTGGGTTGGAAGCACTTCATACCCCCAACACGGCCCTGCAGCACTTTAGTACACTGGAGCATGCTACACCACAGGGTAGTGCTGGGTTGGAAGCACTTCATACCCGACAAAGCCCTACAGCACAGCACACTGGGAGCTGCTACACCACAGGGTAGTGCTTGGATGGAAGCACTTCATACCCCGACAAGGCCCTGCAGCACAGCCCACCAAAACATGCTACACCACAGGGTAGTGCTGGGTTGGAAGCACTTCATGCCAGACGAGGCCCTGCAGCACATTAGCACACTGGGAGCTGCTACACCACAGGGTAGTGCTGGGTTAGAAGCACTTTATAGCAAAAGAGCCCTGCTGCACATTAGCACACTGGGAGCTTCTGCACCACAGGGTAGTACTTTTGAAGCACTTCATACCCGATGAGGCCCTGCAGCACATGAGTACACCGGGATCTGCTACACCACAGGGTAGTGCTGGGTTAGAAGCACTTCATACCCCGGCAATGCCCTGCAGCACAGGACACCGGAGCATGCTACACCACAGGGCACTGTTGGGTTAGAAGCACTTCATACACCCGACAAGTCCCTGCAGCACAACACACCGGAGCATGCTGCACGACAGGGTAGTGCTTTAATGGAAGCATTTCATACCTCCGACAAAGCCCTGAAGCACAGCCCACTGGAGCATGCTACACCACAGGGTAATGCTGGGTTGGAAGCACTTCATACCCCCGATAATGCCCTGCAGCACAGCACACCCGGAGAATGCTCCACCACAGGGTAGTGCTGGCTTGGAAGCACTTCATACCCCGATGAGGCCATGCAGCACATTAGCACACCGGTGCAGGCAACACCACAGGGTAGTGCTGGGCTGGAAGCACGTCATACCCCGACATGGCCCTGTAGCACAGTACACCGAGACCTGCAACACCTAGGGCAGCAGTGCTTGGTTAAAGCATTTGATACCCCTGACAAGGCCCTGAAGCACTGCACACCGGAGCATGCTACACCACAGGTTAGTGCTGTGTTAGAAGCACTTCATACCCCGGCGAGGACCTGCAGCACATTAGCACACCAGGAGCCGCTACACCACAGTGTAGTGCTGGGTTGAAGCACTTCATAGCAGAAGAGCCCTGCAGCACATTAGCACACTGGGAGCTGCTGCACCACAGGGTAGTGCTGGGTTAGAAGCACTTCATACCCCGACGAGGCCCTGCAGCATCTTAGCACATCGGAGTAGGCTACACCAAAGGGTAGTGCTTGGCTGGAAGCACTTCATACCCCTGAAAAGGCCCTGCAACGCAGTACACCAGGAGCTGCTGCACCACAGGGTAGTGCTGGGTTGGAAGCAAGTCATACCCCGACAATACCCTGCCACACAGCACACCGGAGCATGCTACACCACAGGGTAGCCAATGTAACTGCAGGGGCTGACGAAGCCCTGCAGCACAGCACACAGGAGCATGCTACCCCACAGGGTAGTGCTGTGTTGGAAGTACTTCATTCCCGACAAGGCCATGCAGCACATTAGCACACCAGAGCAGGCTACACCACAGGGTAGTACTGGGTTGGAAGCACTTCATACCAGACGAGGCCCTGAAGCACACAAGTACACCGGGAGCCGCTACACCACAGGGTAGTGCTGGCTTGGAAGCACTTCATACCCCCAACAAGACCCTGCAGCACAGCACCCCCAGAGCATGCTACACCGCAGGGTAGTGCTTGGATGGAAGCACTTCATACCCCCAACAAGGCACTGAAGCACAGCCCACCGGGGCATGCTACACCACAGGGTAGTGCTTGGATGGAAGCACTTCATACCCCCAACAAGGCCCTGAAGCACAGCCCACCGGAGCATGCTACACCGCAGGGTAGTGCTGGCTTGGAAGCACTTCATACCCCCAACAAGGCCCTTCAGCACATTAGCACACTGGGAGCTGCTACACTACAGAGTAGTGCTGGGTTCGAAGCAATTCATACCCCGATGAGGCCCTGCAGCACATTAGCACACCGGAGCAGGTTACACCACAGGGTATTGCTGGGTTGGAAGCACTTCATACCAGACGAGGCCTTGCAGCACATTAGCACACTGGGAGCTGCTACACCACAGGGTAGTGCTGGGTTGGAAGCACTTCATAACTCCAGCAAGGCCCTGAAGCACAGCCCACCAGAGCAGGCTACACCACAGGGTAGTGCATGGTTGGAAGCACTTCATACCCTCGACAATGACCTGCAACACAGCACACCCGGAGCATGCTACACCACAGGGTAGTGCTGGCTTGGAAGCACTTCATACCCCCAACAAGACCCTGCAGCACAGCACCCCCAGAGCATGCTACACCGCAGGGTAGTGCTTGGATGGAAGCACTTCATAACTCCAGCAAGGCCCTGAAGCACAGCCCACCAGAGCAGGCTACACCACAGGGTAGTGCATGGTTGGAAGCACTTCATACCCTCGACAATGACCTGCAACACAGCACACCCGGAGCATGCTACACCACAGGGTAGTGCTGGCTTGGAAGCACTTCATACCCCCAACAAGACCCTGCAGCACAGCACCCCCAGAGCATGCTACACCGCAGGGTAGTGCTTGGATGGAAGCACTTCATACCCCCAACAAGGCACTGAAGCACAGCCCACCGGGGCATGCTACACCACAGGGTAGTGCTTGGATGGAAGCACTTCATACCCCCAACAAGGCCCTGAAGCACAGCCCACCGGAGCATGCTACACCGCAGGGTAGTGCTGGCTTGGAAGCACTTCATACCCCCAACAAGGCCCTTCAGCACATTAGCAAACTGGGAGCTGCTACACTACAGAGTAGTGCTGGGTTCGAAGCAATTCATACCCCGACGAGGCCCTGCAGCACATTAGCACACCAGGAGCATGCTACACCACAAGCTAGTGCTGGGTTGGAAGCACTTCATACCAGACGAGGCCTTGCAGCACATTAGCTCACCAGGAGCATGCTACACCACAAGGTAGTGCTGGGTTGGAAGCACTTCATACCAGACGAGGCCTTGCAGCACATTAGCACACTGGGAGCTGCTACACCACAGGGTAGTGCTGGGTTGGAAGCACTTCATACCCCGAGAAGCCCCTGCAGCACAGCACACCGGAGCATGCTACACCACAGGGTAGTGCTTGGATGGAAGCACTTCATAACTCCAGCAAGGCCCTGAAGCACAGCCCACCAGAGCAGGCTACACCACAGGGTAGTGCATGGTTGGAAGCACTTCATACCCTCGACAATGACCTGCAACACAGCACACCCGGAGCATGCTACACCACAGGGTAGTGCAGGGTTGGAAACACGTCATACACTGACAATGCTCTGCAGCACAGCACACCGGGAGCTGCTACACCACAGGGTAGTACTGGGTTGAAGCATTTCATACCCCCGACAAGGCCCTGAAGCACAGCACACCGGGAGCTGCTACACCACAGGGTAGTACTGGGTTGAAGCATTTCATACCCCCGACAAGGCCCTGAAGCACATTCGCACACGAGAGCATGCTACACCACAGGGTAGCCAATGTAACTGCAGGGCCGGACGAGGCCCTGCAACACAGCACACAGGAGCATGCTACCCCACAGGGTAGTGCTGGGTTGGAAGTACTTTATTCCCACGACAAGTCCCTGAAGCACAGCACACCAGGAGCTGCTACACCACAGGGTAGTGCTGGGTTGGAAGCACTTCATACCCGACAAGGCCCTGCAGCACATAAGCACACCAGAGCAGACTACACCACAGGGTAGTACTGGGTTGGAAGCACTTCATACCAGACGAGGCCCTGCAGCACATGAGCACACAGGGAGCCGCCACACCACAAGGTAGTGCTTGGTTGTAAGCACTTCATACCCCGACAAGGCCCTTCAGCACATTAACGCACTGGGAGCTGCTACACTACAGGGTAGTGCTGGGTTGGAAGCACTTCATATCCCGACAAGGCCATGCAGCACATTAGCACACTGGAGAAGGCTACACCACAGGGTAGTGCTGGGTTGGAAGCACTTCATACCCCCGACAAGGCCCTTCAGCACATTAGCTCACCGAAGCAGGCTACACAACAGGGTGGTGCTGTGTTGGAAGCACTTCATACCCCCACAAAGCCCTGCAGCACATTAGCACACCGGAGGAGGCAACACCACAGGGTAGTGATGGATGGAAGTACTTCCTACCCAACGAGGCCCTGAAGCACAGCCCATGGGAGCATGCTGCACCACAGGGTAGTGCATGGTTGAAGCTCTTCATACCCCCAACAAGGCCCTGCAGCACATTAGCACACCGGGAGCTGCTACACCATAGGTTAGTGCTGGGTTAAAGCATTTCATACCCACACAAGGCCCTGCAGCACATCACACCGGAGCATGGTACACCACCGGGTAGTGCTGGGTTGGAAGCACTTCATACCCGACAAGGCCCTGCAGCACATAAGCACACCAGAGCAGACTACACCACAGGGTAGTGCTGGGTTGGAAGCACTTCATACCCCGACAAAGCCCTGCAGCACATTAGCACACCGGAGCAGGCTACACCGCAGGGCAGTGCTGGGATGGAAGCACTTCATACGCCGACAAGGGCCTGCAGCACATTAGCACACCTGGAGTCGCTACACCACAGGGTCGTGCTGGGTTGAAGAATGTTGCACAGCAGTCTGGCCTGAGAAGGATTTTTCAGTTTTTTGGCGCGAATGACTAGAGGATGCTCCTATCTTGTCTTAGGTCACTGCGCCTGGACGTGTGGTGAGAAGAGTGCATACTTTGCACTGTAGTAACCCATTCACCCAACAGTTTCCTGGGAATGGGAAGTGGTTCCTCTGGACTCCTCTGCAGGTACCTCTGTTGTCTGTGGCGGGCAGTGCCCCTTGGCTACAGCTACTATTCTAAAGATTCAAAACAGAGGGGGCGGAGATTTTCTTTGATAGGTGGGGGCGCCACCTATCTACTGTCTGAGCAAAGGCTAGGCTTGGATCTGGGGGCAGATGGGGGCCGGCCCACTCACTATAACACATATCAGGCCTCCTGGGGCACACGCCCTTCATGGCATTTGTTATCCAGTGGTCGAAGTGGGGAATAAAAAGTAGGGGGACTCTGGGTGGAGAATCAGGGGGTGGGAATAACCGAAGATCGGATCAGTGGGCGGAGTCAGGGGTGTGGCTAGAAATCGCAAAACATACCAATTTTTTTTACATTCAGCATTTCACTGACCAGTTACAGCTTATAACGTTATTTAATTCAAACAATGGATAAACATGTTTATTTGAGGTTTAATTCAGGAAAAACCAAATATTCTTAGGGATTACAGGTTTATGTAAAGCGTGCGAAATATAAGCAGGAACAATAGCATGGGCGCAAATTCAGGATGGTGAGTGTAAAAATACAGTACAAGGGGTCAAAATTCAGGACAAAAATTCGGGGCAACAGGTATGCTTTGCAGACACATCAATGGATGTCATGCAATAGTATATAAATAAATAGGCAAGGAACATAAGTACAAGTCACTTCTCCTACCCCTTCACCACTCCTTCCTTGTCATTTCCAGTAGGGCAGCACACTATACTAAGCACAGATTTTTAGCTTACAGTGATTTTAAGCCACGCACTTAATTACATTGGCCACGCCTCTGTGAGAGACCCCCCCCCACCGTTTTTTCATCTCACTTAAAACCCTGCAGCTATCATGACTGACTGACAGATAGAGATACAGACACACACACACAGACCCCTCCCCCTCACACAACCAACCGACCTAGATGGAGTCAACTGGTTATCCCGGCAGTCAAAAATCAGCGTGGATGAATTCTAGGTGACGAGATGGGTCTTGGAAAGACATGCCAGGTATGTTGTCATTTCTTCCTGGGTTAAAAGAGAGTGTTTCATATGTGATTTTTGACGCCAGGCCACTAACTGTTTTGGAACAGGCCAAGCATATGAACTTTAAATTTCTTTGATTAAATAAATGTACTTCATCTAATTCTTATTACTTTTTAATTCAAATCGCTTGATAGTTTTACTATTCAGTAGGTGCAACCTGATCTTTATCCAGAGGCCAGAGTGACCCCTCTGCTAAAAAACCTGGAGCTAATGCCACTACTTCCTAGCGAAAGTGATCAAACAATATGTCCTTAAGACACTTTCAGCCTTCCTAGAGGAACACCAGCTACTCCAAGCCCGACAGAGCCCACCACAGTAGCGAGTTGGTAATGTTGTCTGTCCTAAACGAGCTTAGAACCATGGCTGACAATAAAAAACTGAGGGTCCTGTTTTTATTAGACCTATCAGCGGCGTTCGACATGGTCAGCCATACCCAACTACTGGCCCGTATCACTGATCTGGGCATTTGCGTACAGGCACACCAGCGGCTCTCATCCTTCCTGATTGGCCGGTCCTAGAGGATCCAGTTCGGTGAGCAGGTGTCCGACAGGGGCACCCTCACCTGTGGCGTGCCCCAGGGCTCCGCACTGTCACCGCTCCTCTTTAATATATATCTACAGCCTCTGGTGGCAGCTCTAGCCCGTATGGTCTGTCGAGTTTTCAGTTATGCGGATGACACCCAACTAATCCTTTGCATTGATAATTCCGTCCATGCCCAAGACCTGGCACAAAACATCCTCAGATTCTCTGTAAACTGGATGACGGCCAATTTCTTAAAAATAAACCGAGACAAAACGGAAGTCCTTGTCATACTCACGAAAAGCGATCCTTGGAACGATCTTTTCTGGCCCTAAAAACTGGGTACTTCTCCCATACCAGCACCTGTTGTGAAAAGTCTGGGCATTAGGATTGACTCTGAGCTCTCGATGTCCAATCAGGTCACCTCAGTGGTCGGAACATGCATAGGCCTCCTGAGACAACTGTGGAAACTTGCTCCCCTTCTTTCAACTGCCTCACTACAGACAATTGTAACTGCAACAATTGTCTCCAGACTAGACTACGGCAACTCCTTATACATCGGCCTCCCTCAGCATCTTATCAATATACTGCAGGTGGTAATGAACGACGCAGGCAGATTGATTTTTAGGCTGCGGAGAAGGACACATGCCACCCCCCTGCTGTGCAAGTTACATTGGCTCCCGATTAAGCAAAGAGCAAAATTCAAGGGCCTCTGCATTGCACATGAAGCAATCTACGGCCAAGCCCCACTATATATCAAAGAACGCCTTGAGAATTATGTCCCGAGTCGCACTTTACGATCTTCCGAGGCCTGCCACCTGGTTGCCCCACGATACAACAGTGTGTACAAAGGAGGTAGAGCTTTCTCCGTCCTACTCCCACAACTATGGTACCTACTACCAGATCATCTACGCAAGGAACCTGCGCTCCTACCTTTTAGGAAACAGCTAAAAACGATCTTGTTTAGGGAGGCCCTGCACTCAGTCTAACTACCCTGCTTGTGATGTTATGTAAACACCCTAAAGCTCCCTGGCCCTCTCTCTAAAAGAGCTAAGAGACCTGTTGGTGATTAGGCGCTATATAAGAATAAATTTAACATTACATAACATCCTATCACTTTCCATAATCATCAGCATTTTAAGGTGAAGATGAGAAGAAATTATTTTCTTCTGTGTTATCATATTTTTAGTAGGCACATTTAAGGTTCTAATGTCACCTGGACCTCAAAAAGTCCTGCAACAAAAACCGCTGTGGGCCGTTGCCGACATCCAGCGCCCGTTCCAAAGACCTGCACCATGCTCAGGACAGAGAGGTTTGTGCCACACTGTGACTGCCAGGTGTGTGTGGGTGTGTGCGTGTGTGTGTGTGTGGTAAGGAGTGTGGGGTGAGGGGTAATGATGTAAATAAGTAGGATAACTACATAAATCATTCTTACGGGGGTTATATGTATTAGGATTTTTTCGATTTTAATTCACTTTCACCGTTAATGCTGAACCATGAATTCATGTTACCAATCTGAAGCAAAGGTGACGCGGCACAGCTGGCGTCTGCCACTTCAACAACAGTGGGCCCCTGTGGATGCGTCCAGCACTACAAGAAGGCTTTCAAGAACCAACATTCTCAGTTGTTGCAGCATGATAGAGCAGGTTAGTGGGATAAGGTGAACTGTGTACAAGCTGTGTGGTACTGCAAATTTGGACCCCGCTGTTTTACAGATATTGAGGTCCAACACTCGCGTCATAAAACATCATCGTACCATGACGAATTTGGTATCTACGAACCGGTAAGGATCAGGACATTATCCCTATGTATTTGCGTCACGATTGAGTGGTGTTAACACCCCTAAATCATAGTTTCCGTCCCGAACCCTCGAACTCCATTTTGTAAACGGCATCCATCTTAGGACTTGCCCTCATATAAGTCAATTGATTAAAGCCGATCTGAAGGACACGTCCTCTGTAGCTGACTTCCCCATGACCTGGCCGAAGCTGCCTTCACTGCCTCCAGCCAAGCCTGCTCGGGCAGCTCCTCGCCCAGTGGCCGAGCAAGATATCATCAAGGCACAACATGTCATAAACCATTCACTACATACAGACTATGTTTTTCATACACACACACACCCGTCCATGATTCTTGTTTACGACCCGTTTTATGATGGGAGGGTGCTCGACCTTACTGGCATTTCATCGATATCTGATGGGAGTTCTGGATTTGGCGGGGTAATCCATCACCAACTGGGCATCTGAAATATGTGCTGACCAGCATGACTTCGCTCTTTGTATTGTTACGAAAATATGTGTATAGCCATATCATAAACTCAAGAATTCTTGCCTACAGCTATTATTTATGTATATAAGGAGAAGGCTGGTTCTGTAAAAACGAACAGTCTCCTGAGAACTTACGGCCCGTGTTGTCGTACTTCTAGGACGCATGTTACTTGGTTGCAGCCAATAAAACTCGATCATTGACTTCACCTAGAAGACTCTGTGTTTCTGTAAGTCCAGAACAGGGAGAACTCAGAGGTCTTTGGGTGTGATCCCCTGGCACCACCGGGTCTCTAAAAACCCGGCACCTCAGTTGGCGCCCAACTCGAGGCGATATCAAGCGGTGACGGTCCAAGCCAGATGTTCGTGAGGAGCTTCGTGAGAAAATTCCGGAGGACGGCCAGCCACTTCAGCGACCCCTGCATGTCGACGTGGTTCCGAAGGTCTTTGCTGCGAGGTTCCCCGCGTCCCGACGGCTACGAAGGACTGCTGCCCTGACTATCGCCCTGTTTTGGACCCAGTGATCCTTGGTAGAGCGAAACGATAGACGAGTCTTCTAGTGACGTCACCGATCTTCAATACTCAGTTAAGTATAAGTGGAGCGTCTCCCAGTTCTTAGTCTAGTCCTTAGTTTGGTTCTTAGCTTTGGTATCCTAGAGATACGATTTGTATTGGTTCTTGGTTCTTAGTTTGGTATCCTAGCGATACGGTTTGTATTGGTACTTGCAAGCACCAAAACCGAGGGGTTTGTGTGTTCACGACAATATCATAATTAAATAATCCCTTGAAGTTTGAAGCTAGACTAGTGAGCAAAGATGCCTGGTCTCAGCAGATTTGGAAACTTGTTTTGTCTTTGTTGTAGTAAAGACTCCCGATTAGAGGATTCGTGTCCGGTTCCTCCGATTGGGACTCCAACATATGAGTTATATATAAAGCATGGAGTAGGTCCTATCACGTATAACGAGGTATGGATAAAATACACCCGCAAGGATGGTGTCTTAAAATGGCCCCAACATGGTAGTTTTGACTCAGAAATATTAGACAACCTCGAGGTCAAATTGTTCAAGAAGAAAGCCCGGCCGGCGATATTTGACTCTTTTCGCTTATGGCGCAAAGAAGCCAAACAAAAAGAAATGAAATTAGCAAGGAAAAACAAAAGAGGTATGTCGATGGTACAAGCTGCCATCGCATACAGGGATAATGAGGAAGAGCAGGAAAGTGAACAAAATCTCAGAAGCAAGAAACTAGCAATAGATAAATGCTACCCGATGTTACCACATGGGGGACAAGACTCAAAGGGAACAACTGAGAAAGATCTATTAATGTCCCATTTATTGAACTCACCACCCCCATATACATCAAGTGTTGTTGGACCCCCGAGACGCATTGTTATACCGCACCCTAGCGCACGAAAAGCAGCTCTTGCACAATCACCAGCTCCTCTTCCGCTGGTTCCTACTTCTCCGGCGCAGCCTTCTCAAGGGCCGCCGCCTTTGCTACATACTCCTTCTACTTCTACAACTTTGCCTACTGCTCCAACTATTCACTACGACACTACGTCTGCTACTGCCTCAACTTCCTCTGCTGTCGCCTCGACTTCCTCTTCACATCAGCCTGTCTTTTCTGGCGCATCCGCTTCGCCGCAAGCTTCTCCTTCTGTCAGACAGAGAGTGACAAGTACTGTCACTGGTCTGTTCTCGCCCTTCTTTGGGTCGCCTAAAACGACCCCTAAACCAGAACGTAGACAGTTGCGTACTCAACTACCCGACTACGAGGAAAGAGGAGTACTGAATGAGTTAGCACGCAAATGGGTCACTGATACTGTGAGGTATGATCTCCAGTCTGTTATGGAAGTTTTCCGTCAGTGGGATCCAGCCACTCAAAGATACGTATTTGAGGAAATGTGTGTGTACCTCTGGGAAGACGTACGAGACAATGACCCAAAACGCAGAATGCAGGAACTAGCCCGCATGCGATTCAAATTCTATGAAGGCATGATTATAGGCGCAGATGTTGAGAAAGCAATGGATTTGCTGTTATATTATAGGAGCACAGGAAACAGCTCTAGGTCGTTTGATGAGGACGATGTGTCTGGTAGAAAAAGGGCACGACAGTACCTCATGAGAGAGGTTCCTCCGGTATGGAGGGAAGGCGATGCGAACGCGCAACCGCCTGTTCCACCGCATTTCCAGCGCGTATGGGTACATGTCCCCTGGAAAAGATCCAAAGTTTTAGCACTCAAACAGACACTACCCGATCCCCGTAAAAACCCAGCAGGATATTACAAGGAATTGTCACAAACCGCCAGCTCATGTATAATGAATTTAGCAGATATAGACATGTTGTTTGGGAATGTTGTTCCGCATCCTTTATGGAGTAAAATCCGTCATGCAGATCATGATCAATAACTAGGTGACTCATGGGCTAATATTACTGCTACAGATGCCAGACAAGTTGGTGGTTCTAAACCCGAGCCTTTAATAGCAGATCTTCCCGGTAGGATTATCGTGTACATGAAAACGTTGATGCCTGAATTACGCGTAAATTGGGATAAACTATCTGCGTGCAAGCAAAAGAAAGATGAGAATGTGTCTGACTTTTTCACGAGGTTCGAGGAGACTTTCACTGACCACAGTGGTCAGGACATGGCTACCGAGGGTGGCCAAAGATTGTTCGTAGACAAATTTGTACATAATCTGCTTCCTGAACTATGCAATAAATTGAAAGATTCAGAGAGTGCTTGGGCTGTCTCCACGTCAGCACAGATTTTAGCCACAGCCCAGTACTATGAAAATAGACGCAAAGACGAGCTAGATAAGTCTGAGAAAAAGACTAAAGAACTAAAGACTAAAGTTCTTCTCCAGCAAGCGTATCCGCCTCGCACTCCTAGTCAGCCCAATTATCAGCAACCGCAGCAGTATTCGAGGAACGCGCAAGGGAACGAGTTTTCCCACCAGCGTTCTCCATATGGCCCGAATCAATGTGCATATTGCAAAGAAGAGGGTCATTTCAAAAGTAATTGCCAAGCTCTTGCACGACGTTTAAACGGTGCCTCTGGCGCAAGAGGTAGAGGCGTTCAACAGGCTCCTAGAGGTAGGGGCCGTGGAAACTTCGCCCAGAACAGCAATTCCTTCCCGCCTCAGAATTCTATGAATAGCTTTGACCAACAGAATAATGCGTCTTCCAGGTCAGCTCAGTACTATACAGATGACTATTACGCAGAAAACGAGAATGAGGGTAATAGTTGCTAGGACAGCCATGGACAATGAGAGGGAGTTGTTTCAGTTCCAGTAGATCAGAATGGACCTTATGTCGAGGTGATCACATCCGGAGTGTCTGAGCCATTTCTGCTGGATACTGGTGCTACAAAAAGTTCAATTATGCACTCCAAACTTCCTGGCGCACCTTTGTCCGGCGAAATGAACGTTTCAGTAGGTTTTTCTGGCGCCCCTGTTAGAAACCCGATCTCCAATCCCATGCCCCTTTCTGTTGGCCCATGCGAATTAGAAGCACCCCTCATTCTTACAACAGGTTGTGGCGAGAATTTGTTAGGTTTGGATTTGCTGAAGAGATTGTATGCGACTTTATACTGTTCTCCTTCGGGAGTACAACTCACCCTTGGTAAGAAAGTGATTTCCCCGATGTATTTGGCAAAGGAAAGCATTCCGACTGAGTTGTCATCTCTTCCAGATGTACTTTGGGCAAAGGGTTCAAATGATGTAGGTCGTTTGGAGATAGCACCGTATGTCATAACATTGAAAACTAATGTCAGGCTGCCACGCATTCCCCAATACAGAATGTCAAAAGAATGTGAAAAGGCTTTGCTAGAAATAGTCCACGATCTAATTGCGAAGGACGTCATTGAAGAAACTACAGGCAACATTTGTAACAGTCCTGTTTTGCCTGTCTTAAAGCGTACCGATCCTTCACAGCCCCCTGTGTACCGATTTGTGATTGATCTCAGGGAAGTGAATAAGATCGTTGTACCGCAGTTTCCAGTCATCCCCGATATCACTGCCTTATTGACAATGGTTCCAGCCTCAGCCAATTGGTTTTCAGTGATCGACCTCAAGAATGCCTTCTTCAGCATCCCGATCGCCGAAGAGAGCCGAGACATTTTCGGCTTCAATTTAGGAGGTCGAAGTTTCCGCTTCAGACGCGCTCCCCAGGGCTACTGCGAGAGTCCATCAATATTCAGTCAAGCTCTGAAAACGCAACTTGATACGATTACTCTACCTGGGCGCGCGACTCTGATTCAGTATGTAGACGATTTACTGATCGCTACAGATACTGAGGAGATTTGCAAGCAAGCCACGTTGTCCCTGTTGCGTCATTTATGTGACATGAAGCACAAGGTCTCGCTTTCCAAATTACAATTTTGCCGACAAGAAGTAACCTACTTAGGTCACATCTTATCGAAGGAGGGAAGGAGACTGACCCCAGAAAGAATACAGGCAATTGCAGAATTGAGTGTCCCAAGGACACAAAGAGAAGTGCGTGCCTTCTTGGGCATTACATCATTCTGTAGACAATGGATACCGAATTTCTCACTGTTGGCCAAGCCCTTACTGGCATTAATGCGTAAAGACACACCCAATCCTTTGCCTTGGTCTAAAGATTGTCAGACGAGTTTCCATGAGTTGCGTGAGGCATTATGTTCGGCTCCTGTGTTGGGCAACCCCGACTACAGCAAGCCGTTTACACTATACGTCCATGAGAAGGAAGGATGCGCATTATCGGTCTTGACACAGCACTTTGGGGCCAAGCAACGCCCATGTGCATACTTCTCTGCGACTCTAGATCCCGTAGCTAAGGCATTACCGAGTTGCTTGAGGGCCACTGCCGCAGCGGCTGTCTGTATTCGACAGTCGGCTGGGTTAGTCATGAATAATACTCTGACCGTTATGGTCCCGCATGCAGTAGATATCCTACTGAACAGGACAAAAACACAGCACCTAACTAGTGCTCGACTGTCCAGCTACGAATTGACCCTATTAGCAAAAGGTGTGATACACTCAACCCCGCTACGTTACTACCCATTCCACCTGTAGAGACGGATAAGGTCGACAAACATGATTGCTGCTTTAGGACAGAGGAAGAGACCAAAGGGAGAGTAGACCTAAAGGACACTCCCTTCCCTGAATGTAATGATAATCTATGGGTTGATGGTTCATGTTTCAAGTTGCCAAGTGGTGATACGACTG
The DNA here is from genome assembly GCF_964263255.1 of Lissotriton vulgaris. Lineage (NCBI taxonomy): Eukaryota > Metazoa > Chordata > Amphibia > Caudata > Salamandridae > Lissotriton > Lissotriton vulgaris. The sequence goes on from NW_028243607.1 coordinate 671,646, forward strand.
CAGCATATGCCGTGACAACATTACACACGATTGTAGAGACAGCTCGCATCCCCCACAATTCTGAACAAGCAGCAGAATTAGTCGCACTCACAAGAGCGTGCGTGTTGGCGAAAGGAAAACGAGTGAATGTGTACACTGATAGTCAGTACGCCTTTGGCGTCGCCCACAGTTTTGGAAGATTGTGGCGTGAACGTGGGTTCCTGACGTCACATGGTGCAAAGATACAACATGGCCAGCTAGTACACGACCTTCTCGAGTCACTGACCTTGCCCCTACAGATTGCAATTGTAAAGTGCAGCGCGCATAGAAAGATCCGAGATGATGTTGGTCGAGGGAATGCATTTGCCGATGAGGCCGCGAAAGAGACTGCAAGGAACACAATGAGTCGGATGTATGTAGTAGGCCCTGCTAGATGGACCCCTGATATGGGTATGTGTGAAGACACCATTGAAAGTGTAAAGACTATACAAGCTGATGCTACCGAGAGAGAAGTGAATGAATGGAGAGAAAGCAAGGGTAGGTTAGACGCGAATGGTTGTTGGGTCGAACTGTCAGAACATCAGCGATGGTTGTTACTTGATGCTTATGTGCTCGCAGTGGTAATGATGGCCCACGGAATGGCACACGTCAGCGTGAAAGGAATATGTAAGCTGTTGGCCCCAGTATGGCAGAATAGTGGTATCCCAAAATGTGCAGAGAATCTGGTCAGAAACTGTATGGTGTGTTTGAAACACAATCCCGGTAGGGGAACCCCAACCCCAGCTGGTCATTTCGCCCCTCCAACATACCCGTTTGAGGTCTTGCAACTCGATTTCATTCACATGGAGAGGTGCAATAACCTGAAATATGTCCTTGTCGTCGTTTGCGCTTTCTCCAGGTGGGTGGAAGCATACCCCCTTAAGAACAACACTGCCTTGTCAACTGCTAAAGCCCTTGTCAAGGAATTCTTCCCTAGATTCGGCATGCCTAGGATTGTCTGGAGTGATAACGGAAGTGAATTTGTGGGACGAGTGATGAAGAGAGTGTGGGAATGTCTAGGCATCCGCCAGAAGTTCCATGCTGCAAATCATCCCCAATCGGCAGGATTAGTAGAGTGCTATAATGGCACTTTAAAATTGAAACTGGCCAAGATCCAAGCCAGCACAGGCCTCAAGTGGCCAGATGCCCTGCCTTTAGCACTCCTGTCTACCAGGATGATTGTCCATTCTAGACTGGGACTTAGCCCACACGAGATCGTGTTTGGGCGCCCACCTAATATATGGGGAGTACCGAGGCCAAGAAAGCTCAATGAGATCGAGTACCCTGTACTATTTGACTATTTGCACGAATTGACAACTAAACTGCCTACTTTACATCAACAGGTTCACAGCTCCTCTCCACCGGCGTCCGACGATCCAGGCCACGCCATCGAGCCCGGCTCCTGGATCCTGATTCGGAATTTCAGACGTACCAAGAACGAGGAGCCTCGCTGGACCGGACCTTTCCAGGTTCTACTGTCTACCCGATCTGCAGTACGTGTCCACGGGAAAAAACATTGGGTGCACGGCGCCCACTGCAAAAGGGTCCCGTTGCCCCTTCCATACGACCGATGGGTCCAGCAAGGAGTCGCTGACTCCGAGACTGAAGTCGTACCACGTTTCGTCCCCTTCAGCGATGCACGATTAAAAGGAACTGGTACTGACAAGGAGAGTGATTGTATTTTACAAGGATCTGTGCCCTCGTCGATGCAGTTGGACATTACAGAACCTGAAACATTGTTTGAAGATCACGCAGTGCCTGGAAAGGAACAATATAATCTGAGGCCAAAACCGAGGAACTGACTTAAACGAATTTGTGCGATTTCCTCCCCTCTTCCCATGAACTATTTTTGATTCCACAGCTCTCTCGCCCAGAGAACTAGCTAATTTTTGATTTTCGAACCGCCATCCGGTTCTGCTGCTAAGGCCGCGGTTGAAGTCTGAGGAGTGCAGCCGGGGACGCCTAGGTCAACGGTTCTGGTCAGTCTGGGGGAATCACCCCGGACTGGACAGAGCGTACATCTTGGCAGAAGCAACCTCCCACCGCGGGCAGCAACCAGAGGATGGAGTTTCCAGGGGTTGAGAGACCTGCTAGACACGTGACCTTTGAAAAGAAAATATGTACTATAATGGCAAGAAGACGAACTCTAGTGTTAAGCATCTTAATGTTGTGTAGTATTATAATATTTTTGACTGGCTTTACTCTGTCCATCTTTCGAGTTCCATTCATACACAACACACAACTCGCACCTTCTCCCACTGATCCTACACACTCCTTTCATCCTCTACCTGAACACGAGTCTGCCAGAAGACTGGAATTCGCAAATAACTCCTTTGTCCAGCTCCTACACCAGCACCAGTCTATTATGAACACCTCGAACTGTTGGATATGCGGACTCATGCCACACACTGCAGATAAAGGCATCCCTTATTTTGTCCTGCCATTTAGTTATTTCGGTTCCCTGTGGGCTTTCCAGACCATGTTCCTGTATTCCCTTGAACCCTACATTCGAGGGGAGAACTCAAACAATAAGGCACTAGTGGCAGGGATCCGAAATATGAGTAGAGATATTGACACGGTTAGAGCAACTCCCAAGGATGAGTTTACCCCATACAGCAGGTGGAACATCACCAAGTATGGGATTTCCTTACGTGAGAGCCAGAAATCAACGAAATCCTCTCCAGTCTGGATAGTACCCCACCGAGGTCACTTGTGTCTGCAAGGTATTGGCAGGGATCCCAAGGCACAGTTGGGGAAGAGCATATGCACGGAAACATATGTGTTTGCCTCCCGAATTTCCCCTCCATTCTTGGCGGCTAAAGGCACCTATTTCATCTGCCATGACAAAGCCTATACATGGTTGCCCCCTGACTTCTCGGGCACATGTTTCATCTCGTTTCTGCTGCCACCCACCTACACGGCCAGGGCAGATTACCATCGGACAAGGATAGTTAGGGGTGTCGTGAGTCAAGACGACACAGCGAGTCAGGAGTTTGGAGACTTCGCGAAGGGTTTTCTGCCATTTTGGGGGCCCATGGTGAACAGCAGGAACATTAAACAACTGACCAGAATAGTTGAATCCGCCGTGACTGAAACGGCCGGTGCCCTTAGCAACTTAACAGCTGAGCTTCAGTTGGATCGACTTATGACCCTTCAGAACAGGGTTGCCCTAGATGTCATACTTGCAGACCGTGGTGGTGTATGTAGTGTGATCCAATCTAGTTGCTGCATTTTCATCCCCGATAATGCTCCGACAGTGTACCAGGCCATCTCCAAATTACACAAAATATCTGATTCCCTTCACACAGAAAAAGGGGATTGGTCTCTGCTAGGGTGGTTCTGGGAACTGATCTCTGCCTGGGGATGGAAAACTCTGATCTTCATTGGGATGATCTTAGCCGTTCTGTTTACGTTCTGCCTGTTTGTGCAGTGCGCTCCTGCAATATGTGGCCTCTGCGCCACTTCATGTGTAAGGAAGCCTGTGTCAAGGGACGAATTGAGCAACAGAATGATGCTACAGCAGCATCTCCGTGAATTCATCAATACAGACTTGGACTCAGATTAGTGTGAGTTATTGCCTAATATGAGGGCAAAAGGAGGGTCTGTGGTACTGCAAATTTGGACCCCGCTGTTTTACAGATATCGAGGTCCAACACTCGCGTCATAAAACATCATCGTACCATGACGAATTTGGTATCTACGAACCGGTAATGATCAGGACATTATCCCTATGTATTTGCGTCACGATTGAGTGGTGCTAACACCCCTAAATCATAGTTTCCGTCCCGAACCCTCGAACTCCATTTTGTAAACGGCATCCATCTTAGGACTTGCCCTCATATAAGTCAATTGATTAAAGCCGATCTGAAGGACACGTCCTCTGTAGCTGACTTCCCCATGACCTGGCCGAAGCTGCCTCCACTGCCTCCAGCCAAGCCTGCTCGGGCAGCTCCTCGCCCAGTGGCCGAGCAAGATATCATCAAGGCACAACATGTCATAAACCATTCACTACATACAGACTATGTTTTTCATACACACACACACCCGTCCATGATTCTTGTTTATGACCCGTTTTATGATGGGAGGGTGCTCGACCTTATTGGCATTTCATCGATATCGGATGGGAGTTCTGGATTTGGCGGGGTAATCCATCACCAACTGGGCATCTGAAATATGTGCTGACCAGCATGACTTCGCTCTTTGTATTGTTACGAAAATATGTGTATAGTCATATCATAAACTCAAGAATTCTTGCCTACAGCTATTATTTATGTATATAAGGAGAAGGCTGGTTCTGTAAAAACGAACAGTCTCCTGAGAACTTACGGCCCGTGTTGTCGTACTTCTAGGACGCATGTTACTTGGTTGCAGCCAATAAAACTCGATCATTGACTTCACCTAGAAGACTCTGTGTTTCTGTAAGTCCAGAACAGGGAGAACTCAGAGGTCTTTGGGTGTGATCCCCTGGCACCACCGGGTCTCTAAAAACCCGGCACCTCAGTACTGAGGTGCCGGGTTTTTAGAGACCCGGTGGTGCCAGGGGATCACCAGGCTTGGCTGGAGGCAGTGGAGGCAGCTTCGGCAGGTCATGGGGAAGTCAGCTACAGAGGACGTGTCCTTCAGATCGGCTTTAATCAATTGACTTATATGAGGGCAAGTCCTAAGATGGATGCCGTTTACAAAATGGAGTTCGAGGGTTCGGGACGGAAACTATGATTTAGGGGTGTTAGCACCACTCAATCGTGACGCAAATACATAGGGATAATGTCCTGATCATTACCGGTTCGTAGATACCAAATTCGTCATGGTACGATGATGTTTTATGACGCGAGTGTTGGACCTCGATATCTGTAAAACAGCGGGGTCCAAATTTGCAGTACCACAGCTGAAAGTCACCGACTGCATTTGAATATAGTCCAAATCAGCAGTTGGCTACACTGATGTAAACAAAAACAGAGTGATTGAGCTTTTATTTACAAATGTAAATATTGTGGTGCTGGTGTCCTGGGTTGGAGCAGCATACAAAGATACAAAATATATAACAGGAGATGTTGTACAACCCAGGATAATGTGTTGCATGGCTAAATACTTATAGTGCCAATATCGGCCACACTCACCAGCCCTCACACAGCAACATACATGTAACATAAATAAGCAGACAAGACAACTTTTTGGTGGGAAAAATTGCTGCAGGTTTATTAGTATACCAAATATGCCAACATGGTGGGTTCTCTTACAGGCGATCCAAAGGCAAGCCGCCCCTCGCGGCCTACCACCTGATGGGCCAACTTGCATGGTGACCTTAGCCAATCAGTGCTTAGCGGTTGTGGTAAGGGGATAGCCCCTCTCACTTCTGGTGAACCATCGGTCCACCCTCTTACTCACGCCCCCCCTACGAGGGGCGGAGCGTTCAAGAGACCCCCGGTTGTTTAGGTTTCCAACCGCCCGTAGGACAGACGGGGCGCCGTCGCACCCCAGGGTCCACCGCACAGACTTCCTGGGGATATTAGGCCTCAGCACCCTTTGTGCTCCTGAAGAGGGTACCCCTGAGTACCTTTCCGCCTCTGGATCGCCCTGTCACTCCGCCACAGCCCAGGGTGTGGCAACGTCACAGCCAGGGCCCCCACCAAGGCCAGCATTCCTCCTTATAACCTGCTATTTCTAGGGCCTCTCCCCTTTCCAGCAAGAACAGGTCCATGCTTATACTGGACAGATGTACCCAATCATCAAACACCCTGTGAATTTGGCGTGTAGCACCCATGTCTAATGAAACCAAATCCCTGGTGCACATAGTAATGGTGTCACAACAGGTTTGAGGGAATAAGTGTATGGTGCCCGATATTAGACACTGCACCCTTTCGTGAAGTGACAACTTATGCAGCCTACCCTGCTTGCCGAACCTTCGACCGGTCACAGATGCCCGGTCCCTGCTATCCACCTGTGACCCTTGATACTTACACCAGTAATGGTGTCGGACTACAAGATTTTGTGTCACATGTTTCACTGTAGTCCCTTTGGTGGATCTGCTGGGACCCTTCTGTATTCCTGCAAATGCTGTGCCACTCACTACGGCCCTTTAATGCCCTTGCCCGTCTCTCAAAGACACCTGACAGCCTGATGCCCCCCGCAGCTTTGGTGAGGGGTTTGGGAACAGCACACTACAGTCTATGTTTCTAACTTTTATCTCCCCCACAAGCTCCAGTTAGTGTGAGTGGCTATCCCTTTCCTGCAAAGGCGTGTAACTGGCCATTCCCCCCCTTTGGTGACTATCCTGCCATGGGACATGTGACATAAGCACGGGTGTCCTTGTTGTGTAAATGGGGGAAAAACATGAATGAATACTTGCCCCTTCTTCAGCAGTGGGAACGCCAAAACAATCCTTCTTCAAACATTGTAGCCAAGTTATGCTCTGACCGCATGGTTCCTCAGCTTATTGCACCTCAACCCACAAATTAGCTGGCAGCTTCTGCAACTGCCTGGCTCTTTGGCTATAGGGCGGATGTTTTTGTCTGTCTTGGATGGTCTCGAGAATCCATCTTTTGGTGCATGCTTGCAACCCTTAACATTATCACATTAGTTGGGCAAGCCCACTGCCTGGCCGCAAGCTTAGCTAAGCAACTGCGGAAATCGCCTGCCTGTGCGAGCAGACCAAGCTATCTCCCTTGGCATACCATCGCTTTAACACAAGGTTTACCTCCTTAGGCATGTCACTAATTGTCTCCATCATGCATTTAAGGCTAGTTTGAGACCTGCTTAAACAACATCCCTTCTATTACACTGTGCAGAGTAACTATTCATGTTTGTCTCTTGACCAGTCGCTCCGTTTGGGCACTCGTTGGACCCAAGGCAGCTTCTAACAAGCACCCTATCCGAATGTATATATCATGTTGCGCAACTTGGGACATTATTACTTCATCACTACGTACTTCCCGGCATGTAAATACTGCCTAACATCTCCCCACCTTAGTACCTGAATAACCACTAAATAAATACTGTCTCAGGTAGAAAGATTACTAGTGCACCTAGCCAAGGGCCCTCCACTGTGTGTGAACCCCTGCTGTTGCATTTTAGACTATAGTTTTTGCCTGCCCACATCAGGACCCTACAAGTAAAACCAGCCAAACCAATCCCAGGCCCTCCTGCTAAGACACAACCCTATATGGCCATAAACGTGCCAATATGTGTCTAATGTATTCTGGGCAACAGAAATTAAAATCCAAAGGCAATAGTCATCCATGATCTCGACTTACTCAGTGCCTGTTGTAGTGGTCCTCTCTGAAAGCCAGGCAGTGCCACTTAGTGGCCGATTGTCAGAGGTGCCAGTGGTGACAATTGGGGGACGGTGCCGCGTATCAGAAAAAAAACCCTCTCAGACTGAGCTCCGGTCAACTTGCTGCTGGAAATAGCAGTGGCGGGCCATTTTCGCACTTCCAGAAGTCCTGACTTGACTTTCTCCATTGTGGGGTTAAACCAGTTACAAATTTGACAGAAAGATACTAAAACCATGTTTGGTTTCCTGCAACAGTTCTTCTGGGCAACAGAAATTAAAACAAAACGTTAAATCCAAAGACATTAAACACATAAAGGCTTTGTTGTATCAGCCAGACCAACAGTGGAGTCATAGCCGAATGGACCAAGTGTGGGCCAGAATGGAGGAGGTATATGAGAGGCTACTACAGGTCCCAAGGTTTGTGCCACTTGCTGCCGCCTCACCATAATGCCAGTGGCCCTGAGTCTAAGGAAATGGTGATGTTTTGATACACCTTAAGTTAATGTGGGCAAAGTTAAATCCGTCGGTTCTTAGTTCAAGCACCTATGTACTGACAGGTTCTGAGCAGCACGGCAAATACCAAATGTGCTGCAGTCTGCCCATGAGTTTATAAAGGTATCATAATTAGAAACCCCTGGCAGCACGAGGTTTGCTGCTGCGGGGAATTCTGAGGCTTTGCCCATGGGTCACAATTTTTAGTGTGTCCGGGTATATTTTCGCACAGCAGGTGAAAGGGATACAACAATAGCTGATTAAAACAACTCTACTAGCTGCACTTAGTAACGCACTTAGTAACGTAATGCACTCCCACGCGCCCTATTAAAGTGGTTACATACAAATAGCCTGCTTGTATCATATGCTTGAGTTAACTTTGCAACTTGTATACATGGAATTAACCACTAGTACATATGTCAAAAGGTACTATACCACATGATACTATATTACGATAAACTCACCCCCTTTATTACGAAACTCTGCCGGCCCTATATTCGATGAAACATCACACATTATTACACTGAAATTAGGAACATGTCTCTCATGGCTTTGTGTAACCTTGGCAGCTATGCAAGATTATTGTAACTGCAACTCCCAGTACACTGGTTATCCTGCTATTGTTGTGAGGCTCCCTGGTGCCTCCGGGCCACATTCGCGTTATCCAGGAGGCTGTAACTAAAATGCCTGATTCAAGTAATAAAAGTGTGTATTACTGGCTCTTATTAAGGCAAGGGTGAAGTATGTTTGGGCCCCTCTCCTGCTACATTCAATTCCCTTTTGCAATCAAGGTCATAATCTGACGCTACATGAATGAAATAATCGTCCTGTAATCACAATGTACCCAGGTCGGTCACGTGCTCTCCGGCCCTGCAATGTGGCCAAACAAAAGCAACATCCCATTGGCTCACAGCCGGAGGCTAAACCCGCCTGCCCCGTACACTGCTCCCGCTGTGCAGCTAAACCCCTGAAGCATCACCTATACCTTAACACGTGAGAAGTGTGGCGATTCAGTCTGGTCCAGGCCCCCCAAGGCTATAGTAATGTCTTGGGCAGCGCTGGAGTGGGTACTTGTGAGTGCCCCGGCACTTACTTTTATTTAAATTTAATGTCATGCGTAAGTGACATAAAACCTATGAGGTAAGTACAAAGGAGGAAAGTTATTCCCTACCTATCCTCCCTCTAGTGAGATCAAGTCAGAGGCAGGCAGGTCAGTCCTGTATTATGCTGGAGTGTCCTGGACACTGGGCACCTCTCAATACCTTTGTACTTCACCCCAGGCAACCCCGCTGGGTACCCCTTAAAACAATTGCGTAACTTGTCTTGTGCGTGCTGTGTGTCAGGGAGAGAGAAATGCGTGGATGCATAACATTTAACAAGAGTGCACCCTCCTAAATCCCTAGCAATGCGAGTGCCACTTAATTTGCGCTGGAAAGAGCAGGCTGCTGCTAGTGCCCAGCTTGCGTGATTTTTTATGACCCTTTTCCAGACCGGAGATGACTGAACCACCTCAACCCTACTGGCCTCCGTCGCCCGGGCTGCTAAGGACGAGTGCTGAATGCTCTTTACACTCTACGGATGGTTATCTTGGGTCAGGAATGGAAATCCAAATCGCTTCAGTCTACCCTGTTTAAAGATGCTGCCCTGCCTCGGAGTTCTCATTGATTAAATCATGTCTTTGCCGCTGTGGAGCAGAATACCCCGTGCCCCCAAGCAGGCCCGCCACGGCTTTAAGTAGTTATTACATTTTTGTTCTCCATTCCCAATGAATCCCTTTATATAACGATTCCCCTCTGACATGTGATAAAACAGGAGCTTGGCCGTATTAATTAGTTGTAGGACATCAGACCGTGGCCTGACTGTGGCTAAAATTAACCAGGCACACCTTTAGCTGTCGGAGTTCATCGACGGGACTACTTACCTAACGCCCCTTCATTGATTGGCAGGCCGAAAATTACCAGTGCTGCGACATTCTTTTACACTAGTCTGATGTTGTTTACTTATATACTAAACCCATTCTTTGTTAATACAAGCTCCCTCATAGACAATCACATCATAATCTGTTAAATTTATGAGAGAGGGTTGTGTTTTACATAAGGTTCAAGCATCAAATGAGGGTAAGTGAAAAATTGGCAGACCTGACAATTTCTGTAAATGTTCACCATGTGAAGAGGGGCGTGACATTGGGCCGAACACAGCCTCGGGCACTTTCACTTAGCAGGGTGGAAACATGTCCGAAACCGCCCAACCTATGGAGCCAGGATTACCCTCATAGACTGCAATACACCGCTGTGACCCTGCCCCAGCCACGCTGGACACTAGGCTGTCCAGTGTGCCATCCTTCCTGTGGCACTAAAGGGGCCGCCTTCTTATGCGCGTCCCCTGCGGGGACGTGTCAGTCAGCCCGCAATCACTCCCTAGCATAGCAAAACCTGTCTCTTAATCCAAATGCAAGCCGATTCGTGTGTTCAGCCGATCTGTCTGCCGCAGATACAGGCAGCCCAAGGCATTTTCTCTTGCAGATTCAAGGCTGACACTCTTCCCCACACATACAACACATTATCTGCTGAACAATTTCTTCGACCCGCTCTGCTTCTGGGATGCTGCCCACTTCTCCGGCAAGGATCGCACTGAGCAGTAGAATTAATGAAATAGCTGGGCGCGGTCAAGGCGTGTGGTGTGCGGCCGCCCGCTATTATTCCGGGGATGCGTGGCTCTCTGCCACCCGGCACCTGCTGCACACTCAAGGTTCGGGTCTGGACTTAGCTTTCGCCACCCCATCTGGGTGGTGAGTTGCGATGCAGCTGAAACAACTACTAAGTCATAACAACAATACATTTACAGATGAGACTGAAAATATTCCTCGGACCCCGATTGCTTTCCATTCCATTTACTCCCTACCTTCCGTGCAGCCCCACCCACTCCTCTTTGCAGAGCAACATGGTGCAAAGCAGTAAGAAGTGAAAGTGTGGTAAACTATTGCCCTTGTTTCCATCAGAACGAACTGGATGTACCCCCCCCCCCCTGGCAAAGCGAAAAATGCGTTGCAGCGGCAACCGCTGTATGAGTGGTAAACTGTTACCCTTGTTTTCATAGTGCCTTTGCCTTTAGAGTTCGGACTCATATGTGAAACCCACGGCTCCCTCACGACAGGCCAGTCCCCCTACAACCAACTTAAAACCAAAGCCCCGCAGCCACCCGGTGCACTCAAGCATGCCTGCAGGCATACCCGCGCCCCAACCGGAATTCCGTCTCGCTGTGAAGACCCCAAACTCACTTTACAGACCCCCAAGGTGGAGCCCGGGATCCTACGTTTCACCACAGCCTTCTTCCAGGGCGTTCGAGATAGCTACGCTTCTAACCAGCACATTTATCTTCGCACAATAACGCCTGCATCACGCGGCAGGGAGAACCCTGCAGGCTTACTGGACAGACACGGTCAAGCGTGCCCGCCTCCCACACTGGGCTCTGACCTTGCAACGCCGGCTGTTATGTCCCACCTTGTGGAGGCCTCCAAGGGTAATTTGATGGACACCATTGAGACATATGCAAAAGCCTCGGGATACCGGCTCAACAGAGAGAAGTCGGAATGCAAACCTATGAACGTCCATACTACAAGTGCAGTCCTAGGCGATTCGGGGCTAGTCTGGCAAAAAAAGCACCTTAAATACCTTGGACTCCATTTTGGGAAGGACCTCAAGGATACCCTAGACCACAATGAGGCAATTACCCTAAAAAAGATGAAAGAAAAGCTGAACGCCTGGTCACCCAAATATATAAGCTGGTGGGGAAGGGTGGAGTCTATCAAGATGATGATAACACCCATAATCAACTACATGCTAGGAATGCTACCACTAACACTCACAACAGACTTCCACAGACAGCTAGACACAATGATCAATAAATTCATATGGAAAGAGAAAAAACCCAGGATAAGCCAGCACAAACTTAGGCTAAGCAAAGACTTAGGTGGTTTGAACATCACCAACTTTAAAACCTTCCAAACCGCATCCTTAGCCAGACAGGGGGCCCACTGGCCAGCCCCTGATAAGGAGTACGCACCGGTGTGGCTGGAACTGGAGAGAGCTATGCTGGGAGGCCTAGACCCCATAGCTATGCTTACGGCAAACAAACACCCAGAGACCGACAACATAATCATCAAAAACACTAAAGTAGCCCTCCTCAAGGTAGACACTAAGATGGAACAGAGCATCAGGAACACCAAATGGGAGTCCATATGGTTCAACCCCAAAATCAAATATAAAGGGAAGTTCCTAGCCAACGCCACCTGGTATGGGAAGGGTATATCCACTCCACAGCAACTAGAAAAGAACAACACACCACTAACCTTTGACGCCCTGAAAGACCTTCATACCCTAACCACAGTCGAGTTCTATGGATTCCTCAAAATAAAAGCAGCCATCACGAAAGTCAACCTGAACACAAGAACACCCTCCATCATACAATACATTGGCAACCTGAACAAGGTAGGCCACCACACCTCCCATCTATACAAACTACTAAGTTTAACAAAGTCGAAACTCAACACTAAAACACTGGGGTTCTGGGAGGAGCTTTTAGGCAGACAACTGAGTGAGAAAGAAAAGGGCCGCCTGTGGATATCTGCCTCCCAGAACAAAATTTCCCCGCAAGTGGCACAGACAAAATACTGGCTGCTGCACAGGGCTTACTGGACCCCCTCCCGCCTCGCTGGGGTAGGGGTCAGAGAAAACGACACCTGCTGGAACTGCAAAAAGGAGAGAGGAGACCTTGCACACCTAATCTTTCACTGCATTTGAGTCAAGACCTTTTGGGTCAAAATCAAGGACTTCATCTCTAAGTTAGTGAGGAGGGACATACAGCCAGGCTTTGTAGGACTAGTAACGGCCTTCATGGCCCCAGACCTAACATCCAAAGAGGACGGCGACCTCACAGAACTCCTCCTCACTGCAGCAGTCAAGACAATACTGGCAAACTGGAAAAACACAGGGAAGGCAACGTTCAAGGGCTGGGTCAACTGGATTACCTTTCTAAGAGGGGCGGACAACATAGTGGCAACTCACACTCCCAACCACACAGCGAGAGGTGAAATGTGGGCATCACTAGACAAACACCTGGGCACATATGAACGCCCTTGAATAAAGGCTCAACACGGGTCACCAACGCACCACTGGCCACCAGTGCTTGACACTGCACAACCACATGCAAAGCCTGTTGTAACCCTAAGGGCGTCCACGAGGCACTATCAGCGCTATCACTGTACCATGTATGCTTTAAAAATGTGTTATTAAAACATGTTGGAATAAAAAAAAACAACGTGGACCTCATTGGGCACAGGGCTGGGGCTTAGCGCCCCCGTACCCTGATGCCCTACGTTCCTCCCCTGACACCCGCCGGCCTCATCACACCCAATGTCCATTGATGGACTCAAAACCAGGGCCATGGAGCTGCGCAAAGCAGGGAAACCATTTAGGATCACAAAGTAACCCGCTGGGGCCACTGTGGAGTATGTCCCCTGCGACGATAGCAAACACCAACTGGTGCGCCCGACGGGACCACGGGCCACCCGGCCCGACTCAACTGGTCCCCTGAATGAACCCCTCCTCGTACCACCAGACCGGATTCGAGCAACCGACCATGGCGAGACCGCACCAAAACAACTGCAAGCCCCGAGAGCGGTTGCAACCATTACCGTATGGTAACTCGGCTCAGGGGCTCCCGACAGTAGAAAGAAGGTGATACTTTAGTCCCGACCCAGGGCCGTGACGCGCGACCGGCAGGGCACACCGGTGTTGACTAGATCCCATACTCCGATCGCAAGACAGATGCTGCCTCAGCTCCTCTCCTACTGGCCACTTGCAGTGCTAGCACAACACATCTCCCGAAAATGTGGTGCCCCAAAATCGCCCATAAGCCAGGTCTATTTCTCCACCCTTTCACAAATCCTCCTGAGGACCGCACACCCAGGAGGATAGGGATGATAGGGGCACGACTCATTGCAACATAGGGAGCCGACCACGAGACCTGGGATGTAACCCGCACACCCCGACGCCAAAGCAGAAACGCGTGCCAGAATTGCCCACGTCGTACGTTTAACAAGTTGGCCATATAAACTGAAACTATATTAACTTCAGCTAGCGCCCAACCGCGCGTGCACCGGCAGCGAGTCCCAGGCTTGTTTTTCCACATTGTCATCGCCCAGTCAGGAGATAAGCCAACACCGTCTTGTTTTCGTCTGTCAGATTCCTTCTGACAGTGGTGAGTTTTTGGATACTGAGGCAGTAACCTCATTACCCCACATTCATTTTGAATTTTTTTAGTCGCTGTTTAGGTTGTATTATTGATGTGTGACGCTTTGTCACAGTTGAGATTGTATCACAGGGTCAGCTCAGTGATGGGACGCGGGCAGCGGTCAATTGAGTTTGCAGAATTGTCAGCATGTTTCCTCAAAGAGTCTCGTTTTTGTCTATCTAGTACCTTCTGATAGTGTTGAGTTTTGGGTGCCTGCCGAGGCGATTATGCTGACAGACAGTGAAAGGGTTTTGGTTGCCTGCCGAGGCGATTATGCCTTCAGGCAGTGATGAGTTTTTGGATGCTGCGTTGCTGTTTCAGTTTCACAAGGTTAGCGCTTCGATGGGCCGCGGGTAGCGGACAAATGGGTTTGTAGAGATGTCTGTGAGTTTCCTGATCAGAAGGTTTTCTTTTTGATCCAATCCTTTGTAGAATGCCCTGTTGAGTTTGAGGAGATGGTCGTCCAACATCTCAATGCCTAGGTCTCTGTGGAGGTCTGCTGTTCGTGTGATCATAGGAGCACCTGCTGCAATCCGTAAGGCCTTGCTCTGTAGTCTCTGTAGGTCTTTCCGAAGCTGCGGGCGGCAGCCACTCCAAACTGGTGAAGCGTATGTCATAGTTGGTCGAATTATTGCAGTGATTGCTCGCACCTTGCTCTGCATGGGCATCGACTTGGTCTTCCTGAGTGGGTATAATGCAGCCAGTTTGGCTGCTGCTTTCTGGCAGGTCTTCTCTGTGTGGTTTCTCCAGCTGAGTTTAGAGTCCAGAGTCACCCCCAGGTAAGAGCTGCTGTTTTCCCATTTGATCTCATCCCCATTGAGAAGGATCTGTGGATGTTTGCTGTTCAGCTTTCTGGTGAATAACGTTGCTGTGGTTTTGCTTGTGTTCAGGGTGATCTGCCAGTCGCTGTTCCATTTGGAGAGTCTGCAGAGTGATGCCTCAAGGTTCTTAGCCACTTCTTTGTTGCTGAAGGATTGGGAGATGACTGCAACATCATCTGCGTAAAGGGCAAGATCAGTCTTCTTTAGGTCCGTGGGGATGTCGTTTGTGAATATGTTGAAGAGGAATGGTCCTAGGATTGATCCCTGAGGCACTCCAGCAAGAATTGGGCGTGGCGATGAGCATTCTTTTCGCACCGCCACATGAAAGGTCTGTTTTGACAAGTAGCTAGACAGCAGCTTAACCAGGTAGCTTGAAAACTTGAGCTTGATAAGTTTGTAAAGCAGTCCCTCATGCCATACTCGGCCAAATGCTTTGGCTACATTCAGAAAGACTACTCCAGTAGACTTGTTGATGTTGAATCCATGGCTGATGATGTCCACAACTCTGAGGAGTTGGTGATTGGTTGAGTGGTCTTTCCGGAACCCAAACTGTTCTTTGGCAAAGAGGTTTTTGCTTGTCGCAAAGTCCACGAGCCGGGCGAGGATAACTTTTTTGAAGAGCTTTGATAGGCCAGATAGGAGGCTTATGGGGCGGTAATTTGCAGGATCTCGCAGTGGTAGATAAGCCAACACCAGCTGTAAGGGGGTATATATACTCTTGCATATTTCCGGGGGCATGAAAGCGGTGGGGATCGGTGAAGGACTGAAATTAAGGGACAGGAAGTGATCAGAGATTCCACCCGGCTGGCAAAGACTAGGGCCGTGTGGAGCTGCACTGTTCCATTCCTTCCGGACATGTCCCATTAAGCAATCTGGCCGAAAAACTTTCAACGCCCACAAATGACCACGGCACCGCCTCTGCTCCCTGCCAGACTCCACAACACCATCATACACACTGCCACAGCCGGGGTATCGAGTCGAACAGTGCCCATAAACTGACCCTGCACACCATTAGGCAAGGGCTCGGGGAGGGGAGAACCCAGAGGGGCACCCACCTCACCACCAACACTGCGACTACAAGATGAAAGCACTGACTCAACGGGCCCTGACTCACCGCACCAAACACCGACTCGACCTGCAACAACAACGCGATACGGCCCGCCCGGAGCCGACCTACACACTGCCGCAGCCAGGGGGACAGCCTGACCAGGAAAACCAAACGGCATCCGGGTAAGGGACAAAGAGGCCACCAGGTGTGAGGTACTTGAAATTTTTATGGTCAAGTATGTCCCATAACGTGTACCCCAACGTCTCCATGTACGTGCTTAAAGTACATGTAATTTCCCTCCATGACCGAATATGAAGACGCAAATGCATTTGCGTCCAACGTTAACATGTCCTCTATCAGATCCACCATGAATGGATCAATAATTCAGTCTCTAAACATGCCATGCCAACGTCTTTACATGGTGCACTTTTACGTTTTCCTGGCTCTGCCGAGCTAGGCCCTGATTTCTGACTTCGAACCACTTCCGTCTCTGCCTCTGAAAGCTGCAGCGTGGAGATGCATCCCTGACCTCTGCCTTACTTCCTGCCAAGCGAAGCGGTGCCTGGTTCAGCCTGGCCTGCCTGCCAAAACAGTATTTTGCCTTCAAGTTATCAGTCCAGCCTCCTCGAAAACACATTCCAGTCTAGTGATATAGGTAAACATATTCCCGGCTGCAGAGCAAAGGGCCAAGCCTTCCTGTCTCCTTCATGTAATTCATTGCTCCCGTTACCATGGTAGGCACATGGCCCCGCGCCTTACACTTAGACACATATGCATTCAGTATAGTATAGCCTCTGCCCGAGAGACCTTTTACTTCAGATTAAACATCCTCCAAACACAAGATATCAGATATGTTATAGGAACAGGTCGATCTGACATGCCAGACTTCTGTCTCCTCTACTAGTGCTAAAGTCAAGCCCCCAGTTTTCCCTAGTTCCACGTCAATCACACGTCATACTAATTGCGCGCGCACCCAGGTCAAAGGTTTCTGCTGACCCTGCAGAATCCTCTATGCATCCACCCACTTATGACACCTTCTGTGACGTTTCCAGCACACGCCTCCGTGCACACCCTTGTACACGCCTTCTTGCTACGCACATGTGTTCTTATCTTATTCTTTTCACTTGTCACGCCTACTGTATCCATCACCATTGTACAGTTTTACTATATATATTATGTACTGTTAATAAATCGTTGACATCTTTTGCCATCATTTTAGATCCCCTCCTGAACCCTTGTATTGATGGATCTGAATTCCATGGCTCGAGCCATTTAATTAAAGCCCGTATGACTCAGATACCACGGACTCTGCCTCTCATTTGATTGAGCTATTCTTTTACCTGTCATTAATTACACGGAAAAATTGCACGGTAATTTTATTTACCACATAATTTGGCGCCCGAACAGGTACCCCTCCCCCACCCCACGCGCCGGCGATGCGTCGCAGGCCTTGCTCCCTACCACAGCCGTGACGGACTCCTATGCGCATGTGCAGGTTTTCCTGTATCTCCCTCAGGCCTACAGAGGAGACGGAGACTGCGGTTCAGCATCCAGACGAGGCGGTGAGGAGTGCGGAGGATCCCGACCAGAGCCCAGCCGAGAGAGCAGTGTCCGAGGTGTCCAGAGGCCCACCTGTCCGAAGCGTCGAGGCGCATGCGTAGTGCGTAGCAGTAACCAGACGTCGTAGCAGTCCAGTCCAGTCAAGATTTCGAGGCCTTCCGTTCCGTGCTTCCCGGTGAGTACCGTTGCTGGGGACGCATCTAGACGGGTGCATTAATTTGTGTCCGGTCAAGACGGGTCTGGGTACACAGATCCGGTCTGTACTGTTTTAGCAGTGCATCCGTACTGTTTAGCAGTGCATCTAGTAATTCAGTAATTCAGTGATTCAGTATTCTGGTCTTCTAGTATTATCTCTCGAGATTTCCAGTATGTTCTAGACGGTATCTGTTCGAAATGTTTCAATGTGTTTAATGTCGTGGTATGAATGATTGTTTGCATTCTATTACTGTGTTTATCGTGTTTACGTTCAGGTAGAGGTAATCATGCCTCTGTTCTCAAAATTACGTCAGATAGGAACTAGGAAAGGGATACTCGAAGAAGCAGTTCCCGTCCCACCTAGGGACACTCCAGGACATTTTATGTACCATAAACATGGCTTAGACGCCATACTGTACTTAGACTTATGGGTGGACTACACAAAGGATCTGGAAGAGAAACATAGATGGCCCGTTAAAGGGACATGGGATGCCGAGTGCATCATGAGAGTAGAAGAAGCATTGTGGAAAAAGAAAGCCAGACAATCTCAGAAAGATGCCATAGGATTGTGGCGTAAAGAATCGCATAGAAGAACAGAGAAAGAATTTAGAAAAGCAGAAAAACATAGGGAAGATTCAGAAAAAGACCGAGAAAAAGAACTAATAGAAGAAGGTGAACGAGTTAAAGCAGAACAAATAAATCCACAATGAAATGCACTTATGAATGGCATGTATCCTCTTCTGACCGAATGCCTACCTAAGGCTACTCCGGAAATGCCAAGTAATCTACCGCCACCATTGGTTCCGACTAAGATCCGTCGGACCGCAGCAGACATATTCCTTTCTTCCTATTTAGATGGCGTAGCTCCAGCATATACCAATGTATCAGTTAATAATGTACAACAGCCTGCTCCGGCTGTTCAAGCCACGACCCCTCCACGTCACCAACTTCCCGTGCATGTTGCCACTTCCCCTACTGCTGTTGCTACTACTACTGGCCCCCCTGCTACTGTTCCCCCTACTATTGGTCCTCATAATCCTTTTGCGACAACTGCAACCCAGAGTCCAATCCCATTACATATACCCGCCATGACTTCAACAGCTATAGCTCAGTCAGGTTATGCCCATGCTTCCGCTTCAGGAGGTGCCGCAGGAGGCCTCCCCGCACCCCGCCAAAATTACAACGAATGACAATCAGAGAGTTAGCAACGCAGCGTACTCCGAAAGCGAGCACATCTGAAAAGCTTAAACAGTATATTACAGATTGTAGATATGATCCCGTACCTGGCAAGCAAGGGGACATGATGTTAGCCTCGTTACGTCTGCGACGAGTTACAGATTATTTGATGACATTACCAGGAATGCCAGACCATCTAGATAATATATATCATTTTATTCAAACTGGGGAGAGACCAGAATGTATTCGTGAGGCCATGGCATATCAGAAAGCTGAGACACAAGGGTTAATATTACGATTCTTGATTAATTGTTTGATAAGGGAACAAGATCGGCCAGGTATTGTTCAAGAAGAGATGGAGGTATTGACAAAATGGAGTCAGAATATTGCAGATTGTAAACATGATAAACAGAATTGTATAGATGCCATGTCCAGAAAGATCCGTAAAGAAATAGTAGCAATACATATCCGACAGAAGGCTGGAAGGACAGCCGAGTCAGACGAAAAAGATTCCTCAGAGGAGGAAGAATTAGAGAATCCAGTAGAGAATCAAGATACAATAGCGTACGTAGGTAGAGCTAAGCTTCCTAAACAGTATCCTTTAGACAGACCTTTTGACAGACCCATTAGTCTTGAAAACAAGAAACGTTTCCTTTCCACCATTCCAGAACAATGTTCTCTTGCACATGTATTTCAGCATACTGACAAAATACTGAAAGAAAGAATAGGTTACAACGAACTTCATACAATGCATGAACAAGAATTAGCACGGTCCGCAGTACAGTGGGCCGATAATAACAGCGTATATAATGATGATTCAGTAGCGCAAACATTTTTGAGCTTTTCCCCAGACGAACAGCGACTAGCTGGTATGTACATGATCCAACATCTTATTACACTGTATGAAAATCAGCATTCTGATCCAGGTCCCCTATATAATATATTAGACGACTTACTTCTGAAAAGATGGAGAGGCCTAGGTACCGATTTGATTAATACCATTTTAGAACAGCGTCATAAATACAGAACTTTCCTGACTCCACATTTTGTTTCTGTCCCACCCCCAGTAAGACAACCATATCATCTAGACAGACAGAATCCCTTACGAGAGGTACATCCAATCCGGAAGCCAGATGATACGCTTCAACGCGTATTCGTATACACTCCTTTGACCAAAATGGAATTATTGGAAATGAAGAAACTAGTACCTTGTCATGATAAAGATCCTGCAGGGTTCCACCGTGAATTAAAAGACATGTTACTGATGGGAGATTACACATATTCAGACATTCTTAAAATGTTAAAAGTACTGTTACCGGCAGGTATTTACGAAAAACTGAAAGAGAAAGAATGGGAGGTGGGAGACAAAAAGATTGTTTGGACTGAATTAGAAGACGAAGACAAGGGACGTACCCCAGGTTTAGGTCTTGGGGACAAAACTAAAGCATTACCAGGAATATTAGTACAAGTTTTGCCTAGATTATTGACAGTGAAAAAGGAGGACTGGGATGCAATCTCAGCCTGCAAACAGAAACAGGACGAAGACACTAGTGATTTTTATTCTAGATTTGAGAAATGTTTTATTATTAACAGTGGCCTGAAAACAGTAGCGAGTCATATCCACATCTTTTTGTGACCAAATTAGTCGAGAATTCCTTACCCCAGGTTAAGAACCGTGTATTGAAAGTTGAAAGTACATGGCAAGCAAATACGCCTTCCCAAATGTTACAAATGTTACAGTATCACCAGAACAGAATCAGAGAGGAACACGATCATGAACAGAGACGTATGAAAGACACGAAAATGAAAGTACTAGTTGCTCAGTCAGTTCCAGCTGATGGTCAGAAAAGGGGTACGACACAGTCAAATAATCCGAGAGCTCCTGTTAAAGGGATGTGCAACTATTGTAAACAGCCAGGTCACTATATAAATGAATGTACAGTTCTGAAACACAATATCGCTACAGGTAAAACGAAAGAAAGACTGCGTCCACCTAGACAGGATCAGGTCCAGCAACATATTCCGCAGAATGTGCAGCCTATGCAGATTCCACAACAGACCGTAGCGGTACCACAGCCCCAGCCCATTGCCGCAACACAACATGTCACACAGCAGATGTACCAGTATGCACAGTCCGATTACCCCGATTATCAGCAGTATACATGAAACAGCCTGGAGAGGGAGGTTGGCTTGCCTCTTATTGAGGTTCCTGTAGATCAAGAGGGTCCTTATGTACATAGTCAGGTATTAGGAAAGGATAGAAAATTTTTGATTGACACAGGGGCAAGCAGAACTACCATTAGTCATGACGAGGTTCCAGGGGCACCCCTCTCATGCTCACAGAATGTTTCCCTTGGATTTTCAGGAAAGCCTATTGTTAATGAAGTATCGAAACCAGTTCCCCTTGCAGTTGGTCCATTATCCCGTACTACAGATTTGTTACTTACGAAATCATGTCCAGAAAACTTGCTTGGTATTAAAACGCTAAAAGCTCTAGGAGCTGTAATTTGTTGTTCTCCGGAAGGAGTGAGGTTGTTCCTACGTGACTTTAAGGGTCATTATGTGTTGAGAGATTTTGATCCCAGGTTACAGAATGTTCCTGCACATTTGTGGGCACAAGGCCCAACTGATGTAGGTTGTATGCACATTACACCATACCGTGTCACACTCAAGCCAGGAGTTGTACTACCCCGAATCCGACAATACAAGTTACCACCTGATGCTGTAGTGGCTTTACTGAAAATCATTGACGAGCTCATTGCACAAGGAGTGGTTGTAGAAACCGACTCAAATGTTTGTAATTCCCCTATCATTCCGATTCTTAAACGTACTGATCCGAATGCACCTCCAGTCTATCGGTTAGTGATTGATCTTCGAGAATTGAATAAATGTATCATACCACAGTACCCAGTGGTCCCAGACATTTCGTCATTATTGACGGCTATTGATTCAGAAGCAACGTTCTTTACTGTAATCGATCTCAAGAACGCCTTCTTTAGTGTCCCCATTGATCCGGAAAGCCAGTACCTTTTCGGATTCTGTTTAAATGGCCGTAGCTTCAAATTTGCACGCGCCCCTCAAGGATTCACAGAAAGCCCTAGCATCTATAGCCAAGCACTGAAACGACAGCTTGACAG
Source organism: Lissotriton vulgaris (assembly GCF_964263255.1). Classification (NCBI taxonomy): domain Eukaryota; kingdom Metazoa; phylum Chordata; class Amphibia; order Caudata; family Salamandridae; genus Lissotriton; species Lissotriton vulgaris. The sequence continues at coordinate 693,654 of NW_028243607.1, forward strand.
TATTCACATGCCTACTAACACTGCCCTACTCCAGTACGTCGATGATCTGTTGATCACCGCCCGAAGTGAACAAGAATGTGAACATGCATCACTGACAGTCCTGTATTTTCTGGCAGACAAGGGACACAAGGTGTCTCCTACGAAGCTGCAATTCTGTGCCCAGCAAGTGGTATACCTTGGGCACTTGCTGTCCAAGTGGGGTAGGCAGCTAACACCTGATCGTATCCAGTTAATTGCACATCTTCCACAACCCAAGACACAAAAGGAGGTGCGAGCCTTTATTGGACTCACTTCTTACTGCAGACAATGGATTCCCCAATACGCATATCTAGCTAAGCCACTCATACAGTTGACAACACAGGAGGCAGCGTCTTCGTCTGTCCTCCCTTGGACTCAGGAACATACACAAGCTTTTGACGAATTAAAGAAAGCCTTATGTCAAGCACCTGTTTTAGCAACACCATGTTACAACAAACCTTTTACACTTTTTGTCACAGAACGCGATGGCACAGCGTTATCGGTTCTCACTCAGGTTCAGGCAGACAAACACAGACCGTGTGCTTATTTTTCGAGTACATTGGATCCAGTAGCCCAAGCTTTGCCTGCGTGCTTAAAATCAGTTGCTGCAACAGCTCTAGCAATAAGACCAAGTGATTCCATTGTATTGGGACATCAATTGACAGTACAGGTTCCACACTCTGTGGAAGTTCTCCTAAACAGAACACAGACTCAGCACTTGACTATAGCACGACTGACAGGTTATGAATTGACATTGTTTCAACCACACATAGAGATCAGACGCTGCAATACACTAAATCCTGCTACACTTTTACCGTCAAGCACAACAGACCCTACTCCACATGACTGTGTGGGAGTCATTAACACAATCACGAAGCCCAGACAAGACTTGACAGATGTTGCATTACCCGATCCAGACCTGACACTTTATGTGGATGGTTCATGTATGAGAACAATCACAGGAGAGTTAGTGGCCGCATATGCAGTGACCACTGAAACTGAAGTCATAGAAACACATCACATTGACACCCTGTCAGCTCAATCAGCGGAGCTCATTGCTCTGACCCAAGCTTGTATCCGAGCCAAGAACCTTAAAGTAAACATATACACAGATTCACGTTATGCATTTGGAGTCGTACACGATTTCGGTGTCCTCTGGCAAGAGAGAGGTTTCTTGACCTCTCACGGAGCCAAGATCCAGCATGGTCCCCTCATTCAAGCTCTGTTAGAAGCAATACATTTGCCTACAGCCATAGCCATCATGAAGTGCAAAGCACATACTAAAGTCACAGACACTATTTCCCAGGGTAACGACCTGGCAGATCGAACAGCGAAACATACAGCTCAGACTCATACTCATACGACTGATATGACAAAGACTGATGTAACTTCACTGACACATTGCATGACAGTTAGGGATCCCACACAAGATGTAATCGACATACAGACACATGCTACTCCAGACGAAATCAAGAAATGGACTGAACAAGGAGGGGTCCAGACAAAACAGGGATGGATGACGAAGGGAAAGACCACATGGTTTCTCCCCGACTCTATGGTTCAAGTTATCATCAACACAGCACACAGTCCAGCACATTTAGGAGAGAAAGCCATGTTAGACAGTTTACAGAACCTCTGGTTCAACAAGCATTTACGAGCAGCAGCAAAACAGAAAGTGCGTACCTGCATGATCTGTTGTCAGTTCAATCCAGGAAAAGGTATTCCCGTGGAACGAGGTGGATTTCATCCTCTCGACCATCCTTTTGAAGTCCTCCAGATGGATTATATCCAGATGGACAGATGCCGAGGATTCAAGTATGTCCTCGTAGTTGTATGTGCCCTATCCAGATGGACAGAAGCATATCCAGTCCCAGATTACACTGCCGTAACCACTGCCAAGCAGTTGGTTCGTGAATTTTTCCCACGGTACGGTTTGCCCCGTGTCGTGTATTCAGATAACGGTCAGCCATTCTCGTCCGAGCTCATGAAGCAGGTTTCACTCCTGCTATCAATGGAAATTCCACTGTGTTCGACATCCTGAGGCAGCTGGTCTCGTGGCGAGACACAATCAGACTCTGAAAATCCGTCTTGCTAAAGTATGTGCAGAGAAAGGTGTAGACTGGATGGTTGCTTTACCAGTTGCCCTCTTTTATATGCGAATGGTAGCTCATTCTAGGACAGGGCTATCCCCGTATGAGGTGGTCTTTGGTAGGCCTCCTAATATGTGGGGGACGCCTATGCCCCGTAAAATTACAGATGTTGACAGTTCTATGCTGACAGATTACCTTGCTTCCTTGATGTCTGCACTACTATCATGTCGTTCACAGGTCGCGGCAGCCTTCCCAGACAACACCGAGGTGAAACCGCATGAACTTGTTCCCGGTGACATCGTCGTAGTCCGCAATTTCGACAGATCAAGCCCTCTGGAGCCCCGCTGGAAGGAGCCTAAAATCGTTTTGATGACCACAAGGACTGCAGTTAAAGTCGAAGGAAGGAAAGGGTGGCTACATTCGAGCCACGTGAAGAAGTTTTATGGCCTTCCGCCAAAGACTGTTTCCCAGGACTGCCGCATTCCAGACACTGATATTAAACTCCCCCTGTTAGAGAAAACTCCGCACCAGGAGTACAGATTAAAATTGAGGTCTAGTAAGTCAGACAGTTTAATTGTTTAAGTCCCCTCCTGGGTGAAGCGGTTAGACAGGTTCCTGACATGTATAAGATAGACCCCAATAGAGAGAGAGATAGACAGGAGATCAAGAAACAAAAATATTGTAAAAGTCTCCGAAGTCATTGCATTCTGACTTTACTTATTATGTTTTTTCTGAGTCTTACGTTAATCTGCATTAGTTGTATGTTACATATATTTTTTCCCATGCCACATTCTTTTTCCAATGACACTGCAGAGCACACGTTTAGTGATCTACCCCCACATGAGTTGTCTTATCGACTTGCGCTGCGCAACAATACATTCATCCGTATGTTACACCATTCTCACCAGACCAGCAATGCTACTAATTGTTGGATATGTGGCCGACTCCCTCCCTATCAGAACTACAAGGGAGCACTGCCCCTCTTTCCTTATCCGTTTACACATAATGGTTCCTGTGGTGCATGGTTTAGTTTAATATCCTCTTTAGACACTGAATCCAGAGTTTCCCAGGGCAATTGGATATGGGGAAACCTGAACACAGTTATGAACAAAGCATATTTCCCAGATGAGGAAGGTCTTCCACGAATGACAGGGACCGATCTAGAAAACGAAGTGTATGGATTAGGTAATTTTACACTTAACCTCATGATTCTAAATGTTCAGTCCGAGACTAATCCAGACTTGCCATCAATATCAGTCTTACCAGTAAAAGGTGAATTATGCGTCAGAAAGAGTGGTTCAGTGCATCTAGGACACAGTGACTGTACTACTGTGGTTGAATTCAGTGATAAAGGCAAGTCTACTTTCAAAGCTTCCCGACATTCATATTTTATTTGTGGTCAGACAGCCTATATACGTTTACCTCTAGACTGGGATGGTACTTGTTTTATTGCATTCCTGTTGCCACCTGTTTTTCTAGCCCCATCTGATTATCACAGAAATTCCCGCCTCACTCATGTTAGACAACAGAGAGATCTCCCAATTGTCGATCAGACTGAAACTACATGGGAACAATATGTAGATTTCAATAAAGGATTCTTTCCTTATTTAGGCACTGTCTCTAATAGTAAACTGATACGCAAATTAACCAGAACCCTTGAAGCAGTAGTGAATGAGACTACTTCTGCTTTAGGTAACTTAACAGAGGAGCAGTCTGCTATGAGACTTGTTGTTCTTCAGAACCGCGTTGTCCTTGACGTCATCCTGGCCGATAGGGGCGGAGCTTGTAGAGTCATCGGATCCAGTTGTTGTGTGTTTATTCCTAATAACGCACCATCAGTATACAAAGCTATAACCAGGCTTCACGAAATAGCTCATCAGATACACCAGAATCCAGGCACCTGGACTTGGTCCGGTTGGCTCTGGAGTGTAATATCAGCCTGGGGATGGAAACTACTGTCATTCCTAGGAATCATACTGCTCATAGTATTCAGTTGTTGTCTATGCCTACAATGTGGGCCAGCGATGTGCGGCTTGTGTGCCACAGCCTGCGTTCCACATCCAAGTTCACGTTCTAGTTCCCGTATGAGAAAGGATGAGCAGATGATGTTATATGAACAGATAGATGGTCTCATGAAAATAGATGTATCCTGAAGGGAACGTAGGGGACAAGGAGGGAATGAGGTACTTGAAATTTTTATGGTCAAGTATGTCCCCTAACGTGTACCCCAACGTCTCCATGTACGTGCTTAAAGTACATGTAATTTCCCTCCATGACCGAATATGAAGACGTAAAAGCATTTGCGCCCAACGTTAACATGTCCTCTATCAGATCCACCATGAATGGATTGATAATTCAGTCTCTAAACATGCCATGCCAACGTCTTTACATGGTGCACTTTTACGTTTTCCTGGCTCTGCCGAGCTAGGCCCTGATTTCTGACTTCGAACCACTTCCGTCTCTGCCTCTGAAAGCTGCAGCGTGGAGATGCATCCCTGACCTCTGCCTTACTTCCTGCCAAGCGAAGCGGTGCCTGGTTCAGCCTGGCCTGCCTACCAAAACAGTATTTTGCCTTCAAGTTATCAGTCCAGCCTCCTCGAAAACACATTCCAGTCTAGTGATATAGGTAAACATATTCCCGGCTGCAGAGCAAAGGGCCAAGCCTTCCTGTCTCCTTCATGTAATTCATTGCTCCCGTTACCATGGTAGGCACATGGCCCCGCGCCTTACACTTAGACACATATGCATTCAGTATAGTATAGCCTCTGCCCGAGAGACCTTTTACTTCAGATTAAACATCCTCCAAACACAAGATATCAGATATGTTATAGGAACAGGTCGATCTGACATGCCAGACTTCTGTCTCCTCTACTAGTGCTAAAGTCAAGCCCCCAGTTTTCCCTAGTTCCACGTCAATCACACGTCATACTAATTGCGCGCGCACCCAGGTCAAAGGTTTCTGCTGACCCTGCAGAATCCTCTATGCATCCACCCACTTATGACACCTTCTGTGACGTTTCCAGCACACGCCTCCGTGCACACCCTTGTACACGCCTTCTTGCTACGCACATGTGTTCTTATCTTATTCTTTTCACTTGTCACGCCTACTGTATCCATCACCATTGTACAGTTTTACTATATATATTATGTACTGTTAATAAATCGTTGACATCTTTTGCCATCATTTTAGATCCCCTCCTGAACCCTTGTATTGATGGATCTGATTTCCATGGCTCGAGCCATTTAATTAAAGCCCGTATGACTCAGATACCACGGACTCTGCCTCTCATTTGATTGAGCTATTCTTTTACCTGTCATTAATTATACGGAAAAATTGCACGGTAATTTTATTTACCACAGGTGGGCGGGGGAGGCATATATACCTCTCCCATTCCCCCACCTTGGCCGGAAGTGATGGACGGGACCCGAAGGGGTCCGGACAGTAGGCTGTCCAGTGTGCCATCCTGTGGCACTAAAGGGGCCGCCCTCTTATGAGGGTCCCCTGCGAGGATGTGTCGGTCAGCCCGCATAAGACCCAAAAGGCGAGACCTATTGGCTGTGCAAATGCTTGTTATATTTTTGTAATAGCTTGTCTGTGAAGAGCTTATGTTCTCGGAATGGGATGATTCTGTTTTTTTAAAAACATTTTTAGGTCGAGCCTAGACAGGGCTTCGGATTTCATGTGATCACCGGTCTGTATTTTGTGGAGTCTGACACCTTCCATGGGTTTGGATTTGTCTATATGGTTGTCTTTTATAAATCCTGCCATTCTAGTGGGTATTTGGCCTTCGTGTCCCTCCTCTTTTGAAGTTGTTCACTCTTTTGGAGAATTCACTCATTGTTTCTCCTGGTCGTCGCTTAATTAATTTTGTACGCACTGGCGTAACGAAAAGTGAGGGGACCTCCCTGCACGGTACTTAGAGCAGCCGCGATGAATCCATTGGGGCGTAGGGGCGTAGCCCCACCAGCCACCATGGACCCGCATCGCAGCCGCCGGCCGTATCTAGACTCTAAATAAAACATTGCGCTGAATTGCGCAGGGAGGGGTGGCCTGCTGCAGCTTGAGTGACAGTCCACACACTCAGGCTGCAGCAGACCGTAGTGCGCAGTCCCGCTGGGGAACTTACAGTGCGCATGCTTGAGAAAGTTGGCAACTTTCTCAAGCATGCGCACTGTAAGTTCCCCAGTGGGACCCAGGGGTGCTTCACCGTGCTGTTCGCCTGCCACAGCCCGGGTTTCCTAAGGGTGACAGGGCGAGCAGCAAATGTGCCCCCCTAGCCAATCCTGGCGCTGCATGCAGCACCAGGATTGGCTGGTCCACCGGCACAGCATCCCATTGGATGCCGCGCGTGGGGGTGGCCCGGCATTCCCAACGGACCCACTCACTAAAGCGGTCAGGATAATGGCCCCCATGGCAATGGCGAGGATCTCGGCATAAGACATGCCCGACGGATCCGGTGAAGCTGTTCCATCAGCAGTCCGAAGCATCTCCGGCTGGGTGACCCCTGGGAGCAGGTGGGCTCTCTGGATGGTGAGTGATGAATTGGTGGCTGGTAATGAGCCGTGGCTGGACACTGCCGCAGCCGTGTTTTCAACAGGAAGTGACGACACAGCCTGCTTTACGCAGAACTTGAGAGCAGAACGATTACGTATTTGTACACTCAGCAGAGTTTCCTTGAAGAGGTAAGTGTGTTCGACAAACATTCAGTTTAGTACGTAATTTATGCGGCTAGCGTATTACGAAGCATTACTTTGGTGAGACTTATAGTGGCATTTATTGCTTCCGTTACAGTATAAAGAAGTGGGTCCACGCACGAATTTGCTGAACCATCAGAGACGCCTGAATGGGTTAACAAACTCCAACAGGTACGCTCTAGTTTACTGCTTGTAATCTCGTGAGGATTCTCAGCTAATAGCTAGACATTAGTAGTGATATGTGTTTATGTCTTAGTTCAGGTGGATGCGGTAGAAGTCCAGATCAGGCATACGAACTGTGAATGCTTGACTTGCCAGTCACCCAGTCTGAGGTATGTGCTGTTGTCAGCTGCACAGTTCCACCTGCCAATGAATCACTTAGAGGTGCTAAGTGCAGTCCAGTGACCCCAGCGGTCTCTGTTGTACTGAAAGCTTCCTGCTCTAAAGACCCGTTAGTGTTGCTGTTCACAGTGGCGTGAGGGTGGTCTGTGACAGGTGTCTCTGTTGAGTGTTGAAAGGCAGTTCCTGTGTTGGAATAGGAGAATAAATCGGAGGGTTGTAGGGAAACCGTCGCTTCAAAGGACTCCCCAAAGCTTCCTGCATTTGTACTGCTGTTTTCAGATATACCATAGCGTCCTGCTGCCTGGGAGGTCGGTTCTGTTGGTGATAATGGACTGGCGCCCACTGAAGTGATGCTTTTCAACTGCATAAACACCATAATCCTGCTCAGCAAGGCTGCAGGGACAAAAAAACAGACAGTTGGTTGTCAGAAAGTGTATTCATTTCAACTTCGGCATGGCACGGGTATGAACTTAAAAATATGTTTTATATTCTGTTGCATACACATTTGTGCTAGCCACTTGGGGCAGGTAAAAATCCGGATGATATGACTTGGAGGCAACCACTATGTGATTATGAGAATAACACTATCAGAATGAACTATCGAGTTCACATGTAAGCCTACTCAACATGTTACCTAGTTTGCTGATGACACATGAGGACAGGAGAGGAAGTGATGCTGGCGAGTCTCATTCACCCCCCACCACACACACACACACACCTTTGAGCCATTGGACGTTGAAAACCCCCGGGTAGAGACAGATGCCCCTACACATTCAAAGGTTCATCCATCTTAGGTTACTCTTTTCTAATCGGCTGTCTGTGCACAGTTTGCAGAGGTTAGTAAATATGGGTGGATTATCTATGTGGGAACTCGAAAAACATGTGTTGTTGTAAAGGGGAGGGCGACAAAAGGATGGTAACAGCAGAGGAAGCTCAGAATGTAGCCCAGCTAAGGGGTAAGTGGAGGCCTGAGAGCCTGCACGTGGAGGATTAAGCGCATATATTCTGAGGTATGTGGGCAGGGAATTGACGCGTATATGTTATGGCAAATTAGGAGACAAGATGGCAGCGAGACTGGCGGAGATTGAAACGGTTCAGCACACGCTCCTCAAGGGTGTTGGTTTTGGACTGTTCACATCAGCTTATGGAAGACCAGGTTGTTCTTTGCTGGAATGAGGTAACCACTTATATGAACATGGCGGCCCATGCACCAGAAGTGTACCTTACCAATATACATTCTGCTGGTTTCTTTTGAGTAATTATTTCATAGCGTGGGATAACACGTCTAATATTAGGCTGTCATTTTATCTAAAGTTATTTTCAGTGATGGTGTAATCAAATAGACCTGATATTACAGGGTTAGTTTTTGTTGTGGAGAATGTGTGGACTTTCTCACCTGACTTTGGTGCAGAAGGTGTGGACGATCTTCGTTCTGGATAGGAAGTGGATTAGATGTCCTTTCCTGAAGATCTCTTACTTCACAAAGTTCAGACCTACTCCTCCAGTCGCATGGTGGGTCTCGAGCACTGACCACACCATACCTGGTTTGATTACATTTCCTGGTTACAATGAAACATCGAATTGAGTTCATGACTTTTATCGTTATTAAGGTCCTCTGCGGCCAAGCAACATCCTATTTAATCAAAATATTGCATCCCCACCACCAAGGAGACTCCTAAAGGTACACTTTACCAGGATTTGTTAGTTAGTGGTGCCTTCTTAAAAACCATAATACACGTACGTAGATGGAAATAGGAGGCGGTATATCTTGATTCTCCACTTAACGTGACCGCATCATCATCATGGTTTTGTTTGGTATGCTGACCTCCACCCAGAGGTTAACCACTGGTATTGCAGTAGTGTCCAGAGACCACAATTGCAAAAAAGTGCTAGCGGTGAAGTGAAATTAAAATTTATTGGTGAGTGGGTGTTTAAAGAAATTAAAATAGTGAATAAGGAAGTGGAAGGATGAAAAATAATGAAACAGGAAAAAAAAGAAAAACAAGCAGTGGCTCTGTGTTGAGTAATGTAGTCTTTTTAAACCATACTGCTCACGGTTCACAGGATATAAGCAATACACCGTGATACTGGTCCCCCCAGGGATCTGTAGTGGTGCTTAAAGTTTCAGTAAAAAACACTCTTGAGTTCTGAATAATAAGTATAAAAGTGTTAAGGTAGCCATGTTGTTCTACTTACATTTCATATGCTTTACTTAATCTTGCATCCATATGAGGGTTTGCTTTTTCCAGGAAGGTACTTTTTTTCCAGGCAGCATATCACTCTTGTGCATAATTTGAATTGAGCCGCATCCAGGTATATGTAGCATGGCACAACTGGGTTGTAGCTGAAGGCAGTGTTGGTGTCTCAGTGGGATAGTACGGTGTTCATTGGGGGATGTGGCACTACGCCAGAGCTGCCGAATTTAGTTCTGGGGAACCAGGTTGAGCCTTCATGAACAGTCCACCAGACCAATCTCCTGGATTCCTGGAGTGCCTCTGACTTCGTTCTGTTTCTTTACTTTTTGTGACTGTTGGTCCTGCTGGGAAACATTTTCAATTTATGTTGTCTTGTTTACTGGGAGCATTGCTTTTATTTTCCTTTAGTGTAATAGGCTGGCTGGTGAAGTGCACTTCCCATAGTGTGCAGTCACTTCAATTTGCCTTTAGGTGACTACCTGGCTTGATGGTGGTTTTCTATTTGATTTCATGTAACTCCTTGTCTTGATGAGTGCATTGGTTTTAGTTTGTTTAAGGTAACTGCTTCACATGCTGGTTTCATCACACAGCTGACACCCACCCTGAGAAAGCCAGAGCTGCCCTGTTAGTGGTATCCACACCAGTGCGCTTAGGTTCCTTACAGCTCCTTCACTTGAAGTGGGTTACCACCTACCCGTTACTTTTTGTATCCTGCTCGTACCAAGTCAGATCCAGACCCAGACCAGTCCCCACAGTTGCTCCTGATTAAGGGACATTGTCATGTCATCTCAGGCGCGATGTAAAGACTCCCAGTGAGCTGAGGACTCTTTTGGCTCAAGAACCAACTAGCTGGAGACCCTTGTGGTTGTTTAAAGATTTAAGATCAGCCTGTAACTCAGTCTTGAGCTGGGTGGGTGACCTCGATTACAAAGTGGCTGTGCCAGATGTCCCATTATGACCCCTTTTGCCTGTCTCCCCTTCAGACGCAGAGGGCATAAAACTGGGGGGGTGCTCAACCCTGCCAAAAAACTGAGGGGTGACCCTAAGAGCACAGATGCCATCCAATCAGGGGTGGGATTCTTTGGTGTGCTGGTCTGGTTTTCTGGGTGCATTGGCTCAAGTTTTTCCCATGTAATTGATTGGGTGTCTTGGTAAGTTGCTTTTATGTGAATGTCTGACTTATGACTTGTTGTGCCTCCCTGCCTGGCCCTCCACCCCGCTACCGCCTCCCAGCTGCTCCTCCCTCCCACTGATAGTTTAGGCTCTGCTCTCGTGTTGTTGCGCTGTGACCGCCCTGATCCCCTCAGAAGCGGTCGCTCCTCACGCTGCTCCCTGACCTGCCTGCCGCCTGTGGTATCGTAGCGCTAGACTCCCTGATTGCTCTCTGCTCCCTCGCATTGCTCCCACAAGTATCAGTGCCTGGGTGCATTTTACATTGATATCGTAGCGCTATTAATCGTGCCTGATTGCATATTACTTTGATATTGTAGCGCTATTGCGAAAGTGCGCTTTCAAGTGATTTAAATTGTGCTGCGCTGCCTCTTGCCTGAATATTTCAGTTGTGCTTGTCTGTGCCAGTGCAATTGCCATTATCATCGCGTTCATTTTGATTGTGCCCCAATCCTGTTTCGCTTTTGGCTTGCTGCCATTTTGTTGATTGTTGTTGTGCCTCCCTGCCCGGCCCTCCACCCCGCTTTCGCCTCCCAGCTGCTCCTCCCTCGCCCTCGCCCCCGCCCCCTCCACTATCCACATATGACAGATGCTTTTGCACGCAGTGTTCACGCGCAGCGGTCGCGCCCCATGCGCGCCGAAGGTGCGCCAAAGGTAAGCCCGTCTACGCCCGTCCGCGCCTGGACCGCGCCCAGCGCCAGACCCCTGGTCCTCGCAAAACCCACTCCGCCCGCATAACGTACGACGCCGCCACCCTCTCAGCCCTCAACCCCGGCCATCTCCCAAACTGCTACCAAGCCGCGCCAGGACACACCCATGGATCCTTCACCTGCCACTCCTGCAAGTTCGACTGCATCAGGACCCACACCAAATCCACATACTACAAACAGAGCTCCGACACTAACCACCTAAAATGCATCCTACTCAACACCCGCTCAATCCACAGACACTCCATTGAACTCTGGAACCTACTCGACACCACATCGCCGGACGTCGCCTTCCTTACAGAAACATGGATGAACGCCTCATCAGCACCCGACATCGCCATAGCCATCCCGGACGCCTACAAGATCATCCAAAAAGATCGCACCAACCAAACAGGAGGAGGCATCGCCATCGTCCACAAGAACACCATCCGCATCACGTCCAGCTCTGACGATAACCTCGCTTCCGCCAAACACCTTCCCTTCCAGATTCACACCGACCCCAAAACCTCTCTCAGAGGCACCCTCATCTACAGACCACCAGAACCCTGCATACAATTCAGCGAAGACATCACTGACTTCATCAGCCCACATGCCCTCCCCTCCGAAAACTACATTCTACTGGGAGACCTCAACTTCCACCTGGAAAAGAAAAACAACAGCAAAACCACCACCCTCCTAGACAACCTGGCCAATCTCGGACTCAAACAACTTGTTGACACCCCCACCCACCTTGCCGGACACACGCTCAACCCTATCTTCACCTCCAGCAAGCACATCTCCTTCGATCACACCTCAGCTCTCCATTGGACGGACCACAGCTGCGTTCACTTCAACTACAAAAAGACCACGACCCACAACCCCCCACAACCTATTCCTCGAAGAAATTGGAACAAAATCACCACCGACCAGCTCTTCACATCGCTCCACCAAAACCCCCCTGCCAAATCTTCGGACCCAAACCAAGCAGCCACCAACCTCACACATTGGATCACCCACAGCGCTGACGAACTAGCACCCCTTAAAAACCATCTAATCAAGCAAGGTAGCAAAAAAGCCCCCTGGTTCAACGATGACCTTAAGAAATCCAAGAAGCTCTGTCGTACTCTCGAAAAAACCTGGAGGAAAAACCCAACCGCTGACAACCTGACCACCTTCAAAAACGCCACCCGCAAACACCACCAACTGATCAGAACCACCAAGAAATCAGCATTCAAGGATCGACTCGACAACAATGCCCAAAACAGCAAGGAACTATTCAACATCGTCAAAGAATTTACTAACCCCACCGCCGGCACCAACGACATCACTCCCTCCCAAGACCTCTGAGACTCTCTATCCTCATTCTTCCACAATAAAATAGCAGAAATACATAACAGCTTTGAATACCAGTCCGAAGACCAGTCCACTCCACACACCCCTGAACCTAAACCGCACTCTAACAACCTTTGCACCTGGAACCCAATCACCACCGAAGACACCATCCGCCTGATGAACTCCATCCACTCAGGTTCGCCAACCGACCCATGCCCCCACCACATCTTCAACAAAGCAGACTCCATCATCGCACCCCACCTCAGCGATGTCATCAACTGTTCCTTCAACTCTGCTACCTTCCCGGAAAACTGGAAACATGCCGAACTCGGCGCCCTTCTGAAGAAACCCACAGCAGACCCCACCGAACTTAAGAACTACCGCCCCATCTCGCTCCTCCCATTCCCCGCCAAAGTCATTGAGAAAGCCGTCAATAATCAGCTCATCGCCTTCCTTGAATCCAACAAATCCTCGACCCTTCACAGTCCGGCTTCCGAGCCAAACACAGCACCGAAACCGCCCTCATCGCAGCAACAGACGACATCCGAACACTACTGGACAATGGAGAAACAGTTGCCCTCATCCTACTTGACCTCTCCGCAGCCTTTGACACAGTCTGCCACAGCACCCTCATACAACGCCTCAGCAACGTCGGATTACAAGGAAAAGCACTGGACTGGATCATCTCGTTCCTCACCGGAAGAACCCAGAGAGTCCGCCTCCCCCCTTTTAAATCAGAGGCCACCGAAGTCATCTGCGGCGTACCACAAGGATCATCACTCAGTCCCACCCTCTTCAACGTATACATGAGTCCCCTCGCATCCATCGCGCGCCAACACAACCTCAACATCATCTCCTACGCAGACAACACCCAGCTGATCCTCTCCCTCACCAAAGACCCAAACACTGCCAAAACCAACTTACACGAAGGAATGAAAGAAGTAGCCGAGTGGATGAAGAACAGCCGTCTAAAACTAAACTCGGACAAAACGGAAGTCCTCATCTTAGGATCATCCCCCTCTGCTTGGGACGACTCATGGTGGCCACTGGCCCTGGGAACCGCACCCATACCTACGGACCACGCACGTAACCTGGGCTTCATCCTGGACTCCTCCCTATCGATGACCAGACAAGTCAACGCCGTCTCATCATCATGCTTCCACATCCTACGCATGCTCAAAAAAATCTTCCGTTGGATCCCCACCGAAACAAGAAAGACGGTCACCCACGCACTAGTCACAAGCCGACTGGATTACAGAAACACCATTTACGCAGGAACCACAGCCAAACTACAGAAAAAGCTCCAACGCACCCAAAACGCCACAGCCAGACTCATTTTGGACATCCCTCCGCAAGCTCACATCTCCGACCACCTGCAAGACCTCCATTGGCTCCCTGTCAACAAGAGAATAACGTTCCGTCTCCTCACCCACGCACACAACGCCCTCTACGACCTAGGACCCGAAAGCTTCAACACGCGACTTTCCTTCTACACCCCCTCCCGCCAACTACGATCGTCCAATCAAGCCCTCGCCGCAATTCCGCGCATCCACATATCCACCATGGGGGGAAGATCCTTCTCTTACTTAGCGGCCAAAACCTGGAATTCCCTCCCCACCCACCTCCGCCTTACACAGAACCACCTCTCCTTCAGACAGCAACTAAAAACTTGGATATTCGATAAGTAAAGCACCTCCCTCCCCTCAAGCGCCTTGAGACCCTCTGGGTGAGTAGTGCGCTATACAAATTTTGGAACTTGAACTTGAACTTTGCTGGATGTATTGCTTTCATTTTTCTTTCATTAAACTGTTTGACTTGCTTGGTGCTTTTATGTTGGTGCCTGCATGCTGAAGTGTACTCTTCTTCAGTTTAAATGTATGTGACTGGCCTGTTGACTAGCACCCTGCTTTCAAAGTGAAGGTTCACAGGTTCACACTTGCTTTAGTTTACTTTTGTATGGTTGACTGCATGCACTGTTTTGCTGGATGCGTTGCTTTAAGTTACTACTTGATGCATTGCTTTCAGTTTGCTTTCAAGTAATTGCCTCTCATTTTCCTAATGCTTTGTGAAGGCTGTTTCCCAACTGCTGTGCAACTTCTTCTACGCTTAGAGCTGAGATTTTCATGAAAGTCTTATAGTCTGAATTCAGCACCTGAGCGTAATAGGACGAAATGTATGAAGCTCTGTGGTTATACTGAATAAGCAGCTACCTGTGTTATGCCATCTATTAGTGTAATAACTGCACTTTCACAATTGCTTTATTAACCTTCCTGCTTTCTCAAATTTGCTTGAAAATGCACGATTTTTCTACTTTTTTTTCAAAATTTTCTTGGGAGGGGGTAATCCCCCCAAACCTCCCTTTTGGGATTCAGGCTCGTTCGCTGCGCTCGCTCGCTACTGTACTGTATGCAAATCACTTTGCGCCCCACCACTTTGAAATGTATCCCACCGCCCCTGACTTAGAGGGACCCCCTCCGGGCTCAATCAGGAGCTCTCCCAGCCACAGTTCAGTGCCGAGGGGGCCCCTTGGAGCTAGGGGCCCCCTGCACTGCGTGTTACGCCCCTGTTTGTACGAGTTACATCACGTCACAGAGCATACTCGCTTTCCCTTTGGGCCTCCTTCGCCTCACATGACATTGTCAAAACCTACCAGAGACCTTGGAATCTTGGCTTCTTGTTCAGGGGTGCATTATGGGAGCTGCCGTTTTCTTTCCGCACAATTAAAGAAAGTTGACCAATACAGCTGAAAACAATGATTTACATAAGGAAGGTGCAGCATTCGAAAAACATTGCCCCATTAGCACAGAGTCATCCAGCAACCCTAAAAAACACGGTTGCTTGCTTCCTATGTTTAAGTCTGATTTTTTTTTTTAAATATATTTTTATTGCAGGAATCAGTAAAACAATACAGTAACGACCAGTATCGTATTATAAACAACTTATACAAGATATAGCCCACCGGCCCCATTCCATAACGTTGCTATACAGCCGATCAGCCCATATCCCTGGGGTTGGGCGGCAAATGCAGCTGGGGTCAGTAGGATGCTGGAGCTGGTCCGGATAACACACTGTCCGTCCTCTGCTTTCCTAAACAAACCCAAAACCCCAAAAGACACCCCCCCTCAAAATTCCCAGTTACCGTGAAACTCCCCCCTCCCCCCCCCCCCCACCATCAGCGCCAGGGAGCTCATCAACATAGGATCCACTGCTTGACCCACGGGGAAGGTAATAGTGCTGTCAATGCTAATGTTTAACGGGACTCGGGTCGAGTTGCTACTTCACTTTCGGAGTCGCTGGGGGTACAATAATCTCTGAGGGCCTGCACCAGCGTTTCCCATTCTAACGCGGCCTCCTGCGCCTTCTCATTGCTCTGCCTCCAAGCCAACTGATATCGCAGCGCGCTCTCACCCGCCGCCCATTTCAAAAGCTCACTGTGCCATCTGCTGCCTGTAGGACCAGCTCGTGCCTTCCAGTTCCTGGTCACCTCTCGCTTAGCAAGTAGGAGCCCTAGGTCGATAAATTTACTGGTGATTTTATTCCGGGGGGTATGGGGAAACCAGTGCAATAGCCCTACCGCCACATCGAATGATAAGTGCCTCCCCGTCACCTCTTCCAAAGTCGCCGCCACCTCCTGCCAGTAGGACGTCAGTCCTGGACAGGCCCATAGCATGTGTAGGAGGTCCGCCTCCTGAGCCGGGCACCTAGGGCATTCCGCCGAAGCCGTGGCAAAATAACGCCTGATCTTTACCGGGGTCAGGTACGCCCTATGGAGAACATAATAGTGGACCAGTTGGAAATGGGCGCTACGTGTACCCTTCCAGGCACGCCTCACCAGCTGGGACCAGGTCGTCTCCGGGATCTCCCTACTAATGTCCTCTTCCCAGCGGGACTTCAGTGTGGCGAGAGGAACCAACCCCTCGGCAATCAACCTGCCGTAGAGGCAAGTGACCGCCTTCACCGTGCCCGCCGACATCATTACGTACTGGCACACCTGAGATAATTGAGGTTCCTCTAGCCCGTTTTGCCAGTGCGCCTGGATCGCTCGCACAATGGCCGAGTGCAGCAGAAAGTCGCCCCGGGGGATCCCAAAGCGGTCAATGAGATCCTGAAAGGGCAGGAGCGCTCCGTCTTCGTACAGGTCCCCGACGAGCTGTAAACCGGAATCCTCCCAGTCCGCCAGTCGTGACCAATCTCCTCCGTGGGGGAGGGCCGTCAGCATCCCCAATGGTATTTCAGGCGCATATGGCGTCCGTAGGCGACCTCTGTTATGAGCCCGATTCCAACATAGTCGGATAGTCCGTTCCTCCATCGATAGGTCCCGTAGGACTAAGCGCTGTCGCAGCGCGATAAAGGAGAGGACGTGCCTGGCCATACCCGTCCCTCTACCGTCCTCCGGGCCTCTGAATTCCCTGGCTATCTCCTGGGTGTAGGTCTGGAGCTGCGCCGCTAGATAATACTTCTCGAAGTCCGGCACAGCGAGCCCCCCCTCGTCCTTCGGCCTCATCAGGGTATTGAGGGCCACCCGCCGCCGGCCCGTTCCCCAAAGGAACCCGACCACCATAGAACGCAAGCGACGAAACGTAGCCGGTGGGACCCAGATCGGCAAAGTCCGAAAGTAATACAATAGTCGGGGGAGCGCCACCATTTTGAGCAGGGCGATGCGTCCCGCCA
Organism: Lissotriton vulgaris; assembly: GCF_964263255.1. Classification (NCBI taxonomy): domain Eukaryota; kingdom Metazoa; phylum Chordata; class Amphibia; order Caudata; family Salamandridae; genus Lissotriton; species Lissotriton vulgaris. Next base: position 710,853 of record NW_028243607.1, read on the forward strand.
CAGAGAGCGGCAGCGTGGCCCAAAAGTCCATGCTACCTCGGAGTGCTCGTATGCAACGGGCAATGTTTCCATCTAGGAGGTCGGGTTGGTCGTGGTACACAAATACCCCAAGGTATTTAAAGCAGTCGGGCTCCCATCTGATCTCCTTACTTAGCGCAGGAGTGGGGGTACCCCTACGCATCGGGAAGAGGCAGGTCTTAGACCAATTCACTTGGAGGCCTGAGACCGCTCCGAACTCCGTTAGCGCTAATTCCGCTCCCCGTAAGGCGTCAACCGGATCCTCCAGGAAGAGCAACAGGTCGTCCGCATAGAGCGAGACGTAATGCGGGCCCGCCGCTGTCCGTAAGCCCGTATAGTGGGCTCCCGAGCGAAGATGCATCGCTAGTGGCTCCACCGCTAGTGCAAAAAGAAGCGGGGATAAGGAGCACCCTTGCCGCGTGCCACGCTTCACCGGATATCGCGATGAAATCAAAGGGCCCGATCTAACCCTGGCCGAAGCGGAAGCGTAGAGGACTGCTGTCCATTTGACAAATCCCTCCCCGAGGCCGAATTTCCGTAATACCGTGCATAGGTAGTCCCACTCCAGGCTATCAAAAGCCTTCTCCAGGTCCACCGACAAGACTACCGGGGACGGGGCATCCACGAATGGTTCCCCAAGCAAGCGGAACAACCTTCGGATGTTCATAGTCGTATTCCGCCGTGGGATGAAACCGGCTTGGTCTTCATGCACTAGGGAACTCATATGTCCCAGCAGCCTCGAGGCCAAGATGCTGCTCAATATTTTGTAATCCACCGTCAGCATTGAAAGGGGACGGTAGGACCCCGGGTCAGACGAGTCTCGGCCTGGTTTGAGGAGAGGAACCACCAACGCCTCACACATCGAGCCAGGGAGACGACCCAACCTCTTCGCCTCCCTGTAGACCACCAGTAATCGAGGGGCCAAGAGGTCAGCGTAAGCTGCATAAAACTCCACCGGAAGGCCATCTAGGCCCGGGGTCTTGTTCCTCGCCATCCGTTTAATGGCCCCGCGGATCTCCCCCAAGTCGATGTCAGAACCCAGGGTTTCCGCCACTTCCTGTCCCACTGTGCGGAGTGCCAGTGGGCTAAGATAGTTATCAAGCCGGTCTGGGTCACGTGCGGAGCGACTGCGGTATAAACTTTCGTAGTAATGCCGGAAGCAACTAAGAATCTCCGGTTGGGTGCACACCTCGGTCCCATCCGCCCTACGCATATTTGTCGTCGTTTGGGACTGGCGCGTAGGGTTGGCCAACCACGCCAGTAACGCGCTCGACCTGTCGCCCTCCGCAATAGACCGGACCGTATAGGCCTTATAATCGAAACAGCGGAGCCGTTCGACCTCCACCGCTACCTTCTCCCTCGCCTCTACCGTTTGTGTTTGCAATTCCGGGTGTCCGGGGCGGCTAATTTCAAGCTCGCGGAGCGCTCGGTCCGCTGTGTCTAAGTCAGCCAGGATAACACGCCGCATGCCCACCTTCTTAGAGATACAGTAGCCCCTCACCACCACCTTGAAAGCGTCCCATTCGAACGCCCTAGTACTCGCGGAGCCGCCGTTGGACGCAAAATAATCCGTGATTCTCTCCCCTAGGTCCGCCTTGAAGACACTGTCCTCGAGGATCTCGGGGCGCATCTTCCAGGTGGGTACTGCCGGCGTCCCAGGGAACCAGCGAATGTCCAGTAGGAGGGGGTTATGGTCCGAGATGGTCCGCGATAAGTACTCCGATCGGACCGCTGCCGAAACTAATTCGGACGAACCTAGAAAGCCATCCAGTCTGACATGCAGCTCATGAAGGCTCGAAAAGTATGAATAATCTCTAGACGCGGGGTGATGCGCCCTCCAAATGTCCGTCAAACCCCAGCGGGTCTGCCAATCATGACGGCCCTTAGCCGTCCGCCGGACCGGGGAATCGGGGAGCGGGGGATGCGAGCGGTCTATGTCTACATCCACTACGGAGTTAAAGTCTCCCCCCAGCAGGAGGGGCCCGGCGAAAAAGTGGGCCAGCGAGCCCGACAACCTGGAAAGGAAGGCAGTCTGGTCCACATTAGGAGCATACACACAGCAAACGTTCAGGTCCCTCCCTCCTAGCGTGCCTGATATGGCCACGAAACGCCCCTCTGGGTCCAACACTGTCCTCGTGACCTGGAAGGGGACTCCTGCCCTAATCCATATTAGCGCCCCCCTGGCATAAGCAGAGTACGCCGTGGAAAAGACCTGCCCTCGCCACCTACGCTGAAGCGCCGCCCCTTCCGCCTTGTTCAGATGCGTTTCCTGCAACAGCGCCATTTGCACTCCCCTACGCACTAAATAAGCATGGACCTTGTGACGCCTGGACATAGTGTGAAGCCCCCTCACGTTCCAAGTAATACATTTCAAGTTAGCAACATCAGCCATTGTCCCAGAGTGTTCTTGCACAGTCTTCCCGTTCGGGTCCCCACAAAGAAAAAGCATCAATCCTCCCAGCGCTGACGGCGGCCATTTTCCCCAACCAGAACCAAACCACCCAAAAACCAACAAAGCCCCCCCCCAACCACCCCAGAACAGGACCCAAACTGCACCATCTAGATCCCATCCAAACCTCTACGGAGATCAACCCCAAAATCCCCACTAGTCCTACGGTCGCCACCGTAGGAAGGCCTTATGGGCCAAGTGCGGGCTGAGCGGAGGCAGTGGGCCCTCGTCGCCCAGGCTGCCAGGACTATAGTAAGCCCCCCCCTGTGTCAAAACCTTTCGGGGCAAGAGCAGAAGCCCCCCAACCCTCCCTCCTTCATTGTCAGCAATAAAGAACGGCAACCGCCTCCCCCCTGCCGGGCCCCCACCCAAAACAAGGCAGCATATCCCGTTACCCTTGTCCGTCCAAAAGGTCCTCCACCGATTTCGGTGTGATCACCGGTGTATGGGTACTGTCTGCCACTGAGTCTTCCGAGTCTGATGGTGCCCCCTGAGCACCCGGGTGTTCTTCCTCTTCCTCGATGACTTCGCCTCTTGCTCCCGACAGTTCCGACAGAACTTCCAACACTCCCCTCCGCTCCGATGATGTCTCCGCTGTCGAGGGCCCCCCCGTGCGGCCGCGGCGGTTCCTGACCCTCTTAGATCGCCTCCTTTGTTCCGGTTCCTCCGCCTGATGGGTCGAGGCGCTATAACCATCTTTCCCTGTCCGGTACAGTTCGAGCCAGTCACAGACCTCCTCTGGGGTGTCGAAGAACTGGGTTTTGTCGTCGACAATGACTCGGAGCCTCGCGGGAAATAGGAGTGAATATTGGATGCCCTCACTCCTGAGTTCACGCTTAACCGCCAGGAAGGAGAACCGCTTGCGCTGCGTCTCGTAGGTGTAGTCAGGGAAGATATTCACCTGACTGTTTGCAACCTGGAACGGGCCATTGTGCCTGGCGGCATTTAGGATCAGGTCTCTGTCCCGGAAATGTAGCAACCGCGCCACCACTGGCCTTGGGGCTCGTCCCTGCTGTGGGGGCCGTGCTGGAACTCTGTGGGCCCGTTCTAGAGTGTAAAAGGAGGACAGGCCCTCCGGGACCACCGTGTCTCGGAGCCAGGTCTCCAAGTATCGCACCATATCGCCATCCTCGATTTTTTCCGGCAGGCCCACCACCCGAATGTTATTCCTCCTGTTTCGGCCTTCCGCATCCTCCGCCCTCCGTTCGAGGGTCTCGATTCGGGACATGGCATCCTTTATCGTCGCAGCCAGGGTTCTCTGCGCCGGTTCTAAAGTCTTCACCGTGCCCTCCACCTCCTTGACCCGGTCTGAGAGTTTACCATGGTCTGCCCTAAGGAGGCCCAGGCCGGTCGCCACCTGGGCAATGTCCTGTTGGAGGGCCGACCGAGTTGCCTCTATCGCTTCCAGTACACGGTCGAATTGTTGCTGGAGTGGTGCGCCACCAGGTCGTTTAGGGTCTCCATGCTCTTCCTTGTCCTGGGCTTCAGAGTCTGAGGTGGTCTGGCTGGATCCCTTGGCTCCTTTAGGTTTCCCCATGCTGCCAGGGGCTCTCCGCGAGGGTCCCGGAGTAGGCGTCTCCGTGTACAAGTGTCCAGCACGACCTTCCCGGGATTTCGTTCTCAAGTCTGGTATGGGCGATCTCCTGCTCCAGAGCCTGTGGAGACTCCGCCGCTTCGGCTCACGCCATCGCCACGGCGTCCGAGGGCACCGATAAGGGGGCGGAGACAACCGTCGCCGAGTCGGGCAGGCCCGTTCACCCACTATAGCTCCGGGGCGAGGGCCACCAACTCCCTCGGTTGACCTGTGGCGCCAGAGTGTCACGCCATCCATGTAGTTGGGCTGGCCAGGAAATCGTAGCTGGGTGCGGAGTCACGGTGCAGACCACCGCCTGGAACAGAGGGCATCCGCGCCCGGTGCCCTCTAGTGCGTGGGCACCCGCCCGGTCGTCTAATCGAGTATGAACCCGTTGTAGAAGTTCCGGACCTGCCAATGTCCAATGCCTAAAACAACTGAGGATGGTGAAGCCGGGTGCCAGGCGACACCCGCGAGACCTCTTCAACTCCGTAGTTTCGATCAAGGGGACAAAGGGGTCCGGGCGCCATGTTGGGTCGCACTCCGCAACTCCGCAAACTTCGGCATTTCCTCGAAGCCGCCCCCCTCCAAACTCCACCAAGGCCCCCGGCAGGGTGTCGTCGCCTCGCTCAACCGAATGCGGGGTCTGGGGCGCCCCTCAGCCTCCGATGTTCAGGATAATTTCGGGCTTAGTCCCGGAGCCGAGCTCTCAGGCGACCATCGCCATCGGCGCCCAAGCCACGCCCCTCTATGTTTAAGTCTGATGTGACCCTGTTTATCATTGCGCGGATCATGAATGACTTTCTGGTGTGCCTACATATAGGGAAATTCTCCTGTTTACCATTATACAGTACTGTTTAATGGATGTAATATGCAGCTAGGCCTGTGTTTATTCTCCACATGTATTGTATGTTCTGTCTCTGATTATGGCACCAGGATGCGGTTCTGTAATATCAATACCTATAAATAATCACTTACCATATGCAGTCCTGATTATCACTTCGGATGTATTGAAGTGTCTGTGTAAAAGACAGGAATGTTCCTGTTTATCTTTGCCCATGTATGTTTGGTACGTTCTGTATAATATACAGCCATGCTCTTGCTTATCATTCTTTCAGCTCACTCTGTCAAACACTCGGTCAGTGGGATTGGTGACATTTATACAGTTGATGCTTTCTTTTTGCTGGAGTTTGCTCTTCCGTGTAATAATCTACCGAATGTTTTAAATAACTCACGCACTTGGCACGTACCTTACACCCCACAGGCTTGCGTGCTTGTATCCAACAACCGATGACAGATGCCCCAGGTGCCATGACCCAGAGGCCACTCTCATGCACATGGTATGGACATGCGCAAACATTCAGGCGTACTGGACCAATATAGCCACTATACTCACAGAGGCAGTTGACACCCAGGTGATAGCGCAGCCCACCCATTTCCTGCTGGGCGCTACGAAGTGCTACGCTTCATGTAAAGGCCTGAATAAGTTCTTAGACCTAGCCCTGGGCCTCGCCAAATGCAAAATAACCATGACGTGGAAGGCCCAGCCGGGCCCCAGCATGCATTCGTGGCTGTTGGATCTCCAGAAGTCACAGACTCTTGACCATAGTTAGTCTCCACTAGGATGTAATCTAAAAGAGAAGCTTGGCCAATTCTATTGAATGTTAGATTCCCTGGGATGTCCGAGGGTGTGCGACCATTGCACGCTCGTAAGGAGTGCGCTAGTGTAAATGCATTGATCTGTATTGCCAGCAGAGACCAAGTCCTAATTGATGGAATTTGAGGTTCAGGAATTAACCACTGTACATCCTCTTCGGTGGGAATTGCATCAACCATATCTGGAAGGGCTGGTATTGACACTTAAAATCACCCCCCACTATCAGCCAAGCATTTGGGGAGACAACTGGCATGAAAGAATTAAGTTGGTCAAAAGTCGGGGACTCCTTAGTCGCACCCACAGGATGAGAGTAGATGTTAACAAGGGCCAGTTCCAACTTGGTAGAGAAAGTAAGTACTACACATAAGATATCACTGGACCCAGAGTCCAGGGATTTGGCTGCGCAGCCCAAGTGTGAACCAACCCAAATACATAAACCCCCGGACGGTCTGCCCCTGTCCCCTGAAGTAGCTGGGATGGTGAACGAGGCAAACCCCACCCTGAAAGAATCTTGCCGTGCCTATGTCTCCTGGAATAGGCAGATATCAAACTGGTCCACAAAAAGCCCAGAATAAGGGCAGGACAGCTTACTTTTTAAACCAGCAACGTTCCAGGATACATTCTTTAAGCTCCTTTCTTGGCTCAGGTTATAGAAAGGGGCAACCGAGGCACAAGAATTAAAAATATGGACATTCCCTGTTAAGTTCAAGGGAGGGCAGAGGCAGATAGTAGCATGCAGGCCTAACGAGAAGCGGCAAGGGAGACAGGAGCAGGAGGGCAGGCAGGGTCTGACAGGAGCAGACAGGAGCAGGCAGGTACAGACAGGAGCAGGCAGGGGTGGACAGGAGAAGACAGGACCTGATAGAAGCAGACTGGATCTGACAATAGCAGGCAGGGGCAAGCAGGGTCTGACAGAAGCAGGCAGGGGCAGACAGAAGCAAGCAGGGCCTTCCAGAACAGGTGGGGGCAAGGAGGTTCTGACAGAAGCAGGCAGGGGCAGACAGTAGCCGGGAGGGCCTAGCAAGAGCAGTCAGGGGGCAGACAGGAGCAGGCTGGACAGGCAGGGTCTGACAGGAGCAGGTGGAGCAGGCAGGGGCAGACAGGAGCAGCCAGGATCTGACAGGAGCAGGCAAGGGCAGGCAGGTGCAGCTTGTTCCACACAGGAGACAGTTAGCCTGCCAAGGGCTTTACACAGGCTACTGGGCAGAGATCTGGGTGCCGCCGTCTGCCTCCAGTGATAGACCTAACTTCTGGGCCATGCAGTGCAGGGGGATGTGGAGCTTTCCAGGAACTCTCAAGTATGTCTAGCAAAACTGCAAATCCAGTTGAGAAAGTTATAAATATTGTTTTCTCCCGCGAATGTTTGAAGATCTTGGAAAAGTAGTGTTTCAATTAACTGACCTAGAATGGTGAGAGAGATTGGACAGAAGTTATTAATATCCCGAGGGTGCAGCAAGCCTTTTTCAGGAGGGGTTTCACAACGACATTTTTCCAGGCAGTGAGGAAGGTGCCTTGTCCTAATGGAAGACTCAACAATTCCAACAAGGGGGTCTTGAGCAGCAGAAACAGGGCAGAATCTGATGGGTGTCCTGTGGGCGCAGCCTGCAAGGGCGGCATCAAGGTTGGTTGCATCAACAGGTGCAAAGGAGGTACAGGTGGTAAGATCTTAAAGAAAGGTTGTTGGGTGTAGGCATTATTTCAGTCTGAATGTTTTCACGTATTTGTTTAATCTTAAAAAGAAAGTGCCAGATCTCTGCAAAGTTGTTGAGACTTTTATAGAGTACCTGAACAAATATTGGGAGATTGCAATCCCTCTAATAAATTAAATGAATCTTTTGAGAGTTTCAGAGCTGGAGGGATGCAATCTAAAATGCACTTGGGAGAGTGTCTCTGCCAACAAATAAGTGAGAAGAGACAAAGATGAAGGCCTATTAAGGGAGCAACAGAAGGAATAGCTTGTTCAATGAATGCAAATTCACAGAGTCCACGTCATGTAAATGTAAATGTACATGTATTTATATAGCGCAAATCATTGACCGAGGTCGGTATCTAAGTGCTTGCTTAGGGAACCCGTCCTGGTATTTCCATGTGAGATAACCCCAGCAGGGTATCCGCAAGGTGAAGGCCAGGCATCCCGCCGCAAGGGGCCGTTGTGGAGATTAAGCAAGCTATTGCCCAGAGTCGCAGAGTGTGAACCCGTGAGTCAAGAAGGCACTGGAGCGAGAATTATCGAGTCCGTGGAATTTTTTAGCCCTAGACCCGCCGAGGCGGGGAATTGAACCCTGGTCCAGGGCCAATCTCAGCTTCCGGGTCTGCCACCTCTAACCCCCTGAGCCACACTTCTCCACTGACCCTGCCCCCTTATGTAGCTGGGATGGTGAACGAGGCAAACCCCACCCTGAAAGAATACATGTGGACATGTAAGAGCTGCGCCATCAGGAGACCCCAGCCATAAGCTTAGCTGAGGTCTCCAAAGACCAACAGGAAACTCCAGCCACAGCGTCCTTTAAAAATCAAAAACTAAAAGAGGATACAGAGGAGTGAAGCACAAACATAAATAAGGCTAAATGCATGTAGAAACATCACAAAATAAATACCCGAAAAGAGCCCTAGTTTTAATTGGTGTGGTGATGTCATAGGGGCTGCATACCACACAGGCTGCATCAGGGCACTAGGAGCCAATTAAGGAGGGTGTAGAGAAGGGGGCTCTCAATTATAAAATTAAGAAGACCACTATTATTTGGACACTGAAGATACATTGAAGATACGTTTTAAAGTTCCTTCCTCACTTCAAAAACCAATTTCCTCAGTGTATACAGCAAATGTGATCTTTCTAGGGTCTTCATTTCAACATGATTCTACAGTACACCACACCACAAATTTCCACTATATAACTCCACACCAGAGTCCCACATCACACAAATTCACAACAAACAAACAATTCCAATACAACTCATCTCTACATCGCACTTCCCCAAACTCTGTCATCTCTCCCCCACACTCCCACTGCACCGCTCATCTCTCCCTCACACCCCACTACCCATTCTCACGATCCCACTGCGCCCTCTCATCCCTCCCTCACACTCCCTATCTCCTCTCTGTACTGCCTGCTTACACATGTCACCTACCTGTACATGCTACCTACCTGTACCGCCTTGCACTGTGCACTGGTCCACCACTTGCCTTCGTCCCATCCCCTCTCACTCTGGGTGCCTCACCCACTCGCCCCTTTCACTCTCACACACACCTCTCTCTGGCTCTATCATGCGCTCTTTCCGCCTCTCTCACATTGGTTCACTTCAGGGCGTCAAAGACAGTTTATTTCCTGTGCCTTTTCAAGATTTTCGATCACTAAATTCCCTCTCTCCTCTTCTTCTTAGCGTGTCTTCTGACTAGTACACAGGCACTCCCTCTTTATGCGTCCGTGGCCTGCTCTCCCCTTATTTCTCTCGTTCTCTCACTCTCTTTCTGCTCCTCTGCCTGGAGTTCATTCACCACTTCGTTCTCAAGCTACCTATCCCTTGCTATCTTGCTTTTTTAGGTCTCGGCTATAACGAGCTTGAAAAGCACGTTCTCGCCAGAGAACTGTAGTCGGCGTCTCAGCAGTCTGAGAACGCCGAAGGGAGACAAGACCTGGCCGCGCGCAGCGTTTTCCCATAGGATAACGTTGTGCGCGCTGCCAGATCTTGTCTTCACGGCATGCATGGCAGGCCGGATCGCGTCGCACGCCTCTGTGGAATGCAGGGGAGTCTGCAGAGAGGCGCGCGGCGCTGATAACAGCTTCCCTGAGTGGCCCCCTCCCTTTGAGTCTTCCTCCCCCTCTTGAGCACAGCCCCCATTGGATACTTCCTCATGAAGAAATGTGACGACACTGTTGGGAAATCCGTCCCCGCCTCTGCAGCACACATGGCGCTGCGTCTCCTCCTGTTGCACTCATTGCTCCAGCAACTACCACAGACCCGCCTTCACCACTTTGACTCTGGCAGGGGAAAAGGTGTGTGTTTATTTATTTAAATTGTGTTTGTGTGGTTTCAGCGTGGTTGCAAACTAACAAGGATCAGCTGAAAACACCAGCACTTGCAACTTGTGCTTTCAGCCGATCCTCTCCATTCCCCCTAGCCTCTCTCTCCCAACTGTTCTCAGAGGAGCATGCTTGTCTTGCCTTCCGATTGTGCCTTTTCCCTCCCCCTCCCGCTGTCCGTGTCTCCGTTTCCGCCCCGCCTCCCGCTGTCCGTGTCTCCTTTTGTCAGTCCTGTATTTTTTTTTTCTTCTCCTTCTTGCAGAGGAGGCGGGTGCGTGTCTGACGGGGAAGCCGAGGCTGGCAGAGAGGGGAGGGGAGAGGGGGGGAGCTCCTGTGCCCCTGGGTCCAGGCCTGGCAGCATGGCCCCGCCTCCCCAGCTCTCGCCCTGCCGCTTCCTGCAGACACTGCATGGCATGTCAGCTGGGTAGTGCCAATGGCTGTGAAAATTAAGTGATGGCCCTCCCATCATTGGACAAAGCGACCATCTGTTGCTCCCTGCACAGGTTACATAATCCCGCTCAGTACAGACACCGCACAATGCACTAATGATATTTAAAGTTTGACCCCCAACACTGTACAGCGAGGAACTTTCCTATTAAAGGGACAGTACTTGCGCACGCATCTGTGTTGGAACATTTGGGGTAATCTGCAGAGCCGCAGTTGTTGACAGTGTTGCACAGCTTTCTGCGGGCTTTCATTGCCTTTCCTTTGTTGTACCGTAGAATTGACGGGCGCAGGCGAGATATCGTCAGGCCGCCGCAGCTCCCCCTGCTGCGATATGCACAGAAGGCTTTGTGTGTGTGCGCGCATGGGTGGCTCTGTCTGTGTGCGCGTGGGTGGCTCTGTCTGTATGTGTGCGCGTGGGTGGCTCTGTCAGTGTGCGCGTGGGTGGCTTTGTCTGTGTGCGCGTGGGTGGCTCTGTCTGTGTGCGCGTGGGTGGCTCTGTCTGTGTGCGCGTGGGTGGCTCTGTCTGTCTGTGTGCACGTGGGTGGCTCTGTGTGCGCGTGGGTGGCTCTGTCTGTGTGCACGTGGGTGGCTCTGTCTGTGCGCGTGGGTGGCTCTGTCTGTCTGTGTGCGCGTGGGTGGCTCTGTCAGTGTGCGCGTGGGTGGCTCTGTCTGTGTGCGCGTGGGTGGCTCTGTGCACGTGGGTGGCTCTGTGTGCGCTTGGGTGGCTCTGTCTGTGTGCGGGTGGGTGGCTCTGTCTGTGTGCGCGTGGGTTGGTCTGTCTGTGTGCGAGTGGGTGGCTCTGTCTGTCTGTGTGCGCGTGGGTGGCTCTGTCTGTGTGCACGTGGGTGGCTCTGTCTGTGTGCGCGTGGGTGGCTCTGTGTGCGCGTGGGTGGCTCTGTCTGTGTGTGCATGGGTGGCTCTGTCTGTGTGCGCGCGTGGGTGGCTCTGTCTGTGTGTGCGTGGGTGGGTCTGTGTGGGTGGCTCTATGTTAATGACTCTGTGTGGGTGCAAATGCAATAGGTCTCAAATTTGCGAGCGATTAAGCTATTGGCATTGTCAATGACAATGTCATTTATTTATGTTTTCAAAACAAAAACATAAATAATAATAATGTCATGCGCAATGCCAATGGCTCTAACTATAACAATGTTGAGACCATTGCATTGTAAATTCTTGTTTTTATTCTGTGCATCTCTCACCCATTTCTATCCATCATGCCACATAATTCCACTACATAAATACACTACACACCACACAATTCCACCCTACACAATACCACATCTAACAATTCCAATTCAGCCACAACAATCCATTCCACACCACATACATCCACTCAACTCCAAACCCAAACACATGGGTAAAAGACAATGTCATTTACAACGCCAATAGCTCTAGCTTTTGCAAATATGAGACCAATTGCATTGCAAATTCTTGTTATTTTTGCTTTTGAGGCGAATTCTAACATCTTTGCTATAATTGTATTTTAATTATATCCCCTGCTGGTGATGTATAATCTGCCCACAGCCTTAGGCAACATTCCTATAGTGGAATCCGGATCCCCACAGTGGCTTCAAACCGCTTTGACCAGGGTTACAGACCTAGCATGCTATATGTGAATCAGTGCACAAGAATGTTCCCAATACTGTTTATGGAAAACCGCCTCTCCTGCCTTACTCCGTCAAATCGTAATTTACAATAATATTCATTTTTTAATTAATATGCTTTAAAAGACATCATTTGTCGCACATTTTCGCCAAATATCCCCAGGGAAGTGTGTGCTACGATCAAAAATATACATTCTGCTCTGAAATCACATTAATACAGCTGAATTGAGGTACCACAAGTTATCAGCCCCGCCAACTCATGCGGTGCCACCATGTGCCACGCAATGTCGGCTCCCTCTGCACGGTGCACTGGTGGGGGTCGAACTCACAGGGGGGCAGTGAAGAGAAGCTGCAAAGCACTGCACAGAGTGGCTCTCCACCTTGTCTTTGGAGGCTGTAAGCAGTCGCTGTGCCTTAAGGAGTGTGAATACACCCCGGATATCGGCCACAGGCTCGGAGACTCATTTTATGTATGTGTTAGGGGGGCGGGTGCACTGGGGAAGGGTAGTATCTCTTAGGAGGATCTCCCTCCCCTCCCCGCCCCCCAAAAGCCACGCCACTTCCTCACAGCCTGAGATTTGTTTATAGGCAGAGAGGCCTAAACCTATCTGACAATGTTTTCTTGAAGTTGACATTAAAGGGGACAGGCCCCCGGAATCAAATATCCCTGGCTGGGGAACTCTGGGATACATCCTTCCACCTCCCCTGGGTCACCTTCCATCTGACTTCTTACCGTAAGAGTGCCCAGACCTGGTGAAAAGCGTGCACTGGTGTTCAATTCCTGGTTATTCTCACTTTCGTACTCTTTTGCTGCTAAATTTGATCGAACCTGTCTGCATCCATCCACTCATGCATGCACGCATTCACCCATTGACTATTGTTGCATGCATGCATTCGCCCATCCATCAAATCCTGGAGGCATGCTCACCTTCACCCACAGATTACACCCATATCCCTACAGAGATATAATCACACCTGGAAAAGCCCTTACTTTTGAAGTATCCGGGCCCATTGGCTTTACCAGTCCTTGGAATTGTGTAATCTCTCGCTGTGTTTGTGTGATTGTGTTTCCCTTTGTGCGTCCTGTGCGCTGAAAGTGCCTAATACATGTAATCTAATGGGGGAGTTAACTACCACGGTTTAATGTAAAGCGCTGCGCTCTGCTCGCGTCGGCGCTACAGTTGCTTTGTATAAAAAAAAGGTGTTTTAGAAAACTTCTGCAAAATAGCTTTTCTCTCACAAAACACGTGCCCAGTGCGTGCCAGTGTGTGTGGCACGTGCTTCACAGGAACAAGAACTGAAAGCGAGGGGTGGGGTGGGTGAGGGGCCTGGAGTGCAGGGTCAGCGCTGCTTTACATCGGCATGATTTCCCAGAAATGACTTGTCCGGCCATAACCCCTTAAATGTTTTTGATTGGCCGGTGGCTCAGTATAACCGTGACACCTGGATGAGGGGCTGAGAGAGCAGACCTGGGCCTGCAGCCGCACCGCCGGGACAGACTGGAGCAGCTAACTACAGAGGTGGGTAACTGCAGCCAATGGGGTAAGGGCGGGAGAGGCAATGCCCCCGCCCGTGCACCATTACAAAAGGGAATCAGTGAGAGGAAAAAGTGGCCCATATTTGAAATCTGTGAAGACACGAGATGTTTTCTAAAGTATGGAAGAATGCGTGGAACGCGACCTGCTGCAGGCAATGCTTGCTGTCTGGGCAGTTTGTGGGCAGTTTTTTCGGCTACTTATTGACCTGCTTTAGGGTTATCTGAGCCTGTTTTTGCTGTTGATTTTCATGATATTAAAGCAAGCACTGCCTGCAGTAAATTCATATCAATGCAGTCATCCATACCTTACACAAAACGTATACAGCATGTCTTTACAAGTTGAAAACTGCCCCAGTTTCCAAACATGGGGCACTTTTCTGGTGACCTAATTCTCTAATTGGGGCCCCTTTTATTTTGGTAGTGGGGCCTATTTTTTGTCCCAGTCTGGCACTGAATGTTAGGCAGGGCCACTGAAATCATGCAACTGTGCGGCAGCGATAATTTTTGCATTATAACTACAATTGCCGCATTTGCCACATAATCCATAATCAACCACATAATCTACAGATTTCAACAAAAACATTTTTATTTTTAGATTTCTAGATCAAATGTTTCAAAAGTTACTAAAAATGCCGCAACACATTGCCGCATGTTGGAAGCCAAAGGGACTTCCAACATGCGACAGGCATGAAAGCAGGAATAGTCAACTTGCTGTTTCCCATTTCTAAATGTGGGTGTTAAATTGGTACAAATGGGGTACAAACAATTCCAAGGCATTACCAAGTTTAAAAATAACGAGAAAATGAAGTAATGCTATTTCAAAATGTGCCGCATTATGCCGCATAATTTGCCATTTCTTGCCAAATAATTTACTCACCCTGCTACATAATTTAGCCCTTTCCTGCTGCATAATTCCAGTAACCCTGATGTTAGGGTAATCCATGGCAGTGATTTTGTTTATAATTCACATGCTGTTCTTAATCCTGCGTTCCCCAAGCGTGCTAGCTATTTCCAGGATATGTTCTGCTGTATTTCATTTCACAGCACTTTACTCTTGGTGATGCACACTTTGTACTGAGTCGTCTCCAGGTGTTTATAACAGGCTTCAGTTGAGCACCTTCTAGTGTTGAGGCTGCAGGCAGTACAACCTTCACACTGTGCCTTTCTGTGGGTCAAAAAGGTGTTCAGAATACATGATCATTCAATACATGGCCTCTCTGCAGGGCACAAAGAGCAATGGCCCCGTATTCCAGTTGTGATTCTGTGCAAATGTGCGTGAAGGAGCTACTCATTGGTCAAAACAGTGACAAGGTGAAAATAAAATAATTCATTGTGGTCACTCATTTAGCTTAAACAGCGAACAACCATTGACAAAGCCAATATTTCTGGATGTTTTTAGGTATATGTCAGTTTTTGTGTTATATTTCTGGATTCAATCACACAAAGCACAGAGAGGAACAAAGTACCAGTCCGATGGAACACCATGGGAATTACATATGGAGATGGGGAACAGGAGAGATAGATGTAATGGGCAGAATTTATGCAAACAAGCTGGTAGAGAGATGAGGAGATGAGGTAAAGGGCCTTGCATGCAAACAATAACAATGTAAGAGGAACAGAATGCACAAAAATGGTAAGAGCCAGGGAGACTGGTGAACTTTGAAATACAGATGTCCCTAATAAAACATACAATAATTTATGGTGGCCCAGAGGTTTTGGGGTTCACATTCCCCAAAATACTTTGAAAAGTGGCAGAACACCGTGGTTGTGGCTCAGTTTCCAAAAAAAGTGGTCATAAAGTTACATCTGTCATCCATTATAACTAGTTTGCACCACTTTCCTGTGCCTCATTCTCATATAAGAACTGCACTCCTGTCTTTTCCCTTCCTTCTGTAATCCCCACTTTCCCATGTGCTCCATTTTACCCTTTCAATCAATGCACTTTCCTGTCTTCAACATTCCCCCAGTAATCACCTATCCATATTGTGTTCTGTTCTCTAGTGTGCAACATTCTGTTCTCTAACAGCCTGATTCATCAAGCCGAAATCGGCTCGCAAAGGGCCAGATTCTGAGAATCTGGCCCTTTGCGAGCGCTATTTTTGCATTTGGGATTCATCATCCCAAATGCAAAAATCGGTAATAGCGATATCGCAATTTTGCGAGGAATTACATTTAAGGAATCTCTATTTGAGATTCCTTAAATGCAATTCATCATCCATTTAAAAATTGCAAATTCGCAATTTCGGCCCGCTATTTACCGCGAGGTCAAACCTCGTGGTAAATAGCGAAAACGTAGAAAAATGCTTTTAAAAGCATTTTTCTAAGTTGCATGTTGCACACACACATGTCCTTTGGACATGTGTGTGCTCAACACCTGTTTGAATTTGCATTTCAGGGGTGCTACAGGGTGTCCTTTGGACACCCCTGGCACCCTTAAAATCGCTATCTTATTTGCGATTAGCTAATTGCTAATCGCAAATAAGGAATACTCCCCATTCATTCCTATGGGCCTTTTTGCCCATAGGAATGAATGGGGAGTTATTCCTTATTTGCGATTAGCAATTTGCTAATCGCAAATAAGGAATGTGTAGGAATCACAATTCTTTTTGCGATTCCTACATGAATCCCGTTTTGCGAGTCTGTAATAGCGATTCCTTATGAATCGCTATTATAAACTCGCAAAACGGGTCTTTGATAAATCAGGCTGTAAGCTCCTGGAAGAGGTGTGGCGCTGCAGCCAGGGTGCCTGATTCCAGACCATGGGGTTTACGGTTCAATCCCCGGTGCTGGCAGCAGGTCAGCCCAGCACCATGTGACTCTGGGTAATAGCTCGCTTAATCTTCCCGAGGGCCCCCAGTGCTGGGAAACCACTTCGGATGTAGCTGTGCGCTTTACAAATTCAAGGTTATTATTATTTCTCTTTGGTACACCATTATAACTCCATGTGTACTCTATCTGTGTTGTCTCCTCTCTTCCTAGAGGACAAAACAGGATTAAGCACCATTAGCATGTGGGTCCTAATGTAAACATTACTGCTAAATCGCGCAAAAATTCTTTTTGCAACTTTTTCTGCCGTATCTGGGTCAAAATTACCCTGACCAAAGAGGATGCTAAACATTATCTCCATCTGGACTCAAAGTATATTGTCTACGTTAGACAAGTGAACCATCCAGGAATTCGATATTTCAACTTGTGGAGAGGTGTGGCGCAGCGGCCAGGGCAGTTGACTTCAGAGTACAGGGTTCACAGTTTGATCCCTGGCTCTGGCGGAAGCTCAGCTCAGCACCATGTGACTCTGCGCAATAGCTCACCTAATTTCCACTATGGCCCCCAGCGCCTTGAGACCCATAACGGTGAGTAGTTCGCGCTTTACAAATACGGATTTACATTTCATTTTTTTTTACTTCAGAATGCAGGTTTGTGTAGGGGATGAACCATATTTAAATTTAAATTGCAATGGTCAGCAGGTTACACGTTTTAGTTGGCTATCAACAAGACATATTTACAGAGCTTACTACTGGTAAATGTGTATATTAAGCGCTATATAAAAAAGTTATTGTTCCATTTACTTTTCTTTGCACTTGAAGTATTCATACTCCTTGAATGTTGTTCCTACTCAAGGGTAGGCATTGCCATTCTAAAATAGTTCAATCAAATTAATGTACGTCTGATTTACACTGATGGCTCTCACTGTTTTGCGCAAAATATAAGTTTGCGTTCAAACTCGGAAATAGGAAATACTGCAGCGCAGGAGGTACATGGGAGAATAGTGCCAACACACCACACTGATCCATTGCCCTAGCTTTTAAACTAAACTCAATGTACAGTCATGGTTGATACTTAGAGAATACATCTTTATTTACCCGTGCAATAAGGCTATGTTATTGGACACTCAAAAAGCCAACATGCTGTGAAAGGCTTCTCAGCAATGTGACACCGTATGATCATAGGTGATTCCCGGATCAAAGATGTTTCACACAGTGTGATCGTAGGCTAAGAAAGCTGACTCAATGTGTGAACACCTGTATAACATGCCAAGGCAAGGCTTTAGTGTGGAATAAAAACCTGGCCAGCGGAAATCAAAACGGAAAGGAGGAACCATGAGCAGTGGGCAGTCCAACTTACTAACTGGCACTGAGACAGGGTTCTACGTACCAGCTCTTCTCTTCTGGTGCTCTCTGTCTGTCTGTCTGTCTTGTCTGTGTCTCTACACATGAGTTTGCTCAGAGCCCGATCAGAAGACTGGATTGGATCAGGGGCTGGCCCTTCTACAGCCCCACTCTATCGTGGCTTCTGATAGGGCTTGGGGCGACATGACTAGAAATGCATCACCGCCCAAGCAGGCTCCTATATTTCCCGGGTGTGCTATCAGGGAGCACGCACTGTTTCCCTTTGGCTCATGAATTTGTGAAGGGTACGGAAGGAGTTCACCACTATTGAAAGTAAACATGCAAACTGACTGCTAGTTTGGGTGTTTATACTTTTTGCCTTTCAAAGCTGTTCAAAGTAGCTTCTTTTTGTGCACGTTGATACTTTGCAGCAGTACTCAAGCGCCCTCAGTCACCAGCCGCCACTGGTAAAAGAATTGGGAAGAGTGAGATGGTGGAAGGGTAGAGGTAGATGTAAAGGAGTAGAACAAGCATAAGAAGATAAGAGACTGGGGGGAAAAGTGGAGAAGATGAGCACATGGAGAGGAGAGGTAAATGTTATAGGGTTAGAACCAGCAAGAGGAGGGTAGAGGCGGGAGAGAGATTAAACATGATGAGTAGAACATGGAGGGAAGAGGTGGACCTAAAGAGTGCAGAACCAGCAAAAAAGTTGAGGCTGGAGGGAAAGGTAAAAGGTGAGAGATGGTGCATGAATGGGTGCAGCAGATATAAAAGAAGCAGCATCATCAGGAGGACCTAAGTGGCAGGTAGAGGGAAGGGTGAGAGGTGGATGTAAGAGGGCAGAATCGCCAATAGCAGGTATGTGTAGGGACGCACAGGAGAAGTGGCTGTTACAGGGGCAGAACCAGTGAGAAAAGATTAGAGGCTGGGGAAAGATGAGAGATGAGGTGTGTACGTCGCCAAACTGTGGTAAATGAATGATGCAAAGTCCACTGTGTAAGTAAGATTCTTTATTGTAAGTTTCTTCCAAGTCAGGTAGATAGGTCAAGTTAGGAAGTACAGGTAAAGAAGACCCCACCAGGAGCCAGCTGTTAGCAGCTCAGCCTGAGTTGACCAACTGCCACAGTAAGATAGCGAGAGGCACTGTGGGCCAGAGAGACACCCAGGCATTCTATTATGTCATAGACATCATGGTATAGTCTATCCAGTGAAGAACAGTAGAGAGGACATTTACTACAGTGTGCAACAGGGAGGAGAGAGGGGGATGGATACAAGAGGAGCAGATTCAGTGAGAAAAATCAGAGTCGGGAAGGATGAGGTGAAGTGCAGAGCATGGAAGAGGGGAATGGATGTAAGAGATTCAGTAACAGTGAGACAAGGTAAGAGGCTGGAGGTGAAAGGGGGGGATATAAGGGGAGAGATGAGCAAAAAAGGTACAAGGCTGAAGTGAGAGATGGGAGAGGAAGGGTAGCACATGGATGGGAGCTGGTCAGAGAGGCTGAACCAGCAGAGAAGGTAAGTGAAGGGCGTAGAGAGAGGGACTGGTGAGAGGTGCCTGTAAGAGGGGCAGAATCAATGGGTACGCTAAGAGTCAGGCAGAGAGATGAAATGAGTTTAAAGCATTGTGGACAGAATACTTAATTGTTTAAAGTTAACATAAAATTATATGCAATCATTATGTCACATAAAAGACATCCCTAAATACGGATTAAAAAGCACCCTTAAAAATCGATGCATTTTTAAAAATAAAAAAATGCAAAGTTAAGTGTTTTTCTTCCAGAGCATAACTGCCTGTCTCATGACCTTTACAAGGTTACCCACCACTTGTACAGAATCACATTTGAAGCACAATAATACAACCTCTGGTATTGTTCTTATGCCCACAGCATTAAACATTGGCTTTAAATATTTTTTCAGCATGTCTAGTTGGGCTGTGTCTCTGCACATATAGGAAATGCAAGTTAGCCGAAGAGTCCATTCAACATTATAGGTTACATGACTCTTCATAATATGTTACATGACCTGTCAGTGCAGCCTTAAAAGAGAGATACAAAACCTGAATCTCAGAAACAAAGTCTTATTCTGAGGCCACAAATTAAAATCAAAGTAAGGTTGCCTTGAGCAAGAAAAGGTGTCTAAAATATATCTGCTATGGTTAATCTAGAGGTTGCAACAATGTCCCTACTCAAGGGAAGGCTTTTCTCTCCCTTTTTTATTACTAATTTGTGTGCTGATCCATGCATGGATGCCAGTGTCTCTATCGAGGGGAGCTTACATTCTTCCAGTAACTCTTCTGTGGATATAAGAGACAGAACCAGTAGGAAACAGGACAATCCTGGGGTAATAGGAGCGATGGGTGAAAGAGGGACAGTATACACAAGGTAAAGTAAGAGTTTGAGGGAAAGATGAGACAAAGAGTAGAGCATTGAGGGGGAGGTGGATTTAAGAGGGTGTTAGAAATGGGATTTCTTGTTGTCTAGGGCGTGCACCTAAGCCAGGCAGAAACCACCAGTCTAGCCAAAATTATCGAAAAATGCTCTACAAAACCCGCCAACCCAAGCTGACCTGTAGACTGGCAAAAGGACTTAGCAGAATCTTATCAAAGATGACCACCAGCAGCAGAGGGACACATTTTGCAACAAGCAGAGTCCATGTGGAAAACAAGAAAATACGATACTCCCCACAGGCACTCGAGTGCCCGTTAATAGCGGCCCCTTGGGATCGAGACAAGGGGGGAGGCCTACAGAACTTCACTTGATAAGGCAGCCCTAGCCCTAGCCCCTCACAAGTATTCCAGCAGAGGCCAGCTGCCAGCACGGCGGATCAGCCCTCCTCTGGCTGACCTGGCGTCCGTGCTGAGGACCAAAAGGAAAGGGGAATCGCCCCCAAGTCGGCTGTCAGTGATCACGCAGCATCGTTGCCTGCAAAAATGCAGAGATGGTGAGGATTCTGCACTGGCCTCCCCTGGCAGGGATACCAAGGAAAGCGGATCTCTCACCCGGCAACCCCTGGCTGCAAAAGGATCTCCTCTGGGCTGCTACTGTGGAGAGACACGGAGCAAGGTCTTCATCTGCTTCTCCCCTGGAAGGCAGCCCGCACACATCCAGGCCTCGTTCCTGCCTGGCTTCCAGTTTTGCCCAAGGCTCCTGCGTCACATGGGGCCCTCGGGTCTGAACACACAGCGCGTCTCCTGCACCTCTGATGAACATTGGCTTCCAGGCACAGTGCTCACCACATGTCTAGCAGGGAGTAGAGCCACACAAACACTATTCCCCATGGAGAAGTGAAAGTGCCCCAGGTTTCGGCAGGGAAGCTTTCACCACACGCTTGGTGGAAAAGCAAAGACAAAGTGCTGTCGCCCGGCGCCCAGTCTCCTAAGCACTGCAGAGCTGGACACATAGAGCGGTCACGACACCTCAGGGACCGCAAGGAGGAAAGACAAGCAGCACTCCACACGTTCGCTTGTTGCTTGCAGGAGAAAGGGGCTGCACTGCTCCAGCACTCCCAGCTCCCTTTGCAGAAAGCGCTTCACCGGCGCTTAGTGTCCTCAAGGCCAGCGACACCAGCAAGGCATCAGTTGGTAGGCCTGAACAAGGGTCGCTCAGGGCAAGGCTGCAGAACTCTCCCAAGCCCAAAGAGCAGCAGGACAGCAGTCCTGAGGGGCAAAGTCCCTAGGCAGGTTCCTCCAGGCTTACAGCTGCCTGCTGGTCACAACTCCCTTCGGTCTCAGTAGTTCACAAAGTTCAGTGAGTCCACAGACATGGGGTCACAGCCCCAATATTTATACTACCAAGTGTCTTTGTTCTTCCCCCTGACCCAGGGCTCTCTGCCCAGTCCAAACTTGTTCTGGGGGCCACTTACACACATCTTTTCAAGTGCACAACCACCTCCATTGTTAGTGTAGGCCCTGGTTCCAGACACAGCACAGGGGTGTGGAGCCATCATTGTGGAAGGCAGGCACAGCCCTATTCAGGTTCAGGTGCTACTCCTCCCACTACTTCAAATGCGGATCAGGCCTATTGAGCCTAGCGCTGACTCACCCAGACTCTCTGGAGCCACTGCACCTCCCCGGCCCCTGTCACTCCAAGGCCAGGCAGTCAATACACAACAGGCAGGCAGAAAGACATATGGCGCACAGAAATGCCTACTTCTAAAAGAGGCATTTCTAAAATAGTGATAGTAAATCTGCGAACACCAGTACACAGCATTTATTACCACTATTCCAAACATACCAAACTCGATCACGCTACTCCTCTCATGTCAGGAATTACCACTGACGCACATATAAGGGAATCCCCAATGCATTCCTATGAAAAGGCAGCCTCACAGCAGTGAGAAACCAAATAGGCTGTTTGCCTCTACCAGGACAAGCCACACAGTTAAGGCACATGTCCCACCTGTCCCGCTAGATAGGGCCTACCTTAGGGGTGCCTGATATGTAGTAAAAGGGGAGTCATAGACGTGGCAAATACTTTATGTGCCACGTTACAGAGGCAGTAAACTGCGCGCGCAGGCCCTGCAATGGCAGAGGCCTGAGACTGGTTTGAAAGGCTACTTTGGTGGGTGGCGCAAGCAGCGCTGCAAGCCCACCAGTAGCATTTAATTTACTGGCCGTGGGTATATGAGATACCACTTTACAAGGGACTGTTAGGTAAATTAAATACGCCAAACAGGTTTAGACCAATCTTACCAAGTTTACAATAGAGAGCATATGCACTTTAGCACTGAACAGCAGTGATAAAGTGCCCAGAATCCACCAACAGGTCAGAAAAAATACAGGAGGAAGGCAAAAAGTTCTGGGATGACCCTGCAAAAAGGGGCAAGTCCAACAGAGGGCCAGAATCAACAAGGAAAGATGAGATGCTCTGGGAGGATGGGAGGAGAGAGATGGATGTAAATGGAAAGAAGGTATGAGGCTGGGGGAGAGATGAGAGTTGAAGGGGGGGGCGAATTGGTAAGATGTGTGGCTATACCAGAGACTGAACCAGCAAGGGAACATTTGCAGAGTGGAGAGAGAAGTAATGGTGAGAGGAGGATAGAAGAAAGCAGAAGTACCCAAAGATGGTAAGAGGTTGGACGGACGCAGGAGGGGAGAGGTGGAAGTTAGATAGGCAGAACTAGCAAGAGAAACTTGAAGCAAAAAAGTATGAGTATGAAGTGGAGGTAAAAATGCACTAAAAATCTTCAGCTGGTTCAAACCATATCAGCATCTTCGGGCATACGTTGTTGCACCTTTCTCGAAAATCCTAGAAAAAAGAAATCAACTTTAAAATTTCTTTCATAAAAATTAGTTTACTAATTGACATCGTGCCGGTTGGCTTCTGACAACTCTCGGAGTTTAAAATAGCATTTTGTGCTGAGTCAGATGATTTGTGGCTGACTCTTGATCATGGAGTTAGAGCAGCCTTAAAATGACTGCATCTGAGTGCCACATTTGATACTGGTTCCCAGCCCGTGCTTATAAATCAACTAATACAACCTGGAATGTAAGGTATTCTCCTGGTGAGGCTTACATCTATCCTGTCTGGGAAATCTGAAACAATCCAGTCGCCACCTATTTCTGTTAAGTGCTAAACCTCTGACTTGTGGATTTTATTGGGTCTCCACTGTTTAATCTTTATCATCCACAGTTAGCCTTACTCAGACAGTCCTTTGGTTTCTTGCTGATATCTCGCACATACTGATACCAAACATGATTTCCATCAGTGGCAATCCGGTCTCTGCTGTAGAATATGTTTGTACGTGCATGCTGGCTGTTGATTTCTTAATGAAGACAAATTCATTGAAACCTCATAGTGACAGATCAAGGGCTCTCATTTTTCATGGATCTCACACCATATGGTGTTCCCTTTGGTAGCTGGTGGAAGTGGGTCAATCTCCCACATTGGCGGAGCCAGGAAAAAAAATCTTGGATTCATTTTCCAGCATCTTCTCTTCTTTCCAGAACATACTAACCATGTTTTATCTGCTTGCCTTTACTACATCCATAAGCAGCAAAAAGTAATTCCCTTTCAAGTCAAGTCAAGTCAACAAAGCTTTATTTCGATATTTGGTATCATAAAAGCACATTTCCAAATTAAAAACACAATTCATGATAAATACATTAAAAAAGAATTTCATCTAAAAGACTTTTTACAATGGGTCAATAAAAAATGTATTAAACTTTAACAGCTTTGCGAATGTTTAAAAACAGTTACTTATACAAATTCTTTATAAAGCCTTTCGTCTGATCAACCATGCCCAGCTTATGAATTTAGCCACCCCACAGGCTAGAGTTGTACTAGGATCAGCCTTAAGTATTCTAAGTGCAACAGAGTGGTCCCTAGTTTCAAGCTGCAGGCACACAGGTTTAAGCCATTTCAATCTGGGTTTTGTATAGGCTGGGATGTTGTACAGTCAATTATCTTCTCAATAGAATATGCAAGTGCACACTTTCTTGGGCTCCCTGCCTGTTTGCATTCAGTACCCTTCAATTCATTCAGAGCTGTGCTAGGCTCCTCACCTGAGAGGGCCGCATCGCTAGGCCATTTCTTCCCACCTTTCTGCTGTCTGCTGGATTTTTGGTCTGAAAACCTCTATCTGCAAGACACTATCCATTTTGTCGTTGTGCACTGCATTAAAAAGATTCTCTCTTTCCAAAGCACTCCTTATGTTCATTCCATAACCCCATACTCTGGGCCAACCAAACATGTGTGCCATCCTAAAATTGAGAGGGCCCTGAACGGAGGCAGATCCTTCTCCCTTCCCGTTGTGCAGGACTGGAACTCTCTCCCTCTTGAACTATGGTGTAACTCCAGTCTTTTGGAAAAACACTCAAAACTGTCCTTTCTCCACATTAGGAACATCTGCACCTCTCCTTTGGAGCTCTCTTAGTGCCAGGATGCCCGGTTAGCACATCATTTTCAATCATCTCATTCAAATGAACAATACTCAAGTTTAATTTATTGAATGTATTTCTACTTATTAGAGATTTAATATCTATGTACGTATGTTATTAGGGTTATTAATGCTATTTTAACTAGTTCACTGATATCCAAACTAGGTAAGTAGCTTCTTGCAAAGCAGCTTTATCAATGCCATATAAATAATGGCAATTGATATTACTTCCTATGATGTCACTTCATGTGAGGTTAAATCTCATTTGGGGCCACACATGTTCCTATCCTATGACCAGCCCAGGGTGGGTACCTGCAGCGCAATGGGGTAAGGACCGGGAGACACAATGACCCTGGGCACCATTATAAAAGTGAATTAGTAAGCTAAAAAAGTGACCCATATTTGAAATCTGTAAAGTATGGAAGAATGCTTGGAACGTGATCTTGCTGCAGGCAATGCTTGCTTTAATGTTACGGAAATTAATGGTATAAACCGGCTCAGCAGACCACTGCTGTCCCCATAGGAAACTGGCAGGGGTCCCTGCAAGACCCCAAGGCTCAGAGTGCGGGCATGGCAGACCTTCAGCATGTGCAAACTCCCGACCTTCCGAGGGGCTCCGGAGCTCCCTTCAACAGTCTCCCTCAGAGGCGGCTGGTGTCCTTCAACAATGGTGAGCCGTAAAAGCTGTGGATGAGAATTATGTTGCAATCGAGCAAAGCCCAATGGATAAAAGGGGGCTTTGAGAGGCTTCTTCTCCAAGAAAAGTTTGAAAAAAGGAGTAGCAACTGGTGCATTTTAATGGAAATTTGAGAAAGGAGGTTGTTTATAAAGCAATTGTGAACATATAGCCTTGAAGTGTTTAAACACATTATAAACGGTCCCAAATCTTATACATTAAATATGTTCAAAAATTAGTGTAGTGGGAAAAAACAGGATTCAGTTTTCAGAGCTCTTCCACTCTATTTTGCCTCTAATGTATGCAAAAAAACCACAGTTCACAACTATCAAGTTCAGGAATTTATATAGCGCACTACTCACCCAGAGGGTCTCAAGGCGCTTGGGGAGGGGGGAGTATTATTTATCGAATAGCCAGGTTTTAAGTTCTTTTCTGAAGGAGATGTGGAGACAGTGGCAGCTGTGTGAGCGAGGCAGCAAGCAGCAGACTGGCGCTACGATACCAAAGGAGCCAGGCAGACCGGGGAGCAGCGTCAGGAGCGACCGCTTCTGTGAGACACAGGATGTGCAAAATCCTTCTTCACGCAAGACATTCATTTAGCCTGTCTGTGCCTGGACTGGAAGAAACCCTTAGTGGGCATTTCACAGCTAATATATCTGGTTAGGACCAGCTCTGCCTCTCACTGATTCAGGCGCTAGCAGAGAAGAAAAGGTAAGCAGTTTTATTTATTTTTGTATTTAATTTTAATCAATCAATCAATCTATCTATTTGTAGAGCGCGCTATTTACCCGTGAGGGTCTCAAGGCGCTGAGGGGAGGAGGGGTGGAAGCTTTGCTACTGTTCGAAGAGCCAGGTCTTGAGGAGTCTTCTGAACGTGAGTAGGTCTTCGGTCTGCCGTAGGTGGGTAGGAAGGGTGTTCCAGGCCTTGGCGGCAAGGTAGGAGAAGGATCTGAGGTTGTTCGATGGATGCTGGGGATGGCGGCGAGGGTGAGGCTGGCGGAGCGGAGCTGGCGGCGTGGGGTGTGGAAGGTGAGTCTGCTGTTCAGGTAGGCTGGTCTGGCGTTGTGGAGTGCTTTGTGTGCGTGGGTGAGGAGTTTGAAGGTGATCCTCTTGTCAACGGGGAGCCAGTGTAGGTTTCTCAGGTGGGGGGTGATGTGGCTGCGGTGGGGGACGTTGATGATCAGTCGGGCGGAGGCATTTTGGATGCGCTGTAGTCGTCGTAGGTGTTTGGCTGGGATTCCGGCGTAGAGTGTGTTGCCATAGTCCAGCCTGCTGCTGACGAGGGCCTGTGTCACCGTTCTTCTTGTTTCGGTCGGAATCCACTTGTAGATCCTGCGGAGCATGCGGAGGGTGTTGTAGCAGGAGGAGGAGACGGCGTTGACCTGTTTGGACATGGAGAGGAAGGAGTCGAGGATGAATCCAAGATTGCGTGCGTGGTCGGTGGGTGTCGGTGCTGTCTCCAGAGTGGTTGATCAGCAGGAATCGTCCCAGGCTAGGGGTTGGGTCCGAGGATGAGGACCTCCCTCTTGTCCGAGTTCAATTTCAGACGGCTGCTCCTCATCCATTCGGCGATGGCCTTCATTCTGTCATGGATGTTGGTTTTGGTGGTGCGTGGGTCCTTGGTGAGGGAGAGGATGAGCTGAGTGTCGTCAGCGTAGGAGAAGATGTTGAGGTTGTGGTGGCGGGGCACTTGTGCGAGGGGGGCCATGTAGATGTTGAACAGCGTCGGGCTGAGGGAGGAGCCTTGGGGGACACCGCAGATGATGTCGGGGGCTTCGGATCAGAAAGGTGGGAGGCGGACACTCTGGGATCTGTCAGAGAGGAAGGATGTGGTCCAGTCGAGAGCCTTCTCTTGGATACCGGCTTCTTGGAGGCGTGTTTTAGAGTGAGATGGCAAACCGTGTCGAAGGCGGCCGAGAGGTGCAGGAGGATGAGGGCAGATGTTTCGCCGTTGTCTAAATGGCGCCTGATGTCGTCTGTGGCGGCGATGAGGGCTATCTCGGTGCTGTGGTTTCGTCTGAAAGCGGATTGAGACGGGTCCAGGATGCTGTTGTCTTCGTGGTGGCGGGTCAGTTGCATGTTGACGATTTTCTCGCCGGGAACGGGAGCAGGGAGATGGGCCGGAAGTTCTTGAGGTCCTTGGGGTCCGCCTTGGGCTTTTTGAGGAGGGCGTTGATTTCGGCGTGCTTCCAGCTTTCCGGGAATGTCGCTGTTTCGAAGGAGATGTTGATGATCTTCCGTAGTTGGGGTGAGATGGCTGCGTCTGCCTTGTTAAATATGTGGTGTGGGCGCGGGTTTGTCGGTGATCCTGAGTGGATGGAGTTCATGACCTTGCGTGTCTCGACGTCGCTGACGTTGGACCAGGAGGTCAGGCGGTTGGTGCTGTTGGTGTTCGGGAGAGGGGTGGAGTCTGGCGTTGTCGGGTCGGTCGTGGTGTTAAAGCTTTCGTGGATGTCGGCGATCTTGCGGTGGAAGAAGATGGCCAGTGAGTCGCACAGTTCCTGAGAGGGTGGGATGTCGTTGGTGTTGGCGCTGGGTTTGGAGAGTTCTTTTACAATGCGGAAGAGCTCTTTGCTGTCGTGTGCGTTGTTATCCAGGCGGTCTTTGAAGGAGGATCTCTTGGCTGATCTGATGTGGTGGTGGTGTCTGCGGGTGGCGTCCTTGAGGGCTGCGTGGTTGTCCGGTGTGCGTTCGTGGTGCCATTTCTTCTCCAGTTTCCGGCGTGCCCGCTTGGAGGCCAGGAGCTCGTCGGTGAACCAGGTGGCTCTCTTGCTGGCGTGGTTGTTGGAGGGTTTCTTCAGTGGGGCGGGGGTGTTGGCACAGTCGTTGATCCGCTGTCTGAGGTTGCGGGCTGTGGCATCTGGGTTGGTGGGGTCGGTGGGTGGGTTCTTGAGGAGGGTGGTGTTCAGCTGATCTTCGGTGACTTTGCTCCAGCAGCGACGAGACAGGTGTTGGGTGCGATGGTGCGTGGTTGGTTTTTTGAAGGTGAAGTGAATGCAGCGGTGGTAGGTCCAGTGGGGTTTGGTTGTGTGGTCGAAGGTGACGTGGGTGCTTGTGGAGAAGATGGCGTCCAGCGTGTGGCCGGCGGCGTGGTTGGGCGCGGTGACAAGTTGTCTGAGACCGAGGTTGGCAAGGTTGTCGATCAGCGTGGAGGAGTTGGCGTTGTTGTTGTTCTCGAGGTGGAAGTTCAGGTCCCCGAGGAGTATGTAGTACGTGGAAGCGAGTGCGTGGGTGCTGGCGAGGTCGGCGATGGAGTCGCTGAAGCGGGACCGGGGTCCGGCGGGTCTGTAGATGAGAGTTCCTCTGAGGGTGGTGTTGGGGGAGGTGTGGATCCGGAAGTGCAGGTGTTCGGCGGTGTTGAGGGAGTCGTCTGTGTGGGTGGTGACCTTGAAGGTGGACTTGTGGACGATGGCTATTCCTCCTCCGATGCCGTTGGCGTGGTCCCAGTGGGTGATCTTGTATCCGTCTGGCATGGCTACGGCAATGTCTGGTGCAGAGGAGTCGTTCCATCACGTCTCGGTCAGGAAGGCTACGCCCGGGCTTGTGGTGTCGAGCAGGTCCCAGAGCTCAATGGCGTGTTTGCGTGCGGAGCGGGTGTTGAGGAGTATGCAGAGGAGGCGGTTGGGTCTGGTTCTTGGTGGTTTGATGGTTCTGTCGCAGGTGAATCTGCAGCTGCAGCAGGAGAAGGGTCTGTGGGTGTGTTTCGAGCGGCCTGGTTGCAGCGTTGCTCTTTGTCGGTGTTGAGAGCGTGAAGGGAGTCGGCATCGTAGCTGAGTCTGGGTCGGGTGCGGTGGGGGGCGCGGGGGCCAGGGGTTATGGCGCTGGGCGCGGACGGACACAGACGGGCTTGCCTTAGGTGCGCCAGCAGCGCCCCCGCTGAGCGAGGCCGCTATGCGGCTTCCATATGAGAGGATGTGGGAGGGAGAAGCAGCTGAGAGGCGGGAGCGGGGCGGCGAATGAGATTGCAGGTGGACGGGCCGCAGGGACGCAGCGGTGGGGAAAAACGAGCGGGGGCCGTGGGAGAACTGGGCACAGGAAGGAAAAACAAGTTTAGGCAAGAAAAAAAGTACAGGCACAGAGGAATAAAAACAAGTCTGGGCAAGAGAGCAAGTTAGGCACAGGGGAATAAAAACAAGTCTGGGCAAGAAAGCAAGTACAGGCACAG
This sequence comes from Lissotriton vulgaris, assembly GCF_964263255.1. Lineage (NCBI taxonomy): Eukaryota > Metazoa > Chordata > Amphibia > Caudata > Salamandridae > Lissotriton > Lissotriton vulgaris. Next base: position 739,985 of record NW_028243607.1, read on the forward strand.
GGGAATAAAACCATGTCTGGGCAAGAAAGCAAGTACAGGCACAGGGGAATAAAAACAAGTCTGGGCAAGAAAGCAAGTTAGGCACAGGGAAAAAATACAAGATTAGGCAAAAACAATGCAGGCAGAGCCATGCAGCAGCGTGGGGAGCGACCTGCCTGCGAGCAGGGTCATAGGTCGCTATCCCGTCATCTGTCGATCCCCCCACCCCACCCCACCGCTCTTACCTGGGCCGGCCACGGCTGCTGGCACTGCAAACAGCATAACAGCAGCGTCAGAATTGGTAAGAGCAGACCAAATTGGCGCTTCTTAGGAGTCCAGGAAATCCGCAGATATGATCCCCTGCTCACTAACGTTGTACTGATCGAAGAGGCCTCAAATGTGAATGAGAGGTTGGTTGTAGGAAGACCTCAGTCGAACCCGACAGGCACACTGACACTTCATTCGATCCACCTGAAATGTACTATGGGCCCTGCCAGTCTTAAGTATAAGCACCGCGGTTGGGAAAGAAACCATTTAAATTTAACATCATCCTTATTTCTGTTACAGAGACCAGAGGGGCAACAAATACAGGGGGCCGACACCCCCACACCCCCAAATAGAAACCGCTGCTGGTCTCCCTACGACTTACGTCCAAAGAAAGTTATATTTAAAACCTTTTTCTGATGCCTAATGGCACCTTGACTACTTTTTGTTTATTTTTATGACGCTCCTTAATTTCATGCAAAAACCACAGTTGATGGACAGAATGTAGAACAATGTCATACATTCACCCCAGTACAGAGATCTGGGCCTAAATCCATCGTTTTTTGGATTCAAGCAAGCCGGGCTGAAGACGGCTGGAATGCCAGAAACCGGTCCTCGGAAGCTTGTTTATGGCCCAGGGAAGGCATTGCTTGGCAGTTCGGGCTGGACTGTTCCCATGAGGCACAGGGTCAGACTGATTTGCATATGGCCATATCTGAACTGGGGTGGTGTGGAGTGCAAAAAAACGATGGATTTAGGCCCAGATCTCTGTACTGGGGTGAATGTATGACATTGTTCTGCATTCTGTCCATCAACTGTGGTTTTTGCAATTGTCACCCCGAGTGGGATGGGTATGCTCAGACGTGAGTCCCATGCACTCCACACCACTGGATTCAAGCAAGCCGGGCTGAAGACAACTGGAATGCCAGAAACTGGTCCCCGGAAGCTTGTTTCTGGTCCAGGGAAGGCATGGCTTGGCAGTTCGGGCTGGACTGTTCCCATGAGGCACAGGGTCAGACTGATTTGCATATGGCTATGTCTGAACTGGGGTGGTGTGGAGTGCAAAAAAACGATGGATTTAGGCCCAAATCTCTGTACTGGGGTGAATGTATGACATTGTTCTTCATTCTGTCCATCAACTGTGGTTTTTGCAATTGTCACCCCGAGTGGGATGGGTATGCTCAGACGTGAGTCCCATGCACTCCACACCACTGGATTCAAGCAAGCGGGCTGAAGACGGCTGGAATGCCAGAAACCGGTCCTCAGAAGCTTGTTTCTGGTCCAGGGAAGGTATGGCTTGGCAGTTTGGGCTGGACTGTTCCCATGAGGCACAGGGTCAGTCTGATTTGCATATGGCCATGTCTGAACTGGGGTGGTGTGGAGTGCAAAAAAACTATGGATTTAGGCCCAGATCTCTGTACTGGGGTGAATGTATGACATTGTTCTGCATTCTGTCCATTAACTGTGGTTTTTGCAATGCTCCTTAATTTCATGGCACCCCTTCTTACCTCCCTTCTACTCCAAATTTTCAATACATAGACAATTAACAGGCATTTGCAATGCAATAGTCTCACATTTACAAGAGTTAGAGATATTGGCGTTGTAAATGGCAATGCCTTTACTTCTGGCTCCTGAATGGGACATATCAGCATTGTTGGATCAATAAACTGCATTCGGAAGACCTTCAAAGGGGAAGTAAACCGGACTGGAGACAATCACAGCTGACACACGGATGCCCCACATGCCACTCCGCCATTTGCTACGGTCCAGGTCTCAAGAGATTTCCTGAAAGGACGCTCTGGTTCAATGCATGTTTATTCTGGCCAAAAATCGAGGGTGGAAGCTTAGGATGCAGAGCCAACACAATCTGGAGCAGCAGCGCTGAATCCTTTAGAGCAAGAGACCTACTGTTGTGTGTATAAACGGATGCCTAAGTAGCATGGAAGTTGCAAAGAACACCACTAGATAATGGGCCATATGTATCAAGGAACCAATTTGCGATTCTGTAATAGCGATGTTTAAGAAATCGCTATTTCAGAATCGCAAAATGGTATGTATCAAGAAAAACGCATTTTTTGCGATTTCTTGATATTCCTTAATTGCCAATTTGCAAATTGCGAATTCGCAATTAAGGAATACTTTCCCATTCATTTCTATGAGACAGGAGGCCCATAGGAAGGAATGGGAATTTTTTCTCAATTTGCGATTCGCAATTTGCTAATTGCAAATTGAGAATAATTTCAAGGGTGCAGGGGTGTCCAAAGGACACTCTGTTGCACCCCTGAAATAAGCATAGGTGCACATGTGGTGCACATACATGCCGTAAGGGCATGTATGTGCGTCACATGGCATTTTGAGGAATGCAAAAATGTGCATTTTTCAAGGAATTCGCAACTTACCACCAACTAGAAGTTGGTGGTAATTTGCGATTCCTTAAGGGCATTTAGCAATTTTTTTTGCCTTCTTACATTGCATTTAAGGAATCGCAAAATTTGCTATTCCTTAAATGCAATCGCAAAATAAGGAATCATAATTTTGCAATTCCTTATTTTGCATTGGTTTTTAAGGTCTCGCCTGTCGATGCGCATGCGCATCGAGCTTGCGAGACTATGGGGGCTTAACCACTCTTTAACTAACTTGCAAGGAATCGTGGCGATTCCTTGCAGTGCCCGTGACTTTTAAGCTCAATGCGCATGCGCATTGAGCTTAAAAGCGCGTGCACATCAGTTCCCTCAGCCGCTCTCCAGGCCCCTGCTGCTTTCACACCCTCTCCCCGCTCCGCCCCCTCCCCTGCCCGCCGTGTCGCATTTCTCCTCCCCCCTCCCCTTATCTGCCTTCCCTCCGTCTTGTTTGTGTCGCATTTCTCCTCCCCCCTCCTCCTCATACTCTCCTCCCCCCTCCTCCTCCTACTCTCCTCCCCTGCCTGCCTTGTCGCACCTCTCCCCGCTCCGCTCCCTCCCCGCCGTGTCGCAGACACAGAAGCTTGTTTTTCCTGTAAGTATTCTCAATGCTGCTTCATCCGCCTCCTCTTCACACTCGAGCCTTGCAGCCACCTCAACTCTTCGCCTCGCTCACCATGCTTGCTACTTACCCTCTCTTTTCCACGCCTTCGCCCCCAACCCTAGTCCTCAAAACCTCCCCTCCCTCTCTCTTCCTCAGCCCCCATCTTTATCCCACCCTCTCTCGCCCTCATAGGTCTATTTACCGGCCTCTCTCCTCACTATATCTCCTCCTGTGTCGCCCCCACACGGCCGTTGCCCCTCATCCCCTCCCGCTTGGGCCTTCCTACCTTCCAGGGGGGTCCCCGTCTTCCCTGCGGTGCTCCCCCATCACATGAGTGAATAGTGTACAACGCAGTGCCTTCCGCAGGGGCCGCTGGGAGCTGCATTGACTGATGCCTGAGGCAGCCGCAGGGCACACCTCGCTGCACACAGCCACGCGCTGGGCTGAGTTCCCACTTCCAGGCCGGTGGGGTGCTTACTCTCCGCTCCCTCACACTACCCGTTATTTCCTCCAGCACTTAGTGCGCTGTGTGTATCTCTCCTCTCCCCCAATTCCATATGTTATGGCTGAGATGCTCCAATTACAATACAAATGCACTGCCCACACCCATGCCGCTAACTCTTCTCCGTAGTGAAAGTTACCGCACACTCCACGTTTATTACTAGCCTCGCTCTCCATGCTTGCTACTTACCCTCTCTTTTCCACGCCTTCGCCCCCAACCCTCGTCCTCAAAACCTCCCCTCCCTCTCTCTTCCTCAGCCCCCATCTTTATCCCACCCTCTCTCTCCCTCATAGGTCTATTTACCGGCCTCTCTCCTCACTATATCTCCTCCTGTGTCGCCCCCGCACGGCCGTTGCCCCTCACCCCCTCCTGCTTGGGCCTTCCTACCTTCCAGGGGGGTCCCCGTCTTCCCTGCGGTGCTCCCCATCACATGAGTGAATAGTGTACAACGCAGTGCCTTCCGCAGGGGCCGCTGGGAGCTGCATTGACTGATGCCTGCTGCAGCCGCAGGGCACACCTCGCTGCACACAGCCACGCGCTGGGCTGAGTTCCCACTTCCAGGCCGGCGGGGTGCTCACTCTCCGCTCCCTCACACTACCCGTCATTCCCTCCAGCACTTAGTGCGCTGTGTGTATCTCTCCTCTCCCCCAATTCCATATGTTATGGCTGAGATGCTCCAATTACAATACAAATGCAGCGCCCATACCCATGCCGCTAACTCTTCTCCGTAGTGAAAGTTACCGCACACTCCACGTTTATTACTAGCCTCGCTCTCCATGCTTGCTACTTACCCTCTCTTTTCCACGCCTTCGCCCCCAACCCTCGTCCTCAAAACCTCCCCTCCCTCTCTCTTCCTCAGCCCCCATCTTTATCCCACCCTCTCTCTCCCTCATAGGTCTATTTACCGGCCTCTCTCCTCACTATATCTCCTCCTGTGTCACCCCCGCACGGCCGTTGCCCCTCACCACCTCCCGCTTGGGCCTTCCTACCTTCCAGGGGGGTCCCCGTCTTCCCTGCGGTGCTCCCCATCACATGAGTGAATAGTGTACAACGCAGTGCCTTCCGCAGGGGCCGCTGGGAGCTGCATTGACTGATGCCTGCTGCAGCCGCAGGGCACACCTCGCTGCACACAGCCACGCGCTGGGCTGAGTTCCCACTTCCAGGCCGGCGGGGTGCTCACTCTCCGCTCCCTCACACTACCCGTCATTCCCTCCAGCACTTAGTGCGCTGTGTATCTCTCCTCTCCCCCAATTCCATATGTTATGGCTGAGATGCTCCCATTACAATACAAATGCACTGCCCACACCCATGCCGCTAACTCTTCTCCGTAGTGAAAGTTACCGCACACTCCACGTTTATTACTACAGTGGAAAGTTCAAATTCCAGTTTATTACCACAGCAGCATAAACATAAGATAAGACAATGATTGTGTATGCCTCTTACAACTATTTATCACAGAAACAGCTGTACCACTTAATCATGAGGCCCCTTCAGTCTGAATTTACCTTCGGCATACATTTAACCCCTTACATCCTCATTTTAGTTAACCACATCCACCACACCCACCACCACTACATCCACCACCCCATCCACCACCACCCCATCCACCACCACCACCGCATCCACCACCACCACCGCATCCACCACCACCACGTCCACCACCACCACATCCACCATCAACTCCAAATTCACCTCCACATGCACCACCACAACCACTGCCACATACACTGCCACATCCACAGCCACATCCACCGCCACCAGATCCACCACACCCACCACCACCCCATCCACCACCACCACCACCGCATCCACCACCACCACATCCACCACCACATCCACCGCATGCACCACCACCACATCCACCGCATCCACCACCACCACATCCACATCCACCACCACACCCACCACCACCACACCCACCACCACCGCATCCACCACCACCACATCCACCACCACATCCAACACCACCACATCCAACACCACCACATACACCACCACATACACCACCACATCCACCACCACTTTCACCACACCCACCACCACCACATCCACCACACCCACCACCACCACACATCCACCAACACATCCACCAACACTTCCAACACCACCACATCCACCACCACTGCATCCACCAACACCACATCCATGACCACCACCGCATCCACCACCACATCCACAAACACATCCACCACCACCATATCCCCCAGATCCACCACATCTATATGTGTGTGTGTGTGTGTGTGTGTGTGTGTGTGGCTCTGTGTGTGTGTAGGTGAAATGCAATGTGCTTGGATTTTCGTCACAATAAAATACACTGAACATAATCTTCACAAAACTTATTTACAAACGTTTAAGGTATTGCCATTATAAATTAAAATAACTTTTAATTAAGTATTAATCATTTACAAAAATAAAAGCCATTGTGATTTGTAATATCAATACATCTAAGTCACGTAAATACAACACACATTGCATTACAAATGCTATAGGTGTCACATTTGCGAAAGTTAAAACTATTGACATTGTAACTGACAAAGCTATTAATTTTGCTATTTTAAAAACCAACACATAAATAAAAAAGTGTCATTTACAATAACAATCGCTCAAACTTTCCTAATGCGAGACCTATTGCATTTCCAATGCTTGTCCTTCATACATCTCATTTTGCGAATTCGCATTCGCAAAGGCCGAAATTCTGTGAATTTCGGCCTTTGCGAATGCGAATTTCAATGATACATATGGCCCAATGTCTTTGACAATTAGTCTTGCTAGTCTCTTTCTGAAAGAAGGAGATGGTCTGTACATGTTAGCTGGGAGGGGAGGGGGGGTGTGGAAGTCATACATACAGTGTTCTAGAAGGAAGCACTGGTATCCGTGATTCACTGCTGCAGATTTCTCACTAAACCCAGTTTCTTGTCGCTTAGTAAAGACTCATTCCAAGCTTTAAATTTAATAAGGGATGCCCAACTGCTTTAATGTAACACCACGTTTTGAAAGATACAAGGCAATTGCTGGGTTTCCATTAGCAGCAATGCTGAATCCACTACCCTCTTAAAGACATGGAGTATTCAGGTATGAACTTTAAGCTCTGCCCATTTTTCGGCCACCTTTTCAATTGGCTTCTGTTGTTGTCCTTTGTAAATGGTGGGTTTTGATTCATCAATAGGCTCATAAGTCCGTCCTTAGTACCTCCCTTTCTCCCACGAGGACTGCCCCTGTTACATGTGTTACGTCTCGCCCAACTCCACTTCCTCAACACTGTATGCTCTTGTATAAAGCGCAATACGCCACACTTTATCTTCAATAGGTGCGGCAGTGCCTTTGTTTTCTTCTGGGCAGCATGCCACACTGCTAAAAAAAATTACAATATTGAAAAAACTGAGTTGGGCGAGCCCCGCAGAAGAAAAGAAAAGCGCACAGCTCCCCAACTTCCTTCTCTCCCTCTTTCACGCAGGGCAGCTGCTGGCAGACTGTTGTGTTTCTATTTTCAAAGTAGCAGACAAACGCATGGTGATGTTATTAGCACACTGGTTCTGTTTGTTGAGCTGTAGTCTGCTTTGTTCCAAGATGGCATCCTTGCGAGCCTATTGCGGATATACAATATGTCATTCCTATTTTTGTTGCAACAGAGCTTAGGCTTAAAATAAAATTTCTTGCTAAATGATTTCACCAATGTTTTGGTCCAGTCTGCAGCCTTTGTGCATACTTCTACTGTCCTAAATGTGTGCACTGGATGCAGTTGAGGATACTTAGCATATCAAATTTAATTTCTGTCTATCATTTTCCACACAATTACCATTACTTACATCCACTTCTCTCCAAAATGCATACGTTAAAAAGCATTTGCAATTCAATAGGTCTCCCATAACTTGAAGTTTGAGCTATTGGCGTTGCATTATTATTTGCAACACCAATAGCAAAAATTGTCAGAAATGTGAGACTTATTGCATTGCAAATGCTTGTTTTCAGAAGTGAGCTGTTCCCTGCTGCAGCCAGGGCATGTAATTGTGTACACTCCGAGCACACAAGGTGGATGAGGACCGAAACATTTCTGATCGGCTGTTTACACATGACACAAGAAGAAAATGTATGAACCTTTAGTAATCATCTGGCAGCAATAGCACAGACAAGAAACCCACAGTCGCCCCACCCTGTCCACCTGCCTGCCTCATTCTGAGCCAGAGAAGAGGCTGGGCCGTGGGATCTACCAATGCAGGGAGGAGGAAGGGGAAATGCTGATGCTCCAATGTTCCACTAAAAATGCTGCCAAGGGCACAAGTTCTTAATTTGTTAATTGTTATATGGTTAACATTCACAGAGAGAGACGCGTTATGCTGCTAAACACAGATACAAATACGCTTATTATCTTTCCCCACATACAGGTTTGTTACAGTCTAGATACAGCAACACATTTCACTGCAGTTCCAAATGGCGATTGGCTGTGAGTGAGCATGTTCTTGTAAAGGAAGCAATGCTCGAATTTCCTGTTGTTGATATGTCAAATTGTGCTTTTAAAAAGCCTCACATACCTGTGCGGATTAAATAAAAGGCCTGTTTTCAATCGTGCTCAAAATCGAAAGCCAGGGGGAGCAGCTGTGCGACCAGAGTGCCTTCCTATGCCTGTTTACAGAAAGCCAGAGCACTGAAAAGATCATAAATTGCAAGCACCTATGGTGCTGAGCAGGAAAGCAAGAAAAAAATAGTCCCCCAAAGAACATATATACAACAAAGAAGCATAATGATACAGTACTTAGTCCCTGCTGCTTCGTGGGAGGAATGAAAGAGAATAAGGAGGGACAAAAAGGCAGGACTAACCACTAGCAAGCAAGGATTTTTAAAGAACACTAAAACAAACAAATGGAAAGCAGGGGGATGGCCTTAAGCCCACAAAAGAAGTTACAACAGGTCTCAAATGATCAACCTAAAAAGGACTCTTGGTAGGGGCTAGGATGTCATTTAGGAGCCACCAGGGGTTGCAGCTGTAACCACTGTGCTTCAGTTTGGACTCCTGGTGTCCTGCTTGTGACCCCTGCCACAACTCAGTCATTCTTCCAACACACACACTGTTTTTCGCGACCGCAGTACACAGGAATATATGGTGAATGGCCTTCCTTGCGCCTCTAGTTTGACAGCCTCCACTCATGTGCCTTGGTCCGTGGCCTTCCTCTCCAGTCAGTAGCAACTATGTAGCATCATTGTGCAGTGGGTGGGGACCACCAGCAGCAAAGTGAATGCCCCACTCTGAATCTCCAGCCAAGACCCCATCGGTAAGGTCTGCACCAAACTCCTCCTAGGACTTCAGGGGTGTGGAATTTAATAAAATATTTACTTGTCCATGGGACAGGATGCTTCATAAAAATACTTATTTTGTAACAAAATCCACTTGTCCCTTTTGTGCCATGTAATGCAGCAACAAAATATAGCAGCAATCTCATTACATAAAAGCTCTGATAATAGTCTCTCTGATTATGCCATAGCTCATACCATAGTAGGGTTTGAATACTAGCAATGCTCTGAATTTGTCACCTTTCCCCAAATCAACATACTGAAGCTAGAGGTAGCGGTAAGCAATCATTCCCCACAGTTGGTATCCCCTTTTGAGTCTCCGCAAACCTACTAACTTGCATGTTATATGAGTTTTCATCAGCTTGTCTCTAATACGTTCCCATATAAAGTAAGGTTAGAAATGTACTCATAACAAGGGCAGAAGTAAAACTTCTTCAAGGGTTGGGGAAAAACGTGGTTGGCGGGAAAGTGAACTTGTTATCGCAAAACAGATTTCGCATGAGGAAATCTAGACATGATTATTTGTCCGTGCTAAAATGCAGTTCACAAATATTTTGTAGTATGGTTTCCTGACCCACTTCTGTAAAATCGTGTGAATTTATGAAAGCTATAAATTTGCACTATTGCAAGGAGATATACCATGGGTGCACTTTTGTGACTGGCTTTAAGAACTGGGCCCTTATTTAGGTCTGGTGTTTTGTTTTTATTAAAATTCTATCTCTATCTACCGGCTGCCTTCACTGTGAGTGACAGCATTCTGCTCTTTCACAAGGAGCATAGTGGCACGCAACATAGTTTTGTTTAGTGCCAGGTACTACTGTGGTAATGCATGGTTTTTGAAACCAAAAATATGTCTGCTTTTGCCAATGTTTGTTATAATGATGAGGGCATGGCAGCTCTTACAACAATAAAGTTTTACAAAACACATGTCAAAACAAAAGCCGCATTTACATAACCAAAAGGCTGACCACCTATTGGCTTTGCCAGTGCTTGTTTATTTTCATGTTTCCTGTCATTCTTTTGCAATTGGTAATACTGATTTTCCATTATGATTATTTTTGGGAAATACTAGCATGCATCAACACATTCTGCTAAACAATGCTTCAAAGAAATGGTGCCTAAAATTTCACAGTATTTAGCAAAAAGTTTTCTTTCCTAGTTGCATTCCTTTTTATGCACATTTTATTTTGAAAGCAAAGAATCATCAAACTTGTTTTCAAGCTTTTGCATATGTATGCATCTAATCTGAGAACATCATGCAGGCATTATATTGTTAAAGTTTCAAAACGTGTTTACACATTTTTATACTGGAACCACTACAGTCTGAACTTACAACATTTCCTTGAAGCCCTCACTCTAATAATAAAGGCTTTGTAATAATGAACCATAAATACAAGTTTGAACAGCATTGACGTATTGACATAAATATTACCTTAACTGTAGAGAATGCCATTCCCTGATCCACAATGTGGTACTGCAAAATTGGCAGCCAAAGGACTTGTGCTGCGCGGGTTGGGCCTCCTTGTCCCAAGGACAAAATACTAAGCTTGAGTGGAGTTTATGAAGCGGCAGAGTGCATTAGAATAAATGCAGTTCGCAGTGATTTTCAGTGCCAGATGCCTGTGTCATAATCCCTCTGCAAAGTGCAGAGTTATTCATATATATAAAAACCCACCCCTTTCCCGTGCAATCAGCACGACCGGTTGTGTAGTGTAACTGTTTATTATGTTACTTGTATGTACTGTGGTATGTTAGTCATTCACATTTGCTGCATGTGCTTACATATTGGGTGCTTAGTTGTTTTATATTAAATGTAAGTGTTTTAACAGGGACTTTCTCTTAGAGTTAAAGTTGCAGTTTGTACCATATTTATTTGTAAAATGTAGATTTTCCTAGTTATTATGACGGAAAGTCTTAATTTTATTAAAGACACGGAGGCGAGTATTATGCTTTCTTATCTTGCATTTTATTCTATAGCAGCCAAGATAAGTGCAAGAAACTACAGTTCCCAGAGGGCCAGGCAACAACTGGGCCATGGGATGAGAAAAAATGAGAGTACAGTAACCAATCAGCAGTCACATCATAGATAAGAGAACACACTGACTGCGCAGCTTCCTCTTTTCGCTGAGAGCCAGTCAGATAACAATTGAAAATAAAGGAAAAATAGCCATAACCAGAAAGAACGCCAAAGTTCAGGAGCAGAAATCCTTAATCACTGGAATCCAGAGCCAAAGTCCAACGAAAGGATCCGTAGAAGGAGATGGAAGGTCCGGAGGGGAAATCCAAGCCGGAGATGAACGGAGCCGCTGGAGAGTAGATCTTCTATGAAGAGGCAGGCGGTAAGGCCGGATTCGCTGTTGGGAGCTAGAACACATTTTAATAGTGTAGCGGCGGGATAATACTTGCCTCCGTGTCTTTAATAAAAATTAAGACTTTCCGTCATAATAACTAGGAAAATCTACATTTTATGGCAAGACCGGAGGCTCCTATTATGCTTGTTTAAAGCAAATCAATAACATCAGAAGCAACAGAATGAATAGGCTTACAGTAAAACATGCGGAAAATACTGTCATTGGACCAATCTGCTGATCTCAGTATGTCCTCTAAACGAGAGCCAGCCCAAAAGGCCTTAGAAGCCATGGCTCCTCTAGCCGAATGTGCTCCGAAAACAGAGACATCAATACCGGCAAGAGACATAACCCAGCGAACCCACCTGGCGAGGGTAGGGGAGGAAACAGGAAGGTGGGGTTTACGAAAGGAAATGAGGAGTTGAGAACAAGAGGGCGTTCTGAGATCAGCGGTCTTTTGTTCATACATTTTCAAACACTGTCCCACACAAAGTTGGGGTTGATCTGGAAAATAGGGATAAAAAACAGAGTCTAAATTAGTCTTTGTGCGTCTGTGAATTTGGAACAGCACACCTGTAGGGGAAAATTGGCGAGAAGAAACATCCAAAGCTCTAACATCAGAAACCCTTTCGATAGACACTAAAAAAAGCAACATAGTAAGTTTGGCCGATAACATTTTGAGAGACAAAGCAGAATTAGAGGGCAAATTCAAAAACAGTTTAAGTACAACAGAAACATCCCACAAAGAGGTATACTTAGCCAACGGTGGTTTAGAGCATCGAACACCTTTGAGGAGGCGACAAATCAGAGGATGAGCGCCTACAGGTTTCCCGTCAATTTGGGCGTGGTTGAGGGAAATGGCAGAGCGGTAGAGGTTGACAGTGCGATAGGCCTTCCCAGCGCTGGCCTGAGAAGCTAAGAAATTGATAACAAAACCTAGAGGGGCTGAAAAGGGATCGAGAGACCTTTCCAGACACCAGCTTGCCCAAAGAGACCAGGCGGATTTGTAGGCTTTGGAAGTGCCTGGAGCCCAGGCCTGGCTGATAAAGTGAGCAGCCTCTTGTGAAATGAGGACGTTAGAAGGGGGAGGCCGGAAACTTTCCAAGCCGACAGAGTGAGGGAGTTGTCCAAGATCAGACTGTGACGCTCGCCTCGAGGGTTGAGAAGAAGATCGTCGAAGGACGGCAGAAGTACCGGAAAATCCATCGCCATTTCCAGAAGAACTGGAAACCAGATTTGAGCTTGCCAGAAGGGGACTATCAGTACTAGAGAAGTTTCCTGACGGCGGACTTGCGCCAGCACCCTGTTGATCATAATGAAAGGAGGAAAGGCATAATTGAGTTGACGAGAACAATCCTGGAGGAAAGCATCCGTGGCTAGAGCTAGGGGGTCTGGACGCCAGCTGAAAAACTGGGGCAAATGGGAATTGAGACGAGAAGCAAAGAGATCGATGGAAAAGGGACCCCACAAAAGAGAAAGAGAATGGAAGACGGAGGGACAAAGCCTCCAGTCGCTGGAGTCGCGCAGGAACCTCGAGTGCCAATCCGCCACAGAATTGAGGTCGCCTGGAAGGTATTCCGCTGTCAAGGAGAGATGATGGGCTAGACAATATTCCCATAGACTTTTTGCTAAATCTGCTAGAGGCTTGGACTTGGTGCCGCCGAGATGATTTATGTAGCGAACCGCAGAAACATTGTCCATGCTTAAGAGTATGGAACAACGGATCCTGTCTTTGGAAAGACTTTTGATCGCAAACGAACCAGCAAGCATCTCTAAACAATTTATGTGCAGTCTGGACTCCTCTCTTGACCATGCTCCTCCAGTTGAGATTGGACCACAGCGGGCGCCCCAACCCGATAGAGTGGCATCGGATTCTAAAACAAGATCTGGGGACGTGGCGAAGATAGTGCGCCCGTTACACACATCTAAATGGTCTATCCACCATTGCAGTTCTGTGCGGGACTCTTAGTCTAGAGCGATGACGTCTGAATAAGCTAAACCTTGACGAAGGTGCCTGATCTTTAGGCGTTGGAGGGCTCGATAGTGCAGGGGGCCCGGAAATATCGCCTGAATAGAAGAGGAAAGAAGACCGACAATCCTGGCCAGAGATCTGAGGGAGATGACCGAAAGATGGAGCACAGAGGCAATCTCCGCCTTGATTTTGGAAATTTTGGAAAGGGGAAGGCGTAAAGACGCCGCTACCGAGTCCACAAGGAAGCCCAGAAATTCCATGTTCTGAGAGGGGACCAGAGAAGACTTCTCGAGATTAACAAGGAAACCCAAGTCCAGAAGAAGACACTGAGTGGTTTGGAGATCTGCAAAGAGACCCTGTTTGTCCAAATTCAGGAGTAGAATATCGTCTAAGTATATTATGAGTCTGATCCCAAGAGAGCGCAGAAAAGCGACCACCAGCTTCAGAAGTTTTGTGAAGCACCATGGTGCAGAAGAAAGACCAAAGGGAAGAGAGGTGAAACAGTAGGTCACTCCTGACCACTGGAACTGAAGGAACTTCCAGTGAGACTGGTGGATAGGAACTGTAAGATAGGCATCTTGGAGATCCAAGCGAACCATCCAATCGTTTGGCCGAAGGGTATCCCTCAGATGAAGGATCGTCTCCATTTTGAAATGACGATACACCACAAAGTGGTTGAACCATTTTAGGTTTATGACAGTGCGTAATTTCTTGTTTTTCTTTTGGACTAGAAAAAATGGAGCTTAAAAAGCCTGTAGAGTCGTAAGGAAAAATTTTGATGGCATTTTTTTGTAGCAAGGATTTTATCTCGGTTGAGATGAGGTTTGCCATGTGTGAAGAAAACACTAGAGGAGGAGGGAAAGAGGTCTGGACAGGAGGAGTGTAAAACTCTATAAGATAGCCTTGAACTGTGTTGAGGACCCACGGGTCTACACTTATGGAATGCCATTTTGGAAGAAACAGTTTTAATCGACCCCCTACAGGAGGGAAAGAAGAAAGGCTTACCTTGTTGATTGGAGTTGGTGTTGCGATAACCTTTGCGCCCTCTGCCGCGGAAACCACGTCCTCGTTGTGGATAGAACTGCGGCTTGTATTCTTGGGAGTTGTCGTAAGAACCTTTGGAGCCTTGATTGTAGGGACGGCCGGAAGAGCGACTCCTGCCTCGTCCGGCCCGTCCAAAAACCCGAGGGGCGAAGGTCTTTTTTATAGATTGTTGAGCCTTGTCAAGAGAGGCAAAGGTAGAGACAAAGCGGCTGATGTCGCGAACCAAATTCTCCCCAAAGAGGAGGCCATTTGCCTTAGAGCTGGGGTCCATAGGAGCAAGGTTAGCTAGCTTGGGGTCCAACTTGATCAAAAGACCCTTACGTCTTTCGTGGGTAATTGCTGCATTGGCATTGCCCAAAAGGCAAAAGGCACGCTGTACCCACATGGAGATGTCATCGACTGAAAGATCAGTACCATCAAGACGGGCAGACTCTGCCATGTCGAAGATACGGGCCAAGGGACCGGCAATGTCCAGCATTTTGTCCTGGCATGTGGACCATGCCTTGTCAACCCCATGTCGAGGGTCTTTACCAAATTTAGAAAAGAAGGTAAGGAGAGGTTGGTCGATGGAAGGGACAAGGGTGATTTTATCAGGGAGGGCAGGTTTGGGACATTCAGACTTTAATCTGGAACGCACAGCTGCCTCTAAAGGGAGACGAAGGCGGGCAGAAATGTATTCACCAACGTGATGTGAGGGAAACCACTCAGTTGAGTTGGGATGACGGATGGAGGACGGGTCAAACATAGGGAGACCCTCCGAGTCATATACTGGATCAAAGTTAAAGGAATCGCTTTTGGGTATTTTGGGGGGAGGGGGGTCTGTGACATCAAAGATATCGCACAAGTCGTCAGCATCAGGCATATCGTCATCCGTGTCCAAGATGGTGGAAATTACTAATTTCTTAGTAGGAGACTCTGTGTGCTTGGATTTTTGCTTTCTTTTGCCCTCTGAACCGCAAACCCCTCCTTAGCAGGAGGCCTGGGAGGCACTTCGTCCTCGTCCATAGGCGAGTAAGACTCGCTAACCAATGCTGACGCCTTTTTAGGCTTTTGCACAGAAGCAGAGTGATCCACCGCAGATTGGGCCAAAACCTTGGACAACATGCTGACTATAGAATTCTCCATGTTCTTTGACATTCTTTTCATGGAGACATCAACTGCCTGTTCGACAGAATTATTAATAAATCTGTGAAGGTCCTGTTTGAGAGACCCATTGTCCATGTTAGAGAGATTTTCCTCTGAAGAACTCTCATTTGAAATGTGGTAGGAAAGGGTTAATACTGTGAGGAAGAGAGGGAGGCGTGTAAAAGGGGGCGTGCACCAGGGCGGGTCGACTCCAGGACACGGAGCGAAGAGACCGGGAGAAAGGCAGCTCTAGAAATGAGCTCCGGCGTGCACAGAAGCAACCGCTGTGGAAAGCGGTGAGCAGAGGCGGCAGAACGAAGCACCGGAAGAAGCTCCAGAAGCGGTAAGAGCCTGCGCGAGGAGTGCGAGGACCGCGGAGCAGGGAGAAACCAACAGAAAAGGGCGGGAGGGGGGGGAGAGGAGCCGGTAAGCAGAAACCGGACAGCAATGAAACGCGCGAGTAGCGTGAACCCAGAGGCGCAATAGCGCAAAACGAGGCAGCAGAATAGTGCAAGAACAATAATAAACGTTAAAACTAATTAAGTATGAGCTTAAAATCCGTTCCGCTCGCGGATTTTGCGAATTTTCGGTAAATTCGCGATCCGCGAACTCCCGCAAATTTACCGAGAATTCGCAAATCCGCGAGCGGCGGATCCGGGGGCAAAAGTTGAAGCCTGGCCTGTTGTAACTATTTTACGATGGCGCCGGCAAGCTGCCAGCGCCATCCTAAAATAGTTACTAAGTTAGCTTCAACAGGAAGCTCTAATAGATAAAATAAAGCAGGTGCTCGATTTTATCTATTAGAGCTTCCTGTTGAAGCTAATTTAGTAACTATTTTAGGATGGCGCTGGCAGCTTGCCGGCGCCATCGTAAAATAGTTACAACAGGCCAGGCTGGTGTGCTTTTTTTCCCAAATGTACCGTGGAAAATCAGCTGTTATGCTGAATAGAGGCTTTTGCATCCTTGACTTTCACGAGCGCAATACCCGTGCTGTTCCTGTGACCAGGAGCTTTTTCTCTTCATCTGCTGAACTGATCTTTCTCTGACCTTTTATGCACACAAGAAGCATGTGAACTCGCATGGAAGCCCCGCACGTTTGGCCCCGCGCACACACTCGCGGTTTGCACCGTCTTCCCGCCATTCACCCACTATGATGGACAGCTCACTCAAGGGACCCCTGCGCCCTTCGGTGCGATTGCACAGTAACACACACATGGTCGCTCGAACTAGTTGATGCTCAAATTCAGTGACTCATTCATTAGCCCAAAAACAATCGTGAGCGTCGTCGACGCTGGACAGGTGTGCCTTTTTTCCCAACTCTACCGTGGAAAATCAGCTGTGATGCTGTATAGAGGCCTTTGCATCCTTGACTTTCACGAGCACAATACCCGTGCTGTTCTTGTGACCAGGGGCGTCTTTCTCTTCATCTGCTTAACTGATCTTTCTCCGACCTTTTATGCACACAAGAGGCATGTGCACTCGCATGGAAGCCCCGCCCCAAATCCGCGGATCCGCAAATCCGCAAAATCCGCGGATTTTGCGGATCCACGATCCGCAAATCCGCAAAATCCGCGGATCGTGGATCCGCAAAATCCGCCCATGCTTAAAACTAATAACAATAATCAAATATCAACAATTAAATTGCGAGCATAGATAAGGGAACACTTATCTGACTGCGAGCAGCAAGAAAAGAGGAAGCTGCGCAGTCAGTGTGTTCTCTTATCTATGATGTGACTGCTGATTGGTTACTGTACTCTCGTTTTTTCTCATTCCCATGGCCCAGTTGTTACCTGGCCCTCTGGGAACTGTAGTTTCTTGCACTTATCTTGGCTGCTATAGAATAAAATGCAAGATAAGAAAGCATAATAGGAGCCTCCGGTCTTGCCATAAAATTGTAACACTCTGAAAAGTAGTCTTGAACCAGAAAGCAGCCTCACATCTGTGTGAAATGCGAAGAGACTGAGCAGAGACTGAGCACTGCTGTCCGCCACACACCACGTCACATAGAGCGTAAGGCAGCGTGGTGGCCATCTTGGATGTGGCAATATTATTTATTGCTACACCCGACTTCTAGAACCTGCTTAGCCTTCCCCCCGTCTCCAAGAAAGGACCTGTGCCCAAGGACTCCTTACCTGAAATCGACGCAGCTCTTCTCCGGTCTTCAGACTTCCTTTCTGGTGGCATCTCAGCTTCTGGGAAAACTTGATTGCAGGTCAGCTGCAAATCCTGTGGAGAGAAAAACAGACAGAAAGCTAAGCGCTTTTTAAATTATTTACGGCGCCCATTGCAAGACAGCACATGCAGGCTACCAGACCTGCGTAAATAAGTAAAAACTATTTTTGGACAGCCTTTTTCATCAAAGAAAAGCTTTATGGACATTTCTTGCAGTTTCAAGGATTTTCAAGAAAAAACAACAATAATCATCACAAAATCAAAGGAAATTGGGACTTCTCTATCATTATAATAATGTGTGAGATTGTAGAACTTGCTTGTTCATTTTCTTTTTTTTATTTATAATTTCTTCTATTGATGGAATACATCGGGGCAACTTTGGAAAGTAAGCGTATAAGTAAAAACAAAACAAAGGCATAATAGTTTAAGTGAGATTGAGGAATGTTATAAAATATTATAGTATCATTGAGTTAATTGAACCCTATGTAATTATTTTCTTCAGAAGGAGAAGATTAAGAAAATCTTTATAACAACGCCCTGCCAAAACATCGAAAATCCAGCCATCACAAAACTACTAGGACGCAATCCATACCAGCTGAAGTTCGCTGGTAGGATAATTAACCCTACAACATAGAAGCAAAGATAGAACTAGTTAAGATCTACAATACGACAAACATTTTAAGTTAATTATGATCTTGTTGCCTCGCAGGTCGACAACAAGAGCCCATCAACATCCAGTATCCAGCCCTCTTCCCTGGACCCTGTAACGTAGCCATAGTGAACTTTAAAATCACAGGTTATAAGGTAGGGTACTGGGGAGTTGCTCCATAATGTCTCTGCAAAACTCAACTCTGCGCACCAAAGGTAAGAGTGCATTGTTGGTCTGACAGCTTGTCCGCACTGTCCAATCATCCCGAACGGCATCATGCACAGCGCAAGTAGGAGCTGCTTCCTTTCTGCTGCTCAAGTAGATTTTTACTCAAGCGGCGGCTTCCTCAACGCGAACGGACCGATTCTCAATGCGAGATCTGACCGCCCGCATCAAGAAATCTCGCTGGTGAAAGAAGTGGCCCGATTAGGGTCACCCAGGTCACTCAGGACCACCAGTCAGACTTTCATACCAAATGAAAAGTCAGTCAGACAATGGAGAATACAAACCAATATAGGTTTATTCAGATACCGGAGCCCAATCGGCCCAGTCGCCTAGGAGTGCTGCAGAAGGACTGACATCAGCAAGTATGGTGATACATTATGTACAATTCAGAACCAATAAAAGCATGTCCACAAAGGACTTTTCCAGGCAGATGCAACTGAACAATACAGTACAGAAGGATAAGTTTTGATTCTGAGACTGGGCACACACTATCTCTATGCCAAGGTTGTTCCGCCTGTGCCCAGCGCTGGACTAGTGGGAGCAGTCCTCTATCTGGTGGGAAAGGTATGCACTAATAAGAACAGTGCATTCATTAGTACAGCTGGGCCTAACCTAAGAGAATAGAAAAATGTCTAAAGATGCTTCTCGCAGAAACAGAGAGAGATCAGTTTTGATCATGGGTCAAAATGGCGGCCAAAGATAAAATGGTGCTGCCAATGCTAACTTATGAAATGAAATGAAATTTGATTTGTAAAGCGCATGGCTGCCCTAGAGCGTCCCAGCGCTACCTGACTGATAACAGAAAAACTCTGAGGATCTGTAGTTTTAAGAGGTTTTAGGGAAAAGAAAAGTTTTAAGTGATTTTCTAAATTTAAGATAAGAAGATTCATTCCGGATATCCCTGGGGAGAGCGTTCCAGTTTTTTGCCACATTCATAGAAAAGCGGCGGCCTCCTGTACGGGCCTTCCTCACTCTCGAGACTATAGCAAGATTGTCCCCATCCGATCGGAGGGCCCGAGCCGGTCTATAGGGACGAATCAGGTTTCTCATGGCCGGAGGGCCTTTGCCTTGCAGTGTCTTATGAATGATACAAGATGATTTAAAAACGATTCGCAAAACAATCCACAAGCAATCACAGTTGAGACATTTTTATTCTAACAGACCCTCCTTTTAGCATGAGCTAACTATTTTATGTTACCATATAACACATTACAGAGATAAGAAACATCATTATGTGCTGGTGGATACATAATCAGTAGTCCAAGATACCCTCATCCATCTGCATCATGTCGTCAATGTCCTTTTGTAACATAATCGCAGCATTAGTATCATGAACTGATATTTTCTGTTTGGGGGTGAGAACATTCACATAATAGGTGCAACAAGCGGGAAGCAGTGTATACAGAGGCGACATGTAAAGATGGTACTACCAACTACAACGAAGAAGATGAGAATCTTCCAACCCCATGCTGTCAGCCTCTTCCAAAACCACCCGACAGACTCCACATAACTGTTTCTTGGTGTATCTCAGCTGATAGCCTATGTAATTTCTGTATGGCCGAATAAACATTGGGAGCGTTATCAGATATATAAACACAACATCTACTGCCAATGATGCAACAGGTCCCTCCCCCATCTGCCAGGATATTGTCTAGCACCATCCTGTTCTGCAAAGTGACTTATCTCTTGGCCTGGAGCTCAGCTGACATTTATCATTATTCCCGCTGTCGTATTGATAACCCCCTCAACAACTCTTATTAACTGGCGAATTTGAAGACTACTAGCCATGGGGCCCCAAAAAGGTAGGAGACCCTTTATGGCACACCAAACTGCTGTGCAGGGGTATCTGTCTGATCTACATCCTTTGTGTCAACAGCCTTTCTGACTCGGGCAAGTATGCACTCCTACGTTTTAGCTGATGATCTCTGTGATAATTGGATGGAGCGACATACACAGGGGGAAGATGAAAGAGAGATAACATTGGCCTGACCATCCTCCCAGGAGCCAAACATGAGCTTGGGACCTACAAACAAAATAGATATTACGGGGTAGGACCAAGGGTTGACTATTAATTGATCTCAGTCTGTAGGTGAAATTGCATGTACTCTCTCCCACTTCCACCTCCCCAGTTCCCTGGACACAGGAACTAGCTATTGTGCTGACCACAGACACCGGCATCATTTTGTCCTTAGTAATATTGCGAGCTTGGAAAGTTTGAAAATACTCAGAAGTGTTGAACCTTTGGAAATCAGCCATTTCCATCTGAAGCCATGTTGCGTTCTTCACCTGTTCATATATGCTCATGCAAGAGTTTGGGGACAATTTACCGAATATCCTGTGTCCTGCCTGTCCTATAGGGGTAAACTCATGATGAAAACTTATATACTCTACCACAGTGCGAGAATCAGCAGGTGTCATTACCAAAGTAGAAAGTTGAAAATGGTAGTGCACCATAATGAATAGTTCAAACCAACCTTCACTGCTACCAATATATGACAGCGGCATGGGCAACATATTTTTGCTCTTAGGAGTAACTGAGGGGCGTAATCCACAAACCCAACAGTTAGTTGTATTTGACCCATTATGAGCTTGATGCATCATTTCTTTAAAAACATTATCGGTGTAGGCTAACCTATGCGCTGTTTTGTGTGGAACCAAAGTAACAAAAATGTGCTCGGGGGAGTGGGCGCTGTACAGTGAATGCACAGGATATTTCTCCTCTAGAAACTATGATATTCCAAGTATTGTTATTAGCATAATCAAAACAATTAAAATGCAGGCAATTTTACTTTTCGTGAACCCACCCAATACTAAACGTGCTGGTTCAAATGGCTGTTCCTCCTCCTCAAAAGGTCAACCAAATGGATGCATTATGAAGCATGAAAAGGAATGCAATAAAACTGATAGCAAACAGCAGTATTCCCAGTGTCTGTCAGAGCCTCGCTTGTACAGGCTCCTATTGTTCATCAAAAAGTTGGCGCTCTTGAGCACCAGCAGTGGAGCTTGCTCTGTCCTAAGCTCTTTCCTAATCTATCCCTCACTGATAAAGGTGGTATACTCTCGGAGTATACCTTCCTTAATAATGTTCCTTCGATCAAACAAATTCCATTAAGTATTCCAGGTGTTCCAACTCCATCGTTGGTACTGCGACTCAGTACTTCCCTACCTTGTACAGTCCTTCTCTAATCTTTTTTCTCGTTGGACTCCATGTCCCTCAGCCGAGGGCGCAGTTGTTCCTAGTGACTCCAGGCACAGAGGGATCAGCAAAAAGTGGCTCCTGAATAGCTCGTATTTCTGGAGGGACCGCTTCGTTCAGCACCTCCTTATTTTCCTCATCCGTTAGGGTCCAAGTCAGTCTGGCATCACTGAAGGGGATAAACTGAGTCACTTCTTGCACTCAGAGTCCCCTACTCCATCCCTCACCCACTGATCAAAGGGCAAGGGCAGGGGTATTCTCCGGCAATGGGTGCCGTGCACCCAGTTCTTTCTGCTGGCAACTTTGACAGCTGTGCCTGTAGAGAGAAGGACCTACTCAGGTCCTTTCCATTACACCTCCAAAAACTTTTTCCGCTGAAAATTCCTGACTATATTGTAACCGCCTGGCTGAATATTGTGTCCGGGCCCCTCTGGTGTGGCTGGTTGGGATTTCCGGACCTGTTGGTGAATAGAACGCAAACTTTCAGTTAGCTGGCAAAGGTAATAAATCAACAACAGGTACTCTATATCAGACAACTGCTGAGGACGCCGGACGCCCCAGACATTTGCCGGGTATCCGAATATGACCTCATATGGTAACAATCCTGTCCTAGAATGTGCTGTGGTTCTTGTTGACAAAAGAGCTAATGATAATGTATCTGGCAACTGCAACCCTGTTGTCTCCGGAATCTTAGCCAATTTGAGTTTGAGAGTACCATTCTACTTCTCAACCAAACCTACTGATTGCGGGTGGTTTGCAGCATGGAACATCTGCTGTGTGTGCAAACCATCACAAACTAGCACAAGTCCAACCAATTGTCGTATCAAGAAGGCCACAGCCGAGATCACTCTTAGGAAGCTCTGGAGGGCTTTTCCGACGAGGTCAAGAACAGTAGAGAAATAAGCGCACAGTCGTTGCTTATCTCCCAATTTTTATGTTAAAACAGAAAGCGCACAACTTACCATCTCATGGACATACAACACAAACCTTTTGTTATAGTCAGTGGTGCCAAGTACTGGAGCTGAACAAAGCACAGTTTTCAATTGCTCAAACGACTGCTGACATTCAGGCGGCAAAGGCTCATGCACTTGTTTCGTGGTTAGAGCAAATAAGGAGTTGATTAGTAGAGAATAATTAGGTATCCACTGCAGACAGTAGGAAGTGATACCAATAAAAGCACGCACATCTTTCTGAGTCTGCGAGATGGGCATCTTGAAAATGGTACTAAAGCATTCAGGAATCAATCTCCAACCCTCCTTCGACAGTAGGTGACCTCCTCTTGACAATACTGAAATATGGAAAGAGAAACTTTATGGCCATGCTGAGCCAAATGCAACAACAATTTAACCGTACTATCTCTACAACCTTGCTTTGTGTCAGAAGCGATAAGGAGATCATCAAAGTACTGAAGCAATACATTAACTGATGGGAGCGATAGAGAATCCAAATGACTCTTTAAAGCTTGACTATAGATACTTGGACTCTCAATATAGCCTTGAGGAGCACAACAGAATCTAAAGCTTTTACCAGCTAAGGTGAACCCGAATAGATACCTGCTGTCAGGATGAATTGAAATACTGAAGAGCACATTTTTTAGGTCAATGACAGAAAAGAATGTAGCAGAAGAAGGAATCATTGTCAAAAGAGCTGAAATGTCACGGACCACCGGAAACTGGGGAATCGCTATTTTATTAACTTCCGGCAAGTCAATCACACAGCGATAAACATATGCATGATCATCAGAGGAGCCCGAAAGTGTCCATTTGAGAATGGGAAGAATGGGGCTATTACAAACATTAGAATTTGTCTCCTCAACCACTCCCTTCTCAATCAAATCCTGCACAATTTGCAATAATGCTCGCTCACCAGCGTGCAGTATTTTATACTGAGGAATACAAGGCAAAATGCCAGTGCATTTAACCTGGAGGGAAACGGGCAATATCTGTAACAGTCCCACATCTGTGTCGACCGTGGCCCAAAGAGTGTGTGGCACATCTTTAAATTTAACAGGAAGGGATGCATCTTTGAACAGACAGTGTTTACCACGTACCACATCTGGACCCATAGTCAGACAAACAACATCTGGAGAACAATAAATAGTGGAATGCAACTTCTTCAACAAATCCAAACCCATCAGATTTTCACCCCAATTCGAAGTCAGCAGGAATGGTGAATCCACAGTGAAAGGGCCAATAGTCAATTCAAGGGGTCTTGAAATGGGGCTCAAAACCGGTACACCAGAAAAACCTACCGATACATTATTATGTCCAGACAGAGCCGCCCCAGGGACCACATTTTGAGAAACAGAACTCTTTGTAGCACCTGTGCCCACCAAAATGTCCTTAGTTGAAGCTTGTAATTCTGCTGTCACATAAGGACCCCGCTGTTCAACAGGTATTGAAACTCGTCCTCCACTCTGTTCCTGGCTGTCCTAGCTGTACGACATTCCTGTCACTTCCTCCACATCATAATCATCATGAAATTACTGTCTAACCCGAGGGTCATCAAAATATTTATCTTCCGAACGACCCTGTAAAGCTGCAGCATTTTCAGCTCTATCAGCCCCACCAACACCACGACCCATTCTATGAGAACCCCGTCCAATAGGGGATGATACCTTCTGCAGAAGCATGGGACACTCACACCGCCATTGTCCCTCCTCTTTACAGTACGCACACTGATTCAGACTGAACGATGCAGTGTTCGGCTGTCTACCAGTGTGCGTAAGCTGTCGAGCTGGACCTCCAAGCCCCCTACCATTTCCTCTAAAAGCCTGCTGTAACAATACTTTTGTCTTTAAATCTTTATGCTTTTTCTCTGTCTTTGTTTCCCTTCATTATCCCTATATTCATAATATTGGGCCATATTCAAAATAACAGAAGGGGAGGAAGTGGACCTGGTACTCTCTGAAACCTGGAAACGAGTCGCAATCTCGGGCAGTAAATTGGAAACAAATCTATTGACAAACAATCGAACACCATTTTCGATCAGCAAATCCTGTCCACTATAGTCTAAAATCACCTCTTCAAACCAAGTGAAAAAATCAGATACACCCTCATCTTTCTTTTGGTGGTAAGCCGTTAACTTGTCCCAATCGACTTTCCTTGGTGTAAAAAGGGAATGCATATACGTAATAATGTGGCCAGGCAAAGCAAGTATCTCTGCCCTGGGCTTATCACCTGGCTTCCGTTCCAGATTCCATACTTTAATTTGGTCCCATGTACCCCTCAATTACGCAGCATGATCCTGAGTATGAACCTGTCTCCAAATATCAACTGGAACAAGAAGACCAAAAAACATCTCAATATCAGGAAGAGTAATAACCGTGGAAGAGGCAGCTTCAGTCAATTCCTTATAATATGCAGTAGGATTCTTCCTAGGATCAGGCAAATGGGGCTTAAGAGTCAACACTTCGCTCCTCTTCCATGGGGTGTGAACCCACTGTTCTTGAAAACGGGCTGCTACACCCGCACAAGTGACAGTCCCTTGCCCATCCATTATTTCCGGTATTTCTGGATGATATATAGGATGAACCGCTCTCATCATAAACTGGGACACCATGGCCCGGGCTCCCATCGAACAACCTACTTCTATAAGCTACCAACATAGTTATATTCTCAAAAACCTGGCCTGGCTCCATTCCATTAGTATACACACAATCCCGAATATAAAGCAAAATCTGCAGAGCCTCAGTCCCAAAGTGTTGCTGCCAAAGACTAATCAAGGTGGAGAACATATGTTTAAGAGCATGCTGCTGTACAAAGGGTTCATAATCTTTCATTGCACTCCAAATATCCTCTGCACTGTAAACAGAATTACTGCCCCACTATGCAGATTTATTAGCCACAACCTTCTTCTCTTCATCTCCTATTACAAATCTTACAAAAGGGCCCATGCGCTCCTTTAATCGTAACAAATCAGTATTCTCAGAACCACGCACTGGTGTCTCAGTACTAAACAATGTTGGAAAATGAACCATCAAAGATGGAGAAGCTACTTAAGCACTAGGAAAAAGGGTAGCTGGCGGGTGAGCCAGTGAAGAAAGAGATGGAGACAAAGACGTAGAAACTATAGGGGCATTTGAAGGACTAACAGTCACAGTCGCCACAAACAGCGGAGGCGAAGTAGGAGGAGGAAGGGCCGAAGCCCCAGCCGTGGAGATGACAAAAGTAGATACATTAATAGAAGGAACTAATGTAACAGGTGCCTGTAATGAGACAGAAACAGTGGGATATATCCTTTACGGGGCATGTGGGGTGGGGGCCAAATGTCTAACAATTCTTCCACAAACATATCATTCCCCTCTAGGGCCAAATACGATTTGTCAACATGCAACTGAAACCTTCTATCTGCACATTCTATGCCCTTCTCGTGTTTCTCTCTATCATATGCTACAGCTTTCTGGGTCAGCATCTGCATTCTCCCCTTTCGTGCATCTTTCTCCATTTTCATTCGCCTCTATTTTGCTTCCTTCTGCCATGTTGGCAGAAACGGACCCTCTGTTAGCAGACCTAAACTTTCAGAATTGGCTTACCAATTCCCTTAACGCAGTACTGCCCCTGAAAAAGATCACAAAGAAAAGTGGCACCTTCAAATCACCATGGTACACCACTGAACTGAGGGATCTCAAGAAAAACTGCAAAAAGCTGGAACGCACCTGCAGGAAGGACTGGGCAGCCAACAGTAAGCTCTCCTACCAGGCGGCTTTAAGACTGTATAAAGCTGCACGGCAGAAAACCCAGGCAGCCTTTTTCGAGGAAAAAATTAACACATCCGCCAATTCCTCTAGGGAGACCTTCAAAATTGTAAAGCAACTGCTTAAATCCCCCACTCCAACTACCAACCAGGAGTGTACAATAGCTAGATGTGACCTGCTTGCAGAGTATTTCGACACCAAAGTCCAAAGAATACTTGACTCCCTCCCACAGGTTGTCCCCGCTGCTGGCGATGAAGTCCCCCCTGCCCCGATCCATTCACCCCGGCTGGACAGTCTTGGAACCATCACCATGGATGACTTCCGCAATACGCTCACCGCAGTGAAGAGCGTGTCTCCTTCTGACCCTACTCCCATGTATATCCTCAAACAAGTAGCTGACACCATCACCCCCCTTGCAACAGACTTACTAAATGCTTCGTTCACTAAAGGGGTGGTCCCACCCAGCTGGAAGCAAGCAAGAATCAAGACTCTTTTGAAAAAACCAGGCCTAGACATGGCCGACTTGGCCAACTATCGCCCTATCTCGCTGCTGCCTGGTCTGGGAAAAATTGCTGAAAGAATTGTAAATAAACAGCTCTCTGGGTTTTTAGAAAACAATGACCTGTTGAGTGGCTCGCAAACGGGCTTCCGCCCAGGCCAGGGCACTGACACAGCCCTCATAGTGGTAACTGAGGAGGCAAGATGCATCTTGGATTCAGGGGGGTCCGGAGTTCTGATCCTCCTGGATCTAAGCGCTGCATTTGATACGGTGGACCATAAAACACTAGTCCACCGTCTTGCAAGACTCGGGATCACGGGAATGGCCCTGAAATGGTTGGAATCCTTTTTGAATGAACGAGCATTTAAGATCTGGGAAAATGGCATTATGTCCAAATCTACTCCCCTCCAGTGCGGAGTCCCCCAGGGCTCATCCTTGAGCCCTACCCTATTCAATGTTTATATGGCCCCACTGGAGGAGGTAGTAGCCCCGTTCGGGATTAAATGCGTCACCTACGCTGATGACACCCAACTAGTCGTTTCGCTGACGCAAAATTCGGGATGCTCAGACAACCTCTCAGCCTGCCTCTCGGAAATTTTCTCCTGGATGACTAACTCCAAGCTCAAATTAAACGGAGCAAAAACCGAGATTTTAATGCTGGGTCACCAACTCTCCTCTCTACCCACTACATCTTGGCCCCCATGCATGGGAGAGGTGCCCTCACCAAAAGACAAAATCAAGAGCTTGGGGGTATGGTTCGAGCCTGAACTAACCTTCAGGGCACATGCCCAGAAAGTGGCAGGTACATGTTTCGGCCTGCTCCGAACTGTGCGGAAAGTCCTGCCACTGCTACCCTTCCAATCTAGAAAACTATTAATTTAGGGACTGATCTTGTCCAGACTGGATTATGCTAATGCTTTGCTCCTGGCAGCCCCGGAAGCCACTATCAACACCCTACAACGAGTACAAAACGCTGCTGCCAGGATGCTCCTGGGTGCCCCAAGAAGAACATCAGCAAAACCATTGCTGAAAACCTTGCACTGGCTCCCAGTGCATGAACATATCTCCTTTAAATCATCATGCATCGTCCACAAAGCTCTTCAAGGTAAAGGTCCCCAGGCCCTAAGCAGCCTGATACGCCCGTACAGACCCTCACGAGCCTTGAGATCGGACCTTGAAAACCTGGTCATAGTCCCCAGAGTCAGAAAAGCTCGCTCGGGAGGCCGTCGCTTCTCGGTAAATGCAGCAAAGACCTGGAACGCCCTCCCGAGACACATTCGCACTAAACCATCCCTTAGCAAATTCCGCAAATGTCTTAAATTCTTTCTTTCTCCCAAAGCCTCTTAAAATTCCCCTACCCCTCCTCAGAGCCTCTTATTTGCGCATGGTAGCGCTGGGACGCTTACGGGCAGCCATGCGCTTTATAAAATCCAATTTCATTTCATTTCATTCATTTCATTTCATTTCATTTCATGTTCTGAGGTAATCAAATATAGATTGCCCACTCCGTCTCTTAAATAACTTTTTCTGCAAAAACCCCATCTTCTGTTTGCCAAAAGTGCCCATCAACGGCCACTGTAACTCTGCATTGTCCCTCGTATATCTGTGCCATAATGTACGAAACATAATAGGGCCAAGGTCAAGCTTCACATACATATCATAGTTCAGAGTGCCTTCTAGAGGCGCAGGCTGACTTTTTTCCAATCGAGCATCAGTAAAGCAACAACGACAAGAAATCAAGAGGCTCATTTATGAAAAGTGACGCATCGCTGCGTGAAAACAGCGATGCATCACTTTTCACTGCACCCTCTTTGCGACACAAATAATGCGTCATATTTACAGTATGACGCATCATGGCGCAAGGAGTTACAGATACGTCAGTATTTCTGACGTATCTGTATGGCGCAAAAGTGATGCATTACTGGAGTGTGTCACAAAAGTGACGCAACTCCAGCAATGTGTCCTTTCACATGGGGCAAACCCCATGTGAAAGGGCCTGCGTCAGTCATATGCCTGCTGTGAGGCAGGCATAAGAAATTGACGCATTTGTGTCCTAGAAGTGGTGCAGTGAAATCTTATAGATTTCACTGCGTCACTTCTACGACCCTTTCTTGCGTCAATACGCCCCCCCTCTTGCATACATTATGCCTGGTGCAGGTATAATGTGGTGCAGGGGTTTAAAAGTGACGCATCTACCTAAATGCGTCACTTTGTAAATATGGATCAGCATTTTTTACGCCACTGGTGCGTCACAAAAAGTGACGCACCGGTGGCGTAAAAGTGACACACAGGCCCCAATAATCGACTAAATCCAGGCATTTTCAAAAGTGGCCTAATTCGTTATTTTGCCTAGCAAAGCAACCGGCACCAGTCACGCTGCCCGTTTCCTGTCAGAACAGCCAGACGATCGATTGACCTTTAGCCGTGCTGAACTTCTGACTATTGCCTCACACATGGGTAAGTGTGGGAAAACGGGATGGTTTTGGACATCATTCACAGCACGTGCAACCAGTGCAACTTCAGCTTTTGCACAGTAGGTGACCTAAATAGGTGACCTTCTTTTGACAATACTAAAATATGGAAAGAGAAACTTCATGCCCATGCTGAGCCAAATGCAACAACAATTTAACCGTACTATCTCTACAACCTTGCTCTGTGTCAGAAGTGATAAGGAGATCATCAAAGTACTGAAGCAATACATTAACTGACAAGAGCGATACAGAATCCAAATGACTCTTTAACCCCTTGGGTGCGGCCGCGATTCTGCACTTGTGCGGGGTTTTCCGTAGTGGGCGGGTTCATGACGGCCCCCAGCCGTCATCAGCACATGCCCACCATGATGCATGACTGCTGGGGGCCATCATCAGCATTGAACGGGTTAAAGCTTGACTATAGATACTTGGACTTTCAATATATCCTTGAGGAGCACCACAGAATCTAAAGCTTCTACCAGCTAGGGTGACCATATCCCCTCACTTCACGTTGGGGAGGTTCCCTGGTATATCGTCCCCCTGGACCCTCTGGCGCCTTTTTGAAGGTTTTAGATGAAGTTATTGTGCGAAGGGCTCTGCACTACTCAAATATTTTACTGCTAGGGGACTTCAATATTGATTTGGACTGTGTTGAGGCCAGCGATACAAGGGAATTTTGTGAGTTGTTGAATCTAGCCCCACTGTCCCAATGGATTAGTTCCCCGTCTCACGGGGGTGGGGGCACACCTTAGACCCAGTCTGCTCCAATTTCCCTCTATGTGTTCAGGAACCTCTTCCAGGTTCTCGGTCGGGTCACATTCTAATCCATTTTTCATGGACTATTCAGGTGCCATTCCCGGCCACGAGATCTCCCCAAGGCAGACCATCTCAAAGAATAGAGCCCACTGCGCTATGCAGAGTCCAGTCCTGTCTGACACTCGCCCCACCTTAGACCCAGTCTGCTACAATTTCTCTCTATGTGTTCAGGAACCTCTTCCAGTTTCTCGGTCGGGTCACTTTCTAATCCATGGATGTATGACGGAACAACGCTAGCTATTACAACGCCTTCCATTACATCGCAGTCGTTACAACGACTGCAATGTAACCACGCTATGCTATTACAACGCGAGTCTTTACATCGACTTGCGCTAGATGGCGTGCTAACATTAAAAAAGTGTACTTTACTAATCCAACTCCAGTCCACTTAACAGTAGGGAAGGTGTTGGGATAGTAAACTACACTATTTGTAATGTTAGCACGCCATCTAGCGCAAGTCGATGTAAAGACTCGCGTTGTAAAGGCATAGCTTGGTTACATTGCGGTCGTTGTAATGACCGCGCTGTAACAGCATTGAGGTGAAGTGACCGGGTTGTTAACGATGTTTCCCTAATCCATTTTTCATGGACTATCCAGGTGCCTTTCCCAGCCACGAGATCTCCCAAGGCAGAGCATCTCAAAGAATAGAGCCCACTGCGCTATGCAGAGTCCTGTCTGACACTCACCCCACTGCTTCCAAGGATTAGGTTGGTGCTATCGGGAGCTTTAACAATTGGATCTTACAGGCTGTGGAACATCTTTCCCCACCTCTCGCCAATAAGCGAGTGAGGAACACCTCTTCCAAACCTTGGTACTCTAGCGAGCTCAAGGAGCTAAAGCAATCCTGTAAAAAACTGGAGCACAGCGGGGGACAGGCCTACTGCCCATTGGCCAAAATAGTGCTAAGGAAATCCCAGAAAGAGTACTATGCTGCTATCAAGAAGGCTAAAAGCAACTTCTACATGGAGCGCATTGTTCAGTCCAAAAACAACTCAAAATAAATGTTTTCTATTATCCAGAGTTTTCTGAATCCTTGTGCGGAGTGTATTGCCTTCCCAGCCTCTAACTCTTGGTGTGAGAAGCTGTCAGGTTTCTTTATAGATAAGACCCAAATGATCCAGGACAGTTTTGGGTCCGGTACTCACGGACAGGCGGGGCTTGTTACTCAGAATGTCCAGGTCTCTGATTCAGTTCTAACCTCTCTGACGGGGTTTTCACCCATTCCCCTGCTGGATTCACTGTCCATTCTCAAACCCCTGAAATCTGGTTCACCAGCCAATCCATGTCTAGCTAGGCAGTTAGCAATTCCGAAGTCAACACTATTATTAATATGTCGCTTCAGACCACCACAGTTCAGCTTGAGTGGAAACAGGTTAAATTGCTCCCGCTGTTAAAAAGCCCCTTTTAAATCCTGCTACATCAGCAAGCTACCGACTCATCTCACTCCTCCCAGCGGTGGTGAAAGTGTGTGAGAAGGCGGTTTATACTCTTCAACTTTATTAAGCCAACTGGGGCCCTCCATCCAGCCCAGTCGGGATTTAGGGCCACGTACAGCACAGAGACTGCCCTTGTGAAGATGTCGAAGGCTATTAGAGAATGTTTGGATGCAGGCGACAGAGCGGCCTTGATTTTACTGGATCTCTCTGCTGCCTTCGATACGGTGCCCCATCGTCAACTGTTGGCCCATCTATCTAACATTGGAATCTCTGGTTTAGCTTGGGATTGGCATAAATCATTTATAGAGGACAGAATACAGCAGGTATAGCTGCCCCCATTTTCCTCGGCCCGAAGAAAGATGACCACTGGAGTTCCGCACGGCTCCACTTTGAGCCCCCTTCTCTTCAATGTATAAATCACTCCTCTAATCCATCTAGCAGTGGAGCTGGGAGCTAAGATCATAGCTTACGCTGGTGATACTCAGCTTCTCTTGAAGTGGAAGGAAAAAAGATTTTTCCACGGAGTTAGCCAAAAAATGTCTTACAGCCATTTTTAACTGGCTTGCAAGGACTCAGCTCAAATGCAATGATGACAAGTCTGAGGTTCTTCTATACGGGTCCCGTCCCCCTCATTTCAGGGAAGATCTTTGGCCTGCAGACTATCCCAGGTCCAACTCAGCGGGCAGTCCGGTTAAGAATCTGGGGTCTGGTTTAGTGAGGACCTCGGATTCTCACTGCAGATAAAAAAAAACTGCCCGGGGTGTGCTTTGGCACACTGAAATCACTTAGAAAATTCCTGTAATTGTTGCCCAGACTGGCTAAGGAAATGGTGACTCGTGCCCTCATTTTGTCACGTATTGATTACACTAATGCATTATATAATGGTCTTCCTGGATACCAGCTGAAAAAGCTGCAAACTATTCAAAACGCGGCAGCAAGAGTGCTGCTTGGTATCCCTGGCAGATAAATTACAAAGCAACATCTCCGGGATCTGCATTGGCTCCCCGTGGTGCAACGCGTTCTGTTCAAGGCCCTTTCCCCTGCCCATGGCACCCTATATAAATCCGGGCCGCCATATCTCAGGAGACGCTTTGACTTCTATGCTCCTCGAAAACAACTGCGATCAGCCGCACAATGCCTTGCAGTCATCCCCCATTTTCGCATGGTTTGAACAGGGAGTAGGTCTATCTCTTTCAGGATGGTCAAAGCCTGGATCGCCCTTCCATATGAACTGCGAAACACTCAGGATCTCAGGCTGTTTAAAAAACATTTAAAGGCCTTGCTTTTTAACTAACTGACAGCTCCTCCTACCACCTTTTTCCTTGTCTCCTGTAGTTGGCCTTTGCGCCGGGACCAGTAGCGGTCGGTAGTGGGAGTAGATGCCAGGCGGTGACGTGGGGAGGAGCAGGGTGGGGGTAGTAATCTATGGATTACAGATAAGTAAACATATAAATAAATAAAACAAATTTCATTGCGTGCACTGCATCGCATTTGGGGATGCAGTGCACGCAACGAAATTCCAAATGACGGTCTTAAACCATATCAAATACAAACTAAAGTGGTACCATGTTCACAAAGAACCAAAACAAATTCAAGAGCTTTTCCAAAAATGGTCCTCAGACCGTATCAAATACAAACCAAAAATTGGCACTATATCCGCAAAGAACCAAACAAACTCACCTGATATATGCAGGCCAAAAGAATTTATTCTCCACTGCCGATCCTTGGTATCAAATGGTCAGATCCAAGTGTTTCGCAGTCTAGGACCCCAGTCGGGATGACCACTGGGCAAGTCACCATCCGGTAGGGCAGACAGGGCAGCTGCAGATATTTGAAACTCTTCGTGCAGGGATCCGCCCGTCCAACCTGACGACAGCCCAACCACCCCCCTGTCAATGGAAGGGGAGGGGTCACTCACCTGATGGGATCCCTTTTTTGGGGGGGCCAACTGAAGGAAGCTGCCCGATTAGGGTCACCCGGGTCACTCAAGACCACCTCTCAGCCTTCCATACCAAATGGAGAATACAAACCAATATATGTTTATTCAGATACACTCGAGGGGAGCTCGATATGCCCAGTCGCCTAGGAGTGCTGCCGAGGGACTGACATCAGCAAGTATGGCAATACATTATGTACAATTCAGTACCAATAAAGGCACGCCCACAATGGAATTTTCCAGACAGATCCAACTGAACAATAGAGTTCAGAAGGATAAGTTTTGATTCTGAGACTGGGCACACACATTATCACCTTGTCAAGGTCATTCTGCCTGTGCCCAGCGCTGGACTAGTGGGAGCAGGCCTCAATCTGGAGGGAAAGGTATGCACTAAAACAGTGTATTCAATAGTACAATATTACTACACTGCTTCTCGCTTAAAAAGAGAGAGATCAGTTTTTTTTTATCAAGGCTCAAAATAGCGGCCAAAGATAAAATGATGCCGCAAATGCAAACTTCTGCGAAACAATATACAAGGAATCACAGTTGAGACATTTTTACTCTAACACCGGGAGGTTGATTTTCCTCGCTCGCGCTCAACAACTTGATGTTGATAATGGCGAGCGAGGAAAAAAACTATTTTTGGAACGCGTAATGCAGAGTGCAAAAAACTCTGCAAACTCCGCAAGCGGAGCGGGGTTCACTGCCCAAACGTACAAAATACACAATGGCTTGTCCTTTAGCCCAAACAATATGTCCTGAACATATGGGCTACAGCAATTCCACACCCCTGGACTTGAAATGTGTAAGGCGGCCTGTTGTCTTGGTGATTTCTGCAAATATGGGACAGCCCGGTCCGTGTTGCTGAGGGGGCGACTCCGCTGTTCTTCAGCTAATGTGGACACAAAGATCAAAGAAGAAAGTCAGACTGACAGTAGAGTATAATGCCAGTGGGGGAGTTGGATGAAGGCACCAGAGAGGGAGAAAGCAAGAAAGAGATGATTTACAGGAATCTAAGCTGGGTGAATCTGCTGGGTAAAAGAGAAAACATCATTAAAATCATGGCAGCTGAGGCGCTCTCTCTTATTTACATTATCTTTTTCTGACAATACAATAGCAGGAGAAGGAGAGATGCAGGTTTAATGGGGACTGCAAAAAGGTATTGGAGAGAATGGAGACCCTGAAGGAAGAGAAAGACTTGATTAGTAACACTTAGAGAAGAAGTGAGAAACAGAAGAAACAGGTGGGTGAAGAGATTACTGGACTCCAAGGCTGGAGAGACAAAGCAAGCACAGAGGGGTGAGGGAGGGACTGGTATTGGAAGGAGAGAGGATGTTCTATAGGTACCTGCCTGGTGGAGACAGTTTTAATATGTGGACCTATATTTAGTAGCATTCTAAAACTTGTCAATTTTCAAAATAACGTCCCTTTTCAATGCACAATGCATGGAAACTACTAATATATAACCATTATTTAGCCTGTGATATACACATGTTATGCAGACCTCGGATTATCTGTGATCCAGGTCTCAGAATTACTTGCTGCTGCATAACAAGTATATATCAGAAGCTTCTGAAGTCCGCCTAGCTCAGCTTCCTGTATTGCATGCCGTAATGTATGCTGTGCATATCAGATTTCTGTATTGCATGCTGTGCATATCGGATTTCTGTATTGCATGCTGTGCATATCAGATTTCTGTATTGCATGCTGTGCGTATCATATTTCTGTTTTGCATGCGGTGCGTATCATATTTCTGTATTGCATGCTGTGCATATCAGATTTCTGTATTGCATGCTGTAAATATCAGATTTCTGTATCGCATGCTGTACATATCAGATTTCTGTATCACATGCTGTGCATATCGGATTTCTGTATTGCATGCTGTGCATATCGGATTTCTGTATTGCATTCTGTGCATATCAGATTTATATCAGATTTCTGTTATGCATGCCGTGCATATCAGATTTCTGTATTGTATGCTGTGCATATCAGATTTCTGTATTGCATGCTGTGCATATCAGATTTATGTATCCCATGCTGTGCATATCAGATTTCTGTTTTGCATGTTGTGCCAGTTGCCACATACAATGCATGCTGCCACTGGGCTTTGAGTTCACTTTGGGAATCCAGAACCAAACTGGACAAATTACAACCAATATTTGTGTATATAGCTCAAGCCCTCTTTAAATCCTAGCAGGTTTTTCTTGGTGGTTCTGGATAAATGCTCTTTAAAATGCACTATTTGGCAAACGTGTTTCTCCACATTCTTTATGGTAGAGATATGAACCCCTCCACAAAGTTGTTTTTAAGTCTTATATGTAATTCTGTAATTCCACTGGCACACTGTCCATAAAATGTTACAACTTGATACTAAATTAATAATCAAATCATCAAGAGAGACCCACCAGTGTCCCAGTGAAGTTGTACTAAAACCTAGTCAATTTTGACAAATGGAATTGAACCTAAAACTGCCCAATTTTCAACATCGCCTGCTGGTACATCAGGTGAGAGAGTCCCCTGTGTGTGAGGCAGATCCGGCCATGGTTTATTCTTGGGATTCTGGTACACGTCCCACTTCTCTTATTAAATGTTTATGACAGCAATTTAACAAAAAAAGATCTAATGGAGTTTTGAGATGAAATAAGCAATAACAGTGCTGCCCATACAATTCCAAACACAGACAGGTCAAATATCTTATCAATAAGATCATATAAATATGATTACCATTCCCTCCACCCCACCGAGACTTGTGCAAATGATCCCACTTGACATAATGCAGTGCGGAACGACAAGTCTATACATGCAATGAGAATATGGGGCCCGATTCACAGAACTAGCTTAAGACAAAATCCTGAACTTACTACTTTTGGTATTCACAGAATGCACTTACAACTTTTGGTATTCACAGAATGTACTTACAACTTTTGGTATTCACAGAATGTACTTACTACTTTTGGTATTCACAGAATGGATTTACGACTACTAACTTTACGTCCGCACTCGGGCCGGAGATTCCAGCCCGGAGGCAGAGATTCCGGCCCGTAGGTGGGACTTCTAGCCCGTATGTGGGACTTCCGGTCCGGAGGTCCCATACCGGCCGGTGGCAGAGATTTAGCCATGGCCGAAATCTCCACCTCCAGGCCGGAAGTCCACCTCCTCGCCGAAAGTCCCACCTTCGGGCTGGAAGTCCCACCTACGGGCAGGAATCTCCGCCTCCGGGCCGGAATCTCCAGCCCGAGTGCGGACGTAAAGTTAGTAGTCGTAAATCCATTCTGTGAATACCAAAAGTAGTAAGTGCATTCTGTTAATACCAAAAGTAGTAAGTTTAGGATTTTGTCTTAAGTTAATTCTGTGAATTGGGTGCCTGGTATTGCGAACCACCCTTCAGTTGAGCCAACCCCCAGCTGTTCAACCAGTGAATATGTCCACAGAAGGACCTTTTAGGTGACCTAGCATGGCCGTCCAGGCTCTGAGATCGTCTTCCAGTATATCATCATTGCAAATTTGCTTAATCCGATTTCTTCCACTACAGCCCATTCAGAGACCTCTCTGAGCCAATCTGTTTATCGAGGAGGTTCTACACACAACCATTTTATTGCTGTTTGGCTTTTTGCAAATAGTCCAATAGACTAAGCTTCCTTCTGCGTTCCTACCAGAGGGGGAGGAGATCAGACCCAGTATCACTTGTCATATTCCCAACCGTGTCTGGCACCCAAAGCGGTATTTATGTGTTGAAGGACTGACCGCCAACAGGGCGAGAGGGCTGTGTATTCCCAGATCACATGTATAAAATCTGCCTTCAAGCCTCTGCACCAGGGACATTTTTTTGACACATGTAGGGTAGATACTATGAAAGTTCTTTGGAGAGAGGTAAGCTTGGTGAGTAAAATTATATTAAATTAGTTTAAATCAAGTATCAGAACTGGCAGTGCAAAGCCCCTCATGAATATGCATCTAGTTCCTCCCCATTTTTGGTTCAGCTATCCATCCCTCCCATTTGGCCTGAATTGGGAAAGACACCTCAGGGAGGTCCTCGCGCAGTTCCCTGCAAAGATGTGTAATTAGATGTCGGCACCCCGCCATCCCCAACAATATAGATAAAGTGCTAGGGTAAGGTGGGGTATTCAGAAAGTTAGGGCAAACTCCTGTGAGGTAGTAGAGATGTTCATGTATTGTAAGAATTGACCTGTGCTCAGTGCAAAGGACTACAAAACAGTGACATTTGGGTTAAAGGGCCCTTCAGGGGATAAGTCCCCAGAGTGGTAGATCCCCCATCTTTCCATCTATGGATCAACATGGACTTCGCTATCCTGCGAAAAAGTTGTAGAATCCAGAGGGGCAATAAGGAGCACGACAGATAATCCACATCACTGCCCCTTCCCACACCTCCCCCGCCTGATGTATCTGATAAGGTGTATTGGGGGACCTGAGTTCCGCTCATGAATAATGCAGGCAGCGCACCGCTCACATGAGAGCCCTTGAAAAGGGTCCTCTCCCAGGAGTCTCCTAGGTCGAGCCAGGAAACTGCATGTTCTAAGTGTACTGCCATATAGTAGAGCTCCATGTGGGGGACCTCCAGGGCGCCCAAGCCCATGATCTCTTCAAACCAGAGAGTCCAATCTGTCTACATTTGTAAGCTCATAATAAATTTATAAGGTTGTCGATTGTTTGAAAGTATCATCTCGCGATCATATAGAGTATGCCCTGAAGTACATTGATGCAATAAGGGAGCAATTTAATTTTTACAATTGTAATTTTTCCTATGAGGGAGAGAGGAAAGTCCCTCCAAAACCCCTGCACTACTCTACGAAAATTAAGTTCTAAGAATGTCTCATCTGTAGGTGCTAGTCAAATCCCTAAATATCGAACATCACCTAGTTCTCTAGGAAGTTCCACTGGTGGCAGAGTTTCAAGAGGTTTCCAGGTCAGGGATCCAAGAGAGTAAAGTTTGGATTTGAAGGGGCTCACCTGCAGCCCGGAGACCTTGCCGAACTCCTGCATCACATGCACGAGTAGGGGTACTGAGTGAGTCGGGTGACAAAGGTATATCATCTGCATAAAGGGAGTCACATGGGTGGACTCCCCTATTGTTATCCCTCACCAACATACAGAGTCTCTCAGCCAGTGGTCCCATCTCAACCACAAATCGGGAAGGCGAAATGGGGCATCCCTTTCTGGTACCCCAGTATAGGCTAAACAGGTTCGGGGCCTACCTACCCGAGCACACCAGGGCACAAGGGTCAGTATATAATAACTGAACATATTGGATGAATTTAGGGCCCATCCCAATCTTTCTCAAGATATGCCAAAGGTATGCCCAGCTGAAAGAATTAAATGCTTTTTTGATATCTAAAAGTGCCAGCGCATATGTGTTGTTCAGGCGCCCCAAGGTATGGTAAACATGACAGAGCCATCTCAAGTTATGTAATGTGGCTCTCCCATAGATAAACCAAGATTGGCATGTGTGCATGAGGGATCGGCGACACTGAAGAAGCCCTGACAACCAATATACTGCTAAGTAGATTGCCATCAAAATGTTAAAGCGAGATAGGTCTGAATGCTGAGGGCATTTTTGGATTCTTGCTAGGTTTATGAATCTTTACTATTAGGGCTTTGTGTGGTGTGGGTGAGAGGCTACCCTTCAGGAGGGATCTCCAAGAGTTTATCAGCCAGGGTATCTGCATATCTGCGATAGAACTCAGCAGAGAGACCATCGCTTCCCAGTGTTTTTGCTGTTTGTAAAGTGAAGATTATGGCAAAAATCACCTCGCGCGTAGTGGGCCTCATTGAAATACAACTGTTAGAAGGTCAAATTAAAACAACACTTACTACTAAACAGTTTCAGAAACAACTGGATGAGGCAAATAAAACCAACAAAGAATACAGAGACCCTATCTTCTTCGCAAAAATTGAGAAGTTTAAGAAAGATTTGGAAAAATTCTCCCATGAAAGAATTTATCCCTACACAAGTGACAACTACACTTCTCCAGAATTTACAAAGAAAGGGAAGAACTATGGGTCCAGTTACTCCACATCCTCTTCCGACCCAGACTCAAGTGACTCGGACACGAGCATCAGGGGGAAGCCACAATGGAGAGGCCAATATAATCGACCAAATTGTAGGTGTGCTGCACAAGGGAACTTTTACCAACCAGGCCCTTGGTGGACACCACCGCCTTGGGGATACCCACAATTCCCACACCCTATGTCTTAATTTCATCGGCGGCCCCAATTCTATGACAGCCAGGCTTTTTTAGGACAGGGCCGTGGCCGCAGCAGGGGCAGACAGAGAGGCCAACCCCCAGTTCAGTACAATGGCAAGACGAACAGGGCCCCCCAAACACTCGCAGCAACAAACGAGGCCAGTAAGAATCATTCCAGGTAGTAATGAAGACCTGGTAGTTAACCTGAGCACACGTACACTTACCTCCATTGAACATCAAGTCCTTAATAAAGGATTAGGATTTGTACCCACCTACAGTGGTGATGCTTTCCAGCTACGTGGAGAGGTTGACAAATTCTTTCGCAAGGTTCGGCTCCATTTCTTCTTTTCTGATAAAGATCAAGATCAGATTGAAACTACAACTAATACTGGTCTTAAAAGGAAATCTACTTTTATGCCCCTTCTCCAACAGGTACCACCCAAGGTAGGTGCCTTTGAGAAAGCGATAATCCATGAGATCAGTTCCCTGAATCTGTCAGACAAAAACTCGTTCCAAAATCTGTCAAGAGCCGAAAAAGTGGCAATAGACACCCTCTCAAAGGACAAGGATATCACAATTAAACCCGCTGATAAGGGTGGTGCGATAGTCATTCTTGACACCACCACTTATCGAGCGGAATGTCTGAGACAACTGGGTGATACCAATGCTTACACCCAGCTCAGCATTGATCCCATGAGTAGATTGACCACTGAGATCAAGAGTCTTGTGGAAGAGGCAAGTGCGGAGGGCTGGATCACCCCACAGGAAGCCCAATTCTTGGTCACTTCACATCCAGTGACTCCATATTTTTACGCCCTGCCTAAAATACATTCCCAGTGTAAGAATTGGCTTTTGTAGTTTGGTTTGCCCTGTTCCCATCATGCACTGGGACAGGAACAGACTAATTTGCATACAGCCAGGTTCTGAAACTGGGATGGTGCAGTGAGCTAAAAAACGGTGTTGGATCTAGCCCTGATCTCTTGACTGGGTGAGAGCTTTCTGCTTAATTCAGAGACTCTGTCCCTCACCACCCCTTGTTGTAAATATTTTTGTCCACCCTAAGCGTGGAAGGGTATTCTCAGATGTGAGACCCTTGCTCATTGCACCATCAGGATTCAAGCAAACCGGGCCGAAGACGGCTGTAATGCCAGAAACCGGTCCCCGGGAGCTTGTTTCCTTCCCAGTGTAAGAATTGGCTTTTGTAGTTTGGTTTGCCCTGTTCCCATCATGCACTGGGACAGGAACAGACTAATTTGCATACAGCCAGGTTCTGAAACTGGGATGGTGCAGTGAGCTAAAAAACGGTGTTGGATCTAGCCCTGATCTCTTGACTGGGTGAGAGCTTTCTGCTTAATTCAGAGACTCTGTCCCTCACCACCCCTTGTTGTAAATATTTTTGTCCACCCTAAGCGTGGAAGGGTATTCTCAGATGTGAGACCCTTGCTCATTGCACCATCAGGATTCAAGCAAACCGGGCCGAAGACGGCTGTAATGCCAGAAACCGGTCCCCGGGAGCTTGTTTCCTTCCCAGTGTAAGAATTGGCTTTTGTAGTTTGGTTTGCCCTGTTCCCATCATGCACTGGGACAGGAACAGACTAATTTGCATACAGCCAGGTTCTGAAACTGGGATGGTGCAGTGAGCTAAAAAACGGTGTTGGATCTAGCCCTGATCTCTTGACTGGGTGAGAGCTTTCTGCTTAATTCAGAGACTCTGTCCCTCACCACCCCTTGTTGTAAATATTTTTGTCCACCCTAAGCGTGGAAGGGTATTCTCAGATGTGAGACCCTTGCTCATTGCACCATCAGGATTCAAGCAAACCGGGCCGAAGACGGCTGTAATGCCAGAAACCGGTCCCCGGGAGCTTGTTTTCTTCCCAGTGTAAGAATTGGCTTTTGTAGTTTGGTTTGCCCTGTTCCCATCATGCACTGGGACAGGAACAGACTAATTTGCATACAGCCAGGTTCTGAAACTGGGATGGTGCAGTGAGCTAAAAAACGGTGTTGGATCTAGCCCTGATCTCTTGACTGGGTGAGAGCTTTCTGCTTAATTCAGAGACTCTGTCCCTCACCACCCCTTGTTGTAAATATTTTTGTCCACCCTAAGCGTGGAAGGGTATTCTCAGATGTGAGACCCTTGCTCATTGCACCATCAGGATTCAAGCAAACCGGGCCGAAGACGGCTGTAATGCCAGAAACCGGTCCCCGGGAGCTTGTTTCCTTCCCAGTGTAAGAATTGGCTTTTGTAGTTTGGTTTGCCCTGTTCCCATCATGCACTGGGACAGGAACAGACTAATTTGCATACAGCCAGGTTCTGAAACTGGGATGGTGCAGTGAGCTAAAAAACGGTGTTGGATCTAGCCCTGATCTCTTGACTGGGTGAGAGCTTTCTGCTTAATTCAGAGACTCTGTCCCTCACCACCCCTTGTTGTAAATATTTTTGTCCACCCTAAGCGTGGAAGGGTATTCTCAGATGTGAGACCCTTGCTCATTGCACCATC
The DNA here is from genome assembly GCF_964263255.1 of Lissotriton vulgaris. Classification (NCBI taxonomy): domain Eukaryota; kingdom Metazoa; phylum Chordata; class Amphibia; order Caudata; family Salamandridae; genus Lissotriton; species Lissotriton vulgaris. Next base: position 782,305 of record NW_028243607.1, read on the forward strand.
AGGATTCAAGCAAACCGGGCCGAAGACGGCTGTAATGCCAGAAACCGGTCCCCGGGAGCTTGTTTCCTTCCCAGTGTAAGAATTGGCTTTTGTAGTTTGGTTTGCCCTGTTCCCATCATGCACTGGGACAGGAACAGACTAATTTGCATACAGCCAGGTTCTGAAACTGGGATGGTGCAGTGAGCTAAAAAACGGTGTTGGATCTAGCCCTGATCTCTTGACTGGGTGAGAGCTTTCTGCTTAATTCAGAGACTCTGTCCCTCACCACCCCTTGTTGTAAATAAAATACATAAACCAGCAAGGCCACCCCCGGACGACCGATCATTTCAGGGATCGGGTCGCTTCTTGAACCCCTCATCTTTTGTTGATTTTTTCCTGAGACCGCTCGTGCGGACTATGCCCACCTACCTCCAGGATACTAAAGACGTCTTACGTCTTTTGCCTGATGTGGAGTTCAACGTCGAGACTGACATTCTTGTTAGTTTCGACGTTGAATCTCTCTATACCTGCATTCCGCAGGAGGAAACTTTACAGGCTGTGAGGGGCCTTTTAGAAGCTAATACTCATGAAAGTATTACACCGATCAATTTCATTAGGGAGCTAGCAAAACTTGCTATGAGGGAAAACTTTTTCCAATTTGAAGATTCTCTGTACCTCCAGACGCCAGGCACTTCTATGGGGAGCATTTTTGCCCCCAGCCTGGCAAATTTGTACGTCCATCTTTTTAAAACACAGTACGTCCTCAACCACAACAACCTGTATTACCAACAAACGGTGTTGTGGAAGAGATATATCGACGATGTGCTAGTAGTATGGCGTGGAGACACGGCTTCTATACTTGCATTCCAACGTTGGCTGAACTCTCATAACCAATTCCTTAGGTTCACAGTGGAATATAGTGAGAAGGAACTTCCTTTTTTAGATCTACTCATTTTCCCCAAAGAGGGTCACCTAGCAAGCAAACTGTATCGCAAACCTATGTCTAGAAACTCTCTCCTAAGGTTTGATAGCTATCATCCACGCTCTTTAAGAGAGAATTTGCCATTCAGACAATTTCTGAGAGTTCAAAGGAACTGTTCTGAGAAATCAGACTTTAAAGATCAGTCTGAAGATCTATGCTCCAAACTGAAACAACGACTATACCCGAGTACTTTAGTCAAAATATCATGTAAAAGGGCTTCCAATAACCCACGAGAAGTCCTGCTGGCCCCGCCGGTGGAAAAACCTCCACTGGAGAAATTAACTTTTGTTACCACTTTCAGCACTGTGTCTACTCAGGTTCAAAAGATCATACGGAGAAACTGGCGTATTCTCAATACTGCTGGCAAGGACATTCCACCTACGCTGTTCTCTTTTAAGAGAAGTTCTAACTTAAAAGATGATTTGGTGCACACCAGACCCCGGTCCGTACGCCAAGATTCCATTACAACACTCGGGAACCTTTCGCCAGTTCAAGGCCACCATCCGTGTGGCAATTGCTCAGTGTGTCCCCAGACCAAGAAAACTCTTACAGTTGACATTGGCACCTCACGCCCATGGGTCCTTAAAAAATCAATCAATCAATCAATCAATCAAAGACATTTATAGAGCGCACTACCTGCCCGTAGGGTCTCGAGGCGCTTGGGGGGGGGGGGGTGCCGCTACTGCTCGAACAGCCAGGTCTTGAGCTTCTTCCTGAAGGAGAGGTGGTCTTGGGTCAGGCGCAGGTCGGCCGGGAGGGAGTTCCAGGTCTTGGCGGCCAGGTAGGAGAAGGACCTTCCTCCTGTAGTGGCTCTGCGGATGCGTGGGACGGCGGCGAGGGCGTTGCTGGCGGATCGGAGGTGGCGTTTGGGAGCGTAGAAGTTGATTCGGTTGTTGAGGTAGCTCGGGCCTTGGTCGTGGACAGCTTTGTGTGCGTGGGTAAGGAGGAGGAAGGTGATTCTCTTGCTGACCGGGAGCCAGTGCAGGTCTCTTAGGTGTCCGGAGATGTGGCTGTGTCGTGGGATGTCGAGGATGAGTCTGGCTGAGGCGTTCTGGATGCGGTGGAGTCTCTTCTGGATCTTGGCGGTGGTTCAGGCGTAGAGTGCGTTGCCGTAGTCCAGTCGGCTGGTGACGAGGGCCTGGGTGACGGTCTTCCTGGTCTCTGTGGGGATCCACCAGAAGATCTTCCGAAGCATGCGCAGGATGTTGAAGCACGACGAGGAGACGGCGTTGACTTGCCTGGTCATGGAGAGGGAGGAGTCCAGTATGAAACCCAGGTTGCGTGCGTGGTCCGTCGGTTTGGGTGCGGTGCCCAGGGCGGGGGGCCACCAGGAGTCGTCCCAGGCGGAGGGCGAGGAGCCCAGGATGAGGACCTCCGTCTTATCTGAGTTCAGCTTCAGGCGGCTCGTCGTCATCCACTCGGCTACCTCTCTCATCCCTTCGTGCAGGTTGGCTCTGGCGGCGGCGGGATCGTTGGTCAGGGAGAGGATCAGCTGGGTGTCGTCGGCGTAGGAGAGGATGTTGAGGTTGTGCTGGCGTGCGATGGCCGCGAGGGGGCTCATGTAGACGTTGAAGAGAGTCGGGCTCAGCGAGGATCCTTGAGGGACGCCGCAGATGACTTCGGTGGCCTTTGACTTGTACGGTGGTAGGCGGACTCTTTGTGTTCTTCCGTCGAGAAAGGAGACGATCCATTTCAGCGCCTTCTCCTGGATTCCGACGTTGCTGAGGCGCTGTACTAGGGTGCGGTGGCAGACCGTGTCGAAAGCCGCGGAGAGGTCTAGCAGGATGAGGGCCGCTGTTTCCCCGTTGTCCATCAGGGCTCGGATGTCGTCAGTGGCGGCGATGAGGGCGGTCTCGGTGCTGTAGTTGGCGCGGAATCCGGACTGCGATGGGTCGAGGGATCCATTCGTCTCGAGGAAGGCGGCCAGCTGTTTGTTGACGGTCTTCTCGATGACTTTGGCTGGGAACGGGAGTAGAGAGATGGGGCGGTAATTCTTGAGTTCGGTGGGGTCAGCTGTAGGTTTCTTCAGTAGAGCGCTGAGTTCGGCGTGCTTCCAGCTCTCGGGGAAGGTGGCGGTGTCGAATGAGGTGTTGATGATGTCCCGCAGGTAGGGTGCGATGACAGCGTCGGCTTTGTTGAAGACGTGGTGAGGGCAGGGGTCGGTCGGAGATCCGGAGTGGACGGAGTTCATCGTGTGGACGGTGTCTTCGGTGTTGAGCGGGGTCCAGGCGCGGAGGGTGGTGGTGGGTGGCGTTGTTGTGGTCGTGGCGTGCGTCGGTTGAGTGCTGAAGCTGTTGTGTATGTCCGCGATCTTGTTGTGGAAGTAGGAGGCGAGGGAGTTGCAGAGGTCTTGCGAAGGGGTGATGTCGTTGTTTCCGGCGTTGGGGTTGGAGAGCTCTTTCACGATGTTGAAGAGTTCCTTGCAGTTGTGTGCGTTGTTGTCCAGTCGGTTCTTGAAGGCCGTTTTCTTGGCGATGCGGATCAGTTGGTGGTGTTTTCGGGTGGCGAGCTTGAGGGTGGTCCTGTTGTCCGGCGTGGGTTCCCTTCTCCAGGCTTTCTCGAGGGCTCGGCAGTTCTTCTTGGAGCTCTTGAGTTCGTCGGTGAACCATGGGGCTCTCTTACTGCCGGGTCTGCTGGGCGGGGTCCTCAGTGGGGCGAGTTCGTCCGCGCAGTTACTGATCCACTTCGTGAGGTTGTCGGCGGCCTGGCTGGGGTTCGCTGAGCTGGCCGGAGGGTGCTGGCTCAGGGAGGCGGCGAGCTGGTCGGCTGTGATCTTGTTCCAGCTTCTACGGGCAACCTGTTGCTGGCGGTGGTGGATCGTCGTTCTTCTGAAGGTGAAGTGGATGCATCTGTGATCCGTCCAGTGGAGTTCTGTGGCGTGGCTGAAGGCGATGTCTTTGCTGGATGAGAAGATGGCGTCGAGTGTGTGTCCGGCGAGGTGGGTGGGGGTGGACACCAGCTGCTTGAGTCCAAGGTTGGCGAGGTTGTCGAGCAGGGTGCTGGTGTTGCGGTCGTTGTTGTTCTCCAGGTGGAAGTTGAAGTCCCCCAGGAGGATGTAGTCAGCGGAGGGGAGGGCGTGCGGGCTGACGAAGTCGCGATGTCCTCGCCGAATTGTGTGCGTGGTCCCGGAGGTCGGTAGATCAGGGTGCCTCTGAGGGTGGTCTTCGGGTCGGTGTGGATCTGGAAGTGCAGGTGTTCGGCGGAGGGTGGGGTGTTGTCGGTGCTGGTCGTGATGCGGATGGTGTTCTTGTGGATGATGGCGATGCCTCCTCCCACCTGGTTGGCGTTGCGGTCCCTTTGGGTGATCTTGTATCCTTCTGGGATGGCGATGGCGATGTCGGGCGCTGAGGAGGCGTTCATCCAGGTCTCCGTGATGAAGGCAACGTCAGGGGCTGTGGTGTCGAGGAGGTTCCAGAGTTCGATGGCGTGTCTGTGGATGGAGCGGGTGTTGAGCAGGATGCACTTGAGGTGGTTGCTGCTGGTGTTCGGCGTGGCAGGTGCTGGTGTCGGGCATGTCCGGATGCAGGTGAACTTGCAGGTGTTGCAGCTGAAGGGTCCGTGGGTGCGTCGTGGGGTGGCTCTGTAGCATCCCGGGACTCGGCCGGTGTTGAGTGCGATGAGGGTGGCGGCGGTGTACGTCAGGCGGGTCGGTCGGGGTCCTCGTGGGCCAGGGGTCCTGGCACTGGGCGCGGTCCAGGCGCGGACGGGCGTAGACGGGCTTACCTTTGGCGCGCCTTCGGCGCACAATCGGCGCGCCCGCTGCGCGTGACCGCTGCGCGTTCGCACAAACACACTAATTGCAATAGTGAAAGGGTGATATATTTGATCAGATGTCCCTGTTCACTGTGCTATGTCGGTATGACATCAAGGAAGATAAAACTGAGAATCCAAGAACATAAGAGTATGATCAGGCGTAACAAACAGGCAACACGTCTTACTAACCATTTCATGACAATGAAACATTCTGCCGAAGACATGGAATGGCTAGTTCTGGAACAGCCGTTCATTCCTCACCATGTCAGTGACATCTCTCGATACCTGTTTATCAAGGAACAGAAACGGATTTTTAAACTTAAGTGTGACATCACAGGGTTGAACGATGATATCCCCTGGATCCAACTCTGACCCCTCACCAACAGAGTGTAAGTGCCTTTATCATCTGGCATTACTCACATGCCTTCTGTAATTTGGTGTCTGTAAATTCCTTATACAATCCAGCTTCTGACCACCTATTTATAAAGATATATATATATATATATATATATATATATATATATATATATATATATATATATATATATATATATATATATATATATATATATATATATATATATATATATATAAGAATAAGGTGCAGGTGTGCACCAAAACGCGTCAGGGACTACAAATGGCGGGCTCGTATTGCCACTGCAACGTTAATAAAAGTTTGTTCAACTTTTCTTCACGGAGTGCGTTTTTCAAAGCTTGGAGGCTTCGGAATAATGTTTGACACGGCTTCTCCGGCCGTGGAAAGACGCACCGCTGCTGACACCGGGATGCTTTCCGTGAGGCTGCAAATCAAGGCAGCCTGTTTCCGGCGTGAGGAAATCTGACATTTGGCACTGGCTTCACGACCCTGGGGCTCACTGGAGGGCCTAAAAGAAAAATACTGAGAAAATTACGGCGAAAAAAAACAAAGTTGTAAATGGGACCCACTGAAGGGAAGATATTGTGGACTGCCGATCCCAGCATGCTACTCATTGGAGAGTGCACGCATTGAAAGGGCAAAATAAAGGACAGTCCAGCCCAGACTTTACACCTTGCCTTTCCCTAAGAATAAGGTGCAGGTGTGCACCGAAACGCGTCAGGGACTACAAATGGCGGGCTCGTATTGCCACTGCAACGTTAATAAAAGGTTGTTCAACTTTTCTTCACGGAGTGCGTTTTTCAAAGCTTGGAGGCTTCGGAATAATGTTTGACACGGCTTCTCCGGCCGTGGAAAGACGCACCGCTGCTGACACCGGGATGCTTTCCGTGAGGCTGCAAATCAAGGCAGCCTGTTTCCGGCGTGATGAAATCTGACATTTGGCACTGGCTTCACGACCCTGGGGCTCACTGGAGGGCCTAAAAGAAAAATACTGAGAAAATTACGGCGAAAAAAAACAAAGTTGTAAATGGGACCCACTGAAGGGAAGATATTGTGGACTGCCGATCCCAGCATGCTACTCATTGGAGAGTGCACGCATTGAAAGGGCAAAATAAAGGACAGTCCAGCCCAGACTTTACACCTTGCCTTTCCCTAAGAATAAGGTGCAGGTGTACACCGAAACGGGTCAGGGACTACAAATGGCGGGCTCGTATTGCCACTGCAACGTTAATAAAAGTTTGTTCAACTTTTCTTCACGGAGTGCGTTTTTCAAAGCTTGGAGGCTTTGGAATAATGTTTGACACGGCTTCTCCGGCCGTGGAAAGACGCACCGCTGCTGACACCGGGATGCTTTCCGTGAGGCTGCAAATCAAGGCAGCCTGTTTCCGGCGTGAGGAAATCTGACATTTGGCACTGGCTTCACGACCCTGGGGCTCACTGGAGGGCCTAAAAGAAAAATACTGAGAAAATTACGGCGAAAAAAAACAAAGTTGTAAATGGGACCCACTGAAGGGAAGATATTGTGGACTGCCGATCCCAGCATGCTACTCATTGGAGAGTGCACGCATTGAAAGGGCAAAATAAAGGACAGTCCAGCCCAGACTTTACACCTTGCCTTTCCCTAAGAATAAGGTGCAGGTGTGCACCGAAACGCGTCAGGGACTACAAATGGCGGGCTCGTATTGCCACTGCAACGTTAATAAAAGTTTGTTCAACTTTTCTTCACGGAGTGCGTTTTTCAAAGCTTGGAGGCTTCGGAATAATATATATATATATATACATATATATATATATATATATATACTACTTTTATAAAGAGAGAACACAAACCTTTGAGCCAGGTAAACTACAAAAGTAATGTACCAATCACTACACCCAATACACCATTTGAAAGGGGAGATGTTGCAGAAGGACATAGGCCATACATGTCTGCACCATATACATTAAAAAAGCAAAAACGCGAAAAGTGTTAAAGTAGTCCCTTGGGGGCGTGGTCGACTGTAAGAACGTGGCCGTGGGCGTCTCAAACAACAAATGTGGGTGTTTACAGGGCCATGCCAACTGAAAAGAACAAACATCGGCAAAGCTAATTCACAACACACTTACATAAGCACAGAGACAGCTGAAATGCGCTTTCACGGAATTTAAAACGCACGGAATTTAGAACGCACAATATGCACACATAGAGCGGAAATGCACTTACACGGAATTTAGTTGGCAAATCACAACACATACAGCGGAAATGCCCTTTCAATGAATTTATATACACACATTGAGCGCGGTATGAAAAATATAGTAAAACAACAGAGGTGCGCGCTATAACAAATATACATATATAGATTTGTTGCAGTTACACAACTTTGACGTTCCTCACATTAAAAAAGCGGCCGTGCCTTCCATCGACGAGGACTCTCAAATGACGTCACACAAGGGGCGGGGTTAATCGCAGAGTACACCAATCAGAATGCACAAAGAAAAACACACACACACGACTTCTGGTAAAAAAAATGAAATCACTAAATCTTCCAGTGCGCAACACAATTAATGTGTCCGTCTGTAACAATACTGATGCTCATTTAAAGCGCTCTGATACCTCCGGATGGTGTTTGCGCTTATTAAACTGAAAAACCAAAAAAATGCCTGATTATTAGGTTTTTACTGTGGTTTTAACATGCACGTAGCCTTTCGTTGGAATACGTGATTAGTGTTTGGAAAGTGACCAACCAATGAGAGACTGTGTGTAGCAGTCTCCTCTCTGGTCCTCCACATGTTATTGAATGTACAGTGGAAGACACAAAGGTTAGTTATTAGAAGTCCCCCTGGTCCAATGAGCGGGCGAGTTTGGCAGTTTCCTTTCTGGTCGTAAAAGCCGAGCTGCACGGTTCTGCCGTTGCTTTATAATAATGTTTACATACTCAACTAAGACTGCCCCCCTCGATTGCAACTTTCAATGAACATAAAGGTCTGTGATTGGAGGCGGCTCTTGGCCAATCAGTAGATTCGCTTCCGTCTGCATTTTCGCGTTCTATTTACAGAGTTGATATACTTAGACACTTTAGAGAAAGGAGCTATAGCTTGATTTTTTTATCCAATGAGGGCGCCTCTGTGGTCACCACCATGGGCGTTTCAGAAAGTACGGATGACACCAAGGCTTGCTACTGGAGGATTTTTTAGCCCAATGAACGCACACATTGGGCAGTTTCCTCTCTGGTCTGTGTCTCTTGCCAAAGGAGAATGGTCCGGTTTCCCACTGGTCCGCATTAATGATTTTTTTTAATGCTCACAACTTTGATGACAAATAAACGCTTTTGGTTAGCGGCTCTTGGCCAATGAGTAGGCTAGCTTTTTTTCAAGCTGAAAATAACGAGTTTTGACACACTCGAACACCTTAGAATGGCGAGCTATTTCAAGGCATTTTATGTCCAACGAGGGCGCCTACACCGAGCTCTCTCTGGTCCAGAGCAATACTTGATTTAAACTTGAATGATGGCACGGGGCTTCTTATTGGTGGTTTAACATTTTTGAGTAATTTGATTGGCCCAGGTATGCAAGCGCTGCACATTTGAGGTAAACTCGTTAAATATGCCCACAGCTGTCGTGCGCTGCTCGCAGGCTTGGAACATGACCTGGGAATAGGGCCTAATTAATAGCCGTTCCTTCCCAAAACATAAAATTGAAATCTGTCTGTTGCTGGAGGAGGCAGATCTGGATGTCTTATTCATTACTGAAAAAATAGCTCTATTCCAGATATTTTAATGGCCTTTCCCCCATGGTGTCACATTTTTAAAGAGGATCGCATAGGAAAGGTGGGGGCGGACTTGCCGGTCTGGTAAAAAAAGAATATAAGTGTGTCATCAACCCCCTCCCCATCCTCGATTGCAAAAGCTGCCAATTTTCCATCACCCTTTCGGTAACACACACATTCTCAGGGCTACTAATCTATAGACCGCCTGGTCCATCCATATCCATACTAATATAATAAAGAAAGAGCCCAAACCTTTGAGGCGGGTAATCTCAGGAACCATAGCACCAATCACAACACCCAATACAGCGTTGGAAAGGGCAGTTGCAGCAGAAGGACATAGGCTATGCAGACGCCCACCATATACATTTAAAAGGTAAAAGAACCGTGCCAGCAAAGTAGTCCCTTGTGGGCGTATCTGCGTTGTGCTGTGGGCGTGACAAACGCTGGGGGCATGTGGTACGTTCCGCCCTTCATGCCATGTCTCATATCGTGTGCTGTGGGCGTGGGCGGGATTACGGGAAAAAAAAGCGAGCGTTGTGCCCAATATTTCATTGTTTTTTCTTCCCAGGTTCTGTACATTCCAGCTCAGGGTGTCCACCCTGCTACCTTTAAATACCCCTGCACCCCATAATCATAACCCACCCGTACTCCTTAAAATACCCCAACACTCTTAAAGACTAACCCATCTTAACCCTATAAATATACCCTGTACCCCAAAACCCAAACCTATCCCTAAACCCTAAAAATACCCCTGTACCCCAAAACCCAAACTTAGCCCTGAACACTATAAATACCCCTGTACCCCAAAACCCAAACCTACCCCTTAACCGACAAATACCCCTGTACCCCAAAACCCAAACCTAGCCCTGAACCCTAAATCTACCCCTGTACTCCAAAACCCAAACCTAGCCCTGAACCCTTAAAATACCCCTGTACCCCAAAACCCAAACCTACCCCGAACCCTAAAAATACCCCTATACCCCAAAACCCAAACCTAGCTCTGAACCCTAAAAATAACCCTGTACGCCAAAACGCATACCTATCCCTAAACCCTAAAACTACCCCTGTACCCCATAACCCATAACTTTATCTGAACCCTTAAAATACCCAAACAACCCAAAACATATACCTCAGTGCCCCAAAATATATACCCATATACCCATACTTACCTTATCCAAACATAAAAAAACCCATGCTTTTACCATTCATTCCTTGTAAATGTATGCTTGGTAAAAGCATATAAAATGTAATGCCATGCGTTATAATGGCATTGCAGAGTCATGGTACTTTCGTAATGAAAGTATGCGGAGTGATGGTATGTGGAAAGAAAGTTGCGGAATAATAGGTGTTTACCCTCCCCGGTAAGTACATTGGTGGCACGGCAGCCCACATCTCCAGCAACATACTCATATTTTTTCACCACCGATTTGAAGAATGCACAGGTCTCTCTCATTGATGGCTAGCACCGACATACACCTTTAGACACACCTCCCGCCACAAGTTCTAGAATTGCGAACTTTAGAGCTGGGGAGCTACGTTCGAATCTCGGCATCAGCTCAACATCCTGTGATTCCAGACAAATCGCTTTGTCTCCCCGTGCCTATCACAAATGAATGTGTTCTTCTGTAAGGTAAATTGTGCTCATGCCATGTTGTTGAGTTCGCGCTATATAATATTGCAAGGAAAAATAAAGTAGGGAAACTCGAGTTCACACACTACTGAACGCGCACTCTTAAGTGCATCAGCAGTGCACTGTGAATCGGAGCGTTTCACAGGCCTGTCACAGATAAGAAATGCTATCAAAACGAAATCCTACAAAACAATATACTACTGGTCGGCAGCAATTCATACCCGGACAACGTCGGGACGGGCTGCTAGTATATATATATATATATATATATATATATATATATATATATATATATATATATATATATATATATATATATATATATATATATATATATATATATATATATATATATATATATATATATATATATATATATATATATATATATATATATTCCAACAAAAGTGCCCGGTGCTTAAGGACGCCACTCCACGAAAAATAAGTTCACAGAACCATTTATTTTCTGAAACCAGCTCAGCTTTCCAATTGTTCATTACCTTCCCTGACGCGTTTCAAAGCAACATGCTTCTTTTTCAAAGGGAAAACACAGTCTGTCAGCCACAGATCAGCACAGCACACCCTCCAGCCTTCAGTTCGTTTTTTTCTTTTTCAATGAACCTCTCCAGAGGCCTCACTTAAACAGGTGTGGAAATTCGTGTGCATTCTGGGGTTTGAAGTTTTTGTGCTGTGCCCAATTCTTCCCCTCCAGTGGGGTCTGTGTAATTTGCTTGCAGATGAAATATTTTAAAACAGTGTTCATTTTCCGGTTATTTTAAGCCCTCCATTGGGCCTCAGAAAGACATGCCAGTTCCTTTTCTTTATTTTATTCCTCGTGCTGCGGACAGGTTAAGCACAGTTCCAAACCTTGCAGACCCATCATTTAATGGCGGTGCATCCTCCACGGTGAGGCTACCGTGTATGAAAATTCCAACAAAAGTGCCCGCTGCTTAAGGACGCCACTCCACGAAAAATAAGTTCACAGAACCAGGGGCAAACTTTGGGAACATTTATATGCGGCACGCCCTGCCGCCGAGGATGCACCGCCGTAAAGCACAGAGGTCTGCAAGGAGGAACTTTTCTTTCCTGTTGTCAGCACAAAGGTATTTACAAAGGCAAACTGGCACGAATTTCTGAGGCCCACTGGAGGGCTTGTAAAATGATTTAAAAGTGACCTGCAAGTGCACAGAAAAGGTAATACTGCACGAAATTTGAACTACAAATCCCAGCAGGCAAGAACTCCGGGTGAAAGCCCAAAGGCAGGCTAACTGAAAACTAATTAATGCAAGGTGTGCAGGGTTTCACTGTGACTCTTCCAGGCTTCCCTCAGAGGAAGGAGCAGCAAGCTCCGAAATGCATTAGGGAAACAGAAAATTTCAGAAAAGAAAGCTGGTTTGAAAATAAACAGTTCAGATGAACTTACCATTGTGGAGTGGCGTCCTCATTGCAGGGGCAAACTTTGGGAACATTTCTATGCGGCACGCCCTGCCCCACGGATGCACCGCCGTAAAGCACGAATTTCTGAGGCCCACTGGAGGGCTTGTAAAATGATTTAAAAGTGACCTGCAAGTGCACAGAGAAGGTAATACTGCACGAAATTTGAACTACAAATCCCAGCAGGCAAGAACTCCGGGTGAAAGCCCAAAGGCAGGCTAACTGAAAACTAATTAATGCAAGGTGTGCAGAGTTTCACTGTGACTCTTCCAGGCTTCCCTCAGAGGAAGGAGCAGCAAGCTCCGAAATGCATTAGGGAAACAGAAAATTTCAGAAAAGAAAGCTGGTTTGAAAATAAAGAGTTCAGATGAACTTACCATTGTGGAGTGGCGTCCTCATTGCAGGGGCAAACTTTGGGAACATATATATATGTATATATATATATATATATTTATATATATATATATATATATATATATTTCACAACGCCGAAATCCCCCAATCCTTGGGTTTTTCCAAATGAGAGCACTCCAAGTCAATATAGCGTAGGTTCGCCAAGTTTTTTCACCAGAACCTTCTCAGCAAAATCAGTCTACAAACGCGTTTCGGCGTTGCCGCCTTCGTCAATGTAAAAAAAATATATATATATATATATTTTATTTGCAAATACCTCGCAGCAGCGCTCCCTCAGTGAAACACGAGGCAAGGACCAACTTTTTTCAGCATCTTGTTTATTCAGCCATTAACCAGGTAGTCATAACGCGTTTCGGCCGTCCCAGCGGCCTTGGTCACATGGCGTTACAGATTGCTTTTGCCCTTTTTAAAGTGATATCGTGCAGTCACATGTTCCAATGATGGACATAAACAAAATACTACATGTATAAATACATTTGCTAATGGTTTCTCATAGGTGCCAGTACAGAGGACAGTTGATAACTGTATAAATACATAAATTAGTCCTGTAGTATTATTGTACGAAAAAATATATATATACATTTGCAGTTTCAAATCTCATGTGGCAGAGTATTTTTAGCTCTGCAATTCTATACATATCAGCATGAATGCCTTTAACTCTTCAAGTTGGTACTGAGAAGTTTATATCAACCTTGTCCATCAAGTCCATTAATAACTACTGTGCATAATCAGTGCTCACCAACGTGTATTAACTCATAATACAAAAAAATAATAATAATCACTACTATTTCATGATAGTAGAGAAAAGAAGATCCAAAAAAAGAAGATAACTTTATCTATAAGGACCCTACAAAAAAAGATGAATTCATGATGAACATATTTCCAGCCATTAGAAACTCGGAAGAAGGGGATATAATACCGCTAGATATTATTTAGTTCTGTTAATTCATTCTCACCTTCAACCATATTATTGCACCTGTATTTAAAGTGGCTTCGTGTCAACTAAAAAAAATATATACTTTTTTCATAAAGTGACATCGTGCAAACAAAGTGCAGATACAGATAAAGTGGCTGGTGCTGGGGGTTATACTGGAGTGAGGTAGTTTAAGGAGGGAAAATCTTAACTCTATTCAACCAGAGTTATAGTCATAGTATTCAAGACAAGATATGATCATACATTACCAATGTAGCACATGTAGAAAAGATCACACCATAAAACCAATCTATAAAAAAGGGAATCGGTGACATGACTAAAATCAGCTGTCATAACAAACATTAGGATAAAAAGACTACCCCAATATTTAAAAGGACGGCTAAAATCAATCAATTCATATATATACACACACATACTTCACACTCAATATATAAATAATGCTCAATACATTACAATATGAATACACATGTGCAAAAAAGTGCAAGGTACGAACCAACTCCTCTTGTAGTATGGTATGCTGTAGTATATTGGTGTTAACTATATGGCTAAAATGTGGCATTGTCATGAAGTGATCAAAGGTATGTGTGGAGGTCCTCCGTGGTGTTAAGACCTCCCGGCCACTTTGAATTAAACTCCAAAATATATTTGGTTTCAAGCCTGCGCATACACACCTCTCTGTCGCCTCCTCTTTTAGTAAGCGGGATCGATTCTATGGCGAAATATTTGAGACACTGAGGCTTACTGTTGTGACACGCCTCAAAGTGTCTGGCCACTGGATAACTCTGATCCTTGTTAACAATGGCACGGAGATGCTGTAAGATACGCTTGTGGATTTACAGTTTGCTGCTACCAATATATTTGAGTTTGCAGTCACATTCCAATATATACACACAGTATTCAGTTCTACAGGTTAAATGCTGTTTTATCTCCCTCGTAGTTCTTGGAATGACTGTTGTGTATTTTTTGGTGTTAACACCATGTTGGAAAGCCTTACATGCCAGGCATTTGTAGAAGCCCCTGCTGGTGGGCCGCCACGGCTCCTTACCTATGTATTCCTCACTGTTTTTAGAGAGGATGGAGCCCATGCTTAGACTTTTACGGAAAGTTATGGAAGGATTTGGGGGCATCACATCACCAATCATGGGATCATCTTTTACAAAGTGCCAGTTTCTTCTGACTATACTCCTGATTTCTTTCTCCTGCTTGGAGTATGTCAGTATAAGTCTAACTTCATTGGTTTTGTCGCATTGTTTCACTTTCTCAATCAACAAGTCACCTCTTTCTTTAAGCCTGGATTTCCTTATAGCAGTGTTCAGTATCTTGGCAGTGTATCCTCTATCTACAAATCTTAGAAAACTTTCATGTTGTTTAACAATCATGTCATCATGGTTACTACAAATACGGCGGATGCGTAGCATCTCACCGTAAGGTATGGATTTGATTAGATGTTGGGGATGAGCACTCGTGGCATGTAAAAGAGTGTTACCTGCCGTCGGTTTCCTAAAAAGGGTACTGGTAAGAATACTATTAGATATAAAAACCTGTACATCTAAAAATGGCACCGATTCCCTGCTTACATCAGAGGTAAAATGCAGATTAAGATCATTTTCATTGATTTCATGTATGAACTTTAAAACACTTTCCTCGGAACCACGCCATACAATAAATAAGTCATCAATAAAACGGAGCCAACAGGTGATGTTAGTGGTGCAGTATTTTTCAAATTTGCGCCTGAGGACCAGTTCCTCCCACCACCCCATAAACAGGCATGCGCATATATTTTATTGTATATATTTCTTGTTGGACATCTGTTTATTCGAGGGTCTGAAAAAACAATCTACATCGATCCTTATTGCTCCAACACACATTATCAACGTGCCATCACACATGGCCTTTAGCACGTTGAGTGGTCTCATATACATCTCTTTACCAACTACGGTGATTGTATAACCAAAATTCTTTAGTGCCTGGTTCATGTATGCAAGGCACGGTGGCAGAGAGCCTAGA
This sequence comes from Lissotriton vulgaris, assembly GCF_964263255.1. Taxonomy (NCBI): domain Eukaryota; kingdom Metazoa; phylum Chordata; class Amphibia; order Caudata; family Salamandridae; genus Lissotriton; species Lissotriton vulgaris. The sequence continues at coordinate 797,559 of NW_028243607.1, forward strand.
AATTAATGTGATCAAACTCTTAAACGCTTGGTTGACATAGGCAATGCAAGGCGGCAGAGAGCCATGGCAAATGAATGTGGCCCAATTTGGCCCCCCCTTCTTTTGGGCCTGTGCTCACAACCTGATGTTTTTACACAAACCTTACATAGACGGACAAGACATGGTGCACTAAATTCCTTTGTATTCTGTCTCCAAAATGTTTTTCTTCTGCTTCCGGTCTTTAGGACTTAACCAATTATGGAACAGGAGGATGGAGCCCGAAATCTGTTCACCAAAGTCCGCTAAATAAATATCACTTCAATCGTTTGATATGCATTCTATAATGCAGGACAAGTCTTGGGCTATGGTTAAACTGCGAATAATAATAATTATTTTCCTCCCCCTTGTTTTCGCTTCAATTATCATTTGAGTTTAAGGATATAATAACTACGGGGCGGGAGGAGTAGTCTGGAGGTGTCTCCTCGTCTATGACCAATGACAAAGCGGCAAGCTTTTTCCGTTTCCATTTGCTGATTGGTGCACTTAGTTCCCAATCACAAGATAGACGTGCATGCTTCCATTCTGGTCCGCAGTGTGCTTTTAACACCTAGCACATTGGAGGAGGAGTCCCGAGGTGTCTCCTCGTTTTCGACCAATGAGGAAACGGTAAGCTTTGTCCACTTCCCTCCGTTGATTGTTTTACTTAATTCCCAATCACAAGACAGAAGCACATGCTTCCACTCTGGTCCGCAGTGTGTCTTTAACACCTAGCACATTGGAGGAGGAGTTCCGAGGTGTCTCCTTGTTTGAGACCAATGAGGAAACGGTAAGCTTTGTCTGCTTCCCTCCGTTGATTGGTTTACTTAATTCCCAATCACAAGACAGAAGCACATGCTTCCACTCTGGTCCGCAGTGTGTCTTTAACACCTAGCACATTAGTATGCCTGCTACCTTCCCCTCGGCTCAGAAGGCAGCAGGAGGTACCGACGGACAGGTGGGTCTCTGGTATTCAACACGTCTTGTGTGAGGTACCGACGGTCCCGCAAGAGGCGGGCCTTTGACAATTTGTTTTGGGGTACTATTTAAGATCCAGACAGCGTCTCTCCATAGTATGGAGAATAGCATTTATAAATGATTGACTAAAAAGTGAAAAATAAGTCCACTTTTTACAAATACAATATGGGGACTTTCTCACTTCATTTTTTTATTTATTCCTCGTCATTTCCCGCTGGGCCTTAGAGGTTTCTCTTTGCGTTCACTTTTTCTACTCAGAGTCATCTCTCTGAAGCCTATTTACTCCAAAAAATATAATAAATTACATGCTTTTCTCCCTCTTATCTCTTTAGAGCGGGGCCTCTTTTTTTGACCTGAGCGAGTGCCAGGCGAGGTGAGGCTATCTCCATATAAATTTATGGGTGAGTTTATTCAACTTTGAACCTGAAATGTGGACTATTATATACTCATTTCATGGCTTCTGTTTACTACAATTATGTAATTACATTTGTTTTTGTTATAGGAGAGTTCTTAGTTCATGATGTTGAGACCACCATATAAATAATTTATCTCTGGTAGGTCATTTATTATTCCCTTTTTCACTTTTTATAGTTGCAGTAGTGTAAATCCATCGGTATTTGGGGGCCATAGCAGGCCCTAGTTCAACCAGGGCCCTCTGATTTGGGCCCATGGGTCCCCTCTTCCTACCCATGCACAGTGTGGCTGGCACCATGGGGTGCTCACCAAAGCGTGCACAATTTACCCCAGCCAATTCTTTCGTCAATGGGAGCCTATGTTTGCGTTCTGAACACAGGCTCCATTTGAAGTCAATGGGAGTCCAAGAGAATCGTATCTGGATGCATCCAAATTGCACGGTCGGACTCCTCCGATCTGAGTCGTTCGGAAAGCATTCCAGAACTGATTTGGTAGGAATGCTTTCCGAACGAGATCATAATTGCCCCTAAGATGGGAGAAGAAGACCTCATTAATGGCCTGTGTGTCCATCATGATTTTTCAATATCAGGATTGGGATTCAGGACACTTCCCTTTTAGCCAGGCGACCCAGCATCCCTCCAGTCTTGTCTCCTTCCTTGTAGCTGTTGGTGATATGCTGTGCAAGTGTGTTTTTCTAATATACTCCAGTCATCTAGTAGGGTCTTACGGGTATCCCACCAGTCCGCCATCCTATTGAGACTCAGGCTGTTGAATGTCCCTCTCGAGGCGGGCGTGTAACAGGACAATTGTTTGACTTGTGGGTTTCTGACCCTCTAAATGTCACTGAGGTGCAATTCATCTATCATTTCATGTAATGTCCCTGTGATATGGGGTTTGGTGTGCTGTGGGGGTGGAGCTCGGTCTAGCCCGCCGCATGTATCACAAATCCAATCCCCTGCTTTGTGACAGCAATTGCCATAATGGAAAGAAAAGAAATTAATTGAATGTATTATTCACACATGGAATGAAGAAACTGAAGGCTCAAAGAAAGCCTTTGTGTGCGTGTGAATGAGAGACAACAAGAGAAAGACTGTTTCTTACTTTCCATGTGTGCATGTATGCGTCCTTATGAAAGTAACATGTCTTGTATTTCAAACGTAGGTAAAATGTGTGGGTGTTAGGAAAATGTATCAGAATGTATATGTTAAGAAGGGGTGCATCTTAAAAATATATCTGTCTTATGTGTTCTCTGTGTTTGTCTGTGCCTGTGCTAGAAATAGATTTCTGAATTTTAGCAATGGGGATCTCTAGTTGGCAAAGGTAGGTACCTTTGTACAAATAGGGACCCTTGGTTCGAGTCAGCCTAAGGGGGATACACTTCTAAAAAAACGCCTGCTCACCCCCTTGGTAGCTTAGCATGAGCAGACATGCTTATCTCAGAGGCAGTGAGTAAAGCATTTGTGAACAAATACAGTAATACTGTGAAAACACTACACATGGATACCACACCAGTTTAGAAAAATAAGTAATCTTTATCTAAAACAAAACAAGACCAAACCACAAAAATCAACAATACAGTACTAAAAATAAGGCTTTCAAATGGTAGAAATAGTTCAGATCAATGAAAGTTGTAAATGCAACTCTTTTCTCAAAAGTACCTTAGATGCATAATGCAAACAAATAAAATGGCTGCAGGGAAGGTGATGCGTTGGTTCCTTACACTCAGGAAAGGTGATGCGTCTATTCCTTGCTTCAGGGGAGGTGATGTGTTGGTTCCTTACTGCAGCGCAGGGGCGTTGATGCGTCGTTTCCTTATCAGAAAGGAGGTGATGCGTCATTTTGTTACTGCGTGGGGAGTTGATGCGTCTGTTTCTTACTGCGGCCCCCAATGATGCGACAGTCTAGGTGCCTCGATGCAATGTGTCGATCCGGTACGATGCGTGGTTTCAGGCTTGCGTAGGGATCAGTGAGTTGATCTCAGACTTTGGTGAATGTTGCACCCGATGAGCCGTGAATCGATTTCTCGAGCCGCGCCAGGCGCTGCAACGGTTTCTTCGGCGATGCGTTGGAAAACAGGTGCGGATACGACACGATTCTTCATTGTTGCATCGATTTTCCAGCTCCCAGCGACAAACAGTCTCTAAAGGTCCTAAACAGCAGCAGGCACCTCTCTGCAGGTTGGAATTCCCAGCAAGGAAATTCAGGGGAGCTGGTGGTGAAATCTTTGTGTCCCTGAGACTTCAGAACAGGAGGCAAGCTCAGTTTCAAGCCCCTGGAGATCTTTTCACGGAGCAGGTGACAAAGCAAACAGCAAAGTATTTTTTCTCCTTTCCTTGGCAGCAAGCAGCCGCTGCAGGCCAACCCCAGGCAGCAAATAGCACAGGGGCAGTATTCCTCCTCAGCTGACCCGGCTTTTCTCCTTGGCAAAGGTTCCTCTTGATTTCCCAGAAGTGATCCAAAAGTCTGGGGCCTGGGTTCCTCTTTCTATACACCAAAATCCTTTGTTCTCCGAAGGCAGAGAGTGTTTGTACCCAGCCAAAACAGTTATGTGGGGGACTTTGCAAGTGCACAACAACCTCCATTATCAGTGTGAGCCCCGGCTCCAGACACACCACAGGGTGGGCAGAGCCGTCATTGTGGAAGGCAGGCACAACCCTATTCAGGTGAAAGTGCTTGTCCTCCCACCACTCCAATTGCAGACCAGGCCTATTCAGCCCAGCCCTGACTCATCAGACTTCTGGAGAAGCTGCCCCTCTCCAGCCCCTGTTATCCAAAAGTCAGAAATGCAATACACAAACCTACCAGAGGCACACTGAATGGTTAGGCAAGAAAATACCTACTTTTTAAAAGTGGTATTTTCAAACACAGAATATAAAAATCACCCTCAGTAAAATATGCACTTTAACATTCGAGTTCAGGCATACTAAACTTTACTTTTCTATCTTGTTCCTAGGGTCAGTTATGTTTATAAGATGTTATACACAAACTCCCGGTTCTGTCCTATGGGAACAGATAGTGTCATGATTCTGCGTCCCCAGTCTCATGATGTGCTCCACACATTCCGAAGTCATGTGCAGAGTTTTTTCCCTTATTAAAACCCACCCCTGTCCCGTGCTCCCCGCACGCATCAAAAGTCAATGTGATTTGGTGTACTTTTATCTTGTCTTGTCATGCCTTTCACCTCATTGGTTTCTTTTGTATTTTACTTGCCTAGTCTTGTACTTGTTGTTCACTTTTGTGCAGTATGGCATTGGTTTAGGGGCTTGTGAACTCTTTGTATTCGAGTTCTAACCTTCGCGTATTACTCAGTGAGACGAGGCCCCTGTGAAGGTCTCATGCCTCCTGTCCCCGCATCCCTGCACGCTCCTTTTTGGTGCGCGTCCAAGTGGGATTGCAGGCAACGTCTTCACGCACGTTCTAGTGCGTAGCTGGGAGCGGCTGGGTGCGGTCCAGTATTTAAACCGCACCCAGCCTTCTGGAAGGCGCTTTGCCTTCAGATTTCTCAAGGAGAAGGTCGCGTCAGCTGGAGTGACTCACCGGAAGGTACATCCGATCCTGGCAAGTCTTCACGGCGGCTCTTTTCATTTCCCGGAGAAAGCATCTGGAACTCAAATTTGAAAGCTAAGTACTTTACTTAATTTAAGGCGCCCTTCGCAAGAAAGGTCGACAGAACTTTTGGAACATTCTTTTGCAGAAGATTATGCAAGAAGAAGACTTGGGACATTTTATTCATCGTAGTATTTTGAGGAACATTTGTTTATTCATTTCTTGATTTGTTAAACTGAGAACTGTTTTAATAATTATGATGGTTTGAATTTCTGCTGCAAAAAAAAAAAGGTGTTAGAAGAAAGACGTTTAGGATCAGGTGTTCTCTTGGTCTATGTTTGTCTTTATAGTTCTTTCTAGAGACAACAACACGAACCCCCCAGACTAAGAAGCAAGAAGTTAATATCAAGTAAGTTTTAGGTGTAGATAGGACGACTTGCAAGGGTCTTTTAAAGAATGTAAAGTAATCCTTCCTATTTTTGCGTCAATTTCTAGACCAACCAGTCGACATCTCACCAGCCGACCACCAATCCTAGAGGACGTCTGACAACTTCGTCACCCCAACCAATCAAAGAAATACTGGACGAAGGCCAACAACTTCCTGATCGCAGGTAGGGGAATCGCAAAAGTCGCCACACTGATTTTAGGTATTCTCACTAGACAGATAGAGTTTGTAAGAGGCCTTAGCATAGTTAGGGGAGAAAACCTTCTGACCTGAATACTAAAGTCTTTGGTGCTTGTTGCTTCGCAGGTCGACAGCAAGAACCAAAAGTCTTCTCTTCAATGTCCAATACCGGCCCTCCTCCCTGGTTCCTAGTTTAATACTTGCTGTGTACTTCTGAAATCAGTAAGTTTAGATTAGAGATTAGGGAAGTTGGTCCCTTGCGTCTCTGCGAAATCATCCACGTCATCCAAGAGGGCTTCAGTCAAGACAAGGTAAGGGACGACGTGGTTTGCTTTGACAGAAGGCAAAGCCCACGTAGATAATTTCGCCCGGACGCAATGGACCACGTGAATATGCAGGATTTGGCCGCAGTATTAGAGGCAATTAGACAGGATAACGCAGCCTTACGTAGGGATGTGTCCTCTCTCCAAGACTCAATTCAGCAGAAGTCAGTCTTGAACCCAACCACTTTCCAGAGTCCATCTTCTAGTTCTGATTCCACGACACGAATCCAAGTGGTGACTCCGTTCCCCACCCCCTTAGCGCCTCCTGAGAGGTTTTATGGGGATTGTAACAAAGTCTCGGTGTTTTTACAACAATGCCACTTACATTTTATAGCTAAGACTACAGCTTTTCCAGACGATTCCTCCAGAGTTGCATTCATGTTATCCTACATGGGTGGAGATGCAGCTCTATGGTCGGTACCTTTAGTGGAGAATGATGATCGAATTTTGTATAATTTTAAGGATTTCGAGAGGGCCTTAAAAAAGATGTTTGCAAAACATCTTTTTGTTCAATCGGCAGACAATGAGCTTTTAGGTTTAAAGCAAGGGTCTTCTGATCTTTTACATTATATATCTACCTTCAACCGATTGGTTTTAGAGGCTGATTGGCCTTATGATAAAAGAGTCTCTATCTTTTACAGAGGTTTAAGGGAGGAATTAAAGGACATGATAACCCAGATCCTAGAGCCCCCAGAGGACATAAGTGCCTTCATTGATTTAGTGGTTAAGCTTAATCATCGCATTTCTGAGAGAAAGGGAGAAAGAGGGAAGTCAGAGCATAAGGTAGTTTTCTTTAAGGAAAGATCTGCTCCAAGTCGAGAATCTGGTGCTAAACCTGATTCGGTTGAACCCATGCAAATAGGTTCTATCCGAGGTCCTTTATCAAAGGAGGAAAAGGAAAAGAGGCGACGTTTAAATCAGTGCCTATATTGTGGGAAGACAGGACACTTTGTAAAGGAATGCCCCACTCGACCAAATAAGTTTAAGATCAAATCCTCTAAGGTAGCCATTGCTCAGGAAAAGTCGGAAAACTAGAAAACTCGGTAAAGGGAGAGGTCAGTTTATCGGGTAGTTTTTCTAGTTTGGCCTCAACTCTTCCTCCCATTGGTTTTAGACACTTTTCTATCCTTGTAGAACTCCGAGGTCTGCTTCCTGATTCTCACACAAGAAAGGTTGAAGCCATTATAGATTCCGGGGCTACAGGAAATTTTATAGATTCCCAATTCTTCCTACAGATAGGTTTTGCATCAGTGTTTAAGGATCACCCTGAAACTGTCAGAGCAGTTGATGGTAAAGAGTTGACCTCAGGGCTTGTAAATAGACAAACTGAACCGTTAGAAATGGATTGTTCTCCTATACATCGAGAAAGGATACAATTCGACATTATTGACGCTCCCCAATTTAAGATGATTCTAGGCATACCCTGGTTAGTAAAACATAACCCAAGTATAGATTGGGTAACCAAGGTAATCACCTTTAAGTCGTCGACTTGTACTGAACATTGTTTCCTCTTAGACAGATCTACGGATGTGGTTCAAGGTTTTGATTTTGGAATCGAATCACCCAATGTACTGCTTTTGGATGGGGTTCCATCAGAATATAATGACTTAGCTGATGTATTTGACAAGAAAAAAGCCAATACTCTTCCCCCACATAGAGATTTCGACTGTAGAATTGATCTAATGCCTGGAGCAACCCTGCCCTGCAGTCGCATTTACGCCCTTACCGAAGCTGAAAACTCTCATTTGAGGGAATACCTTGATGAGTACCTCGCAAACGGCTTCATTCGGCATTCTAAATCTCCAGTCTCTTCAGCTCTTTTTTTTATTCCAAGAAAGGGGGGGGAATTGCGTACGTGCATAGATTATAAGGCAATAAACAATGTCACGATTAAGAACAGGTACCCCTTACCTTTGATTCCTACTCTTTTGGACCAAATTAAGAAAGCTAAGATTTATACTAAACTGGACTTGCGAGGAGCTTACCATTTAGTCAGAGTAAGAAAAGCAGACGAATGGAAGACTGCCTTCCGCACTAAGTTCGGCCTCTTTGAATACCAAGTCATGCCTTTTGGTCTATGTAACGCTCCTGCCGCCTTTCAGTTTTTTATAAACGAAGTTTTGCATGAATTCATAGACATCTGTTGCGTAGTCTATATAGATGATATTCTCATCTACTCTGACTCAGAGGAAGAACATGTACAACAGGTTCGCGCCATTCTTCAAAAACTGCTTTCGAACTCACTTTATGTGAAATTAGAAAAAAGTCTATTTCATGTTTCCAAGGTGGACTTACTGGGTTACATTATTAGCCCCGAAGGAATAGAGATGGACCCAAAAAAGGTAGAAGCAGTAACAACTTGGCCAAGCCCCACTACTGTGAAACAAATTCAAAGTTTCCTAGGCTTTGCAAACTTTTACCGAAGATTTATTCAAAACTTTTCTCAAATCATTACACCTGTAACCAAGTTGTTGAGAAAAGGAGTAACATTTTTATGGACCCCTGATGCTGATGAAGCCTTTCAAATCCTAAAAAAAAGGTTTACCATGGCCCCAATCTTATGTCATCCAGATCCTAACCAACCGTTTATCGTAGAAGCAGACGCATCTCAATATGCGTTAGGAGGCATTCTTTCACAACGAAATTCTGATACCGGCCAAATGCACCCGATTGCATTCTTCTCAAGAAAATTGTCTGAAGCTGAACAGAATTATGCAATCGCCGATAAGGAGTTATTGGCAATAAAGGCTGTGTTTGAAGAATGGCGCCACTACCTGTTAGGGGCTCGTCATCCAGTAACTATCTATACGGACCACAGAAACCTTCAAGCTCTAAGATCTGTGAAAGCTCTGACTGCTAGACAGCTACGTTGGTCAATGTTCTTCAATGACTATAATTTTGTAATAACTTATCGTCCTGGGAAAGAGAACTTAAAAGCGGACGCTTTATCTAGAATTGGAGACAAAGGCCCAGAACTACCTGAAATTGTCCACCCTGTAATCCCAACTTCTTGTTTTCAGGGAAGTATATCCATGAGTGATATTGTCAATGACATCAAAGAGGCTTTGAAAGAAAAGGATTTTGAAATGTGGAAAAGAGATCATCCTTTTCTATATGTGAAAGATAACTTGTTGATGGTACATGACTTGATTTTCGTTCCCACTGAAAGGATCCAAAAATCCATAATCCATCTTCACCATGACACATTGTTGTCCGCTCACCCCAGTATCTTGAAAACTACGGAACTCATTAAACAAACCTTTTGGTGGCCTCTTATGGTCAAAGACGTTCAGCAATTTGTTGAAACTTGCAGTATTTGCATTCAACACAAGACTTCTCATCAACCTCCTAGTGGATTGTTAATGCCTCTGCAAATTCCACCTCAACCCTGGCATACCATATCGTTAGACTTTATTGTTGAACTACCTGAAACCAAGAAGGGATTTAATACCATTCTAACTGTTGTAGATCAGTTCACGCGTATGGCCCATTTTATTCCTTTAAAAAAGCTTCCCACTGCCTTAGAACTAGCTCATGTAATTATGACTCAGGTGATAAGATTACACGGAATTCCTTCTGTCGTTATTTCAGACAGGGGCTCACAATTTATTTCAAAGGTTTGGCAAAAACTGGGTTCATTGTTACATATGGATGTTCGTTTATCTTCTAGTTATCATCCCCAAACTGATGGTTTAACCGAACGAACTAATCAAACTATCGAACAATATCTCCGTTGTATGTTGCCTAGTGTTCCTGAAGAATGGTCAGATCTTTTAAGCCCCTTAGAGTTCGCCTATAACAATTCAGAACATTCTTCTATCAAAATGTCTCTGTTCTTTTGTAATTTTGGATTTCATCCCAAAAGCATTCCCGAAATTTCTAAAACCTGTGATTCAGTACCTACAATTTCTGATTATGTATCCAAGGTATTCACCATTCAGGAAGAAGCTAAATTCAACTTGGCTAAAGCAAAAGAATGTCAAAAGGAAGCCAAGGATAAACATCGATCTGAGCAACCTCAATATACTGTTGGTGATAAAGTGTGGTTGAGTACAAAAAATTTAAAGTTAAAGGGAAACAGGAAATTCAATCCAAAATTTATTGGCCCCTTTCCTATTGAGAAGATACTTAACCCAGTTTGTGTGAGGCTAACGCTTCCCCGCAAATACTTGATACACCCGGTTTTTCATGTCTCTCTGGTCAAACCATTCCATCCCCAGACTCGTGTTTCTAAATCTCCGCCTTCCATCTTGATTGAGGATCACCCTGAATTTGAGGTCAAGACCATCTTAGATTCCAAAAGAATTAGAGGAAAACTTTTTTACCTCGTTGATTGGAAAGGGTATGGCCCGGAGGAAAGATCTTGGGAACCTTTGGAACATCTGAAAAACTCTCCTAGATTGGTCCGATCCTTCCATCTAAGACACCCTGAGAAACCTAGGCCCATTTCCACTGTCCTTGGGGGGATCTTGAGGAGGGAGTACTGTCATGATTCTGCGTCCCCAGTCTCATGATGTGCTCCACACATTCCGAAGTCATGTGCAGAGTTTTTTCCCTTATTAAAACCCACCCCTGTCCCGTGCTCCCCGCACGCATCAAAAGTCAGTGTGATTTGGTGTACTTTTATCTTGTCTTGTCATGCCTTTCACCTCATTGGTTTCTTTTGTATTTTACTTGCCTAGTCTTGTACTTGTTGTTCACTTTTGCGCAGTATGGCATTGGTTTAGGGGCTTGTGAACTCTTTGTATTCGAGTTCTAACCTTCGCGTATTACTCAGTGAGACGAGGCCCCTGTGAAGGTCTCATGCCTCCTGTCCCCGCATCCCTGCACGCTCCTTTTTGGTGCGCGTCCAAGTGGGATTGCAGGCATCGTCTTCGCGCACATTCTAGTGCGTAGCTGGGAGCGGCTGGGTGCGGTCCAGTATTTAAACCGCATTCAGCCTTCTGGAAGGCGCTTTGCCTTCAGATTTCTCAAGGAGAAGGTCGCGTCAGCTGGAGTGACTCACCGGAAGGTACATCCGATCCTGGCAAGTCTTCACGGCGGCTCTTTTCATTTCCCGGAGAAAGCATCTGGAACTCAAATTTGAAAGCTAAGTACTTTACTTAATTTAAGGCGCCCTTCGCAAGAAAGGTCGACAGAACTTTTGGAACATTCTTTTGCAGAAGATTATGCAAGAAGAAGACTTGGGACATTTTATTCATCGTAGTATTTTGAAGAACATTTGTTTATTCATTTCTTGATTTGTTAAACTGAGAACTGTTTTAATAATTATGATGGTTTGAATTTCTGATGCAAAAAAAAGGTGTTAGAAGAAAGACGTTTAGGATCAGGTGTTCTCTTGGTCTATGTTTGTCTTTATAGTTCTTTCTAGAGACAACAACACGAACCCCCCAGACTAAGAAGCAAGAAGTTAATATCAAGTAAGTTTTAGGTGTAGATAGGACGACTTGCAAGGGTCTTTTAAAGAATGTAAAGTAATCCTTCCTATTTTTGCGTCAATTTCTAGACCAACCAGTCGACATCTCACCAGCCGACCACCAATCCTAGAGGACGTCTGACAACTTCGTCACCCCAACCAATCAAAGAAATACTGGACGAAGTCAACAACTTCCTGATCGCAGGTAGGGGAATCGCAAAAGTCGCCACACTGATTTTAGGTATTCTCACTAGACAGATAGAGTTTGTAAGAGGCCTTAGCATAGTTAGGGGAGAAAACCTTCTGACCTGAATACTAAAGTCTTTGGTGCTTGTTGCTTCGCAGGTCGACAGCAAGAACCAAAAGTCTTCTCTTCAACGTCCAGTACCGGCCCTCCTCCCTGGTTCCTAGTTTAATACTTGCTGTGTACTTCTGAAATCAGTAAGTTTAGATTAGAGATTAGGGAAGTTGGTCCCTTGCGTCTCTGCGAAATCATCCACGTCATCCAAGAGGGCTTCAGTCAAGACAAGGTAAGGGACGACGTGGTTTGCTTTGACAGATAGCCTTGCAATAGTGAACAATTAAACTGGCAGTATTTCACTATCAGGACATGCCACACACATCAGGGCATGTCCTACCTTTCACATACAATGCACCCTGCCCACGGGGGTAACTTGGGCCTACCTTAGGGGTGACGAACATGTAGAAAAGGGAAGGTTTAGGGATTGGCAAGTGTGTCCACTTGCCAAGTCGACATGGCAGTCCCAGACTGTACACAGGCTCTGCAATGGCAGGCCTGAGTCAAATTTTACAAGCAGCTTCTGTGGGTGGCACAATCAGTGCTGCAAGCCCACCAACAGTATTTGATTTACAGGCCCTGGACACACATAGTGCACTGTACTAGGATCTGACAAGTAAATCAAATATGCCAATCATGACATCACTAATCCATAACATCAAATTACAAAGAGAGCATATGCACGTTAGCACTGATCAGCAGTGGTAAAGTGCCCAGAGTCATAAAACCACCAATAACATGTCAGAGAAAATACAGGAGGAAGGCAAAAAGTTCTGGGATGACCCTGCAAAAAGGGCCAAGTCCAACACTGAATGTGTAACAAATGTGTGTTTGTTTGGAATTTGTGCCTTGCTGTGAATCTTTAAAATTTGTTTCTAGACCACAGTGTTTCTAATTGTGCGTTTAAGGTATGTTCTTCTGGCTGTGCTTAACAAGTGATGTCTGGGTGGGCCTGTGTCAGGAATATATTTCTGCTTTGGTGTGTTATGTGTGTGTGTTTCAGGAATATGGGCCTGGTTGGGATGTTAATTTACTGTGACCATGTATGGAAATGTTTCCTGATGTGTGTGTAGTAATGAGAGGTGGCAGGTCATTTATGGTGAGAGGAGCCTAGAGTTAAAGATGTGAAAGGGCTGGGAATGTGTGTGTGAGAGCAATCAGTACATACCAGTGACAGAGCGAGTGACACAAAGAGTTAAGAGGAGACTTATTTCTCGCATTTCAAAGGGCACTACGTGCATACAAGAGAGTAGGGGACTAAACACAGAAGATGAGAAAAGACGGGGCTAGACACAAAAGATGAGATAAGATGGGGCTAGCTGTGCAAATAAAGATGAGGTGCACTTCAATGACAGAGGCTAGGTGCAAATGGGACAATGAAGACTGGTACTTACATATTTGCAGGGGCCACACGCACATAGGTAAGAAGAGCTTAATCTCTGCATAGGAACAGTGGTTAGTTGAGTGGAAACTAAGTTCACCCAGATGAGAGTAGGCTAAAGAAATACAATTAACATGGAAGGGTCTTGGTGTAATCTGAAAATGTAATATGGGAGATGTAATGCTGTGTAAGCGGTGGTGGTTCAGTGCTAACAGGTGGAATAAGATATGTGTATGCAGGTGAGAGAAACCAAGTATACATGTGAGAGCGAGGCATACATATATGTTGGAATTCATTGTGCGCACAGATGAGAAATGTAAGGTGGATGCATGTGATACAAGTATTTACCCATTGTGCACACAAGGGAGCAACAGTTAGGCACACATGAGGCTATGTTTGCACTGGCGAGGGAATGACATGTGGGCAAACGTATGATTATGGGACATAATATTACCACATCACATATGGCTTCGTGAATGCAGCTGAGAGAGAGCTAGGTGCTGACAATCATGAGGTGTATTGGTGCACACTTGTGGGTATTTGTTAGGGGTGCAGGTGGTTCATACAAGTGAGATTTGGCTAGGTGCACACAGGTTTAAAATTTAAAAAGACTTATTTTGTTTGGTGACATTATTTATTAAAATACCAAGTTCAATTCAGTTTATGGCATGGTTAAAACAAATTGTGTAAATCCGGGGTGTCCAATACATATAGAAGCAGGCTACATCCTTGCTAGAATTTTATTAATATAATATAAATGTACATTTAGTTAATCTAATTGCCATTTATTTATATTGTCAATGATTACATGAAAAATCTGTCCTGGCTCAAATTCTTCTGGATCCATGTTGAATGCTTCTGGTGAATTAGAAAGAAATTCAGTATAATTATGACGGTTCATAGGTTAGGTACCTATCCCACATATCACTTAGTCAACTAAACTTGCACGTCACAAAACAGACACTCATGTTTTCTGCGCACACAGGCAGTTGATGCAGAAGAAAGTTGAAGGATTCAATCAATCAATCAATCAATCAATCAAAAGGCATTTGTAAAGCACAAAGCTGCTTCAACCGAAGCATCCCGGCACTCAAGTGCAAAAAAACTGATGCAACGCAGAGCCATCCTTAAGGCTTTCAGTTGAAGGGGGGCGTAGCTTGGACGCCGATCGGGATGGCGGCGTGAGCTCGCAGCTCCGCGCGGAATCCCGCTAATTCTCCTGTTTTCGGGACCCTAGGCGACCCGCAGATGACGTTCCTGCCCTCTGAAGTGTAAGGGGACAGCTGGGTGCAATCGGAGAGTCGCTGGGGGACTGCTGGCCCCGAGAAGATCGAGAAAAGAGGCGGCCGAGGTGTTGCCGAGGGTGAGAAGAAAATGGCGGCGAGGAGGTCGGACGGTCCCGAACTTCAGCCCTGAGCCAAGTTGTCGCCGAGTGGCAAGAGATCCTGCACTCGGCTGCCCGAGGCACTAGGATTGGCGGTGCTGTGTCCTGAGACCAGGGGACGCTGACCTGATTCACCCAGGAGCTCGGGGACCCTCGTTGGCCACCGCCCTGAGACTCATCCTTCCCCCCTCAGGCCGGAGGGGGGTGACGGGACGGAGCCCGTCCACCTGGCCATTGTTCCTGAGAGCGTCGGCGGGGACATTGCGCTGCCCGGTGCCCGGAGACCGGCACGGAACCACGGGCGTAATCGCAAAACGGGCGACTGGACTTGTGACGCAGCACTCTGACATGGCGGCGATCGGAGGGCCGATACCCGGGAGTCGCGAGGGGGACTCGGCGACATCAACTCGGCTGAGTGAGAGTCCCTCCCCGGAGCTTGATCGGGAACAGCGGCTGAACCGGCGTTTGGATGCCATCCTTGATGCGATCACCTCCACTAAGGAAGCATTGCACAATGACATTGCCCAAGTGGCTACGGGCCTCGGGCTGCTGCGCGCGGATCACGCGAAGCTGGCAGACAGGGTCAAGGACCATGACCAGCTGTTGCTGGATCTGAAGCCATCGGTGGTGACCGCGGAGCACAGGATCACGGACATTTTGGCCCGACTGGACTCACTGGAGCGGAGGGCGGAGGATGCCGAAGGCCGCAATAGACGGAACAACGTGCGGGTCGTAGGCCTGCCGGAACGGATTGAGGGGGAGGATGCGGTGGCCTACATGGAGAACTGGTTCCGCACTGTGGTGGCACCGGAGGGGCTTACTCCTTTTTTCACTCTGGAGCGAGCTCACCGGGTGCCTGCTCGCCCGCCGGGGCTTGGCCGCCCCCCCGACCGATGGTGGTGCGGCTCCTCCACTACAAGGACCGGGATCTTCTCATCCAGCGGGCCAGGATGTCGGGCCCGTATGAGGTGGAGAACAGTAAGGTAACGATCTTCCCGGATTACACTCAAGCGGTCCAGAAGAACAGGGCATCATTCCTCGCTGTGAAGAAGGAGCTCAGGGAGGAAGGCATCCAGTACTCCTTACTCTACCCAGCCAAGCTGCGGATCATTATGGACGGCACTACGCACTTTTTCCAGACTCCGGACGAAGTTTGGCAATGGCTCGAGTCATATAGAGCGGGGACGGACAGATCACACCAAAGTAGGCGAGACCAACCCAAGCAGCCCCGGGTGAGGCAGTCACAACGCATCAGATCCCGCAACAGGCGCCAGCGGGAGAAACGGGAGGCTCAAATGGCGGCGGAGAAGAGGGATGCGCTCGCAGCGACGGCGGCCATTACAGGGTTGCAACAGAACAGTGAACAGGCAGAAACGGACTCGGGAGGGGAAGGCAGCAGAACAGGAGAGGAACTTTCAGAGGCGGAAAGCTCGAAGGGGCCGATAGTAACCCCACAGACATCGATTGGTATTTTCTGCGGCTGAGATAGAACTGGGACTAGATCGGGACTTCATGGTAGGGTGATATCCTGTTGATGGAGGGCGGGTTGCCGGGAGGGGGGGCTGTGTGCTTTGGAGGGGATGAAGGTGCGGGGTGCGGGCTCCGCTAGCTGGGGTCGGCGGTGACTCACCCCCCTTGGGCCCTTAAGGTCGACTGTGGTGGAGACCACAGGGTAAGTGTGTGAGAAGTTGGTTCACGGTTTGGATGGGGGCGGCCATTGGGTTCGTGTGCTCTGTCCTGGGGAGTGGGGTTTGGGAAATGTTTCAGTTTTGGGGATGTTCGGGCGGGGGCAACTGCAATGGGGGGGCCATGGACCTTTGTTATTTTGATTCGGACTGTACGAAGTTGGAATGGGGACATTACCTAACTTGAAATGCCTAACGTGGAATGTCCGGGGGCTGCGGACCATGGTGAAACGTCACAAAGTACATGCTTATCTGGTACGCAGGGGGGTTCAGATTGCTATGCTCCAGGAGACTCATCTCACCAAAAAAGAGTGCGCTGCCTTGCAGAAAAGATGGCGGGGCCAGGTGTTTGGCACCACTTACTCAGCGTATGCCAGGGGGGTGTTGATCTGGGTGCGGGCGGGGATACCCTTTCAAGTGCTGAACCAAGTAGTAGATCCGGATGGCAGGTTTGTGGCGGTGGAGGGGAGGTTATATGGACGGGATGTGGTTTTCTGCTGTGTCTATGCACCGAACACTGACCAAGGCCGATACTTTGATAGTCTCTCGGGGTCCTTGGCCTCTTTCCTGGCGGGTCCGATAGTGTTAGGGGGGGGGACTTCAACTCGATTACGGATGTTGCTCTGGATAGGTCCCATCCCCCCCTAGTAGACTCTCCGGTGCGCAGGCTGGCCGCGCACAGGAACGACTGGCAGGAACGATGGGGGTTGCTGGATGTCTGGAGGGAGCGGCACGGGGGAGCCAGGGATTATTCCTTTTATTCCGCTCTCCATGATCTACATGTCAGGATCGATTCGGTGCTTTGCGGGGGATCCCTAGCCCCATTGATTACCCATGCGGAGTACCTGGCTAGGACTATATCCGATCACAACCCCCTATTGGTGCACATTCAGTGGCAGAGAGAGCGCTCAGTGATACCAACATGGCGGCTTCGGCCGGAGACGCTAGAGGATTCTGTGTTCAGCGATGCGGTTCGGCAAGGCATTGATAGTTATTTCGGAGTGAATGAGGGCACGGCTGCGAGTAGGTCTACTGAATGGGATGCAATGAAAGTGGTGGTGAGAGGGGTGTGTTTGTGTAGGTTCTCAAATGCTCGTACGACTGTGCTGAATGACCTAATGAAAGCGGAAGAAACTTTGAGGGACTTGGAGCGCCGCAGGCCGGCTAGGCCAGGTCTACAGGCCCAGTTGTTGGAGGCGAAGGAAGTGGTTGCCACCGAGACGGAACGTTTGAGGTGCTATGACTATAGGCAGTACATCATCGGGGCACACGCAGAAAGGGACAAGGTGGGTACCCTCTTGGCCAGACTAGCTAACCCGGAACTTAGGGGCTGCCCGATTCTCAGCATTAATAATGCGCAGGGAGAGATGGTGTACTCCCAGGCAGCGGTATTGGAACGATTTAGGGGGTATTATGAGGAACTATACCGGAGTCAGCTGGGAGTGGGGGTTCAGGACATCGCGGAATACCTGGGGGAGAGGCAGCTCCCGGTCCTGGACGAGGAAGACGTGAGGGAGCTGGGTAGCCCGATCACGCTCACGGAAATACGGGTGGCCATCAAACATATGGCCCGCAACAAGACGCCCGGGGTGGACGGACTGCCAATTGAATTCTATCAACAATATGTGGACAGCTTGGCGCCCAGGCTGCTGGTGGTGTATACGGAAGCCTTCGAGACGGGGGCATTGCCTGGGTCCATGCGGGAGGCCTTGGTTGTACCGCTCCTCAAGCCTGGCCGGGATGCCGCGGATGTGAGGTCTTATCGCCCGCTGTCCATCCTGACGGTGGATTATAAGATCCTGAGCCGAATCCTGGCCACCAGGCTGGCCCCGCATATGACGGGCCTGGTACACAGGGACCAGGCCGGGTTTATACCCACGAGGAGCACGGCGCTGAATATCCGCCGCCTGGTGGGAATAATGGACGCCATCTTGGACAGGGAGGGAGCACCGGTGGTTCTGTCTGTGGACATCGAGAAGGCCTTTGATAGCTTGGAATGGCCTTTCCTGGATGGAGTGCTAGAGAGGTTTGGCATGGGCGAGGGGTTTTGGAGGTGGACGAGGGTCTTATATACCTCGGCGACGGCGAGAGTACGATTGGGCGGCCTGGTGTCTGCGGCGTACCCGGTGGGCAGGGGAACACGACAGGGATGTTCTCTCTCCCCCCTATTGTTTGCCCTGGCGATGGAACCCTTGGCGGTCCATGCGAGGTCAGGTGACCGATACGCGGGGATAGTTAGTGGCGGGCAGTGGCATTATATATCGCTATACGCGGATGACTTGCTCCTGTACCTAGCTGACACCTCGGGGGCATTGGTTGGAGCGATGGATCTGTTGTCTGAGTTCGGCCGGCTCTCGGGCCTTAAGGTCAATTGGGCGAAGACTTGTGTGTTCCCGCTGCGAGCGGGATCGCCAGCCCCTAGCAGCGATTTGGGTGTGGTATGGGAACCCTCTTGCATCACCTATTTGGGTGTCCGCATTTACCACGCGGCTGCGGACCTATTGGAGGGCAACATTGGTCGCTGTGTCCGGGCGCTGCGGGGCAGCTTGTCTTTCTGGTCAACCCTCCCGCTGACAGTCCTGGGCAGGATAGCACTGTTGAAAATGGTGGCGCTCCCCCGCTTCCTCTATTATTTCCGAACGCTGCCTGTCTGGATTCCCCAGGGGGTGTTCAGAGAACTGCGGTCAATGATAATTGGCTTTCTATGGGGGCATGGCCGCCGTAGAGTAGCCCTGAGCACGCTACTTCGCCCCAAGCTGGAAGGGGGCATGGCTGTGCCCGACCTCGAGCTGTATTATCTTGCAGCGCAGTTGCAGGTCCTTACACAGAACGTAGCCAGGGTGTTCCGGGGCCCGGAGGAGGACCGGGATCGGGGAATACAACGCCACGTGCTGTCCTACATCATCATGCAGCAGCGGCTCGAGTTACGGGCCCTCACCATGGAAGAGCGGACGCTCCGGTTGTGCTGGCAAAGGAGCCTTCGGAGAGCGAGGGCATCGCGGCCTTATGCCCCGGAGATCCCGATCGGGATGTTGACGGCATTGCCGCACGGAGGAGATTGGTCCCCGTTGCTGGATTGGGAGGAGGCGGGACTGCAGGTGGTGGGCGACTTGTACATAGATGGGGCTTTGGCGCCGTTCGAAGTGCTCCGGGACCAGTTCGGGCTGCCTGCTGGGGGCTTCCTCCTACACGCGGCAGTAGTGGCTGCCATACAAAAGCACTGGAAAGAGGGGCTCCTGGAACCCACGACGACTATGGCGTGCCAATATGTGGTGATGGCGGCTGGTACGTTCAAAGCTGTGACGTGCCTCCATAATAGGATGCTGAACGAGGGGCTGGAACCACTCCAAGGGCTCAAGGCTAAATGGGAGGTGAGCGTCGGCCGGCCCATACCGGATACGGCATGGGGTCACATCCTGCGACGCACGTGGAAGGGCACTAGAAACGCGCGTTTTCAGCAGGTGCATTTCTATGTGCTCCATAGGGCCTATTTAACTCCTGAGAAATTACAGCGGTACTTTCAGGTGCCGGATGCCTGTTGCCCGCGGTGTTCGTCCCAGGGAGCGGACATGGACCACTTGTTTTGGGGGTGCCCACAACTGGGGACCTATTGGGCGGAGGTAGGGGAACTTCTGAATGAAGTGACTGACAGGGAGGTGGAATTCGACATGGCGGCGTGCCTATTGCTCTGGTTCCCGCATACTAAGCACACCAGGGTGACAAGCAAATTCATAGATCTGGGCCTGATATTGGCACAGAGAGAAATATCGTGGCATTGGAAGTCCAGGGGGGGACCCTAACTGCGTAGATGGAAGAATGAGCTGCTGCGGTGGTCTGACTGCGAGAGTGTGCTCCGGATGAAGCAAGCTGTAAAGTTGGGGAATGAGAAGGCATTGGATGCGGCGCGTGCATGGGAGTTAGTGGTACAGGCTTTGCGTGATTCTTTGGTAGAGGATGAGGATGGCGAGAACTAAGCCGCTGGACACCGCGGGCGAACACAGAAGTATAGTACCACGCACTGTAGTGGACCCATCCAATTCGACAGGACGAGGCACACACCTTAGCAGTTGCCAGGGGAGGGGGGGCTTTGGGGGGGTTGGTTGTAGGGTGTTTGGGGAGGGCCGGAAGCCATTAGATGGTCGCTTGTTAGGGCCTTGGATCTACTGGGACGGTGGATACTATGTGGAGGGTAGAATGGCTGGGTAGAGCGGCCAGGTGTGACGACCCATAGCGCCTAGGGCAGGTCCCGACAAGGGCGACATCACTGACTAGCACTGGGATGGCTGACGGGAATGTTGTTGTGGGTGGGGGGGTAAAAGCAGATACGCAAAACGATCTTTCAACCAGGGTCCCTATGGGACGTGCACTGTGATGTGCTCCTCTTGAGCGATATAATATGCCGCCCGGCCCCCGGGATGCGGGCTGAATGGCTGTGTACGACTGGGAATTCTTATTGGACGGGGGGATCTCACAAGTGTACTGGCGGATTAATTGTATCCTGTGGTTTATAACTCTGCAATAAAAATATATTTAAAAAAAAAAAAAAAAAGGCTTTCAGTTGAATTCATTTCACCTCTGAGGCCTAGTGTAGCTGCTTCAGATTGGGGGAGATGTGCTGCCGGTAAGGGACTCAGAGAATAAGTCTAGCCACAGCATTTTGAATAATCTGAAGTCTATGAGTCAGAAGGATTGAAGATTTATTGTGAGAAGAATACCTGCATTTCTAGGGGTAACATTTGTACCCAGGGTTGGGACTGTGTGCAGCCTGGATCTTATAAGAAGGACCTAACATGTATACCACCCAGGATCAGCCTGTGTTTAATGATTATGTTCTCATGCAAAAGCACTTATCATAAAGGATCATGCTTTGCCATGTATTGGTTTTGCCTTCAAATGTGATATTTATGCATGGGCTTTTCAGGTTGTACATGTGCATTTGAAGCTATGTCTAGGCAGATAGTTGTTCCTAATCAAAAGATGGTTAGAGTTAGGAAGTGAAGGCTGGACCTTGGATCTGAGGCTTTTACTTGGCATTGGAAGTTTAGAAATATACCCGTAGCTGGCCTTTGACGACTTTTCCCTGGTCCATGATAACTGAGCTCCTGGCTTTTCATGGTTGTGCCTTTAGCATACCATGACAGCAGCAGACTCAATATTTGGTCAGTAACTATAATGCTCTTTTATTTCATGATTGCATTATGTAGAATTATGTAGAATTTTAAATTCAGTGAAGGCAACTTCAGTAATGACAGTCACCTCAAAGATCATGTGACATCACTTCCTGCAATGTCATTTAGGTCGAAGACCGTATGATGTCTCCTGTTGTAGTGTCATGTGGAGATTAAGGAGTATAAAATCTCACTTCCACTACCCTTAACATTTTGATGAAGGGGTTTTGGGTGGCAGCCGACCACAGGAAGGTCTGCACCCCAGACAGATTGGGAGGGTGGTTCAGTCCAGGACCGCCATTTTGTATGTTGGGCTACGTTTAGAGCCCACTCTAGCCCAAGGATACATAGGGGATTTCAATTGTGCTCAGTGCCACCATTTTAGGTATAGGTGACCTGTTGACTGGTGGCAGAGAGAAATAGTGGTAATTTTCTCCATTTTTTCAGGATTAGTTTTACATTTGGTATTGGTTGGTGTTTTTTGAGTTGCGATGATGTCTGATGTTGCAGAAAAAGTGCTGATGGCTATGCGGCTCCTGCATTTCGAATTGGTGGTCGGCTGTGATGAAGAGCTAAGCGAGGCCTGCTTGGCTTGCCGGGCGCTTGACTCTGTGGCTGAGGCCATGGTGGCATTTTAACCGTCACCTAAACTGCGGGCGGTGTCTCAGGCGGTGAACCAGGTAAGGGTGAGGGGCCGCTCTGCTGTTGTAGCGAAGGAAGAACTAGGGACAGATTCAGTCTCAGGTGGCGCGAATGGTGCACCCGACAAGGCGAAGGAAGCCAGTGGAAGTAACAATAGCCAGGTGGACAGCAGAACCCAACAGAAAAAGGGGACAAGAAAGGGTCTGGAGAGCAAGGAGCTCAAGATCAAGTACTTGCCATATATGGGATATGACAAATCAATTGGGGCGCTTTTAATGTTGGCTACAAAGGAAAAAATCTGGAAAGGGAAGTACTTGGAGATGCTAAAACTCTTAAATAGGGAGATGTGTGCCAATGAGGGGTCTCCGGAGGAGAAATATGAGCTGGCAAAATTTCCCAGGTTGCCCCAGACCATGCAGAATTGGACCATAGCATTCTTAATTTATGGCACCGTATACTAATGCGAAGTTTCCGGAGCGATGTGTGGCCATGTTCAAGGTTATGAACATAATCTGGAAGGCTCAGATTATGGGGAGGTGGGTATGCCTGGGCTCAGCATGATCAGGAATTTAGGCGCTCAGTTGGCATGGGACCTTGAGGTGAAGGAGGGGGATATGGGCACTGATCACTAGCAACACACAATGGGTGCAGCAAAACTCAGGAAAACCATTTTCTACGACCAGAAGTTTGACCAATAGTTTATCAGCCCTTTGAGGGATGCCCCACCAGGGAGGGGTGGGTACTTCTGCCAAAGATCAGAGCGGGACTAGGGGTACCTTTTGGATTATAACAAGGGCCTGTGCTCTCAAGAGTACTGCAAGTTTTGCCATGAGTGGTCTGTTGGACAGGCCACATGACGGGCCGCTCTCCCCCGGCTCGACCAGGCCCGAGCCCAGTCATACAAGCACCACACACCACCATTGTACGTCCTACGTCCCCTCAGGGACACCTGCCCTCGAACATGATCACCTCATGGGCCCGATCCACTGCCGACCCATGCGCTCAGCCTGGGCCGCCATCTTGGACACTTCATCACGAGGCCGCCTGGCCCCCGATCGACCTCAACCCTGGGCCTAGCCCGGCCTCAGACATTCCGGCACCACCCTCCACCCAGGAGGTGAGCGAGCTACTTGGCAGGTCAATGGGAGAAAGAGGTGTCGATGGCTCTCCCCCGGCCAGTGCCGCTCGCCCATCGCCTCCCCGGGCGCTGGCTCCACCCCCCCGCTGGGTGTCTGGACTCCCTCATCCCGGACCTCCCGACCTCCAAGTGCGAGGGTCCGGACATCAAAGCCCGCCAGCCCTATAACTGGGGCAGCTCCAGAGCAGGAAGGCAGTTGTATCTTGGAGTCGAGAGACGTAAAGAGGAACTCACCCTGGACGGACTACTGGCGCTGCCGTAGCTCTGTCCTGTGCACCATCGTCCTGCCTGTTGGCGCTGCCACAGCCGTCGTAACCTTCATCCTTCATCGTCGTCCGGATCTGCTGGCGAGGCCGCGGACCGTTGTAACCGTCATCTGCATCGGGACCTGCTTGGCTTCTCCACGGCCCGTCGACCATCCGTCATCCATCCCGGGACCTGCTTGGCTTCTCCACGGCCCGTCGATCATCCTTCGTCCATCTCGGGACCGGCTTGGCTCCTCCACGGCCCGATCAGCAAACACACCGAGCTCGAGGATTGAGAGCTATTTAACTCATTGGCAACTAAGACTGTCCCGCTACCCCTTTTTCCTCAACCAGAGATCAGAACCGAGGGGACCCCTGAGTCCAGACCTCCTTGTATCATATCAACGTAACCTAAGAATTGCCTATAAAGTCTCGTTAACCTTCAATCTTGTGTGGTGTCCGTCTGTGGGGGGGGGAAGTTACTTATCTGTACAGTCGTTGGAGACGGCTCTCCCTGGAGACCTCTCCCCGTAATCTCGGCCGACCCTCCCGGTCCGTCTAACATTGGTGGCCAGCGGCGCGATCCGAATCACCGCATAACGTACAGAGAGTAGCTCACCCCACAACGAACAACAATGTCAACTAAAGAGAGCGGATCAACTGAGAAGTTCCAAATGGAAAAACTCGAGGAATACAGCCATCGTGAACTAAAGCAGTTCTGCATCGAACTAGGTATCGCTACCACCGGACTAAGTACCAAGGACGATTTCAAGCATGCCCTAGAATCTTGGGCAGAGACCGGGGATGTCGAAGCCCCTGAGCAAAGCACCGCGAAAAATACCAGCACGGGCCCTGAGGGGCAAAGAACCAGTCTCTCGCAAGACGAGATCCAAGAAAGAGAAAAAGCCCGACTACACGAACTCGAAATGGCCCGACTCAAGATGGACATAGAACTCAAATTGGCCGAGCAAAAAATAAACTTAGAGCACCTTCGCCTCCGAGAAGAAAGAGAGGAGAAACAGAGGCAAAGGGAGCTCGAGGAAAAAAGACTAACGTACGAGCACGAGCGGAACCTAGCCGAGATCAACCTGCGCAAACAGAATAAAGAGTTAGGGGTGCCTGACCGACCGTCCACCCCAGGGACCACGGAGAAAAAAGTGCACATCCCCAAGGATGTGGTCCGAGAATATTTTCGAGAAGACGACATCCAGCAATGGTTTAAGGCCTATGAAATCGCGATGACTGCGCACCGGATCGATAGAGCCGACTGGGGAGCCGGCCTATGGGGCAAATTCCTTAATGAGGGCCGCGATACTCTGTTACAGCTCCCAGACCACCAGATGACCTCCTACGACCATATGAAAGCGGCCCTCCTCACCCGCTATGGCCTCACGCCCGAGATGTACCGTCAGCGGTTCCGAGACTGCACACGCATTCCAGGTACAACTTGGGTGGACTATGTAACGTACTTTAGCAGAGCCTTCGAAGGCTGGATCAGAGGGAACAACGTCACGACCTACGAGCAGCTGTTCAATCTGATGGTATGGGAGCATCTGTCCAACAATTGCTTCATTGAACTACGCCAACACCTCCTCGACAGCAAGTTAACCGATCCCCGGCAGCTCGCAGCCGAAGCTGACCGGTGGGAGATCACCAGAGTGGGCCGGAATGGGTCCTACGAGCAGAACAGGAACAACAATGGTCACCCCCGACCCAGAGGAGGAGGAGGGGGCCAAGGACGAGGAAGAGACAACACTCCGGCCGCCCCCACTACCAGCACCACCCCCCCGGCCAACCGGGGCAGCACCCCGGCGCGACCGGGATACAGAGCCAATGTTACATGTCACCGATGCCAACGAGTCGGCCACTATGCAAACGACCCAAGCTGCCCGCAGTATCAGAGTCCAAGACCCCGCCAGGTGGCCGCCGCGGCACTAGGGGAAGAACAGATCTCCGAGGAACAAGAAACAGACGAGCAAGAGTATCAAGAGTGGGAGCCAGCAGCCATGACTCTCGCGTGCTTAGGGGGAAGAGACATGGTCCCGCGGGTCCCCCTACCCGCTAACACCCAGAAGTACAGCCAATGGGTGAGCATCAATGGACAACGGGCCGAAGCCCTTCGAGACACCGGGGCCAGTGTGACAGCCGTCCGCTGTCATCTGGTGACCCCAGAACAATATCTACCGAACATTCTCTGCCCTGTACGATCCGCCGACAACTCAGAGAGTCTGTGTCGGATGGCCTGCGTCCCCTTTGAGTGGGGAGGGGTCTCCGGCATGCTGAAGGTAACGGTCCGAGACGACGCCCCCGTGGACTGCCTCCTCGGAAATGACCTGGAAAGCTCCCCGTGGGCAGCCGTGGAGCGAAAAGAACACTTGGGGATGTTGGGCGTCCCAGACTGGGCGTGCGTCACCACCCGGTCCATGGCCGCCCGTGCCAACCCTCACCCCGAAGAACCAGAATGGCCGGCGCCACCGCCCCCGGTCGCCCCCGCCGAGACCCCCGACCATGGTATCCCCCTCGAACTTGCCCAACCTTCCGACCTTGCTAATCTTGACCAGTGGGCTCAAGAAGGGGGACCCACACAAGAACAATTTCGTCAGGAGCAGGAGACTTGTCCCTCCCTTGAGGGACTCCGACAACAAGCGCTCGCCCAAAGCGCAGGGGATACCTCCGGAACTCATTGGGTCTACTGGGACAATGACCTATTGTACAGCGAGCAACGAATCGCCGAGCTAGGGGCCAACCGAGTACTAGTGGTGCCCCTCCGCTTTAGAGACTTCCTGCTAAATCTGGCCCACGATGTCCCCCTGGCAGGGCACCTGGGACAAGATAAAACCTACAGCCGCCTAGTGACCCACTTCTTCTGGCCAAAGATGAGAAACGATGTGCACCAGCATTGCCGATCTTGCCCCACGTGCCAAGCCAGTGGGAAGAGCGGCCGCAAATTAAAGGCCCCCCTGCAACCCTTTCCAGTAGTCACGACCCCATTTGAGAGGGTCGGAATAGACATTGTGGGACCCCTAGACCCGCGTACAAGACAAGGCCATCGCTTCATCCTGGTACTAGTGGACCACGCCACCCGCTACCCTGAGGCTATTCCTCTCCGGACCGTGACAGCCCCAGTGGTCGGCCGGGCCCTGATGGGGATCTTCTCCCGTGTGGGGTTCCCCCGAGAAGTCGTCAGTGACAGAGGCACAAACTTTATTTCCAAATATATGAAGTCCCTCTGGCAACAGTGTGGGGTCACCTACCGCTTCACGACCCCCTATCACCCCCAAGGAAACGGACTTGTTGAGCGGTTCAATCGCACGCTAAAAGGGATGATCGGGGGATTGGAAGAGCCCCTCCGTCGCCAGTGGGATGTGCTGCTGCCGTGCCTCCTCTTCGCCTACCGGGAGGTCCCACAGAAGTCCCTAGGCTTCAGCCCATTCGAGCTGCTCTATGGGCACCCAGTACGGGGGCCACTCAGCCTGATCAAAGAAGGCTGGGAGATGCCTCCGGCCAAGAGTCCGCCCGATGTCTTCCGGTACCTCCTCACCCTCCGCAACCAGTCCCGAAGGTTCAGAGACCTAGCAAAAGCCAACCTAGAGACAAGTCAAGAGGACATGAAGAAATGGTATGACCAGAACGCCTCATCTATTGAATTCGAGCCGGGGCAACAGGTCTGGGTAATGTCCCCCACAGAACCGTGCGCTCTCCAAGACAAATGGACGGGACCCTTCAAGGTAATCGAGCGCAAGGGTCCTGCCACCTATCTGATCGATATGGAGTCCGCCCGGAATCCGCTCCGAGTCCTCCACACCAACAGACTGAAACCCCACTTTGCGCGAACAGAACTCAGTCTCTTGATGGCCACAGACAATGGGGTTGAAGACGACTCCGAACCTCTCCCTGACCTCTTGCGGACCCAGGAGCAAGACGGCTCCGTGGATGGGGTCCGACTCTCGGAGTCCCTCACCAGAGAACAACGCCACGAGTGCCAAGCCCTCCTATCACGATTTGCCAGTCTGTTCTCCCTCACCCCAAGTGTCACTTCCTGGTGTGTGCACGATGTGGACACCGGAGACAACCCTCCTATCCGCCACCGGGCCTACCGCGTACCTGATCGGGTACGGGCCTGCATCCAGGCGGAAGTAGCTAAGATGCTCACGCTCGGGGTCATCGAGCCCTCAGACAGTCCATGGGCCAGCCCGGTCGTACTGGTCCCCAAAGCGGCCGCCCCCGGAACCACACCAGAACTCCGGTTCTGTGTCGACTACCGGGGCCTGAATGACGTCACCAGAACGGACGCACACCCCATCCCCCGGGCAGATGAACTGGTCGACCGAATGGGCGCTGCCCGCTACCTCAGCATCTTCGACCTGACGGCAGGTTATTGGCAGATCGGCCTCACATCCCGAGCACAAGAACGTTCTGCCTTCTCCACCCCCGATGGCCACTATCATTTTAAGGTCATGCCCTTCGGCATGAAAAATGCCCCAGCGACTTTCCAACGGCTCGTCAACCAGGTCCTGGCGGGGCTCGAAGAGTTCAGCGCCGCCTACCTGGACGACATCGCTGTGTACAGCCACCATTGGACCGAGCACCTCCACCACCTCCAAGCAGTACTACAAGCCCTTCAGCGAGCTGGCCTCACGATCAAGGCCAGCAAATGTCAAATTGGACAAGGGTCGGTGACCTACCTCGGACACCAGGTGGGAAGCGGCCTAGTGGCCCCTCTACAGCTGAAGATTGCCGCCATCCAGAACTGGCAACCCCCTATCACTCAAACTGAGGTGCGAGCCTTCCTGGGCCTCACGGGCTACTACCGAAGGTTCGTGAAAGACTATGGTACCATCGTGGGGCCTCTCACCGAACTCACATCAAAAAATCAGCCCAAGAAAGTGAACTGGACCCCAGAGTGTCAAGCGGCATTCGAACAGTTAAAGGCCGCCATGTGTTCCGCTCCTGTGCTCCAGGCCCCAGACTACAGCCGGGAGTTCATCGTCCAGACGGACGCCTCCGACCAGGGCATTGGGGCAGTCCTGTCCCAAGTGAACACCGAAGGCCTTGATCAACCGGTGGCCTTCATCAGCCGGAGACTCCTACCCCGGGAACAACGCTGGAGCACCATAGAAAGGGAAGCCTTCGCTGTGGTATGGGCCCTCAAGAAGCTCCGGCCCTACCTTTTTGGCACCCACTTTCGGGTACAGACTGACCACCGACCCCTGCAGTGGTTGATGCATATGCGGGGGGAAAACCCAAAACTGCTACGCTGGTCCATCTCCTTGCAAGGTATGGACTTCACGGTTGAACACCGGCCTGGGTCCGACCACGCCAACGCGGATGGCCTGTCCCGGTTTTTCCGCCTCGACGAAGAGAGTCCCCAAGAGGATGGGTAACTCTCCCCGCCTTCAGCTGGGGGGGACGCATGTTGGACAGGCCACATGACGGGCCGCTCTCCCCCGGCTCGACCAGGCCCGAGCCCAGTCATACAAGCACCACACACCACCATTGTACGTCCTACGTCCCCTCAGGGACACCTGCCCTCGAACATGATCACCTCATGGGCCCGATCCACTGCCGACCCATGCGCTCAGCCTGGGCCGCCATCTTGGACACTTCATCACGAGGCCGCCTGGCCCCCGATCGACCTCAACCCTGGGCCTAGCCCGGCCTCAGACATTCCGGCACCACCCTCCACCCAGGAGGTGAGCGAGCTACTTGGCAGGTCAATGGGAGAAAGAGGTGTCGATGGCTCTCCCCCGGCCAGTGCCGCTCGCCCATCGCCTCCCCGGGCGCTGGCTCCACCCCCCCGCTGGGTGTCTGGACTCCCTCATCCCGGACCTCCCGACCTCCAAGTGCGAGGGTCCGGACATCAAAGCCCGCCAGCCCTATAACTGGGGCAGCTCCAGAGCAGGAAGGCAGTTGTATCTTGGAGTCGAGAGACGTAAAGAGGAACTCACCCTGGACGGACTACTGGCGCTGCCGTAGCTCTGTCCTGTGCACCATCGTCCTGCCTGTTGGCGCTGCCACAGCCGTCGTAACCTTCATCCTTCATCGTCGTCCGGATCTGCTGGCGAGGCCGCGGACCGTTGTAACCGTCATCTGCATCGGGACCTGCTTGGCTTCTCCACGGCCCGTCGACCATCCGTCATCCATCCCGGGACCTGCTTGGCTTCTCCACGGCCCGTCGATCATCCTTCGTCCATCTCGGGACCGGCTTGGCTCCTCCACGGCCCGATCAGCAAACACACCGAGCTCGAGGATTGAGAGCTATTTAACTCATTGGCAACTAAGACTGTCCCGCTACCCCTTTTTCCTCAACCAGAGATCAGAACCGAGGGGACCCCTGAGTCCAGACCTCCTTGTATCATATCAACGTAACCTAAGAATTGCCTATAAAGTCTCGTTAACCTTCAATCTTGTGTGGTGTCCGTCTGTGGGGGGGGGAAGTTACTTATCTGTACAGTCGTTGGAGACGGCTCTCCCTGGAGACCTCTCCCCGTAATCTCGGCCGACCCTCCCGGTCCGTCTAACATGGTCCAATAGACATGCTCTCATCCAGTTTCTCAGGGCTGCAGGCGGGTACCAGGGACAGAATTCAGGACAGTGGCAGCCCCACACTAGTGGTGAAGGGTCACTCTAGCATCAACAGGCATATGGCAATTGCGAAGGTGCCGGGGCACAGGGATCTGGTGCAAAAGGCTTGTACTCTGGTTAAAACTGACTTATTGGAGTACCTGTTGGGTTTTTATACTTGGCTAGAGGAGCCAAAGATTTTGCGGGAGGGCTTTAAATGGGGTTTTTGATTGTGGTATGACGGGTTAGGAGATGGGCATCCCATTTTGCGGTCAAGACAGGCAATGCAGGACAAATTGGACAAGAAGGTCTCGGACGGCAGGATGGCGGGCCCCTTTGATGATTGGCCTATGGAGGATTTGATTGTGTTTCCAATTTGTGTGGTGCCAAAGAAGGTACATGGCATGTTTTGGTTGATACAGCATCTGCCTTGGCCAGGGTGTGTCGGTCAAAGATTTAATCTTAGAGGACATGGCATCAGTGTCATATTCCTCAGAGTACATAGTCATGTCACTGGTTGTGGCGGTGGACCCGGGAGCACTGATAGCAAAGTGTGATGTGAAATTAGCCTGTCAGCTGCTTCCGTAACATCCAGATGAAAGGGCAGTGGTATGTGGACAAGGTGCTGCCTATGGGCTGCTCAATATTGTGTGCATTATTTGAATGTTTCAGTTTATTTCTGCAGTGGCTATTCACTTGGCATATAAGCCATGATCTGGCGACACATTATTTGGATGATTTCTTTTTCATGGGGAAACCTAGCAAAGCGGACTGCAAGCAGGTGCTGGTAAGCTTGCAAGAGCTCATGGGTGGCCCGGGATTTCCTTTGGCACCAGCAAAAACAGTGGGCACAAGTATGGTGTTGTCTTTCCTGGGGATTGAAATAGTTATCAGCGAATGGAGGTGCGATTGCCACAGAACAAAAAGGTAGCAATGCAGGCATTGTTGGGTTGCATGTTAGCGAGACAGTAGGTAAAAGTGACGCAGATTCAGGTGTTGCTGGGGCACTTAAAGTTTGCTTGCAGGTTGGTCAGAGCTGGCAGAACATTTGGTAGACAGCTGGGGCTTGCACTCTCTGGTTTCTTTCTGCCTCATCATCATGTGTGGCTATCTGCAGAGATCAAGGAAGATCTTCGGCCGTGGTGCTCTTTCCTGCAATGGGATTTCTTTGGCAACGCAGGCGTGCATAGATTAGGATGTGCAGATATTCTCAGGTGCAGCTGGTGGGCTGGGTTTTCGATTATATTGGCAAGGATGGTGTTGTGCAGAAGAATGGCTGGTGCAGTGGAAGGCGGTGGTTAGAAGCATTGTGTTCTTGGAATTGTTTCCACTATTGGGGGTGGTCACATTGTTGGGAGAAGAGTTGGCACATTGGAGGGTGCTGTTTCGGGTTGACAACATGTTGGTGCTACAGGTTGTGAATAAACAGTCTGCCAGAGATGAGCAAGTGATGCAGGTTTTTGTGTTGGATTTCTGCAGCATGATATCTCTATCAGAACGTGGCTTGTTCCAGGAGTGATACAAAAGGGAATGATTGACGGAGCGCCTGAGCAAATCAAACACTCACCCCCAGTCAACTGATCTGGGTTTAATCCATCACCATTCTTTAGCTCACTCTCCCACCCCAGTTCAGACATGGCCATATGCAAATCAGTCTGACCCTGTGCCTCATGGGAACAGTCCAGCCCGAACTGCCAAGCCATGTCTTCCCTGGACCAGAAACAAGCATCCTGGGACGGGTTTCTGGCATTTCAGCCGTCATCAGCCAGGCTAGCTCGAATCCAGTGGCAAAGTGAGCAAGGGACTCACGTCTGAGCATACCCTACCAACTTAGGGCGAACAAAGTGATCCAAAAGGGGATGAACTGGGGTGGTGTGGAGTGCAAAAAAACGATGGATTTAGGCCCAGATCGCTGTACTGGGGTGACTGTATGACATTGTTGTGCATTCTGTCCATCAACTGTTGTTTTTGCATTGTTCCACGAGTGGACAATGACATTGCGTAAGCTTTCTCTCTTTCACAGTGGGGGAGATTCGTGGGTTGATCAATGATGCAGACAGATGTAAGATGCCCATGATGGAGGAGTTGTGGTCAATAGGAAACACAGACTGGTCCACCTGCTGGTAGGGGGCCTCGCCGTGTTGACAGGGAAAGCTTACAGTCGGGCACTGGCAGAATTCTTGGTGTCGGGGTGCAGGTGGAGGGGTGGCTTAGGGCAGAGGATATGGTTCAGTTTATCTCGGATTTAACAGAGAGGGGCCTGTGGTGCATTTCAATGCTGGTAATCTTGTGAATAGCTCCTTCTTGGGGGAATTGTTCTGGGGCTATGCCCCATCTGCTGGTGAATTGGGCCAGAGGATGCTTGATGGTTGGGTGAGAGAGCAGAAATGCTTGGGGTGGCTTAAGAAGGCATTCATGTGGCAGTTGTTTTACAAGGTCCTGCAGCAGCGTGTGGCAGTATACTGTGGGAGTACGCAACGAAAAGGGAGGGTAGATTGGAGGTATGGCTGTGTAGCTTTAAAGCTGATCATAGAGTGCAAGGGTGGAGCTTGGTGTTGCACTCTTTAATGGCACATGGTCACTGTCCAGTGATGTGAGGTGATCAGCGGGCGGCGTGCACCAGGGTTTTGAATGGCATGTTTTTTAGACATAAGTCGGGGGCGAAGGTCGCGGCATATCAACTGTTCACCGTTCTGCGCAAAGTGCTAGCAGCATTGGTGGTTCACCCAGCTGCTTAAAGCACCCATTCATTCCGCATCGGCAGGATATAGAGGTTGGGCGTGCGAGGACATTATGCAACTGGGGTGCTGGTCATCAGACTGCTATAGGCGATATGTGCATGTGCGGGGGTCTAGGGATGTGCTGCAGGATATTTTGTGTGAATCTTTACTGCTGTTTGGTTGCAGGTTCACTTGCTGGCCTAGCAACAGAGGACGTGCCAATTGGGCTGGTGAGCCATTCATTCGTCCAGGGGGTGGAGCAACAAGCAGCACGGAGGGGTTATGGGGTGAATTTGGACTTTCACAAGCACTTGTTTCCTAAAACTTAGAGGAGGAAAGGGGGCCTGGTCTGGTGAGAGCTGTCTCAGTGTTCGAACGGTTTTCTAGAGGGAGGTAGGTGTAGGGACGTGTTGGTTCTTCATATAGGGGAGAACAATCTTGTAAGGGACAAGGGTGTGGTGCTGTTGAGGGCCATGAAGCAGGATCTCTGCGAATTAAGGACCAGTGGGTCACGTGTTTTGAACTATGGACAGAGTTTATGCCGAAGAGGAATTGGAGGGGGTCCAGGAAGCCCTCAGCTATGAATAGGGTGCTTAGAAAAGTGAACAGGGAGGGATATGTTCGTGGGATGGTAGGGGTGGGATAGGAGATTGGATAGTTTATTTATGTGCACCGAGGATTTCGATTTGTAAGGCGGTTTGGCCAGGCATAGTTTGTGATGTGCACCTGTTTCTATAAAGCTACCTTTTTCACAAAATACAAATGGTTAGTGGTCTGTGCTGTGCCACCTCCCTCCCATGGGGTGTTTGGTGACAGCCGACCACAAGGAGGTCTGGCTCCCGGGGCAGATTGGGAGGGTGGTGCAGTTTAGGACTGCCATTTTGTATGTTGGGCTACGTGTAGAGCCCACCATAGCCGAAGGATATAAAGGGTCTTTAATTAGGCTCCCTGCCACCATTTTAGGTACAGGCGACCTGGTGACGGATTCCCCGCCCTCCTTTCCCCATTAGCTAGCTTTCGGTTCTCATTTGCTCTTTCTATTTTCTCAGATTGAGGACTCATTGTTGAGACAGGTGCGCAAGGGGAATCTTTTGTATACAGTTGTTGTTTGAGACAGGTGCTTGGCAGCGGTCTCAGAGTCTTGCATGAGTTTACAGAAGTTTGGTTGGCTTTGACAGTTGGTGAACTACGAGGAAAGTAAGGGTAGGCAAGAAGCTGTATGGGAAGTTTGTTTGGTTAGATTTTGATACATGCAGTCATAGGCTGTAGCAGAAAGTTAAAGTTCAGAACTGTTGAAATGCAATACAATACAAATGAGATATTTGCGGGGAAGAGTATGTGGGTGGTACTTTGTGGGTGGTAAGCATGGGCAGAAAATCCGTTTCGCTCGCGGATTTTGCGGATTTTCGGTAAATTCGCAATCCGCGAGATTCGCGAATCTCCCGCAAAATCCGCAACTCCGCGAGCAGCGGATTTTGCTCGCACTGCTCGCACTGTTCGCGTGAGTTCGCGGCTTCCCAGTACAACTTCGCGCCCCGCGAATAAGTGCAAAATTGCAGAAATACGATCTTAGCAAAACTGAAACTACTTACCAGGTTCAAAAGTTCAGGCTCATCATTAGTAGCCATTTCCTGTAGTGCTTCCTGAGGGGCCCCTCCAGAGTTCAGTTGCCAGTTGCAACTATTATGTGACCCTGCTCTGAACCTCAGAATAGTTACACATATGCCACAAAGGTCCTGAATTACAGCTAAGGGAGACATGCAGGAGCCAGGCTGGAGGTTCAAATCCATTAATCAGCCCCTAATTCATTATTGTCAGTTGGGGCAGGGCAGGTGTTGTAACTAATTTTGCAACAATGAAGCACTTAGCAAGTGCAAAAGATCACTAATCAGGAAGCACTAAGGAAGCAGGTGCCAGCTAAAAAAATATTCTGTGACACATTAATCAGCCCCAAATTAATTCAGGTCACTTGAGGCAGGGAAGGTGTGCTTGCGTTGCCACAATAATGTACACTGACTGGACAACCAGAGGGTGCTGTGATGAAACAGAGGGTGGCATGGGTGGGCCAGAGGGTGGCATGAGTAGTCAGAGAGTGGCAGTGGTGACAGAGAGTGGCAGTGATGAAGAAGAGTGTCCCAAACAGGCTGGACACGTAGAAACAACAAGTTCGCGAAACTTGCGACCCGACAGGTAAGTTCGCAATTTGCGACATTGTACAAAACCCTCGCGAGCTGCCAGAAACCCGCGCAAACACAAAAAAAATCCGCAAATTCGCGAGAATTCGCGGATTTTGCGGATTGCGAGTTCGCAAATCCGCAAAATTCGCGAACGCGAGATTCGCAAAATTCGCCCATGCTTAGTGGGTAGGCGTAGGATATTAGATAGTTAATTTATGAATGATTTAGTTTTGTAAGGCATTTTGCACAGGTAAAGTTTGTAACGCACCTGTTTGAATAAAGCAGCCTTTTTTACACAATACAAATGGTTAGTGGTCTGTGCTGCGCCTCTCAATCCCACTCGACGTCCATGAGGTCATGACACAGAAATTAGGAAAACATTTGTGTATGAGATAGACAGGTACATGCATCATTGAATGAAATAGCGATTCCTTATTAGCGAATTTTAAGGAATCGCTAATAAGGAATCGCAGAACGGAATGCATCAAAAAAATTACAATTTTTTAAGGAATCGGTAAAAATCTGCGAAAAAATAGCGATATCGCAATTAGCGATTTCGCAAATTGTGAGGTCGCGCATTGAAGCATGTTGATGACATCACAACCAGGATATGTGCTGTCCAAGCTTCATTTTCATTGCTGAGGCACAGGGAGGAGGAGGGAGCTGGCTCTGGGAGCAGAGGAGATTGAAAGTGAGAGTGAGAAAGACTGTGTTACACCTTGTAAGAACTGCAAAATGGAAGCTGACAAAGAAGCACAGGACAGCCAAAGTACAAGGAAGAGAAAAATGAAATTCTCTGAAAAAGAACTGGAGACTTTAATAGAGGGAGTAGTGGACAGCAATGACAAGCTGTTTGGTAAAGCCTCACTGAAGGTTCCAGAGCAGGAAAAACGCAAAATATGGATCCGGATTCAGAACCAAGTCAATGCCATTGGGGTCACTCACCGTTCTACAGAAGAACTTAAAAAGAGATGGTATGATTTACGCAGCCGTGCCAAGGCGAGCATTGAAGACCGTTTGAAGGCGGCAGAGAAGACAGGAGGGGGCACACCGCCACACACAGGAAACACTCCCATGGAGGATTTGGTGGAGTCTACCATCCAGCCTGAAGCAGTTGTTGGACTCACGCGGCTGGACACCTCCGGTGCTGCACACACCTCAGCAGGTAAGAGAAATGCATGTGACAATAGCCCCAAGTACATAAGTCAGGATGTCTGCTGAGCACAGCATGAGCACACACTGTAAAGCCTGTTTGCTATTAGGTTACTGAGGGAAGTGCATCATGGGAGTTGTAGTCTGGCTAAGTACTGACAATGAGACACACACAGTAATGCCCAAAAGTACAAGAAAAGCAGCAGCAGATGTTCAGAATATGTACAATTTAATTAAATTAGAACTGTGACATGACCTCACCAGCATACATTGATGCCGTTTTGCACTGTGTTACCTCACAGATGCAGAAGTCAATGAGGGCCAGGACATTGATGCACAGGAAATGCAACACAGCAGCGCTTCAGAACATGAGGACACACAAGCACTGCCAACTACGCTTTCACGTGTGCCTCATTCCCGTAGGGCACCTGTCCCAACACTGCGTCCCATGGCTTCCGATGAAGAGGGCAATGCTGCACCTGCAGTCCGTGTACGGCAACCAGACATCGCAACACCCACACCAACACAGATCCGGAGAGGCACGTGTAGATCGCAAAGGAGAAGACGCAGGGCACGCAGACCACAGCAGGTGGAGGCGAGAAATCCTGTCTGGGGTGGCTTGGAGGGACAGATGCTCCGCTCACATCACCTGCAGAGCAAGAACACTAGGTTAGTGAAGGAGGAAATTGCACAGATGTCAGGTAACATTGCTCTACTGGCCAGTAGTGTCCAGGAACTCACAAAGGTCATGCAGGAGGGGGATGCAGCGCGCAACAGACAGCACTGCCAACTGATGCAGCAACTCAAACAGCAAGGGAGGACCAGCAATAGTCTGGCCGCAGCCACCACACAGCTGGCGCGTAGAACAGTGATTTTGCAGAGGGAAATGTGTCACTGTAGTAGAGATGTTGCCCAAGCACTGCATCAAGTGACCAATGCAGTAGACCTGATGAATGCATCTGGTAGGCAGGTGCACATGACTGCACAGGATGACAGCAGTGAGTGTGCCTCAAGCATGAACAGTACCACAGTGCCTGTAGCAATTGCTGTGAGACGCACTACTCGCAGCGCTACCCCATCCACTGCCAACGAAAGGCAAGAAGATGCTGCGCAAGACAGACGTCTGGGTGTACGTGGTAAAAAACGCTAATCTCCCATCCTGACATTTATAGCGAAATGGAGAGGTAACCATTGACACGATGTGACCATATCACTGACTTTCAAGTACATTTCATTTAAATTTTCTCTTGCTTTTCCTATTCAAATGAGTATAGTGACATAAGTCACTTATGGCTGTTTGCCAATGTTCACCGGTCACAATACATTTACATAAAGTATACTTTGCATTTCAAGGATTGTGTTTGTGTCTTCATTACTGACCTCAGAAGTAATTCTATGTAATCTCCAATCTGCGCCTGCGGCCTTCTGCTGCGCCTGTGCCCTGTTGGGCAGGGTGGCGTGGTACTTGTTGGTTTCCGTCCTCCGAGTCACTGTCAGACAGCTCCACTTCCAAACCTCCCTTTGTTGCAATGTTGTGCAGCATGGCACATGCTGCCACTATCTTGCAGCATTTGACGGGACTGTATTTCATTGCACCTCCGGTCTTATGGAGGCGTCTGAATCGGCTCTTGAGTAGGCCAAAAGTGCGCTCAATCACGTTCCTGGTTGATATATGTGCTGCATTGTATCTCCTTTGTGCGGCTGTGGCTGGATTTAGGTATGGCGTCAGCAGGTAGTTTCGCAAGGCGTATGCGCTGTCACCTACATGAGAGAATAGAAAGGCTGTCAGTGGTTGTTTGAGTTTTACATGTGTACAAGGTATGGAAAGATGTGTTGCACATAATTACCTAGCAAATGTCCCTCTCCGAACTCTCCCCTTTCTAGACGGGTCTGAATGACACTTTGCCTGAAGATATAAGAATCATGTGCACTGCCAGGGAATTGAGACACGATATCCGTTATAATGTTCTTTGCATTGCACACCACCTGAATATTCAGGGAATGGTAACTTTTTCTATTGCGATACATATATTATTGAGCTGCTGGGGGACATATCGCCACATGGGTGCAATCAATACAACCCAGGACTTGGGGGAATCCAGCAATTTGATAAAACTCCTGCTTGGTCGTAGCTATTTCATGGGCTATGGTAGGAAAAGTTATGTGGTTGTGTATCCGTACCATCATAGCATCAAGAAAATCAGCCAATATTCGTGACATTGCACTTTGAGACACACCTCCTGCTACTGCTATGACTCCCTGAAAAGTGCCTGACGCCAGTAGATGTAGGCAACATACTACCTGCACATGCGTTGGGATTGCATTGGTCCTATGGGTCTGTCGTTGCAGGATAGGGTCCAGTTCATGGATCAGATCATGTATCATTTGTCCATTCAGCCTATACGTGTCATATATTTCATCATCCTCCTGACCAAGCAGAGTGACGCGTATTCTGAAGATGCGCTCATTGATTTGCCTCCCTCTCTGTTGAGCCGCTTGCAGCCTCATCCTCCTCGCCATCAGGTACAGGGCAGCCATTTTGGATACTGGGGCCTCATTGTGGGTGGGTTTATATATGTTTCTGTTGGTGTTCAGCTGTTTCTGATTTGCACTCATTTTTACCACCTGGTTGTGTCCCTTCTTAAATTGCGATAGCAAAATTGCGATTTTCATCAAAATCGCAATTTGCGATTTTTCATGCATTTGAATTGCGATTCCTTATTTGCGATTCTTTCATTGCGAATCGCAAACGGGGAATCGCAATGGTTTTCGCAGAATTTATTTGCGATTCCTTAATTTTGCGAAAATTTTGCGATTTTCGCAAAATTAAGGATCATGCATTTCTACTCTTCCAATTGCGATCGCAATGGCCTTATTTTAGCGATTCGCTATTTTAGCGATTTCGCTAACGTTTGATGCATGTGGCTGAAAGTGTGTTATTGGGTACAGCAGGCTTTCGAATTGCTGCAGTTTTGTTTAGATTGTGAGCACAGTTGCTATAAGACTCCATCCAATGTGCTATGAAAAGTTTAAGTGCAACACCAAATGACTTAACACTTTTCATATGTTTACAAAACATAGTATCATAATGTTAATATGTCACAGTAGATATTAGTAAATGCATGTTTAGTAATACAATGAATGATATAGTGTATTGCTTAGTTATTCAAAAACATTGCATCTTTTAGAACAAAGTATGCAACATAATCTACATAGAAGGTAGAGGTTTTCACAACCATTCAGCTGGCAAATTATGATGCATGGTAGCCCTCAATATAGAATCTACAACAATGAATTAAAGAAGCAAGCATCTGGCACAGTCTAGATAAGTGCAACATTTATACATAGATATAAATGTCATGAATATCTAACACTGGCCTTTCCTATGCATACCCCATCGGCCAGGATTATTTAAGCACCCCGTCTCCCTTTAACAATTTTAAAAATGTCTTAGTTAGGAATACAAAAGGACTTGGCCCAAAAGCAGACTGAAGACTCATGGTACATTTTTGAACAGACTGAAGCACTTGTAAGTAACAGCTTTCAAAAACTTGACTAAACAGCTGGCTAGTTGAAAACAGATGCAAAAAGAACAATTGATGGACAGAATGCAGAACAATGTCAGACATTCACCCCAGTACAGAAATCTGGGCCTAAATCCATAATTTATTTGCTCACCATGATATTGCAGTTTGGACCTAGCCATATGCAAATCAGTCTTGACCCTGCGCCCAATGGGAACAGTCCAGACCGAACTGCCGGGCCTGGTCCTCCCTGGACTGGAAACAAGCATCCTAGGACCGGTTTCGGGCTTTCAGCCTTGGTCAGCCAGGATAGCTTGATTCCAGTTTTGGAAAAGGTGATGGACAGAGTTTCTGAATGATGCAGAATACTCCTACCCAGTCAAGAGATCAGGGCTTGATCCATCACCGTTTTTTAGCTCACTGCACCATCCCAGCTTCAGAACCTGGCTATATGCAAATTAGTCTGTTCCTGTCCCAGTGCATGATGGGAACAGGGCAAACCAAACTACCAAGCCAATTCTTATACTGGGAAGGAGACAAGCTACCGGGGACCGGTTTCTGGCATGTCAGCCGTCGTCGGCCCGGCTTGCTTGAATCCTGATGGTGCAATGAGCTAGGGACTCACGTCTGAGTATACCCTCCCACACTTAGTGTGGATAAAATCAATTTTGGAAAAGGTGATGGACAGAGTTTCTGAATGATGCAGAATACTCCTACCCAGTCAAGAGATCAGGGCTTGATCCATCACCGTTTTTTAGCTCACTGCACCATCCCAGCTTCAGAACCTGGCTATATGCAAATTAGTCTGTTCCTGTCCCAGTGCATGATGGGAACAGGGCAAACCAAACTACCAAGCCAATTCTTATACTGGGAAGTAGACAAGCTACCGGGGACCGGTTTCTGGCATTTCAGCCGTCGTCGGCCCGGCTTGCTTGAATCCTGATGGTGCAATGAGCTAGGGACTCACGTCTGAGTATACCCTCCCACACTTAGTGTGGATAAAATCAATTTTGGAAAAGGTGATGGACAGAGTTTCTGAATGATGCAGAATACTCCTACCCAGTCAAGAGATCAGGGCTTGATCCATCACCGTTTTTTAGCTCACTGCACCATCCCAGCTTCAGAACCTGGCTATATGCAAATTAGTCTGTTCCTGTCCCAGTGCATGATGGGAACAGGGCAAACCAAACTACCAAGCCAATTCTTATACTGGGAAGGAGACAAGCTACCGGGGACCGGTTTCTGGCATTTCAGCCGTCGTCGGCCCGGCTTGCTTGAATCCTGATGGTGCAATGAGCTAGGGACTCACGTCTGAGTATACCCTCCCACACTTAGTGTGGATAAAATCAATTTTGGAAAAGGTGATGGACAGAGTTTCTGAATGATGCAGAATACTCCTACCCAGTCAAGAGATCAGGGCTTGATCCATCACCGTTTTTTAGCTCACTGCACCATCCCAGCTTCAGAACCTGGCTATATGCAAATTAGTCTGTTCCTGTCCCAGTGCATGATGGGAACAGGGCAAACCAAACTACCAAGCCAATTCTTATACTGGGAAGGAGACAAGCTACCGGGGACCGGTTTCTGGCATTTCAGCCGTCGTCGGCCCGGCTTGCTTGAATCCTGATGGTGCAATGAGCTAGGGACTCACGTCTGAGTATACCCTCCCACACTTAGTGTGGATAAAATCAATTTTGGAAAAGGTGATGGACAGAGTTTCTGAATGATGCAGAATACTCCTACCCAGTCAAGAGATCAGGGCTTGATCCATCATTGTTTTTTAGCTCACTGCACCATCCCAGCTTCAGAACCTGGCTATATGCAAATCAGTCTTGACCCTGCGCCCAATGGGAACAGTCCAGACCGAACTGCCGGGCCTGGTCCTCCCTGGACTGGAAACAAGCATCCTAGGACCGGTTTCGGGCTTTCAGCCTTGGTCAGCCAGGATAGCTTGATTCCAGTGGCATGGGGAGCACAGGACCCACATCTGGGCATACTCATCCCACTCATGGTGACAAATGCAAAAACAACAATTGATGGACAGAATGCAGAACAATGTCATACATTCATCCCAGTACAGAGATCTGGGGCTAAATCTATCATTTTTGTGCTCACCATGCCATTCCAGTTTGGACCCAGCCATTTGCAAATCAGTCTTCACCCTGCACCCAATGGGAACAGTCCAGCCCGAACTGCCAGGCCAGGTCCTCCCTGGACTGGAAGCAAGCATCCTGGGACCGGTTTCGGGCTTTCAGCCCTCGTCAGCAAGGATGGCTTGACTCCCGTGGCAAGGAGAGCACGTGACCCACGTCTGGGCGTACCTGTCCCACTCGGGGTGACAAATGCAAAAAGAACAATTGATGGACAGAATGCAGAACAATGTCAAACATTCACCCCCTTACAGAGATCGGGGCCTAAATCCATCAGTATTTTGCTCACCCTGCCATTCCAGTTTGGACCCAGCCATATGTAAATCAGTCTTGACCCTGCGCCCAATAGGAACAGTCCAGCCCGAACTGCCAAACCAGGTCCTCCCTGGACTGGAAACAAGCATCCAAGGACTGTCCTTCAATTGTGTGTCTTTTGCTTTCTTGCCCTAAGTGCGCCAGGTATGCTCAGACAAGGGTCCTGGGCTCACTGTGCCACTGGAATCAAGCTATCCTGGCTGAAGAGGGTTGAAACCCCCAAACCAGTCCTCAGATGCTTGTTTCCGGTCCAGGGAGGACCTGGCTTGGCAGTTCAGGCTGGACTGTTCCCATGAGGCAGAGGGTCAAGACTGATTTGCATATGGCCAGGTCTAAACTGGGGTAGCATGGTGAGCAAAAGAATGATGGATTTAACCCAGATCTCGTGACTGGGGGTGAATGTTTTGATTTGTTCTGCATTCTGTCCATAATTTGCATGTCTTTTGATTTCTTGCCCTAAGTGCACCAGGTATGCCCAGACGTGTGTCCTGGGCTCACTATGCCACTGGATCAAGCTATCCTGGCTGAAGAGAGGTGAAACCCCGAAGCCGGTCCTAGGATGCTTGTTTCCAGTCCAGGGAGGACC
Source organism: Lissotriton vulgaris (assembly GCF_964263255.1). Classification (NCBI taxonomy): domain Eukaryota; kingdom Metazoa; phylum Chordata; class Amphibia; order Caudata; family Salamandridae; genus Lissotriton; species Lissotriton vulgaris. The sequence continues at coordinate 840,005 of NW_028243607.1, forward strand.
AGGCCCGGCAGTTCGGTCTGGAGTGTTCCCATGAGGCACAGGGTCAAGACTGATTTGCATATGGCAAGATCTAAACTGAGGTGGCATGGTGAGCAAAAGAATGATGGATTTAACCCAGATCTCTTGACTGGAGGTGGATGTTTTGATTTGTTCTGCATTCCACCCATCATTTTTTTGTCTTTTGCTTTCTTGGGCTAGTTGGAAACCAGCATTATTAAATCACATCGACACATTAAATAAAATCTTCTGTTACAATACATTGTGAGAGTGTTTTCTACATATACTGTTTCTTTTCCTGTGTTCTCTTCTCACAACATTATAATCCTGATAGAGTTCACTAATTGGGATTATAATTAGGGCTCCCGGCTTTCCATTTAAATGGATTTTTACATACAAATACAGATGGAAAACAAGTTTTGCTTTGTCTGTATTTATATGTAAAAACGGCAAAATACTACTGCCATACTTCCCGCAGAGTTGCCTCGCCAAGCCCTCTTCCTGATTCCAGGGCTGTGCCTGCCTACAGTAACATGAAACGTTTTTGTAGATGCCCCATCCATTTCCGGGGCTCCGCTCATCCCCTGGAGTGAGCTCTGCACCAGCCTTTCGTAAACAAAAGTAAGTTCCCTCGGGGAAGGGGGCATGGGGGTTGGGCTGGAGTCAGTGGCGTATGCAGTTTTGGGGGCGGCAAAAGCAGGAATCGAATGCCAGCACCCCCTGGTGTGCCAAAGCCTAGCTACATCAGTGGAGTGTTGCCGAGTTTGTGGCGGGACTGCAGAGCAGTACACTGTGTGTGTGTGGCTGCAAGAACAATCTGGCCACAAACTCAAAGCCTTTCCACTCCACAGACTGGAGTGTTTGCAGAGTTTGTTGCTGGACTGCATAGCCCATAATCGTTGCGGTCTCTTCCTTTTTTTATTGGACAAGACAAGGAAAGTGTCCACTTCTGCTGCCCCCCCTCTTTCTTCCTCTTCTTCCCTCTCTTTCTGTTGCGCTCCTCCTCACTTGTAGAAAACCCTGATTGTTCTTTCCTCTCCTTTCCGTCATTCGTTCCTCTGTGTAATGGATCCAAAAAAGGAGGAACAAATTTGCTGCAAATGCCTTTGTCTGACATTTACACCAAAATGCAGCCTCAGGAGGAGACAAAAAAGCTTTTAAGATGCAAGCAATAAATACATAACTAAATAAAACAAGACAGAGTAGTTGCAAAGTGGCCAGTTTGATTTTATTTACACCCAAAACACATTAGCGCCACCTTTCAGAGTTTGCCATTGTAGCGCTACTTTTATTTTCATGTCCTTAGCTTTTCAAGCAAATTCACTCGTTGATTTCTGAATAATGAGTGTAAAAGCATTATGTAATATTCCCTGTGAGCGTTTGCTTTTTTCCAGTACACTGTTACTTTTTTTTCAGGCAGCATATTACCGTATTTTCCGGCGTATAGGACGACCCGGCGTATAAGACGACCCCCTACTTTTCATGATGAAATGTAGGTTTCGTCCTATACTCGCCGTATAAGACGACCCCCACTTCCGCCGGCTGGAACCTTCTGAAGTCCCCTTTCCATGTCCATGAACTGAGTAGAAGACGTGCGCTAGTGACGCTCCTCTACTTCCGATGAACGTGAGGATTATGGCGCCAGATCAGCGCATACACCGCTGTGTCTCTAGGATGAAGACGCAGTAAGAAAATACTGAAATGCCCCGTGGACCCTCTCCCATCGGCACTACAGCACTACGGGACTGTACCGGTGAGTAACTGTGCACTAAATCATGTGCAATTTTAGATTAATGTAACCGGTAAACGTGGGAGTGTGAGCGCGCGAGTAGAGCCCAGGTCATATTGGAGGGTTCCACGTCGGTGGACCGTTGCTTCCACTCATAAAAATTTAGTGTCCGGCGTATAAGACGACCCCCGACTTTTGAAAACATTTGAAGGGGTTAAAAAGTCGTCTTATACGCCGGAAAATACGGTACTCTAGTCTAGTGCATAATTTGAATTGAGTTGCTTCCAGGTGTTTATAGCGGGGCACAATTGGGCTGTAGCTGAAGGCAGTGCGTTTCTCTCAGTGGGGCAGTATGGAGTTCAGTGAGGGAGAGGATCTGACACTCTGTGCCGATGACAGAAACTGCAAGGCTCTGACACAAATGGCTTGTGATAGCACTTTTAAGCGTATTTGGGACATTCTGCAAATGGCAAATGTTTCAGATTAATGTAATGTGTTGGCCAATAACAACCAAGTGCATGTGTGCATTGTCAATTTAAATAAATGTGGAAAAATACTAGCAGCAGCATCAACTTTTGCTTGTGGCAAAAATAAGTGTGGATAAATTCAGATAAAATGGCCAAAAAATAAATATGGATAAATACACACGGAAATGGCAAAAAATAAATACCATAAAACCGGGAGCCCTAATTATAATTTACCAAACTGTTCTGTGACATAGAGAGCTCATGCCAGGCTAGGCAGAGCTTCCTTATCGCTTTAGCCCTATTCTGCCTAAAAGGATAAAGGTTATCGCCTCCACTATACCATAGCAGCTCTGGATGTACAGATTTGATAATGAACTCTTGTTCTGACCGCTGTTCCATACAGGTCCTTGTACCAACTCCCATAGTGACAACTGTTCCATAGGCCGTCCTAATATACCAATCCTTACACTGACCTCACAGTCACACCTGCTCCATAGAACTTCAGGACACTTGGGCGTTTGTCCTTCCTCCCAAACTGACAGCAAGCTCATGAAGATCTGGGACACTCAGTGTTTATTATGGTTCCTACACTGACAGTTGTCAATGTATTCTACCAGATATTTTCCGTCTACTCTAGTCCTGCGTCAACTTTTTCAGCAGCATCAGCATCTCTGATTATTCATTTTTAGGTGGTCTAGAGAGGGTAAGGTCAGGAGTGAACCCTTCGATTTTCAGTGATTATGTATACAAATATCTGCAACAAAAGGCAATGATAATAATGTACATTCAGATTTTGATTCTGATTTTCAGCTCTTGGTATCTGACAAAAAATGGATTCGGCCAATATGTGTTCCACCCTGGCATTATCAACACTTGGTCGGCCGCTACGGCTTGGGATGTTGTATGACTGTCGCAACGATTCCATGATTCCAGGTAAACAATAAGTACAATATGCTGGTTAAGTATTTATGATTGTGACTAAGACCACATCTTAACAAACATGGATGTCTAATAGAATATTGATGGCAAAAATATCATGTGGACAGAATATTGTGTCAAAAATGCAGAACACCAAAATATCAAGAAGGTAGGTGCACGTAGATTAGTGTACATTTACTATTCTTAACTCCAGATCTATGTATCTTGACAATATATACACCATCAATGTATGTATAAGTGGAGTTAAGTAAAAACTTGCTTTCACATGTAAACTTACCTTCACAATGTTTTTGTCCTCGATAATCTCAACACAATATTTTGTCTACACAATATTTTTTCATCCATATTTTGCCCAAGTACCACAAACACAATCCCTTGGGATAATATGCAAATCAAGTTTTCTAAAAATTGTCATCAATAAGGACTGTCAAATCAACAGGTCTGACTTTTTCAGTTATAAGGCAGATCTGTTGGTTTTGCTAATGCATGCCAAACTTTTTTTTGCATATAGCAAAGAGAATATTTTAAACCTCATAATTCTGCAATGGAGTTTAGCTTCTTACAGTTATAAATGGCATAAGATGTTTCAAGATAGTAGAAGAACACTTGTTTCATATTTTAAAAAATAAACAATGAACAAAATCTACATTTATATTAAATTTATTTTTTAAAGAAAGTTATCTGACCTTATAGTATAAACAATTTTAGGTATGTGCAAACATAACATACCAACATTAAACTTAATTAAAAGATGAATACATCCCTAATATAAATGTATAAATATAAACATTTATTCTATACATTAATATATTAAATACCGAATTTTACAATAAAAACGAAATATTACAATCTCAGAACATATATGCGATATTCTTTACCCCTTTATAATTCAAATATTAATGCAAAAAAAGTTTACATTCTTTAATACATAACATAAATATCTATTTTTTTATTTATTACAATTCTGCAAATATAAAAAAAAAATGTAATTAGATGGGAGGGTAGCATTTACTAAAATAACTCCAAACCAACAAACAATGGGGAAGCCGTATATGTTCAGTGCAGTAACAAACTACAGGAGGTTACCCGTAAACCCGGTAGGGACCAGGGTAAATAATGTATAGCATACAACAGTGCCTCAAAGGATTTTGTATAATAGAAAATTTACACAAAAAACTATAAATAGCAATGAACAGGGGAAGGGGAGCCGGGAGACAAGAGACCAGGAGACATTTGATTGAGGAAATGCTTTTTTACATATATTTGGTTATACGGTCAAATTAACAATGATAAACACACTGTGTTACATTAAATGTCAATTAACCTGTAAAATGCTGTGAACAAATGCTCGTGAGAAGGTGACACAAGAAGGGGTATATACAGCGGAAAGAAGGGTGCAAACAACAAGTGATATATGCATTGTACTCTTTTTTTTTTCTTTTTTTTATAATTCTTTTTAGTGTTATAAAAAAACGAAAAACAATAAGAGCGTGTCAAGTGCAATGCGGTCCAAAACATACAAGGAATCAAACAATTGAAAGGTCCCAATATCGGCAGCCGTTGCAGCAGGACACTGAGACTCTAACACACATTTGACGAATCAGGATTATAAAACTAGCTGAGTTAGCCTATATCAATGCGTGCTGCCCACAGGCCCCTCCACCCACAAAATCAGGATATCAATGATCATTGCGCTCCTCGATACTAAAATCGTAAACAGGAGAAAGTACAGACACTTGTATGGAAAAAGAAAAAAATCTGATTCTGGCACCTTAATACTGAAAACAGTCAGGATATCCTGTAAGTAAAGAAAGTAAATAAAATAAAAAAGAACGCAACGCGCGCAACACGCCACCCCCCACCCTGCACCCCTGCATGTAGCTTACACCTGACCCCAGCTAGCAGTGTGCCTGTTGCCCCATCTAATCTACAAATACTAAAAGAAGTAAGTGGAGGAGGGCCATTCGTACAGGCTCCCGGCCTCTCCCCCGCTAGTTCTAAGCCTCCCCCATTACGCATATATTATCATTTCACTATCAAGCAAAAATTGGGAGATACATTACTCGCCTACACTGCCTCCCGGTACCAACATCATACCGTGAATCCCACACTGCCACCATTTGAATACAAGTCTTGAAACGACAGGCCGTTCTCAGCCTTGACCCTCTCGATCAGGTACACAAATGTTCTTCAACCGAACAGCCACCATCTTGAAAAATTCGAAAGAACAGTAGCGAGCCGGAAATAGCTGGGCTTTCTCAGTCTCTTTGTCACTGGATCCCATCTATGTCGATAAGAACCACAGATGTTGTTTAAAGTCCTGGTGCACTGAGTCCGGAAAGGGAGAAAGGGCCACCCTGTCGAGCCACTCCTGAGTCATCACATGAGTCATTAGATACATTGCCTGGTGCGATTTATCCTCAGTCGATAATATTGTGAGCACTGACACTACCGGGACCTCCAATACACGGGCATTAGCTAATTTGCAATCCAGGGTCTCTCGCATCACTCGCTTTATGGGGTTGCTGGCCGCCATCAGTACGGGTGGTGTGAATGTTGTTACTTCCGCAGTGTCTTTGAATTGAACAAAAGCTATACCACTATTTCCCAGTCCAAAAGCCACGGCATCCAATTTGTGCTCCAAGGCTTGGGCTTTCCAATTCAGGGAGAGATGAAGACCCTCTATTGCCGCCATTATAGCCCCAAGTGTAGTTTCAACCCTGGTCAGCACTAGTTGGTACCCCTCGATAGGGAAATTCTGGTCCGGTCTCGGAGATCCCTTAGATAGGATATGTCGTCCCAGGTCATCCGTTTTAATTTTCCCAGACCTCTTGGAGGATCGTGTACGATTCACATGAGGGCCGATATTGAGCGCCATTTCGCGTGTTTCGTTCACGGTCTATCCTTGGGCCCTTCGAGATAGACCCAGTAGAATCAGAAGCAAAGACACACGTTCCAACCCCTCTGTATGCTATACATTGTACTCTTAATGATGTCCATGCATTTGATACATTAAGAACAGAATAATTTTTCTGGGCAATCACGAGGTAGGCACCATAAATTACGCTGTAGAATTTGACAGCGTTAGGCCATTATCAGGACCAGGTTAGAATTTTAGGTGACAGTGGGGTCTGAACAATCAAGACCATATAGTTAAAAGAAATGTCTGAAGGATCTCTAATAAGGGAGGTATCCAGTGGTCTGTGTTGCATCACAAGGAAAGCTGTGCCCCCTACCCCTGTTTGATTTTCCTCTGGCCTGAGTTTGTGATTTTTCCCAGTAGACTTTACAATCTTTAAATCCATTGGAGGTGTTCTATGTTTCCTGATATTCCACCAGTAGATCACAAAGATCTGCTGGCATGGTGGGCACCCAAATTGCATCCTCATTAATGTTATGTTTAAGATTTTTATACACAACACATTCACAGGTGGTTTCTTGGCACAAGGTGAGGATTTTTTGAAGAGCCAGGTCTTTAATTTTTTCAGCTTGTAAAATCTGCTTCCATGCACAGATATATGGGCATTCCAAAGAGAAGGAGCTTGAACTGAGGTACTATGTCCTCCAAATAATTTTTTTCCAGAATTTGTTTTGGCTGGGATCCAGGTTGAAAGGGATCGAGGTAATCAGTCTCCAACAAATGACAGCAGAGTTCTTGTGCCACATGTAATGTAATGTAATGTAAAGTGCATTTGTATAGCGAACTGTTACTCCAGGGAGTGTTCTGGCACTCTGCACTTCAACTGTTGACTGGCTCGGCGACCTAAGCATTGCACCTGATTAAACAAAACTTGTTTTCAGTTGCTTCTGAAACTGGGAGGTGGCTGAAATGATCCGCAACTCCAGGGGAAGTTTGTTCAATACTGATGGTCCTAAAAATGAGAAGGACCTGCCACCAGTTCTGGACTGCTATCTCCTTGGGATTTTGGCCAGAAGAAAGTTAGCTGAACGAATGCGCCTAGATGAAGCATAGAATCAGATCCTTGATCTGAGGTACCCAGCACCAGTCTGATGGATGGGCCTATGTACCAGTAACATGGTCTTAAAAGGGATCCTTTCCTAATAGGGTGTTATGTACCGCAAACTAGGCCTTAGTAGCAAAATGACCTTTTTCTAACATTTTTCCTTCCTTGCACTGCATAATGGGTCTAACACTGACCTTTTACCCAGTTATGTACTGAATAAATGTTGATTGGTTTCCTTGAAATTAGCTTCATTTATTACACATGACATACATCACAGCATGAACATACTCTGCTTAAAAGTCATGGTCAGCTTCATCCTAGAGTGACATCATTACTTTGCATAGTTGCAAGTATTGATTTAGACTCATTTACATAATCATACTCACAGCATATTGACTGTGGTAGGAATCGAGAGACTATCTTTATGGTATTAAAGAACAATACCTACACTAGATAAGCAGAGGATACACTTTCACCATGATAAAAGATTCTGGGGTATGGATGCTGAAGCTTCAACACACAGTGGTCTGACAACCCTTGTGGTTGTCCAACTCGAGACCAAGACGGGGTCATTCATTCTCTCCACTCAGGTAATGGGGATGGCTCTTTCTTAAGGGATTCTTGGCTTTACATCCATATACATGCTAGGTGCATTTGGTAGGGTCCACACCGTAAGAGTACGCTTGATTACTGTCATGTTTATATGCCTGCAAATTTTCACTGTTTTAGCAACATGGTAGAATTCTACCTTCTATTTACTCTGTTGGTGCTTGAAATCTTTTACATTTGCTGCAGCAAAATGATTATCGCAGCAAACACGTCAGGCTCAGGCAGCTCCCTTCAGGCCGTGCAAGGGCATGTGTTAATTTTTTCATACACTTCAGGTGCCCAACAATGCCTTTTCTAAGAAAGCAACAATAAGTCGGGTATAAATCAGTAGGCGGTAGGACTACTGCAGAAGCAGTAGCCCACCATGCGAAGAACAGATTTCCCTTCAAGGCCACACAAATGCAAATATGTCTCTAATTAATAATGAGATAATGGTGACAATTGGTTTTGTATATAGCAATGAATTGTATGTATTTCATTATGTTTTCTCTTTTCACTTTTTTGTGTATTCTATTTAAAGAAAAGTTCATGTATCAAAAAAAAGCTTCTTTTTAAAAAATTGTAATTTTCTATATGTGAAGGATTAGTAAAGAGATTTCTATACATAAAAAGTAATGATAAGTTATTAAAAAAGGAAAAATGAAATAAAATCCGTATTTTTGAAAGAATTATATAGATCATTGTACCTTTGTCACCATTATCTCATTATTAATTAGAGACATATTTGCATTTGTGTGGCCTTGAAGGGAAATCTGTTCTTCGCATTGTGTTGTTTCATTCCCCTCCTTTCCCAGGCCTGATTAATTCTTGAGGGGGTCCCATCATATTTGCTAGAAGCAGTAGCCCACCACCTGCATTAGGAAAGTTGGCAAGAATGCAAGGCAGATGCTCTATTTAACAAAATTGAAAAAATCAATATTGAAGAAACACTGGTAAAAATACTTGTGATATTTCAGCACTTTGCAAACAGAGGGTCCAATTCACAAAGCAATTCATGAGCTGGGAACATACTACTCTTGCAGTACTACTTAACACTCTTAAATGTCTTTGTGAATTGCCCCAAAACATCTATATTGTGAATCTTTTGGAATATTTAGATCCTCAGAACATATAAAAAGGTTTGTGCCCTCTTTGCACTTTTACCTATTGAGAGTAGGACATGTCGGGCCAATTCACGGGGGCTTTCATGAGAACGGGAAGTACTACTCCCATAGTATGCACTCTTTAATGCCTTTGTGGATTGGTACCACACTGTTCTGATGGGCCTACACCACCTGCTGCTTTATGCTGAGTGCTGATGTCATCAGTGGGAATAATACTGAACTAAACTAGGCCTCAGAAGTGTGAACGTTTCTGTATCTGACATTTCAAAGGCATGGCCTCATATAATCAGGGTCTGTTTCCTTGTATTTTCAGGTGTTAGTCTATGGGGCTCGAAGAACATTGAGGAAGATGTGCTTGTAACACCACAGCCCAACACAGATTTCAAAATCATCCTCTCTGACACCATTGAAGACAAAACTTCGGTGCTAGATGTCTCGGCCTCAGTAAAAGCGAGTTTCTTGGGGGGGTTGGTGGAAGTGGGAGGATCTGCAAAATATTTGAAGGATACGAAGACCTCCAAGCAGAAGGCCAGAGTCACGTTACAATATTCAACAACAACCAAGTTTGAACAACTTACTATGGAAAAATTAGGTCCCCACAATATCACTTATCCAGAAGTATTTGACCACAATCTGGCAACCCATGTGGTGACGGGGGTGCTGTATGGGGCACATTCTTTCTTCATTTTTGAACGTGAGTTCTCCTCTAATGACAACAAGCAGGAGATACACGGGGATTTAACAGTAGCTGTCAAAAGTATCCCATCGTTTAGCATTGATGGGAATGGAGCGGTCAACATTAATGACACTGACAATGCTAAATTTGAGAATATCAGTTGCACGTTTCACGGGGACTTTTCCTTAACAAACAATCCCACGACATATCTCGAGTCCATCCTTATCTATAAAAGCCTCCCAGCGCTCCTTGGCACAAATAATGAGAAGGCGGTTCCTGTGAAGGTCTGGCTCTATCCGCTGAAGAACCTGAATTCTAACGCCGCTCAGCTGGTGCGCAGTGTTTCGAGCATGCTGATAGAAGATCTCCAGTCTGTGATGGAAGACCTCAACGATATCAACATGCATTGTAATGACCTGCTGGCCCAGCCAGCTGCAGTGCACTTCCCCAAGTTCAAGCATAAAATCCAGCGATTCAAAAATCTCTGCAGGCAGTACAGGCTCCTCTTCCAGAATGACCTTGCTAGAGCTCTGCCCGCCATTCGTGCAGGAGAAGATGAGCAGAGTGCGCTGGTCAACATTTTGACTACCAAAGAGCAGTCCCCATTTAATACTCAGCAACTCAGTGAATTTATGGATGAGATACAGGAAGAGATATATAATCTCAGCTACTGCCTTAATTTACTGCTAGAGTCCAAACAAGTTCAAGTTGTGTGGTCTCAAAACCAACTCAATCAATTCTTGCTGGATCCTAAACTCGAATCTGTGGTCTCATTCAATTTGCCTCTATTGCAAGAAGAAGAGTTATACTTAAAAGATCTAAAACAATGGCTGGACTCACATTCTACGCAGCAAACCTCCAGTCCAACCTCCAGTCCAACCTCCAGTCCAACCTCCAGTCCAACCTCCAGTCCAACCTCCATCATTGCCGATCCTATTGAGAAAAAATCCAGACGTTGGTTAACCGGTCCTGATGTGCATAAAACAAGAACAAATGTGAAAGAGTTCACCGACTTTGCACACAATAATAAAGGTAATAATAAGATATGCTTCATTGTATCTTCAGTTTCAGCTTCAACCAATCAAGGGGATGCAGATGCAGGGACCTCCATTTACCTGTATGAAGGGGGGGTCCTGAAAAGTACCGACTTCCACCCACCTCGACTGGCTGCCCCTCAGATAGACACAGTATCTGAAGACCATGTACTGGTTACTTGTGGTGCATTCTCTTCAGGAATTGGTGCAATATTAAAATATAGGGTGGAGTACACGAAGATGGGCGAAGAGAGCTGGATGGAGTTGGAAACCAAGGATGGCGAGAACACCATCAATATAACTGCTCTGCAACCGAACACCTCATACAGGTTCAGGCAGTCAGCAGTAACGACTCGATGGGTAACCTTGCCAAGTGACCCCACCCCCATATTAACATCAAATGCACCATGGAGTCTCCTAAGCCTGATTGAACAGATGCATTCCAATCTTCTCAAGGTACCCAGCAATATGAGTGAATATTATATTGAATGTTTGCAAGATCCGGAGGATAACACTGAGTTCCAATCTGCGATCGTCACTTTTGACCAAGAAAGTCCAAACTTGTGCAAGTTCAGTGTGCGTAAGAGCACGAGTTCATGTGCAGAGTATGACTTTTTCCTGACTAAAGGTAAGCAATCAAAATTCAGTCACTAACTTGAAAAGCCTTGTACAAAAAATGTAAAGACACTTTGCATATCAACCTGTAAGATCATTGTTAGTGTAATCGACTAATCTAGACAGCATAGTCTGCTATGGCTGGGACTGATACAAAGAACAGTAGATACTAGCAGTCTAGGATAACTCCAAACACCAGTGAGTACATTGCAAGAGTCCTTAAAGTAAAAGCCAGAGGAGCAGAGGATTTTCTTGTTTATTGTAGTAAATGGATCAGTGGTTCCTTGGGCTGTAACATTATCCTTTTCTTGCCTCATTTCCCCTTGCTTCTTCCATCTGTAGTGATCTTCTGCTAAAGTCTTAGCAGCCAGACATGCTTGGCCCAGATGTAGCTATGCTGCATAGACACACCAGCTGATGGAGCAGTTTAAACTCACCTTACCATGCAGACATGCTAGGGGCTTCAATCACCTCTGTGCAGTCCTCTCTGCAGACAATATTTTCCCTATTACCAGATTGTCCGTGTGGCCCCTAACCCGTCCAATAGCCCTAGGGGTATTCCATAGGGAATCCAGCTGTTTAAAACAGCCAAAATGAGAGGCAAAACCATGGAGGAGAAAGGGTGACTGACAGGGTGGAGAACAGCAGTCTCACCAGTAATTCCTTAGTTCTCAGTAAACTTCAGAATTTCACTTGTAATCCTCAGTAATTCTGCACCCCAAGAGTATTGTTAACATCTGGGGACAGAATAGCCACCCCAACACCAGATTACTTGTAAGTATGGTGTTTCAAAAGCAATCTGTGTTCCTCTCCATTTACAGTAAATGGCAACACAGGCATAGTGTGAGAGTGCAGACCAACCAGCCACAGACCACTACAGGCTACTATTCCATTATCCTTTGCTTTCTCTTAGCCTCATACTTGCAATACGTATGCAGATGTATCCCCATCCAGAAGACTTCTGATCCCTTCCTTCTGTAGCCCCCACCCCAGCACAAGTTAATCATCTGTGGCCTGGTATCTATCAGTGGAGTCCGTGGAAGGTATGTAGGTGAACAAGAGTCTGCGCTTGTAGTCTTCAGTGGGCGTGGACCCATAAAGGTAGGGGTTGACCTGAGTCAGAGGCAGGACTGACTGAGAGGAGGTGAGTATAAGCTCCTCCTTGTCTGTGTATACAGGCTCCATTGCTGTCATGTTGAATAACATAACATAAATTTGTAAAGCGCACGTTCATCTTGGCACTGAATAACAGATGTTATTGTTACCCAATGGTACTCTTAGTGACCTCAGATGGATGAAAGTCTGAGTGGACCCACCAGGATTTGAACCTGTGACCATGAGGCTAAACACAAGGCCCTACAGCGGGCGCATTAGTCCACTAAGCCACCAAACCCACCTGATGCATCTGAGATGAGTCTCCTGTTGGGGCCCAGAATGCACGTGACAACAATTATACACTTAATGGAGCATCTGAAAATGTGTTCAAGTTTTTTTAAAATGTACATTTTCATGGAAAATAAATGTTGCTGAATAATAATTTTAACAATGGATCCAATGCGATAATACAGAAGTAGCATGAATGCAGATGAAACTAGTTTAAAATGATGTGCAGACGTGTGTTTATCAGCTTATTTTAGTTAGGTCACAATTTGCGGAAATCTCTGTCATTTGTTGTCCACTCCTGCCTCTTCCCCCTCCCTACCCGTTGCACTCTGTGTTCTTTCTTCCACGCCTCTTCAGTGCAAGGACTAAATGATGTCACAGTAATATTAATGATTTTGATGTTCATTTGGGACTTAGAATAATTCCGATTACCGATTATGGACTCTGAATTTGAGCCTTGGGTCATTTAATCTTTAGTTCTGTACCGCTTGATTTGAGCTTTTTTCAACCTAGTTATTGAGTGGCCCTAGTTACTTAATTGCTACTCAGCTAAATTAATGTTGAGTCTAATGTTGACGAGGGTGCCTTTTAAAACAATATCAACACCAAAGCGGGCTCACCAAAGGTACATGTTGGATGTTTTGATAGTTTGGGTGTTTAAAAAATTGTGGTTTGGGGTTTTGCTTCCACCATCCCACCCATTCTGTTGAGTAACACAATAAACTGTTCTTTATTCCCTCCCATGGAAAGAAAGCAATAATTGGTGCTTTCAGGTAAGTGACAACAATGCACAGGATCCCTGTAGGATCCAGTGTGCTAAATCCTACCCTGGAGGTCACTTCAACCTATTTTTATATTTATGATCAATATGAAACTAACTTATTTTGTTTGTATTTATTGGTAATCCGCCACTGAAAAGTGCATTGTTACTTTTACGTATCTATTTAAATATGATGCCTGGTTAGAACAAGGTTATGATTATGATCAATGTGAAAGCCAAAACGTGTTAACCTTTGCTACTGCCAAGCAAGAAATAAAGGTTCACTGATTCAAAATATTTGAAGGACTGCCCCTCTTCAATTTATCTTTGCTGGAAGTCTGGTAAATACAGTGGGGACTCTTCCCTCATAGTTGTGAACTGACTCCGTTAGGTCTCAAACCCGTTTCCCACTTCGGTGCTCATTCTGTGGGCCTGATTCACAGAACTAACTTAAGACAAAAGCCTAAACTTACTACTTTTGGTATTCACAGAAGTTAGGATTTTGTCTTAAGTTTGACTTATGACACACTTAAGACAGACTTAAGGCAAAATCCTAATTAAGTCTGTCTTATGAAGCCTCTGGCTGGGGTAGTCGAACCGTACGGCATTAAGATCGTGTCGTACGCCGACGACACCCAGCTAGTGGTTTCATTGGCCCAAGAGAACAACAGACATCCCTCGGCTGGCCTGCTGAACTGTTTGGAGAACGTGAGGGAATGGATGACCAACTCCTCCCTCAAACTGAATGGAGGAAAAACAGAGCTCATGCTCCTAGGTCCAGCTTCACCAGTACCTTTTACCTCCTTGTGGCCCGATGGTCTAGGCACACCGCCTATTCCCAAGGATAGTGTGAAGAGCCTGGGAGTATGGCTTGACAACAAGCTCTCTTTCTCCACTCAGGCCACCAGGCTGTCTGCCACCTGTTTTGGCTTACTTAGATCACTAAGGAAGGTTCTTCCACTTCTGCCCCTTGATGCCAAGAAGGTGGCAGTACAAGGCCTCATTCAGTCCCGTCTGGACTCAAATAATGCTCTTTACCTAGGGGCACCCGAGATGACTCTTCGGAAGCTTCAGGTGGTACAAAATTGCGCGGCACGTACCATACTCCAGATTCCACGATCCCAGTCGGCCAGACATGGCCTGAAAAGCTTACACTGGTTGCCAGTAAGGCAGAGAGTGGCCTTCAAGGCACTGTGCATTACGCACCGGGCCTTTTGGAAGACCGGTTCAGCAATTAACAACAGTCTGGTCACCCCCTACCACCCTAACAGGAATCTGCGGTCCACGGGTGCCTTTCTGGCAGTTGTTCCTAGAGTGAAGAGAGCTAGGTCGGGGGGCAGGCTGTTCTCGCTGAACGCCGCCAAGCTCTGGAATGCCCTCCCCCTCACTCTTCGATCTACACCCGACCTGCTCTCATTCCGTAAGAAGCTGAAAACAGCCTTATTTGCCAAATCCCTCTAAGTTCCTGCACCCTCGGCCCTGTCAGATCTCTGTTTAATCTCAGCGCTTGGACGCCTCTGGGCAGCAATCGCGCTCAACAAATTGATAATAATAATAATAATAATAATAATAAATGAATGGATTAAAGAGAACAAAATCCTCCCCCACTATCAGACTGGCTTCCGTAAGGGATGCTCTACAATTGATAACATCGTGGCCATGTCATATTTGAGCCAGCAAGCTAACTGCAAAAACAATAAACCAATTTTTGCATGGTTTGTAGACTACTCAGCCGCTTTGACGGGGTACCCCGACACAAGCTCTGGAAAAAATTGAGCAACTGCCACATCCCAGCAGGACTCCTTAATGCCATCATTTCATTATATAGTAATACCTGGATCCAAGTAAAACTAGCGGACAACACTATAACAAAGAAGTGCCGGACAAATCGTGGACTAAAACAGGGCTGTGTACCCGCCCCCACGCTGTTTAATCTATACTCTGCGGATCTGGGGAAGAAGCTTCTGAATGCCAGCCTTATAACCCCAAAAATCGGGAGAAACAAACTGCAAATCTTACAATATGCAGACGATTTAGTGGTAATGGACCACACAAAATTGGCCTGCAAAGAGGTCTGGAAGCCCTTAATAAGTACCATGAAATCAACGAGCTTGTGATCAACTCGCAAAAAACTAAAGTATTTATTTTTGGCCACTTCCCCAAAAAAGCCTCACTGAAATGGCACGTGGGCAAGGAAATTATCACAACCATGCGCTCATATAATTATCTCGGGTGCTGGCTAAGTGAAACTGGCAAAGCAACATCACACACGCACAAAATGAAGGCCAGAGCACAGGCAACAATTTTTTCGATATGCAAATTAAATGAACTCATGCAGAGTCCAACGTCAGCACCTATTAGAAAAGTACTACAAACTAAGGTCAGGGCAACCGCAGGATATGCACAACAGGCATTTCCAGGCAAAATGGAGGCAATGTTGGATAAAGTACAATGCCAGGCCTACAAACGCAGTTTTAAACTTCCCAAACACAACCGTAACAGTTTAATTCGTTTGTAGTTTGGCCTAAAGCAACAAAGTAAGGAATGCTTGGGAACACATGCTAAATACTTCTACCAAGTCATAACAGCCCCAGCTGGAAGCTTAAAAAGAATGCTTAAGCCAATTTACGGAGAGACCGCTAACCCGTGGCATAGCTAAAAGGAAAAAGCAGTGGAAACCTTGGGGCTGGCAATTGAAAATTGGAAGGATGCACCAACAAACTACCTGGCGATTAAAAATGCAATAAACAAACAATGTCTTCATCTGTCACACACAAAAGACCTAGCAGAATTCGTAACAGGAAGAGGGCCATCCGGGTTGGCAACATCATATATAGATAGATAGCACTACCTTAAACCATACGAGAGTGGCTCCCAGGGCACTGATCGGTGACTGCTGAAAGCTTCAGCTAAACTTTGTCAATAAAGTTTTATTCAAAAATGAAAACAAGTTTTTTCTTTCTTTCAAGGTATTTAATTCATACTTTTGAATTCCAGCCACGAATTTTATGAATTACTGTTGTAGTAATATTTTACATCTTCTTCATTTTTCAAACATGAAATAAAATTTCACAATCCATGGAATTTCCGGACGGTGGCTGCTGAGGAGACGGCCTCGGAGAATTCCGGAGACTACGAGGGAGGAGTCAAGATGGCGGGTTGAACGCCGCCGAGTGAAGACGCTGCATGTGTTGGTCTGCTCCTTCAATCTTACTACGCTGCCTTAATGTTCAAATGCCTCAATGCTTACACGAAGGAATGGATGAGGACAAAGAGGATGTTTATTGATTAAAAACTTTCATTTTTGCAACCGGATGAGAGGAGAGAAAGAAAGCTTACTGCATTTCCCGCATTTACGGAGAGGAACGTTTGGGGACCGGAGCTTGGCGGGATCGATGTTCTGGCTGTTGTTGCAGCGGTGCGGCAGGAGCCTGCTTCGCTCTTGGAGCCGCGCAGCGAGCTTCGCTCGCTCATCACCGCCCTCTACATTCACAGCCGGCTGGGCGTTCCCAGCCTTGATTCAGCAGGGCGCACACCTGAGGACTTTCCCGGCTACACGGCTAAGGCTGCAGAGGCTGACGGAGACGGAGACAGAGACGGCGGAATCGGCGGCGGTGTATGAATCAATGTCCTCACGTCAGACTAGATCCAAGAAGACCGCTCTGACATTAAAAAAAACACCTTCAGGTACTATGACTGCAGCGGCTGTAGGGGTAACGGTGGTAGGGTCCTTAGGTGATAAAATCGAGACCCAACAAACATTTACATTTAAAGAAACAAATGTGGTAAATAACTGCTAAACTTAAACATAACCCTGATTATTTAAAGACTTCAAATATCCATGGTATTTGCAATGTTGATGCCGATGTTGATAAGAGTCAGAGCCAGGGGGTGCAACTTGATTCTGCTACAGTTACAAAAGGAGGTGTTAGTGGTGAATTATGTGTTGAATCAAGGATAACAGAGATACTGCCAACCGGCAAACAAAAGAGGAAAGAGAATGACAAAAGCGATAAAACTGGGGATAAAACCGATGAGATACATGTCAATAAAGAGCTTGTTGCGCCCATAGTGCCATGCAACAAATCTGTGGAGACTTTGGCAGAGAAGATTACTCAGGAAGTAATACAAGATAATGGGCTTGTTACTGAGACACGCTGTGGTAAGAAAGGCTCGGATAAACTACCCATGGATAAGGGGCCAACAAGCTCTGTAACTAAAGAAACCAGTGAGATAAAACTGGCCAAGACAAGTGAGATTGCAAATAGTATGGAGGCTCCAACAGAGAGAGACTTAACAAATAGACTACTGCATATGGTACAAGATCAACCGGGAGGCTCTGTACACCTTAATGCCAACACCAAGGCATTTGCACAGACTGATATGCTTAAATTAAAGGAGAAAGAGAAGGAGAAAGAAGGTGTGATTGATTTATCACAGGAATCTGGGGCTAAATCAGATGAAGACTCAAATGTCGACTATGAGGAACTTTCAGAACTAGAAGAAGGGCTTAATGAGGTACCCAAAGCGACAACTAACAAAAAACTGGTGTCAAGGAAAGCCAAGAGGAAGGTCAAGACTAAACAAAAAATTCTTTTACTAAAAACAACAGGTAAAGAAATGGCAGGAAATAAAAAAAAGTCGATTAATAGATGACAGCCCTCTGAGAAGGTGGATAGAGGCTAAAGGTGGAGTTAAGAATATGGCCCTAAGACTTTCGGGGGCCAGTCCCGATAAGCTGAATGGTCAGTTTAGTAAAATTCAGGAGGACAATCTAAGTAATGCTATAAGCTTAAATTTGAACAGGCCCATGGATCCACTAACTGACTCTAGTTCAAGCGCACTTTCCTTGAACCAAGAGGTACCTAGTAATACGGTCACAGTTTCTGAGGAAGGGAATGGTGACTCAAGTACTGGGATTTACCCAGGGGCTTCTAGAGTTTCTTCTATCGGCATTTCAGATACCTCTTTGTTTCATACCACACAAAATGATGTTGTGAAATCCAGTGAGGAACAAGATCTTGAACTTTCAACTCTTAATATTGATACGATAAATGAAGCTAATGAAACCATAGTATCCAGCTTGAGGAAAATCCAAACACAACTAGATCACAACTCTGATGCTAACCCAGGAGACACTTTGGAACACGATTCTTTGGAGGTTGTGTCGGATGATACAAATCTCAATTCTCAAAAAACAGTACCCGATTTGTTTACCGCACAAGCCAGTAAATCCTCTCAACCGAGTGCTTCTGACACTTCAAATCCTACATCTTCGAAAAATATATCAATGGAGGCAATTATGCAGACTCTGATAGAACAGAGAGTGGAGATACAACAGCAATACCTTCAATTAAGAGAGGATAATACTAAGATACAAGGAACTATGAGGGATATCTGCCAAAACTTAGGAGGAGTAACAAAAGAGATAGAAGATATTAAATCACGAATAGTGGAGGTGGAAGAAGATGTAAGTCAAACCACATCAACTGTCAAACAAAATACTTCAAGAATGTCCCTGCTGGAAGCTAAAGTGGAGGACTTGGAAAATCGGGCCCGAAGACAAAACCTTAGACTATTCGGTATACCTGAAGGTATTGAGGGGTCAGACCCGAGAGCCTTTATGGTTAAACTTTTCCAAAGGGCCTTCTTGGACCTCGCGGATTGGGATTGGGACTCCCAGCTCCAGAGAGTACATAGACTTCCTTTAGTCCAAAGAAACACAAATAGTAAATTTCCGAGACCTTTTTTGATTTATTTTGGTAACTTTCTTTTGCGACAAGCAGTAGCACTAAAAGCTAAACCTAACAATCCTGTCACCGTTGATAATTTCACTTTTTTTGTGAAGTCAGACTTAACTAAGGCTACAATGGATAAACGGTGGGAACTTCGGAAGCTGATTGATGCCTTTAAAAATTTAGGCTGCCTGGCCTATCTTCAAGAACCTGCTCGCCTTAAGGTCATTCGTGATGGGCAAGTGGTCTTTTTCACTGATCCCCTATCTGCGGAACAATGTTTGGAAAAAATTTCCCGCGATAATGAAAAAAGAAACGAAAAAGAAAAAGAAAATTAGTGCTACACTCTTTTGTTAAAGTATAAAGGGGCAGGTTTATATATAATTTCTTCTTTACACTTTTATTTTTTTTACATTCTTTCTTTTCTTCTTTTCTTTCTTTCTTTTGCTTTGTGTGTCTTTTTGAGTCTGAGCTAAATATAGATATAATAAGGCATGAATTAAAACATGGTTTGAGCAGCCACTCATGCATGCTTCTTCACTGTGCTGCCACTTCAGCGGCAGCAAATGCTAGAGGGGAGCTCCCCCCCAAGGAACGGGTCGCAGCAAGGGAGGGGGTGGGGTTGTCACAGGGGCAAGGGTGACAACTGGTGTCGAGGGTGGGGGGTGGTGATAAAAGTGAAAAATGTGATTGCAAGATTTGACGTTTTTTTTTTTCTAAGAGAAGTAGGAATGAAAATTTAACGAAGGTAAAACACATGGAGGAAAAGGGGAACAATATATATAAGATCAATAGTATATCAAATAAATGCTTAAGTTAAGAATTTTATGTTGGAATGTAGATGGCCTAAACAGTAAAAGTAAAAGAAATTTAGTACAAGAAGAGATTAAAATGTATAACCCTAATATAGTGCTGCTCTCAGAAACTCATATAAAATATCAAGACAGAAAGTTGTTAACCCAACTAGGCTACGAATTGGTTGCTTGTACCTCTTTAAATGAGACTATAAGGGGGGTTGCTATTTTAAAACAAAGAACACTCCCATTAGAGATAATTAAAACTGCCTCAGATACTAGAGGTAGATGGGCAATAGCACAGATGCAAGGTGCTAAGGTTAAACTGGTACTCTGTGTGGTATATGGTCTAAATATTGATAAGCCCAAAGTTTATGAAGATCTAAGTTTAGAACTACTTGAATGGGAAGGGGAAACTATCATTGCTGGAGACTTCAATTGTGTTATGAACTATAAAATAGACTCTACGGGGCCAATGAACTTCAAAAGAATGTACAAAGTAAGAGCTGCAATTTTAGAACTTGCAAGATTAAACAATATTAGAGATCTATGGCGGTCTAAGCATCCTAGGTTGGCAGGCTTTACTTACTACTCTGCCCCACATAGATCATGTTCTAGGATTGATATGGTATGGGCTTCTGAACACATTTTAGAAAATTGTGTGATTGAAATCTGCCCCAAAGTTACATGGGATCATAACCCTCTCCTTTTGGAAGTTAATATTGAAAATCAAAATGAAAAACCACGAAAGTTCACTTTTCCCAGACACTTATTAGTTGATCTAACATTCATTTCATTAATTAAAAAACATATACAGGAATTTATTTTACTAAATGTTAATTCAGCTAGTATTAATACGGTATGGGACACTTGTAAGTGTAGTATTAGAGGGTTTGTCCAGCAGTATGTATATAGGCCCAATGCAGAAAACCGTAATAAGAATAAAAATATGACATCTAAATTATCAGACCTGGAAGCGCAATTGGCTGAAGCAACATTGCACTCAAAAAATAATATTGAGTTGCTTAGAGCACAATTGGCGGAATTACAAGCCGGACTTAGAAAAACGTTGAGAGAAAGGTATGTAGTAAAATTACATAAATACAAATTAGATCAATACGAAGGCGGCGATTGTATTGGAAAAATATTGGCCTTTAAAACTGCGGATAGAAAAGCGAAAACCAAAATTAAGGAAATAATTGGATCAGATTCAGTGATATATGGGCAAGAGGATCAAATACTAAATCAATTTGTCAAATTTTACCAACATTTATACACCCCAGAGGAGTCACCGAATAAAATAGAGATTGTAAAATATCTTGATCAATATCTAGGACCACCGCGAGCGTTAAACCTTGAAGTAAACCAACAATTAAACTCTAATATTACTACTGAGGAGATCAAACTTGCTATCGACCATTTACCAGTAGGTAAGGCGGTCGGTGAAGATTGTATACCAGGTGAATTTTATAAACTTTGCTATCAAGAGTTGGCACCATTGCTACAAAAAGTCAATAATTCAATTATTGTTTCTAAACAAGCACCTTCCTCATGGAAACTTGCCAAAATTATATTTTTTCTGAAAAAGGGAAAACCGGAAAAAGAGTGTGGCTCGTATCGGCCGATATCTCTACTTAACTCTGACGTGAAAATTTTTGCTAAAATCTTAGCTAATCGGTTAGCTCCCCATATGCCTGACATTGTCAATCCTCAACAGCACGGCTTTGTGGTTGGTAGAGATACCACTTTGCATGTCAATACCTCAATAACAGCTTTGGATGTAGCAGAAACCACAAACACCCCACTCGGTATGATAATGTTAGATGCTGAAAAAGCATTTGACCGAGTGGGGTGGGAATATCTGTGGACAGTATTAAGCAAAATGGGTATAAATGGCTCTTACCTAGATTGGGTTAAGTCAATTTATGATGAACCACGGGCCGTGATCAGTTATGGAGGCATAGATTCTGATAATTTCAAGATTGCAAGAGGTACAAGACAGGGATGCCCCCTCTCCCCATTATTATTTGCCCTATCTTTAGAACCTTTTTTAAATGCTTTAAACGACCAAATCAATATAATACCAGCTCAACATGGGGATATAACTCTCAAATTAACCGCCTTCGCGGATGATATAGCAATATATACATCGGATGTCTGTAAAGCTATGCCCGCAATTATAGAAGAAGCACAAAATTATGGGAAAATCTCTGGGTATAAATTAAATGTCAACAAAACCCAAATTATACTCAATTACACTCCGGCTACACGTACTTACAATACCTGCAAAGAAGCCGTATACTTAGGTATTAAACTTACTGCTAAAGTGGGGAAAATTGTGGAAATAAACTATGGGTCATTCCTTAAAGAAACTGCTGCGAGTTTTAAAAAATGGCATAAGATACCCCTGAGTTTGCTAGGGAGACTCAACCTGATTAAGATGAAAATCTTACCTAAGCTGCTTTATTTGTGTAGAGCTATACCGTTACAACCAAATAAGCTTTTTTTTAGAAAGTTGGATGGCATCTGTAGTAGCTTTATCTGGGGGTATAAAAAGGCACGAAGGGCGGTAAACTTTTTGACATTACCAATTTCCAAAGGGGGACTTACCTTTCCGGATTTTAATTTTTACTTTTTAGCTACTTTTCTTTTACGCATTAGGAGCTTATTAAAAAATACTCCCTCTTTATTTTTTCATCAATATATGTTGGGGGCTGATGCCAATCAATTTCTATTACGGGTCCACGATCCAAACTACTTTAAAAGAGTAAAATTCAAGACTGCTAAACATGCTATAAGAATCTGGGACAAAATTCTGCACATTAGTAATAGCTCATTTTACAACGCTGAACTTAGATTATGGAATAATCCTGGCCTTCCGGGTATATTTTCGGACGGTTTGGGTAATCGGTGGATAAGACAGGATATAAAAACACTAGGAGACCTTTACGGTACTAATGGTTTGATGGATTTTGAGAATTTAAAAATTACAAACGGGCTTACGGATGATATGCACTTTAAATATAGACAACTGAGAGATTTTTTCTGTAATAAATTGAAAATAACGGAAGTCAAACAATCTGATATTCTTGAGGGTATTTACTCTGAAAAAACTAAATCATTAATCAAATTGGGATATCAATGGCTCATCAAGGATAAGGGAGAAAATACAACTCAAATCGCAGCCAAATGGTCCCGTAGATTAAATCAAAATATAAATTCAGTACAGATCGGAAGTGCCCTAACCCATCTAAGTGATATAGTTCATTCTTCTAATCTCAAAATGCAACTATATAGGACAATCACTGAATTGTATTATACGCCACAAAGAATATCCAGCTGGGCACAAGGTAACTCGTTGTCAGATAAATCTATGTGTGTTAAATGCAATACTGCTGCGGCTGGAATTGAACATATGCTATTCTCCTGTCCAGCACTCTCCAATTTTTGGAATCGCATATCTTATCATCTTCGATTTAATCAGATAAATTCACCGGATCTTACAGTACAAATGGTTTTATTAGATATCCAAGATAGGAACTGTCCCAATAAGGATCTTTTAACGATTTTGCTAGCATGTGCTAGATTAACAGTAGCTAGGGTTTGGATATCTAAAGAACCCCCTAAGGTTGCGGATTGGTTATCATTGGTTTACGAAATTAGAACTATGGAGTTCTCTTTAGCTAAACTTAGAGGTCCAAAAGCTCTTCTGAGAAAAGAAAAGATATGGAAGCACTTCTTTGAAGGCCAAGAAATGTGATTAGACCTATACTTATTCTGGTCTTTTTTGCTTTAGTAGTTCAGTACTTTAACGGTAGAGCTAATATGAAGTTTGGTTTACAGCTTATTTTGTATTGTTTCCATTCCTCTATTTTATTTTCTGTCTATATCAATTGTATATGTATGTTTAGTATGGAATTGAAATGTAATGAATTTTGTCACTTCTTGCAAACAATAAAAAATTAAAAAAAAAAAAAAAAAAAACAATCCATGGAATTTCCAATGCATTTCGCCCATTGGGCTTCATCAGGGAAATCTACAACATGAAGACTATATCTATCACCAATCAATACTTAATATCGTCTTCCATAACATAAACATAATCTGAAAAAATACACTTCATTAATGTAGTATTCAAAACCTAGTGCAGGTTAACTATCCAGTCTAATGTGCAGCAATTCTGCTATATGCGAGCATTTAAACCTATGGTATCATAGTTTGGCATCACACTACGAGCTTACATACACAAACACATGTTAAACTAAAAGGAATCCCATCTTGTTACAATGTATATCGGGGCAAAAGTACGCAGTTACATGCGAATTGGTGATGTAGTTTACTATTATCAAAACTGGTGCTCGAATGCTGAACTCTGTAAAAAATCCCCGCCTGGGTTGCTAGCTATTATTTAGCCTACTGTTATACTTTCTAAAAGACTAAAACACACCGTTTACGCGCATATTAGAGTCTGAATTACAAAACCAGCAGTTCTTACCCGGGACGTTTCTGAATTACACGTGTTTTCCCCTCTGTGTCTGCAGCGCTCGTTACTTCCACCTCTGCCGGCGGCGTGTGACGTGTTCGCCGGAAGTGTGTCATTATTTAAAGCCCCCGTATTGTTAAAGAAACAGGCGTGTGCTAAACATTGAATACATTGTAACAGCGTGTTAAATCATGTACGCATAAACATACGTGGGCGGTTGATGCCTAAATGTTTGGTTCTATAGTATAAACGCAACACATTAAACTTGATTATGTACGTTGTAAAAATGAAACTAAGAGGTATGCATGCCATAACGCAAGTCTTTCTTTAACGGATGTCAGTATTTCAACTTCGATTTTTCGTTTACAGATAACAACTGTATTCTACCCTTTCATTAATTCCATGTGGGGCTAAACTCTGTAGATAAAAAATCCAATGGTTTTCTCGCATGAGTAAAGTTTTTTTATTGTCTTTAGCCTCTTTTTTCTCAACAATTTCAAGAATGCAGGCCTTTATTTGATTGATTTGATGTCTTTCTTCCAGAAAGTGTGTAGCCAGAGCCGATTTCATCTGCTTCGTTCTAATGTTACTTTTGTGTTCTGTGAGTCTTGTTTTTAATTTACGCTCCGTATGACCAACGTACACTTTGCCACAGGGGCATTTGATTAGGTAGATGATGTTTTTGGTGTCACAGGTCCCTGTGACTGTTAGTTTAATTTGATTACCTTTCATAGGATGCGTGATGGTATTGCCTTCCAAGATGTTGTGGCAATTGCTACAATTTCTGCATGGAATGGTTCCTTTATAGGTTTTTTGTTCTCTGTGATGGTTGGATGTTTGATTATTTCTCCCAGATTCTTGGCTCGGGTATATGCAAAGACTGGTTCCTCCATAAAGATATTTTGAAAATCTGGTTCGGTTTGTAACATAGGCCAGTGTTTTTTGATCGCTTTCTTGACTAAATGACTCACAGTGGAGTATTTGCTCACACATGTTATTTTTACATCCTTCTTACTCGGTTTTGGGTTCAACAACATCTCTCTGGATTTTGTGTGAGCCCTTTGTTGGGCTGCTTTCAATGTGCTTTCCTGATATCCGCGCTTTTTAAAACGTTGTAACATGTTTTCTGTTTGCGTCAATGATTCCTGCGGGTTTGAGA
This sequence comes from Lissotriton vulgaris, assembly GCF_964263255.1. Classification (NCBI taxonomy): domain Eukaryota; kingdom Metazoa; phylum Chordata; class Amphibia; order Caudata; family Salamandridae; genus Lissotriton; species Lissotriton vulgaris. The sequence continues at coordinate 865,453 of NW_028243607.1, forward strand.
CAATTCTTTTAACTCGCAATAGATGGGAGTAGGGTAAATGTTGCTTGAGTGGGCTAGGATGAAAACTCTGATATATCAATAGATTATTGCGATCTGTTTTTTTAGTATACAGTGTTGTTTCCAAATGGTTATCTTTTTTAATGATGGTTACCTCTAAGTAGTTATTCTGACTGTCGTGGATTTCAGATGTGAATTGGATGCGAGAATCTATCGTGTTTAACTGACTGATGTTCTTAATCAAGTTTTCTTTTTCACCTTTCCATAGTATGAATATATCATCGATATATCTTACATACATACGCAGTCCTTGTTTCCACTGATCATTATGCAATATGTGTCTTTGTTCATATTGGTGCATGAAGATATTCGCATAGGCTGGGGCAGCCGGATTTCCCATGGATGTCCCCGACTTTTGGAGATACCAGCGTTTGTCACATTCAAAATAGCTATGCATAAAAACAAAATTCAATAACTCCAGTAAGAAAATCTTTAGTGGTTCATCATATTCCATATGGAGCAACGCTTCATCCACTGCTTCTATTCCCATTACATGTGGTATAGAAGTGTACAATGCTTGCACATCGATCGTACATAGGATAATTTCTTTTTCTGGCGTTAGCTTGATTTCCTTCAGTTTTACTAAAAAATCTGTGGTGTCTTTGACAAATGACTCCATAGTGATCACAAATGGCTGCAAATATTTGTCAATCAGTTTTCCCACCGGTTCATGGACACTTCCACGTGTGGAAACAATGGGTCGGCAAGGAGGCCGACCCAATATTGCTTTCACCTACCATTTTTTAACATCTGGTAGATGTTCTATATAGGACCACATCTGGTGATTATATATTCCTGGAATTGCCAGAGTACTCGAGGCTCTTATAGCGATGGCAGCAGTCGCAGAAAAATGCTTGCTAATGTTGTCTAGCTTTCCACCTTCTCTATCTGCAGGAGTACACTGTGACAATGGATTACGGGACCTTCTTGAAGTGGCCTGTGTCACAATATAATCTGCTCAAGGATGACCAAACAGACATATTGGGCTTTTCTGGCTCTGTAGGTTTTTGCCCAATTGTGGGGTTACCCCTACTGTTAAAGCTGGTATTTTCACAGTCTTGGGATCTTCCTTCCAAATGTGATCTACTATAGGAATTGATTTAACAGTCTTTCTGGCAGGTTCCTTCAAACCATAAAGGAAACAATAATTATAGGTAAGTCAAATCTCCTTAAAGAACTTTTGATGAGATGATGAAAAGCACCCATGTCATCTGGTGGTGAATCCACTGCTGGGGGGGGGGGGTGACTTGCTGATCCCATTCAAGGTCTAAATACAGAAGAGTGTCCTTCCTCCTAATTAGCATCTGTATCTGATTGTGGTGGAACAGATTGAGGCAGTGCTGGAGACAATTGTGACAAGGACGCTTAAGCAGGCTGAAAGAACTGCACTGGTGATGGAGTTGTAGTAGGCCTCATCTGAGATGTGGAACCTTTTGGTGTTGTAGGCATTGAAGTTTGTTGCTTGAAACAGGAAGCCTGCGCTTGTGGGAAGTGTTTGTAGTAATCAGATACCTTTAGGAATAGATCTTTAACCAGGCCTATTAGAATTAGCCTCATCTAATCCTTCTGATCCTAGATAGGTTGTTCAGAAGGCTCCATACCATATTGCCATCCATCTTCATCTTCCCTATGTTGCACGAAAGACTAATAGTAGATACCACTGTACTTCCAACATAGTACCACGTTATATCCTTTACCTTTTTAAAAACCTATATGCACCAATATAAATACTTTTCCTTAACTATTTTGACTTTGGTAAAGGGCCTCAATTCTTGGGTTAAAAGTCATAGTAATAAGGTACTCATTAGATAGAAACCAACAACTCAGCCATTTTGCCGGTCCGTATGTCTAACACACTTTGCCTTTGTTCTGGGTTTGTACATCAGATATGCGTTAGTACTATGTTTTTTCACCTGTAGGAAGACATGACACACTTTACAAAGGTGCAATAGTCAGGGAAAACTATTTTTATTTTTCTATATATTTCTAACAAAGGTAACGAAGTACAACTATGTAGGAAGTACTGCATTACCTTTTGATATAAAAAAAACAAAGAGTTAATGACAAACAATAAAACGTTAATAAGCAACAATAAAAAAATATTGTTTCATTGTTTGGCATAATAATATTGTTTTACCTTCAATAGGTACTGCGGTTCTTTAAAGATACTACTCTGTCACCTTTTTAAAAAATATACACAACAATAAAAATACTTTTTTCTAGCTATTTACACATTGGTCAAGTCCCTCATTTAGTCCTATAAGTTAAAAATACAGTACCATGGTACATGTTATGTAGAAACTAAGAACTCAGCCATTTTTCCGGTATGTTTGTCTAAAGAGTTGAATGAAAATGCAAATTACTAATCACAAAACGCTACCCCACTCCACTGTATGACACATCATTCCGCTCTACAGCATGCTACTGCACTGTGCGACACCACTCCAGTCTGCAACACACCACTATACATTACGCCGTTACAATGTATCACATGCCAATCCACTGTACCACACACAACTCCACTCTACAACAGGCCACTCTACTGTACACCACTCCACTCTACGCTCCTCCACTCTATGCCACTGCACTCTACTCTGCTGTATGACATGCCACTCCACTCCTCGGTATCTAATAAAATCAAAGGAAAAAAAATTAATTGACAAAGGAGACTCTACAACATGACGCTTCACTTTACAACATACAACTGCACTCTACGCCACTCCACTCTACTCTACTCTACGCCACTCCACCCCACTCCAGTCTATGACCAACCACTACTGTGTACGACATACCACTCAACTGTACATCACTACACTCTAAACTACTCCAGTGTACACCACTCCACTCTACACAACGACACTGTACACCACAGCACTCCACGACACAACACTCCAATCTACTACATCACTCAGCTGCACGCCACTATACAGTACTACATTGAACGGCACACCACTCCACTCTACGACATGCTACTGAATTGTATGACAATCAACTAATTGGGGAGAGAATGTAGCCTAATGGCTCGGGCGGTCGACTTTGGGGCTGGGGAACTGGGTTTGAGTCTCGGCAGGGACTCTTAACATTCTGTGATTCTGGGCAAATCACTTAATCTCCCTGTGCCTAACAAAAATGAATGTGTCCATCTGTAACATAACTGGTGCTCATGTAAAGTGCTTTGATACCTTCAGGTCTAGTTCACGCTATATAAAACTTCACACAAAAAAAACCTCCACTCCACACCACTTCACTCTATGACTCACCACTCCACTGTATGACATGCCACTTGACTATGCTACATGCCACTCCACTTTACACCCCTCAAGTCTAAGACAACCAGCGACAAGCCACTCTGCTTCGGCACATCACTACATTCAACTCCACTATAATCAACTCTACTACATGCCACCCAACTTAACGACACTCCAATCTGCTCTACTCCAGTATAGGCATCTCCACTCAATGACACTTTACTTCTCTCCACTGTATACAATTACAGTGCACACTGTAGGCCACAACACTCTATGTCATGACACTGCACACAATGACACTCTACTCCTCTCTACGGTATTCCACTCGCTACCACTCGACTGTAGTTCACTCCATGTCCACTCCATGTCCCTCCACTCTACGACATTCTGCTGCACAACAAGTTACTCCACTCTACACACCACCCTCTTTGCCAGTCCACACCACTTTACTCCACTGTACTCTATGCCTCTCCACTCTACGCCAATCTACTCTACGACACACCATCCCACTCTAGTCTACAACATGCCACTGCACTCTACAACACTCTTGGTGAGAGGAGTTGGCCTAATGGTTAGGGCGGTCGACCTAGAATCTGGGGAATTGGGTTTGAGTCTCGGAAATGACGCTGCACAAAATGAATGTGTGTCTTCATGTAACGTAACTGGTGCTATGTAAAGTGCTCTGATACACGATTCGGGTCATGTTCGCACTATATAAAACTCTGTTAAAAAGAAACCTCTATGCCTCTACACTCTACCCTACTCTACTCCACTCTGTGGCACTGTATGTAACTCAACTCCACTCTATGGCATGCCACACGCCTTTACGGCACACTACTCCACTGTACAACACTAAACTATATGACCCTGCATGTGACTTCACTGTGCAACACAACACTCCACCATACAACATGCTACTACACTGTACACAAGTCCGCTCCCTTGTCCGTCCATTCTAGACATTGTATGACACTGCACTCCACTTTATGACACACCACTCTACTCTACAGCACACTACTCCACTTTGCACCATGCCACTGTAGGACCCACCGTTCCACTCTATGACATGCCACTACACAATGCATCGCTCCACTGTACTCCCATCCACTCTAAGGTGCTGTACGAGATGCCACTCTGCGACACATCACACCACTCTACTGTACTTTACGCAACACCACTTCACTCTATGCCTCATGTGCTCTATTTTACTCCACTCTATGCCCCTGCACTCTACAGCATTCTACTCTATGCCACTTTGCAACACTATACTCCACTGTACAACACTCAACGCAACTCACAAATGCCACTCCACACAACTTTACTCCACAGTACTCTGTGACTACTTGACTATACTCTACTCCGCTGCACGTCACTCCACTGTCACACTCTGTACAACATGCCACTCTATGATATGCCACCCCACTCTACTCCACTCCACTCCATACCACTTCGCTCTACTCCACTCCACGCCCCGTATCTCTACACTACTCTACTCCCCTTTATAAGACTGTACGACATGCCTATTCACTCCACTCTACCACACTGCACTCCACTGTATGACACACCACTACACTGTATAGCACTACATTCTACGTCTGTCCACTCTAAGACACAATAAGACATGGCACTCAACTTTATGATGCTCCAGTCCACTCTGACACTCCATGCCAACTACTGTCCGACACCGCACTCCACTCTACGACATGTCACTCCACTCCCATCCACTCTAAAACACTCTAAGACATGCTACTCTGTGACATGACAGGAGCCAGTTTTTCCATCTTTTTTAAAATGAAATTACTTTATTTGCTTTTCAAGAATAACAAACACACCTGAGTTTCATTTAAAGTGGTTTATTAGTCTACAATAGACTAACCTATTTTGGGTGGCATCTTCCAGACTTCTTGTTGGGCAGCACTTAGCACAGAGGTTTCTGGAATCCAGTGTCAGCAAATCGAGTGACATCTCAATTTCAGTCTCATCTACCCATAGAAAGCAAAAAATAAGAGAAGGAAAAATGTCAGACTTGGCCATTCTAGTGAACACCATACAAATAAAATACAACAAAAAGGCCATGGGTCCTATATTAGACACACATCTTTGCTGAAAAACTGATTCTATGTCAGGCCAGAAGGTTCAAACTATGCATTTTTTCATGTATTTATTTCAATAAGTGGCTCAGTAAAAACACATCTATATATGAAAATATTACGTTTCCTATGAGTCTTTAAAACTTTCACATCATCCACTAATAGCAATGCTTCTAGTTCTTTAAAGTAATCCACAAATAAAAGCACTCTTTCATTCTTTTTTTTTTTAATTTATTTTTATTGATATTTGCGTTGCAAGTTTTACACAGATTATGACATGATACCCTTTTGAAAAGAAATTCGACTAGATGTTATACAATATATAGAAAGAGGAACATACTACAATCCAATAAAAAAAAAAAAAAATAAATAAATAAATAAAGAAGAGCTGGATCACACATAAGTACGCAATATACAAAATTCGCTAGATCATTACTTCATCAGTCCATTTCTGAATTGGTGACCAGATTTTTAACCCAAGTTGTTTCCTTTTTTTCCCCTTGGTGGCATATATTGCTGATTCAAGCTTGTATCTAGCTAAAAGACGACCCCTCCATGTAGAGAAAGATGGTGAATCTGAACTGATCCAATCCTTAGATATACATGCGCGAAATTCAGCCATCATGATAAATAATAGATTATTTTGATCAAGATCTATTGAATCTTTGGAAACACCAAACAATATAAGTTCAGGCGATATAACTATATCTTTGCAAAGAATGTATTCAATGAATTTCTTAACATCACGAATTAATCCATCCAATTTTATACACGAATAAAACATATGTAACGTATCGGCCCCTCTTAAGTTACACCGATTACATTTAATTCCAGTAATACTCCCCCATTTCAGAACTTTTGCCGGTGTATAGTACAGATCACACAAAATCATATAATGTTGAGTACGATTACGCCCAGAAAATAAAATAGAGGAAGCCATTTTAATTGATTCTTCCAGAAGTACATCCTTTGTACCTAATTTCTCTTCCCATTTATCCCTGAGATTATTAAAGTCATCCACAAGATAATTCATTAAGGTGTTATAATAGAACCCAATCCTTCTTTTGTTATTTAGATTATCTAGAAGTAGAATTGGGCTTAAATCTAGTCTTTCTATGTTGGAAGATGAATGTAGGTAGCTGTTAATCTGTAGAAATTTAAAATAATCATTTGAAGGAATTTTAAAGTTATTTTGTAAATCATCAAAAGTAAGTAATATTTCCGAATTATTAATATATAAATCAGAGAGAAAGGTAATCCCCTTGTCATTCCAATTTTTCATCACCTGGTCTCTAAATATTGTGGGAAAACATTGACTTGAATTTAGAGGCGTATACCTGGTAATTTTCTTAATTCCCACCAGTTTTTTTATTATTCTCCAGGCTTTATATGCTGCAGCCACTATCTTAAATTTTGTTTTTTTATAGTAGCTTGGCTCTATAAATTTTAACAAATGATAATTTGCATCAGTACCTATTACCATTTCATAAATATTTGGATAGTGTGTCCAATTAATGGGAATTTTTTTACCTACAATTAAAGGAAACATATATTGGAGTGCGGCTGCCAAATAGTAAAATAAAAAGTGTGGTGCGGCCCATCCCCCCCTATCTTTCGGTATAATCAGCTTCTTATATGCTCTTCTAATACCTTTATAGCCCCATAGAAATCTTATTGCAGTTCTTTCGATTTCTTGGAAAAATTTTAAAGGAAATTCCAGGGGTATTGTTCTAAATAGGTATAGAAATTTGGGCAATATCAGCATCTTTAAAACGTTGTTTCTACCATGAAGAGATAAGTGTAAATGATTTATTCTTTCCAGAGTCGTATTAGCTTTTTTTAGAATTGGAGTATAATTAATACTAGGGATCTGTGAGATAGGTGTAGTTAATCTAATCCCTAAGTAGATTGCTTCCGAAACTATATTTATAATAGGAGGTGGATTTGGTCCTATAAACAGAATTTGCGTTTTAGACAAATTTAGTTTATACCCAGAGAAAGATCCGAATACACCTGCTAGTTCTTCAATCCTCCGGAACGTTCTTTCAATGTCTCTAGTGACTACTACCAAATCGTCAGCATAGGCAAGGGCTCTATATGTCGTACCTCCTAACTGTAATGGAACTATGCTCTCATCCCTATTAAGCTGATTAAGAAAGATATCTATATAAATAGCAAAAAGAAGGGGAGAGGATGGACACCCTTGACGTGTTCCTCTTTGGATAGAGAATAATGCAGATTTATTAAGTCCTATTTTTATTGCTGAGACTGGGTTTTTATATAATGCCTTTAATGCATTTATTATTCCTAGGCCAAACCCTTTCATGGATAGGACATCCCAAAGATAGGGCCACCCTACTCTATCAAATGCTTTTTCAGCATCAAGCAGAGTGATTCCTATTGAAATGTTAGAGGCTTCTGCCCAATCCATCATTGCTATGATTCTACGTACGTGGTCCGCCGTATCTCTATTGGGAATAAACCCATGTTGCCACCGTGATACAATTGTTGGAATAATTCTTGACAGTCTTGTGGCAAGTACTTTTGAATAGACTTTACTGTCGGAATTAATCAACGATATTGGCCTATAGGAGGCTGGGTTACATGGATCTTTATTTTTTTTTAAAAATGTCATGATTATTGATTCAGCCCAAGATACGGGAGATAAGCCTTTCTGTGCCTCTAAGAATATAGCCAACATCTCATTTTTTATATGTTTTCTAAAGGACCTATAAAATTCTAACGGAATAAGATCCGGACCAGTAGCTTTACCCATAGCTAATGAGTTTATGGCGTTCTCAATTTCCTCCCATGTGATAGCGGCATCTAAGAGTACTTTTTGATCGTGAGTAAGGATCGGAAGAAGATTTCCCATGGCAAAATTCAGACATATATCAGATGAATAATTATCATCCTCTTGTGTATATAATTTCCGATAAAACTTACGAAAAACTTCCAGGATTTCCTCTTGTTTATTATACACTTGCCCTGTTTCATCCTGAATTGTATTGATGGCATTATATACTTCTCTTTGCCTGATTCTTTTTGCCAAGATTTTCCCAGTGTTTTCTCCTATCTCATATATCTGAGTTCTATAACTTGCCATCAGTTTTGCTGATTTTTCTGCATAGAATTCGTAAGCAGTAGATTTACTAATTGCCAGCCTTGTTTCTATGTCTACAATTGGTCGTTGATGTATTATTGCTGTAACTAATTCCTTCTCCCAAAATAATATTCTCTGAAGAACCTTCTCATTCCTTTCACGCATAATTTTCTGTTTTTTAATTGTATATGACAAAGTCTCACCCCTTATCCCTGATTTGAACGTATCCCAGACAGTCTGCATTGACGCAGTACCTTTATTAATATCAAAAAATTCTTTCATCCACAAAGCCAATGTATTTATATACTCAGAATCATGTAGAAGTTTACGATCAAAAGTCCAGGATCTCGTTTGAATGGTTATTTCATCGGTTTTAATTTCGATCACTATTGGATTGTGGTCAGATATTATGCGTGGAAATAATTCAAAGCTTGTATCATGAATAAATGATTTTTTAAGAAAAAAGTAGTCCAAGCGGACCGATTTTTTATGAGGATGGGAGAAGAATGTATACATGGGAAGTATAGATTTTTTTTCATAAGCTACATCAACCAAGCCATGATCTAACACCATTGACCGTAGTGACATGAATAATTTTTTCTTAACGCCCTGATAACAAGATATATCAGATATCTCTTTACTCACATCTAAATGAATATTAAAGTCGCCACACATTATTAATGAAGAGGACCAATTAGAGAGTTCAAGATTTAGACTATCCAGAATACCTGGATCATCCACGTTTGGAGCATACACAGCACATATGGTCCATAATGCATCATTGATTTTAAACTCTGCTATTGCCCATCTGCCATATTTGTCCGCCTTATGCCGAGTTACCAGGCCTAACCCCCTCTTGTATAGAATAGCTACCCCTTTTGTCGTTGATCCTTGAGATGTACAAACCGCTACCTGCATACCTAAGTCTTTATATAAATGTCTGTCATTCCATGTTATATGTGATTCTTGAATGCATACTATGTCGTTTTTCATAGATTGTAAAATTTGTGCCGCTACTCCCCTCTTCTTCTTATTATTTAAACCACAAATGTTCCAAGAACACACTCGTAACTTTCCCATTTATAAGATTTTTTTATAACAGATACCATCATCATCTTAAGTGAAAAAAAAGATTTCATTTCCTTCTCTATAACAAGCCACCTATCCAACAGTATACCTACAAATATCAAAGTAGTAATATACAATCTGCTTTTACTTGCAACTTCATTTTTTTCCCTCATCCACCCCTCACCCCTCTCTGGGCTCACCCTGAGCCTCCCCCTCCCCCCCACCCCTCAGCGCTATCAGGGCAAAGGTGGGGCAAGATGGCGGACTGTAAGTCCGAGTGAGGAGACGCTAGTGCAGGCTCTCGTGTGGCTCGCTCAGAGCTACTGGTGGTCTTTACTGAACGTGGCTGAGAAGGAAGGCAATGTCGAGGCTGTAGCAGCGGGAGCAGCGGGAGCATAATTACGGAGCTTTTTACTTACTTTTACGGAAGATTGCGGCATCGGAGAAGAGAAGAGAAGAGAGTGCTTCGTTTCTCTCTTCCTGACTGCGGGAGGAAAAGCCGTCTGAAGGGGTGACGGTGCTTTGTGTCAGCAATAGCAAGGACGCTTATCAAACTCGGGTATGCGCCTGGACCCGTGGAGAAAGTACATTCAAACCCTTCGTTCGGCGTGTGGGCGCTCGACTCCCTTTACATCAGTGCCAGCTGCCTACCAGAATACCGTAAGAGAAGGAGCAGGGAGCGAGCCAAAGTCCTTTTCAGCACGTCGACAGCGAGAATCAAAGGAACAATACGGGATTGATAGCAACATTGTTTCAGTGTCTCGGCTTCCCTCGGCTACAATGGCGCCAAAAAATCCGGCAGGAACCCTACGGCAGCAGAAACCGAAGACAAGAGCTGACACAGCAACAGCAACAGCAAGTCAAAATACAATTCACACGGCAGCGGTGATAGATGGTAACACTCAGCTTGCTACAACTGTGAGTACAATCCCAAGCTCAAGTGCAAGTAATGAAAATGTTTCAGCTGCTTTAAGTACAGCCGAGGGGTTACACCAAGTTACTCCACAATTAAATAATGTCAATGCAACTAACGCAACAATAATAAGTACCACAGCTGAAAATGCCGAAAACGCAATGGCTTCTGGTAGTTGTAGGACAGGAGCAATACCGAAAATTCCTGGCATGTTTAGGAGAAAATCTGCTATTCCTGAAGTAAGTCAGAAGTCTCTAGAAAAACAAGTAGACACAGAAGGTCCTGCTAAGGGTGTGTCTAGTGGTGGCGAAAAAAATAAAGATTTAAGTCAAAAATTATCAATGGCAGCTGATACTCGAGGAGAAGATACAGAGTCCTTGGATTCAGCAGGTAACTTTTACTCTATGACTGATTTATCCCAAGCGTTGGACTCTGATAATACAGATGAGATGTTACCGAATACCGAGTTACTGCAGGAGGGGGTGGGTCAAGATGATCTTAGCATCTCTGAAGGCTCAGATTCAGATCCAGAGGAGTCCCCGAATAGACAGGAGTGGGGGCGAGAGGAGGACATTGAGAACTTTGATGCTAACTTTGACCCACAAAGAGTAACCAGACCTAACTCACCCCAAACACCTGTAATTTTTGGACCCCATAATTCTTCTGATGACTTGCCTGAAATAACATTGGAAGTCTTATATAGAGTAATGCTGCATCACAGAGAGGAGACTAAAACTGAAAATCTTCGAACCCAGGGAGCTGTAAAAAAGCTACAAAATAATCTCAGGAAAGTAATGAAAATTTCTAACGACACAGTTATAAGAGTTACGGAGACGGAGAGCAGGATATCACAGGTGGAAGACTCTATGGTGCAGCAGAAGGCACAGCTAGAATCAATGGTGGGCCTGAAAGAGGAGATTAATTGGAAACTGGTGGATTTGGAAAATAGAGCTCGCCGTAATAATCTCCGAGTCCTGGGCATACCGGAAGGGAAAGAAAATACAAATCCACGACAATTCATGATAGAGCTTTTTTCTGCTGCTTTCCCTGAGTTAAGTCAATGGAAATGGGAGATCGAAATTCAAAGGGCGCATAGATTCCCGTTCCAAGTAAGGCGAGACACAGCCTCAGCTTCTAAACCAAGAGCGATCCTTATCTCACTGAATAATTTTCTTGCAAGAGAAGCTCTTTATGACTTAGCAAGACCTAATAAGAAGCGCAAAGTTCGAGATATTGAATTTTTTGTTCGGCCGGACTATTGTCATTCTACGGTACAACTAAGATGGCAATTAAGGCAACTGATTACAGCATTCCAGGCAAAAGGCGCCCAAGCATTTCTTCTAAACCCTGCCAAACTCAAAGTCATATACAAAGAACGAGTTAGCTTTTTCACCACCGAGGCAGCAGCCAAAGAATTCCTGATGACTTTTTGATAAATTGTTGCGTATTTTTTCTCTTTGTTTTTTCTTCCTTTGATCAATGACTAAAATTGTAAGGAAAAAGTAAATGATTACATCAATGTAGTAAGATAAGACTTGTTCTGATATATTCAGATATATTTGAGCTAACTGCGGCTTTAATGATTATGAACGAAGTATAAGTAATCATGAGCCGAGCCGCACGATGAGACTCACTCAGTGCTCATCACATCATCAACACGAGGGACAATATGTCCCTTTGCCCTGATAGCACTCTTTCATTCTTTGCTACTCAGCATCTTTTGTTGATGCCTACTGTTACCATTGGTATAATTGTCAGCCGTTAGCTTTATATTAAGTGGTGTTGACTACTCAGACAATCCTCCTAGCAGGGTTGTCCTTTTTCTATTTTAGCTGGTGCTTCTGAGGTCTACAGGAACCTTGTACTCCTCACAGAGCAGACGATTTTCTCCTCACATGTGGCAGCCGATCAGGAAGCGCATGGTGATTAATCAACTCTCCAGGGGGCCTGATCTTAAAGAGGGAGTGTATTACTATTTGTTGGCCCACAGGGTGGAGGAGATTTTTCTTGGAAGGGCTGTGCAGCGCGGACTGTGCTGTTGCTTTGATGCTTCTAGGGGGCATACATCATAGGGCATGGTAGTTTTCATACATCTCATTGGTCTCTCCTTTTGCTAAGGAAGGGAGACTTAGCGTTCTCAAGCATGTGGCGATGTAAGCCAATATCGTTCTCCATTGCACAGGCAGTGTAGCAGGCTGCACAGCTATTTTGTGCATTCTGTTATAGCCCTATGCAAGTCAGTCTTAACCCTGCTTCAATGGGTACAGTCCAGCCAGAACTGCCAGGCCAGGTCCTCCTTGAACTAAAACCCAAGCGACCCAGGACCAGATTTGCCCTCATTAGGGCTATCAGCGAGGTATAGCTTTGTTCCAGTGATACAGTGAGCATGGGACCACATATGGGCATATCTGAAGCACTTAGGGCATCAACTTGAACAACAACAAGGTGATGGATCGAATGCTTGAATTAATCTCAGCCTCTGGCAATCACTCAGTCCAAACCACAATCCCTCTTTATTTGGTCACCATGTCACCTCAGTTTGCACCCAGCCATCATAAAATTAGTTGTGACCCCGCCAGGTCCTTTCTAAACAGGAGCACAAGCAACCCAGAACCAGTTTGCCCTCATTGTCAGATGAGAGACCAGCCACTCACCTACATTCCAGGGATATTTACAGGGGCAATGCTAGATCTCCAGTCCACTCAGAATATTTCTCAGCGCTACTGATAAGAAAAGGAGCACTGGCAGATATTCCAAAGGGGAAGGGGATTGGGATGACAGAAAAAGAGAAGAGAAGACACTGCAACCATCTACCACTTGGGCCAGCCTAGTTCAGTGTTCTTAAAAGCAGGTGTTGTGTTAGTCTTTAATTCAACCTGGAAGCAAAAGGTAGTATGAACAATTGAAATAACCTTGACAGATACCCTCTAACCTAGACCTGTACCCTCTATATATATGGAAAATGTGTATACCAAGAAATTTCCTCTACAGTGTTGCTGCTGATGTACAGGTTGTGACACACTATACTTTTGTGATTTTCAGGGATCGATTAGCTATATATATATATATATATATATATATATATATATATATATATATATATATATATATATATATATATATATATATATATATATATATATATATATATATATATATATATATATATATATATATATATATATATATATATATATATATATATATATATGTAAAGAAACAATTGTTCTAAAAAAAAACACAAAATCAAAACATTCATCTGTCATGTTGCTTCTGTATAACTCTTAAACATGCATAATATAAGCACCATACCTTTTGTGTGACAAACTGTTATACCTAATGAGATGCCTTGAAATAACAATGTCCCAGCACATTCATAGCAAATGCCAGTAATGATTATTATTATTCCAATGTCACCAAGGACAAGTTTTCAAATTACACCAAAGTCAAGAGTGCCGTTGCCAAAGTCAAGGGTCCAATCGCGGAATTCCAAATGTTTCAAAAGTCCACACAATGTCACAAATAATAAGAGCACTGAGAGCAACAATCGGAAACCAAATTAAACTCAGGGAAGTATTTGGGTCCCTTTTAAATACACACAAGGTATTTCCAAAGATACGCGATGTATTAAAACCAAAGAAGCAGTTGGCTTTTTGAAGATCTGGTATCTTCTTGCTCTAATACTTCAGTGAGCCAGGTCCGATTTCCTCTTGCTGTTGCTTTGTTGAAGCCGGCTTTCAGGAAGGCAAGAATTCCAGGAATAATGTATGTAAATGTGAATGTATAGGCATTTATATAGCGCACTACTTACCCGTAGGGTCCCAAGGCGCTTCGACCGCTGCGAAACCCTTCCTGGCTTCCCTGAGAGATGGTCCCTTAATGGGTATCTCCAGGGTGAGACCAGGCATCCCCGGCGGTCTGGTGGGGCCGTTAGTGAAGATGAGGCAAGCTAATGCCCAGAGTTGCAGAGTGTGATCGCTGATCAGAGTGGGCACCGAGGCGAGAGAATTATCGAGTCCGCTGACCCTGGTCCAGAAACCTGCCGCGCCGGGAATCGAACCCTGGTCCCGGGCCGTCCTCTGCTCTCGGGTCTGCCGCCTCTAACCAGTGAGTGACATAACCCCTTGACAATGGAGACGCCATTCAATTGTTGCTGCTCCAAAGACGCAAAACAAAAAACCAATCAACATGTCGTATTGGGTGTGGCTATTTATACCGAATGCGAGGACATAGTTGATTGCGTCAGTAACGTGTTGTCTCTCCACACGTGACCTACTATGTCACAAAGCTTTCTGGAGAGTTTCCTTGGCAACAGGAAAACAAAGCCAGTGCGCACTGCCTTTTAGTAAGCGCCGGGTTTTACTATGCACAGAATAATCATAGTAGAAAAAGCAGCAAAAATAATAAATATAAAACCAAAACAAATCGTAATACAGTCATAGGGATCAACCAGCATTGGCAATTTTTCATTACAATCAAAATACAAGCTACAAGCATACAAACAAGGGGCAGAATACCATTCATATCATTTCTAGGTGCATATAAAGACGTGATTGGTATGTAAACAACAAGATTGTTGACAGATGACACATGCCTGATGCGAATTCCTGACAGTTCTCCCCCTCAAAGACTCCAATACAGGTCGCTGTTTAGAGGGATACTGTTGATGGAACTGTCTCACCAGTCGTGCGGCATGAACTGAGGATGCTGGTTCCCATTAATTTTCTTAGGTCCATACTCTTTGCAAGCTAAGAGATAATATAGCACCCCCGGTATTCGAGTGGAGTCAATAACCTTGGCCATCTCAAATTCCAAGTCTTCATTACCCTTTATGGGAGGTGGTGATGAACCAACTTGGGTGGTTTCAGAAAAAGGTTTAACCAGGGACACATGAAAAACTGGATGGATTTGAGAATCCGAAGGAAGGTCTAATTCTATTGTGACAGAATGAATTAGTCTTTTAATAGAGAATGGGCCCAGGTATCTTGGATCTAATTTGCGAGAACCACTCAATCGTAAATTCTTTGAAGAAAGCCATACCTGTTCTCCAACAGGATATGATGGAGCCGGTTGTCAATATCTGTCTGCTTGCGTTTTCATTTGTTGTTGATATGAGTTAAGATGTTGTTTAGCCTGTGCCTGAATGCGTAATAATTCTTTATGATGGTCTTGTTCTGCTGGAACCTGAGCTATTGTAGGTGTGTGTAGTATTGGAAGTATGTGGGGTGATAACCTAAGAGACAAAAAAAAGGAGAAACCCCTATAGCAGAGTGTATGGTGTTATGGAACACAAATTCTACCATAGGCAATGCTTTATCCCAAACAGTAGTCCAGGAAGAGACAAAGCAACACAAGGTTTGTTCCATTGTTTGGTTTAACCTTTCCGTCTATCCATCCGTTTGAGGGTGGTAAGCAGAAGACAGACGAACATCGATGTTTAAAGACGAACAAAAGACGAATTGTGTCTCCCAATCAGACACAATGGCGGTTGGAAGTCCATGTGCTTTAACTATGTGTTGTATAACTAGTGTAATTAGTTATTTAGCAGAGGGCATATGCTTCAATTGGTGAAAATGGGCCTTCTTGGCCAAATAATCCACTACCACCCATATGATGGAATATCCATTTGACTTTGGCAACTCAGTGACTAAATCCATACTCAGAGATTGCCAGGGCCTGGGTGGTATAAGCATGGGCTGCAATAATCAAGCAGGAGCAACATGGGAAGACTTGGATTGTATGCAAGTGGGACATGACTGAACATAACTTTTAATATTGTTGAGCAATGTGGGCCACCAAAATGTTTGCCGAAATAGCTCCAAGATCTTCTCATAGCCAAGATGACCAGCTAAAATTGTATTGTGGGTCCACTGTAAAACAGTATTACTTAAGTTCTTAGTAGGAATGTACAAACGGTTTTCTAAATATACCAACTCTAATTTTTTGGTGGTTTTAGAGGGAGTGCTTGTTGCACATGTTTTAAAATGTCTTGGGGGTCACATAAAGCAACAATTTTATCTTCAGGAATGATGGAGTTAGAGGGGGTTGTTTTGTTATCAGTACTGAGATAATTTAATCATATATCTATTCTTCACTGTAAACTTCTTTAAGCCCGATAGTCAATGCAAGCACGCAGTTCCAGGTTCTTCTTGGGCACAAAGAAAGTTGGGGAACTAACAGGAGAAGTGGAATGCTTTATAAATCCTTTTAACATTAGGTCATCTAGATATTCCTTCAAATAAAGTGTCTCAGGTTCTGAGAGGGCGTAAACTCGACTGCACAATAATCATGTAATTAAATCAATCTGGCAGTCGTTTGACCGATGGGGAGGTAAATGAGTAGACTGCTTTTCGGAAAACACATCCTGAAAATCATCATTCAGGATTTGTAAAAAGATCGTATCAGTCTTTTTAACTATAGGTTCTTCAGTTTCTAGAGTGGAAGCACAGTGTAATGGAATAACTGGTTTTTATCTGATAGTGTAACATGTGTGCCAACAATGTGCTGAATCCAAGGTGACTGCTTTTGACCCAATCGATTTCCAGATTATGAAGTTGGAGCAAAGGGATGCCATGAATGGCCAT
Source organism: Lissotriton vulgaris (assembly GCF_964263255.1). NCBI lineage: Eukaryota > Metazoa > Chordata > Amphibia > Caudata > Salamandridae > Lissotriton > Lissotriton vulgaris. Next base: position 882,516 of record NW_028243607.1, read on the forward strand.
GAATGCAGGAGTGTCTATTAAATCGATCTAGATCTGTTCTGAATTGCCGTCTGCACAGATCATAGTCAAGGGTACTGTCTGATGAAGGATTAAACTAGAGGATAACTCTCACAGGTTCAGGAATAGCTTTTTTCATGGTTGGAATGCTTAGAGTGGCAGCCAACCCGATATCCACAAACTTTACAGTAGCTCCAGCATCTGATAGGATAGGTATTACTTTACCCACTTGATTAGAAAAAAGCAAGGTTACTATCAGGGTCAGATGGCGTGGTGCGGATGTAATGGCATTTGTCAAACAATGTATGAGCCTGTGTTACCCTAAATATTTGACAAGGGGGCCTCTGTCCTCCCTGGGCCAAGGTGTTTTCTGACTGAGAGTTTTCTATGGCAGATATTGGAGTTTCCGTGACACCTATTGCTTTTTGGGTAGTGTTTTTTGCTAAGCAATCTCGTACAAAGTGTCCTGAACGACCACAATACAAACATAAATTGAGATGACGTCTACAATCGTTTTCATCTTTAGACAGGGGTCCTCTGATACCACCAATTTGCGTTGGTTCAGAGGAATCAGAGGAAGGTGTTTCTTTTTTCTCATGTTTTACCACAACCACTCATGTGAACTCCCCACTAATTTTTTCACCTCTACGCTCACCAAGGCAGTGGTCCAGATGTATCAACAAGTAAATGAATTCTGAAAAATCCATAGGGAGATCTGCAATTTAGGCAATGACATCCTTTAAATCATCTCGGAGACCACAATAGAACAGTGAAGTTCTTTTCTCCTCTGGCCATTCTGTCGCCACGATAAGTCTGTTAAATATGGTAATGTATGATAATAAATCCTGTTTTCCCTGCTGCAAATTCAAACGTTCGTTGTCACTTGCTTGGACAAATCGGTGTTTAGCAAAGAGTTTCTTCATTGTTTCCTCATACTGTAGGAAATCATGTCAAATGGGGTCATCCCGTTCTACATATGGTATGGACCACATTGCCGCAGTTCCACCCAGATACGAGAGAAAAAATGCAAATTTTGTAGCATCATGAGGAAATGCCAAGGGACGACACAGAAAATTACGCTGGCACTGATTCATAAATATACTACATTTTGCCTGAGCTCCCAAAAATCATTCAGGGGGAGCTAAGGGAACAGGGGTAGGTGTAGTGACTGATACATTAGCTGGCTGAATTCCTGATGTGTCCGAGGTACTTGATGAAAACTAAAAATGTGGTGGTTGTATGTTTATTCCGAACTGTGCCTCCCAGGGTAACTCTCTTGGTTTATATTGTCGCAGTTCACACTGCAAGGTATGATTAGTCTGCTTTAAAACTGTAACCTTATGTTGTAAGGCCTCAAAGGCTTTGGACAGCACCTGGAAAGAAGTGGCCTCCTCACCGGGGAATCCATCGCCCAGGCAAACTATGATTTTTGTGCCTTGGTTATATGTCAGATGAGAGACCAGCCACTCTAGGGATGCTTGCAGGGGCGAGGCTAGATCTCCAGTCCACTACGAGCAACTCTCATGCCTACTGAAAAGAACAGGAGTACTGGCAGATGTTCCAAGGGGAAGGGGATTGGGACGACAGAAAAAGAGAAGAGAAGACACTGCAACTATCTGCCGCCTGGGCCAGCCAGGATCCATGTTCTTAAAAGCAGGCAATGTGTTAGTCTTCAACCTGGAAGCAAATGGTAGTATTAACAATCGAAATAACCTAGACATGTACCCTCTAACCTAGACATGTACCCTCTATATCTATGGAATATTTGTATACTAAGGAATTACCTTTATAGTGTTGCTGCTGATGCACAGGAAGGGACACACTATACTTTTCAGATGTTCAGGGTCACATGTCGTATTGGGTGTGGCTATTTATACCCAATGCGACTTCGTTGTTGATTGCGTCAGTAATGTGTTGTTTCTCCACACATGACCTACCATATCACAAAGCTTTCTGGAGAGTTTCCTTGGCAACAGGAAAACAAAGCCGGGGCAATGCCTTTTAGTAAACGCGCGGTTTTACTATGCACAGAATCTTCATAGTAGCAAAAGGAGCAAAAAATAATAAATATAAAACCAAAACAAATCGTGATATAGTCATAGGGATCAAGAAGTATTGGCGATTTTCCATTATAAGCATACAAACAAGGGGCAGAATACCATTCATATTGTTTTTAGGCGCATATAAAGATGTGATTGGTATGTAACCCACAAGAATGTTGACAGATGACAAATGTCTGATGCGAATTCCTGACACTCATTAGAGTTGAACAACCGGGTATAGCCTGGTTCCAATGGCACAGAGAGGACATGACTCACTACTGGGCATATCCGGTTCACTTAGGGCATCAGCAGCAACAACAAGATGACAGATGGATAGCTTCAATTCATCTCCGTTGCTGGCACCACTAAAGCCATGTTCCAATCCATCTTTTTTGCCTACCATGCGACCTCAGTTTGGACCCAGCTTTATAGTAATACGTCTTAACACTGCTCAAATGGGAACAGTCCAGCCAGAAATGCCAGGCAAGGTCCTACCTGAACTGGTACAGAAGCAACACAGAACCAGTTATGCCCTCATTAGGGCTCATCAGCAAGGTGCATCTTGATTCCAGTGACACAGTGAGCATGGGATCCATGTCTTGGCATACCTGACACACTTAGGGCATCAACTGGAACAACAACAAGGTGATGGATAATTTGCTTGAATAACTTCAGCCATTCACAATCACTTGGGCTGCATCTCAATCTATCTTTTTTGGTCACCATGTCAGCTCAATTTGGACCCAGCCATCTGCAAACTAGTCTTGACCTTGCTCCAATGGAGCAGGCACAACACTGGTACATGTACCTCCAACAGCACTTGATTGCATGCAGGCTCTTAATGGCCTACTGGAGATAGGAACTGTTAATCCCTGCACATCAGACAGAGCCATCCTAATATAGACGGTGACCTGAACAAATATGGCAGGTGCATTTTCAGAAGAATCATTGGAGACCATTGAGGAGGTACAAGAGTTCTTGCCCATTAATGAGGAGCTTGTGGATGCTATTGATGCATCAATGTGCTAGGTATTTCTTCAGGAGCCCCAGAGTAGGCATATTGTCCTGCTGACAGTGAAGCACAGCATACAACCCCCTGCTAGGGAGCAATGGGGACCCTCAACCCCTAGTGTCATTCAGGGTGCCCAGTTGGGCAAAGGCATGGCCAAAGTCAAGCCAAGGTATTGCAACGTCTCTATCATCAGTATGATCATGACCATCTCTTACAGGGAAAGGGGCCTGCATCCCCAAAAATCAACATCAAAATGGCCACGTCTATGATAGAATTTATTAGGGACCCGCAAAAGGGTCTGTACCATTCATGGAAGTCGTGTCAGGACAAGTTGCTTGATGTTTAGGGACCCCTCATGAAAAGTCCTCAACATGGCTGAGGAGGCCAGAGAAACTGGCAATCCAGTTGATCTTTATATCCTACTTGGTCGGGCAGAACAAGCACATTGCTTCTTAGTAGGTAACACAAAGTGAGAGTTATCCACTAAGCCCAGACAATTGTTATTGATCAAAATCGCGCCCAAATTGGGGGAATTGGCCACCATGGAAGCCGGATCAGTGGGGGGAAGGCAGTCTTTTTCAAGATCCCTTCATTATGGAACTGACCAAATTAGTGACTACCTTTTCCTCCCTTGACAAAGCAAAGAAGTTTGTCATTACTGGCCGCGAGAAGTCTACTCGCCCACTCGCTGCGGTGAGTCAGATGCTGCCAGGGTGAGCTATTTTAGAGACTACCAGCCCTCTGGTGAGAGACTTTAGCGGACTTAGAATAGGTGTTCTTTTAAGTCAGAATTTGCAATAAAGATGCCTTTAAATCTTCTTACATTTAATGTGTGTCCAAAGACAGAGGGCAAATGTCAGCTTCTTACAAATTGTTCCTTATTTCATCCTGCAGATTGTATTTTCAAAATCCACTAACTTTGCAGTCAGAGAAAGAGAAGTAAAATGAACTGTCTGACAATCATGCTGTGTGCAATCAAAGGCTACAGGATGTCATTTTTTAATAGTTTGTAAATGAACTGTACAAATATTTCAAAAAATATTTCAGTAGTTGGGAAACTACTTTTAAAATTCTAATGTTTGATGGAAATATATATTTTAATATGATTGAAACAAATCAGAACACTTTACTTTGATATGTGCAAATGATAAATATTTTCTGAAACCCAATTGCCACGTTATTGTTTGTACGCTAAGTAGTTTTATCACTAAAACTGCATGTAAGGGGGAATGTTTATAACCATTCCAAATGGAAATGTGATGTCTGTAAATAACAGTGCATTACCATATCATGCTTTAGTAATATATAGATTAAAAGTGAGAGTTTTCAAACATAAACTTAGGAACATTCCTGTCTCCGGCTTTTTGACAATGCTACTGACGAATCAAGATACAAGTGTGGGGTCATGTGTACCCTTTATGTGTACTAGATTTTTATAACACATGGAGCAAAAGTTTAGTCTATTAAATTAAACAAAATAGTTTTTGTACAGCAGATGTGCTGAACTCACATATGCAAAGGTGCTCGCATATTTGATAATAAAGAAAAGGTGACTCAATGTAAAGTATTTGCCTAGGATAAAACAATTTAAAACCAGTTAATGGGTCAAGTGCATTACAGTTTGGTCGAGTAGATTATTCAAGTCACTTGACCTGCAGGTCTAGTAAAATTTGGGGGATTTTTTAAAGCCTGCAGTAAAGTCTGCGACCAGAAGGTTTTTGAAGGAGACTGTAGAGATGGGGGACATTTGTCAGGCTGACCCTACCTGGCCTCTCCAATTCCACACAAGATGATCCATGCAAATGGCAAGGCCAGCTGAAGTTCAGGGTAAAAACATGGGCCATAGAAACAGAGCAGCTTTCTGAGATACCAACAGCGCACTAGGTGGACCCAACAGTAATGGGTACCCTTACTTCCCAACAAGAAGTGGGAGGCAGGACACAGTAGTTTGAACACAAATGGAAAGTGATAATAGGAGATGTTTAGTTATATCAAACTGTTATCTCTCTGGTCTCACAAAATGGTGAATTATCACATGGCTTTGCAAAGAAGAAGAGGACATCGAAAACAAATAGTAATATCTACCTAACACACACACACACTGGTTGATAGTTCAGCAACTGTTAATGAAGGAGGAGGCATGGTGGATAAGGGCAAATGGCTGCATGCTCTTCAATCTATACCATCTCAACAAAAAACATATGTAGCATTGCACACAAAGGCAGGCATTGAACAAATCTGTATCTGAGATGTAGTTAGGGCCTTACATCACCAGTGTGGCAGCAGTAAGAATATGAAAAAGCAATTGTAATAAAAAATAAAGTATTTAAGGGTCCTAAATTCCAAAAGGCAGCACAGGAATGTGAAGACCAGATAAAAAACTATTCACATGAAATCAATCACTCGCAATAACAACTAGGCAGTACCCCTTGCCAAAGACTTTCAATATTTGCAGAAAATATAAGTTAGTCATCCATTACACAGTCATCAACAATGGAGCATAATACACTTGAAGGGGATGCAACACGAGCACCATGACCATTGTGGGCAAAGTCTATAGAGTGGCTGTCCATAATCACATGTCCCCCGACACACACGTATGACACCTCACTGGGATATGTTCTTTCAGGCTGCATTTTTCAGTACATTGAGTAGTGTTACAATAGTACTAGTAAGACACTACTAAATGCTATTCAGAAACCTACATGTGGAGATTCTGTCTCTGCCCTTCCTATCTTTTTCTGTGCAGAGACCCCCTCTTCCTCCCCTCCCCGACTGCAGAATGTCCACACACATGAGCCTCCGATTTAGTAGTAAATATGGAGGAACAGAGAGGAGTGGCTGGAACATGGAAAATACGTAATACTAAAGGGGTGAGGTTAGGGGTGAAGTAAAGAAGGGTTAAAATATTGTTAGGTAGAGGCTTGGACAGGGGCCTGCACCAACCCTCAAAAGAGTAAGGCCATTCTTGTTCAACAACTGCACTTCTAAAGCTAAAGCCAAAATGGACCCAAAACGGTTGTGCAACAGTAGGGAAAGTGTTGGATAGCGGAGGGGAATAATGTACTATTCCCACTCCAGCAGGTAAAAGAGTAGGGAAAGTGTAAGATAACAAAGGTGAATCATTTACTAGTCCCACTCCAGAGAGTGCAACACTAGGGAAAGTGTTGGATAGTGGTGGGGATAAAATTACTATTCCCATCATCAGCGGGTCTTTTGTTATGCTTTCCTCCGCCTGGAGGGAGACCAACTGGTATTCACAGTAGCAATTAGTGATGGTGAGAGTGAGATTAAAGTGTGTCTAAAATGATCTCTATCTATTTGAACTAATTTTATTTGGTTGATGATGGGGTAAGGCTAAAAAGAGGAGTGGTGTGTAAATAGAAGAGTCACGGTTCTATGGCACCCAGAAGTGAGTGGTCGACATGTTTCAACCCTTAGGTGCCCAGTCGGGTCATCAGGCTTTCTTCTGGAATGTGAGATTGCACACATACTGTTTTGTGGTGTGCGTGGGTAAGTAATGCACTTACCCTTCTTTTTGAGTGTGCTAAATAGCACTATAACCTTTTATAGGTTAATTGTACCTGTAACTGGGGAGAGAACAAGACCATAAAAAATAATAGGCAGGAATCAATCATATTCTTGCAATATGTGATGCTTAAACATTTACATTCAAAGTTTCACAATTTTAAGTACCAAAGTGCTCCAAATAGTCAATCTGGAATTGTGTGTGTGTATATCTCAATTCATAAGAAACATCACAATCACACTAAAAGGCAGTCTTCCATTATATTTTCCCCTTTATGTGTTTGTACTGAGTTATGATGGGGGAGGGGGCCGCGCTTCTTTCACTGAGCATGGGGACTATATTTATGACTATACCTCTGCCGAAAAAATGTGCGGTGCTCTTTTTATGCCTTCATATACCGTTAGACACACCGCTGTTGTGTCCTACCGGGATAGTCTGTGCATGAGGCAGTTAGCACATGCTATGTTTAATTGTAGAGAGGTGGCGCTTCTATAAATGTTACAATAATTATGCCCTGACATGGCTTTAGAGTCAAACGTATATATTTACAAATGGCTTCATTGAGGGTATGGCGTTTGCGTGGTTCTTACTCACATTGCTGGAAATAAGGGATAACATTCCAGACGTCAGAGGAGCGTGCATTTATTGATTCAGTGGGTTTCATAATTAGGAAGGGGGTTGTCACCTTGTGTTTTAGTGCACGTGAGGTCTTACTTAGTATGGAGGTTGTGCTTCTATTAGTGTCTACTGCTGTGGGTTGTGCATCCGCTAATTTATCCTTGTGAAGGATGCAGTCCTTGCGTATGTAGCGACAGGGTAATTTTAGTCTATTTTCAGACTGGTGGTGACTATAATTTATTACCATTTCAGTCCTAGTTGCATTTGCGTTTATTTGTAGGGCTTAACTATGTGCTTTGACAGGGCTTAGTGCCTTTTTCCGTTTTCTCAGGCCTACAGGCCCGAAAGCTCGAGAGAAGCCATTTTGTATCTCTGCCTCGGCTGTCCGAGGCGCTTGCAGGGTAAAGGTAATGTTTAGAATTCATCCTGTTGTTCGCTAGAGATTAACCAGTCAAGACTGGCCCTTATCGAAGGAATGTGTTTGTCTCCCCGGCTCTAGACGCAATACGCAGGTGGCCACTGCGGAGGGCGAAGGGGGCCGGGGACTGGTACAGGAATTTGGTGGGAGTCAGCCTAATACCGGAATTTTCCATAGAGAAAGTGAGCTCTATATTATCAAGGAGCGAGTAGAGTAGAGAGAGAGAGCAACGTGTGGAGAAGACCAAAGAAGTTGGTCTGAAGGCTGGTGCATAGAGATTGATACCATCAGCTAATCGTTCTGAGTTTAGTGTAGAATACATTTAACTATTCATCTTTATTCCCCTTTTTAGGTTAGAGGTATAGAATAACTTAATTCATTTATCTTTTGCTCATTCTGTCATGTTTGATTGTAGAATAAAGATGTAATGACCAATATCTTTGAATGTTGTTTTCATGAATGAGATTAACCTTTCCTTTTAACCAGGTGCTGACATACAGAAGGATGGGATATGCCCTTCTGCAAAGGTAACTGATGATTGGGGGAGAGTGTGAACTTCATTTGGGAAATAACTCTTAAAGGTGAACCCCTATTAGTTATCCCCATTAGTGTAGATCGTCGGGTGACGTTAAAGATATCGTCGGGTGACGTTAAAGAGATCGTCGGGTGACGTTAAAGATATCGTCGGGTGACGTTAAAGAGATCGTCGGGTGACGTTAAAGAGATCGTCGGGTGACGTTAAAGATATCGTCGGGTGACGTTAAAGAGATCGTCGGGTGACGTTAAAGATACAGTCTTACGGGACTATAAAGATAGAGACAGTCTTACGGGACTATGAAGATAGAAGATATCGTCGGGAGACGTTAAAGAATATAAAATGAGGTAAATATAGGATAAGATATGGAATCCATTAGGTTAGTGATATGTTTGACTATACAGGCATGTAAATAGCTTCTTTTCACTTTCTCAGGTGAGTATTCTAGATGTCTTGTAAATATTGGCCTGGGAAGAGTGTCGTTACGTTAGCCACGGTTGGTGAGCTGCCTGTTCTGAGAATCCGGTCGTTACAGCGTAGTTCTCACTCTCAGTCAAAAGTAACATCGCTGATATAAGAGGAGCGTGCATGCAGTAATTCTACCAGTTCCACAGTTAAGACGGAGGTCGTTACCTTGTCTTTTAATGCAAGAAGCTCCTTAGGGGGACGGGTGGCATGAGACTTTCTCTACTGTGAGATTTAAAAGAAGGATAGCAATTAAGAGTGTAGGGCCTGTTGTGTTAAGCTAGTTCTTTTTGACTTGAAGACATATCAGTGAGTCGTCCTGCTAGCGACTTGTTCTAGCTTTGTCTGCCGTGGCACAGTGACGCAGGCCAGTTGAAAAGTCTTTTTATATTGTGGACCTTGGAGTGGGCATAGTAAAAAGACTCCAGTTTCCTTTTTTGTTAGAAAAGAAAGATTGAAGATCTCTAATGCAAATACATTCATGATTTTACTATATTAGTGATGGGTAAATACTGTCTTCGTCTTCAATGAAAATTCCTAAAGTTTGTGTGTCACTTGGTATTATGGCGAGACCTCCATTTTCCATTCGTTGGGATGACGTTCATGTTGTGTCCGTTTTTAAAGGATGAAGTTGCGGTGGTTCTCACAGGCATGAAATATTTAACGTGCAGCCTTCATAACATTACGGTGATGTGATGATTATCTGTGGAATAAGGGATACTTCAGGAAATTAATTCAGTTTGCATAATAGAAAGACTTCCTTGATGGTTATAGAGGAGTACGTTGCATTCAGGTGACATTCCTATTGTGTCTGTGAGCCTGATTTCATGTTGACAGGATGGAGGGCTGTCTAATGTCAATATGGCTCATGTGTCTTGTAATCTGGTGTTCATTTACAGTTGAGACACACAGCCCTGTAATGGTGTGGTACTTTGCTGATGTTTCTAATGTTTATTACCCTTGGTGTGGGATTGGGTGCCACAGTATATTGTCATTAAGTTCCACATCATAGGTTTTCAGACGGTGAACCCATCTTTGCTCCTTTTCGAAAAGGATACATTCCGCATTCTCATTCTTTGTTGTTAGTGTTTCCATTACCACCCAGTTTATTTCTTCGGTTGTATGTTTTTGATTGATAAAGTGGGTGCTCTTTTTCCTTGTAATTTCTTTACATTTAATGTTACTCCTGTGCTCCACGATACGCTGTTTTATCTTCCGACAGGTCATGCCTATGTATTTAAGGCATGGTTGGCAGTTCGGGCTGGAATGTTCCAATGAGGCACAGGGTCAGACTGATTCGCATATGGCCATGTCTGAACTGGGATGGCGGAGTGAGCTAGAGAATGGTAATAGATTAAACCCAGGTCAGTTGACTGGGAGTGAGTGTCTGATTTGCTCAAACGCTCTGTCCATCATCCCCTTTTGTATCGCTACGTATTTAAGGCTACAAGGACATGTGATCATATAGATCACAAGCGTCGTATTACAGTTCATATGGTTTCTTAATGTCCATTTCAAATCAGGTTTAAGTTGTAGAGTCTTGGTTATTTTTGTTAGTTTACACACAGAACAGGATCCACATGGGTAATGGACAGTGATGGGGGCAAGGTTCCACATGTCTGTTATTGTTTCTGTTCTCGGAGTGGTCCTCTGTGGTCATGTGTGGACCTGCAGGCCACAGATGTTTTTCGCAAATCTTGGCTTTGGCCTCTTAAGGGTCCCTGATGTGAGAATCCGCCAGTTTTTGTTCACAATTCTAATGACTGTATTGGATACCGTGTTGTACGTCGTAACGAAGTTGAGTATGTCTTCATCTTGTCTTTTTATTGAGGTCTAATAGGTTGTCTCTGTTTTGGTTCCTCGCTCTCTTTTGGCATTTGTGGGTCACTCTATATGGGTAGTTTTGTGCTTTCAGTTTCACGCTTATAGTCCTGGATTTTGCTGCAGTTTCGTCTTATTCTGAGGAATTGGCTGTATGGTAGGTTTTCTCTTAAGGGACGTGGGTGAAAGCTGTTGAAAGAGAGGAAACTGTTTTTAGCTGTAGGTTTGTAAAATGTTTTTGTGTTTATATTGTCATTTTCAATGTTTAATGTAATATCCAGGAAAACCAATTGGTGTTCATCAGATGTATATGTAAATTGGATGAATTCATCTCTGGTGTTAATTCACCTGTGGATTTCTGGTAAACTGTCTCGGGTGTCGTTCAAGATCATGATGACATTATCGATGTAGCGTTTCCTGAAGAGCATCTTGGTTCTGTAGGGATTTGTATCGTTAAGAATGTGTTTGGTTTCAAAGTTACTTACATATAGCCCTGCTATATTTGGGGCGAATGTGCTCCCCACGAAAGTTCTGTGTGTCTGCAAAAAGAACATTCTGTTGTATTAAAAAAACTCCCAGTAAGAGCTAGATGGTAGCATTCCAGTACAAAGTGTCTTGGGGTATTGTACTAGCAAAACCCGAGACTATTGGTCGCCTGGGTGGTGGTGTTCTGTTCTTGTGTATTTTGGGTAGTGAATAGAAATAGGGAGTTCAGGTTTGTCTTGGTTTTAAGGAAGTCATACACATTTTTTTCGATCCATTGGTTGGTCACTGTTTCGTCTGTCATCAGTTTAATGGTCCTCTGTAGTCTGGGTGTCAGGTCTGTGTTTAGGATTTTGTAGACTTTTTGGTCTGACAGTAGATTGGTACATTGTTTGTCATAGTTGTTCTTTGTAAGTAACACAATGTCTCCAACTTTATCTGTTGGCTTTATGATTAGTCCTTCTTGTTTTTGTAGTTCTTCAATAGCAAGACTTTCTTGTTTTGATATGTTCATGAAGGGGTTCTTCATTTACTTCTTTCAGTTTCTCCACTTCATTGAATACTGCCTGCACAAAGGCTTGTATTTCCACTGGTACTAGATGAGTTGGTGGGAAGAAGGTGGATTTCTTCCGGAGGTTAGTGCCACTCCTTGTTGTCTCGGTTTCTTTATCTTTGAAGAATGCTTTAGGCTTTATCTTGCAGCAGAATTTTGCCATTTCACATTGTAGTCTGCACCGGTCAAGAGGTGGTGCAGGTACGAAGCCTAGACCTTTATTCAATACTTTCTGTTGATCCTCTGTTAGTGTTAGGTCTGTCTGATTCACAATTAGCGAGTTGTTGAGCTCGGGCCTGGTCTTTCTATTGACATGCTGAGTCTTAGGACTTGATGCTCCTGTTCTGTCCGGGTCAGTCCTTTTCTTCTTCGTTAGCAGTTGATGGGGCCTCTCCCTAAAACAGGAGGCCAATTCGTTTGTGGTGGTCCCATAGGCGGTGGCCCTTGCATGTATGGATTCATCCATCCTGGGAAAGTTGGTGCATATGGTTGAAACAGTGGTTGCAGGTGCCCTACAAACTGTGGTGTTCTCCATGAGTGTTGCCATCTGCGTGTAGGGTGTCTGTTCTGTCCTCTATTACGTTGTTGGTATGGTACCTTGTTGCTGCTCCAGTCTGTGTTGTACGAGGAGTTGCCTCCAGATGATTAATTGTCACTTTGTTGTTCAGGTGCAGTGTATTCTTCCTTTGAGTAGCAGTCAGTTTTTTCTAGAGAGAAAGGTTTGAGGTCTTTGCCCAGTTTCTGTATTTTATTCTGTGTGATGTATTCTCTGGTCTCATTTATTTCTTTTGTTCATTTCTTCTAGTCTTTTCTTATAAACTGAAATATGCACCATTGTTTTTAATTTGGCTTCACTGACCCTTATTTTGACTGTCAGGGCTTCAGAAAGTGTTGTTGCTGTTTTTAAGATAATGACTAAATAGTCTCTTGTGCATTTCCAGGATATTGCTGACCAGACTTTCTCAGGCATTGTTGACCCATAGGCCTTTAGGGGCAGCATTGGTGCAAAGGTATGAACAAGTCATGATTAGGCCATGGATGGCCGTCGTAACTTGTTCATTTTTGCTTTCTGTTAGTTCATTCCATTCGTTCGTCTGGGCCAGCGATTGATTTAGTTCTCTTGCTTGCACTATGGATGGACCAGATAGGATGGCATTAATCTCTTCATCCATGTAGCTCAGTCCAGGGTTTTCTGCCATTCTTGGTGTGATGGTGTTCTAGGTGAGTTTCTTAAATTCTCTGTGACTATGTTGGAGAAAATAGGTTCTGATCGTCCTTCTTCAGAGATATTTTTCTCAAGTTTGAAGATGTCACAATTTCTGCGATGGGAGAGCTCTCACAGCTGTGCGCTGCTTGGTAATCTTATAATCAAATGAGGGGGAGAGAATCTTAGGCTCCTTCAGCTTCCATCTGGTAAGCAGTTAATCAATGGAGAATGAATCACTTGTCCTGTTTATAACCAGGGTCGTTGGTTCTTGCCTTCTTTAAAAACCCTCATTCATGTTGAAGCCATTGGGGCAGTGTATCTTGATTTTCCACAAGCGTTATTACCTGAAAAGCATCATCATCTGGTCTTTTGTTATGCTTTTTTCACCTGGAGGGAGACCAATTGGTATTCACAGTAGCGATTAGTGATGGTGAGAGTGAAGTGTGTCTAAAATTACCTTTCTAATTATGAACCCAACAGAATCACTACATGCAAGCTCCTCTGACATCTGCAATGTTACTTATTATTTCAAGCAATGCGAGTACGAACCACGCAAACGCCATACCCTCAATGAAGGCATTTGTAAATATACGCTTGAATCTAAAGCTGTGTCGGCGCATAATTATCATAACAATTATAGAAGTGCAACCTCTCTACAATTAAACACCACAAGTGCTTACTGCCTCAAGCACAGACTATCCCCAGAGAACACAACATTGGGGTGTCTAACAGCATATGCAGACATAAAAAGAGCGCCACACATTTTTTCAGCAGAGGCATAGTCATTAATATAGTCCCCACGCTCAGTAAAAGAAGCGCGGCCCCCTCCCCCATCATAACTCAGTACAAACACATAAAGAAGGGGAAAATATAATAAAATATACTGCCTTTTAGTGTGATTGTGATGTTTCTTATGAATTGATATGTACACACTCTAGCTTGGCTATTCGGAGCATCTTGGTACTTAAAATTGTGAAACTTTGAATGTAAATGTTTAAGCATCATAAAAATTGCAAGAATAAGATTGATTCCTGTCTATTGTTTTTTATGGTCCTGGTCCCTCTCCAGTTACAGGTACAATTGACCTATAACAGGTCAGAGTGCTATTTAGCTCACACAAGAAGAAGGGTAAGTGCATTACTTACCCACGCACACCACAAAACAGTGTGTGTGCAATCTCACGTTCCTGAAGAAAGCCTGATGACGCAACTAGGCACCAAATGGCTATAACATGTCGACCACTCATGTCTTTTAAAATAGGTGCAATAGAACAGGGACTCTTCTATTTACGCACCACTCCTCTTTTTAGCCTTACCCCATCATCAACCAAATAAAATTACTTCTGATGGATGGAGGTAATTTTAGACACACTTCACTCTCACTCTCACCATCACTAATCACTACTGTGAATACCAGTTGGTCTCCCTCCAGGCGGAGGAAAGCATAACAAAGACCCGATCATGATGCTTTTCACGTAATAACGCTTGCAGAAAATCAAGATATACCACACCAATGGCTTCAACGTGAACAAGAGTTTTTTTTTTCATTTCAAAAGAATTTTATTATTATAAAAAACCAAATAAATATACACAATACATAAAAAAGTGATACAATTGATAAGAGATAAAAAGCAATTAGAAGCTGGAATTCAAAAATGAGTCGTAACCAGAACATCAATAAACAAAAGTAGCCTGCCAAAAACTGATAAATGAAGGAAGTGAAATAAAGTAAGTGGCTAGGCAAAGTCTACAATCAAAAGTATCACTATCAGCTGGTATGAGCAGGGAAGGAGAGGAAAGGAAAAAAGAAAGAAAAAAGAAAGAGAGAAAAAAGGGGAAAAGATGGGAAAAGGAAAGAGGACAGAGAAGGAGAAGAAGATAAAAGGAGAAAAAGGATTTCCACCGAACCACCCCCAATAGACAAGACGCCATTCATTCAGACAAATCTAAGGGAAATTGTTCAATCAACCCTTTTGCTGACAAATCCATATAGTTATCCAGAGAATTCCAAACTCCACTAGAAATAGATGGAGAAAGGTGAGCATGATCGACCGAGATATGAGCACTTCGCAAGAAGGAAACCCAAGCCCACCAAGTGTGATAAGAAACAGCAGAAAAGGATTTCCATTCCATAAGAATTACTTTGACTGCAATAGTCAATAGTAGATCCAGCAGCTGTAAATCCATGGTATCTAAGGGAAGTGGGACTGGGGCAGCTAGTGGACCCAGAAGAATTAATGGGAAGGAAAGTTGGAACTTAATATTAAAGATGAGCATTAGGTGTTTGTGAATGAGGTCCCAAAAGGGTTGGAGGAGGGAGCAAGCCACAGCTCCAACATAGGTTATCCTCTTTGAGATTGAGCGAATGTAAACGAACAGGAGTCCAATGAAGAAGGTTGACGGAAAAAAATGTAGATTGCATTAACGATGGGGCGATCTTATTGCGAAGAGAAAGTTTACCAATCATCTGCCAGGTATCAGACGAAATATGGTCAGTAACACCATGATCAAAATGGTGCAACCACTTATGTTGAGCAACCGTATGAGTAGGTAATGAAACGGTTGATAAAAATCTGTAGATTTTCGAGGCAACATGACCAGATTTAGTCCATATTTGAAAGAGAGAAATCGTAGGGGAATTAGGATGAAGATGCACCTTAGCAAGAGCTACTTTGATTTTAAGAAAAGTATAAAAGTCCAAATTAGTTAAAGAATGTTGTTGAGCTAAGGATGAGAAAGGAAGTGGCTCATTATTAGAACCATAGAGGTGTCTAACAAGCGAGATCCCCTCAGTAACCCAGTAAGACATCAGAGAAGGATCAATATTAATTTTAATTTTAGAATTCCACCAAATAGACGACCACCTGGATTTGTGCAGTGGAATCGCCACTTTCTTGTCTACCCTCCGTACCGCAGCAAGAGTATCAAGAATAATCGAGCGGGAGAACAGGATAGACAAGGTAGAAGCAGTGCAAAAGGAGGCAGTCGGTAATGGAGAAGCCAATCCCTGCTCTATTAACAACCAGGAAGGAGTATGAATAGGGGGAACAGAGAACCATAGAGCACCTTGAGACGCCAAAAAGGCAGTTTGGTATTTTTCCCAATCAGGAAGATTGCAACCTCCCATATCATAAGGCTTTCGCAAGAATTTATATGCAATCCTAGCCCGTTTGTCAATCCATAGAAACTTAGAGGTCAGAACATCAATTTCATGAAAGAAGGAGTCCGATAACTTTACTGGGAGCATAGATGATACAAAATTAATAATAGGTGTAATCATCATTTTGAGGGTCTGAAGGCGACCCCACCAGGAAATGTGTTTAGGAGACCAAGTATCCAAAAGACGTTGTACTTTAAGAATAGTCTGGGTTTCATTATAGGCAATGGTAGCATATAAGGTAGAGCAAAAATAGATACCCAAATATTTTAACTGCTTAGACTGCCATTTGAAACCAGCAGAGCCATATGCGTAGAAAAACAGTAGGCATTCAAGGGGAACATCTCAGTCTTGTCCCTATTTAAGGTGTATCCTGAGACTTTCGAAAAAAGGGAAATCGTATCCGAAATAGCCGGGATAGCCAAAACAATATCATCTGAGAAAATAAAAACATCATCCGCGTACGCAGCAGTTTTAATACGATGGGGTCCAAAAGCAAAACCTTTAATGTTTGGGTTTATCTCAATCAATCTGAGGAGAGGGTCAATGGATAGTAGAAACAAAAGTGGAGATAACGGACATCCCTGTCTGGTGCCCTGCAGAAGATTAAAAAAGGACGACGTAGCACCATTGACCCTAATATTAGCCCTAGGTTGAGAATATAAGAACATTACCATATTAATGAAGGAGTCACCAAGATTATGTGCACACAAGACAGCTCGAAGAAAAGGCCAAGAGACCTTGTCAAAGGCCTTTTCAGCATCAAGGGCAAAGGCCGCGGCAGGGAGAAGAGAATGTTTAGCTGCACCGAGAATATGGCAAAATGTACGAATATTATCGCACGCAAGACGGCCTTTTACAAACCCCGTTTGAGAGGGGTGAACCAGTTTAGGAATGAAGGACTCTAATCTCTTGGCCAAGATTTTAGCAAAAATTTTAGCCTCCATGTTAAGAAGGGAAATAGGACGGAAGTTTTTGGGCTCTGAATGATCTTTTCCCTCTTTTGGAATCACGACAATGGTAGCCTCTGACGCCGTGCCAGAGACAGAGCCATCCTTAATAAAAGCGTTAAAGACAGATTGAAGCTTGGGAACAATCACAGGAAGAAAGATTTTATAGAACAGAATAGGGTAACCATCAGGCCCTGGAGCTTTCCCAGAACGAGTAGCTTTAATTGCGGCAATAATTTCTTCAGGAGTAATCGGACCATTTAAAGAAGTGCTATCTTCCACGGATATCGACTTCACCGGGACAGATTTCAAGAAGTCCTGACACTGCTCAAAAGAAGCTTGATTAGAAGGGGTATTTAATTTATCGTAGAACTCACGAAAGACTTCAAGAATTTCCTCAGTCTGACATTTTTTAGAACCAAGATGATCATTAATAGAAGAGATTTGAGAAGACTTAAAGAAGGAATCCTGAAATTTTAATGTGGCCGCGAGAATCTTCCCAGCACGATTGTTTAACAATAGTCTTTTGGATTTTTGAGCTTGAACCCCAATATGGGCTCTTTTGGTAACTATAGTATTATATTTGTACTTCAATTGCTTGTAGACAAGATTTATCCTTAGAGTGTCTAAAGGAAGACTCTAGACTTTTTATTTCAGTTGCTAGATCTGTAAGTTCTTTTTTAATAGTAGCATTCCTTTTCGACATACATCTAATAACCTGGCCACGGAAGGTACATTTAAATGAATCCCAGAGGACAACAGGGGAAGAGACCGAGCCTTCATTCTCAAGGAAAAAGGTTTCGATATCCGTAGAAAACTGATCAATTTGGGCATCATCATACAAAATTTCTGTATTTAGTCTCCAGGAACGAGCTCTTGATTTAGGAGCAAAGGACAACAAAGTAAAAGTAACCGCGGCATGATCAGAAATCAGGATAGGATGAATAAGCGGAGAAGAGGAAGCCTAGACCAGAGAGGAGTGAACCAATAAATAATCAATACGAGAAAAGGTAGAATGAGGTGAAGAAAAGAAGGAAAAATCACTACCAGTGGGGTTGTGAAGACGC
Organism: Lissotriton vulgaris; assembly: GCF_964263255.1. Taxonomy (NCBI): domain Eukaryota; kingdom Metazoa; phylum Chordata; class Amphibia; order Caudata; family Salamandridae; genus Lissotriton; species Lissotriton vulgaris. The sequence continues at coordinate 900,369 of NW_028243607.1, forward strand.
CAAACATCCTGAAGATGAGTTAGGGAACACATGTTAAGCATTTGTTTATGAGATTTTGGAGGGCGAAATTGAAAAGCTGAATTCCTATCTAGAATGGGGTCCATTGGTAAATTAAAATCACAACCAACGATAAGATTTCCAGAATGAGGTGTATCATTCAATTTTTTGGTAACCGATTTCCAAAAGGCCGGTTCATCCTTGTTAGGGGCGTAAATATTCATCACATAAAGATCATTATTACCATCAAACAACTTAGTTAATAACCACCGACCCTCAGTATCATGATCAGAAGAGATTATGGATAAACCTCAATTTTTTTAAATTAAAGTAATGACCCCATTTCTTTTACCACAAGCATCAGAACAAACAACATCTGAAACCCATTCCTTCTTCAGGAATAGTGCTTCTCTGGTAGATACCTTAGTTTCCTGAAAAAGGACTAGATCTGAAGAAAGAGATTTGCAATAATCTAAAATTTTCGATCTTTTCACTGGATGATTTAAACCCTTCTATGTAAATAACAAGGACCCCCTGTTCAAATACTGGATGCGTAATACAGGGAAATAGACAATGTGTGACAAATAAAACAATTGATATTACAACTCGGGAAAAGAAACAGTATGTAAAGCACAACAAATAATTAAAAAGTACAGCAACTAATTAAAAAGTACAAGGTTGAGTTTATTTTTAAATGTACATATTCATATTAAAAAAGACTCAGTGCAAAATCATATGCACTAATTAATTCTAAAAAATCAACAGTCATACTCAAATCACTTATATTCAACAAATTTACACCAATTTATACATAATAAAACAGTGGCGAAAATTGTATCACATCATGATTTAAACCCTTAACATTAAGGGACAACACATTCAAACCCGCCATTGACATACATAGAAAAGGATAACATAGGCCCTAAATGGAAAATAAAAGAAAACAAACAGCACGAATACAAGCGTGCAGACAACAAACAAAAATGTCAAAAAGGAGGAGTCCATGGGGGAAATCCGAAAGAAGAAGAGAGAGAAAATAGAAGAAAGAAGAAGAAGGAGAGGAACCAGCAGGGGAGGTCTGAAAAAGACCAACTTCATACTAAGGGGGGACGTGGGAAGGCGAGCAAGGGGACCGCCAGGAGGATAACGTTCAATCAATAACAACATCAACAGCCTGAATACAGTGCATAAACTGGTTAAGCTTAACGAGGAGAAAGAAACATCTGAAATAGGAGCTAAAAACATTAAATTATTTGCAAAAGCAATTAATCATGTGAGTCTATAAAATCAGTAAGCATATAACAAATTAATACATAGGTAGCATAGCGAGTATACCATAGAAAAGTGGCATAGGAAGAAGAGAGAAAGACACCTAGCAGAGTAAATGAATAGCGAATTGTATATGTCATATCATAAATCAAGAAAGCACCAAAAACATCATAGAAGTAAACGAAGATTAAATAGAACAAAGTTGAGGCAATCAAGAAAAAGATCATGACAGAATAATTAGAAGAAAAAGAATGCTACCGAAGAGGACTATAGAGTACAATATAAAGAAAATAAAGGAGACACAATAGAGAGAGGCACTAACCAACTAATAAGTAGCACAATCAATGATGTATCAAACTGGATAAAAATAGAAAAAAACGCTATATCAGGTAGTATGCAAGAGTTAACGATAATCAATTAATTAAGTTCCATTAAATAGATATAACTTGTAATACGTAATTTGATTTTAAAAATACAGGAACATATCAACTATATATTAATGAAAAATAGGAGAGCAGGAGACTAGAACGTGGAGAATAAGTATAATAAACTTAGATCTAGGGTAGAGAGGCAAATAATAATATTAGGTAAGGAAGCAAGTAATGAAACTTATCATAAGCTAGATATACAGACAACTTATACAATAATGAGAGTTGAGCATTAGCTATATAGGCGTACTTAATAAGCATCTATGAAACAGTTTATATAACCAATGTATAATATAATGCATTAATAATTAACGATGTAAACATTGAAGAACAAACAACATGAGAAAAATGTCAGGCGAAATGCCCATATAAAAAACTAACAGTAAAAGAGATAATAATTAGAGTCAAAGGAAAGAGAAGATCAAAAGAGGGACATAAGACCAAGACTCACACATAAAAGAGAGGGAAATAAAAGAAGCTAGAAAATGAAATACTAGAAGAACCGAAAGCTAACCCGAGCAGAGAACAAGCAGAAGGAAGGAATAAGACGAATAAGTACAATACAAACAAACAGGAATATGGACAACATAAAGAAAAAGGAATACCACCAAAAAGGTTTAGAAGAGATATAAACAAGATATATCGAAAAGAGTGGTAAAATACATCATATGGATAGAAAACGCATAGAGAAGGGAGAGAACAAGACAGACCGTACACCATTGAGTGACAAACCTCACACATGATATTAAAAGAATACCAACAACAGTGATCAATAAGAGTACTATACAGAACAAAAAGAAATAAACTTAATAAACATGAAAAAAAGACAACTCATTGCAGATATCAAACCAAACCAAGTGGCAAAACCACAAACAGAACAACACCAATATATCAACAACAGAGGAGCATCGAACCACCAAACAGATCATAAGAGACATCTCAGACCTGAAACCACAAGAGAAAGCAGAGGAGATATAAGTATACAGTTCAAGTGCCAGAAGCACCAGGATCAAGTGAAGTTGCCATTTGAAGCTCCATCTGCAGTTCCATCTGATTGTCCAAGAAAGAGGTTAGGTCTGCGAGTTCATCAAAAATTCTGGAGCGACCTTTGAAGGTAATACGAAATTTCGATGGACCAGAAAAGGAAAAAGGGATGTTCATTTCAGAAAGACGTTTCCGAAGATTAAGAAAGCCTTTTCTCCTTATCACTGTGTCTCTGGCGAAGTCCTGAGAGATTGAGATCCGATGACCTTCCCAGATAACAGCTTTAACCTTTCTCATGTGGGCAAGAATTTGCTCCGTGTGTTGGTGACGCAGTGGTTTAAAAATTATCGCTCTTGGCTGTGTGGCAGATTTAGAACGAAAGGTAGGGACACAATGAGCCCTTTCTAATTCAAAGTCTCTCTGGAAGGAGATTTGTAGAGTAGAAGGAATCCATTGGTATAAAAAGTCAATCATAGAAGAGGACGATTTCTCTGCATCTTCCGGCAGACCAAAAATGCGCAGATTGGATCTGCGATTACGATCCTCCTGCTCCGTGAGATCCCTTTGCAATGCCGCCATTGAGCGCTCCATGCGGGACAGAGACCTAGATTGCTTCTGCATATTATCCTCTGCACCACTAATACCTGTTTCTGTGGCCGAAACACGAATAGAGAGAGCTTTAAAGTCATTCCTGATAGCAGACACCTCCACTTGCAGTAAATCTGTATTAGTCTTTGTTGACTGCGCAATATCATGAACCTCATTTAGTCTCGTCAAGATTGCACCAAGAGTGGTATTGATATCCGATTGAGAAGACTCAGGCGTGGGGGACAGTGATTTGAGTCTTTTAAGAGAGGTACCAGGATCCTTAGCTTCTTTAGTAGTTGATGAGTGGCCCATATTTGAAGCCATGGAACACCAGCCACAGTAAAAATGAAAAGCCACTTGAGGTATAATAGAGGCATGCAAGGAAGGTCAATGGTAGATTATTTCCTACAAAAAGTAAGGAATATAGCGCATTGGAAGCAAGCAGGCAGAATAAACCAAAAAGGCGGACTTATAAGGCATTCACTCTCAGGAAATAAGAACAGAGATTTCCAGAAACCAGCAGGGGAAAGCAGAGAAACATAGAATAAACGAAATGCAGCTGCAGTTTTAAACTAATGCACCAGGGTAATCCAATACGTCAGTAAGCATAAATCGCCACAAAATATCAGCCAAGCAGCGCTGAGAAAAAAAAAAGAATAATGGATAGTCACAAAGTAACCAAATATGGGTAATTGCACCTGAGACCTCGTTGACCCGGCAAGAATGTGTCCATGTCGTAATTCCTGAGAGGAAATTGCGAGCTCCGTCACCAGCAGCTAAAATGGCGGTCGCAGACAGAGATAACGAGCGTCACCGCCGTCTGTCAGAAGTCACACAGGCAGGGCTGGAAAACGACGGGAATGCAGCCAAACAGCTCTCGGCATGTTTACCAGACCAGGAGAGGTTTTTCACCGCATAGAGGCAGCTGGAAACGGATAAAAGAACCTCCAACGGACCTTTTCGCCCTGGAGCTCAAGCGCGACACGCCATGATGCAGCGGCACGCAAGCCACGCCCCCCCCCGTGAACAAGAGTTTTTAAAGACGACAAGAACCCATGACACTGGTTAGAAAGTGATTAAGTCTCCACTGATTACCTGCATAAAAATCAAAGTAAATCAAGCTGCCAAGTTTGAGAAATATTCTGGCTGAGAAATCTACAAAGTAGTGATCTCGCGCCACTTTTCCTGCAGAGGCAGCAACATCATCACATTGTAAGGCATTGGGAGACACTGCTGTACTTACTGCACATAATCTGCAAACTCTGCTAGAATGCCATGAAGATACTCAATTCGATCAATCTAAAAAACACAGCCACAGGCAAGTCCATTTTAAAATTCAGAACACATGCACATTACAGGAAATGAACAACAGTTCATTTGGGCACAGGAAACGAATGCACTTTTTTGAAATATGAACAATGTTTTCTCTACAGTTTTTATTGAAGTAAAGTACATTGGAGCACGGAAAAATCAGTAGTTTTGCCATATTTTAGCAGTGGCACTTGAGAAGACTTTTTTCCTCTAGATTCTGCTCATGCTGTTCAAATATATCACACTCAATTCAATTCAAGAATCTTTATTCGGTGATTAGAAAACACCATAAAAGCACATGTTTACATACACAGATAAAAGAGACATTAAATATTGATCAAGATCCTTGTACAGAGTTAATACAATAAAAATACAAACATACAGGGCCATAAATTTAAAATAGAGAATCCCAAGTCTTTCATTCCTCTCCCCTCGTCGTTCTTAATCGGACCGCGACCTTGATAAAATTCATAATACAGCACAAGGTTAGTGGGTCAGAGGCTTTTTGCAGAAAGACTAGTGCATCCCTGGCGTGTTCCTGTTGGGCTTTTTTAAAAATATTTACAAGGAATCTGCGCCTGGGCATAGAGAAATAGGGACAAAGCAAGACAAAATGAAGGGAATCCTGCGGAGACCGGTTGTCGCAGCCGCAGGGTCCCTTCTGCTCAATTGACGTAGTGAAACCTGATGGTGAGGCCAACATAAAAGGGAGTAAATTCAATCTAAAACGGCACATGAGGAATCTATCCTGTGTATTGTGCACAAGATACAGATAAGGCTCCATACCCTCCACACTCTTCACCAGATTATGAGCCCTCACAGTCTTTTTCACTCCTTCAGCCTCAGCTCGGAATTCGGTTTTCCGCTCTAGGAAAATTTCCCCTACTTGTTTCTTGTGCTGTGCTGAGATAGTTGTGGGGTTCGTGAAGAGGTTTCCAAACCCTAGATCCTCAAGAGTATTTCTCACATATTTAAGCCAGGGGATGCGCATGCAATGGGTCCTACCTAAGCAGTCCAATAGAATTTCTCTGCTTAGATGCGCATCTGGATTGACCCATATTTTTAGCCAAGCCGCAATTGGCCTAAGTTTTAACAGATCGTCCAAGTAAGGCCTCCCTAGCTCCCTATGAGCTATAAATCCAGCGGTACTAGGTGGTGCCCTCAGGATAGATTTCAGATATCTATTTTCTTCCTGTTGGATTCTAGTAGTGTTCACGAAGCCCCAAACTTCTGCCCCGTAAATTACTTTGGAGCATGTTATGGAGCCGTACAAGTTCATTACCTGTTCCGGACTCCATCTACCAAGCCTCCTGCCATATCCAGCTATTGCCCCATTAGAGGCAATCATTTTGCTACAACGTTCCGCCACCAAGGAGTTAAATTGCAGAGCGCCGTCAAAGGTTACTCCAAGATAGGAGAACGTTTTAACCTCCTCTAAACTATGGGTGCCTATTGTGTAAGTAAATTTAGAGGAAGGTTTTTTGCCGGCCTGGAGCACATATGATTTACCCAGGTTGACAAATAGATCCAGGTTACTCATGAACTTAACGAACCCGTCTATCAGGATTTGTAGGCTTCGAGGTGTGCGTGCAAGCAAGACCGCGTCATCTGCGTAAAGCAGGACAGGAATATGCCGCGGCCCGACCCTTGGGGAATCTGCCTTTAAACCCAAAAGAAACTGCTCCAGGTTGTTGATGTAAAGGGAGAACAAAAAAGGGGCAAGAATACAACCTTGTCTGACTCCACTCTTACATGGAAAAGAGTCGGACAATCCTCCCTCCCTGTTAAATCTGACCTTGGCCGTAGTGTCGCTGTGCAGTTCCCTCAATATGGTGATTAGACCACTCTCAATCCCCATGCCTGTCATCATATCCCACAGCTTCCCTCTGTTGACGTGATCAAATGCGGCTGCCAGGTCCATGAATCCCATATAAATGGGTTTGTCACTGGCCAGGGTATATTTGGCAGTCAGCATATATAGGTTCAGGCATTGGTCACTAGTGGACCTCCCTGTCCTAAACCCATATTGAGTGTCCGAGAAGATGTTATTCTCTTCGGTCCACTCAGACAGTCTGTTCAAAATTGCCCTACCCAAAAGTTTGGCCGATACGTCAATCAGGGAAATAGGTCGATAGCACTTAGGGTCGTCCCTATTGCCCTTTTTGAAGATTGGCACAATGATCGCTTTAGACCAGGATGGTGGGCGACCGCAAGTGATAGCAGTATTTATGACCCTGGTCATCAGAGGGGCCCATAATTCTATATTGCTGAGAAACAAGTCAGGGGGAATTCCATCCGGACCCGGGGCTTTATTTTTAGTTAGACCCTCCATCCCTGCCGTAATCTCCTTAAGAGTAAATACTACCGGGGGAACCTGACTTGGGGTTGCCGGTGGCTCTACATGAGTGCCGGGCTCATGATTATATAAACCCCTAAAGTGAGTGACCCACTGCTCCGGGAGGATATTAGCCCCTATCTCCGGAGAATCATTTTCTTGAAAGGTCGGTTTATTAATGATTCTCCAGAACCCCGCTAGGTCCTTTCTTTCCCCTGCCTCTCTTAGATCTGCCCATGCTTCTGCCTGCAGGGCAAGTTTCCTCCTTTTGGTCTCTTTTTTATATTTTTCTCTACACATCCTAATTTTTTGTGGGTCCCTTGGTTTTATCTTAAGGGAGCATTTCAATTCCCTTAGTGCCTTAGAACAGTCTTTATCAAACCACCGGGGATTTACCAGGTTGCGGGTGGGCGCACTGGACCTTAGTAGTCCATCGATCAGGTTAGCAATATGGTCAAACGCTTCCAGTAACCTTGGTCCCTGGACTTCCAAATCTAGACAATCGTTAATGGCCAGTAGTCCCTTGTCACCCAGAGTTTTATAAAATTTTACCCCGTCTACTTTGGACCATTTCAGTCTCCTGCCTTGGTCTGTGACCCTCTCCACAGTTGAGCGATGGACTTTGGTTCCAGTACCCGCCCTATACGAGAGCGTTAAAATAAGCGGGTTGTGGTCACTGAAGCTGCTCCAGTCTATCCCTACACTGATTATTTTATTAATCAGGAATCTCGAGACCAGGATATAATCTATAATAGATGAACAGCCCCTGCCCTTGAAAGTTGGTGGGAGTGTGCCATCCGACTGTGGGTCTATCATATTAAGGGTGTGCTCTAGGTCGTACTTAAGCCGAAGCAACCTAAGAGCCAACCCGGTAGGCGTGTGAGAAAAATGTGGCCCCTTCTCAATTGGGCATTGTGCCCAGTCTGAATTCACCTTAACCAGTGCTGGACAGAGATGACAATTAAAGTCTCCCACCAAAAGCAGCCCGTGAGACGGCCCCTTATTCTGGGATGTAATTTCTTGTCCTAGCCTGTGGTCAAGTTCAGCTAGCATCGGGATATGGGTATTTGCTGTCTCAGTGTTATAGATGTTAAAAACAGAGAATCTTAACCCCTTTCCGAGAAACCGAACTACCTGGATCCCATTTGAGATCCAGTCTGGGGTGGACCAAGTGCCTGGGAGATCTAAATCTACATAGATGGACAAACCGCCCATTGCTCTCCCTAAGCTGGATTTTCGGGCGGGAACAAAAAAGCACTTGTACCCCTGAAGGTGGTAATTGTTCTCAACAGCCCATGTCTCCTGTACGCATATGACATGAAATTTCCTAATAAAATCAACCCATTACTTGTTATTAAATTTGCTCGCTATGCCTGCTACGTTCCAGGAGATGAGTCTCACACCCTCTCCACTCCGTTCTGCACCCTCCTGGAGCCTTGGTCTTATCTCCTGTAATGACCCTTGCATAGCCAGCCCATATCCCCCTCCTGTACTATCTATGGCTATGGCCTTAGATTCAGCAAAAATGTGTTCCCCCACATCAATCGTTAGGGTTTGCTGAGCCTTAGAACTTTGCTCCTCCACCACCTCTACCAGAACGCCCTTTTCTGTGTAACCCTGGGGGGCTTTATCTGTTTGTCAATCCACCCCCTCTAGGCCGTTCAGGCAATTAAACCGGTTATAGGTGTGAAAGGGTGGTTCCGGTCGACCAAATAGCGGCCTAGGGTTAAAGGCCTGGTGTCTCCCCCTCCTTCCAACCCTCTCCCAGCTGTCATGTATTTGGGGTGGCTGAAATGGGACTGGGGTAATGGGAAAAAAGAAAGACACACGAAGGGTTTGGATAGTGGATTCCCTAGATCTATTCTTCCCTTGGCATATGTAGGACACCGTTCCTGTGTCCCTAAAGCTCACCAGTATGCAATCCCCTATAATGGATTTGTGTGTTCTCCCCACCCATGGTACCCTTCTTACCATTATGATTTCGTTATTAAAATGTGTCGGGAGGGGTCTGTTTATGTTTAACCACTTAATTACCCTATTTTTCAGGGCACAAAAATCCTCAGTTTCACCTTCCTCGAGTGGGGGGACACCCGCCATGACTACAGTGAAATTGTTTGTCTCTGGGGGTAGGTTGGGTCTGCGTGGTCTCGGGGGGAACTTCATTAGAGGGGTCGGGGTGGAATTATCTACCGGTTGAGCCGGAGGTACAGGTCCTGGCGGAGGATTGGGCATGTTGGCGTTAAGGGGCTTAGTTGATGCAGGCTTTGACCTTAAGGGTTGTTGCGAGGCCGCTGCATTCGCTGTTTGTGGAGAGGCTGAGTTTACTGCACTATTTACCGGGTGTTGAGGGGCTACAGTGGTGGGAATAGATTCTGGGTGCCTTCCCTGTCGACCAGCTGGGGCTTTCAGACTACCTAATGTGGCCTCCAATATAGTTAGTCTGATCTCCATCTTTTTTATACTTTCACTGATCGGTAATAATAGAGACCTTAGCAGAAATACCAGGTTTCCAAGCGGGACAACAGAGAGGGGGACATTAGCAATGCTAGCTCCTGTGTCTTTTATCGTAGCGGGGGCTGGAACCTCCTCGGCAATAGGTTTGGGATGTGAGTCAGCCGGTAGTTTCGCTACTAATACAGGGGGTTTTGAAGACTTCCCAAAGTCCGAATGCGGAGTCTTGGGTTTACTCCTTCCCTGGGCTCCCTTCGATTTCCTCCTGCGTTTGTTGGGAGGGGGTCCAAAAACGACTTGTGTGGTGACTGGCTTGGGTTTAGCTTTCCTGGCCTTAGGGGCTGGGGGGGGTTGGGAGACTAAATCAATGGTCACCCTAGTGGGGCTGGGACTGGTAACTGGAGCTATACTCATGACTACAACTGGTGAAATGTTGGTACAATCCCTCAGCAAAAGTGGGACGTCATCAATTCGGGACAGCTCCTCCCTGGGTGTAATGGGTTGTTCTCCGAGGGGGGTATTTTTCAAGTTATCTATTGAGCGTCTCCGTTCTGCCCTTAACCGGGACAGATTGCACTCTTTGTCCCCCTCCCTTACAGCCCGGGAGAAGTAGTTCTCTAGTGTCCTATTTTTAACTCCTCCCGGCTTCAATGGGGTACTCTCCCTTGCCGGGGACGGCATAGTGTTAGTAATGAGTTGTACTCGGCAGGGGGCTCTAACAGTAAAATAGGTCCAGGGGTCGAGTGCACGACCCAAGAGGGTAAGCCCTGCCCGGCCTACTTCGGCCTATGACGGCCTTAGACGGTCCCGCCCTTGTCCCGGGCTTCTCCCGGGACGCTCCCGCGTGCGCTCCCGCGCAGCGGGATTAACAGATGATAAAATAGAGGCTCTCGTTGGTGGGGGCGGGGCAGGCAGGGAGAGCGGCCCAGCTGCTTGTAATTAGGGCTGGCGGGGACTCCTGGGAGCGGTAGTCCCGGTCCCGCAGCTCGCAGCCCTGCCCACACGCTCAACACCCACTGCAGGCTCCGCTTTGGCCAGAAACAACTTCCACCTCAGGGGTCCAGAGGTCCAGGTCAGCACACCCCTCGAAGCGGGACCCGCGAAGCGCTGCACGGAAAAGCAGCGATAAGGTCAGCAGTTCTCCTCACGCACCATCAGGTCAGCCAGGCGTCCCAAAGAATACCGGAGTCTCAAGGGTTTTAAGATCGATGGTGGGGGCGGGGCAGGCAGGGAGAGCGGCCCAGCTGCTTGTAATTAGGGCTGGCGGGGACTCCTGGGAGAGGTAGTCCCGGTCCCGCAGCTCGCAGCCCTGCCCACACGCTCAACACCCACTGCAGGCTCCGCTTTGGCCAGAAACAACTTCCACCTCAGGGGTCCAGAGGTCCAGGTCAGCACACCCCTCGAAGTGTTACTTATGAAGATTATTTTTTAGCACCTTAGAAGTGCTCTTAAGTAATGTATCAGGGCTGCCGAGTACTGCAGCTGAAACGTTAGAAATTCAGGCGCAAAAAAGCCAGTATATCTTGTTCCTTGCCTGCCAGAACACAAAGTCAAATATCACAGCACAACCTTGGTGTCTGCCTTCACATCAACACCACTATTGTGGCCCAAGTTAGTATAATTGTTTTCCAGTTTTTTCTGAACAACTTCTGCTTTGACAGGAAATAGATTCTGCCCAATTCACTGGGACCTTCCTGGCATGAGCATGTGGTGCAGTGGGAACACTGAGATAACTCCTGTTAAAGAGTTCTATCTTTGTCCACTTTCTGGGTCTATTTTTCATTCTATGGCTGATAACGTTGCAAATATAGATTAAACCAATTAATAGCTAAGAACAGCATTTTGGTTTTGCACATCGCACACAAAGCAGGTGTACGGATAAAGCTGCAGACCTCAGGGTTTTGTTGACTGTAGGCAAACTCTGTATGTGGTGCTGGTAATGTTAACTTTGAGACCAGCTCCGGGCCTCACATGTAACATAAAGTATGGGTAGTGTTTATGGAAACAATTAAACAGAAAACAGAAATAACCACAATAGTTAAACATTGTGCATGCTTTTAAAAACATGAAACGTAATCTTTGTACATTCAAGTATCTAAATAATTTCTGAAGTGGGTTTCCTGAATTGTTTTTGCTTTCCGATTTCAGAAGGAAGAAAGATTGTTCGAAAAACTAGAAGGGTATACTAGCTCAATTCCTTTTTTCCATGTTTTCAGACCTTATGGAATTAATGTAAAAATTTCAGGCAGACTGAAGGTCAATCATAAAAAACATTTGTAAAGCGCACTACTCACCCGTGAGGGTCTCAAGGCGCTGGGCGGTGGGGGGCTGCTACTGATCGAATAGCCAGGTCTTGAGTAGTCTCCTGAAGGTTAGAAGGTCCTGGGTGTGCCGTGGGAGAATGGGGAGGGTGTTCCAGGTTTTGGTGGCAAGGTTGGAGACTGATCTACTGCCAGTGGTCGATCTTCCGATGCGGGGGACGGTGTTGAGGGCGAGGTAGGCGGAGTGGAACTGGTGGTTCGGGGTGTAGAAGGTGAGTCGTCTGTTGAGGCATGCTGGTCCGGTGTTGTGGAGTGCCTTGTGTGCTTGGGTGAGGAGCTTCAAGGTGCCTGAATTGCCTGGACATGTCAGTTTTTAAGCAACAAATATTTTTCGGTACTCCTGAGCAACCTGTCTTTAGATGCATTAAAAGGCCGCTATATTAGCTCTACCATGTGCATGCATTAGATACTGTGATGCATTAGACACTGTGTATGGCCACCCAGAGCTGGGTGTTAAATCTCAGCTGCGAGGATCTTCCCTCTTCATGCATGATTGGCTCATCACCGAGACTCTTTCTTAGCTCCACCCCACCCTCTGCCAGCAGCTTCTCAGGCAGACAGGAATAGTTGCTACTCGAAAGATGAGCGGAGCTTCGTTTGTGAGATGCGAGATCAGGGCTAAGCGTGTTCCATTTTAAAAAGCAAACAGCGATGTGAGAAACAAGCATTTTTCAATAAAAGCACAATTTCATGCTTTCAATTTTAAGTTACCTTAACCCCTCCCCTGCTGGTGACGGAACCACTCCGTCATCAGCCGCGCTCACGCTGTGCTGATGACGGAGCGGTTCCGTCATGGCCCGCTCGGGCCGCCTGTGCGGCGCGGATTCTGCGCCTGCGCTGAGCATTCCATTGAGCCGGCGGGGCCGTGACGGAATCGCTCCGTCATGAGCACAGTGCAACCGTGGCTGGTGACGGAGCGGTTCCGTCACCAGCATGGGTGCGCCGTGCGGCCCCCCCGCCCCCCTTAGCACTGCGGCGGAATAGCCGCCGCAGTGAAGGGGTTAAAGTATAATACAACCAAACAATCTATCTGCACAGCGATTAACCCTTTCTTAACACAATCTGTGGAAAAACAACAGCGACACAGGAAATAAGCGTTTTTTTTCAGTAAAAGCACCACTTTGTGCTTTCACTTCAAAGTTGCCTGAAAGTAGGATACAACGGTGGCTGCTACGAGGCTGCAGCTGTTGTAAAATGGCGAAAGTGGTGAGGGATGGGACAGGAGCACCAGGCACAAAGAGGAGTGGGAGACAATACTTCAACAAGTCCAATCCCCTTTAAAAGAAGGCCCAAAACAAAATGAATATCCTACCAAAGCAAAGTCTGTTATACCTGGCAGCCTTGGTGTGGGTTTCCCCTGCATATGTTGCCTTTGTTTCTTGTATTTTTACAGTGTGAAGGATTTCATTTTGCTGGTCTAGATGCTTTGGCACTTTGCCACTGCTGTTCAGTGCCAAAGTGCAAGTGCTCCCTTTGTAAAACGTTATTATGGATTGGGGTTTCCATGATTGGTTTATTTGGTTTAGTGTTAAGTTCCTAGTACAGTGCACTGTGCATGCCCAGGGCTTGTAAACCAAATGCTGCTAATGGGATCGCAGCACTGATTGTGCCATCCACACAAGCCTCTTTGCAACAGAGTCTCAGGCCTGCCATTGCAGTGCCTGTGTGCAGCCTACTACTGCATGTTGACCTGGCAAGTGCACCCATTTGCCAGGCCCTAACATTTCCTGTTCTAACATGTGAGTCACCCCTAAGATAGGCCCATGGTATCCCTGTGGGCAGGGTGCAGTGTATGTGAAACATGGGACATGCCCTGATGTGTGTCGTATGCCCTGATAGTGAAATACTACCAATTTCACTTTTCACTATTGTAAGGCTGTCTGTCCCATAGGATGCAATGGGAAGTTGCTCATAACATTTTATGAGTATTACTGCCCATGGGAACAAGATAGGAAAATAAAATTTGATATGCCTGAACTCAGAATGTTAAGATGCATCTTTCAGTGAGGGTGATTTTTACATTCTGGGTTTGAAAATACCACTTTTAGAAAGTAGGTATTATCTTGCCTAACCATCCAGTGTACCTCTTCTAGGTTGTGTATTGAATGCCTGGGTTTGGAGTGACAGAGGCTGGGGATAATCATTCTGTTCAGACAGCCACTTGGGGGATGAGGTGTGTGCTGCCCTTCAAGGGTGAACTTATGCTAAGGTCCCATACAAGTTGGATAAGTAGGATACAAATAGAGTATAGAGCTCAACTCTATACTGTATTTGTATCCTACTGAGAAGTGTGAGATGGAACTCTGATTGTGGCTTTCTGCTTACCTGCATCTTCACAAATTGAAAAGTCACTTTTTAAGTCACTTGCCTGTGGTAAGAAAATCGGCTGATTTCCCTTTACCCTGTCACGTCCTGCTCACTCACCTGTTTGTATATTATCCTTGCGTTGAACTCAATTGTTAATAAAAACCATACTTTGCATTGATGCAATAGTAATTCCGACTTTTGACTACTAAATTGCAATATTGTACTTATCCAACTTGTATGGGACCACTGTTAGCATACGTCCAACCTTGGTCCCCTCAGACTTTTAGGGTCTCCTTGTTCCTTTTTTGCCCTTCAAGGGTGAGTCAGGGCTGGGCTGAATAGACCTGGGATGCATTCAGAGTAAGGGGAGGAGATTTCTTTCACACCTGAATGGGCCTTGTCTGCCTTGGATAATGCTGTCTCCACCTCCTGCTCTCCCGGGCATGCATGTGAGGAGCAGCACAGAGGGAGGAATGCAAGCAGTGAGAGATGCAAATTGGAGGTCTCCTGGGCATGCATGAGAGGAGCAGCACAGAATGAGCAATGCAAGCAGTTGGAGATTCACAGTGGAGCTCTCCCAGGCATGCATAAGAGGAACAACACATAGGGACAAATGCAGGACGTGGGAGTTGCAAAGTGGAGCACTCGCGTAGATGCATGAAAGGAGCAGCACAGAGTTAGGAATGCAAGAACTGGGAGATGCAAAGCAGAGCTCTCCCAGGCATGCATGAGAGGAGTAGCACAAAGGGAGGAATGCAAGCAGCGGGAGATTCATAGTGCGCCCCGTCCGGGCATGAAGGAGAGGAGCAGCACGGAGGGAGAATTGCAAGCAGTGGGAGATGCAAAATGGAGCTCTCCAGAGCATGCATGAGAGGAGCAGCACAGAGGGAGGAATGCAAGCAGGAGGAGATGCAAAGTGGAGCTCACCCATACATGGAGATGAGGAGCAGCATAGAGGGAGGAATGCAAGCAGTGGGAGATGCAAAGTAGAGCTCTCCTGGGCATGAATGAAAGGAGCAGCACAGAGGGAGGAATGCAAGCAGCGGGAGATGCAAAGTGGAGTTCTCCTGGGCACGAATGAAAGGAGCAGCACAGAGGGAGGAATGCAAGCAGCGCAAGATGCGAAGCGGAGCTCTCCTGGGCATGCATGAGAGGAGCAGCACAGAGGGAGGAATGCAAGCAGCGGGAGACGCGAAGCAGAGCTCTCCTGGGCATGCATGAGAGGAGCAGCACAGAGGGAGGAATGCAAGCAGCGGGAGATGCAAAGCGGAGCTCTCCTGGGCATGCATGAGAGGAGCAGCGCAGATGGAGGAATGCAAGCAGTGGGAGATGCAGAGGGGTACTCTTCCAGGCATGCATAAGAGGAGCAACACAGAGGTACAAATGCATACAGCAGGAAATGCAAATTGAAGCTCTCCCGGGCATGCATGAGAGGAGCAGGACAGAAGGAGAAATGCAAGCAGTGGGAGATGCGAAGTGGAGCTCTTCATGAGAGGAGCAGCAGAGAGGGAGAATTGCAAGCAGCGGGAGATGCAAAGTGGAGCTCTTCATGAGAGGAGCAGCAGAGAGGGAGAATTGCAAGCAGCGGGAGATGCAAAGTGGAGCTCTCCTGGGCATGCATGAGAGGAGCAGCACAGAGGGAGGAATGCAAGCAGCGGGAGATGCAAAGCGGAGCTCTCCTGGGCATGCATGAGAGGAGCAGCGCAGATGGAGGAATGCAAGCAATGGGAGATGCAAAGGGGCGCTCTTCCAGGCATGCATAAGAGGAGAAACACAGAGGGACGAATGCAAGCAGCAGGAAATGCAAATTGAAGCTCTCCCGGGCATGCATGAGAGGAGCAGGACAGAAGGAGAAATGCAAGCAATGGGAGATGCAAAGTGGAGCTCTTCATAAGAGGAGCAGCACAGAGGGAGGAATGCAAGCAGCAGGAGTTGCAATGTAAGACACGCTGGGAGGCTGGTGGGCATGGGGGGCCGCGGATGATGCACGTTGGGGAGTGGGGATCAGAATGAATTAAAAAAAAGTAAACTTACCTCGAGGCCGGGTTTTGCTTCTTCCCCGCTCCTGCTGTCTTGCCTCTTACAGGAACAGGAAGCAGGCAGCCAGGCTCCCCACCCTAAGCCAATCACAATGCTGCAATTGCAGCAGGCTAGAGAGGTGGGCATGTTCTCCATGAAGGCTGTAATGCAGCCTATATGGAGAGCAGGGAAGTGCGCATGACTAGTTTGGGTGGCCCGAGAGTGCCTACCAAACAGTCTTTGCACACTTTGGAGTGGGCAAACCACTCAGCCCCTGCCCTGCTCATGTACTCTGTTTTTCTAAGTTGTTTTTGGATTTTTTCTGTATTGTCTTCTTTTTATTACTGTTGTGTTTTCTTTATATAACTTTTTATTTTATTACTGTTTGAGTACTGCAGGAATACTGACTGTTCGTGTGCCATGCTGCCAGAGGGACAGGCGCAGGTTTAGCTAATGACTTTTGTTTACACTGACAAGGATTGTGAATATTACTTTATTAATAATGTATTTGTTATATTTATTATTTATCTTATGTAATCAATACTCCTAATGTCTTATGTTAGTTTATGATCCATCCATCCGTCCGTCCGTCCGTCCGTCCGTCCGTCTGTCTGTCTGTCTGTCTATCTATCTATCTATCTATCTATCTATCTATCTATCTATCTATCTATCTATCTATCTATCTATCTATCTATCTATCTATCTATCTATCTATCTATCTATCTATCTATCTATCTATCTATCTATCTATCTATCTATCTATCTATCTATCTATCTATCTATCTGTCTATCTGTCTATCTGTCTATCTGTCTATCTGTCTATCTATCTATCTATCTATCTATCTATCTATCTATCTATCTATCTATCTATCTATCTATCTATCTATCTATCTATATATATCTATATATCTTTCTAATATCTCACAGTCTACATCTATTGTTCAGTCTCACTTTTGTTGGAAAAGGCATTTTTGACTTGCTGTGTCTCACAGTATAGTCAACTAATCAAGGACTTGGAAAAAAAGTCATGTACTTCCATGCAGGAAACAAAAGGAGAGATTAATAAAGAATATGCAGTTTCCATTTAGGCTCCAAATTTGCTTGCACCTACAGCAAAAAACACACTAAAAGGAAGTATGCAAAACTTTCCTGGAGAGTACAACTTTAGTCATAAAGCGTGATTTTGTTTGGTTTGGTGTAAATCTATTTAATAGTTTTGGAGATATATGTGTGCATGGACTTGAAAGAGAAAACACTTTTACATATCTCCGCTACTAAATAGCGATTCATTGACTTCCGCCCCTTTTCAATCACATTTACATTTTTTCACAAATGTTATTTGCAGTTGAAGGGCTCGGTCGAATTTTTTTTTATCATCTTGAAAACCGCAAATTCATTCTGAATCGTGACTTACATACAGTTGAAGGAAGCACCTTGAAACATGTCAGACCACAGAAAAGTGCTCGAAGGTGTGGAAATTTCGAGTAACAGGCCAGGAAAAGACAGAGACAAACCAAGGGGCAGATTTACAAGAAAGTGACGCATCTGATGAGATGCGACACTTTCCCTGCGCCACCCATAGAAATCTTTGCACCACCATGGATGCGCCGTATTTACAATACGGCGCACCATGGCGCAAGGATTGAAATATACTTCAGAAATTCTGGTGCACCTGTTGGGGCAAAAGTCACACATTGCTGGAGTCGTGTTGCAAACACGACGCAACTCCAGCAATGCATTTTGAGGCCTATTCCCACTACACTGAGTCACTCCTTGCGACTGCTTCAAGCAGAAGCAGGCCTAAGGTTTTGACACAGTGGCGTCCTAGAAGTGGTGCAGTGAAATCTTGTTGATTCCACTGCATCACTTTTACGAGGCTTTCCTGCGTGGGAACGCCCACCCTACATGCACTATACCTGATGCGGGTAAAATGTGACGCAGGGCTTTACAACGTGAGGCAACTCCCTAGATGTGTCACGTTGTAAATTGGCCACATTTTGTACGCCGCTCCTGCATCACAAAAGTGACGCAACAGCGTGCAAAAGTGTGGCAAGGGGCTTGTAAATATGCCCCCAAGTGATATGCAAATCAAAATGCGATTGTGGGAGCCTCCATTTCAGTAAGTGTATTTATCTTCCATTTTGCGAAATTTATTGCGATTTGAATATGATTTTCAACTCAAAGGATAAAAAAAAACAGACGGGGTTGAAGCGGTGAGAAAAAAAAGAGTCACAGAGGAAAAGTAACAGAGGGGATAGTAAATGCCCGATGCAGCGAGAATTGGGTGCCCGCAGAAAGTTGGGTTTAGAGTCACCAAGCTATGATGCCAGTCCCAACCTAATGTAGGTAGCCAACCCATCATCGCTGCACAGTGGGGTCAGGACCAGGCTATTATCTAGAACTTGCGGTCAACCGCTGTAGTACACAGCCAAGGACAGTGAGCAAAGGTATTAGGATTAAATTGTAACAAGAAAAAAAAATTCAATGAAAACAAATCTGTTCATGAGTCATGGTTCTGGCTCAAGGGCGCAATAGCTGTTATGCTAGGGTACCAGTTATGCTATGCAACGCATACAACATACTCCAGTACTGCGGCTGCCTGTCTCGCTCAAAACAGCGATTTTCAAAGGGCACTTGAAACAAGCATTTACAATGCAATGGTTTTGCTTTTGTTAAAGTTAGAGCTATTGGCATTGCTCTTGACATTATTTTTATTGATGTGTTTTTTAAAACGTAATAAATGGCATTGTCATTTACAATGCAACTAGCTTTATCTCTCGCAAATGACACACACAAACACACACAGAGAGCCCCCCCCACACACACAGAGCCCCCCCCACACACACCCACAGAGCCCCCCACACACACACCCACACAGAGCCCCCCACACACACAGCCACACAAAGCCCCCCCACACACACAGCCACACGGAGCCCTCCACACACACCCACACAGAGCCCCCCACACACTGCAAGCCCTACACACTGCGACCCCCATTTCAATAGATGTGTGATGCTTACCTGGTACTAAATTGGTCCCTGTATGGCTGAAAGGTTGAAATGGTGTAGGAGGCAAGGGGACAAATGTGAGCATGGAGAGAAAGGAGTATAAGTTTGAGATTAGTGACTGGGTGAAAATAAAATCAGGAAGGACACAGGGTGGTCTTTCCAAATTAGATGGTCTATTTCAGGTAGAAAATGTCAGTAGGTTCTTTGTGTTCTTGAGGGGGGATAGGTCCAACCGGCACCATAATCGGACGTTTATTGTTTATACCCATTCACAACAGGCAACTAGTCAGGATGGTTGTCTCAGAGCCCAATCAGCAGTGAAGCAACAAGGTCCCTAAACCTCCGTAAAAGCATGTGAAACACCGAGGGGCCCTCCTCACCACACACAGGGCTGAATCTGCACTCTGAATCTGCACTCTGAATCTGCACTCTGCACTCTGCACTCTGCACTCTGAATCTGCACTCTGAATCTGCACTGCACTCTGCACTCTGAATCTGCACTGCACTCTGCACTCTGAATCTGCACTGCACTCTGCACTCTGAATCTGCACTGCACTCTGCACTCTGAATCTGCACTCTGCACTCTGAATCTGCACTCTGCACTCTGAATCTGCACTCTGCACTCTGAATCTGCACTCTGAATCTGCACTCTGAATCTGCACTCTGAATCTGCACTCTGAATCTGCACTCTGAATCTGCACTCTGAATCTGCCCTCTGCACTCTGAATCTGCACTCTGCACTCTGAATCTGCACTCTGCACTCTGAATCTGCACTCTGCACTCTGAATCTGCACTCTGCACTCTGCACTCTGAATCTGCACTCTGCACTCTGAATCTGCACTCTGCACTCTGAATCTGCACTCTGCACTCTGAATCTGCACTCTGAATCTGCACTCTGAATCTGCACTCTGAATCTGCACTCTGAATCTGCACTCTGAATCTGCACTCTGCACTCTGAATCTGCACTCTGAATCTGCACTCTGCACTCTGAATCTGCACTCTGCACTCTGAATCTGCACTCTGAATCTGCACTCTGCACTCTGAATCTGCACTCTGAATCTGCACTCTGCACTCTGAATCTGCACTCTGCACTCTGAATCTGCACTCTGAATCTGCACTCTGAATCTGCACTCTGAATCTGCACTCTGCACTCTGAATCTGCACTCTGCACTCTGAATCTGCACTCTGCACTCTGAATCTGCACTCTGAATCTGCACTCTGAATCTGCACTCTGAATCTGCACTCTGCACTCTGAATCTGCACTCTGCACTCTGAATCTGCACCCTGCACTCTGAATCTGCACTCTGAATCTGCACTCTGAATCTGCACTCTGCACTCTGAATCTGCACTCTGCACTCTGAATCTGCACTCTGCACTCTGAATCTGCACTCTGAATCTGCACTCTGAATCTGCACTCTGCACTCTGAATCTGCACTCTGAATCTGCACTCTGAATCTGCACTCTGAATCTGCACTCTGAATCTGCACTCTGAATCTGCACTCTGCACTCTGAATCTGCACTCTGCACTCTGAATCTGCACTCTGAATCTGCACTCTGCACTCTGAATCTGCACTCTGAATCTGCACTCTGCACTCTGAATCTGCACTCTGCACTCTCAATCTGCACTCTGCACTCTGAATCTGCACTCTGCACTCTGAATCTGCACTCTGAATCTGCACTCTGAATCTGCACTCTGCACTCTGAATCTGCACTCTGCACTCTGAATCTGCACTCTGCACTCTGAATCTGCACTCTGCACTCTGAATCTGCACTCTGAATCTGCACTCTGCACTCTGAATCTGCACTCTGAATGTGCACTCTGAATCTGCACTCTGAATCTGCACTCTGAATCTGCACTCTGAGTCTGCACTCTGAATCTGCACTCTGAATCTGCACTCTGAATCTGCACTCTGAATCTGCACTCTGCACTCTGAATCTGCACTGCACTCTGCACTCTGAATCTGCACTCTGCACTCTGAATCTGCACTCTGAATCTGAACTCTGAATCTGCACTCTGCACTCTGAATCTGCACTCTGCACTCTGAATCTGCACTCTGCACTCTCAATCTGCACTCTGCACTCTGAATCTGCACTCTGCACTCTCAATCTGCACTCTGCACTCTCAATCTGCACTCTGCACTCTCAATCTGCACTCTGCACTCTCAATCTGCACTCTGCACTCTCAATCTGCACTCTGCACTCTGCACTCTCAATCTGCCCTCTGCACTCTGCACTCTGAATCTGCACTCTGCACTCTGAATCTGCACTCTGCACTCTCAATCTGCACTCTGAATCTGCACTCTGCACTCTGAATCTGCACTCTGCACTCTGAATCTGCACTCTCAATCTGCACTCTGAATCTGCACTCTGAATCTGCACTCTGAATCTGCACTCTGAATCTGCACTCTGCACTCTGAATCTGCACTCTGAATCTGCACTCTGAATCTGCACTCTGCACTCTGAATCTGCACTCTGCACTCTGAATCTGCACTCTGCACTCTGAATCTGCACTCTGCACTCTGAATCTGCACTTTGCACTCTGAATCTGCACTCTGAATCTGCACTCTGCACTCTGAATCTGCACTCTGCACTCTGAATCTGCACTCTGCACTCTGAATCTGCACTCTGAATCTGCACTCTGAATCTGCACTCTGCACTCTGAATCTGCACTCTGCACTCTGAATCTGCACTCTGAATCTGCACTCTGCACTCTGAATCTGCACTCTGAATCTGCACTCTGCACTCTCAATCTGCACTCTGAATCTGCACTCTCAATCTGCACTCTCAATCTGCACTCTGAATCTGCACTCTGAATCTGCACTCTGAATCTGCACTCTGAATCTGCACTCTGAATCTGCACTCTGAATCTGCACTCTGAATCTGCACTCTGCACTCTGAATCTGCACTCTGAATCTGCACTCTGAATCTGCACTCTGAATCTGCACTCTGAATCTGCACTCTGCACTCTGAATCTGCACTCTGCACTCTGAATCTGCACTCTGCACTCTGAATCTGCACTCTGAATCTGCACTCTGCACTCTGAATCTGCACTCTGCACTCTGAATCTGCACTCTGAATCTGCACTCTGAGTCTGCACTCTGAATCTGCACTCTGAATCTGCACTCTGAATCTGCACTCTGAATCTGCACTCTGCACTCTGAATCTGCACTCTGAATCTGCACTCTGAATCTGCACTCTGAATCTGCACTCTGAATCTGCACTCTGCACCTGCACTCTGCACTCTGAATCTGCACTCTGCACTCTGAATCTGCACTCTGCACTCTGAATCTGCACTCTGCACTCTGAATCTGCACTCTGAATCTGCACTCTGCACTCTGAATCTGCACTCTGCACTCTGAATCTGCACTCTGCACTCTGAATCTGCACTCTGAATCTGCACTCTGAATCTGCACTCTGCACTCTGAATCTGCACTCTGAATCTGCACTCTGCACTCTGAATCTGCACTCTGCACTCTGAATCTGCACTCTGAATCTGCACTCTGAATCTGCACTCTGAATCTGCACTCTGCACTCTGAATCTGCACTCTGCACTCTGAATCTGCACTCTGCACTCTGAATCTGCACTCTGCACTCTGAATCTGCACTCTGCACTCTGAATCTGCACTCTGAATCTGCACTCTGAATCTGCACTCTGAATCTGCACTCTGAATCTGCACTCTGAATCTGCACTCTGAATCTGCAGTCTGCACTCTGAATCTGCACTCTGAATCTGCACTCTGAATCTGCACTCTGCACTCTGAATCTGCACTCTGCACTCTGAATCTGCACTCTGAATCTGCACTCTGTACTCTGAATCTGCACTCTGAATCTGCACTCTGAATCTGCACTCTGAATCTGCACTCTGCACTCTGCACTCTGAATCTGCCCTCTGCACTCTGCACTCTGAATCTGCACTCTGCACTCTGAATCTGCATTCTGCACTCTCAATCTGCACTCTGAATCTGCACTCTGCACTCTGAATCTGCACTCTGCACTCTGAATCTGCACTCTGAATCTGCACTCTGAATCTGCACTCTGAATCTGCACTCTGAATCTGCACTCTGAATCTGCACTCTGAATCTGCACTCTGCACTCTGAATCTGCACTCTGAATCTTCACTCTGAATCTGCACTCTGCACTCTGAATCTGCACTCTGAATCTGCACTCTGAATCTGCACTCTGCACTCTGAATCTGCACTCTGCACTCTGAATCTGCACTCTGAATCTGCACTCTGCACTCTGAATCTGCACTCTGAATCTGCACTCTGCACTCTGAATCTGCACTCTGAATCTGCACTCTGAATCTGCACTCTGCACTCTGAATCTGCACTCTGCACTCTGAATCTGCACTCTGAATCTGCACTCTGCACTCTGAATCTGCACTCTGAATCTGCACTCTGCACTCTGAATCTGCACTCTGAATCTGCACTCTGAATCTGCACTCTGAATCTGCACTCTGAATCTGCACTCTGAATCTGCACTCTGAATCTGCACTCTGAATCTGCACTCTGCACTCTGAATCTGCACTCTGAATCTGCACTCTGCACTCTGAATCTGCACTCTGAATCTGCACTCTGAATCTGCACTCTGCACTCTGAATCTGCACTCTGCACTCTGAATCTGCACTCTGCACTCTGCACTCTGAATCTGCACTCTGAATCTGCACTCTGCACTCTGAATCTGCACTCTGCACTCTGAATCTGCACTCTGAATCTGCACTCTGAATCTGCACTCTGAATCTGCACTCTGAATCTGCACTCTGAATCTGCACTCTGCACTCTGAATCTGCACTCTGCACTCTGAATCTGCACTCTGCACTCTGAATCTGCACTCTGAATCTGCACTCTGCACTCTGAATCTGCACTCTGCACTCTGAATCTGCACTCTGAATCTGCACTCTGCACTCTGAATCTGCACTCTGAATCTGCACTCTGAATCTGCACTCTGAATCTGCACTCTGCACTCTGAATCTGCACTCTGAATCTGCACTCTGCACTCTGAATCTGCACTCTGCACTCTGAATCTGCACTCTGAATCTGCACTCTGAATCTTCACTCTGAATCTGCACTCTGAATCTGCACTCTGCACTCTGAATCTGCACTCTGCACTCTGAACTCTGAATCTGCACTCTGAATCTGCACTCTGAATCTGCACTCTGAATCTGCACTCTGAATCTGCACTCTGAATCTGCACTCTGCACTCTGAATCTGCACTCTGCACTCTGAATCTGCACTCTGCACTCTGAATCTGCACTCTGCACTCTGAATCTGCACTCTGAATCTGCACTCTGAATCTGCACTCTGCACTCTGAATCTGCACTCTGCACTCTGAATCTGCACTCTGCACTCTGAATCTGCACTCTGAATCTGCACTCTGCACTCTGAATCTGCACTCTGAATCTGCACTCTGCACTCTGAATCTGCACTCTGAATCTGCACTCTGAATCTGCACTCTGAATCTGCACTCTGCACTCTGAATCTGCACTCTGCACTCTGAATCTGCACTCTGCACTCTGAATCTGCACTCTGCACTCTGAATCTGCACTCTGCACTCCGAATCTGCACTCTGCACTCTGAATCTGCACTCTGCACTCTGAATATGCACTCTGCACTCTGAATCTGCACTCTGAATCTGCACTCTGAATCTGCACTCTGAATCTGCACTCTGCACTCTGAATCTGCACTCTGCACTCTGAATCTGCACTCTGAATCTGCACTCTCAATCTGCACTCTGAATCTGCACTCTGAATCTGCACTCTGAATCTGCACTCTGAATCTGCACTCTGAATCTGCACTCTGAATCTGCACTCTGCACTCTGAATCTGCACTCTGAATCTGCACTCTGCACTCTGAATCTGCACTCTGAATCTGCACTCTGAATCTGCACTCTGCACTCTGAATCTGCACTCTGCACTCTGAATCTGCACTCTGCACTCTGAATCTGCACTCTGAATCTGCACTCTGCACTCTGAATCTGCACTCTGCACTCTGAATCTGCACTCTGAATCTGCACTCTGAGTCTGCACTCTGAATCTGCACTCTGAATCTGCACTCTGAATCTGCACTCTGAATCTGCACTCTGCACTCTGAATCTGCACTCTGAATCTGCACTCTGAATCTGCACTCTGAATCTGCACTCTGAATCTGCACTCTGCACCTGCACTCTGCACTCTGAATCTGCACTCTGCACTCTGAATCTGCACTCTGCACTCTGAATCTGCACTCTGCACTCTGAATCTGCACTCTGAATCTGCACTCTGCACTCTGAATCTGCACTCTGCACTCTGAATCTGCACTCTGCACTCTGAATCTGCACTCTGCACTCTGAATCTGCACTCTGAATCTGCACTCTGAATCTGCACTCTGCACTTTGAATCTGCACTCTGAATCTGCACTCTGAATCTGCACTCTGCACTCTGAATCTGCACTCTGCACTCTGAATCTGCACTCTGAATCTGCACTCTGAATCTGCACTCTGAATCTGCACTCTGCACTCTGAATCTGCACTCTGCACTCTGAATCTGCACTCTGCACTCTGAATCTGCACTCTGCACTCTGAATCTGCACTCTGCACTCTGAATCTGCACTCTGAATCTGCACTCTGAATCTGCACTCTGAATCTGCAGTCTGCACTCTGAATCTGCACTCTGAATCTGCACTCTGCACTCTGAATCTGCACTCTGCACTCTGAATCTGCACTCTGAATCTGCACTCTGTACTCTGAATCTGCACTCTGAATCTGCACTCTGAATCTGCACTCTGAATCTGCACTCTGAATCTGCACTCTGCACTCTGCACTCTGAATCTGCCCTCTGCACTCTGCACTCTGAATCTGCACTCTGCACTCTGAATCTGCATTCTGCACTCTCAATCTGCACTCTGAATCTGCACTCTGCACTCTGAATCTGCACTCTGCACTCTCAATCTGCACTCTGAATCTGCACTCTGAATCTGCACTCTGAATCTGCACTCTGAATCTGCACTCTGAATCTGCACTCTGAATCTGCACTCTGAATCTGCACTCTGCACTCTGAATCTGCACTCTGAATCTTCACTCTGAATCTGCACTCTGCACTCTGAATCTGCACTCTGCACTCTGAATCTGCACTTTGCACTCTGAATCTGCACTCTGCACTCTGCACTCTGAATCTGCACTCTGAATCTGCACTCTGCACTCTGAATCTGCACTCTGAATCTGCACTCTGAATCTGCACTCTGCACTCTGAATCTGCACTCTGCACTCTGAATCTGCACTCTGAATCTGCACTCTGCACTCTGAATCTGCACTCTGAATCTGCACTCTGCACTCTGAATCTGCACTCTGAATCTGCACTCTGAATCTGCACTCTGAATCTGCACTCTGAATCTGCACTCTGAATCTGCACTCTGAATCTGCACTCTGCACTCTGAATCTGCACTCTGCACTCTGAATCTGCACTCTGAATCTGCACTCTGAATCTGCACTCTGCACTCTGAATCTGCACTCTGCACTCTGAATCTGCACTCTGCACTCTGCACTCTGAATCTGCACTCTGAATCTGCACTCTGCACTCTGAATCTGCACTCTGCACTCTGAATCTGCACTCTGAATCTGCACTCTGAATCTGCACTCTGAATCTGCACTCTGAATCTGCACTCTGAATCTGCACTCTGCACTCTAAATCTGCACTCTGCACTCTGAATCTGCACTCTGCACTCTGAATCTGCACTCTGAATCTGCACTCTGCACTCTGAATCTGCACTCTGCACTCTGAATCTGCACTCTGAATCTGCACTCTGCACTCTGAATCTGCACTCTGAATCTGCACTCTGAATCTGCACTCTGAATCTGCACTCTGCACTCTGAATCTGCACTCTGAATCTGCACTCTGCACTCTGAATCTGCACTCTGCACTCTGAATCTGCACTCTGAATCTGCACTCTGAATCTTCACTCTGAATCTGCACTCTGAATCTGCACTCTGCACTCTGAATCTGCACTCTGCACTCTGAACTCTGAATCTGCACTCTGAATCTGCACTCTGAATCTGCACTCTGAATCTGCACTCTGAATCTGCACTCTGAATCTGCACTCTGAATCTGCACTCTGCACTCTGAATCTGCACTCTGAATCTGCACTCTGCACTCTGAATCTGCACTCTGAATCTGCACTCTGAATCTGCACTCTGAATCTGCACTCTGAATCTGCACTCTGAATCTGCACTCTGCACTCTGAATCTGCACTCTGAATCTGCACTCTGCACTCTGAATCTGCACTCTGAATCTGCACTCTGAATCTGCACTCTGAATCTGCACTCTGAATCTGCACTCTGCACTCTGAATCTGCACTCTGAATCTGCACTCTGCACTCTGAATCTGCACTCTGAATCTGCACTCTGAATCTGCACTCTGCACTCTGAATCTGCACTCTGCACTCTGAATCTGCACTCTGCACTCTGCACTCTGAATCTGCACTCTGAATCTGCACTCTGCACTCTGAATCTGCACTCTGCACTCTGAATCTGCACTCTGAATCTGCACTCTGAATCTGCACTCTGAATCTGCACTCTGAATCTGCACTCTGCACTCTGAATCTGCACTCTGCACCCTGAATCTGCACTCTGCACTCTGAATCTGCACTCTGCACTCTGAATCTGCACTCTGAATCTGCACTCTGCACTCTGAATCTGCACTCTGCACTCTGAATCTGCACTCTGAATCTGCACTCTGCACTCTGAATCTGCACTCTGAATCTGCACTCTGAATCTGCACTCTGAATCTGCACTCTGCACTCTGAATCTGCACTCTGAATCTGCACTCTGCACTCTGAATCTGCACTCTGCACTCTGAATCTGCACTCTGAATCTTCACTCTGAATCTGCACTCTGAATCTGCACTCTGCACTCTGAATCTGCACTCTGCACTCTGAACTCTGAATCTGCACTCTGAATCTGCACTCTGAATCTGCACTCTGAATCTGCACTCTGAATCTGCACTCTGAATCTGCACTCTGAATCTGCACTCTGCACTCTGAATCTGCACTCTGCACTCTGAATCTGCACTCTGCACTCTGAATCTGCACTCTGCACTCTGAATCTGCACTCTGAATCTGCACTCTGAATCTGCACTCTGCACTCTGAATCTGCACTCTGCACTCTGAATCTGCACTCTGCACTCTGAATCTGCACTCTGAATCTGCACTCTGCACTCTGAATCTGCACTCTGAATCTGCACTCTGCACTCTGAATCTGCACTCTGAATCTGCACTCTGAATCTGCACTCTGAATCTGCACTCTGAATCTGCACTCTGCACTCTGAATCTGCACTCTGAATCTGCACTCTGCACTCTGAATCTGCACTCTGCACTCTGAATCTGCACTCTGCACTCTGAATCTGCACTCTGCACTCCGAATCTGCACTCTGCACTCTGAATCTGCACTCTGCACTCTGAATATGCACTCTGCACTCTGAATCTGCACTCTGAATCTGCACTCTGAATCTGCACTCTGAATCTGCACTCTGCACTCTGAATCTGCACTCTGCACTCTGAATCTGCACTCTGAATCTGCACTCTCAATCTGCACTCTGAATCTGCACTCTGAATCTGCACTCTGAATCTGCACTCTGAATCTGCACTCTGAATCTGCACTCTGAATCTGCACTCTGAATCTGCACTCTGAATCTGCACTCTGCACTCTGAATCTGCACTCTGAATCTGCACTCTGCACTCTGAATCTGCACTCTGAATCTGCACTCTGAATCTGCACTCTGCACTCTGAATCTGCACTCTGCACTCTGAATCTGCACTCTGCACTCTGAA
This sequence comes from Lissotriton vulgaris, assembly GCF_964263255.1. Classification (NCBI taxonomy): domain Eukaryota; kingdom Metazoa; phylum Chordata; class Amphibia; order Caudata; family Salamandridae; genus Lissotriton; species Lissotriton vulgaris. Next base: position 929,184 of record NW_028243607.1, read on the forward strand.
TCTGCACTCTGAATCTGCACTCTGCACTCTGAATCTGCACTCTGCACTCTGAATCTGCACTCTGAATCTGCACTCTGAGTCTGCACTCTGAATCTGCACTCTGAATCTGCACTCTGAATCTGCACTCTGAATCTGCACTCTGCACTCTGAATCTGCACTCTGAATCTGCACTCTGAATCTGCACTCTGAATCTGCACTCTGAATCTGCACTCTGCACCTGCACTCTGCACTCTGAATCTGCACTCTGCACTCTGAATCTGCACTCTGCACTCTGAATCTGCACTCTGAATCTGCACTCTGCACTCTGAATCTGCACTCTGCACTCTGAATCTGCACTCTGCACTCTGAATCTGCACTCTGAATCTGCACTCTGAATCTGCACTCTGCACTCTGAATCTGCACTCTGAATCTGCACTCTGAATCTGCACTCTGCACTCTGAATCTGCACTCTGCACTCTGAATCTGCACTCTGAATCTGCACTCTGAATCTGCACTCTGCACTCTGAATCTGCACTCTGCACTCTGAATCTGCACTCTGCACTCTGAATCTGCACTCTGCACTCTGAATCTGCACTCTGCACTCTGAATCTGCACTCTGAATCTGCACTCTGAATCTGCACTCTGAATCTGCACTCTGAATCTGCACTCTGAATCTGCAGTCTGCACTCTGAATCTGCACTCTGAATCTGCACTCTGAATCTGCACTCTGCACTCTGAATCTGCACTCTGCACTCTGAATCTGCACTCTGAATCTGCACTCTGTACTCTGAATCTGCACTCTGAATCTGCACTCTGAATCTGCACTCTGAATCTGCACTCTGAATCTGCACTCTGCACTCTGAATCTGCCCTCTGCACTCTGCACTCTGAATCTGCACTCTGCACTCTGAATCTGCATTCTGCACTCTCAATCTGCACTCTGAATCTGCACTCTGCACTCTGAATCTGCACTCTGCACTCTGAATCTGCACTCTGAATCTGCACTCTGAATCTGCACTCTGAATCTGCACTCTGAATCTGCACTCTGAATCTGCACTCTGAATCTGCACTCTGAATCTGCACTCTGAATCTGCACTCTGCACTCTGAATCTGCACTCTGAATCTTCACTCTGAATCTGCACTCTGCACTCTGAATCTGCACTCTGCACTCTGAATCTGCACTTTGCACTCTGAATCTGCACTCTGCACTCTGCACTCTGAATCTGCACTCTGAATCTGCACTCTGCACTCTGAATCTGCACTCTGAATCTGCACTCTGAATCTGCACTCTGCACTCTGAATCTGCACTCTGCACTCTGAATCTGCACTCTGAATCTGCACTCTGCACTCTGAATCTGCACTCTGAATCTGCACTCTGCACTCTGAATCTGCACTCTGAATCTGCACTCTGAATCTGCACTCTGAATCTGCACTCTGAATCTGCACTCTGAATCTGCACTCTGAATCTGCACTCTGAATCTGCACTCTGCACTCTGAATCTGCACTCTGAATCTGCACTCTGCACTCTGAATCTGCACTCTGAATCTGCACTCTGAATCTGCACTCTGCACTCTGAATCTGCACTCTGCACTCTGAATCTGCACTCTGCACTCTGCACTCTGAATCTGCACTCTGAATCTGCACTCTGCACTCTGAATCTGCACTCTGCACTCTGAATCTGCACTCTGAATCTGCACTCTGAATCTGCACTCTGAATCTGCACTCTGAATCTGCACTCTGAATCTGCACTCTGCACTCTGAATCTGCACTCTGCACTCTGAATCTGCACTCTGCACTCTGAATCTGCACTCTGAATCTGCACTCTGCACTCTGAATCTGCACTCTGCACTCTGAATCTGCACTCTGAATCTGCACTCTGCACTCTGAATCTGCACTCTGAATCTGCACTCTGAATCTGCACTCTGAATCTGCACTCTGCACTCTGAATCTGCACTCTGAATCTGCACTCTGCACTCTGAATCTGCACTCTGCACTCTGAATCTGCACTCTGAATCTGCACTCTGAATCTTCACTCTGAATCTGCACTCTGAATCTGCACTCTGCACTCTGAATCTGCACTCTGCACTCTGAACTCTGAATCTGCACTCTGAATCTGCACTCTGAATCTGCACTCTGAATCTGCACTCTGAATCTGCACTCTGAATCTGCACTCTGCACTCTGAATCTGCACTCTGCACTCTGAATCTGCACTCTGCACTCTGAATCTGCACTCTGCACTCTGAATATGCACTCTGCACTCTGAATCTGCACTCTGAATCTGCACTCTGCACTCTGAATCTGCACTCTGAATCTGCACTCTGCACTCTGAATCTGCACTCTGAATCTGCACTCTGAATCTGCACTCTGAATCTGCACTCTGAATCTGCACTCTGCACTCTGAATCTGCACTCTGAATCTGCACTCTGCACTCTGGATCTGCACTCTGCACTCTGAATCTGCACTCTGCACTCTGAATCTGCACTCTGCACTCCGAATCTGCACTCTGCACTCTGAATCTGCACTCTGCACTCTGAATATGCACTCTGCACTCTGAATCTGCACTCTGAATCTGCACTCTGAATCTGCACTCTGAATCTGCACTCTGAATCTGCACTCTGCACTCTGAATCTGCACTCTGCACTCTGAATCTGCACTCTGCACTCTGAATCTGCACTCTGAATCTGCACTCTGCACTCTGAATCTGCACTCTGCACTCTGAATCTGCACTCTGAATCTGCACTCTGAATCTGCACTCTGAATCTGCACTCTGAATCTGCACTCTGAATCTGCACTCTGAATCTGCACTGCACTCTGCACTCTGCACTCTGCACTCTGCACTCTGCGCTCTGCACTCTGAATCTGCACTCTGAATCTGCACTCTGAATCTGCACTCTGCACTCTGAATCTGCACTCTGAATCTGCACTCTGAATCTGCACTCTGCACTCTCAATCTGCACTCTCAATCGGCACTCTCAATCTGCACTCTCAATCTGCACTCTCAATCTGCACTCTCAGTCTGCACTCTCAGTCTGCACTCTCAGTCTGCACTCTCAGTCTGCACTCTCATTCTGCACTCTCATTCTGCACTCTCATTCTGCACTCTCAATCTGCACTCTGCCATCGCACTCTGCACTCTGACTCTAAATCTGCACTCTGACTCTAAATCTGCACTCTGACTCTAAATCTGCACTCTGACTCTGAATCTGCACTCTGACTCTGAATCTGCACGCCTTAAAATCCACTCTCGGTTCCTTTGTTTGCCTGATGTTCGTTAAGAAATTTTATTAAAAGGTGAGCAGGAAGTTTCAAAGTGCGACAGCATAAACATTTTTTTTAACTGTCAGCTTACGATTCCTACCTTATTTGGAAGTTTATCTACTTGAAATATTCCCTTTGTTCTGTAGTAAGCAGACCTTTTTATTCCTCGTGTTAATACGCATGCAATGTTTGTCAATGCCCAGCGGGTCAGGCAGTGTTCAGTAGCACAATATTGCTGCCTCGTGGCCTTTCACTGCCGCGGGAAGTGCACAATTAGGCGATGCTGGGATCCCGGGTGCACCTTTCTGGTCGGAAAGTGGAAAGTTAGTGGTTTCACAGTGGGGGTCGGTGCCCTATAATAGGTAACACATGGGAAGCTCTAAATAAATAACTTCATCTAATGAGGCTGTCATTAAATAAAAAAAAGAAGCATGCTCGCCGCTGGGACATTTATCACCGCACAAATTAGTCTGTTTTCGCCTCATAAAAATAAAGAGAAACCAGCGTGAATTCGGTATACTTTACTCCCATGAAATAAAACACATTTTTTCCATGTTGCTGAAAAGGTAAACAATAGAATGCATACGGAAATGTTATACACAGGGCATCTTTAACATGGGATTTCTTTTTCCAGAAACGTTGCACCCAGCAAAGGACCTAACTCTAAAACGGATATTCACACGGTTTGGGTTTTTAGAATAAGATTAATATTATGTTAGAAACGTACAGTGTTGCATTTTAGTTTATATACCCGCCTGCTTCTGTCAGAGTGTGGCATGCCTCCCAACAATGAAAATGCTGCATCGGAAGGCTGGTGCCGGCAATGCCGGACCAGAATCGGGGGCGTTCCCGGCATCGCGTGACGTCGGCAAAAGCCAAAGAATCTCGGGAACGCCCCCGTGTCTGGTCCGGCATTGACGGACAGGCCCCTCATCCAATGGCTAGGCTCCATTTATGGAGCCAGCCAATGAATGACGAGGGCCGACCCAAAGCCACACTACAGTTCTCATTAGGTTTTTGCTGCGCAAAAAAGATGCGCAGAGCCCTCTGCACTCTGCACTCTGAATCTGCACTCTGCACTCTGAATCTGCACTCTGCACTCTGAATCTGCACTCTGCACTCTGCACTCTGAATCTGCACTCTGCACTCTGAATCTGCACTCTGCACTCTGAATCTGCACTCTGCACTCTGAATCTGCACTCTGAATCTGCACTCTGAATCTGCACTCTGAATCTGCACTCTGAATCTGCACTCTGCACTCTGAATCTGCACTCTGCACTCTGAATCTGCACTCTGCACTCTGAATCTGCACTCTGAATCTGCACTCTGCACTCTGAATCTGCACTCTGAATCTGCACTCTGCACTCTGAATCTGCACTCTGAATCTGCACTCTGAATCTGCACTCTGCACTCTGAATCTGCACTCTGAATCTGCACTCTGCACTCTGAATCTGCACTCTGAATCTGCACTCTGAATCTGCACTCTGAATCTGCACTCTGAATCTGCACTCTGAATCTGCACTCTGAATCTGCACTCTGAATCTGCACTCTGCACTCTGAATCTGCACTCTGCACTCTGAATCTGCACTCTGAATCTGCACTCTGCACTCTGAATCTGCACTCTGCACTCTGAATCTGCACTCTGCACTCTGAATCTGCACTCTGAATCTGCACTCTGAATCTGCACTCTGAATCTGCACTCTGAATCTGCACTCTGCACTCTGAATCTGCACTCTGCACTCTGAATCTGCACTCTGCACTCTGAATCTGCACTCTGCACTCTGCACTCTGAATCTGCACTCTGCACTCTGAATCTGCACTCTGCACTCTGAATCTGCACTCTGCACTCTGAATCTGCACTCTGAATCTGCACTCTGAATCTGCACTCTGAATCTGCACTCTGAATCTGCACTCTGCACTCTGAATCTGCACTCTGAATCTGCACTCTGCACTCTGAATCTGCACTCTGAATCTGCACTCTGCACTCTGAATATGCACTCTGAATCTGCACTCTGCACTCTGAATCTGCACTCTGCACTCTGAATCTGCACTCTGAATCTGCACTCTGCACTCTGAATCTGCACTCTGAATCTGCACTCTGAATCTGCACTCTGAATCTGCACTCTGAATCTGCCCTCTGAATCTGCACTCTGAATCTGCACTCTGAATCTGCACTCTGAATCTGCACTCTGAATCTGCACTCTGCACTCTGAATCTGCACTCTGCACTCTGAATCTGCACTCTGAATCTGCACTCTGCACTCTGAATCTGCACTCTGCACTCTGAATCTGCACTCTGAATCTGCACTCTGCACTCTGAATCTGCACTCTGAATCTGCACTCTGAATCTGCACTCTGAATCTGCACTCTGAATCTGCACTCTGCACTCTGAATCTGCACTCTGAATCTGCACTCTGCACTCTGAATCTGCACTCTGAATCTGCACTCTGAATCTGCACTCTGAATCTGCACTCTGAATCTGCACTCTGCACTCTGAATCTGCACTCTGCACTCTGAATCTGCACTCTGCACTCTGAATCTGCACTCTGCACTCTGAATCTGCACTCTGAATCTGCACTCTGAATGTGCACTCTGAATGTGCACTCTGAATGTGCACTCTGAATCTGCACTCTGAATCTGCACTCTGAATCTGCACTCTGAATCTGCACTCTGAATCTGCACTCTGCACTCTGAATCTGCACTGCACTCTGCACTCTGAATCTGCACTCTGCACTCTGAATCTGCACTCTGAATCTGCACTCTGAATCTGCACTCTGAATCTGCACTCTGCACTCTGAATCTGCACTCTGAATCTGCACTCTGCACTCTGAATCTGCACTCTGCACTCTGAATCTGCACTCTGCACTCTCAATCTGCACTCTGCACTCTCAATCTGCACTCTGCACTCTGCACTCTGCACTCTGAATCTGCACTCTGATTTTGCACTCTGAATCTGCACTCTGAATCTGCACTCTGAATCTGCACTCTGAATCTGCACTCTGAATCTGCACTCTGCACTCTGAATCTGCACTCTGAATCTGCACTCTGCACTCTGAATCTGCACTCTGCACTCTGAATCTGCACTCTGCACTCTGAATCTGCACTCTGCACTCTGAATCTGCACTCTGAATCTGCACTCTGAATCTGCACTCTGCACTCTGAATCTGCACTCTGCACTCTGAATCTGCACTCTGCACTCTGCACTCTGAATCTGCACTCTGAATCTGCACTCTGAATCTGCACTCTGCACTCTCAATCTGCACTCTCAATCGGCACTCTCAATCTGCACTCTCAATCTGCACTCTCAATCTGCACTCTCAGTCTGCACTCTCAGTCTGCACTCTCAGTCTGCACTCTCAGTCTGCACTCTCAGTCTGCACTCTCAGTCTGCACTCTCATTCTGCACTCTCATTCTGCACTCTCAATCTGCACTCTGCCATCGCACTCTGCACTCTGACTCTAAATCTGCACTCTGACTCTAAATCTGCACTCTGACTCTAAATCTGCACTCTGACTCTGAATCTGCACTCTGACTCTGAATCTGCACGCCTTAAAATCCACTCTCGGTTCCTTTGTTTGCCTGATGTTCGTTAAGAAATTTTATTAAAAGGTGAGCAGGAAGTTTCAAAGTGCGACAGCATAAACATTTTTTTTAACTGTCAGCTTACGATTCCTACCTTATTTGGAAGTTTATCTACTTGAAATATTCCCTTTGTTCTGTAGTAAGCAGACCTTTTTATTCCTCGTGTTAATACGCATGCAATGTTTGTCAATGCCCAGCGGGTCAGGCAGTGTTCAGTAGCACAATATTGCTGCCTCGTGGCCTTTCACTGCCGCGGGAAGTGCACAATTAGGCGATGCTGGGATCCCGGGTGCACCTTTCTGGTCGGAAAGTGGAAAGTTAGTGGTTTCACAGTGGGGGTCGGTGCCCTATAATAGGTAACACATGGGAAGCTCTAAATAAATAACTTCATCTAATGAGGCTGTCATTAAATAAAAAAAAGAAGCATGCTCGCCGCTGGGACATTTATCACCGCACAAATTAGTCTGTTTTCGCCTCATAAAAATAAAGAGAAACCAGCGTGAATTCGGTATACTTTACTCCCATGAAATAAAACACATTTTTTCCATGTTGCTGAAAAGGTAAACAATAGAATGCATACGGAAATGTTATACACAGGGCATCTTTAACATGGGATTTCTTTTTCCAGAAACGTTGCACCCAGCAAAGGACCTAACTCTAAAACGGATATTCACACGGTTTGGGTTTTTAGAATAAGATTAATATTATGTTAGAAACGTACAGTGTTGCATTTTAGTTTATATACCCGCCTGCTTCTGTCAGAGTGTGGCATGCCTCCCAACAATGAAAATGCTGCATCGGAAGGCTGGTGCCGGCAATGCCGGACCAGAATCGGGGGCGTTCCCGGCATCGCGTGACGTCGGCAAAAGCCAAAGAATCTCGGGAACGCCCCCGTGTCTGGTCCGGCATTGACGGACAGGCCCCTCATCCAATGGCTAGGCTCCATTTATGGAGCCAGCCAATGAATGACGAGGGCCGACCCAAAGCCACACTACAGTTCTCATTAGGTTTTTGCTGCGCAAAAAAGATGCGCAGAGCCCTCTGCACTCTGCACTCTGAATCTGCACTCTGCACTCTGAATCTGCACTCTGCACTCTGAATCTGCACTCTGCACTCTGCACTCTGAATCTGCACTCTGCACTCTGAATCTGCACTCTGCACTCTGAATCTGCACTCTGCACTCTGAATCTGCACTCTGAATCTGCACTCTGAATCTGCACTCTGAATCTGCACTCTGAATCTGCACTCTGCACTCTGAATCTGCACTCTGCACTCTGAATCTGCACTCTGCACTCTGAATCTGCACTCTGCACTCTGAATCTGCACTCTGAATCTGCACTCTGAATCTGCACTCTGCACTCTGAATCTGCACTCTGAATCTGCACTCTGCACTCTGAATCTGCACTCTGAATCTGCACTCTGAATCTGCACTCTGAATCTGCACTCTGAATCTGCACTCTGAATCTGCACTCTGAATCTGCACTCTGAATCTGCACTCTGAATGTGCACTCTGCACTCTGAATCTGCACTCTGCACTCTGAATCTGCACTCTGAATCTGCACTCTGCACTCTGAATCTGCACTCTGCACTCTGAATCTGCACTCTGCACTCTGAATCTGCACTCTGAATCTGCACTCTGAATCTGCACTCTGCACTCTGAATCTGCACTCTGCACTCTGAATCTGCACTCTGCACTCTGAATCTGCACTCTGCACTCTGCACTCTGAATCTGCACTCTGCACTCTGAATCTGCACTCTGCACTCTGAATCTGCACTCTGCACTCTGAATCTGCACTCTGAATCTGCACTGCACTCTGCACTCTGAATCTGCACTCTGCACTCTGAATCTGCACTCTGAATCTGCACTCTGAATCTGCACTCTGAATCTGCACTCTGCACTCTGAATCTGCACTCTGCACTCTGAATCTGCACTCTGAATCTGCACTCTGCACTCTGAATCTGCACTCTGAATCTGCACTCTGCACTCTGAATCTGCACTCTGCACTCTGAATCTGCACTCTGAATCTGCACTCTGCACTCTGAATCTGCACTCTGAATCTGCACTCTGCACTCTGAATCTGCACTCTGAATCTGCACTCTGAATCTGCACTCTGAATCTGCACTCTGAATCTGCCCTCTGAATCTGCACTCTGAATCTGCACTCTGAATCTGCACTCTGAATCTGCACTCTGAATCTGCACTCTGCACTCTGAATCTGCACTCTGCACTCTGAATCTGCACTCTGAATCTGCACTCTGCACTCTGAATCTGCACTCTGCACTCTGAATCTGCACTCTGAATCTGCACTCTGCACTCTGAATCTGCACTCTGAATCTGCACTCTGAATCTGCACTCTGAATCTGCACTCTGAATCTGCACTCTGCACTCTGAATCTGCACTCTGAATCTGCACTCTGCACTCTGAATCTGCACTCTGAATCTGCACTCTGAATCTGCACTCTGAATCTGCACTCTGCACTCTGAATCTGCACTCTGCACTCTGAATCTGCACTCTGCACTCTGAATCTGCACTCTGAATCTGCACTCTGAATGTGCACTCTGAATGTGCACTCTGAATGTGCACTCTGAATCTGCACTCTGAATCTGCACTCTGAATCTGCACTCTGAATCTGCACTCTGAATCTGCACTCTGAATCTGCACTCTGCACTCTGAATCTGCACTGCACTCTGCACTCTGAATCTGCACTCTGCACTCTGAATCTGCACTCTGAATCTGCACTCTGAATCTGCACTCTGAATCTGCACTCTGCACTCTGAATCTGCACTCTGAATCTGCACTCTGAATCTGCACTCTGCACTCTGAATCTGCACTCTGCACTCTGAATCTGCACTCTGCACTCTGAATCTGCACTCTGCACTCTCAATCTGCACTCTGCACTCTCAATCTGCACTCTGCACTCTCAATCTGCACTCTGATTTTGCACTCTGAATCTGCACTCTGAATCTGCACTCTGAATCTGCACTCTGAATCTGCACTCTGAATCTGCACTCTGAATCTGCACTCTGCACTCTGAATCTGCACTCTGAATCTGCACTCTGCACTCTGAATCTGCACTCTGCACTCTGAATCTGCACTCTGCACTCTGAATCTGCACTCTGCACTCTGAATCTGCACTCTGAATCTGCACTCTGAATCTGCACTCTGCACTCTGAATCTGCACTCTGCACTCTGAATCTGCACTCTGCACTCTGCACTCTGAATCTGCACTCTGCACTCTGAATCTGCACTCTGAATCTGCACTCTGAATCTGCACTCTGCACTCTGAATCTGCACTCTGTATCTGCACTCTGAATCTGCACTCTGCACTCTGAATCTGCACTCTGAATCTGCACTCTGAATCTGCACTCTGCACTCTGAATCTGCACTCTGCACTCTGAATCTGCACTCTGCACTCTGAATCTGCACTCTGCACTCTGAATCTGCACTCTGCACTCTCAATCTGAACTCTGCACTCTCAATCTGCACTCTGCACTCTCAATCTGCACTCTGCACTCTGAATCTGCACTCTGAATCTGCACTCTGAATCTGCACTCTGAATCTGCACTCTGAATCTGCACTCTGCACTCTGAATCTGCACTCTGCACTCTGAATCTGCACTCTGCACTCTGCACTCTGAATCTGCACTCTGCACTCTGAATCTGCACTCTGAATCTGCACTCTGCACTCTGAATCTGCACTCTGCACTCTGAATCTGCACTCTGAATCTGCACTCTGCACTCTCAATCTGCACTCTGAATCTGCACTCTCAATCTGCACTCTCAATCTGCACTCTCAATCTGCACTCTGAATCTGCACTCTCAATCTGCACTCTGCACTCTGAATCTGCACTCTGCACTCTGAATCTGCACTCTGCACTCTCAATCTGCACTCTGCACTCTCAATCTGCACTCTGCACTCTCAATCTGCACTCTGCACTCTCAATCTGCACTCTGAATCTGCACTCTGAATCTGCACTCTGAATCTGCACTCTGAATCTGCACTCTGCACTCTGAATCTGCACTCTGCACTCTGAATCTGCACTCTGCACTCTGCACTCTGAATCTGCACTCTGAATCTGCACTCTGAATCTGCACTCTGAATCTGCACTCTGCACTCTGAATCTGCACTCTGCACTCTGAATCTGCACTCTGAATCTGCACTCTTAATCTGCACTCTGCACTCTGAATCTGCACTCTGAATCTGCACTCTGAATCTGCACTCTGCACTCTGAATCTGCACTCTGAATCTGCACTCTGAATCTGCACTCTTCACTCTGAATCTGCACTCTGCACTCTGAATCTGCACTCTGAATCTGCACTCTGCACTCTGAATCTGCACTCTGCACTCTGAATCTGCACTCTGAATCTGCACTCTGCACTCTGAATCTGCACTCTGAATCTGCACTCTGCACTCTCAATCTGCACTCTCAATCTGCACTCTCAATCTGCACTCTGAATCTGCACTCTCAATCTGCACTCTGAATCTGCACTCTCAATCTGCACTCTGAATCTGCACTCTGAATCTGCACTCTGAATCTGCACTCTGAATCTGCACTCTGAATCTGCACTCTGCACTCTGAATCTGCACTCTGAATCTGCACTCTGAATCTGCACTCTGAATCTGCACTCTGAATCTGCACTCTGAATCTGCACTCTGAATCTGCACTCTGCACTCTGAATCTGCACTCTGAATCTGCACTCTGCACTCTGAATCTGCACTCTGCACTCTGCACTCTGAATCTGCACTCTGCACTCTGAATCTGCACTCTGCACTCTGAATCTGCACTCTGCACTCTGAATCTGCACTCTGCACTCTGAATCTGCACTCTGAATCTGCACTCTGAATCTGCACTCTGCACTCTGAATCTGCACTCTGAATCTGCACTCTGCACTCTGAATCTGCACTCTGCACTCTGAATCTGCACTCTGAATCTGCACTCTGAATCTGCACTCTGAATCTGCACTCTGAATCTGCACTCTGAATCTGCACTCTGAATCTGCACTCTGCACTCTGAATCTGCACTCTGCACTCTGAATCTGCACTCTGAATTTGCACTCTGAATCTGCACTCTGAATCTGCACTCTGAATCTGCACTCTGAATCTGCACTCTGCACTCTGAATCTGCACTCTGCACTCTGAATCTGCACTCTGCACTCTGAATCTGCACTCTGAATCTGCACTCTGCACTCTGAATCTGCACTCTGCACTCTGAATCTGCACTCTGAATCTGCACTCTGCACTCTGAATCTGCACTCTGAATCTGCACTCTGAATCTGCACTCTGAATCTGCACTCTGCACTCTGAATCTGCACTCTGAATCTGCACTCTGCACTCTGAATCTGCACTCTGCACTCTGAATCTGCACTCTGAATCTGCACTCTGAATCTGCACTCTGAATCTGCACTCTGCACTCTGAATCTGCACTCTGCACTCTGAATCTGCACTCTGCACTCTGAATCTGCACTCTGAATCTGCACTCTGAATCTGCACTCTGAATCTGCACTCTGAATCTGCACTCTGCACTCTGAATCTGCACTCTGCACTCTGAATCTGCACTCTGCACTCTGCACTCTGAATCTGCACTCTGCACTCTGAATCTGCACTCTGCACTCTGCACTCTGCACTCTGAATCTGCACTCTGAATCTGCACTCCGCACTCTGAATCTGCACTCTGAATCTGCACTCTGAATCTGCACTCTGAATCTGCACTCTGAATCTGCACTCTGAATCTGCACTCTGAATCTGCACTCTGAATCTGCACTCCGCACTCTCAATCTGCACTCTCAATCTGCACTCTCAGTCTGCACTCTCAGTCTGCACTCTCAGTCTGCACTCTCAGTCTGCACTCTCATTCTGCACTCTCATTCTGCACTCTCATTCTGCACTCTCAATCTGCACTCTGCCATCGCACTCTGCACTCTGAATCTGCACTCTGACTCTAAATCTGCACTCTGACTCTAAATCTGCACTCTGACTCTGAATCTGCACTCTGACTCTGAATCTGCACGCCTTAAAATCCACTCTTGGTTCCTTTGTTTGCCTGATGTTCGTTAAGAAATTTTATTAAAAGGTGAGCAGGAAGTTTCAAAGTGCGACAGCATAAACATTTTTTTTAACTATCAGCTTACGATTCCTACCTTATTTGGAAGTTTATCTACTTGAAATATTCCCTTTGTTCTGTAGTAAGCAGACCTTTTTATTCCTCGTGTTAATACGCATGCAATGTTTGTCAATGCCCAGCGGGTCAGGCAGTGTTCAGTAGCACAATATTGCTGCCTCGTGGCCTTTCACTGCCGCGGGAAGTGCACAATTAGGCGATGCTAGGATCCCGGGTGCACCTTTCTGGTCGGAAAGTGGAAAGTTAGTGGTTTCACAGTGGGGGTCGGTGCCCTATAATAGGTAACACATGGGAAGCTCTAAATAAATAACTTCATCTAATGAGGCTGTCATTAAATAAAAAAAAGAAGCATGCTCGCCGCTGGGACATTTATCACCGCACAAATTAGTCTGTTTTCGCCTCATAAAAATAAAGAGAAACCAGCGTGAATTCGGTATACTTTACTCCCATGAAATAAAACACATTTTTTCCATGTTGCTGAAAAGGTAAACGATAGAATGCATACGGAAATGTTATACACAGGTGTAATGGCTGGATTTTCTGAGTAGGTGGGATCAGCCCCCAGGGGCCCCTCCAACCCAGCCAGAACGTACTCACCTTCCCTCCCCAGGACCACCTATATCCAGGCACCTGGTACCTACCTGAGGATGGGGAACTCGCAATATACAAGCTCATATTATTAAGAACACCACTAAATCTATAGGGATACTAAGAATACTCACTGATTACTAGGGATATCCATACCCTACACCACACTTATTCACATCAGTTGGTCTCGCGGCCACCCTGACCCAGACCGTTCTACCCTAGGGCAGATATGACACACAATCCGGTGTGTCTACACACGGGCCTGCAGAACCCAATGCTCCCTTTTCCAAAGTGTTCGCGATCCTGCGAAACTACACACTAGTTCAACTACCTAGTGCTCTCATTTACTCAAGCCACAATCCTGTGGGTATCGGCACTGGTCTCCCACCCAGTGTTCTCATTAACGCCGCATATCAACGACGACCACATTCCTATGAACACCTATACATATATATATATAAATATTGGGATATTATCTCAGCTGTCTACTCGGGATGAAACTACAATAATAACTTTGAATATAGTTCCAGATTATAGTGTACTCCCTGCTCTTGGCATCAAAGGTCCACTCACTCCCTATTTATGTGATCACCACTTACCTGATTGGGATTACTCATCCATTCACGTGCCTAGCAAACACCTAGAAGCTATATTTACCTTCAGTGAACAAGAATAGGGGCTACACACCAGTTTGTTATAAACTGGGGGTTGTTTTATTATAGCAATATAAACATTTATACAGATCTAACAAAGACTATAGGTAGAACACACCGCTTGAAAGAGAAGGATTACACATAACAGGAACACTCCGCTGAAAGGGAAAAGATTAGACATAAAGTGTAAATGTAACTAATTCAGACTACCTCACCTATTAGAAGGAAGATTTCTCTCTCTGCCTCTGGTGGGATTAGGGCTCTCTCTCTGCCTCTGGTGGGATTAGGGCTCTCTCTGTCTCTCCCTCCTTCACCACATCACCACGCCTCTGGTTCAGTTGCTCCAGCTGACAGCCTTCTTTGATGCTCTCTGCACTGCTTTCTCTCTCCTCATCTTCAGCAATCGTCTGCCTTCTTTCTCCATTCAAGAACTGCACTCTATTCTGCAGCTCCCAGCAGACATCCTCTCTCTCTCTGCAAGCTATTCGGAGCTCCAAGCTGTTCTGGGCTCCCAGCAGTCCTGTGCTCCAAGCTGTTCTGAGCACCACGCTGAACTGCACACCACGCTGCACTGACTTCCAAAACTGAACTGACCACTCCTCCTCTCCTGTAGCTCGCTATTATGGATTCCTCTCCCCTCATGGAAATTTCCACCGGAGGGCTGTCTCCTACCGAATTCCTGTGCCAGCTCCCAGGCTTCCACGCAACCGCAGTGGCCATCTGCTTGTTACGTCTGGGCCCAAGAGAAAAACACATTTCTCGGATAAGAAGCAGTCCTAACTGGATTTTCCCTCTAGCACAACAGCCTTAACTGAAAACATTGCCTTTGCCCTGAAAAGCCTCTCTGCTTCCATCAAGATGGAGTCTCTCTAGCTTTAGGCCTGTAGGCCTGAAAGGGGTGAAATGCTCCTTAGCTCTGTCAGAATACCTACATAAACCATACCAATATGTCTAATATGTCAAAGCCAATAGGCAATAGACAGGTTAAAGTCAAGAATAAAGGCATATTAAGCAGCTATCCTCTTCTAGATCTGGAAAAAGGGCTTAAAAAGGCCAACACAGGCTAAGAATACCTATACTAGATGCGAGCAAGACTAATGATCTATATCACTGCTAAATAAAGCCAAAAACTCTGCCATTACATTGCACCCTAGATCCTTATCTTGCGAGCATCTTATAAACAACAACAACCATCTAAACAAACATCAACATAATCTATCCAACATAGGCTAAGAATACCTATCCTAGATGTGAGCAAGATTAAGATCTATATCACTGCTAAATATCTCTGCCATCCACCCTTAGATCCTTATCTTGCGAACATCTGACAAACAATAACATCTAAATAAACAAACATCAACACAATCTATCAACAAATCAAAACCTAAAAAACTCCCTAAAAAACAATGACAACTCAAGGAAATTCCACCTGAAACTCAATTGTAGGGAATAGAAACCTAAAAACAAATCAAAGCACCCTTGACTTGAATGCTGAAACATATCTGAGATTGGATCTAATAACAACAGAAACTAACCAAAGCATCCTCAAACTAAATGTGCCTCGACTTCTAATGATAACTGGTGAAATCTAGTGATGTAGGGACTTATGTGTTGAATGAAAACAGCAAGGGGCCTAAATGGGGCCTACTTCGGACAACTTAAGGCTAAATGAGGCCTACCTACTATAGGCAACTTAAGAACTAAATGTATTTCAACTCCTAATGAGAAAATAAGAAAGGGCCTAAATGAGCCCTACGTACTATAGGCAACTTAAGCTAATGATGACTCATGAAACTATTGGTGTAGGGGCGAATATGTGAGATGAAAATAACAATAGGCCTAAATGAGGCCTACCTGCTGACATTTGTCAATTTAAAGTGAAATCTAAGAAATAAACATGACAAACTGTGTCAAGGTTTGGGCAAACATTAATACATAATCATACTAAGAGACACACCACCCAGAACAATCCAAATTTTAAGGTAACCACCCTTTGATCAATCAAGGTGAAAATGTAAGAACAGTAAAAAAAAAAAAAAACAACAACAACAACCCCATTTAAGAACACATGTGGGCACCGCCATTCAAAAAAGTCCTTCACTGAAATCACGCAAAAACTGTTTTGAAGAAAACAGAAAAACTATAATAGGTGACATATTTTTTGCTTTAAAAGTGGGGCCTGATTGTCCAAGGGATTATTCAATGTCCAAATTCTTTTATAATACTGTTACAAATAAAACATTTTTTTAATTTTTTTGTTCTTTAAAAGTGGGGCCTGCTCGTAGTGATGACAACAAAAAATGCAGGCTAGGGAATTAAATAACTTAGTCATTGGCAAAAACTGTTTTGAAGAAAACAGAAAAACTATAATAGGTGACATGTTTTTTTGCTTTAAAAGTGGGGTCTGATTGTCCAAGAGATTATTCAATGTCCAAATTCTTCAGTGTAGGTGTTGGACAGGCCACATGAAGGGCCGCTCCCCCCTCGGCCCGACCAGGCCCGAGCCCGGTCACACAAGTGCCACACACCACCACTGCTCGTCTTCCGTCCCCTCCGGGACCCCGGCCCCTGAACATATCGACCTCGTGGGCCCGACCCACTACTGGCCCGCGCGCCCAGCCTGGGCGCCATCTTGGACACTCCACCACGAGGCCGCCTGGCCCCCGATCGACCTCAACCCTGGGCCTAGCCAGGCCTCAGACATCCCGGCACCACCATCCACCCAGGAGGTGAGCGGGCTACTTGGCAAGTCAATGGGAGAAAGAGGCGTCGATGGCTCTCCCCCGCCAGGTGCCGCTCGCCCATCGCCTCCCCGGGCGCTGGCTCCACCCCCCTGCTGGGTGTCTGGACTCCCTCATCCCGGACCTCCCGACCTCCAAGTGCGAGGGTCCGGACATCAAAGGGCACCAGCCCTATAACTGGGGCAGCTCCAGAGCAGGAAGGCAGTTGTATCCTGGAGTCGAGAGACGCAGAGAAGAACTCATCCTTGACGGACTACTGGCGCTGCCGTAGCTCTGCCTTGCGCATCATCGTCCTGCCTGCTGGCGCTGCCGCAACCTTCGTAACCTTCGTAAACCTTCATCGTCGTCGGGACCTGCTGGCGTGGCCGCGGACCGTTTGCAACCACCATCTTCATCGGGACCTGCTGGCTCCGCCGCGGACCGTCGCTTCCTTCGTCCATCTCGGGACCTGCCTGGCTCCGCCGCGGCCCGATCATCTAGAACGCCGAGCTCGAGGATTGAGAGCTATTTCCATCTTTTGGTAACAAGACTGTCCCGCTACCCCTTTTCCCAAACCAGAGACCAGAATCGAGGGGACCCCTGAGTCCAGACCTCCTTGTACCATCCATCGTACTTAAAGAATTGCCTATAAAGTATCATTGAACTTTACCCTTGTGTGGTGTCCGTCTGTGGGGGGGAAGTTACTTGTCTGTACGATCGTCGGAGACGGCTCTCCCCGGAGACCTCTCCCCTTATCCTCGGCCGACCCTCACGGTCCGTCTAACATTGGTGGCCAGCGGCGCGATCCGAATCACCGCATTATCGTACAGAGAGTAGCTCACCCCACGACGAAATCACGATGTCAAACAAAGAAAGCGGATCCACCGAGAAATTTCAGATGGAGAAATTGGACGAGTACAGCCATCGTGAATTAAAACAATTCTGCATCGAACTAGGTATCGCTACCACCGGTCTAAGTACCAAGGACGATTTCAAGCATGCCCTAGAGTCTTGGGCAGAAACCGGGGCTGCCGGAACCCCCGATCAAAACATCGCAGCAATAGAAAAACAAACCACAGCCCCTGAAGAGCGAAGAACGGGTCTCTCGCAAGACGAGATCCAGGAACGAGAAAAAACCCGACTACACGAGCTGGAAATGGCCCGGCTCAAAATGGATGTTGAACTTAAGTTGGCCGAACAAAAAATAAACTTAGAGCACCTGCGTCTCCGAGAAGAAAGAGAGGAAAAACAGAGACAAAGGGAGCTCGAGGAGAAGAAATTGGCATATGAACACGAGCGAAAATTAGCGGAGATCGACTTACGCAAGCAGAATAAAGAAGTAGGGGTGCCCGAGCAACCCCACACCCCAGGGGCAACAGAGAAAAAAGTACACATCCCCAAGGATGTCGTTCGAGAGTACTTCCGAGAGGACGACATCCAGCAATGGTTTAAGGCCTACGAAATCGCTATGACCGCCCACCGGATCGATAGAAGCGACTGGGGAGCCGGTCTATGGGGGAGATTCCTCAACGAGGGCCGCGACGCCCTGCTACAGCTCCCGGACCACCAGATGACTTCCTATGACCATATGAAAGCTGCATGTTAGACGGACCGGGAGGGTCGGCCGAGATTACGGGGAGAGGTCTCCAGGGAGAGCCGTCTCCAACGACTGTACAGATAAGTAACTTCCCCCCCACAGACGGACACCACACAAGATCGAAGGTTAACGAGACTTTATATGCACTTCTTAGGTTACGTTGATATAATACAAGGAGGTCTGGACTCAGGGGTCCCCTCGGTTCTGATCTCTGGTTGAGGAAAAGGGTAGCGGGACAGTCTTAGTTACCAATGAGTTCAATAGCTCTCAATCCTCGAGCTCGGCGTGGTTGCTGATCGGGCCGTGGAGGAGCCAAGCAGGTCCCGAGATGGATGAAGGGTGGTCGGCGGGCCGTGGAGAAGCCAAGCAGGTCCCGATATGGATGAAGGATGGTCGACGGGCCGTGGAGAAGCCAAGCAGGTCCCGATGCAGATGACAGTTACAACGGTCCGCGGCCTCGCCAGCAGATCCGGACGACGGTGAAGGATGAAGGTTACGACGGCTGTGGCAGCGCCAACAGGCAGGATGATGGTGCACAGGACAGAGCTACGGCAGCGCCAGTAGTCCGTCCAGGATGAGTTCTTCTTTCGTCTCTCGACTCCAAGATACAACTGCCTTCCTGTTCTGGAGCTGCCCCAGTTATAGGGCTGGCGTGCTTTGATGTCCGGACCCTCGCACTTGGAGGTCGGGAGGTCCGGGATGAGGGAGTCCAGACACCCAGCAGGGGGGTGGAGCCAGCGCCCGGGGAGGCGATGGGCGAGCGGCACTGGCCGGGGGAGAACCATCGACACCTCTTTCTCCCATTGACTGGCCAAGTAGCTCGCTCGCCTCCTGGGTGGAGGGTGGTGCCGGAATGTCTGAGGCCGGGCTAGGCCCAGGGTTGAGGTCGATCGGGGGCCAGGCGGCCTCGTGGCGAGTGTCCAAGATGGCGGCCCGGGCTGGGCGCGTGGGTCGGCCGTGGATCGGACCCACGAGGTTATCATGCTCGAGGGCAGGTGTCCCTGAGGGGACGTAGGACGTGCAATGGTGGTGTGTGGTGCTTGTATGACTGGCTCGGGCTTGGTCGAGCCGGGGGAGAGCGGCCCGTCATGTGGCCTGTCCAACATGCGTCCCCCCCAGCTGAAGGCGGGGAGAGTTACCCATCCTCTTGGGGACTCTCTTCGTCGAGGCGGAAAAACCGGGACAGGCCATCCGCGTTGGCGTGGTCAGACCCAGGCCGGTGTTCAACGGTAAAGTCCATACCTTGCAAGGAGATGGACCAGCGTAGCAGTTTTGGGTTTTCCCCCCGCATATGCATCAACCACTGCAGGGGTCGGTGGTCAGTCTGCACCCGGAAGTGGGTGCCAAAAAGGTAGGGTCGGAGCTTCTTGAGGGCCCATACCACAGCGAAGGCTTCCCTCTCTATGGTGCTCCAGCGTTGCTCCCGTGGTAGGAGCCTCCGGCTGATGAAGGCCACCGGTTGATCAAGGCCTTCGGTGTTCACCTGGGACAGGACCGCCCCAATGCCCTGGTCGGAGGCATCCGTCTGGACGACGAACTCCCGGCTGTAGTCTGGGGCCTGGAGTACAGGAGCGGAACACATGGCGGCCTTTAGCTGTTCGAAGGCCGCTTGACACTCTGGGGTCCAGTTCACCTGCTTGGGCTGATTTTTCGACGTGAGTTCGGTGAGAGGCCCCACGATGGTACCATAGTCTTTCACGAACCTTCGGTAGTAGCCCGTGAGGCCCAGGAAGGCTCGCACCTCAGTTTGAGTGTTAGGGGGTTGCCAGTTCTGGATGGCGGCAATTTTCAGTTGAAGAGGGGCCACTAGACCGCTTCCCACTTGGTGTCCGAGGTAGGTCACTGACCCTTGTCCAATTTGACATTTGCTGGCCTTGATCGTGAGGCCAGCTCGCTGAAGGGCTTGCAACACTGCTTGGAGGTGGTGGAGGTGCTCGGTCCAGTGGTGGCTGTACACAGCGATGTCGTCCAGGTAGGCGGCGCTGAACTCTTCGAGCCCCGCCAGGACCTGATTGACGAGCCGTTGGAACGTCGCTGGGGCATTTTTCATGCCGAAGGGCATGACCGTGAAGTGATAGTGGCCATCGGGGGTGGAGAAGGCAGAACGTTCTTGTGCTCGGGGTGTGAGGCCGATCTGCCAATATCCTGCCGTTAGATCGAAGATGCTGAGGTAGCGGGCAGCGCCCATTCGGTCGACCAGTTCATCTGCCCGGGGGATGGGGTGTGCGTCCGTTCTGGTGACTTCATTCAGGCCCCGGTAGTCGACACAGAACCGGAGTTCGGGTGTGGTTCCGGGGGCGGCTGCTTTGGGGACCAGTACGACCGGGCTGGCCCATGGACTGTCGGAGGGCTCGATGACCCCGAGCGTGAGCATCTTAGTTACTTCCGCCTGGATGCAGGCCCGTACCCGATCAGGTACGCGGTAGGCCCGGTGGCGGATAGGAGGGCTGTCTCCGGTGTCCACATCGTGCACACACCAGGAAGTGACACCTGGGGTGAGGGAGAACAGGCTGGCAAACCGTGATAGGAGGGCTTGGCACTCTTGGCGTTGTTCCTGGGAGAGGGTCTCCGAGAGTCGGACCCCATCCACGGAGCCGTCTTGCTCCTGGGTCCGCAAGAGGTCAGGGAGAGGCTCGGAGTCGTCCTCAACCCCGTTGTCTGTGGCCATCAAGAGGCTGAGTTCTGTTCGTGCAAAGTGGGGTTTCAGTCTGTTGGTGTGGAGGACTCGGAGCGGATTCCGGGCGGACTCCATATCGATCAGATAGGTGGCGGGTCCCTTGCGCTCGATTACTTTGAAGGGTCCCGTCCATTTGTCTTGGAGAGCGCACGGTTCTGTGGGGGACATTACCCAGACCTGTTGCCCCGGCTCGAATTCAATAGATGAGGCGTTCTGGTCATACCATCTCTTCATGTCCTCTTGACTGGCCTCTAGGTTGGCTTTCGCTAGGTCTCTGAACCGCTGGGACTGGTTGCGGAGGGTGAGGAGGTACCGGAAGACATCTGGAGGACTCTTGGCCGGAGGCAACTCCCAGCCTTCTTTGATCAGGCTGAGTGGCCCCCGTACTGGGTGCCCATAGAGCAGCTCGAATGGGCTGAAGCCTAGGGACTTCTGTGGGACCTCCCGGTAGGCGAAGAGGAGGCACGGCAGCAGCACGTCCCACTGGCGACGGAGGGGTTCTTCCAATCCCCCGATCATCCCTTTTAGAGTGCGATTGAACCGCTCAACAAGTCCGTTTCCTTGGGGGTGATAGGGGGTCGTGAAGCGGTAGGTGACCCCACACTGTTGCCAGAGGGACTTCATGTATTTGGAAATAAAGTTCGTGCCTCTGTCACTGACGACTTCTCGGGGGAACCCCACACGGGAGAAGATCCCCATCAGGGCCCTGCCGACCACTGGGGCTGTGACGGTCCGGAGAGGAATAGCCTCAGGGTAGCGGGTGGCGTGGTCCACTAGTACTAGGATGAAGCGATGGCCTTGTCTTGTACGTGGGTCTAGGGGTCCCACAATGTCTATTCCGACCCTCTCAAATGGGGTCGTGACTACGGGAAAGGGTTGCAGGGGGGCCTTTAATTTGCGGCCGCTCTTCCCACTGGCTTGGCACGTGGGGCAAGATCGGCAATGCTGGTGCACATCGTTTCTCATTTTTGGCCAGAAGAAGTGGGTCACTAGGCGGCTGTAGGTTTTATCTTGTCCCAGGTGCCCTGCCAGGGGGACATCGTGGGCCAGATTTAGCAGGAAGTCTCTAAAGCGGAGTGGCACCACTAGTACTCGGTTGGCCCCCAGCTCGGCGATTCGTTGCTCGCTGTACAGTAGGTCATTGTCCCAGTAGACCCAATGAGTTCCGGAGGTATCCCCTGCGCTTTGGGCGAGCGCTTGTTGTCGGAGTCCCTCAAGGGAGGGACAGGTCTTCTGCTCCTGACGAAATTGTTCTTGTGTGGGCCCCCCTTCTTGAGCCCACTGGTCGAGATTAGCAAGGTCGGAAGGTTGAGCAGGTTCGAGGGGGATGCCCTGGTCGGGGGTCTCGGCGGGGGCGACCGGAGGCGGAGGCGCCGGCCATTCTGGTTCTTCCGGGTGATGGTTGGCACGGGCGGCCATAGACCGGGTGGTGACGCACGCCCAGTCTGGGACGCCCAACATCCCCAAGTGTTCTTTTCGCTCCACGGCTGCCCACGGGGAGCTTTCCAGGTCATTTCCGAGGAGGCAGTCCACGGGGGCGTCGTCTCGGACCGTTACTTTCAACATGCCGGAGACCCCTCCCCACTCAAAGGGGACGCAGGCCATCCGACACAGACTCTCCGAGTTGTCGGCTGATCGTACAGGGCAGAGAATGTTCGGTAGATATTGTTCTGGGGTCACCAGATGACAGCGGACGGCTGTCACACTGGCCCCGGTGTCTCGAAGGGCTTCGGCCCGTTGTCCATTGATGCTCACCCATTGGCTGTACTTCTGGGTGTTAGCGGGTAGGGGGACCCGCGGGACCATGTCTCTTCCCCCTAAGCACGCGAGAGTCATGGCGGCTGGCTCCCACCCTTGATACTCTTGCTCGTCTGTTTCTGGTTCCTCGGAGATCTGTTCTTCCCCTAGTGCCGCGGCGGCCACCTGGCGGGGTCTTGGGCTCGGATACTGCGGGCAGCTTGGGTCATTTGCATAGTGGCCTACTCGTTGGCATCGGTGACATGTAACATTGGCTCTGTATCCCGGTCGCGCCGGGGTGCTGCCCCGGTTGGCCGGGGGGGTGGTGCTGGTAGTGGGGGCGGCCGGAGTGTTGTCTCTTCCTCGTCCTTGGCCCCCTCCTCCTCCTCTGGATCGGTGGTGACCATTGTTGTTCCTGTTCTGCTCGTAGGACCCATTCCGGCCCACTCGGGTGATCTCCCACCGGTCAGCTTCGGCTGCGAGCTGCCGGGGATCGGTTAACTTGCTGTCGAGGAGGTGTTGGCGTAGTTCAATGAAGCAGTTGTTGGACAGATGCTCCCATACCATCAGATTGAACAACTGCTCGTAGGTCGTGACGTTGTTCCCTCTGATCCAGCCTTCGAAGGCTCGGCTGAAGTACGTTACATAGTCCACCCAAGTTGTACCTGGAATGCGTGTGCAGTCTCGGAACCTCTGACGGTACATCTCGGGCGTGAGGCCATAGCGAGTGAGGAGGGCCGCTTTCATATGGTCGTAGGAGGTCATCTGGTGGTCTGGGAGCTGTAACAGAGTATCGCGGCCCTCATTGAGGAATTTGCCCCATAGGCCGGCTCCCCAGTCGGCTCTATCGATCCGGTGCGCAGTCATCGCGATTTCATATGCCTTAAACCATTGCTGGATGTCGTCTTCTCGAAAATATTCTCGGACCACATCCTTGGGGATGTGCACTTTTTTGTCCGTGGTCCCGGGGGTGGACGGTCTGTCGGGCACCCCTAATTCTTTATTCTGTTTGCGCAGGTTGATCTCGGCTAGGTTCCGCTCGTGCTCGTACGTTAGTCTTTTTTCCTCGAGCTCCCTTTGCCTCTGTTTCTCCTCTCTTTCTTCTCGGAGGCGAAGGTGCTCTAAGTTTATTTTTTGCTCGGCCAATTTGAGTTCTATGTCCATCTTGAGTCGGGCCATTTCAAGTTCGTGTAGTCGGGCTTTTTCTCTTTCTTGGATCTCGTCTTGCGAGAGACCCGTTCTTTGCTCTTCAGGGGCCGTGTTGGTTTTTTTCGCGGTGCTTTGCTCCGGGGCTTCGACATCCCCGGTCTCTGCCCAAGATTCTAGGGCATGCTTAAAATCGTCCTTGGTACTTAGTCCGGTGGTAGCGATACCTAGTTCGATGCAGAACTGCTTTAGTTCACGATGGCTGTATTCCTCTAGCTTTTCCATTTGGAACTTCTCAGTTGATCCGCTCTCTTTAGTCGACATTGTTGTTCGTTGTGGGGTGAGCTACTCTCTGTACGTTATGCGGTGATTCGGATCGCGCCGCTGGCCACCAATGTTAGACGGACCGGGAGGGTCGGCCGAGATTACGGGGAGAGGTCTCCAGGGAGAGCCGTCTCCAACGACTGTACAGATAAGTAACTTCCCCCCCACAGACGGACACCACACAAGATCGAAGGTTAACGAGACTTTATATGCACTTCTTAGGTTACGTTGATATAATACAAGGAGGTCTGGACTCAGGGGTCCCCTCGGTTCTGATCTCTGGTTGAGGAAAAGGGTAGCGGGACAGTCTTAGTTACCAATGAGTTCAATAGCTCTCAATCCTCGAGCTCGGCGTGGTTGCTGATCGGGCCGTGGAGGAGCCAAGCAGGTCCCGAGATGGATGAAGGGTGGTCGGCGGGCCGTGGAGAAGCCAAGCAGGTCCCGATATGGATGAAGGATGGTCGACGGGCCGTGGAGAAGCCAAGCAGGTCCCGATGCAGATGACAGTTACAACGGTCCGCGGCCTCGCCAGCAGATCCGGACGACGGTGAAGGATGAAGGTTACGACGGCTGTGGCAGCGCCAACAGGCAGGATGATGGTGCACAGGACAGAGCTACGGCAGCGCCAGTAGTCCGTCCAGGATGAGTTCTTCTTTCGTCTCTCGACTCCAAGATACAACTGCCTTCCTGTTCTGGAGCTGCCCCAGTTATAGGGCTGGCGTGCTTTGATGTCCGGACCCTCGCACTTGGAGGTCGGGAGGTCCGGGATGAGGGAGTCCAGACACCCAGCAGGGGGGTGGAGCCAGCGCCCGGGGAGGCGATGGGCGAGCGGCACTGGCCGGGGGAGAACCATCGACACCTCTTTCTCCCATTGACTGGCCAAGTAGCTCGCTCGCCTCCTGGGTGGAGGGTGGTGCCGGAATGTCTGAGGCCGGGCTAGGCCCAGGGTTGAGGTCGATCGGGGGCCAGGCGGCCTCGTGGCGAGTGTCCAAGATGGCGGCCCGGGCTGGGCGCGTGGGTCGGCCGTGGATCGGACCCACGAG
Organism: Lissotriton vulgaris; assembly: GCF_964263255.1. Classification (NCBI taxonomy): domain Eukaryota; kingdom Metazoa; phylum Chordata; class Amphibia; order Caudata; family Salamandridae; genus Lissotriton; species Lissotriton vulgaris. The sequence goes on from NW_028243607.1 coordinate 954,605, forward strand.
GTTATCATGCTCGAGGGCAGGTGTCCCTGAGGGGACGTAGGACGTGCAATGGTGGTGTGTGGTGCTTGTATGACTGGCTCGGGCTTGGTCGAGCCGGGGGAGAGCGGCCCGTCATGTGGCCTGTCCAACACTGCACTCCTCACCCGCTATGGCCTCACACCCGAGATGTACCGTCAGAGGTTCCGAGACTGCACCCGCATCCCGGGTACAACTTGGGTGGACTATGTAAACTATTTTAGCCGAGCCTTCGAGGGCTGGATCAAAGGAAGTAAGGTCACAACATACGAACAACTCTTCAACCTCATGGTATGGGAGCATCTATCGAACAATTGCTTCATTGAGCTCCGCCAGCACCTCCTCGATAGCAAATTGACCGATCCCCGGCAGCTCGCAGCCGAAGCTGACCGGTGGGAAATCACCAGAGTGGGCCGGAATGGGTCCTATGAACAGAGCCGGAACAACAACGGTCAGCACCGTCCCCGAGGAGGAGGAGGAGGCCAAGGACGTGGAAGAGACAACGCTCCGGTCGCCCCCGCTAGCAGCACCACCCCCCCGGCCAACCGGGGCAGCACCCCGGCGCGACCGGGATATCGAGCCAATGTCACGTGCCATCGATGCCAACGAGTCGGCCACTATGCAAACGACCCAAACTGCCCCCAGTATCAGAGCCCAAGACCCCGCCAAGTAGCCGCTGCTGCTCTGGGGGAGGAACAGATCTCAGAGGAACAAGAAGAATATGAGCAAGAGCATCAAGAATGGGAGCCAGCCGCCATGGCTCTAGCCTGCTTAGGGGGGAAAGACATGGTCCCGCGTGTCCCCCTACCCGCTAACACCCAGAAGTACAGCCAATGGGTGAGCATCAATGGACGCCGGGCCGAAGCCCTCCGCGACACCGGGGCCAGCGTGACAGCCGTCCGCTGTCACCTGGTGGCCCCAGAACAGTTCCTACCAAACATTCTCTGCCCTGTCCGTTCAGCCGATAACTCAGAGAGTCTGTGTCGGATGGCCTGCGTCCCTTTCGAATGGGGAGGGGTCTCCGGCATGTTGAAAGTAACGGTCCGAGATGATGCCCCCGTAGACTGCCTCCTGGGGAATGACCTTGAAAGCTCTCCGTGGGCAGCCGTAGAACGACGAGAACACCTGGGGATGTTAGGCATCCCGGACTGGGCCTGCGTCACCACCCGGTCCATGGCCGCCCGTGCCAAACCCCGACCCGAGGAATCCGAATGGCCGGCGCCTCCGCCTCCGGTCGCACCAGCCGAAACCACCGACCGTGACGTCCCCCCAGAACCAGCTCAACCTCCAGATCTCGCTAACCTCGACCAGTGGCCTCAAGAGGGGGGGCCCACGCAAGAACAGTTTCGCCAAGAACAGAAGACCTGTCCCTCCCTCGAGGGACTCCGCTAACAAGCCCTCGCCCAAAGCGCAGGGGATACCTCCGGAAAACATTGGATCTACTGGGACAATGATCTGCTATACAGTGAACAAAGAATCGCGGAGTTGGGGGCCAGCCGAGTGCTAGTGGTGCCCCTCCGTTTTAGAGGCTTTCTGCTAAACCTGGCCCACGATGTCCCCCTGGCTGGACACCTGGGTCAAGATAAAACCTACAGCCGCCTGGTGACCCACTTCTTCTGGCCCAAAATGAGGGACGATGTACACCAGCATTGCCGATCTTGCCCCACATGCCAAGCCAGTGGAAAGAGCGGCCGCAAACTAAAAGCCCCCCTGCAACCTTTTCCCGTGGTCACCACCCCGTTCGAGAGGGTCGGAATAGACATTGTGGGGCCCCTGGACCCGCGTACAAAACAAGGCCATCGGTTCATCCTGGTGCTAGTGGACCACGCCACCCGCTACCCCGAGGCTGTTCCCCTGCGGACTGTGACAGCCCCGGTAGTCGGCCGGGCTCTGATGGGAATCTTCTCCCGTGTGGGCTTCCCCCGAGAAGTCGTCAGCGACAGAGGCACGAACTTTATTTCCAAATATATGAAGTCCCTCTGGCAACAATGTGGGGTTACCTACCGATTCACGACCCCCTATCACCCTCAAGGAAACGGACTCGTTGAGCGGTTCAACCGCACGCTCAAAGGGATGATTGGGGGGTTGGAAGAGCCCCTCCGTCGCCAGTGGGATGTGCTGCTGCCGTGCCTCCTCTTCGCCTATCGGGAGGTCCCCCAGAAGTCCCTCGGCTTCAGCCCGTTCGAACTGCTGTATGGACATCCAGTACGGGGGCCACTCAGCCTAGTCAAGGAAGGCTGGGAGATGCCCCCTCTAAAGAACCCCCCAGATGTTTTCCGATACCTCCTAACCCTCCGCAACCAGACCCGGCGGTTCCGAGAGCTGGCAAAAGCCAACCTAGAGGCCAGTCAAGAGGACATGAAAAAGTGGTATGACCGGAATGCCTCCTCCATCGAATTTGAACCTGGGCAACAGGTATGGGTGATGTCCCCCACCGAACCCTGCGCCCTGCAAGACAAATGGACGGGGCCCTTCAAAGTAGTCGAGCGCAAGGGCCCTGCCACCTATCTCATCGACATGGAATCTGCCCGGAACCCCCTCCGGGTCCTCCACGCTAATAGACTGAAACCCCACTTTGTGCGTTCAGAACTCAGCCTCCTGATGGCCACAGACAATGGGGCCGAAGAAGACTCCGAGCCCCTCCCTGACCTCCTACGGACTCAGGAGAAAGACGGCTCCGTGGATGGGGTCCGACTCTCGGAGGCCCTCACCCTGGAACAACGCCAAGAATGTCGAGACCTTCTGTTGCAGTTCGCCAGCCTGTTTTCCCTCACCCCAGGTGTCACCTCCTGGTGTGTGCACGACGTGGATACAGGGGACAGCCCCCCTATCCGCCACCGGGCCTACCGCGTACCAGATCGGGTACGGGCCTGCATCCAGGAAGAAGTAACCAAGATGCTCACGCTCGGGGTCATCGAGCCCTCAGACAGCCCCTGGGCCAGCCCTGTAGTCCTGGTCCCCAAAGCAGCCGCTCCCGGCACCACACCAGAACTCCGGTTCTGCGTCGACTACCGGGGCTTGAATGCGGTCACCCGAACAGACGCACATCCCATCCCCCGGGCAGACGAACTAATCGACCGCATGGGAGCTGCCCGCTACCTCAGTATCTTCGACCTGACAGCAGGCTACTGGCAGATCGGCCTCACACCCCGGGCCCAAGAACGTTCTGCCTTTTCCACCCCTGATGGCCATTACCATTTCAAGGTCATGCCCTTTGGCATGAAGAATGCTCCAGCAACATTTCAGCGGCTCGTCAACCAGGTCCTGGCAGGGCTCGAAGGATTCAGCGCCGCCTACCTAGACGACATCCCTGTATACAGCCACCATTGGCCCGAGCACCTCCACCACCTCCAAGCGGTGCTACAGGCCCTCCAGCGGGCTGGCCTCACGATTAAGGCCAGTAAATGCCAAATTGGTCAGGGGTCCGTAACCTACCTCGGACACCAGGTGGGAAGCGGTCTGGTGGCCCCTCTGGAGCTCAAGATTGCCGCCATCCAGTCCTGGCAGCCCCCCATCACCCAGACCGAAGTACGCGCCTTCCTGGGCCTCACGGGCTATTACCGAAGGTTCGTGAAAGACTATGGTACCATAGTGGGGCCCCTCACAGAACTCACGTCCAAAAATCAACCCAAGAAAGTCAACTGGACCCCGGATTGTCAAACAGCCTTCGAACAATTGAAGGCCGCCATGTGCTCCGCCCCTGTGCTCCAGGCCCCCGACTACAGCCGGGAGTTCGTCGTCCAGACGGATGCCTCCGACCATGGCATTGGGGCAGTCCTGTCTCAAGTGAACACCGAAGGCCTTGATCAGCCAGTGGCCTTCATCAGCAGGCGACTCCTACCCCGAGAACAACGCTGGAGCACCATAGAGAGGGAGGCCTTCGCTGTGGTATGGGCCCTCAAAAAGCTCCGGCCCTACCTCTTTGGCACGCACTTTCGGGTACAGACCGACCATCGACCCCTGCAGTGGCTGATGCAGATGCGGGGGGAAAACCCGAAACTACTACGTTGGTCCATCTCCCTACAAGGGATGGACTTCACTGTGGAGCACCGGCCTGGGCCAGATCACGCCAACGCGGATGGCCTGTCCCGGTTTTTCCGCCTCGACGAAGAGAGTCCCCAAGAGGATGGGTGACTCTCCCCGCCTTCAGCTGGGGGGGACGCATGTTGGACAGGCCACATGAAGGGCCGCTCCCCCCTCGGCCCGACCAGGCCCGAGCCCGGTCACACAAGTGCCACACACCACCACTGCTCGTCTTCCGTCCCCTCCGGGACCCCGGCCCCTGAACATATCGACCTCGTGGGCCCGACCCACTACTGGCCCGCGCGCCGAGCCTGGGCGCCATCTTGGACACTCCACCACGAGGCCGCCTGGCCCCCGATCGACCTCAACCCTGGGCCTAGCCAGGCCTCAGACATCCCGGCACCACCATCCACCCAGGAGGTGAGCGGGCTACTTGGCAAGTCAATTGGAGAAAGAGGCGTCGATGGCTCTCCCCCGCCAGGTGCCGCTCGCCCATCGCCTCCCCGGGCGCTGGCTCCACCCCCCTGCTGGGTGTCTGGACTCCCTCATCCCGGACCTCCCGACCTCCAAGTGCGAGGGTCCGGACATCAAAGGGCACCAGCCCTATAACTGGGGCAGCTCCAGAGCAGGAAGGCAGTTGTATCCTGGAGTCGAGAGACGCAGAGAAGAACTCATCCTTGACGGACTACTGGCGCTGCCGTAGCTCTGCCTTGCGCATCATCGTCCTGCCTGCTGGCGCTGCCGCAACCTTCGTAACCTTCGTAAACCTTCATCGTCGTCGGGACCTGCTGGCGTGGCCGCGGACCGTTTGCAACCACCATCTTCATCGGGACCTGCTGGCTCCGCCGCGGACCGTCGCTTCCTTCGTCCATCTCGGGACCTGCCTGGCTCCGCCGCGGCCCGATCATCTAGAACGCCGAGCTCGAGGATTGAGAGCTATTTCCATCTTTTGGTAACAAGACTGTCCCGCTACCCCTTTTCCCAAACCAGAGACCAGAACCGAGGGGACCCCTGAGTCCAGACCTCCTTGTACCATCCATCGTACTTAAAGAATTGCCTATAAAGTATCATTGAACTTTACCCTTGTGTGGTGTCCGTCTGTGGGGGGGAAGTTACTTGTCTGTACGATCGTCGGAGACGGCTCTCCCCGGAGACCTCTCCCCTTATCCTCGGCCGACCCTCCCGGTCAGTCTAACAGTAGGCCACCACCCTGCATCCTCGGTATCCGGACACTTCCTCCAATGCGGCCATCCGTCACCCTTCCGGTCTGGTCTGGTCTGGTCTGGCTCCATCATCCAAAAATAATAAACTAAAATAAAAACATGAAAGTAAAAAGCTAAAACAATAAAAGGAGTGGGAGGGGGGTGGGCAGACGCACGCACCACATCCCAGCAACCTAAAAACAAGAGAACAAGTATCATTATTCTTGTAAAATAAAATTTTCCTTTCATTATTGAAAAGAAAATATCCTAATTAATTAAAAACATTCAAAATTTAACTTTTAACTTTTAATAACATTAGTAGGGCCTAGCATACCCTAATCCATAGTCTAATATGTCAAAGCCAATAGGCAATAGACAGGTTAAAGTCAAGAATAAAGGCATATTAAGCAGCTATCCTCTTCTAGATCTGGAAAAAGGGCTTAAAAAGGCCAACACAGGCTATACCTATACTAGATGCGAGCAAGACTAATGATCTATATCACTGCTAAATAAAGCCAAAAACTCTGCCATTACAACAGGGCATCTTTAACATGGGATTTTTTTTTCCAGAAACGTTGCACCCAGCAAAGGACCTAACTCTAAAACGGATATTCACACGGTTTGGGTTTTTAGAATAAGATTAATATTATGTTAGAAACGTACAGTGTTGCATTTTAGTTTATATACCCGCCTGCTTCTGTCCGAGTGTGGCATGCCTCCCAACAATGAAAATGCTGCATCGGAATGCCGGACCAGAATCGGGGGCGTTCCCGGCATCGCGTGACGTCGGCAAAAGCCAAAGAATCTCGGGAACGCCCCCGTGTTTGGTCCGGCATTGACGGACAGGCCCCTCATCCAATGGCTAGGCTCCATTTATGGAGCCAGCCAATGAATGACGAGGGCCGACCCAAAGCCACACTACAGTTCTCATTAGGTTTTTGCTGCGCAAAAAAGATGCGCAGAGCGCATCTTTTTGGCGAGGCAAAACCTAACAAGCATTTACAATGCAATGGTTTTGCTTTTGTTAAAGTTAGAGCTATTGGCATTGCTCTTGACATTATTTTTATTTATGTGTTTTTTAAAACGTAATAAATGGCATTGTCATTTACAATGCAACTAGCTTTATCTCTCGCAAATGACACACACAAACACACACAGAGAGCCCCCCCCACACACACAGAGCCCCCCCCACACACACCCACAGAGCCCCCCACACACACACCCACACAGAGCCCCCCACACACACAGCCACACAAAGCCCCCCCACACACACAGCCACACGGAGCCCTCCACACACACCCACACAGAGCCCCCCACACACTGCAAGCCCTACACACTGCGACCCCCATTTCAATAGATGTGTGATGCTTACCTGGTACTAAATTGGTCCCTGTATGGCTGAAAGGTTGAAATGGTGTAGGAGGCAAGGGGACAAATGTGAGCATGGAGAGAAAGGAGTATAAGTTTGAGATTAGTGACTGGGTGAAAATAAAATCAGGAAGGACACAGGGTGGTCTTTCCAAATTAGATGGTCTATTTCAGGTAGAAAATGTCAGTAGGTTCTTTGTGTTCTTGAGGGGGGATAGGTCCAACCGGCACCATAATCGGACGTTTATTGTTTATACCCATTCACAACAGGCAACTAGTCAGGATGGTTGTCTCAGAGCCCAATCAGCAGTGAAGCAACAAGGTCCCTAAACCTCCGTAAAAGCATGTGAAACACTGAGGGGCCCTCCTCACCACACACAGGGCTGAATCTGCACTCTGAATCTGCACTCTGAATCTGCACTCTGCACTCTGCACTCTGCACTCTGCACTCTGAATCTGCACTCTGAATCTGCACTCTGAATCTGCACTGCACTCTGCACTCTGAATCTGCACTGCACTCTGCACTCTGAATCTGCACTGCACTCTGCACTCTGAATCTGCACTCTGCACTCTGAATCTGCACTCTGCACTCTGAATCTGCACTCTGCACTCTGAATCTGCACTCTGAATCTGCACTCTGAATCTGCACTCTGAATCTGCACTCTGAATCTGCACTCTGAATCTGCACTCTGAATCTGCCCTCTGCACTCTGAATCTGCACTCTGCACTCTGAATCTGCACTCTGCACTCTGAATCTGCACTCTGCACTCTGAATCTGCACTCTGCACTCTGCACTCTGAATCTGCACTCTGCACTCTGAATCTGCACTCTGCACTCTGAATCTGCACTCTGCACTCTGAATCTGCACTCTGAATCTGCACTCTGAATCTGCACTGTGAATCTGCACTCTGAATCTGCACTCTGAATCTGCACTCTGCACTCTGAATCTGCACTCTGCACTCTGAATCTGCACTCTGAATCTGCACTCTGCACTCTGAATCTGCACTCTGAATCTGCACTCTGCACTCTGAATCTGCACTCTGCACTCTGAATCTGCACTCTGAATATGCACTCTGAATCTGCACTCAGAATCTGCACTCTGCACTCTGAATCTGCACTCTGCACTCTGAATCTGCACTCTGCACTCTGAATCTGCACTCTGAATCTGCACTCTGAATCTGCACTCTGCACTCTGAATCTGCACTCTGAATCTGCACTCTGAATCTGCACTCTGAATCTGCACTCTGAATTTGCACTCTGAATCTGCACTCTGCACTCTGAATCTGCACTCTGAATCTGCACTCTGCACTCTGAATCTGCACCCTGCACTCTGAATCTGCACTCTGAATCTGCACTCTGAATCTGCACTCTGCACTCTGAATCTGCACTCTGCACTCTGAATCTGCACTCTGAATCTGCACTCTGAATCTGCACTCTGCACTCTGAATCTGCACTCTGAATCTGCACTCTGAATCTGCACTCTGAATCTGCACTCTGAATCTGCACTCTGAATCTGCACTCTGCACTCTGAATCTGCACTCTGCACTCTGAATCTGCACTCTGAATCTGCACTCTGCCTTCTGAATCTGCACTCTGCACTCTGAATCTGCACTCTGCACTCTGAATCTGCACTCTGCACTCTGAATCTGCACTCTGAATCTGCACTCTGAATCTGCACTCTGAATCTGCACTCTGCACTCTGAATCTGCACTCTGAATCTGCACTCTGAATCTGCACTCTGCACTCTGAATCTGCACTCTGAATCTGCACTCTGCACTCTGAATCTGCACTCTGCACTCTGAATCTGCACTCTGCACTCTGAATCTGCACTCTGCACTCTGAATCTGCACTCTGAATCTGCACTCTGAATCTGCACTCTGAATCTGCACTCTGAATCTGCACTCTGAATCTGCACTCTGCACTCTGAATCTGCACTGCACTCTGCACTCTGAATCTGCACTCTGCACTCTGAATCTGCACTCTGAATCTGCACTCTGCACTCTGAATCTGCACTCTGCACTCTGAATCTGCACTCTGCACTCTCAATCTGCACTCTGCACTCTGAATCTGCACTCTGCACTCTCAATCTGCACTCTGCACTCTCAATCTGCACTCTGCACTCTCAATCTGCACTCTTGTTGGACGTGGCCCATCTGGCAGGTCCGCCCCTGAAGTTTTTATGGTATATGTAACCTGGGGAGGGTGATTTCCCCTCTGAGTGAGTGTGAGGAGAGAGCGACCTACCCTTCCATAGGAATGCATGGGGAATGGATGAGTCCTCGGTAGTTCCCGATGCGTAGGGTGTGCAGGGTCAAGTCTGGTATGTATGAACTCGTGAGGTTGAATGCTGCGCAACGGTATATGAGGTATGAGTGTGTCTAGTGTAGAAGTCCCCCTTTTGGAAGTTGGCATATTTGTGGAATATGTGCCTGACGTATGATTGGCCGGGGCTGGCTGGTGAGCCTGGCTCCCAGGATCTGGGAGGGTCTGCCCCGGTGGTGAATGGAGTATTTAGCATACTGATGTGAGGGGAGGAGTGAGCCTGGGTCTGCTTGTGGATTGACTGTCTGGTTTGAGTGTCATGAATGAGGCTGGGTTTTCCCCAGACAATGCTGGCTCCACCCCCTGGGGTGCGGCTGATGTTCCTAGCCTGGCCAGTGTAAAGAATCCCCCCATAACCAGTTCCAGCTGGTTCTCCCCCTGCCTGCCCCTTCAGACCAAGAATGTGTGTATAAAAAGGGTGCTGTGACACTCTGGACTTGTTCTTGTTCTCAACTTGAATCTACCCGGAGCTGCTGCTGCTGGGGCTCAGGGGTGGCGGGCCTCCCTGGGCCCTGCCCTACTCCTGGACTGAGGATGGCCCTTTCCCCTTCTTGGCGCTGCTGGGCCCCCCCTGAGGTCCTGGACTACCGATGGACTTTGTTAACCCGCATCTAGCGCTGGGGGAGCGCTGTCCCTTCTGCCCAGTGCCTGGAAGCGCTGTTCCTTGCCCCCTACCGCTTTGGGGTGCTTCCCTCCTGCACGATCGCTGGTAGCGCTATATTCAACAAGCCGGTGCTCACCCGGCGTCTGCACCGTGCTACCAGGATTCGACACCCCCAGCGAGTGCCTACCTCGCTTTATTCCCTGCCCTTGTGCCTTACGAGGGAGCCCACTCCTCGTCGATTTCCCCCGAGTTCACCGCCGCCGCCCGGGACTCTAGTGATGTCATCCCCGGGCCGCGCTGGTATTGGCTGCCGGCCCGGGATTCCCCACTAGCGTCATCCCCCAGGCCGCGCCGTGATTGGCTGCCGGCCGGAGGAAAGGAGAGAGGCCGGCCGAAGAAGGACGACGAAGCAGGAGCGGCGGGAGCCCACTCCGCGCTCCTGCGATACCCCCGTGAAGCTGCTGACCTTCCCCGGGGCCCCCGAGAGAGAGAGAGCCCCGGAGCACAAGGAGAAGGCTGGCGCAGCAAAGGAGACCGGCGCACCCGACCCGGTGAGTGCTGCGGCCAGCAATGGAGAGGAGGGGCGTCGGGACACGTTGTCGGTGTCCGCCCCTCCCCTCGAGTGAATCCCTGGCTGTGCCCTGAGGCCCGTGAGGCCTCCCACGAAGCCGAGTCCCCCGATGGGGGACTCCGCCTGCCCTACTAATGGCCTGAGCCCGGCGAGGCTCCCCCTTGGGCCCCCCCCTTACCTCTGAGCCCGGCGAGGCTCCCCCTTGGGCCCCCCGTACCTCTGAGCCCGGCGAGGCTCCCCCTTGGGCCCCCCTTACCTCTGAGCCCGGCGAGGCTCCCCCTTTGGCCCCCTTTACCTCTGAGCCCGGCGAGGCTCCCCCTTTGGCCCCCTTCACCTCCGAGCCCGGCGAGGCTCCGCCTTGGGCCCCCTTCATTTCTCGAGCCCGAGTGGCTCCACCAATTGGCACTCCTTGTCCCCAGGGTCGGCGAGGCCCACACGATGTCCCTCAGTTGCCCAGCACTTAGTGGGCGACTGCTACGTTTAGGTTTGCCCGGGCTCCCTGCCATGAACATCGAGACTTCTGGGCCCCTTGCCCCAGAAAGGCCGCTGGCCTGTGGATGGCTATGGACTAAGACTAAGGTGATCCCTACAAGTATTCTATGTCGCACCCCTACTGGTGCTCCTGTATGTTGTGTACCTTGACCTCCTTCACCCCCCTCTGAATGCCAAGATGTCCCCTGTATGTGATTCCTGGCAGTGGTCCCTTGGCCCTGTGTAGTACCTTCTTCCCTGTAGCCCCTGCCCGTGCCCCTGGCACCTTGTACAATGTATGTTCCTATGTGTCCTGCTTAATACAAAGACTATTTTTTTATATATATATATCCGGTGTGGAGTTCCTTTTGTGGGAGGCCGGGGATGTTGTTGTTGGTGGGTGCGTGCGCAAATGCTTCACATGTCCTCCGAGATAGGCCTGGCTGCCCGCGCCGCGTTACCCAGAGGGCGAGCAGGGGTCGACTTTTCATAGGAGTGGCGGTCTCTGACTGGCTGGGGCGCAAGCCCTGGCCGGCCGGGGGTCCCATTTCCTACACTGGTGGCTAGCGGTGGGATCCGGACTTGTGTTTGCGCAGTACCACAATGATAACTGGCCTCCCTACAAAACTCTGTATTGTAAATGGTCGCAAAGAAAAGAGATTATTGTTTTAAGACTTTACGTAAATGTCCGTCCTATGAAAGATGTGTTCTGGTTAGATGGCCCTAGCTAGGGAGGGTAGATCAACTCCCTAGTACAATGTGTTTTCTGGAACTCACCGGAAGGGTGGGATCCAGTGGTGGCAGCATAATTAGGTTCAATGTATATGGTCCCTGTCCATTCCTTAGAATAATGGTACCTGTGCCACATAGGGTCAGGTCAGGTTGCTAAAAATGTCTGTGAAATGTTAAAGATTATTAGAAATACCCGTCCTGTGGAAAGTTTTAAGGGTTACTTAAATATCTGTGCTGTAGAAAAAAAAAAATGTACATGTATGCTGAGAGTTAGGTGTCCCTAGCTTGGGAGGGTAAATCATCTCCCTAGTGTAATATGGTTTTCTGGATTCACCAGAAGGGTGGGATCCAGTGGTGGTTGCAAAATTGTGTTCAAATATGTATGGTCCTTGTCCCTGCCCTAGAGTAATGGTACCTGTGCCCCGAGGGTCAGGTTGAGGAATCAGGGGCGGTGGAAAACTGTCCTACCAGTCTAGGGAACGGTATGTGCATGAATGTTGAGGTATGCTGAGTAATGGAGTATAAGTTCTCTGGGATGGGGAGCTTGCTGAATCAACGTTAATCTGTCCTTCCTTATCCTGATGAATGTGTTGGAGGCGTCATGTGTTCCGTGCACCGCTGAATGTGGTTGATGCGTCAGGTGTCCCCCCCCCTTTTTTTCTTTTTTTTTTGCCCTGCTAATTGTGTTTGATGCATCATGCGTTCCGTACCCCGCTGAATGTAGTTTAGGCGTCAGGTGTCGCCCTGGCTGAATTTATGTTAAGTTGTATCCCGGACAAGGAAGACCTGCTGGCTCGGCCGCGGCTTGCCTTGGGGAGAGCTGAACCTCGAGACCTGCTGGCACTGCCGCGGCTCGTTTTGTTGAATTCATGTTAGTTGTATCCCAGACAAGGAAGACCTGCTGGCTCGGCCGCGGCTTGCCTTGGGGAGAGCTGAACCTTGAGACCGGCTAGTACTGCCGCGGCTCGTTTTGTCGAATTTATGTTGAGTTGTATCCCGGACAAGGAAGACCTGCTGGCTCGGCCGCGGCTTGCCTTGGGGAGAGCTGAACGCTTAGTTCCCAGGTGGAAGACCAGTGGAGGGAGGAAGTTCCAAGACTGTTAGGAAAGTGTGTTCTGAGGGTGTTTCTCCTGGGAGAACGCGGAACCTCAGAAGTAGAGGTAGGGTGGGGCATTCTTGCCCGTGACCTCTGGCAAGCCTGAGGGTGTGGACCCTAGGTGGAAGGAACAGTGGTAGTCGTGGCTACCCTGAGAAAGGGAGTGGAGAAGGGCTATTGTGGGCCCGGGGTTACCACCCCCCACTTCGGATTTGCAGGGACCAGTGGTATCTGGGTGGCCTAGGGCCTGGTCCTAGTCACGGACAACTAAGGCGTGCCAGGGGGGTAGCCTGGTTGGACCTATGTCTTTATTATTTTTTTTATTTTTTTATTTTTCTTGATTTTTAGCCGGTGTGTGTCTATCGGCCCAGGTAGGCGTCGAACTGGAGGGTGTCTCGGTAGCGCGAGCCACGTCCATGTTCTATCGCCCTGCAGCAGGGAAGTCAATCACGGTAGTGATTGGTCTACCCTGCGTTTGGGCTGGGAGGGGCATGTGTTGGACGTGGCCCATCTGGCAGGTCCGCCCCTGAAGTTTTTATGGTATATGTAACCTGGGGAGGGTGATTTCCCCTCTGAGTGAGTGTGAGGAGAGAGCGACCTACCCTTCCATAGGAATGCATGGGGAATGGATGAGTCCTCGGTAGTTCCCGATGCGTAGGGTGTGCAGGGTCAAGTCTGGTATGTATGAACTCGTGAGGTTGAATGCTGCGCAACGGTATATGAGGTATGAGTGTGTCTAGTGTAGAAGTCCCCCTTTTGGAAGTTGGCATATTTGTGGAATATGTGCCTGACGTATGATTGGCCGGGGCTGGCTGGTGAGCCTGGCTCCCAGGATCTGGGAGGGTCTGCCCCGGTGGTGAATGGAGTATTTAGCATACTGATGTGAGGGGAGGAGTGAGCCTGGGTCTGCTTGTGGATTGACTGTCTGGTTTGAGTGTCATGAATGAGGCTGGGTTTTCCCCAGACAATGCTGGCTCCACCCCCTGGGGTGCGGCTGATGTTCCTAGCCTGGCCAGTGTAAAGAATCCCCCCATAACCAGTTCCAGCTGGTTCTCCCCCTGCCTGCCCCTTCAGACCAAGAATGTGTGTATAAAAAGGGTGCTGTGACACTCTGGACTTGTTCTTGTTCTCAACTTGAATCTACCCGGAGCTGCTGCTGCTGGGGCTCAGGGGTGGCGGGCCTCCCTGGGCCCTGCCCTACTCCTGGACTGAGGATGGCCCTTTCCCCTTCTTGGCGCTGCTGGGCCCCCCCTGAGGTCCTGGACTACCGATGGACTTTGTTAACCCGCATCTAGCGCTGGGGGAGCGCTGTCCCTTCTGCCCAGTGCCTGGAAGCGCTGTTCCTTGCCCCCTACCGCTTTGGGGTGCTTCCCTCCTGCACGATCGCTGGTAGCGCTATATTCAACAAGCCGGTGCTCACCCGGCGTCTGCACCGTGCTACCAGGATTCGACACCCCCAGCGAGTGCCTACCTCGCTTTATTCCCTGCCCTTGTGCCTTACGAGGGAGCCCACTCCTCGTCGATTTCCCCCGAGTTCACCGCCGCCGCCCGGGACTCTAGTGATGTCATCCCCGGGCCGCGCTGGTATTGGCTGCCGGCCCGGGATTCCCCACTAGCGTCATCCCCCAGGCCGCGCCGTGATTGGCTGCCGGCCGGAGGAAAGGAGAGAGGCCGGCCGAAGAAGGACGACGAAGCAGGAGCGGCGGGAGCCCACTCCGCGCTCCTGCGATACCCCCGTGAAGCTGCTGACCTTCCCCGGGGCCCCCGAGAGAGAGAGAGCCCCGGAGCACAAGGAGAAGGCTGGCGCAGCAAAGGAGACCGGCGCACCCGACCCGGTGAGTGCTGCGGCCAGCAATGGAGAGGAGGGGCGTCGGGACACGTTGTCGGTGTCCGCCCCTCCCCTCGAGTGAATCCCTGATTGTGCCCTGAGGCCCGTGAGGCCTCCCACGAAGCCGAGTCCCCCGATGGGGGACTCCGCCTGCCCTACTAATGGCCTGAGCCCGGCGAGGCTCCCCCTTGGGCCCCCCCCTTACCTCTGAGCCCGGCGAGGCTCCCCCTTGGGCCCCCGTACCTCTGAGCCCGGCGAGGCTCCCCCTTGGGCCCCCCTTACCTCTGAGCCCGGCGAGGCTCCCCCTTTGGCCCCCTTTACCTCTGAGCCCGGCGAGGCTCCCCCTTTGGCCCCCTTCACCTCCGAGCCCGGCGAGGCTCCGCCTTGGGCCCCCTTCATTTCTCGAGCCCGAGTGGCTCCACCAATTGGCACTCCTTGTCCCCAGGGTCGGCGAGGCCCACACGATGTCCCTCAGTTGCCCAGCACTTAGTGGGCGACTGCTACGTTTAGGTTTGCCCGGGCTCCCTGCCATGAACATCGAGACTTCTGGGCCCCTTGCCCCAGAAAGGCCGCTGGCCTGTGGATGGCTATGGACTAAGACTAAGGTGATCCCTACAAGTATTCTATGTCGCACCCCTACTGGTGCTCCTGTATGTTGTGTACCTTGACCTCCTTCACCCCCCTCTGAATGCCAAGATGTCCCCTGTATGTGATTCCTGGCAGTGGTCCCTTGGCCCTGTGTAGTACCTTCTTCCCTGTAGCCCCTGCCCGTGCCCCTGGCACCTTGTACAATGTATGTTCCTATGTGTCCTGCTTAATACAAAGACTATTTTTTTATATATATATATCCGGTGTGGAGTTCCTTTTGTGGGAGGCCGGGGATGTTGTTGTTGGTGGGTGCGTGCGCAAATGCTTCACATGTCCTCCGAGATAGGCCTGGTTGCCCGCGCCGCGTTACCCAGAGGGCGAGCAGGGGTCGACTTTTCATAGGAGTGGCGGTCTCTGACTGGCTGGGGCGCAAGCCCTGGCCGGCCGGGGGTCCCATTTCCTACAACTCTGCACTCTCAATCTGCACTCTGCACTCTGCACTCTGAATCTGCCCTCTGCACTCTGCACTCTGAATCTGCACTCTGCACTCTGAATCTGCACTCTGCACTCTCAATCTGCACTCTGAATCTGCACTCTGCACTCTGAATCTGCACTCTGCACTCTGAATCTGCACTCTGAATCTGCACTCTGAATCTGCACTCTGAATCTGCACTCTGAATCTGCACTCTGAATCTGCACTCTGCACTCTGAATCTGCACTCTGAATCTGCACTCTGCACTCTGAATCTGCACTCTGCACTCTGAATCTGCACTCTGCACTCTGAATCTGCACTCTGAATCTGCACTCTGCACTCTGAATCTGCACTCTGCACTCTGAATCTGCACTCTGCACTCTGAATCTGCACTCTGAATCTGCACTCTGAATCTGCACTCTGCACTCTGAATCTGCACTCTGCACTCTGAATCTGCACTCTGAATCTGCACTCTGCACTCTGAATCTGCACTCTGAATCTGCACTCTGCACTCTCAATCTGCACTCTGAATCTGCACTCTCAATCTGCACTCTGAATCTGCACTCTCAATCTGCACTCTCAATCTGCACTCTGAATCTGCACTCTGAATCTGCACTCTGAATCTGCACTCTGAATCTGCACTCTGAATCTGCACTCTTGTTGGACAGGCCACCTGAAGGGCCGCTCCCCCCTCGGCCCGACCAGGCCCGAGCCCGGTCACGCAAGTGCCACACACCACCACTGCTCGTCCTCCGTCCCCTCCGGGACACCGGCCCCTGAACACATCGACCTCGTGGGCCCGACCCACTACTGGCCCACGCGCCCAGCCTGGGCGCCATCTTGGACACTCCACCACGAGGCCGCCTGGCCCCCGATCGACCTCAACCCTGGGCCTAGCCAGGCCTCAGACATCCCGGCACCACCATCCACCCAGGAGGTGAGCGGGCTACTTGGCAAGTCAATGGGAGAAAGAGGCGTCGATGGCTCTCCCCCGCCAAGTGCCGCTCGCCCATCGCCTCCCCGGGCGCTGGCTCCACCCCCCTGCTGGGTGTCTGGACTCCCTCATCCCGGACCTCCCGACCTCCAAGTGCGAGGGCCCGGACATCAAAGGGCACCAGCCCTATAACTGGGGCAGCTCCAGAGCAGGAAGGCAGTTGTATCCTGGAGTCGAGAGACGCAGAGAAGAACTCATCCTTGACGGACTACTGGCGCTGCCGTAGCTCTGCCTTGCGCATCATCGTCCTGCCTGCTGGCGCTGCCGCAACCTTCGTAAACCTTCGTAATCCTTCATCGTCGTCGGGACCTGCTGGCGTGGCCGCGGACCGTTTGTAACTACCATCTTCATCGGGACCTGCTGGCTCCGCCGCGGACCGTCGCTTCCTTCATCCATCTCGGGACCTGCTGGCTCCGCCGCGGCCCGATCATCTAGAACGCCGAGCTCGAGGATTGAGAGCTATTTCCACCTTTTGGTAACAAGACTGTCCCGCTACCCTTTTCCCAAACCAGAGACCAGAACCGAGGGGACCCCTGAGTCCAGACCTCCTTGTATCATCATCGTACCTAAAGAATTGCCTATAAAGTATCATTGAACTTTACCCTTGTGTGGTGTCCGTCTGTGGGGGGGAAGTTACTTGTCTGTACGATCGTCGGAGACGGCTCTCCCCGGAGACCTCTCCCCTTATCCTCGGCCGACCCTCCCGGTCCGTCTAACATTGGTGGCCAGCGGCGCGATCCGAATCACCGCATAATCGTACAGAGAGTAGCTCACCCCACGACCAAATCACGATGTCAAACAAAGAAAGCGGATCCACCGAGAAATTTCAGATGGAGAAATTGGACGAGTACAGCCATCGTGAATTAAAACAATTCTGCATCGAACTAGGTATCGCTACCACCGGTCTGAGTACCAAAGACGATTTCAAGCACGCCCTAGAGTCTTGGGCAGAAACCGGGGCTGCCGGAACCCCCGATCAAAACATCGCAGCAATAGAAAAAAACACCACGACCCCTGAGGAGCGAAGAACGGGTCTCTCGCAAGACGAGATCCAGGAAAGAGAAAAAACCCGACTACACGAGCTAGAAATGGCCCGGCTCAAAATGGATGTTGAACTTAAGTTGGCCGAACAAAAAATAAACTTAGAGCACCTGCGTCTCCGAGAAGAAAGAGAGGAAAAACAGAGACAAAGGGAGCTCGAGGAGAAGAAATTGGCATATGAACACGAGCGAAAATTAGCGGAGATCGACCTACGCAAGCAGAATAAAGAAGGAGGGGTGCCCGAGCAACCCCACACCCCAGGGGCAACAGAGAAAAAGGTACACATCCCCAAGGATGTCGTTCGAGAATACTTCCGAGAGGACGACATCCAGCAATGGTTTAAGGCCTACGAAATCGCTATGACCGCCCACCGGATCGATCGAAGCGACTGGGGAGCCGGTCTATGGGGGAGATTCCTCAATGAGGGCCGCGATGCCCTGCTACAGCTCCCGGACCATCAGATGACCTCCTATGACCACATGAAAGCTGCACTCCTCACCCGCTATGGCCTCACACCTGAGATGTACCGTCAGAGGTTCCGAGACTGCACCCGCATCCCGGGTACAACTTGGGTGGACTATGTAAACTATTTTAGCCGAGCCTTCGAGGGCTGGATCGAAGGAAGCAAGGTCACAACTTACGAACAACTTTTTAATCTCATGGTATGGGAGCATCTATCGAACAATTGCTTCATTGAGCTCCGCCAGCACCTCCTCGACAGCAAATTGACCGATCCCCGGCAGCTCGCAGCCGAAGCTGACCGGTGGGAAATCACCCGAGTGGGCCGGAATGGGTCCTACGAACAGAGCCGGAACAACAACGGTCAGCACCGTCCCAGAGGAGGAGGAGGGGGCCAAGGACGCGGAAGAGACAACGCTCCGGTCGCCCCCGCTACCAGCACCACCCCCCCGGCCAACCGGGGCAGCACCCCGGCGCGACCGGGATATCGAGCCAATGTTACGTGCCATCGATGCCAACGAGTCGGACACTATGCAAACGACCCAAACTGCCCCCAGTACCAGAGCCCAAGACCCCGCCAAGTAGCCGCTGCTGCTCTGGGGGAGGAACAGATCTCAGAGGAACATGAAGAGTATGAGCAAGAACATCAAGAATGGGAGCCAGCTGCCATGGCTCTAGCCTGCTTAGGGGGGAAAGACATGGTCCCGCGGGTCCCCCTACCCGCTAACACCCAGAAGTACAGCCAATGGGTGAGCATCAATGGACGCCGGGCCGAAGCCCTCCGTGACACCGGGGCCAGTGTGACAGCCGTCCGCTGTCACCTGGTGGCCCCAGAACAGTTCCTACCAAACATTCTCTGCCCTGTCCGTTCAGCCGATAATTCAGAGAGTCTGTGTCGGATGGCCTGCGTCCCTTTCGAATGGGGAGGGGTCTCCGGCATGTTGAAAGTAACGGTCCGAGACGATGCCCCCGTAGACTGCCTCTTGGGGAATGACCTTGAAAGCTCTCCGTGGGCAGCCGTAGAACGACGAGAACACCTGGGGATGTTAGGCATCCCGGACTGGGCATGCGTCACCACCCGGTCCATGGCCGCCCGTACCAACCCCCGACCCGAGGAACCCGAATGGCCGGCGCCTCCGCCTCCGGTCGCTCCAGCCGAAACCACCGACTGTGACGTCCCCCCAGAAGCAGCTCAACCTCCAGACCTCGCTAACCTCGACCAGTGGCCTCAAGAGGGGGGGCCCACGCAAGAACAGTTTCGCCAAGAACAGAAGACCTGTCCCTCCCTCGAGGGACTCCGCCAACAAGCCCTCGCCCAAAACGCAGGGGATACCTCCGGAACACATTGGATCTACTGGGACAATGATCTGCTATACAGTGAACAAAGAATCGCGGAGTTGGGGGCCAGCCGAGTGCTAGTGGTGCCCCTCCGTTTTAGAGACTTTCTGCTAAACCTGGCCCACGATGTCCCCCTGGCTGGACACCTGGGTCAAGATAAAACCTACAGCCGCCTGGTGACCCACTTCTTCTGGCCTAAAATGAGGGACGATGTCCACCAGCATTGCCGATCTTGCCCCACGTGCCAAGCCAGTGGAAAGAGCGGCCGCAAACTGAAAGCCCCCCTGCAACCTTTTCCCGTGGTCACCACCCCGTTCGAGAGGGTCGGGATAGACATTGTGGGACCCCTGGACCCGCGTACAAAACAAGGCCATAGGTTCATCCTGGTGCTAGTGGACCACGCCACCCGCTACCCCGAGGCTGTTCCCCTGCGGACTGTGACAGCCCCGGTAGTCGGCCGGGCTCTGATGGGAATCTTCTCCCGTGTGGGCTTCCCCCGAGAAGTCGTCAGCGACAGAGGCACGAACTTTATTTCCAAATATATGAAGTCCCTCTGGCAACAGTGTGGGGTTACCTACCGATTCACGACCCCCTATCACCCTCAAGGAAACGGACTCGTTGAGCGGTTCAACCGCACGCTCAAAGGGATGATTGGGGGGTTGGAAGAGCCCCTCCGTCGCCAGTGGGATGTACTGCTGCCGTGCCTCCTCTTCGCATATCGAGAGGTCCCCCAGAAGTCCCTCGGCTTCAGCCCGTTTGAACTGTTGTATGGACATCCAGTACGGGGGCCGCTCAGCCTAGTCAAGGAAGGCTGGGAGATGCCCCCTCTAAAGAACCCCCAGATGTCTTCCGATACCTCCTAACCCTCCGCAACCAGACCCGGCGGTTCCGAGAGCTGGCCAAAGCCAACCTAGAGGCCAGTCAAGAGGACATGAAAAAGTGGTATGACCGGAATGCCTCCTCCATCGAGTTTGAACCTGGGCAACAGGTATGGGTGATGTCCCCCACCGAACCCTGCGCTCTGCAAGACAAATGGACGGGGCCCTTCAAAGTAGTCGAGCGCAAGGGCCCTGCCACCTATCTCATCAACATGGAATCTGCCCGGAACCCCCTCCGGGTCCTCCACACCAATAGACTGAAACCCCACTTTGTGCGTTCAGAACTCAGCCTCCTGATGGCCACAGACAATGGGACCGAAGAAGACTCCGAACCCCTCCCTGACCTCCTACGGACTCGGGAGAAAGACGGCTCTGTGGATGGGGTCCGACTCTCGGAGGCCCTCACCCGGGAACAACGCCAGGAGTGCCGAGACCTTCTGTTGCAGTTCGCCAGCCTGTTTTCCCTCACCCCAGGTGTCACTTCCTGGTGTGTGCACGACGTGGACACGGGGGACAACCCCCCTATCCGCCACCGGGCCTACCGCGTGCCAGATCGGGTACGGGCCTGCATCCAGGAGGAAGTGACCAAAATGCTCACGCTCGGGGTCATCGAGCCCTCAGATAGCCCCTGGGCCAGCCCAGTAGTACTGGTCCCCAAAGCAGCCGCTCCCGGCACCACACCAGAACTCCGGTTCTGCGTCGACTACCGGGGCTTGAATGCGGTCACTCGAACAGACGCACATCCCATCCCTCGGGCAGACGAACTAATCGACCGCATGGGAGCTGCCCGCTACCTCAGTATTTTCGACCTGACGGCAGGCTACTGGCAGATCGGCCTCACAACCCGGGCCCAAGAACGTTCTGCCTTTTCCACCCCTGATGGCCATTACCATTTCAAGGTCATGCCCTTTGGCATGAAGAATGCTCCAGCAACATTTCAGCGACTCGTCAACCAGGTCCTGGCCGGGCTCGAAGGATTCAGCGCCGCCTACCTAGACGACATCGCTGTATACAGCCACCATTGGCCCGAGCACCTCCACCACCTCCGAGCGGTGCTACAGGCCCTCCAGCGGGCTGGCCTCACGATCAAGGCCAGCAAATGCCAAATTGGTCAGGGGTCCGTAACCTACCTCGGACACCAGGTGGGAAGCGGCCTGGTGGCCCCTCTGCAGCTCAAGATTGCCGCCATCCAGTCCTGGCAGCCCCCCATCACCCAGACCGAGGTGCGCGCCTTCCTGGGCCTCACAGGCTATTACCGAAGGTTCGTGAAAGACTATGGTACCATAGTGGGGCCCCTCACAGAACTCACGTCCAAAAATCAACCCAAGAAAGTCAACTGGACCCCGGATTGTCAAACAGCCTTCGAACAATTGAAGGCCGCCATGTGTTCCGCCCCTGTGCTCCAGGCCCCCGACTACAGCCGGGAGTTCGTCGTCCAGACGGATGCCTCCGACCATGGCATTGGGGCAGTCCTGTCTCAAATGAACACCGAAGGCCTTGATCAGCCCGTGGCCTTCATCAGCAGGCGACTCCTACCCCGAGAGCAACGCTGGAGCACCATAGAGAGGGAGGCCTTCGCTGTGGTATGGGCCCTCAAAAAGCTCCGGCCCTACCTCTTTGGCACACACTTTCGGGTGCAGACCGACCATCGACTCCTGCAGTGGCTGATGCAGATGCGGGGGGAAAACCCGAAACTACTACGTTGGTCCATCTCCCTACAAGGGATGGACTTCACTGTTGAGCACCGGCCTGGGCCAGATCACGCCAACGCGGATGGCCTGTCCCGGTTTTTCCGCCTCGACGAGGAGAGTCCCCAAGAGGATGGGTGACTCTCCCCGCCTTCAGCTGGGGGGGACGCATGTTGGACAGGCCACCTGAAGGGCCGCTCCCCCCTCGGCCCGACCAGGCCCGAGCCCGGTCACACAAGTGCCACACACCACCACTGCTCGTCCTCCGTCCCCTCCGGGACACCGGCCCCTGAACATATCGACCTCGTGGGCCCGACCCACTACTGGCCCACGCGCCCAGCCTGGGCGCCATCTTGGACACTCCACCACGAGGCCGCCTGGCCCCCGATCGACCTCAACCCTGGGCCTAGCCAGGCCTCAGACATCCCGGCACCACCATCCACCCAGGAGGTGAGCGGGCTACTTGGCAAGTCAATGGGAGAAAGAGGCGTCGATGGCTCTCCCCCGCCAAGTGCCGCTCGCCCATCGCCTCCCCGGGCGCTGGCTCCACCCCCCTGCTGGGTGTCTGGACTCCCTCATCCCGGACCTCCCGACCTCCAAGTGCGAGGGCCCGGACATCAAAGGGCACCAGCCCTATAACTGGGGCAGCTCCAGAGCAGGAAGGCAGTTGTATCCTGGAGTCGAGAGACGCAGAGAAGAACTCATCCTTGACGGACTACTGGCGCTGCCGTAGCTCTGCCTTGCGCATCATCGTCCTGCCTGCTGGCGCTGCCGCAACCTTCGTAAACCTTCGTAATCCTTCATCGTCGTCGGGACCTGCTGGCGTGGCCGCGGACCGTTTGTAACTACCATCTTCATCGGGACCTGCTGGCTCCGCCGCGGACCGTCGCTTCCTTCGTCCATCTCGGGACCTGCTGGCTCCGCCGCGGCCCGATCATCTAGAACGCCGAGCTCGAGGATTGAGAGCTATTTCCACCTTTTGGTAACAAGACTGTCCCGCTACCCTTTTCCCAAACCAGAGACCAGAACCGAGGGGACCCCTGAGTCCAGACCTCCTTGTATCATCATCGTACCTAAAGAATTGCCTATAAAGTATCGTTGAACTTTACCCTTGTGTGGTGTCCGTCTGTGGGGGGGAAGTTACTTGTCTGTACGATCGTCGGAGACGGCTCTCCCCGGAGACCTCTCCCCTTATCCTCGGCCGACCCTCCCGGTCCGTCTAACAGCTCTGAATCTGCACTCTGAATCTGCACTCTGAATCTGCACTCTGAATCTGCACTCTGCACTCTGAATCTGCACTCTGAATCTGCACTCTGCACTCTGAATCTGCACTCTGAATCTGCACTCTGAATCTGCACTCTGCACTCTGAATCTGCACTCTGCACTCTGAATCTGCACTCTGCACTCTGAATCTGCACTCTGAATCTGCACTCTGCACTCTGAATCTGCACTCTGCACTCTGAATCTGCACTCTGCACTCTGAATCTGCACTCTGCACTCTGAATCTGCACTCTGAATCTGCACTCTGAATCTGCACTCTGAATCTGCACTCTGCACTCTGAATCTGCACTCTGAATCTGCACTCTGAATCTGCACTCTGAATCTGCACTCTGCACTCTGAATCTGCACTCTGCACTCTGAATCTGCACTCTGCACTCTGAATCTGCACTCTGCACTCTGAATCTGCACTCTGAATCTGCACTCTGCACTCTGAATCTGCACTCTGCACTCTGAATCTGCACTCTGAATCTGCACTCTGCACTCTGAATCTGCACTCTGAATCTGCACTCTGCACTCTGAATCTGCACTCTGAATCTGCACTCTGCACTCTGAATCTGCACTCTGAATCTGCACTCTGAATCTGCACTCTGCACTCTGAATCTGCACTCTGCACTCTGAATCTGCACTCTGCACTCTGAATCTGCACTCTGCACTCTGAATCTGCACTCTGAATCTGCACTCTGAATCTGCACTCTGAATCTGCACTCTGAATCTGCACTCTGCACTCTGAATCTGCACTCTGAATCTGCACTCTGAATCTGCACTCTGAATCTGCACTCTGCACTCTGAATCTGCACTCTGCACTCTGAATCTGTACTCTGTACTCTGAATCTGCACTCTGAATCTGCACTCTGAATCTGCACTCTGAATCTGCACTCTGAATCTGCACTCTGCACTCTGCACTCTGAATCTGCCCTCTGCACTCTGCACTCTAAATCTGCACTCTGCACTCTGAATCTGCACTCTGCACTCTCAATCTGCACTCTGAATCTGCACTCTGCACTCTGAATCTGCACTCTGCACTCTGAATCTGCACTCTGAATCTGCACTCTGAATCTGCACTCTGAATCTGCACTCTGAATCTGCACTCTGAATCTGCACTCTGCACTCTGAATCTGCACTCTGAATCTGCACTCTGAATCTGCACTCTGCACTCTGAATCTGCACTCTGCACTCTGAATCTGCACTCTGCACTCTGAATCTGCACTCTGCACTCTGCACTCTGAATCTGCACTCTGAATCTGCACTCTGCACTCTGAATCTGCACTCTGAATCTGCACTCTGAATCTGCACTCTGCACTCTGAATCTGCACTCTGCACTCTGAATCTGCACTCTGAATCTGCACTCTGCACTCTGAATCTGCACTCTGAATCTGCACTCTGCACTCTCAATCTGCACTCTGAATCTGCACTCTCAATCTGCACTCTGAATCTGCACTCTGAATCTGCACTCTGAATCTGCACTCTGAATCTGCACTCTGAATCTGCACTCTGAATCTGCACTCTGAATCTGCACTCTGAATCTGCACTCTGCACTCTGAATCTGCACTCTGAATCTGCACTCTGCACTCTGAATCTGCACTCTGCACTCTGAATCTGCACTCTGCACTCTGAATCTGCACTCTGAATCTGCACTCTGTACTCTGAATCTGCACTCTGAATCTGCACTCTGAATCTGCACTCTGAATCTGCACTCTGAATCTGCACTCTGCACTCTGCACTCTGAATCTGCCCTCTGCACTCTGCACTCTGAATCTGCACTCTGCACTCTGAATCTGCACTCTGCACTCTCAATCTGCACTCTGAATCTGCACTCTGCACTCTGAATCTGCACTCTGCACTCTCAATCTGCACTCTGAATCTGCACTCTGAATCTGCACTCTGAATCTGCACTCTGAATCTGCACTCTGAATCTGCACTCTGAATCTGCACTCTGCACTCTGAATCTGCACTCTGAATCTGCACTCTGAATCTGCACTCTGCACTCTGAATCTGCACTCTGCACTCTGAATCTGCACTCTGCACTCTGAATCTGCACTCTGCACTCTGCACTCCGAATCTGCACTCTGAATCTGCACTCTGCACTCTGAATCTGCACTCTGAATCTGCACTCTGAATCTGCACTCTGCACTCTGAATCTGCACTCTGCACTCTGAATCTGCACTCTGAATCTGCACTCTGCACTCTGAATCTGCACTCTGAATCTGCACTCTGCACTCTCAATCTGCACTCTGAATCTGCACTCTGAATCTGCACTCCGAATCTGCACTCCGAATCTGCACTCTGAATCTGCACTCTGAATCTGCACTCTGAATCTGCACTCTGAATCTGCACTCTGAATCTGCACTCTGAATCTGCACTCTGCACTCTGAATCTGCACTCTGAATCTGCACTCTGCACTCTGAATCTGCACTCTGAATCTGCACTCTGAATCTGCACTCTGAATCTGCACTCTGAATCTGCACTCTGAATCTGCACTCTGAATCTGCACTCTGCACTCTGAATCTGCACTCTGAATCTGCACTCTGAATCTGCACTCTGCACTCTGAATCTGCACTCTGCACTCTGAATCTGCACTCTGCACTCTGAATCTGCACTCTGAATCTGCACTCTGTACTCTGAATCTGCACTCTGAATCTGCACTCTGAATCTGCACTCTGAATCTGCACTCTGAATCTGCACTCTGCACTCTGCACTCTGAATCTGCCCTCTGCACTCTGCACTCTGAATCTGCACTCTGCACTCTGAATCTGCACTCTGCACTCTCAATCTGCACTCTGAATCTGCACTCTGCACTCTGAATCTGCACTCTGCACTCTGAATCTGCACTCTGAATCTGCACTCTGAATCTGCACTCTGAATCTGCACTCTGAATCTGCACTCTGAATCTGCACTCTGAATCTGCACTCTGAATCTGCACTCTGCACTCTGAATCTGCACTCTGAATCTGCACTCTGAATCTGCACTCTGCACTCTGAATCTGCACTCTGCACTCTGAATCTGCACTCTGCACTCTGAATCTGCACTCTGCACTCTGCACTCTGAATCTGCACTCTGAATCTGCACTCTGCACTCTGAATCTGCACTCTGAATCTGCACTCTGCACTCTGAATCTGCACTCTGCACTCTGAATCTGCACTCTGAATCTGCACTCTGCACTCTGAATCTGCACTCTGAATCTGCACTCTGCACTCTGAATCTGCACTCTGAATCTGCACTCTCAATCTGCACTCTGAATCTGCACTCTGAATCTGCACTCTGCACTCTGAATCTGCCCTCTGCACTCTGCACTCTGAATCTGCACTCTGCACTCTGAATCTGCACTCTGCACTCTCAATCTGCACTCTGAATCTGCACTCTGCACTCCGAATCTGCACTCTGCACTCTCAATCTGCACTCTGAATCTGCACTCTGAATCTGCACTCACTCTGAATCTGCACTCTGAATCTGCACTCTGAATCTGCACTCTGAATCTGCACTCTGAATCTGCACTCTGCACTCTGAATCTGCACTCTGAATCTGCACTCTGAATCTGCACTCTGCACTCTGAATCTGCACTCTGCACTCTGAATCTGCACTCTGCACTCTGAATCTGCACTCTGCACTCTGCACTCTGAATCTGCACTCTGAATCTGCACTCTGCACTCTGAATCTGCACTCTGAATCTGCACTCTGAATCTGCACTCTGCACTCTGAATCTGCACTCTGCACTCTGAATCTGCACTCTGAATCTGCACTCTGCACTCTGAATCTGCACTCTGAATCTGCACTCTGCACTCTCAATCTGCACTCTCAATCTGCACTCTGAATCTGCACTCTGAATCTGCACTCTGAATCTGCACTCTGAATCTGCACTCTGAATCTGCACTCTGCACTCTGAATCTGCACTCTGAATCTGCACTCTGCACTCTGAATCTGCACTCTGAATCTGCACTCTGAATCTGCACTCTGAATCTGCACTCTGAATCTGCACTCTGAATCTGCACTCTGCACTCTGAATCTGCACTCTGAATCTGCACTCTGCACTCTGAATCTGCACTCTGAATCTGCACTCTGCACTCTGAATCTGCACTCTGCACTCTGAATCTGCACTCTGAATCTGCACTCTGCACTCTGAATCTGCACTCTGAATCTGCACTCTGCACTCTGAATCTGCACTCTGAATCTGCACTCTCAATCTGCACTCTGAATCTGCACTCTGAATCTGCACTCTGCACTCTGAATCTGCCCTCTGCACTCTGCACTCTGAATCTGCACTCTGCACTCTGAATCTGCATTCTGCACTCTCAATCTGCACTCTGAATCTGCACTCTGCACTCTGAATCTGCACTCTGCACTCTCAATCTGCACTCTGAATCTGCACTCTGAATCTGCACTCTGAATCTGCACTCTGAATCTGCACTCTGAATCTGCACTCTGAATCTGCACTCTGAATCTGCACTCTGCACTCTGAATCTGCACTCTGAATCTTCACTCTGAATCTGCACTCTGCACTCTGAATCTGCACTCTGCACTCTGAATCTGCACTCTGAATCTGCACTCTGAATCTGCACTCTGAATCTGCACTCTGCACTCTGAATCTGCACTCTGAATCTGCACTCTGCACTCTGAATCTGCACTCTGCACTCTGAATCTGCACTCTGAATCTGCACTCTGCACTCTGAATCTGCACTCTGAATCTGCACTCTGAATCTGCACTCTGAATCTGCACTCTGCACTCTGAATCTGCACTCTGAATCTGCACTCTGAATCTGCACTCTGAATCTGCACTCTGAATCTGCACTCTGCACTCTGAATCTGCACTCTGCACTCTGAATCTGCACTCTGAATCTGCACTCTGCACTCTGAATCTGCACCCTGCACTCTGAATCTGCACTCTGAATCTGCACTCTGAATCTGCACTCTGCACTCTGAATCTGCACTCTGCACTCTGAATCTGCACTCTGCACTCTGAATCTGCACTCTGAATCTGCACTCTGAATCTGCACTCTGCACTCTGAATCTGCACTCTGAATCTGCACTCTGAATCTGCACTCTGAATCTGCACTCTGAATCTGCACTCTGAATCTGCACTCTGAATCTGCACTCTGCACTCTGAATCTGCACTCTGCACTCTGAATCTGCACTCTGAATCTGCACTCTGCACGCTGAATCTGCACTCTGCACTCTGAATCTGCACTCTGCACTCTGAATCTGCACTCTGCACTCTGAATCTGCACTCTGCACTCTGAATCTGCACTCTGAATCTGCACTCTGAATCTGCACTCTGAATCTGCACTCTGAATCTGCACTCTGAATCTGCACTCTGAATCTGCACTCTGCACTCTGAATCTGCACTCTGAATCTGCACTCTGCACTCTGAATCTGCACTCTGCACTCTGAATCTGCACTCTGCACTCTGAATCTGCACTCTGCACTCTGAATCTGCACTCTGCACTCTGAATATGCACTCTGAATCTGCACTCTGAATCTGCACTCTGAATCTGCACTCTGAATCTGCACTCTGAATCTGCACTCTGAATCTGCACTCTGCACTCTGAATCTGCACTGCACTCTGCACTCTGAATCTGCACTCTGCACTCTGAATCTGCACTCTGAATCTGCACTCTGAATCTGCACTCTGCACTCTGAATCTGCACTCTGCACTCTGAATCTGCACTCTGCACTCTCAATCTGCACTCTGCACTCTGAATCTGCACTCTGCACTCTCAATCTGCACTCTGCACTCTCAATCTGCACTCTGCACTCTCAATCTGCACTCTGCACTCTCAATCTGCACTCTGCACTCTGCACTCTGAATCTGCCCTCTGCACTCTGCACTCTGAATCTGCACTCTGCACTCTGAATCTGCACTCTGCACTCTCAATCTGCACTCTGAATCTGCACTCTGCACTCTGAATCTGCACTCTGCACTCTGAATCTGCACTCTGAATCTGCACTCTGAATCTGCACTCTGAATCTGCACTCTGAATCTGCACTCTGAATCTGCACTCTGAATCTGCACTCTGCACTCTGAATCTGCACTCTGAATCTGCACTCTGAATCTGCACTCTGCACTCTGAATCTGCACTCTGCACTCTGAATCTGCACTCTGCACTCTGAATCTGCACTCTGAATCTGCACTCTGCACTCTGAATCTGCACTCTGCACTCTGAATCTGCACTCTGCACTCTGAATCTGCACTCTGAATCTGCACTCGGAATCTGCACTCTGCACTCTGAATCTGCACTCTGCACTCTGAATCTGCACTCTGAATTTGCACTCTGCACTCTGAATCTGCACTCTGAATCTGCACTCTGCACTCTCAATCTGCACTCTGAATCTGCACTCTGAATCTGCACTCTCAATCTGCACTCTCAATCTGCACTCTCAATCTGCACTCTCAATCTGCACTCTCAATCTGCACTCTGAATCTGCACTCTGAATCTGCACTCTGAATCTGCACTCTGAATCTGCACTCTGCACTCTGAATCTGCACTCTGCACTCTGAATCTGCACTCTGAATCTGCACTCTGAATCTGCACTCTGCACTCTGAATCTGCACTCTGCACTCTGAATCTGCACTCTGCACTCTGAATCTGCACTCTGAATCTGCACTCTGCACTCTGAATCTGCACTCTGCACTCTGAATCTGCACTCTGCACTCTGAATCTGCACTCTGCACTCTGAATCTGCACTCTGAATCTGCACTCTGAATCTGCACTCTGAATCTGCACTCTGCACTCTGAATCTGCACTCTGAATCTGCACTCTGAATCTGCACTCTGAATCTGCACTCTGCACTCTGAATCTGCACTCTGCACTCTGAATCTGCACTCTGCACTCTGAATCTGCACTCTGCACTCTGAATCTGCACTCTGAATCTGCACTCTGCACTCTGAATCTGCACTCTGCACTCTGAATCTGCACTCTGAATCTGCACTCTGCACTCTGAATCTGCACTCTGAATCTGCACTCTGAATCTGCACTCTGAATCTGCACTCTGCACTCTGAATCTGCACTCTGAATCTGCACTCTGCACTCTGAATCTGCACTCTGCACTCTGAATCTGCACTCTGAATCTGCACTCTGAATCTGCACTCTGAATCTGCACTCTGCACTCTGAATCTGCACTCTGCACTCTGAATCTGCACTCTGCACTCTGAATCTGCACTCTGCACTCTGAATCTGCACTCTGAATCTGCACTCTGAATCTGCACTCTGAATCTGCACTCTGAATCTGCACTCTGAATCTGCACTCTGCACTCTGAATCTGCACTCTGAATCTGCACTCTGAATCTGCACTCTGCACTCTGAATCTGCACTCTGCACTCTGAATCTGCACTCTGCACTCTGAATCTGCACTTTGAATCTGCACTCTGTACTCTGAATCTGCACTCTGAATCTGCACTCTGAATCTGCACTCTGAATCTGCACTCTGAATCTGCACTCTGAATCTGCACTCTGCACTCTGCACTCTGAATCTGCCCTCTGCACTCTGCACTCTAAATCTGCACTCTGCACTCTGAATCTGCACTCTGCACTCTCAATCTGCACTCTGAATCTGCACTCTGCACTCTGAATCTGCACTCTGCACTCTGAATCTGCACTCTGAATCTGCACTCTGAATCTGCACTCTGAATCTGCACTCTGAATCTGCACTCTGAATCTGCACTCTGCACTCTGAATCTGCACTCTGAATCTGCACTCTGAATCTGCACTCTGCACTCTGAATCTGCACTCTGCACTCTGAATCTGCACTCTGCACTCTGCACTCTGAATCTGCACTCTGAATCTGCACTCTGCACTCTGAATCTGCACTCTGAATCTGCACTCTGAATCTGCACTCTGCACTCTGAATCTGCACTCTGCACTCTGAATCTGCACTCTGAATCTGCACTCTGCACTCTGAATCTGCACTCTGAATCTGCACTCTGCACTCTCAATCTGCACTCTGAATCTGCACTCTCAATCTGCACTCTGAATCTGCACTCTCAATCTGCACTCTGAATCTGCACTCTGAATCTGCACTCTGAATCTGCACTCTGAATCTGCACTCTGAATCTGCACTCTGAATCTGCACTCTGCACTCTGAATCTGCACTCTGAATCTGCACTCTGCACTCTGAATCTGCACTCTGAATCTGCACTCTGAATCTGCACTCTGCACTCTGAATCTGCACTCTGCACTCTGAATCTGCACTCTGCACTCTGAATCTGCACTCTGCACTCTGAATCTGCACTCTGAATCTGCACTCTGTACTCTGAATCTGCACTCTGAATCTGCACTCTGAATCTGCACTCTGAATCTGCACTCTGTACTCTGAATCTGCACTCTGAATCTGCACTCTGAATCTGCACTCTGAATCTGCACTCTGAATCTGCACTCTGCACTCTGCACTCTGAATCTGCCCTCTGCACTCTGCACTCTGAATCTGCACTCTGCACTCTGAATCTGCACTCTGCACTCTCAATCTGCACTCTGAATCTGCACTCTGCACTCTGAATCTGCACTCTGCACTCTGAATCTGCACTCTGAATCTGCACTCTGAATCTGCACTCTGAATCTGCACTCTGAATCTGCACTCTGAATCTGCACTCTGAATCTGCACTCTGAATCTGCACTCTGCACTCTGAATCTGCACTCTGAATCTGCACTCTGAATCTGCACTCTGCACTCTGAATCGGCACTCTGCACTCTGAATCTGCCCTCTGCACTCTGAATCTGCACTCTGCACTCTGCACTCTGAATCTGCACTCTGAATCTGCACTCTGCACTCTGAATCTGCACTCTGAATCTGCACTCTGAATCTGCACTCTGCACTCTGAATCTGCACTCTGCACTCTGAATCTGCACTCTGAATCTGCACTCTGCACTCTGAATCTGCACTCTGAATCTGCACTCTGCACTCTCAATCTGCACTCTGAATCTGCACTCTCAATCTGCACTCTCAATCTGCACTCTGAATCTGCACTCTGAATCTGCACTCTGAATCTGCACTCTGAATCTGCACTCTGAATCTGCACTCTGCACTCTGAATCTGCACTCTGAATCTGCACTCTGCACTCTGAATCTGCACTCTGAATCTGCACTCTGAATCTGCGCTCTGAATCTGCACTCTGAATCTGCACTCTGAATCTGCACTCTGCACTCTGAATCTGCACTCTGAATCTGCACTCTGAATCTGCACTCTGCACTCTGAATCTGCACTCTGCACTCTGAATCTGCACTCTGCACTCTGAATCTGCACTCTGAATCTGCACTCTGTACTCTGAATCTGCACTCTGAATCTGCACTCTGAATCTGCACTCTGAATCTGCACTCTGCACTCTGCACTCTGAATCTGCTCTCTGCACTCTGCACTCTGAATCTGCACTCTGCACTCTGAATCTGCACTCTGCACTCTCAATCTGCACTCTGAATCTGCACTCTGCACTCTGAATCTGCACTCTGCACTCTCAATCTGCACTCTGAATCTGCACTCTGAATCTGCACTCTGAATCTGCACTCTGAATCTGCACTCTTGTTGGACAGGCCACATGAAGGGCCGCTCCCCCCTCGGCCCGACCAGGCCCGAGCCCGGTCACACAAGTGCCACACACCACCACTGCTCGTCTTCCGTCCCCTCCGGGACCCCGGCCCCTGAACATATCGACCTCGTGGGCCCGACCCACTACTGGCCCGCGCGCCCAGCCTGGGCGCCATCTTGGACACTCCACCACGAGGCCGCCTGGCCCCCGATCGACCTCAACCCTGGGCCTAGCCAGGCCTCAGACATCCCGGCACCACCATCCACCCAGGAGGTGAGCGGGCTACTTGGCAAGTCAATGGGAGAAAGAGGCGTCGATGGCTCTCCCCCGCCAGGTGCCGCTCGCCCATCGCCTCCCCGGGCGCTGGCTCCACCCCCCTGCTGGGTGTCTGGACTCCCTCATCCCGGACCTTCCGACCTCCAAGTGCGAGGGTCCGGACATCAAAGGGCACCAGCCCTATAACTGGGGCAGCTCCAGAGCAGGAAGGCAGTTGTATCCTGGAGTCGAGAGACGCAGAGAAGAACTCATCCTTGACGGACTACTGGCGCTGCCGTAGCTCTGCCTTGCGCATCATCATCCTGCCTGCTGGCGCTGCCGCAACCTTCGTAACCTTCGTAAACCTTCATCGTCGTCGGGACCTGCTGGCGTGGCCGCGGACCGTTTGCAACCACCATCTTCATCGGGACCTGCTGGCTCCGCCGCGGACCGTCGCTTCCTTCGTCCATCTCGGGACCTGCCTGGCTCCGCCGCGGCCCGATCATCTAGAACGCCAAGCTCGAGGATTGAGAGCTATTCCCATCTTTTGGTAACAAGACTGTCCCGCTACCCTTTTCCCAAACCAGAGACCAGAACCGAGGGGACCCCTGAGTCCAGACCTCCTTGTACCATTCATCGTACTTAAAGATTTGCCTATAAAGTATCGTTGAACTTTACCCTTGTGTGGTGTCCGTCTGTGGGGGGGAAGTTACTTGTCTGTACGATCGTCGGAGACGGCTCTCCCCTTATCCTCGGCCGACCCTCCCGGTCCGTCTAACATTGGTGGCCAGCGGCGCGATCCGAATCACCGCATTATCGTACAGAGAGTAGCTCACCCCACGACGAAATCACGATGTCAAACAAAGAAAGCGGATCCACCGAGAAATTTCAGATGGAGAAATTGGACGAGTACAGCCATCGTGAATTAAAACAATTCTGCATCGAACTAGGTATCGCTACCACCGGTCTAAGTACCAAGGACGATTTCAAGCATGCCCTAGAGTCTTGGGCAGAAACCGGGGCTGCCGGAACCCCCGATCAAAACATCGCAGCAATAGAAAAACAAACCACAGCCCCTGAAGAGCGAAGAACGGGTCTCTCGCAAGACGAGATCCAGGAACGAGAAAAAACCCGACTACACGAGCTGGAAATGGCCCGGCTCAAAATGGATGTTGAACTTAAGTTGGCCGAACAAAAAATAAACTTAGAGCACCTGCGTCTCCGAGAAGAAAGAGAGGAAAAACAGAGACAAAGGGAGCTCGAGGAGAAGAAATTGGCATATGAACACGAGCGAAAATTAGCGGAGATCGACTTACGCAAGCAGAATAAAGAAGTAGGGGTGCCCGAGCAACCCCACACCCCAGGGGCAACAGAGAAAAAGGTACACATCCCCAAGGATGTCGTTCGAGAGTACTTCCGAGAGGACGACATCCAGCAATGGTTTAAGGCCTACGAAATCGCTATGACCGCCCACCGGATCGATAGAAGCGACTGGGGAGCCGGTCTATGGGGGAGATTCCTCAACGAGGGCCGCGACGCCCTGCTACAGCTCCCGGACCACCAGATGACCTCCTATGACCATATGAAAGCTGCACTCCTCACCCGCTATGGCCTCACACCCGAGATGTACCGTCAGAGGTTCCGAGACTGCACCCGCATCCCGGGTACAACTTGGGTGGACTATGTAAACTATTTTAGCCGAGCCTTCGAGGGCTGGATCAAAGGAAGCAAGGTCACAACTTACGAACAACTCTTCAACCTCATGGTATGGGAGCACCTATCGAACAATTGCTTCATTGAGCTCCGCCAGCACCTCCTCGATAGCAAATTGACCGATCCCCGGCAGCTCGCAGCCGAAGCTGACCGGTGGGAAATCACCAGAGTGGGCCGGAATGGGTCCTATGAACAGAGCCGGAACAACAACGGTCAGCACCGTCCCCGAGGAGGAGGAGGAGGCCAAGGACGTGGAAGAGACAACGCTCCGGTCGCCCCCGCTAGCAGCACCACCTCCCCGGCCAACCGGGGCAGCACCCCGGCGCGACCGGGATATCGAGCCAATGTTACGTGCCATCGATGCCAACGAGTCGGCCACTATGCAAACGACCCAAACTGCCCCCAGTATCAGAGCCCAAGACCCCGCCAAGTAGCCGCTGCTGCTCTGGGGGAGGAACAGATCTCAGAGGAACAAGAAGAATATGAGCAAGAGCATCAAGAATGGGAGCCAGCCGCCATGGCTCTAGCCTGCTTAGGGGGGAAAGACATGGTCCCGCGGGTCCCCCTACCCGCTAACACCCAGAAGTACAGCCAATGGGTGAGCATCAATGGACGCCGGGCCGAAGCCCTCCGTGACACCGGGGCCAGTGTGACAGCCGTCCGCTGTCACCTGGTGGCCCCAGAACAGTTCCTACCAAACATTCTCTGCCCTGTCCGTTCAGCCGATAACTCAGAGAGTCTGTGTCGGATGGCCTGCGTCCCTTTCGAATGGGGAGGGGTCTCCGGCATGTTGAAAGTAACGGTCCGAGACGATGCCCCCGTAGACTGCCTCCTGGGGAATGACCTTGAAAGCTCTCCGTGGGCAGCCGTAGAACGACGAGAACACCTGGGGATGTTAGGCATCCCGGACTGGGCATGCGTCACCACCCGGTCCATGGCCGCCCGTGCCAAACCCCGACCCGAGGAACCCGAATGGCCGGCGCCTCCGCCTCCGGTCGCACCAGCCGAAACCACCGACCGTGACGTCCCCCCAGAACCAGCTCAACCTCCAGACCTCGCTAACCTCGACCAGTGGCCTCAAGAGGGGGGGCCCACGCAAGAACAGTTTCGCCAAGAACAGAAGACCTGTCCCTCCCTCGAGGGACTCCGCCAACAAGCCCTCGCCCAAAGCGCAGGGGATACCTCCGGAAAACATTGGATCTACTGGGACAATGATCTGCTATACAGTGAACAAAGAATCGCGGAGTTGGGGGCCAGCCGAGTGCTAGTGGTGCCCCTCCGTTTTAGAGGCTTTCTGCTAAACCTGGCCCACGATGTCCCCCTGGCTGGACACCTGGGTCAAGATAAAACCTACAGCCGCCTGGTGACCCACTTCTTCTGGCCCAAAATGAGGGACGATGTACACCAGCATTGCCGATCTTGCCCCACGTGCCAAGCCAGTGGAAAGAGCGGCCGCAAACTAAAAGCCCCCCTGCAACCTTTTCCCGTGGTCACCACCCCGTTCGAGAGGGTCGGAATAGACATTGTGGGGCCCCTGGACCCGCGTACCAAACAAGGCCATCGGTTCATCCTGGTGCTAGTGGACCACGCCACCCGCTACCCCGAGGCTGTTCCCCTGCGGACTGTGACAGCCCCGGTAGTCGGCCGGGCTCTGATGGGAATCTTCTCCCGTATGGGCTTCCCCCGAGAAGTCGTCAGCGACAGAGGCACGAACTTTATTTCCAAATATATGAAGTCCCTCTGGCAACAATGTGGGGTTACCTACCGATTCACGACCCCCTATCACCCTCAAGGAAACTGACTCGTTGAGCGGTTCAACCGCACGCTCAAAGGGATGATTGGGGGGTTGGAAGAGCCCCTCCGTCGCCAGTGGGATGTGCTGCTGCCGTGCCTCCTCTTCGCCTATCGGGAGGTCCCCCAGAAGTCCCTCGGCTTCAGTCCGTTCGAACTGCTGTATGGACATCCAGTACGGGGGCCACTCAGCCTAGTCAAGGAAGGCTGGGAGATGCCCCCTCTAAAGAACCCCCCAGATGTTTTCCGATACCTCCTAACCCTCCGCAACCAGACCCGGCGGTTCCGAGAGCTGGCAAAAGCCAACCTAGAGGCCAGTCAAGAGGACATGAAAAAGTGGTATGACCGGAATGCCTCCTCCATCGAATTTGAACCTGGGCAACAGGTATGGGTGATGTCCCCCACCGAACCCTGCGCCCTGCAAGACAAATGGACGGGGCCCTTCAAAGTAGTCGAGCGCAAGGGCCCTGCCACATATCTCATCGACATGGAATCTGCCCGGAACCCCCTCCGGGTCCTCCACACTAATAGACTGAAACCCCACTTTGTGCGTTCAGAACTCAGCCTCCTGATGGCCACAGACAATGGGGCCGAAGAAGACTCCGAGCCCCTCCCTGACCTCCTACGGACTCGGGAGAAAGACGGCTCCGTGGATGGGGTCCGACTCTCGGAGGCCCTCACCCTGGAACAACGCCAAGAATGTCGAGACCTTCTGTTGCAGTTCGCCAGCCTGTTTTCCCTCACCCCAGGTGTCACCTCCTGGTGTGTGCACGACGTGGACACGGGGGACAGCCCCCCTATCCGCCACCGGGCCTACCGCGTACCAGATCGGGTACGGGCCTGCATCCAGGAAGAAGTAACCAAGATGCTCACGCTCGGGGTCATCGAGCCCTCAGACAGCCCCTGGGCCAGCCCTGTAGTCCTGGTCCCCAAAGCAGCCGCTCCCGGCACCACACCAGAACTCCGGTTCTGCGTCGACTACCGGGGCTTGAATGCGGTCACCCGAACAGACGCCCATCCCATCCCCCGGGCAGACGAACTAATCGACCGCATGGGAGCTGCCCGCTACCTCAGTATCTTCGACCTGACGGCGGGCTACTGGCAGATCGGCCTCACACCCCGGGCCCAAGAACGTTCTGCCTTTCCCACCCCTGATGGCCATTACCATTTCAAGGTCAAGGGCCGCTCCCCCCTCGGCCCGACCAGGCCCGAGCCCGGTCACACAAGTGCCACACACCACCACTGCTCGTCTTCCGTCCCCTCCGGGACCCCGGCCCCTGAACATATCGACCTCGTGGGCCCGACCCACTACTGGCCCGCGCGCCCAGCCTGGGCGCCATCTTGGACACTCCACCACGAGGCCGCCTGGCCCCCGATCGACCTCAACCCTGGGCCTAGCCAGGCCTCAGACATCCCGGCACCACCATCCACCCAGGAGGTGAGCGGGCTACTTGGCAAGTCAATGGGAGAAAGAGGCGTCGATGGCTCTCCCCCGCCAGGTGCCGCTCGCCCATCGCCTCCCCGGGCGCTGGCTCCACCCCCCTGCTGGGTGTCTGGACTCCCTCATCCCGGACCTCCCGACCTCCAAGTACGAGGGTCCGGACATCAAAGGGCACCAGCCCTATAACTGGGGCAGCTCCAGAGCAGGAAGGCAGTTGTATCCTGGAGTCGAGAGACGCAGAGAAGAACTCATCCTTGACGGACTACTGGCGCTGCCGTAGCTCTGCCTTGCGCATCATCATCCTGCCTGCTGGCGCTGCCGCAACCTTCGTAACCTTCGTAAACCTTCATCGTCGTCGGGACCTGCTGGCGTGGCCGCGGACCGTTTGCAACCACCATCTTCATCGGGACCTGCTGGCTCCGCCGCGGACCGTCGCTTCCTTCGTCCATCTCGGGACCTGCCTGGCTCCGCCGCGGCCCGATCATCTAGAACGCCGAGCTCGAGGATTGAGAGCTATTCCCATCTTTTGGTAACAAGACTGTCCCGCTACCCTTTTCCCAAACCAGAGACCAGAACCGAGGGGACCCCTGAGTCCAGACCTCCTTGTACCATTCATCGTACTTAAAGATTTGCCTATAAAGTATCGTTGAACTTTACCCTTGTGTGGTGTCCGTCTGTGGGGGGGAAGTTACTTGTCTGTACGATCGTCGGAGACGGCTCTCCCCGGAGACCTCTCCCCTTATCCTCGGCCGACCCTCCCGGTCCGTCTAACAACTCTGAATCTGCACTCTGAATCTGCACTCTGAATCTGCACTCTGCACTCTGAATCTGCACTCTGAATCTGCACTCTGAATCTGCACTCTGCACTCTGAATCTGCACTCTGCACTCTGAATCTGCACTCTGCACTCTGCACTCTGAATCTGCACTCTGAATCTGCACTCTGCACTCTGAATCTGCACTCTGAATCTGCACTCTGCACTCTGAATCTGCACTCTGCACTCTGAATCTGCACTCTGAATCTGCACTCTGCACTCTGAATCTGCACTCTGAATCTGCACTCTGCACTCTCAATCTGCACTCTGAATCTGCACTCTCAATCTGCACTCTCAATCTGCACTCTCAATCTGCACTCTCAATCTGCACTCTGAATCTGCACTCTGAATCTGCACTCTGAATCTGCACTCTGCACTCTGAATCTGCACTCTGAATCTGCACTCTGCACTCTGAATCTGCACTCTGAATCTGCACTCTGAATCTGCACTCTGCACTCTGAATCTGCACTCTGCACTCTGAATCTGCACTCTGCACTCTGAATCTGCACTCTGAATCTGCACTCTGCACTCTGAATCTGCACTCTGCACTCTGAATCTGCACTCTGCACTCTGAATCTGCACTCTGAATCTGCACTCTGAATCTGCACTCTGCACTCTGAATCTGCACTCTGAATCTGCACTCTGAATCTGCACTCTGAATCTGCACTCTGAATCTGCACTCTGCACTCTGAATCTGCACTCTGCACTCTGAATCTGCACTCTGCACTCTGAATCTGCACTCTGCACTCTGCACTCTGCACTCTGAATCTGCACTCTGCACTCTGAATCTGCACTCTGAATCTGCACTCTGCACTCTGAATCTGCACTCTGAATCTGCACTCTGCACTCTGAATCTGCACTCTGCACTCTGAATCTGCACTCTGAATCTGCACTCTGCACTCTGAATCTGCACTCTGAATCTGCACTCTGAATCTGCACTCTGAATCTGCACTCTGCACTCTGAATCTGCACTCTGAATCTGCACTCTGCACTCTGAATCTGCACTCTGCACTCTGAATCTGCACTCTGAATCTGCACTCTGAATCTGCACTCTGAATCTGCACTCTGCACTCTGAATCTGCACTCTGCACTCTGAATCTGCACTCTGCACTCTGAATCTGCACTCTGCACTCTGAATCTGCACTCTGAATCTGCACTCTGAATCTGCACTCTGAATCTGCACTCTGAATCTGCACTCTGAATCTGCACTCTGCACTCTGAATCTGCACTCTGCACTCTGAATCTGCACTCTGCACTCTGAATCTGCACTCTGAATCTGCACTCTGCACTCTGAATCTGCACTCTGTACTCTGAATCTGCACTCTGAATCTGCACTCTGAATCTGCACTCTGAATCTGCACTCTGAATCTGCACTCTGAATCTGCACTCTGAATCTGCACTCTGCACTCTGAATCTGCACTCTGCACTCTGAATCTGCACTCTGCACTCTGAATCTGCACTCTGCACTCTGAATCTGCACTCTGCACTCTGAATCTGCACTCTGAATCTGCACTCTGCACTCTGAATCTGCACTCTGCACTCTGAATCTGCACTCTGCACTCTGAATCTGCACTCTGAATCTGCACTCTGCACTCTGAATCTGCACTCTGAATCTGCACTCTGCACTCTGAATCTGCACTCTGAATCTGCACTCTGAATCTGCACTCTGAATCTGCACTCTGCACTCTGAATCTGCACTCTGAATCTGCACTCTGAATCTGCACTCTGCACTCTGAATCTGCACTCTGCACTCTGAATCTGCACTCTGCACTCCGAATCTGCACTCTGCACTCTGAATCTGCACTCTGCACTCTGAATATGCACTCTGCACTCTGAATCTGCACTCTGAATCTGCACTCTGAATCTGCACTCTGAATCTGCACTCTGCACTCTGAATCTGCACTCTGCACTCTGAATCTGCACTCTGCACTCTGAATCTGCACTCTGAATCTGCACTCTGCACTCTGAATCTGCACTCTGAATCTGCACTCTGAATCTGCACTCTGAATCTGCACTCTGAATCTGCACTCTGAATCTGCACTCTGAATCTGCACTCTGAATCTGCACTGCACTCTGCACTCTGCACTCTGCACTCTGAATCTGCACTCTGAATCTGCACTCTGCACTCTGAATCTGCACTCTGAATCTGCACTCTGAATCTGCACTCTGCACTCTCAATCTGCACTCTCAATCGGCACTCTCAATCTGCACTCTCAATCTGCACTCTCAATCTGCACTCTCAGTCTGCACTCTCAGTCTGCACTCTCAGTCTGCACTCTCAGTCTGCACTCTCAGTCTGCACTCTCATTCTGCACTCTCATTCTGCACTCTCATTCTGCACTCTCAATCTGCACTCTCAATCTGCACTCTGCCATCGCACTCTGCACTCTGACTCTAAATCTGCACTCTGACTCTAAATCTGCACTCTGACTCTAAATCTGCACTCTGACTCTGAATCTGCACTCTGACTCTGAATCTGCACGCCTTAAAATCCACTCTCGGTTCCTTTGTTTGCCTGATGTTCGTTAAGAAATTTTATTAAAAGGTGAGCAGGAAGTTTCAAAGTGCGACAGCATAAACATTTTTTTTAACTATCAGCTTACGATTCCTACCTTATTTGGAAGTTTATCTACTTGAAATATTCCCTTTGTTCTGTAGTAAGCAGACCTTTTTATTCCTCGTGTTAATACGCATGCAATGTTTGTCAATGCCCAGCGGGTCAGGCAGTGTTCAGTAGCACAATATTGCTGCCTCGTGGCCTTTCACTGCCGCGGGAAGTGCACAATTAGGCGATGCTGGGATCCCGGGTGCACCTTTCTGGTCGGAAAGTGGAAAGTTAGTGGTTTCACAGTGGGGGTCGGTGCCCTATAGTAGGTAACACATGGGAAGCTCTAAATAAATAACTTCATCTAATGAGGCTGTCATTAAATAAAAAAAAGAAGCATGCTCGCCGCTGGGACATTTATCACCGCACAAATTAGTCTGTTTTCGCCTCATAAAAATAAAGAGAAACCAGCGTGAATTCGGTATACTTTACTCCCATGAAATAAAACACATTTTTTCCATGTTGCTGAAAAGGTAAACGATAGAATGCATACGGAAATGTTATACACAGGGCATCTTTAACATGGGATTTTTTTTTCCAGAAACGTTGCACCCAGCAAAGGACCTAACTCTAAAACGGATATTCACACGGTTTGGGTTTTTAGAATAAGATTAATATTATGTTAGAAACGTACAGTGTTGCATTTTAGTTTATATACCCGCCTGCTTCTGTCAGAGTGTGGCATGCCTCCCAACAATGAAAATGCTGCATCGGAAGGCTGGTGCCGGCAATGCCGGACCAGAATCGGGGGCGTTCCCGGCATCGCGTGACGTCGGCAAAAGCCAAAGAATCTCGGGAACGCCCCCGTGTCTGGTCCGGCATTGACGGACAGGCCCCTCATCCAATGGCTAGGCTCCATTTATGGAGCCAGCCAATGAATGACGAGGGCCGACCCAAAGCCACACTACAGTTCTCATTAGGTTTTTGCTGCGCAAAAAAGATGCGCAGAGCCCTCTGCACTCTGCACTCTGAATCTGCACTCTGCACTCTGAATCTGCACTCTGCACTCTGAATCTGCACTCTGCACTCTGAATCTGCACTCTGCACTCTGAATCTGCACTCTGCACTCTGCACTCTGAATCTGCACTCTGCACTCTGAATCTGCACTCTGCACTCTGAATCTGCACTCTGCACTCTGAATCTGCACTCTGAATCTGCACTCTGAATCTGCACTCTGAATCTGCACTCTGAATCTGCACTCTGAATCTGCACTCTGCACTCTGAATCTGCACTCTGAATCTGCACTCTGAATCTGCACTCTGCACTCTGAATCTGCACTCTGCATCTGCACTCTGCACTCTGAATCTGCACTCTGAATCTGCACTCTGCACTCTGAATCTGCACTCTGAATCTGCACTCTGAATCTGCACTCTGCACTCTGAATCTGCACTCTGAATCTGCACTCTGCACTCTGAATCTGCACTCTGAATCTGCACTCTGAATCTGCACTCTGAATCTGCACTCTGAATCTGCACTCTGAATCTGCACTCTGCACTCTGAATCTGCACTCTGCACTCTGAATCTGCACTCTGAATCTGCACTCTGAATCTGCACTCTGAATCTGCACTCTGAATCTGCACTCTGAATCTGCACTCTGCACTCTGAATCTGCACTCTGAATCTGCACTCTGAATCTGCACTCTGCACTCTGAATCTGCACTCTGCACTCTGAATCTGCACTCTGCACTCTGAATCTGCACTCTGCACTCTGCACTCTGAATCTGCACTCTGAATCTGCACTCTGCACTCTGAATCTGCACTCTGAATCTGCACTCTGAATCTGCACTCTGCACTCTGAATCTGCACTCTGAATCTGCACTCTGCACTCTGAATCTGCACTCTGAATCTGCACTCTGCACTCTCAATCTGCACTCTGAATCTGCACTCTCAATCTGCACTCTCAATCTGCACTCTCAATCTGCACTCTCAATCTGCACTCTGAATCTGCACTCTGAATCTGCACTCTGAATCTGCACTCTGAATCTGCACTCTGAATCTGCACTCTGAATCTGCACTCTGAATCTGCACTCTGCACTCTGAATCTGCACTCTGCACTCTGAATCTGCACTCTGAA
Organism: Lissotriton vulgaris; assembly: GCF_964263255.1. Taxonomy (NCBI): domain Eukaryota; kingdom Metazoa; phylum Chordata; class Amphibia; order Caudata; family Salamandridae; genus Lissotriton; species Lissotriton vulgaris. The sequence goes on from NW_028243607.1 coordinate 997,775, forward strand.
TCTGCACTCTGAATCTGCACTCTGAATCTGCACTCTGAATCTGCACTCTGAATCTGCACTCTGCACTCTGAATCTGCACTCTGCACTCTGAATCTGCACTCTGCACTCTGAATCTGCACTCTGAATCTGCACTCTGTACTCTGAATCTGCACTCTGAATCTGCACTCTGAATCTGCACTCTGAATCTGCACTCTGAATCTGCACTCTGAATCTGCACTCTGCACTCTGCACTCTGAATCTGCCCTCTGCACTCTGCACTCTGAATCTGCACTCTGCACTCCGAATCTGCACTCTGCACTCTGAATCTGCACTCTGCACTCTGAATATGCACTCTGCACTCTGAATCTGCACTCTGAATCTGCACTCTGAATCTGCACTCTGAATCTGCACTCTGCACTCTGAATCTGCACTCTGCACTCTGAATCTGCACTCTGCACTCTGAATCTGCACTCTGAATCTGCACTCTGCACTCTGAATCTGCACTCTGCACTCTGAATCTGCACTCTGAATCTGCACTCTGAATCTGCACTCTGAATCTGCACTCTGAATCTGCACTGCACTCTGCACTCTGCACTCTGCACTCTGCACTCTGCACTCTGCACTCTGCACTCTGAATCTGCACTCTGAATCTGCACTCTGAATCTGCACTCTGAATCTGCACTCTGCACTCTGAATCTGCACTCTGAATCTGCACTCTGAATCTGCACTCTGCACTCTCAATCTGCACTCTCAATCGGCACTCTCAATCTGCACAGTCTGCACTCTCAGTCTGCACTCTCAGTCTGCACTCTCAGTCTGCACTCTCATTCTGCACTCTCATTCTGCACTCTCATTCTGCACTCTCATTCTGCACTCTCAATCTGCACTCTCAATCTGCACTCTGCCATCGCACTCTGCACTCTGACTCTAAATCTGCACTCTGACTCTAAATCTGCACTCTGACTCTAAATCTGCACTCTGACTCTGAATCTGCACTCTGACTCTGAATCTGCACGCCTTAAAATCCACTCTCGGTTCCTTTGTTTGCCTGATGTTCGTTAAGAAATTTTATTAAAAGGTGAGCAGGAAGTTTCAAAGTGCGACAGCATAAACATTTTTTTTAACTATCAGCTTACGATTCCTACCTTATTTGGAAGTTTATCTACTTGAAATATTCCCTTTGTTCTGTAGTAAGCAGACCTTTTTATTCCTCGTGTTAATACGCATGCAATGTTTGTCAATGCCCAGCGGGTCAGGCAGTGTTCAGTAGCACAATATTGCTGCCTCTCGGCCTTTCACTGCCGCGGGAAGTGCACAATTAGGCGATGCTGGGATCCCGGGTGCACCTTTCTGGTCGGAAAGTGGAAAGTTAGTGGTTTCACAGTGGGGGTCGGTGCCCTATAATAGGTAACACATGGGAAGCTCTAAATAAATAACTTCATCTAATGAGGCTGTCATTAAATAAAAAAAAGAAGCATGCTCGCCGCTGGGACATTTATCACCGCACAAATTAGTCTGTTTTCGCCTCATAAAAATAAAGAGAAACCAGCGTGAATTTGGTATACTTTACTCCCATGAAATAAAACACATTTTTTCCATGTTGCTGAAAAGGTAAACGATAGAATGCATACGGAAATGTTATACACAGGGCATCTTTAACATGGGATTTTTTTTTCCAGAAACGTTGCACCCAGCAAAGGACCTAACTCTAAAACGGATATTCACACGGTTTGGGTTTTTAGAATAAGATTAATATTATGTTAGAAACGTACAGTGTTGCATTTTAGTTTATATACCCGCCTGCTTCTGTCAGAGTGTGGCATGCCTCCCAACAATGAAAATGCTGCATCGGAAGGCTGGTGCCGGCAATGCCGGACCAGAATCGGGGGCGTTCCCGGCATCGCGTGACGTCGGCAAAAGCCAAAGAATCTCGGGAACGCCCCCGTGTCTGGTCCGGCATTGACGGACAGGCCCCTCATCCAATGGCTAGGCTCCATTTATGGAGCCAGCCAATGAATGACGAGGGCCGACCCAAAGCCACACTACAGTTCTCATTAGGTTTTTGCTGCGCAAAAAAGATGGGCAGAGCGCATCTTTTTGGCGAGGCAAAACCTAAAAAGGTGATCAAGCAAGAGTTAAACATGGCGGGCGGTCTCAGTACCAGCCTACGTTGCATCTCATGCCAACAAATGTCACTGATTTCGCACTTTTTGAACCATAACCCAGTGTTTAACTGTAGTTTTGTGTGCTCTTTTTGTTGAGGTTGAAATTAGTTAGATAGACTACAATAGAAGATGAGATGATTTTGTTTTCAAATTTATTTCAAATTGACCTTTACATTTATATGACAATATTGTCTTTTTTTTAGGTTTTTACAGGTCTCACCAAATGTGCAATGACTTGTCACATTTCGTTGAAATGCTTGAACGCGAGGAGTGCGTAATTTCCACCAAAGTGGAAATCGCTTTCTTAATGGACAATGACATGTACTGGACATCAAGAGGTTCCTTGATCGAGGGTGGCTATGAGAGAGGCTCTGCATGCAGCTTCCATGTGGTCATGAGCACATCAGGAAAGGTGGAAATCAAAGACTACAAAGATGAGTATCTGTGTTTGACACCAGGTGACATCCAGGACAACATAAGAACCGTCTCCCACAGGAACCCACCATTCACTGAATTCGAAGTTAGTTATGAAGAAGGGAAAGTGATTTTTAAAGCAGCCAATGATTTGTATTTTTCGCGGTATAGCTACTGTACTGGTGACGAAAATGACCATCACCTCTTAGCTTGTAAGGATGACCCTGATATGTACTGTCTTTTTGAAGTGGTGGTTCTATAAAAATCATGGTATCCTTCTTTTCCCTATTCCTGTTTTGTGGTGACAATTTTTGTTTTGTATATTCTAATTTTAAGAATACTAAAATTGTTCTTTCGAACATATACCTTTCAAAAAACGGTCACATCCCCATTCTGAGTGTTGTGGTAATTGGGGAATCAGGTAGAAATGGTTCAAATACCTGGTTTTACAATTGTGTTTTGTGCTAAGTGTGCACAGTACTAGTGCCTTTGCATGCAGAATTATCTCTAAGCACTAGTCGTGAAATAATAATTCACCATTTATTAGGACACAGTTGCAAAATCAGTTAAAACAACTTTATCACAACATTGACATAAGATCTAAGATCTCTAATAGGACAATTCTCACTGCTTGCCAGACTTTCACCCCAGTGCCCCGTACATTGCTTCATTCTTTCCCCTTTCACTCACTGACCTCTTTCCACTCCCCTATCTCTTTCTCACTTCCCCTACCAAACCTCCTCAAATGAAACCTGTTGGACAGGCCACCTGAAGGGCCGCTCCCCCCTCGGCCCGACCAGGCCCGAGCCCGGTCACACAAGTGCCACACACCACCACTGCTCGTCCTCCGTCCCCTCCGGGACACCGGCCCCTGAACATATCGACCTCGTGGGCCCGACCCACTACTGGCCCACGCGCCCAGCCTGGGCGCCATCTTGGACACTCCACCACGAGGCCGCCTGGCCCCCGATCGACCTCAACCCTGGGCCTAGCCAGGCCTCAGACATCCCGGCACCACCATCCACCCAGGAGGTGAGCGGGCTACTTGGCAAGTCAATGGGAGAAAGAGGCGTCGATGGCTCTCCCCCGCCAAGTGCCGCTCGCCCATCGCCTCCCCGGGCGCTGGCTCCACCCCCCTGCTGGGTGTCTGGACTCCCTCATCCCGGACCTCCCGACCTCCAAGTGCGAGGGCCCGGACATCAAAGGGCACCAGCCCTATAACTGGGGCAGCTCCAGAGCAGGAAGGCAGTTGTATCCTGGAGTCGAGAGACGCAGAGAAGAACTCATCCTTGACGGACTACTGGCGCTGCCGTAGCTCTGCCTTGCGCATCATCGTCCTGCCTGCTGGCGCTGCCGCAACCTTCGTAAACCTTCGTAATCCTTCATCGTCGTCGGGACCTGCTGGCGTGGCCGCGGACCGTTTGTAACTACCATCTTCATCGGGACCTGCTGGCTCCGCCGCGGACCGTCGCTTCCTTCGTCCATCTCGGGACCTGCTGGCTCCGCCGCGGCCCGATCATCTAGAACGCCGAGCTCGAGGATTGAGAGCTATTTCCACCTTTTGGTAACAAGACTGTCCCGCTACCCTTTTCCCAAACCAGAGACCAGAACCGAGGGGACCCCTGAGTCCAGACCTCCTTGTATCATCATCGTACCTAAAGAATTGCCTATAAAGTATCGTTGAACTTTACCCTTGTGTGGTGTCCGTCTGTGGGGGGGAAGTTACTTGTCTGTACGATCGTCGGAGACGGCTCTCCCCGGAGACCTCTCCCCTTATCCTCGGCCGACCCTCCCGGTCCGTCTAACATTGGTGGCCAGCGGCGCGATCCGAATCACCGCATAATCGTACAGAGAGTAGCTCACCCCACGACCAAATCACGATGTCAAACAAAGAAAGCGGATCCACCGAGAAATTTCAGATGGAGAAATTGGACGAGTACAGCCATCGTGAATTAAAACAATTCTGCATCGAACTAGGTATCGCTACCACCGGTCTGAGTACCAAAGACGATTTCAAGCACGCCCTAGAGTCTTGGGCAGAAACCGGGGCTGCCGGAACCCCCGATCAAAACATCGCAGCAATAGAAAAAAACACCACGACCCCTGAGGAGCGAAGAACGGGTCTCTCGCAAGACGAGATCCAGGAAAGAGAAAAAACCCGACTACACAAGCTAGAAATGGCCCGGCTCAAAATGGATGTTGAACTTAAGTTGGCCGAACAAAAAATAAACTTAGAGCACCTGCGTCTCCGAGAAGAAAGAGAGGAAAAACAGAGACAAAGGGAGCTCGAGGAGAAGAAATTGGCATATGAACACGAGCGAAAATTAGCGGAGATCGACCTACGCAAGCAGAATAAAGAAGGAGGGGTGCCCGAGCAACCCCACACCCCAGGGGCAACAGAGAAAAAGGTACACATCCCCAAGGATGTCGTTCGAGAATACTTCCGAGAGGACGACATCCAGCAATGGTTTAAGGCCTACGAAATCGCTATGACCGCCCACCGGATCGATCGAAGCGACTGGGGAGCCGGTCTATGGGGGAGATTCCTCAATGAGGGCCGCGATGCCCTGCTACAGCTCCCGGACCATCAGATGACCTCCTATGACCACATGAAAGCTGCACTCCTCACCCGCTATGGCCTCACACCTGAGATGTACCGTCAGAGGTTCCGAGACTGCACCCGCATCCCGGGTACAACTTGGGTGGACTATGTAAACTATTTTAGCCGAGCCTTCGAGGGCTGGATCGAAGGAAGCAAGGTCACAACTTACGAACAACTTTTTAATCTCATGGTATGGGAGCATCTATCGAACAATTGCTTCATTGAGCTCCGCCAGCACCTCCTCGACAGCAAATTGACCGATCCCCGGCAGCTCGCAGCCGAAGCTGACCGGTGGGAAATCACCCGAGTGGGCCGGAATGGGTCCTACGAACAGAGCCGGAACAACAACGGTCAGCACCGTCCCAGAGGAGGAGGAGGGGGCCAAGGACGCGGAAGAGACAACGCTCCGGTCGCCCCCGCTACCAGCACCACCCCCCCGGCCAACCGGGGCAGCACCCCGGCGCGACCGGGATATCGAGCCATTGTTACGTGCCATCGATGCCAACGAGTCGGACACTATGCAAACGACCCAAACTGCCCCCAGTACCAGAGCCCAAGACCCCGCCAAGTAGCCGCTGCTGCTCTGGGGGAGGAACAGATCTCAGAGGAACAGGAAGAGTATGAGCAAGAACATCAAGAATGGGAGCCAGCTGCCATGGCTCTAGCCTGCTTAGGGGGGAAAGACATGGTCCCGCGGGTCCCCCTACCCGCTAACACCCAGAAGTACAGCCAATGGGTGAGCATCAATGGACGCCGGGCCGAAGCCCTCCGTGACACCGGGGCCAGTGTGACAGCCGTCCGCTGTCACCTGGTGGCCCCAGAACAGTTCCTACCAAACATCCTCTGCCCTGTCCGTTCAGCCGATAATTCAGAGAGTCTGTGTCGGATGGCCTGCGTCCCTTTCGAATGGGGAGGGGTCTCCGGCATGTTGAAAGTAACGGTCCGAGACGATGCCCCCGTAGACTGCCTCTTGGGGAATGACCTTGAAAGCTCTCCGTGGGCAGCCGTAGAACGACGAGAACACCTGGGGATGTTAGGCATCCCGGACTGGGCATGCGTCACCACCCGGTCCATGGCCGCCCGTACCAACCCCCGACCCGAGGAACCCGAATGGCCGGCGCCTCCGCCTCCGGTCGCTCCAGCCGAAACCACCGACCGTGACGTCCCCCCAGAAGCAGCTCAACCTCCAGACCTCGCTAACCTCGACCAGTGGCCTCAAGAGGGGGGGCCCACGCAAGAACAGTTTCGCCAAGAACAGAAGACCTGTCCCTCCCTCGAGGGACTCCGCCAACAAGCCCTCGCCCAAAACGCAGGGGATACCTCCGGAACACATTGGATCTACTGGGACAATGATCTGCTATACAGTGAACAAAGAATCGCGGAGTTGGGGGCCAGCCGAGTGCTAGTGGTGCCCCTCCGTTTTAGAGACTTTCTGCTAAACCTGGCCCACGATGTCCCCCTGGCTGGACACCTGGGTCAAGATAAAACCTACAGCCGCCTGGTGACCCACTTCTTCTGGCCTAAAATGAGGGACGATGTCCACCAGCATTGCCGATCTTGCCCCACGTGCCAAGCCAGTGGAAAGAGCGGCCGCAAACTGAAAGCCCCCCTGCAACCTTTTCCCGTGGTCACCACCCCGTTCGAGAGGGTCGGGATAGACATTGTGGGACCCCTGGACCCGCGTACAAAACAAGGCCATAGGTTCATCCTGGTGCTAGTGGACCACGCCACCCGCTACCCCGAGGCTGTTCCCCTGCGGACTGTGACAGCCCCGGTAGTCGGCCGGGCTCTGATGGGAATCTTCTCCCGTGTGGGCTTCCCCCGAGAAGTCGTCAGCGACAGAGGCACGAACTTTATTTCCAAATATATGAAGTCCCTCTGGCAACAGTGTGGGGTTACCTACCGATTCACGACCCCCTATCACCCTCAAGGAAACGGACTCGTTGAGCGGTTCAACCGCACGCTCAAAGGGATGATTGGGGGGTTGGAAGAGCCCCTCCGTCGCCAGTGGGATGTACTGCTGCCGTGCCTCCTCTTCGCATATCGGGAGGTCCCCCAGAAGTCCCTCGGCTTCAGCCCGTTTGAACTGTTGTATGGACATCCAGTACGGGGGCCGCTCAGCCTAGTCAAGGAAGGCTGGGAGATGCCCCCTCTAAAGAACCCCCCAGATGTCTTCCGATACCTCCTAACCCTCCGCAACCAGACCCGGCGGTTCCGAGAGCTGGCCAAAGCCAACCTAGAGGCCAGTCAAGAGGACATGAAAAAGTGGTATGACCGGAATGCCTCCTCCATCGAGTTTGAACCTGGGCAACAGGTATGGGTGATGTCCCCCACCGAACCCTGCGCTCTGCAAGACAAATGGACGGGGCCCTTCAAAGTAGTCGAGCGCAAGGGCCCTGCCACCTATCTCATCGACATGGAATCTGCCCGGAACCCCCTCCGGGTCCTCCACACCAATAGACTGAAACCCCACTTTGTGCGTTCAGAACTCAGCCTCCTGATGGCCACAGACAATGGGACCGAAGAAGACTCCGAACCCCTCCCTGACCTCCTACGGACTCGGGAGAAAGACGGCTCTGTGGATGGGGTCCGACTCTCGGAGGCCCTCACCCGGGAACAACGCCAGGAGTGCCGAGACCTTCTGTTGCAGTTCGCCAGCCTGTTTTCCCTCACCCCAGGTGTCACTTCCTGGTGTGTGCACGACGTGGACACGGGGGACAACCCCCCTATCCGCCACCGGGCCTACCGCGTGCCAGATCGGGTACGGGCCTGCATCCAGGAGGAAGTGACCAAAATGCTCACGCTCGGGGTCATCGAGCCCTCAGATAGCCCCTGGGCCAGCCCAGTAGTACTGGTCCCCAAAGCAGCCGCTCCCGGCACCACACCAGAACTCCGGTTCTGCGTCGACTACCGGGGCTTGAATGCGGTCACTCGAACAGACGCACATCCCATCCCTCGGGCAGACGAACTAATCGACCGCATGGGAGCTGCCCGCTACCTCAGTATTTTCGACCTGACGGCAGGCTACTGGCAGATCGGCCTCACAACCCGGGCCCAAGAACGTTCTGCCTTTTCCACCCCTGATGGCCATTACCATTTCAAGGTCATGCCCTTTGGCATGAAGAATGCTCCAGCAACATTTCAGCGACTCGTCAACCAGGTCCTGGCCGGGCTCGAAGGATTCAGCGCCGCCTACCTAGACGACATCGCTGTATACAGCCACCATTGGCCCGAGCACCTCCACCACCTCCGAGCGGTGCTACAGGCCCTCCAGCGGGCTGGCCTCACGATCAAGGCCAGCAAATGCCAAATTGGTCAGGGGTCCGTAACCTACCTCGGACACCAGGTGGGAAGCGGCCTGGTGGCCCCTCTGCAGCTCAAGATTGCCGCCATCCAGTCCTGGCAGCCCCCCATCACCCAGACCGAGGTGCGCGCCTTCCTGGGCCTCACAGGCTATTACCGAAGGTTCGTGAAAGACTATGGTACCATAGTGGGGCCCCTCACAGAACTCACGTCCAAAAATCAACCCAAGAAAGTCAACTGGACCCCGGATTGTCAAACAGCCTTCGAACAATTGAAGGCCGCCATGTGTTCCGCCCCTGTGCTCCAGGCCCCCGACTACAGCCGGGAGTTCGTCGTCCAGACGGATGCCTCCGACCATGGCATTGGGGCAGTCCTGTCTCAAATGAACACCGAAGGCCTTGATCAGCCCGTGGCCTTCATCAGCAGGCGACTCCTACCCCGAGAGCAACGCTGGAGCACCATAGAGAGGGAGGCCTTCGCTGTGGTATGGGCCCTCAAAAAGCTCCGGCCCTACCTCTTTGGCACACACTTTCGGGTGCAGACCGACCATCGACCCCTGCAGTGGCTGATGCAGATGCGGGGGGAAAACCCGAAACTACTACGTTGGTCCATCTCCCTACAAGGGATGGACTTCACTGTTGAGCACCGGCCTGGGCCAGATCACGCCAACGCGGATGGCCTGTCCCGGTTTTTCCGCCTCGACGAGGAGAGTCCCCAAGAGGATGGGTGACTCTCCCCGCCTTCAGCTGGGGGGGACGCATGTTGGACAGGCCACCTGAAGGGCCGCTCCCCCCTCGGCCCGACCAGGCCCGAGCCCGGTCACACAAGTGCCACACACCACCACTGCTCGTCCTCCGTCCCCTCCGGGACACCGGCCCCTGAACATATCGACCTCGTGGGCCCGACCCACTACTGGCCCACGCGCCCAGCCTGGGCGCCATCTTGGACACTCCACCACGAGGCCGCCTGGCCCCCGATCGACCTCAACCCTGGGCCTAGCCAGGCCTCAGACATCCCGGCACCACCATCCACCCAGGAGGTGAGCGGGCTACTTGGCAAGTCAATGGGAGAAAGAGGCGTCGATGGCTCTCCCCCGCCAAGTGCCGCTCGCCCATCGCCTCCCCGGGCGCTGGCTCCACCCCCCTGCTGGGTGTCTGGACTCCCTCATCCCGGACCTCCCGACCTCCAAGTGCGAGGGCCCGGACATCAAAGGGCACCAGCCCTATAACTGGGGCAGCTCCAGAGCAGGAAGGCAGTTGTATCCTGGAGTCGAGAGACGCAGAGAAGAACTCATCCTTGACGGACTACTGGCGCTGCCGTAGCTCTGCCTTGCGCATCATCGTCCTGCCTGCTGGCGCTGCCGCAACCTTCGTAAACCTTCGTAATCCTTCATCGTCGTCGGGACCTGCTGGCGTGGCCGCGGACCGTTTGTAACTACCATCTTCATCGGGACCTGCTGGCTCCGCCGCGGACCGTCGCTTCCTTCGTCCATCTCGGGACCTGCTGGCTCCGCCGCGGCCCGATCATCTAGAACGCCGAGCTCGAGGATTGAGAGCTATTTCCACCTTTTGGTAACAAGACTGTCCCGCTACCCTTTTCCCAAACCAGAGACCAGAACCGAGGGGACCCCTGAGTCCAGACCTCCTTGTATCATCATCGTACCTAAAGAATTGCCTATAAAGTATCGTTGAACTTTACCCTTGTGTGGTGTCCGTCTGTGGGGGGGAAGTTACTTGTCTGTACGATCGTCGGAGACGGCTCTCCCCGGAGACCTCTCCCCTTATCCTCGGCCGACCCTCCCGGTCCGTCTAACAAAACCTCTTTATCCTGTCCCAAGAATACCCTGCACACCATCTTCCTTCGCCTGTGCTCTTTTCACCCCCGAGGGGTGGATAGGCCCACATGTGACTCTCCACACCCCCAAAATACCGCCTACACCCCTGCAACTGGTAATATGGCAAACTTTGTGTAGAGCAACTCTCCACCGAATCGCATTCTTAAGTAATATGGGTGGGTGGTTTCAACACAATTTTTGCCCCCACCCTCCGGTGGTGCTCAGGAGTCAGGAAGAGATTGAACCCACCTCTCCTGACTCCTTTATACATCCCCCCAAAAAAACACCACTTCCTCTTAAAACTACTTTTACCCTGGCCTGTACTGTATGACTCGCGAATATCCCCAGGGAAGACTAGTCTGCGACTGCTCCCACCAGGTCCCTTCATTACAAAATAATCACACATCATACCACCATATAGGGTAAAAGGCTATTTATTAGCATAGGGTTGCAAAAACAGTTACACAACTTTAACACAACAGTAAGGTAATGTCCAACATCTCTACATTTGTTGGGGGTACCGCGCTACTACCTCACTCTCTGTATTTTTTGTTTTTTAAATATATATAAACTTACAAATATTTTGATCTGCCTATTACCATTTTACTAAAGTGGTAATAGTCAGGGTAAAAATACCCCACTTAGGGTCCGATTACGATGTTGGCCGGACCAGCACCAACAGGCTGTTAGTGGCGGTCGGCCCAACATCCAGTGTATCGGTATGACCGCCAGATTACAATACCGGAGGTAGGAGTGATTTGTGAGGGGATAGACCACCTCCTCTGATAGGCTCAATGAGCCGGTTGGGGCTGCAGTCATAGCCTAAACCCCACAATGGAGGCGGTGCCTGTCGAGACACCGCAGTAGGGATTAGGATGTCTCTTTCCCTCATCTTGACATGGCAGTCCCACAGACATGTAAAGGCAGACGGAGAGGGACTTTGGATGCCCCTAGTAGGGCCCACCTTCCCCTGTGGGCGGGGGGCACATGTGGTGCCCCCCAAGCATCCATGCACCGTGTGCCAGGCACCACATGAATCCTGGCACTCCAGTGCATGGATATTTGAGGACATGCATTTTTCTGCTGCGGCTTGTGCTGCGGCCCTTGTCCGGGCCACAGGACAAGCCGAATAGTGAACGGCATGTTTCTGACTGCCTTCACGGTGGTTGGGTGGAGCTGCCAACTACCTGTTGGCCGGTCTTCAGAGATGGCGGTCGGAACACCATCATAATGAGCCATTTAATATTTACTTACATCGGAAGATGTAACGCGGAACATGGGAAAAGTGTACCTAAAAACTATATAGCTGCGTTTAACTTTACTTAAACCAATTATTAGACAATCAGCTAATGACTTATCAACACTATGTACTGTAGTGCTATTGCGAAATACCCCCATAGTTCTCTAAAATGAAGCAGCAACAGATATCATTAGGTTTAAATACTTTAAAAATGTGTTACGCTAAACTACACATAATAATCATGTGCGCACTATAATATGTAATCCGGCCACATTGTAACAGAATGTGACTGTCAGTGAAACACATTGCAATTAAGCATGTTTTGGGACCGCCCTTATTTATTTGGACGTTTTGACTAAACCATACAAAACTTTTACTCCTTCCACAATGAATGATATCTGTTATTGTATCCGCTACCTCCCGCCACAGAGCACTTGAACTGGCACAGCGCCAACACCTGTGTATCAGACCCCAGTCTATGGCTTTTCACGTCAGGCAAATATCCCACACCACCAGAGACATCATATGTAGTATGTTGGGTATCATATATGTCCTTTGTAGGACTTTGTATAGTATTGACTCAACTTTGTCAATCTGGAGACAGTCCCCAGAAACTGCAGCGCACCTGCCCATTCCCTGTCTGTACATTGTGTTTATGTGCGTGCCTCCCATTTGTCTCTCACCTGTGTCAGACTAAGCTTTGACGCGTGATAGAGTTGTACAACAGGGTGATGGCCTTTCTACCCCTCCTGTGTGTTACTATATCCTATAAGGCTGTGTGCACTGGTGGCTCCTCCATTCATCCCTTCCATAATGTCTTGATCACCCAAATGAATAACTTGTGTGGTAATACCTACCCCGCTGGTAGCTCCTCTGATTCACGTATCTCCTTGAATGATCGCAGTTGTTGAGCCTCAATATGGTGCCCAGCAGGACAAGTGATAAGTCCCAGTTCCTTAAAGTCAGCAAACTAGACTTGATTGCTATTGGCTGGAAGTCATAGTAGCATCACAACGGGAGGGCTGGTGCACATGCCCAGGTCCTGTTAGTGTGACGCAGGCACAGGTTCCAGCAGTGCAGTGCTGTCATCAAGCCGGAGTGCATTCTTGCTGGTACTCTCTCACCGAGTACCAAGGCAGCAGAGGTCTGATGGAGAGCACCAAATCAGCTGTGCACCTCCCCGCGTCTCCAGACCATTGCAATATCCATTCAAGCTAGGCCTCAGTACAGTAGTTTTTAAAGTCAGACACCTGCAGGCCTCTCTTCACAGTGGCATGTGAAGCTTAGAAGCACAATTTTGTGCCTGCCTCTGCCCCATATTAGTTCTTTCACAAGTGGGATCAACTTTTCGAAATTGTGTTTAGTAACGATAATGGTGACATCCATCAGTCAAATGATCCTTCATTCCTTAATTAAATAAAATCATTTGCAATTAATATACAGAAAAGATCAAATAAATTATGTACGAAAGCTTAAAAAATTCTGATCAGTTTCATTTGAGGCTCCATAAAATTGCCAATTCGTTAGCAAGATCTAAACTAAAACCATGTCATTAATGTTCAGAAAATGCTAGGATGGTAAAGGTGCGGGATATCTTAAGTGCAGAATAGTTAGGATTAAAATTTAATGGGCTAAAAATTGGCAGATTATATCTAGAAGAGAGTATTTACTCCGAGCCGAATGGACTAAAAGTACATAACTGTGCTTGCAGGCGTGTAGATGTAAGGTGTTATATCTCGTTTTTACAGGACGCAGTTAAAATATGGGGTGCTTCACTTTGATGCTCAGAATGTTGGTCCAATTTAAAAGCTGCTTGCAAAAGGGAAATATATTTGCCAAATCTTGCAAGATTGCATGGCTCCACTATATTGAAAACCAAGTTTGTATCCCATTTTTAAGGAACTTAGGGGCATATTAACGAGAAACGGCGATAAATAACGCCAAGCGTGCTTAGCGTTTTTTTATTTATCGCCGTCTATCTCTGAAATGTATTCCAGCGACAGCGGGGAATTCGCTGTTTTGCAGGGAACATCGCTGGTTTCCCAGTGATGTTCCCTGCAAACCGGCCATAACCTTGCTGATACTCCCTGTGGTCATATCAGCATAATCCACCCCCAATGTTAGGGGTAGGTAAGTCTGCATTTTAGCAGACAATAGTTTTTGGCGAAAACAGCGATTTTCTCCAAAAACTAACGTCTGCTTAAATGCTGGGGCAGCCTTGTAAATATCGCAATGTACACATCAGCGATATTTGCAAGGTTGTACTGCCTAGTGACGCCCACTTTACCTCTGATTAGAGATGCAAAGGGAGGCGTCGGGTAAAAAGGTGCTAACATGCGCTAATGCATGTTAGCACCCACTTGTAAATAGGGCAAAAAGATTATCTCCGCTTTTTTGGCTTTTAAAGCCAAAAAAGCGGAGATAATGCCCTTGCTAATATGCCCCAAAGGTTTTAGCAAGGCACGATGAGCATTCAGAAGGACCGGACAGCAGCACAGCAAGTGGTTAAAAGGTTCCACTTGATATCCACATAGTCTGCACTTAGTGATCAAGGAAAGGGAATGCCATTTAGGATTCAGCTCTTTTGTTTGTAGGCGCATCAAACTTGCAGCCATGATTTGTTGTAGGCATGTCCTTCTGATTGCGTGCCGAAGATATGGCTGTGGTCTAAATTGTGGAGCGTGGACAGTATCATATGAGGCGGCAACTGCAGCAAATGTCGGTGAGCTCTTGGATTTTAATTTTGCCAAATCAGAGAGTATTATCTGTACTTTTGTTTGTCGTTTGAGGATTTTTTTAAGAGTTAAGACTGACAAAAGTTTGTTGTTTAGCACAGACAAGTCTATTTGAAGTGTTTCTGCTGCTTTGGTTAAATAGTTCGACCATAGGTTTGATTTTATTGTAAAAATCTGTTGAAGAATACATTCCAGGGTGTACGGCGGAGCCTTGATGATCCTGTAATATTATTTTAAGAATCCTTCCATGTTCAACCACATTTGTGCCTCGAGGCCAAATTCTGATCTTATCAAATAGCCTCCTTTATAAGTCGGGAGTCTAAATGTCCTCTTGTAGACTTGGAGTTTAGTTTTGTGAAGGTTTCTGGATAGGCCTCCTGGTCTTAAGCGAGTGCTGGTATAAGACAGGCCTGGAGGACCCGTTGAATGGGTATAGTGGCAGGACTTTCTAAGTTTATGTTCAGCTGGCTTCATCTTGTAATGATCATTGCTGCCTTCATTTTCAGGCGCCTCAGGTGGATTTTGGGTCCACCGTTTGCTGACAGCCACACACCCAGATAATTATAGACATTTGACCTTTGAATGGTCAAGAGACCCAGCATCCAGGTGCCACTTCCTTTCATATTGCTTCATACAAATACAACCATTGTTGTTGTTGACGGATTAACTATCCATTTATTTACTTTGTTATATTTGTGGAGAGCATGCAAGGCTTTTTAGATCCCAATCGCGAGTAGTCCATTAGCACAATATCGTCTGCATAGTCTAATAATGTTATTTTTGAAGACCCATTTTTGGGAGGAATCAGGTTCGCTTGTTATAAGGCTAAAAACAAATCCGCTGTGTACAACTTGAATAAAAGGGGGGCCAGGACACACCCCTACTTTAATCGGATGTTTGTCATTATCTTCTTTGTTGTCTGTGTAACAGTCAGCTTAATTGGGTCCCAAGTAGACGTATGTAGAAACATTATTGCACGTAGCAGATGATTTGGAATGCCCCAGTCCTGTAATTTCTGTCAAAGAATCTTCCGGTCCACTGAATCAAAGGCGGCTGAGTAGTCGATAAAACATTCATATAAAGACTGAGATTTACAGTGAAGTGTTTATTGAATTAAAAAAGATATGGCCACAATATTGTCAGTCATTGAAGCATTTGCCCTGAAGCCAATTTGACATATCAGGATCAGCTCATCGGCTTCCACCCACTCCTCTAGGTCTGTCAGCAGAAGTGTAGCGCAGCCCTTGGCTTTGATGGCCAACAGCACGATTAAGCGGTAGTTGCCTGGGACCAGTTTGTCTCCCTTCTTGAAAATTGGGTGAAGTATCAAACCTTTCCAGCTTTCTGGTATGTGCCCGGACAGTGAGCAGCAATGATATAGTGGAGACAGTAGTCCATAATTCAATGTCATTTTTAAAAGGTTGGACTGGGATGCCATTTGGTCCTGGCACTCCTGTAGAGCGAATTCTCAACAAAGTATTTGAGCTACATTTTGCAGAAAAATTCCGTCTATTATTGGATGCCGCAGGGTCTGTGCTGGAGTCAAGATTTGGCAGGGGGCTAGAAGTATTGACTACGCGCAGTTTTTTAATATGATGTAGCCACTGTGCCTCGTTGATTACGTTTTAGCAGGGCTGTAATAAGTTGTTTTACTTTTAATGTAGCTCCACAGCTCGGCATGGCAATGTGTTCCTTGAAGGGAATATACTTGTAGCCATTCTTTATACGTTTGTTCTTGTTCAATTGTCCAGGTCAGCCGTTTGTGTAATTTTAGTTGTTCCTTCAGTTGATTGTTCAAGTTGATTTAGAAAGGTCGGTTATGTGTCTTTTTCATTAGTTTTCGCAGCCTGGTAATCCTTTGCTTGCTAGCTGTTATTGAGGTCTTGTATTGGAAAGATCTTGCTTTGGATCCGCCAAGAGTTTTTTGGGGGGGCCTATTGCACTGTGAATGTCATTGATGATGATATCTCGGTATTGTCCATTTAGCGTCTTGAGAGTTGGAGCACTCAAAGCTTTCCATGATTTTAATTTTTCCTGGGGGATTGGGCACCATTTTATTCAACAAATTAGTTGACTTGCTTCGTCCCCTCTGGATCACCCATTTGTCTTCATGTGGTTGTGCCTCATAGTTTTTAAATGTCGCTCTAAGCAGTGTGATGGTGGTTGATATGGTGACATTCACAAACAGATATAGTCCCAAATCCTGCTAACTGAAGATTGTTCCAGAATTAGATGGATGGACCTTTATTTTCTATCAAACATCCCAATGTACCTTCCGTAGAGTCTGCATCATGATGAAACACCTGTATCCCTAGATAGCTGAAGGCACTATTTGCAAATTGCAGCAGCAGATCCGAAGGGCAATTATCCTACCTTTCTTCATGCTACGGAAAGATGCATGATTTGCTTTTATTAACATTCTGCTCGATAACCATCTGAAACATTCCAGGGGCTCAAGTATTGGACCTACATCAGTAGCTGGATCCGCAGGTACTATTTTGATGTGCCCTTGGTGTCCTGTTCTCATGTCAATTTGTTTTCTTTTTGTGATACTTATGGAATGTGCTAACGCGTTGTTGCAATGTACCTGCAGAGTACAGCTGTGGTCGAATGTACCTCATGTGGTTCACTGTAAATCAAATGTTAGAAATGTGTGACTTAAGCAAAAGCAATATAGACAAAACTCAGAATATGTACTGCCAGCTTTTTTGCCTAACTCCTAGCAAGCACTTCTTTCCCAACTGAGCAGAGCAGGGTGCTCTGTTTACTGAAGAACTGATTTTGAGATAACTTTATCACAGTACATCTTTGCTTTAATGACTTTGGTTTTCTTTTAATGTATCGACTAAGGCATTCGTACAGTGATTATTGATTTATAACCAATTAGATGGCTTGAATTTGTAACTTTGCTAATCCTTTAATAAAGCTTTATGATTCAAAACATAACTGGTCCCTGTTTTCCTTGTGAAGCCTAATGTGTTTCACGTAATTGAAACTCAGAAGGCAAAAAATTACTCTGACAGAAAGAAATTAAAGAGGCGCTCTTTAAAATCTAGAATACAAGTTCCATTTTGGATTGTTTTTCTTTTATTTTATCACCTTAAACATATTGCAATAATGCACTTTTATTTACATTCGTAGAATCTCTTTGTTACATTGGGGATATTTTCATAATAAATCATAATAATTGAATTTCATAAAGTGAGTGTTCAGTAAATAAATAGAGTAGTCACCAGCTTAGACGGGGTGCCACTAAATGAAGAATTATATCAATTAAAAAAATGTCAAATCTGTACATTTTCAAAAAAGCCGGGCTTGCTCCGATCACCACTTCTATTCCGAACCTCCGGCTAGGTAATTACTCTATTCTGGATTGAAAAGCAGCCCATCTTTTCTAGTCCATATTCCCTCCAATTTCTGAGGTGACTGGATTGAATTTGGAGACCCAAATGTTTACATTCACCTAATTTTAGGTAATAAAATCCAGAAGCACCAGCTTGCCTAAAAAAGAACTGTAATCTAAAGGAATATTCCTGCAGCGTCTTATATCTAGTCCTCTTGGGGAGTTTAGAGGTCTTTAGAAATATCGGGATCTGCAAGACAAATTCCTGCACCATTTTATCCAAAGAAAAGTTGTCTATTAAACCGTTTGATGCCAGCAAACGAGCTGTTAAATCTTAAATAGCCGCTTCGTAATATGTGCGAATATGCGGTAATGTTAACCCACCCTAATTAATATCTAGTTGTAGCGCCGAGAGTTTAACCTTAGGTGTCTTCTTACTCCAGACAAACTGCCTAAACATTGTTTCCAGCTCTTTGAAATAACTAATATTGATTTTAATGGGTATATTTATGAAAAGGAAAACAGGAAGAGGGAGAATGGACATTTTGATAAGGGCTACAATGCCTATCAAAAGTTAGTGGTAGAAGCGACCAGTTGTCCAACAATTTTTTAATTTTACCCCGCATGACTACATTGTTCAATTTATATGGCTGCTAATATTGATTAGAGACATAAATCCCCAAATAGCGTATTTGGTCCGGCTTAAGAGCTCGTTGTTTGAGATTTGCAGGAAAAAAATCACTATCAGAATTTAAAATTAGAAGTTTAGTTTTATTTTGGTTTATTTTATAGCCGACAATCAATTCAAATTGGCTAAATTCGGTTAAGACCAGGTCTTAATTCTGGCTCTCTGGACTGAGATATAAAATAATGTCATCCAATAACAGCTTTAGTTTTGACATACCTAGAATCGGGGCTCTAATTGCAACATTATCTTGGATTTTAATAGCCAGGGGTTCGATAAAAAAGAAAATAAGAAAGGGGAAAGCGGGCATCCTTGTATCGTCCCACGGTTTATATTTGCTGTCCCTACTCAGTTTGCATTTATCACCACCTGTGCCTGAGCCCCCTGTTAAATATTCCAGAGCATTTTGTTAACTTTGAGGGGGCCCCCAAACCTACCAAATCCATAGAAAAGGACGTTCCAATTAACCAGGTCAAATACCTTTTCGGCGTCTCCCTTCATGATACATGCCGGGGTACAATTATTATTACAAAAGTCAAGAGCCTGTATTAAAAACCCAGTATTCGAGGACATTGACCTCCCGGCAACAAACCCAGACTGGTGTCTGTGGATCACTTCCTCTGCTAAGGGAGTAAAAAGCAGAGCCCAGATTTTCATTCAAATTTTGTAATCAGCATTAAGAAGGCTGATTGGTCTATAGGAATTAACATCCTTAGGATTCCTGCCCTTTTTCACAAAGCTGACAATAATAGCTTCTTTAAAAACTGGGGGGACAACACCACCAGCCTTTATATAATTGAAAAGCTTTGTCAAGAAGGGGGTCAACTCCTTTGCGAATACTTAATAAACTTCTGTAGGCTTTTGCTCCGGCGCTTGAATTCAGGGCTGCCAGAATTTAAGAGGGGTAGGGAATTGGTACCGCCTTTTGTGCACTCAAAGTGAATCATCACTGGTCGAGATAACTCTTAGAAAGGATAACCGGGGAAACTCAATGTACCTTCTCAAGTCAGGAGAGGCAGGCCATATCTCAGTTAGGAAGCAAGGCTTTAAGAGCAGCCAGTTTTAAAAAGGGCCTTTTTGTCTCGGTGGTTGGCATATTATACTCCCAAAGTTCTCAATAAAAAATATCCAGAAGTAGAGAATAGATGTTTCCACTGCCAGGCAGAAGGAGAGGGGGCTTGGCTACATATATTCTTAACGTGTCCATGGCTAGAGTCTTTCTGGGTTAAGATTATTTCGGCCATAAGCCCGGCGATCCAGAAGAGAGTAGATCCAGAGGCTGAGGTCGCCCTCTTCAGTATTACTAGACCTAGGGCAAATCTGACAAAAGTGGAGGAGACTTTTCCATCCATTTCCTCCCTTGTTGCTCGCTCCCTAATTCTTCAGAATTGGATGTCGAGGGAAGCACATACATATGTGAGGTTGCTTAATAAGATAAAAAGGACCAGGATTTTTGAAGAAGCATATGCAAGGCGGGTGGGCGCTACAAAAAAGATCACTGCAATTTGGAAATATTTAGTGAATCTCAAAACCTCGATGGAATAGTAGTCTTATTGATACTTTAAGCAGAATCATTTAAATTTTAAGGCCGGGGTAATGTGTTCTGTTTTTTTCGGCAGACTTAGCAGTTTAGTACTTTAGCACCTTAGCAATTTTGAACTGTATAGCCGCAAAAAATTGGGATCGCAATTTAAATGGATATGCCGCAAGAATTTGATTGCAATATGCTTTTTTGTACTTATTTTTCAATTTCATTGTATTGGTTTTACCCATGAGTTGTATATTCTGATCAAATGCTGTTTTTAATTCCCTGTTATTCATTATTATTGTTATGCGCCTGATGCTCTGCTCAATAAAAACAGTGTTCATTAAATAAATAAAAAAATATAAGCAAGGAAAATCCGTATACATTTTTTGAATAGATAATTACTCAAATCCTTGTCACTAGGGTCTACAGGGAGGGTGGGGGCGGGTAAGAGGTCAGCACTACAACTCCCAACAGGCCCCCATGTCTACAGGGAGGGTGGGGGTGGGTGAGAGGCCAGCACTACAACTCCCAACAGGCCCCCTTGTCCCACCCAGAGCAAGATGGAGTCCCCCCACCATGTGCTGACCAGTGCATCTCCCTCTTCAAACTTACAGGTTGGTAGCCATCTTCACCGGGAGGGGTGGGTGTGAGGGGGAAGTCTGTACTCCAAATTCCAATGTGCACCCTCCACCCTCATGATTGCAGCGAGGAGCAACACAACACATGGCTTCGTAGTAACTCCAAGGTTAAAATGTGAAATGAAACATGGGACAGGTGAGTTCGCAGTGCCTGCATACTGCATTCGTCGAAACAACAAACAAGTACCATATGTCCACAGAAGGACCCACAAATAACAGACCCTTGGACACATGCAAGGGAAGTGTCACATCAAAGAACTTGCAAGGGGAAACTTTGACATGGTGGCAGTCCACACAATCCATGTAGTAGGCAGTCTGGGCATGATGTGAGACTTGACATATCCACAACAGCAAGTACAATGTGTTTCCTGACACAAGGCACATGGATGCAATGTCCAAACCCTGTCCCTAACACAAGGTAGACCATCCACATGAAAGACCAACATATGCCTCTTTTAACAATGACGAGACCAGGTACAGTAGCAAGGTAGGTTGTCCACAGCCCTGGTGAACATGCCCTAGTCCACATTGCTGAGCCACAGCAACAATGTTAAAATGACTACAAAACTACACAGAGTCCAGGGGTACCATCAAATAGCAGAACAGCACCACACATATCCAAGTATTCTCTCCCCCACCTCCACACCACCATAATGCCCAGTACTGTGTACCACACCAATGTGATGACATCAACAACCATGTCCTGAATCCCTAGAAAATTGAAATGTAACAACAACAAATCTGTCATGTCCACAGCATTGATTCTTAAATTCTTGTCCCTCAGGTGACTGAGAACTGGCAGGAGAACCCAGCAACCGTCAGCACCAGTCACCCCCTCACAGCATGGACTCTCCGGTGATGATTCCCTGGACACCTCGGGTGCAGAGGGCGATGCCGGTCCGCCTATACACCCATGGCCATCAGGCTCCCAGGACATCCCTGCCCCCACCACCTTGGCCAGTGGAACCACAGCAACCACTGCCATTGTGACCTGTGCAGCTACCACCACCACCGCCACCAGTCTTGACTGTGCCACCCTCACTGACCCATTGGACGATGGCGGACCATCATCATCACAGGCTAGCAGGGACAGTGGACGGGTGAGGACACAGGTGAGGCCACAGATTCTAGACAGGAGGGCAGGTGCAAGGCCAGGTAGGGGACACGACCCACACAATCCTGGGACCGAGACCCTGGATCTCATTTCAAGAGTGCATGCGTCGTACGAGCGGTTGCAGGCACAGGCGGATCTGCCGCGCCAAGGCTCACTTGAGACCCGCCAGCTGTTGAGGTCCATGGACAACCGTATGGGACAAATGGTGGACCTCATGGGGCAGCAAACATATGTTTGGAGGGAGTGGTTATCCCGCAACACACCACCTCCCCCTCCCCCAAGTGGCACGCGGGACAGGACACCACCACTACCATCACCTGAGGCCACTGACAGGGAGGTGTCCCCCGAACAAGCTGCCCCAACAGCTGGGTCCACTCCGGCTCGAAGACGGAGGGGCCATCCGAGGCTGGATCCAGGACAGAGCAGTGGCAATGCACCAGCCAACCGCCAGAAGAGGAGCTGGCACTGACTTCACCCTTCATTGAGCCTGGCATTCACTCTGTGAACTATCTTGCCCTACATTGCCAAGCATTGGCACACATCTGTTGGACTAGGTTTACACCACACAATGTGGTGTGTACACGGTGGGATCATCTGACATGACCTTCAACTCACTCTTCCCCTCCACCACCATTTTGTAAATATGTTCTAACACAAATCCACCCCCTGTAAATAAACACCACGGAAACACTCAAGGCTGTGTGACCTCCATGTTTTAAACACAGGTTTGTCTTAGTTGTTGTCATTACAATGTGCAGGGATCAATGTTGTTCGGAATCATGGCTCTGTGGGAGTGACCTAGGGATATTGAGAGAACAACAATCACAGGTCAGGAAACTGAATCACACCCATCACATCACACCATACTGCAACGTCCCACAAACCACACTCATCACAAATTAAGCTGATCACAGGACACACATCAGGGAGCATTGCATGTAAACCATGTCCCACACACATGTGCGAACAGAACATACCAGAACAGGCAGCATTCACACTCCACATTCACCCATCCCCAGCAAACATACATCACGCATTGAACAGCAGCACAAGACGTAGTTACTCACATTCAAGGAAAGTAGCGGTCAATGAGCTGACGCCTGTGGTCCACACCTTCTTTCTCCCCACTATCCTCATCACTGGGCATGGGTGGGATGGGAGACGGAGCAACCTGTTGGTCTGCAGGGTCCAGGATCAGTTCAATATTCTTGAGCAAGGCCAGGTTGTGGAGCATGCAGCAGGTAACCACGATTTTGCATACTTTGCAGGGTGAGTATGGCAGGGCCCCTCCGGTCTTATCCAGGCAGCGAAACCCAGACTTCAGCAGTCCAAATATACGTTCCACCACCCGACGTGTCTTCCCATGGGCCTCATTATAGAGCATTTCACCTGGGGTAGTTGGATTCCGTAGGGAGCTCAGCAGCCACTGGCGGTTTGGGTACACAGAGTCACCTAGGTGGGGGGATGACAGACACATACATCAGTACCAGTACTGGTGGGAACAGCATGGCACACATACAACACAGTAGTCATCACAGCACACTCACCTACAAGCCACGCACAATCTTGACGCAGATTAGCCATCAGTTGGGGGTCAATGCTGCTCCGCAGGATGTGGGAGTCATGCGCGGATCCCGGAAATCTGGCACACACATGGGAGATGATGTTGTCAGCCAGGCACACCACTGCACATTGATTGAATGGTTGTACTTCCGATTGCGATTATTATATTATTATTATTATTATATATTATTATTATATTATTATTTTTTGACATTTGTTAAACGCACAGCTACCCCCAACGGGGGTGTCCCGGCGCTAAGGATTGCAGACAGTAGGGGGAAGGAATTAGTGTCCAGCGAATAAAAAGGTCTTTAATTTGATCCTGAATTGAGATTCAGTGTCCATCAGACGGAGGCTGATGGGCAGAGAGTTCCAGAGTTTGGAAACCACCACTGCAAAAGCTCTGCCTCCCTTCCTTGCAAGACGGAATCTGGGTGTGAGTAGGAGCCGGAGGTGGTTAGATCTGAGGTTGAGAGCTGATTTTACTGGTTTTAGTCTATGTCTAAGATATCTGGGGCCATTTCCATTCAGCGCCCTAAAGACTAAAACGAGAGCCTTGAATTTAATACGAGCCGTGATAGGAAGCCAATGCAGCTTTCTCAAGTGGGGTGAGGTGGAGTGACGGTAGGGGACTTTACAAATCAGCCTGGCAGCGGCGTTCTGCACGATCTGTAGCCTGTGCAGTAGGTAGGCAGGTAATCCCACATACAGACTGTTCGCATAGTCTAGGTGCGAAGTGATTAAGGCGTGCGTCAATGTTTTTAGAGACTCAGTGGGAAGAAAGGGAGATATTTTTTTTTAACATGCGGAGTTTGCCGAAACACGAGGAGGTGACTTTCTGAATCTGGGTCTTAAAAGATAGATCGTTATCGAATTGGACTCCGATATTGCGTGCCGTTTTTACCGGGGTGGGCGGTGAGTTAAGCTCTGCTGGCCACCAGGTGGTGGGTGTCAGGGGGTTGGCTTGGTTAAAAAACAGCACCTCCGTTTTGTCTGTATTCAATTTTAGTGTGTTCGAAGTCATCCAGGCTACAATATTGGATAGACAAGTTCTGAAGTTTTTAAGACCCAGGGGTGAGTGATCTCTGATGGAAAAGATCAGCTGAGTATCATCAGCATATGAGATCACTCTAACCCCGGATGTCTCAATCACCTTGGCCAAGGGTGCGACATACACGTTGAAGAAAAGGGGACTGAGAGCGGATCCCTGGGGTACCCCGCAGCTCAGCGGCTTCTTATCTTTAGACCAGAATGGTCGACACCATACTTGTTGAGTTCGGTCTTTTAAGAAAGAGGTGTCCCAGGCTAGAGAAGTGTCGCAGATCCCTATTTCCCGGAGTCTATTTAAAAGGATGTGATGGGAGACCGTGTCGAAGGCTGCGGACGGGGTCGAGGAGCACAAGCATGGCTACCTCACCCCTGTCCACACACTCCCGCACGGTCTCTGAGACTTCCAAAAGTGCTGTCTCAGTGCTAAACCCTGTCCTAAATCCAGACTGAGAGTCATGTAGGAGATCGTTTTTTTCTAAGTAGTCAGCGAATTGTTCCTGGACAATTTTTTCTAGAATTTTGGCTGGTTTTGGGAGCAGGGATATCGGGCGGTAGTTACTGAGTACAGCAGGGTCAGCATCTGGTTTTTTCAATAGGGGAATGAGAGTGGCTTGTTTCCATATCTCCGGGAACTGACCTGATAGGAGAGAGGAGTTCCATATTGTTACGAGAGGATGTACAATCGCAGGGGCAATGGTAGCAAAGACTTCAGCTGGCATGGGATCTAGGGGAGAGCCTGACTTACATAGCTGAAGTTTATTTAATGCTATTTCTAAGGTGACAGGTTGAAACGCGCTAAGCCTTACGTTCTTAGTAGTAGGAAGATCAGGCGACACGACCTTTGAGACCGACCTCTGTGCTATGTTAAAAGAAGCATGAATGAGATTAACTTTCTCGTGAAAGAAATTCGACAATCCGTCACAGAGTTCTTGACAGGGTTCTGTTTTGTGTGAGAGGACCGCGGGTTCACATGCCTGGGATGAAACTAGACCAATATGTGTGCCATCAATGGCACCCACTACATGTGGAATCTGGGCCAGGGCATAGAAGTCCCCTTTCACTGCTGCCAACTCTGCCGGACGTGGGAAATGGATGTAATCATCCTTGTAACGCATGATGGCTTCCAGCAAATTCCGCAGTACCATGCTAAACATGGATTGGGACATCCCCCCGGCATGACCAACTGTGTACTGGAATGTGCCCATAGCTAAGAAGTGTAGTGCCGCCATCACCTTTGCTGTAGGTGTAATTGCTCCAGGATATGGCCTGCGTGGCTGCAGGTGCGGCGCCAATTGTGCTACAAGGTCCTGCAATGTCGGTCGGTCAAGCCGGAATTTGCGGATCACCTCCTCTCCAACCATGTTTTCCAGCACAGTGTATGGTAGATGCATGTTTGGAGCCCTCCTGTGTGGGAGTAGATGGGAGCAGATGTCAATTGGACAACACGGCACAGCTGAACCACACTATCACATCTTGACCAACACAACACAAATAATCCATGTTGCAGACACTGATTGTATGTGTGATGTGACAGAAATAAAAGGCACTACAACCAACTACACACACAATGTTCACCCAAAAACAACATCCTGTGTGCAAACATGTACAATGGTACATGCACACATGTTGCAAGAACAGCCAACATCACATGACGGAGGGCCCATGTGTGGACAAGCATCCCCACAGACACACATGGATGTGCACTCACAATACAAACCTGGAACACACCCTCCTTGTCTTCATGCACCCACGACACCACCAACAATGCTGTGCATGCTCACATGACAGGCATTGACATACAACAGACGACACACAGACGCATACACAGAATGCATGTATCCCACCATCATTGCTTCTTGCACACACAAAACACACACTCACGACTGGATAAAACTGTGGGTACACAGCCTTAATGGACTGTGTAGATGTGTACACTTTGGAACGTGTGGCCTCAAAACCAAGATGTCAACATATTGCCATGCACATCTCACGCAACTTGAGCTCACACCACTGTCCTTTGACAACCACTGGCAATGTGAATAGTATGCTCACACATGCAACAAATGGACATTGTTGACACGTGGACACGGGCCATTGACAGAACATGATGAGTTTTGAGGCATTCCGGACATGCCCTGACACACATGTACACCTGTTATCATTAGATGGGTGCGGAGACATGCAGTGTGTCTACACACCGCGTCAGGGCACGCCGTCCGCCATCACAGAAAATGATCCTTGCTACTGCAATTGTGCCTACCATTGGCTGCATGGGCAAGGTCCATCATGGTCACACACCGCCAACCGCATGTGCGCACTACCGCGATGGTGCATCATTTGAAAATCATCACTCGCTGGCCTCGCAATGGCGGAGCACGCATTCCGCGGGGGCCGGGCAGGCTAACAGATACATTTGAATGTGCAAGTGGAAATGGCAGTTGGTATTCCCCCATTCAGTCACATAGCGGCACCCACAGCCGGATCCGGGCGGTGGGTGCCGCTATGTGTATTGATGTTACCGTGGCATGGATGGCCATGGGCGGTTACCCACCGCCGGGTCCGGTTGTACGGTTGGCGGTTTGCGTCTTCACGATAAGGTATGTGGGGATGATCATTTTCGTTTTTAAAATAGCTTATGATAGTGAACGGGGCTTTTTTGTTTTATTTTTTCTTGCTATTATCCTACTGCGATCATTCTTTGAAGGTCTTGCTCGCGTGTGATGAATGGCCCCACTGTTTATCTTTACTGGTTACACTGTAGTGTATGTCAAGGTGCTCAAACCATACTTTTTTAAAATAACTTTATTTAGCAGTTTTGTGAAAAAACAAGAGATAAAGCAGAGCACAGTGTCCAATTGCCTTGTAAATAGGGTATAGTTCAACACACCCATCCGGAATTGACATTAAGGTACGACAGGATAGTACAACAGCAATCACAGCACAGCCAGTACGTTCTGAAGAAGAAAGAAAGAAAAAAAAGGGGGAAACCTAGAAATTGAAATGTCATTCCTGCCTGGCAAGGTGACTCTTCTCGATCCTCCACTAGTCCACATAGACCCAGATGTACCCACCGTCCAACATCACATTGTTTGGGCCATACACAATCACATTATGTGTATAATTTCTCCTTTAACACACCCCCGTTGGTTCCAACACCATGTCACAGAAACAGGCTAGGAAAAAGCAAAACAGTCTCGGGGTGAAACTGCCTAAAGGGCCGGGTCCAACAGTTCCTTACCCTGTTCTTGTTGCGCAGGCTGGGCTTGTTGCTGCGAGGCAAGGAAAGTTCGGAACGGCCCCCAAATATCCTTGGGTCTAGAAGACATCGAGACAGTACTGGCATAAAAATCACTCTTCACTGAACAGTTCGCCAAGCTTCGGATCCAACCATTTGTCGTTGCCGCTTTTGTACTACCCCAATAAATTGCGACTTCCCTTTTAGCTAGGAGTAGGGAAATGGCAACAAATCTGTGAACTTTCAGGGGAATCTGCACCACATACCCCAATAATACTATCTCGGGCAGCGGTTCCATGGGGATTTGTAGCATTTTACTTATAAGTGTATGAACTTTCACCCAGAAAGCATGGATTCATGGGCAGGTCCAGGCAAGGTGTGTACAGTCCGCTTGTAGGGCCTGGCAACGCTTGCAAGAGTGGGGTCTAGAGGGATCTATCCTGTGCTGTCGGGCGAGTGTAACGTAAAATCTATGTAGGAATTTAAAATGTATCAGTTTATGTTTGCTGTTTAACAATACTGTTCCGGTAACCCTGCAGCAAGCTAGCCATTGTTCGACCGTGTTTGGGTTGCCCAAATCCGATTCCCATGCAGAGCGTATCCTTGTGTCGTCTACTGGCACCAGTTCAGCATGTATAACCCCTAATCGTATTCGCCCGGATGGCCCAGCAGTCGAGTGGCCGTTCGTCCTAGGAAAGAGAGCAGAGCAAGGCATATATATATTCATATGCAAAAACAAGATGAATAGTACACGGCTATATTATTTAAATGAGAGAAGCCCACAAAATATATAACTGGGATATAAGATGATGTCCTTTGCTGCTGTCTATCACCAGTGTGAGGGGGGGGAAATGAAGGGGGTTCCAGTGGATAGTCTGGAAATCTGCCTCGCAACGCTGAGCGTAACCCAGCCAGAATGAACCTGTCCATGAATGAAGCCTCTGAAAACATGGACACATCCTCCAGGTCAAATACATGACCCGCGGGAAAGAGATCTCCCAGCTTATGAATGTTGAATTTGGCACAGGTTCTTTGCACCAACGTCTCACCAGTAATAGGCAACAAGCGAGCGTTTGGTAGGGGAAGGGAGGAGGAGTATAATGTCTGTGTGCGGGTGTAACTGTTCAATCTGATCCATGCCCAACTGGTAGCGGAAACTGGTTGTATAACTTTAGGTTCTCGAGGAATACTATTGGGCAAAACGGAGGCAAGTGTGGCAGGTCGGACGAAGTCTGATTCAGGACGGAGATAGGTAATCTTTGCATCTGGGTGGTACCATGTGTGTGCAAAACTGCACTGCGCAGCCAAATAGTATAAGTGTAGGTCGGGGACTCCATGTCCACCCCGGTCGTAGGGAAGAGTCATCACTTGCCATTTCACCCTGGGTGTCCTGTCACCCCAAACCAACCAGATACATAACGACCGTTGAGTGCTGAAAAAGTGAGTGGGATTGGAATGTTATGGAATAAATATAGAAACTTAGGGAGGACTATCATTTTTATCAAGGATACAAGTCCTGCCAAGTACAGGGGGAGTTTAAGCCAGGTGTCAATGCGCGTTTCCAACTGAGAGACTGCCACTCCGTAATTGCGGTGTACAATCTGCTCGGTGTCATGATGGATGTGTATCCCTAAATATTTCACCGAGTCAGTGCACCAGTCTAGTGGGAATTCCGGGGGCCAACGGGGTGTCTCTGTCGTAAGAGGGAAAATGACCAACTTACGCCAGTTAATTCCTAGGCCAGAAAAGGTACCAAAGCGGAGGATCTCCTAAGCAGTGGTTCAAGATTTGTTTGGGGGTCATGGACGTATAGAATTGTGTCGTCTGCATAGAGGGAGATTAATAATGGACCAGTGTTAAATACCAATCCTCTATGGAGGTATTTTTCTTGGAAGTGTCTAATCAAGAGGTCCATTGCCAAAATAAACAATAAGGGAGAAAGAGGGCATCCCTGACGCTTGCCGCGTGATAAAACAAAGGGGGCAGAGAGGGTACCGCTCAGTCGGAGTCTAGCTGTGGGTCGTGTGCATAGTAGGGCCGTAGTTGCAATATAGCCCTGTGGCATTCCCATGCGTTGCATTATGGAGAGAAAGAAGGGCCATTCAAGGGAATCGAAAGCTTTTTCGGTATCCAGTAGGATCGCCGCCACAGGCATTTCCGGGTCTAACCTGTGCAGGGTATTAAACAAGGTACGGAGGTTGTGGGCAGTGGATCGGTGCGGGACGAATCCTGACTGTGCTGGGGATATAATAGATTCCATTAGTAATGAGAGGCGGCATGCCAAAGCTTTCGCGAGAATTTTATGGTCTAAATTTAACAAAGACAGGGGACGTTATGAGCTGCATTGTAGGGGATCTTTGCCGGGTTTCGGGAGCAGTATAATAACCGCTTCTCTCAGGGTAGGGGGGAGCTGCTGTTTCTCCAGGGCCTTGGCATGAACGTCCAATAAGTGTGGGGTCAATAGGTCTTTGTAGGCTTTATAAAACTCACTTGTGAACCCATCCATCCCGGGGGCGGTAGATGTATTCAGGGTGGTAATGGCCTCATTGATACTATCTGCTGTTATGGGTTACGCTAAGAAATTCAGCATACATTTCTCTAAATAAACTAATGCTATTTCTGAGAGGTATTCCTCCTGCCCAGAGTGATCTGGCCCCAACTTGGTAGTGTACAATGTTTTTAAGTAGGAGAGGAATTCTGCCTGTATCAATAGGGGGTCAGTGAGTGTGTTTCCAGAAGTGGAGTGTAGTTTTGTGATATATGACTTCGCATATGGAGGTTTGAGCATTTGGGCTAGAATCCGGTCTGGGCGGTCTCCCTCTCCATAAACTATGGCACTCTGGTATTTCCCCATATATAAAATGTCTTATCAGCCACTTCCCTGTATTCCAGCAGCAGAGCTGCCCTCTTCATGTTGTACCCTGAGTCGGTGGCCACCCTCTGTGAGGCGTCCATTGTTGTCAATTCATTTTCTAACCTGGAGAGGGAATTACGCAAGTCCCGGAGTACCCCGGCACTTTTTGAAATACATACTCCCCTCATATAAGCTTTGAAACCCTCCCACAACACTGCTTCGGAGTCTACGGAACCTGAATTTATGTCAAAGTACTCTTCAATGGCTACATGTAGTTCCTTCCTGAACAGTTCATCATCCAGAGCGCGATTTGGGAACCTCCACTGTCGTTCATATCCTTCCGGGTGGGGTATCAGCAGTCCCAACAACACTGGGGAGTGGTCAGAATAAGACCTGGGTAATGTTTGTAATTTGTGGAACCAGCTGGATAGCCCAGAGGAGGCCAGCCATTAGTCTAGTCGTGTCCAAGTGTTGCTTGCGCCAGTGTAATGTGTATAAGTGGTGTGGTCTGGGTCGCGGATCCGTCCCATGTGCAACAATGAGAGGTGATCGCACAGTGAATGAAGGGCTTTGCGCGCCCTGGGTTTCGGGTCAGGACCCAGTGATGTGCTGTCAGAGACAGGATCGAATGTAACATTAAAATCTCCGCCGAGCAACAGGGGTGTGGAGCCCAGTCGTAATAACTTTGCATAGAGAGTATGGAAGAAATCAGGAGAGTCAGTGTTAGGCCCATAAATGCACCCTAGTGCAATCTTGTGGTGGAAAAGTGTACCTTATACAATTACAAACCTGCCAGAGTCGCCATACGTAACGGAATGGCATTGGAAGGAGAGTCGTTTATGAATAAGGATGGCCGTACCTCTGTCTGTTAGAGGGAGATGGGTCTCTTGTATCAGGACAATATCCACTCTGTGTCGAATCAAATAATGTAGTACCTGTTGTCTGTTACGGGTATCATTTAAGCCCCTGACATTCCATGTAACCAGTGTCATGTTGGAGGGGTCAGTGTTATGTCCTAGCTACGTCATATCGGCATCATGTTTGCAATCCGGAAAAGTAGCCAAGGCCTGTATCCAGCAAGGTTATCAGCAATTGGATATAAGTGCAATGCAGACACTTCAATTCATCACCCACCATCCCCCACCCAGCTGTCCCGCCCAATCGGAAAGGCAATACCCAGTGTCCAATAGTAACCCAAAATACCCAAAACATTTGACATCTATGCAAAGTAATAGCGTCAGAAACACAATCTAGAGGTGTACACCAAAGATGGGGACGTACGCTACCCAGCGTTCCAGTAATAAAGAACAAATAATGCTAATTATCATAACAATCTTAGTAATCATTATGGAGGAACATTTGAGTGGAATGAACATCAAACGAACGGTCAGCCATGGCCTGAGTTAGAAAACAGGTCCACACTGGCATCAGACCCACTCTGGGGGGGGGGGGGGAGGTGATGGACCCGGATGGTCCTTTGTTGTTAAGTTTATAGGTGTGGCAGAATTCCTGTACTTCAGTTGGGGATTCAAATATACGGGAACGGCCGTTAACTTCCACCCTCAATCTATGCGGATATAACATGCCGTATTTTAACCCCAGATTCCTGAGAGTAGCTTTAGCCCCTTGAAACTTCCTCCTAGCGTCTTGCACCATAGTGGTGAAATCAGGGTACAATGATAACTTGGAGCCTTGCCAGGAAAGTTCCCCCCTTTCTTGGGCCAGTCGCAATGCAGTGTCACGGTCTCTAAAGTTCATTATCCTGGCAATAATGGGCCGTGGTGGAAGGGCAGGATTAGGTCTCGGTCCGATCGATCTGTGGGCGTGCTCCACCACAAAGCCCGGAGTAAACGCCTCTTTCCCAAAAAGATCCATCAGGATGGTTTCTACCAGGTTGTCCATCCGTCCAGTGGTTGTGGACTCCGGCACGCCCACGAGGTGGATGTTGTTGCATCGGCTACTGGCTTCCAAATCCTCATTTTTGATTGCCACGTCTTTAAGTATTCTTTCCATCCTGTCAACCCTCTTCAGGGACTGAGCCATGCTGTCTTCCAGGTCGGATGTGCGGGATTCTACCAGATCCAGGCACCTGTCGTGTACTTGGATTTTGGCACCAAGGTCCGCATTGTGTTTGTCTAAGGCATCGAAACTGACGTCCAGCGCCTTGAATCCTGCTCGCATCTCAAGTAGCCAAGGGCCCAATTGACCAGCATCCTCGGTCGGTGTGGGTGGTACCTGGCCACCCGCCGCCATGTTGTGGGGTAACTCCCTGTTAGTGTCCACCAGTTTCTCGAAAGGAAGTTGACGTTGTTTCAAATTCCTACGGCCCATGCCACACCAGCTGCAAGCAGACTATGTGGGAGGTGAGTACTTGGAGCAGCGTACTAATGACTCCAATTAAAACTGTAGCCCTTAGAATAGGGGACCAACGATAAGGCAAGCGGTGGCGACCCTCGCTGCGATGGTGGATCTTAATGGCACATTGAGTAACTAAGCCATGAGCAGCAGCACCTTACGCGCGATCAGTATAGTCGCATACGTCCATGTTGTGGGCTAGAGCTTTGCAGGACTGCCTGCCTACGTGGCAGTATATTGCATACAGTGTCGAAATCAGTGTTTATTGAATTGCCTAGTATAGGAAGAGTCTCCTTTCCGAGTGACGGCGGCAGACATTGCGCCGATAACAGCGTGGTCGGCGAAGCTGGAGGCGGCGTTATGGGGAGGGGGGGCTGGGACGCCTATGCAATCCAAACTGACAAGTATCGCTGCTCGCACACTGGCCAGGGGAGGGCTTGCACAACCCGCCGAGTCTTGCTGCAGGCCTGTGCTCAATTAGCAGAGGAAGGCGTTCCACCGGAGATTCCCCCCCTCCGATGCAGTAATGATCGGTTCCCTCAGGGCAGAGCAGGCCGCCCGTCGGGGGTTCGGCGTCCCTACAGGTCACAGGAGTCTTACCGCTATGTGGGATGTTAGCGCCGGGGCCGCAGGATGTATATCGTCTTTCCTCACGGCTCTGATCCGTGAGCCAGCTGCTGGGAAGAATCGCTAAGAGCGCTCATCAGGCCGCCATTTTGCCTGCCGCGCTCGCGCATTGTTTCGAACGTTTTCTCGGATATCTCCGCCAGTCGAGTCCGATTTCAGCCCAGGATTCCGTCAGTCTGTGCCAAGCTGTTCCGACGCCTCTCTGTTCATTTTTAGCCGCTTCTGTGCATGGGGATTGTCGGATGATTTACTGGGTGCTGGAGAGCTTCAGCCTAGCGCAGCCATCTTGGTCGCTGGCTAAGCCACGCCCCCGTGCTCAAACCATACTTACGTAGGTGGCAGAACTGATTCTCTTTGTGCTATTTGAGACAATAATGGTTGTATATTTTGTGGGCTTCTCGCATTTAAATAATATAGCCGTTTACTATTCATCTTGTTTTTGCATATGAATATATATATGCCTCGCACATGGAGGTGATGGAGCGCTTTGCTATTACGATCCTCGACTGTCCGGATTGCAACGTACTATGGTTGTGACATCCTAGACGTTTCCACTACTTGCTGAATACTTAGCGACCTTGCCTCTTACTTTGTGTTTCACTGTCGGCACCTGGGAATTTTACATAGATTTCTCAGGTCAGAGATACTCATTATTTCCGTATGCATAGGACTACGCCCGAGATTCCTCACCCAACTGAAGCTATTACAATTAACCTTTGGCCAGCAGATAGAACTCCTTGGGGCTGGTATCATGTGTAACATGTTGACATTCTGATTATCCGTCATTAGGACCATGTGGGGACAACATTTACATCTATGATTGCTTGTACTTAGAAATCATGTTGGGATTCCACGGCGACTTCTGAATTTGGTTCGCCGCGCTTGGATAGATTCGTGATCCTTCTTTCTTCAAGCTGACATTTATATATTTACCACCAGTACTTATGCCTTGAGAAAGTCTTAGTGCAAGACAAAACACGTGTTGACAAACTGCGTGCTGGGAGATCTTATACGATTTTTTTGAATATTAATAAAGAATTGATGAAATCACAAGAAGATTGACATTGAATTGACTCTGAACTGCCTGGATCTTCGTTCTTGGAACTGATGTTTGTTTTACTTTGTTTCATTGTCCAATAGAGGGTATACCGATCCTTGAATAAGTGATTACCTAGCTAGGACTAAAAAAGAAACTTATAAGGTGTGCTTTGGGTAGTCTCAATTCTGTATATTACTAAACTGATAGGTTTACATGGCAACTCTTTTCATTGTATGACTCCCCATTGTTTGAGTGTGGAGAAAAATGATATATTTATTCTGTTTAGAAGGAGACCAGAAATACGTTTGTAATATTTGATCTGGGACCTCATGTACTGAACCTCAAGTGATCACCGAGGTGAGATTCCGGCTCGGGTTTGGTCATCTTGGGCCATCGTTGGTGTGTAACTGTAGGTTGTTTTCATGCATATCCCTATCCTCTCTCTTCCTTTTGTGTTTCCGCTACTTCCAATTTTGGTTATTATTATGAGCGTCTTTTTTTGGTATAGTGTAATTATACAGGTAACACCTGCTAAAGGATGGACAATTTACACTGTACCCCCTTTTCTGTCTGTTCTTTGTATTCTATTACTCCCTACCTCGCTTTCTTAGCTCCTTCGCCTTTTACTTCTCGCCCCCCGCCTTTCCTTTACCATCTTTTTTCTATTATGTAATACTCTTTGTATTTTCTCTATAACTTATTCTCTGGGGCCCTTCTGAGAGAAAATGTTTGCACTAGTTTGTTGATGTCTGAATATAATAAAGATGTTAAATTCTGTTTGTGTGACTTTGTACGTTAGTCTGATGTTATTCCTTTGATTATGTTATGATTTTGATTATTATTCTTATCTTTTATTTTCTATTTTTAATTTTTTCATTTTTTAGTTGCAGGGTATCAAATTTGATTAGTGTGGTAGATTGAATTAATCTCTTGTTATTAGTCTTTGACATTGTACATTAGTGTGGCGTTATTCCTTTGTTTATGTGCTATGTACCCGCTATTCTTACCCTTTTAGAGTATCCAATTTGGTTAGTGTGATAGATCAGATTAATCTTCCACCATTTGTTTCTGTGCCATTTTTTCCCTTAGCCCTATCGCAAATTTGCTTGACACTATTTTTCCATTAACTTTCCTGAAGTCTAGTTGTGTCTACATTAACATTGTGTAAATAATTGTATATATATTTATGTAGTATGTGTTATATATGTGTTGTATTTGTTTGTATACTTAGTGTGTTTTTATCTATGCTCATTTCAGCCCTGATGAAGTTCCATTGGAACGAAATGGGTTGGCTGAGGCTTTTTAAAGATTGAAATAATAAAGAATTCGATTGTTGGAGACGTTGGAAGTTCTTTGAATATCGTTTCTAGGTGCACCGTCCTTGTCTTTAATACTTCAGGTCTTGCAAAAGGTGTCAGACGCAACTCGCATTCTGGACCAGTAAAAATGTGGGACCAACCGTGCAAAGGTTTTGTCCTGACCCAGGTGTCCGGCCAGTAGGATTTGTGTGCCAATTCTAGCAGGAAGGCTCAGTAGCAATAGGGGACCACTAAGGACCTTGATGATCCATGCACCGGAGCCTTAGGCTCACTGTAGAGGAGGCCATCCTCCCAGTTAATGTACAAATTGCCGGTCTCTTGGTTAGTTGCTTGGGCTTCGGCCTGCTGCTGCATGCCTTCAAGCATGGGGGACTCTGTCTGCGCCCGACAGAATTCCTCCCGGGTAGGCCCTCCTTCCAACTGCCACTCTGCAGGGGTCGGCAAGTCCCCCACGGGAACAACATCCACCTCCGCAGACTCCGGGGTCACCTCCGCGGGCTCCCCATACACCTCGCGGGGCGTGTCCTCCACAACATCCTCTTGTCCAGCATTGGGCTGGGCCATTGTTCCAGGCTCCAACCCTGTTTGAGTTCCTTGCCAGGCAGCCATGGACCTCGCGACCACGCAAGTCCATCCTGATAACCCCAGCATTTCAGTGTGGGCTTGGAACTCCACCTCCTTCCAGGTGGTATACTCCAGATCGTTTCCGAACAGACACTCAACTGGCAAGGCAGGGCTTACAGCGACACTCATCTGGCCCGAGACCCCTCTCCACTCGCCACAGGGTAGTGACCCACACTGCCGTAAGCCAACACCGCCGGGTGTAGTACATCCGGGATCACTTGTTTCGGGACAACAGCTGTCTCAGTACCATCGTCATGCTGGTACCCGTGTCCCTCAGAGCCTCCACCTCCTGCCCGTTAACCCGTACCCTCTGCCGGTACTTGGCAGTATTTGAGGGTAACTCTGTCTCTGGGACCATCTCTCTATCCTCCAGTGAAACCAGGGTCAAGCCTGTCCACTCCCCTCCCTCATCTAGGGACAACTCCTTCCCCAGCGCTACACTAGCCACCCCGTGACTCTTTCCTCCTGTAGAGGCTGTGGTCCTTTTGCGACACTGGGGTCCCCCTTGTAGTGTCCAACCTCCCCGCACTCGTAGCACCGGACATTTCTGGGCTGCTGACTCTTGTTAGGGTAAGAGGGTTTCTGGAATCCAGATTGGGGTGGGGAACCTACCCCTTTCCCAGGCTGTCTATTTTGTGGGCCTCAAAAGAACTCCTTCTTTTTATCTCCCCCCTCTCTCTTCTGGGGAAAACCCTGTCCACCTTTCGGCGTGTCTCCCCGGGTCCCTTGTGGGACACCCGAGTGCTAACCCAGGTATCTGCCTCCTCCACAAGTTCCCAAGGGTCAGTCAGCTTGCGGTCCACCAGGTGTTGGCGCAGCTCCGGAAAGCATTTATTGAGAAGGTGCTCCCTTAAAAACAAATTGTACAGCCCTTCATAGTCACTCACTTGGCTGCCACGCACCCAACCATCTAAGGCCTTACTTGCATAATCAAAATAATCCACCCAGTTCTGTGTGTGAAGCTTATGGCTGTTGCGAAACCTCTGGCGATACTTCTCTGGGGTGAAGCCAAACTTTCTAAGCAGCGCCTCCTTCATGACAGGCTAATTGGTTTGCTCCTCTTTCTCTAAAGTCAAGAGTGTGTCCCTTACCACTGGAGGTATGTACCGATACAGGTCATCCCCCCCCCCCCCAATAACTCTCGGGCACCCCATGGGCTACCAAGGACACCTGATACGCCGCAAACCACTTATCAATGTCATCCCCTACACCGAAACTGGTTAATACCTCCATAGGTAGATAAAACGTAGGCTCTTGTGGAACCTCAGTGGGTACGCTGCCAACATTCGTATTGACTTGTGCCCCTATTTGCAATGCTTGTAGCTACAATTCCTTTAGGCTAAGCTCATGCGCAAGCTTCCTCTCCTCCATAGCCAGCCTCTATTCTTCTCTCTCCTTCTTCATTCTAGCAAGCTCTAGCCTCAATTGCCTCTCCTCCCTCCTGTCCTCGTACTCTTCCGGAGTCGCACTCCTCACTGACACACTACTGCCTGCCCTGGAACGTCTTCCTGGAGACACATTCTCACTAATGTCTACTTGCAGTAGGTCTAGTTCTCCTGGAACGCCTGCCTCCCTTTGTGCGCCCAGCTTCTCCTGTCCCTCATCCACTCCCCCCTCCGGTTGGGCCATTATCCATGCCCTCAAGGCTTTCTGAAGCTCCTCTCTCTTGGCGCCTCGCTTGACGGGTACCCCCACCCCCTGACAGAACTCCCTCAGCTGGGCCACCTTATACATCTCTAGGTTGGCCAGCTCGAAACCCATCCTGACAGGTGGGGACCCAGACAACTTAAGGGAAAAAAACACTAGGAAGTAGGTAACAGGTTAAACACAGGAGTCTGCGCAATCAATCAGACAGTGAAGGGCAAATTGTTAGGCTTGCATACAATAGGTGTCCAATTGCGGAGCACACTGAATCACTGGAGGGTGCTGCACAACCACAGGTCCTTCTCCCGCCGCTGAACACCAATGTTAGAACTGGGGTCACCAATTCCACCACAGTAGCTTGGCGCAAGGCAGGAAGGCAGCTGAAGGCAATGTGTAAAGCAGAAGTGCAGCACAGACTCGCACTGACTCAAGAGGGCACATTCAATAAAAGGAACATCACACCAGATTGTTGTTTAAAACACAATTCTTTATCTAGACTCTCTTCAGTGCAGGTGAGTAACTTCCCTTATATACTAGGCATCAATTCAGGTATTGAACATTTCTCAAACATCAAGCAAATATCACTTTTCAAGTACTAGGCAATTGGGGTCAACATCTCTCACGTACAACCTCAATACAAATAACTCGATGGTGTTTAGGGGCATTCTAGGCAACAACATTTCCTAATGCATAAACATCCAAAGGGATTGATCATGAGAATGCAACTCTTAGTGGTCATGGGTACGGCATCAGCAGCATTAACACAGCATCATTGACATTTCCTACGCCAACATTGTTCAGGAGTAATACCTAGGCTGCATGTGTATAACCTCAGGGGCATTTACTAAACAAGTAGTTAATACATCTGAGTCATTATGGTAATATCAACACTTAACTCTCTTGGCAGATGATTATTTACTGTACTCAGGCGGGCTGTGGCAGTCCTTTTCTCAATCTAGGCCCCAGCCTCCAGCAGTTCTCCTTGGGAGGGGCCGAATTTGTAAGATCCTCGTGTCCCCAGGAGCCCCTGGGGATACCTCGGTCGCTTCCTCCAACGGACCCCCCCCCCCCCCCCCCCCGGGCGTTGAAGTACTAAAAAATAACATAAAGGGCTATACCTACCAATAGCCCCAATCCCATTACCAAATAATAAGTCAGTTGGCAGTGAAGAAAGTTCCAATCGTTTATTAAGCAAAATACTCTATAGAGGGGCCTCTCCAACCCTCACCCATCAGGTGCGCGGAGAAGACTGTTGGCTCGCATTCAAACATGAGGTTATATACTTTTCGGTTCAACACATATAATCACAGTAAAAGGAAAAACACCAGTTGGCCCTCGAGCTCCAAGGAAGGACCATATATGGCACACATGGTTAGTTCAAAGATTAACTATTTATTACTGGGAAGGTCAGGAGGGGTGACACCCTTTCGTCTTGGTGCCCGGGAGTGTAGGCACGCGCCTCAAGGAATGCGCTTATCGCACCCAAAGCCAGATGTGACCTTGAGTCTCAAGACAGTCGAGTGAACGGCTTACATTCAGCTGCTCCCTGTAACTCAGATGAACTGGGGCATGACAACTACCAGAGAGTAACACGTGATCACAGCCCCTGTTCGAGCAGAATTTCAAAATGGCGTCTGTATTGTTTTCGGCCTACTCTGTTAGCAGTGGATACGCAAGGGGTAAATAAATACTGTCCTCCCCGCAAAGCATATATAAATATATGTCAAGCTAAAAGGTACATATAGATACATCATGCTAACATAATATAAGTCCGATACTCCTTATGTATGAGAAGTCTAATTTTTTATCCCTCAGATTGGCCCTTTTAGCATGATGTAGCTAACTAAAACAGCTCAATCTCCAAATATTCCCTCATCAATCTGCCTTAAGTCTTTGAGCTCCTGCTGAACTAACTGAGCCTTTACTGCTGCTGGGGATGGACCGGCCACGGAGGAGGTGAGTTTAGTCGCGCAATAAGAGCAACATGCAGGTCCACACTGTACACAAAGGCAACACATGAATATGATACCGGCTATGCCTGAGAGTGCTATCAGGATTTTCCAACCCCAGAACCAACCAGAGAGGGACCATGTACCAGTCTCTTCATGTATTTCGGAAGCCAAACGATGTAGCTTCTGAATAGCCAAATGAACGGAGGGGGCGGATTCAGGAATATAAACACAACAAGAGCTGCCAATCACTCGGCATGCTCCTCCTTGATCTGCCAAGATAACGTCTAAAACCATACGATTTTGAAGCGAAACGAGTCTAGTCGCTTGTAGCTCTACGGTTAAATTAGTCAATATCCCTGCAGTAGTGTTAATTACCCTTTCAACTACTCTGGACAAACGACGTACTTCTTTGCTGGTCATTATAGGCCCCCAGATAGGAAATACTCCCTTTACAATGTCAGTAAAATGCTGTTTTGGAGTATCGGTCTGATCTATATCAGTAGTATCTATCTCTCTTCTATTTCTCTCAACGGGCAGACTCCGTTTATCTGAGCGGTGATCGTTGTGATAATTAGAAGGGGCTATATTGACTGGAGGGTACAGAAAGGACAAGTAGCAACGTCCAGCCCAACCTCATAGAATCGAAGTATAGGCATTTTCTCCACAGACAAAATATACATTAGGAGGGGTTATCAACGGAGGACTGCTAAAAGTACACAACTGGTAAGTGTAATTACATCGGCTTTCTCCTACTGAAATGTACCCTACTCCCTGAACACAGAACGCAAAGGTACTATTTAGTATAGGCACTGGAATTGCCCTATCTTCTGTAACGTTACGGTCTTGAAAATGTCGAAAATACTGAGTGAAATTAAACTCAACAAAATCCAAAATCTCATTTTTCAACCAAGTGGTATTTTCATGCATTGTTTACATATTCATATAAGCATTCGGAGCTAAAGTTCCCTCTCCATTATTTCCATCGGGGTCGAATCCTTGATGAACATCAATATATGCTAACATCATTTCATAATCTTTTTCCGAAAAACTTTGAGTGTCCACAGTATAATGCATATACATCATTGAGAGTAATTTGAACCAAGCCTCACAACTTTCCAAATGAGACAAGGGTAGGGATATGAATAAGTCGTGCTTGTGCATAACAGATGACAAAAGTCCACAATCCAACAATTTTTAGTATTGGTGGCACTATGTGTTTGATGAAGCATTTCAACAAATACATTTTTCACATAAGTCTGACGGTGCCTTTCCTTATGTGGGGCTAAAGTGTAAAACACATGTTGCAGAGGTGGGGCAGTTGTTCTTAAACAGTATGCATAGGGTGGCGAAATTCTAAATAGATGAATATTCCCACTAAGGTAATTAGCAATATTGCTAAAATAACTACAAATGCAATTTTCACACGTTGGGTCCAACTAGAAAAGACAGGCATATGTGCAGGAAAATAACACAGAACAAAAGGGCGCTCCTCTTCAGGAACGAAACGAGCAAAGGGTTACATACTAACTAAAAGTCCAAAAATAAACTCGGGCAATGCAGTCCAACCTGGCAGAGGGTGCTTCTTTCCTGTGTCCGTTTAGAGCCTCACAGGCAGGCTCCTATCGTTCATCACAAATAAGACCAAAGCAAGCTTCTCATGTTGGAGTTATGTTCTCACACAACCCTTGAAGAAAACACAACCTGGGTCTCTTTAAACAAGAAATTCAGTCTTTCTTTCTAAACAGAGCAACCAAATGTTCAAGGCTCTCAGCGCGTTCAGTCCAGTGTCTCGCTCAGTACCCCAGAAGTGCATCTAACAGACATTCGTGGATCAGGTCTGTACCCTATCACTCAAGTCTCTCCCTATCTCCTACCATATTCCCCTGGGGTACCGCATTGTTTTCTGGGCCGCAGGTTGTATCGAACATGGCCAGGTGCTTCCTGATCAGAGAACAAAACAGAGGATGATAAATCCGTTGCAACTGGGGTACTGCGAGCCTCTCGTTCAACTGTAGGGGCAACAGAATCCGGGGCAATCACTTGTGCTGATGACAGAGCCCCTTCCGAGCCTCGAGCACCTTCTCCTTGCGGTTCTCCAATTACCTGGGTGTTAGACAAAGGGACAAAACGAGGAACTCGCTCACTTTCCTGGGTTAGAACCCCTTCCTGGATTCGCTGATCAAATGGAAGCAGGAGGGGTTGTTTTTTCCGATGTGACACATGGATCCAGTGTCACTTGCCGTTCACGTTTACCGCCGTCCGCGTGGC
Organism: Lissotriton vulgaris; assembly: GCF_964263255.1. Classification (NCBI taxonomy): domain Eukaryota; kingdom Metazoa; phylum Chordata; class Amphibia; order Caudata; family Salamandridae; genus Lissotriton; species Lissotriton vulgaris. The sequence goes on from NW_028243607.1 coordinate 1,039,885, forward strand.
CAACAGGATTTGAAACGGTTATGAACAACGGGAATCCAAGCTGGATTTTCGCTGATAGTTACAGACCAGAACCCACTGTCCCAGGTCCAAGCGATGTCCGGGACCCTCCGGCAGGGGCTGCAAAACTGCTGAGACGTGTTGATGAATGGAACGAAGATCTTTAGTCAAAGCATACAAATAGTCTGTCAACATAGGACACTGTAGAGATGACTCTTCAAGATAAGTATTTGTGGAAGTGTGTTTATTAAAGAAAGTGCAACTGTACAATAAGGGGCCCCTGGAGCAAATGACTCATTACAGAATGTCAGGGAGAGAACACTCTTCTCCTGCTCCATGAGCTCACCACATTCTAAGCTGCAGGCTTAGTAAGTGGACATTACCACACATCTCCCTTTTTATAAAAATAAAAGATGAAACTAAAGAAACTATAGCATGGAACTTTGTATAAAATAATTAGAGCAAACATATTACAACTGTTGTAACAAGTTAAACGATAATGCAATAAATAGAACATTTGAATTACAGCACAGTGAATCAAAATTCAAAGTAGAAACACAGAGTATGACCTTCTCCCGAAAAAAACCCAAAAGAAACACAATTCAATAAATAACTCTCTCTCTCTCTCTCTCTTTTTTTTTTCAACGCAATGTTCTCATGGGAACACTGTTACTCCTTCTAAGTAGAAGTTGTTTGTTTTTAGAATAATTTTCAACTTCCTTAGGGACTGGACAATTGCGAGGTACTAAAGCTACACAAGTAATTCCCCACCAGTTCCCATCACAGAGTTTCACAGATTTTTTTCTTTTCTCACAAATTTGAGCAGGTTCCTTAAACTTTGATAAACCTTTCCCAACTATGACAGGGTTTCTGACCCGAACCCAGTCCCCTACTTTCAATCTACAGGGTTTCGTTGGATGAGAGATATTCTTTGCAACTCTTTTAACGTTAAATAAATTGGAGTTAGATTCAACAGAATTGCACCAGCTATTGACATCCTCAGACTTTGGTAACATTTTTAAAACCCAAAAGGGACGCAATTCAGTGCTCGCTTCTCTACCTCTCATTAGTTCAAATGGAGATTTGCCTGTAACTGAATGCAGGGTGGTACGTGTGACCAGACTAGTACTTGAATGCATTTCGCGACTGTCATATTACTTTTAATGGAAGCTTGAATGCACTCAACTAATACCTTGTTGAACCGTTCAACTTTTCCATTACTCTGAGGATGATAGAGTGGTGTTCTTAAATGTTTGATGTTACAATTCTTTAAAAAGGAAGACGTTTCTGAAGAAACAAATTGAACTCCATTATCAGTGAATAACTCTTTAGGAAAACCTTCTCTAGAAAAAACGTTTTCAAAACATTCTAGTACTTTCTTGGTAGTGGGTTCTGAAACAGCTTCCACTTCAACCCACCTTGAAAGATGATCCACCATAACAATAAAGTATCTTAAATTGTAGGGTAAAATTTGATATGGACCTAAAAAATCAACACCAATGCTTTGCCAAGCTTTCTTAGGGCACGGATTTACAGATTCTACTTCATGCTCAGTTATTAAAACTTTATCACTTGATTTACATTTAATACAGTTCGAAACAGTCATAAATTTCAGAATCCATACGTGGCCACCAGAATTTTTCTCTATTTTTTTCTTTGTCAAAGAAGTACCTAAATGACCACTGTGTGCTAGATTTATTACCTGCTGTCTAAGAGAAAAAGGTACAATTAGTTTGACACCACAAACTAATAGGTTGCTTTCTAGGGATAACTCATCAGAAACTTTCCAAAATGGTTGTAAATCACTTTTCAATTGTGATTCTTTTGGCCAACCAGATTTAACAAATGTAACTACTTCATTAAGAATACAATCAGATTGAAGAGCTGCAATCCAGTAATTTTCTGAAAAACTGGCATCGCCTATATAAGCAATAACACATTCTTCTATTTCTGTTTCCCATTCTTGGTTATCTGATTCTTCAATGGGAAGTCTAGAGAGACAATCTGCACTGAGTTTTTTCCTCCTGTATGTATTCCACAGTAAATGAAAACTCCAAAAGTTTTGCAGCAAGTCTAGAGATTCTAGCTGTGGTTCGTTTAATTTTCCTTCCAGACAGGATATTTACTAGAGGACAATGATCAGTTTTCAAAATGAAATGTCACCCCCAAACATATACTTTAAACTTCTCTACACTCCATGCACAGACTAATAATTCCTTCTTAATCACTGAATATTTACGTTCAGCAGATCTTAGGGTACGAGAAGCAAAGCCAATGGTATGCTCACGCCCATTTTCAGTTTGGGTGAGAACCGCTCCTAAGCCATATTCACATGAATCAACTGTGATGATTGTGGTTCTGTCCTCACAAAAAGATTGCAAGGCCGGAGCATTAACAATTCTCTCTTTGATGACTTTGAAAAAATGATCACAAGATTCCGACCAATTGAACTCAGCATTTTTATTTAGGAGAGGTCTGAAACATTCCGTTATATTTGCTTTTCACAAGACAAGGTTTGGGTTTTACACCTTTAGCTGAAAAAACATGAGCCAAGTATTCTATTTCTTTAGATTTAAAAATACATTTGTCTTTTCTCAATGTAGCGCCTCTGGATTCAAATACACTTAACACATTGTTCACAACAACATTATTCTCATGTTCATTTTCTGTAAATACTAAAATGTCATCTTGAAATACTGCTACTTGAGGTATATCACGGAACATTTCAGACATTAACCTTTGAAAGACTACTGCGGCAGAAGCGATGCCGAAGGGCATCCTGCAAGATTGAAAAGTTCCATCTGGAGTGACAAAGGCTGTTAGATAACGAGAAGATTGATCAAGGACAACCTGATGATATGCTGACCTGAGATCTAATTTTGTAAACCAACAGGAATGACGAATCTTGGTGACAAGGTCCTCTATCCTTGGAAGAGGAAAATTATCAACCCAAATTGCTTCGTTAACACTCCTCAAGTCCACACACATTCTGAGCTCGCCGGTCTTTTTCTTCGCAAGAACTATCGGAGATAACCAAAGTGTTCCTTCCACCTTCTCAATGATGCCTTGTTCACATAAATCAGAAAGCATGTTAGATAGCTCTTTTCTAATACTTAAAGGTATGCTGCATAGTTTATGTTTAACAGGAGTAACCTGTTGTTTGACCTTTATGGAAAAAACAAAGTCTGACATTTTGCCTAGTTTGTCTTGAAAGACTTTGTTTAATTTCTTCTCCCAATCACAACTTTTAACATTAACCACATTAACATATTGTAACTTATTAATAAAAACATTTGTGTTAGAATTTTTTTTATTTTCAATGGTAACAGGATTGTCAGAACCAGGTCTTAGGACTAAACTGAGCTCAGCTTGATGAATCAAACCCAGAACATTAATGCCTTTGCGGGCAACATAAACCTTACCAGTAATGTAATTATCAAGAACTTTGATGTTAGATGAAAAATAACCAAGCAGATCCACTTTGCTACCCTTGAATGCCACAGTTGTAATATCAGGGGTAGCAAAGAGTGTTTACTCCATAAAGAAGTATATTTTGATGATCTATGATTGTAATGCGAGCACCAGTGTCTACCAAAAGTTTGATAGAGATTCCATCAATCCAGACATCAATTTCGGGATCTGCAATAGAAGAAGAATGAAGTTCTTTCACACATCTGACACCTAAAAGTAACTAATTGGTGGAATCATGATTATTTGTTTCAACTTCACAATCTTCTACAGCTAAAGAACGTATAGGATTGTTAAATTTAGTGCTTCTACAGGCTTTTGTGAAATGACCCATTTTGTTACATTTTTCACATTGTTGGCCAAGTGCAGGACAATATCTAAATGAAGAAACATGGTTAGGTGAACCACATCTGAAACAGACTACCTTTGCAACCTGAGCATTTGGTCTGGTTGGAATTTTAATTTTTTTTAGGTCAACAGGAGGACTGGATTTGTTAACAACATCAGCTGAAATGCTAGTTTTATTGAGTGATTCTTCAAGAGCGTTCAATACTTTTAGCTATGTCGATAGCTTTATCTAGAGATGGGTTTTTGCAGGTGAGTAAGCGTTCTTGATTTTTTTGGAACTGCATCTTATAACAAGTTGGTCTCTAATTAATTGTGAGGTGAATTTTTCAAATTCACACGTTGAGGCTAGACCTTTAAGTGCAGTAACATAAGTGGCAATGCTTTCTGTAGGTTTTTGTACCCTAGAAAAAATTGAACCTAGGGACCACTAAATGTTTTGTTTTTGCAAAATACTTATCAAGTTGAGCAGTGGCAGTATCAAACTCATCAATTTCCGATTCATCTGAACCATCATACTCTAGTAAGTGATCAAAAATGTTCTGACCTTCAACACCGAGATGATATTACATTAAGCCTTTCTTTCTGTCAGGTTTGAATTTGTTCGCATCAATTGCCACCAGATAAGCTTTAAAAGAGCGAATCCATAGTTTCCACTCTAAAGGAGGATCACCAGGGTTTTGCATAAAGGGTGCAGGTGGAGAAATGCTCTGCATAATGTTTTAAACCTGTAGGCTTAAGGAAAAAAGAAAGCGTGCAAATCGCTGTGGAGAACACAAAAACAACAAAATGAAAATCTTGATGTTCTGACTTGCACTTGGTAATAAGCGTGCACATCGTGTTAATAAGCTTCCACATGTGTCAATTCAAAAATTATTAGAACTTGAAAGACATGCACCAAGCTTGAACGAGCTGAAGAATTAACCTCTTTTTTTTTAAAATGTGTGCATATCTCAGAAGAAACAACTCTTGAAAGAGATGTGCAAATTATTGAACACTTGACTTGCACTGAAAGTTTAAATATTGTGTGCAAATCACAGAAATAACTGTTCCATTTGTTGATATTTAGCATGCAGTACCACAGAAAACCACACGATGGCAGTATTAGATAGTATTATGAGCACTCTAGGGTAAATGTAAATGTAAATGTATGGGCATTTATATAGCACACTACTTACCCGGAGGGTCCCAAGGCGCTTCGACCGCTGCGAAACCCTTCCTGGCTTCCCTGAGAGATGGTCCCTTAATGGGTATCTCCAGGGTGAGACCAGGCATCCCCGGCGGTCTGGTGGGGCCGTTAGTGAAGATGAGGCAAGCTAATGCCCAGAGTTGCCGAGTGTGATCGCTGATCAGAGTGGGCACCGAGGCGAGAGAATTCTCGAGTCCGCTGACCCTGGTCCAGAAACCTGCCGCGCCGGGAATCGAACCCTGGTCCCGGGCCGTCCTCTGCTCTCGGGTCTGCCGCCTCTAACCAGTGAGAAGTTGTTTCCGATGGAATTTCAAGACAAAAGTATCTTCGTTCGTTCGCATTGCGTTTTTAAATGGTTTGGAGGATATTCCTTTCATCGCGCTTCACTGTACACAAGTAATTCCACTTGTTATTACACTGCGCGTATATTCAGAGTGTTAATGCTTTAGTTCGCTTCAGCTCGTGCAATTATTCAGTGAAGATCAGAATCTTCACTTGCACACTGCTCGTGCTTACACGATGACAGTTTAGGTTTCCACCATGAATAGCTTGTAGAAGTTTGGCCATTGGTTCTGAGAAACACGCTCTGCATAAAAATAGGACAAATGATTCTGTGCCTCTCCAAAAAGGCAATATCTACCAAGAATCCCTTGTATGAATCACTTAAATGTAGAGGAAATTAACAGTGTTTCGAATAAATTGCCACTGAGGAAATTATCTCGCAGACTGGATAGGAAGCAAACTTTCTTTCTAAGTTTGTTTTAAAGCATTGAAGAGCAGGGAGTTCAACGACGGCAGTTGCTAGGCAACAAGCTTAACTTCGACTGTTTAAAATATGCTTTGTTAAATGATAGTAATCATCATTTAAAATGTATCCACAATGTTTATAACTAGAATTCCAAGAATTTCTCACCTTAATTATTCACTTACTAGTGAATAAATATTGTCACACAAGGAAAAGTCGTCATCAGCGATTCACTCGTTAGCTCTCCGGCCCCTTCAAATATTATGACAATGTCCATTTAAAGTTTCCCGATCGTCACCAGTTTTGTAGAGACACTCTTCTCCTGCTCCATGAGCTCACCACATTCTAAGCTGCAGGCTTAGTAAGTGCACATTACCACAGATACTCTATATCACGAAATGCTCTGGGTCTCGGGACGCCCCAAACATTTGCAGGGCGCCCAAAAAATGACCTCATAAGGAGATAAGCCAGAACGAGAATGTGGGGGTAACCCCTATTGCCATTAATGCCAGCGGCAGAGCATCTGGCTTCTTCAATCCGGTACTTTCTTGAATTTTAGCTAATTTGAGCTTCAGTATTCCATTATACTTCTTGACCAACCCAGCGGACTGGGGGTGTCGGGCCGCATGGAATTTCTGTTTAATCGGTAGCCCATTACAAATATAACTGATGAATTCTGCATTAAAGTGTCCCCCGTTATCACTCCAGATCACCGAGGCAATCCATAGCGTGGGAAGTACTCCTTAACCAACGCTTTTGCCGTGACCAAAGCAGTATTTTCTTTGGTCGGGTAGGCTTCCACCCATTTACTGAAAGCGCACACCACGACCAAGACATACTTCAAATTATTTACGCGCTCCAGCTGGATATAATCCATTTGGAGCAGCTCAAAAGGCAAAGATGGTGGTGCAAAGTTTCCACTCAAAACAGGGTCCCTGCCCCAGGATTATGTCGTAAGCAAACCATGCAATATTGTACCAAATGAGCAGCGGTCCTGGGAATATTGAGATTGTACCATACAGGATATAATAAGGCACAAATACCTTTTGCCCCAATATGAGCTGAACCATGTTCCATTGTCACCACCGCATGTGGAGAAGTGTGGCTCAATGATTAGAGCGGCAGACCCTGATGCAGAGGTCTAGCCCGGGACCAGGGTTCAATTCCCTGCCTCGGCGGGTCTTGGGCTCAAAAATTCCACGGACCTGATAATTCTCGCCTCAGTGCCTATTCCAGTCATAGAGTCCCACTCTGCAACTCTGGGAAATAGCTTGCTTAATCTCCACAAAGGCCCCCACAACGCTAAGAATGCCTGGCCTTCACCCTGGGGGTGCCCAGGAGTGGACGCCTCACAGGGAAAGCCAGGACGGGTTCCACAGCGGTATTTGTACAAGCGCCTTGAGACCCTTGCGGGTGAGTAGTGCGCTATACAAGTATCAATTTACATTACATTCACTAATGCATTAGGCAACAACCACTGCTGGTCTGTCAAATCAATCCAACAATCGTAGGCATCCAATTTCCCCACTTTTTCTTTCCAGTGAGCCAGCTCAATAGGGGTAGCTTCATTTTGTATTTCTCGGACACTCTCCATGATGTTATCAAACATCTCTGTTTCACCCACCCATCTAGCAGAGCTAGTCACAAACATCGAGGTCAATTTGGATTTCACAGTTTCCAGTTAGTGATGCTGGGGCTCTGTTTAACTTTAACTGGGTTTACAGTTAGTAACATGTCTTCTCCCTCTAGAAGGGTGGAATGCTACCCCCGCCTCCAGAATTAGAAGAGGGGTAGTATTCCAAATTGTTTGACACCTTACACGACACGTTTTGATAAAGCTAAACCAAAGTTAGTATTAACGGCGAGGATTTATATGCACTTAAGAGTATATGGTATGGCTATATCATAGAATAGCTATAAGGAGATGGTTCCGAAAGCTGTAGAGGGGCTCAGCTCATGCTAGGGCACCCTATCACATAAAACTAAGCACTCTGCCTCCAGGATTGTCAAGGCCTACCATAGGAGTGCCTTATAGGTGTCTATGTTTCTATATATATAGGTAGATATAGGGCTACTATATCTAAGTAAGGGGTGATTACACCACCTTAACCAAGCTGAGTGATCAGCCTGTGGTGTCAGTTTGGAGGGCCAGCCAGGGGTGGCATAATACATGCTGCAGCCTCTGGTATGCCTTGGATGCACCTATGCCCTGGGTACCAATGGTACACTATACAGGGACTCACAGAGGTGACCCAATACCCAATCTGGTATGTGCCTAAAGTACATGGTTACAATTTAGAGAGAGAACAGCTAGGCTGTGGTCCTGATTAGCAGGGCCATAGCCAGTCTAAAGTCAAAAAACCAGAAAATCACAGCAGAAAGTGGGGGTGACCAAGGAATCACACCCTACTCTCCTATAGTGTGGTCATTCAATTGTCCACCACAGCCAAGGCCTTTTCTAGGTTAATTCTATCAATCTCACGTAATCTCTAATCAGCTTCCGGTCGGAAGACTTTTCACAGTTCATTGTAGATGGCATACAAGAAAAAAGTTTTACGCAGTTTCTACACCTATTTGTGTTGGTATGACAAACCAACCCTCCCTTCCAATTGGGAGCTGATGAATTGTATGTACCATTTTGCACCATTGTACCCAGTACCTCCTCACTTATAAGTGTATCATTCGATATACTCAATAGGTGTGGGTGAGGGAATGCGTGATGTTTTTAGACATTTTATTTTTGCAAACCCGTAGCAGGTAGTCTGTTGCACTGTTCTGTTCAGAAAAATCATCTTTAACGGTATGAGGCAAGCTTTAAATAAAGCCTCAGGTCCCTGAACCTGTCATTCTTTTGCCCTAGCTGGATTTTGTGTTTATTGTGTCCCTCCATTAGTCGATACCTTGTATAAACAGTGGGTAGATAAATGGTGCTGAATATGTAAGCGTGGTGTTTGTCAGCATCCTTTTCTTCGCAGTTGCATTAGTTTGCGCAAGCTTATAGAAGTATGACGCTGGGTATGATGTATTTAACCCTCTAAAGTATGCACATTTCTGTGCGACTGTGGCAGAACTACCCTTTGGTGGTGTTGGGCAATGTTCCCATTGATGGTAAGTGTTAACGGTGTGTGGGACACTTTGTACAAAAAGTGATGACTATAATGTTGGTATTAATACATTGTATTAAAATCAGGTGTATCTTCATACAATTCCCTGTAAGAAAATGCAGCAGATTGTTCTAAGTCGGAGAGAATAGTATTTACAGTTTCAATGTCCCAATCATCAGAGAGTGTACTTGGGGTAATACAATCATTCAATGACATTTTAAATATATGTAGAATTTTCAAATGTTCAGTAGGACCAAAAACATCATATGAAACCCTATCCAAAACTATACCATCAGATACTGGAAGTGCTGGAATGTTCACTAGGGACATGTCTCTGTTCACGGTGTGATGACGTATGTGGTTTCAGGATCAGGTTCACAGATTGTACTGCAGAGCGGTGTGTGAGATATTGTCCATTCAGTAGTAGGAGAAAGAGTTACTAACTATACCAATGAAAATTATCAGGAACAGGATCCCTAATGCAAACCAAAGATGAAACCAAGGGGTTACAAAGTAAGTCTTTTTCAGCCAGAGATAAAATTGTCGAAATCTTCTTTTTTGGAAATGGGTGGCGTTTGCTCAGGTTCGCTTGGATATGAAGAAAAGTCATCAAAGTTGAGGAAGTAACCAGATGCAGTTTGATCTATCTTTGGTAGTTCTGAAGGGGTTGTCGAACTGGCAGGTGTCTCTTGTGAAGGCACACTGTCAGTCAAAAGTACTTTATTCGGTTCATGACAAAAACCATAAAAGTATACTAAACATCAAGGTCAAGACCACAGTAACACGATAAAAAAGTTATACAAATATACAATCCATAAAATACATTATCATATTTAAAAGCATACACTAACGGGATAGGCAAGGGATTTCATTATATATGCAGATATCATGTAAAAAGACTAATTAAAAAGAATAAAAACTATTTATTTAAAAAAGAGATAAAGTGCTGAATCGCAATTCATAAGTTTGCCGCTATGTACATTGGGTCCACATTAATTTTCCTCTTAAGTCTCATGGCTATTGTAAGGAAATTTGCTACGTTAAAAATCTCCCATACGTTAGACAACAGCTGTAGATATAAAAGGGCGGGTTTAACTTGTCTGAAGCCCTTGTCTTTGATAAGAGGCCTGATGAACCTTTTACGATTGTGGCGAAGGTGTTCACAAAAGAAAATAAAGTGCACAGTGTCCATGATGGAGAATCCGTCACCAGAGCAGATCCCCAAATCTATCTCCTTAGTCCAACCTGGTCGTTCTGTGAGGAGTAGATATATATATATATATATATATTTCATATTTTATTTATTTGTTTGATTAATTAAAATCTTACAAAAAAGCAGATAAAACTTTACCAAATTTAAAATTATAAAACAATTGGATTTTCAATCAGTTTTCAAAGTTAGATATATATTATACACATAAAAAAGAAAAAAAGCTGCATTGTATAAAGTCCATATTCACGTAGATTATTGTTTGGTCAATCAAAAACATCCAATTTCTTCTGTACCGCACGAAGGAATTTAACAAGCGCAGAACTCATCGGCAAATCTTCTGGGTTAAGACTTGCGATTAGTGCCTGTCTACATGTCCTTACACTACGCATGTTAAACATTTTTTTAATTGTAGTTTTTCTTTCAATTTCCAGATCCGGGCAAAGACACTATAGGTGTAAGATGTTTTCTTCTCCTAGGTTACAAAGCCTGCATATGTTATTTCCTTGTGGTCTCTTCCATGGTGGTAAGTGGCATGTGCCTGGATAGAAGCCAAATCTGGCATTAATAAAAATGTGTTTATTTTTCTTAGACCATGCAGTTTCTAGATAGGTTTGAACCTTTTTTTTCTTATATCCAGAGACAATTGACCATGCGTGGCTACGCTTGACCAGAATATCTTTATCCATAATCATGGAGAGGTAGTTAGTGAGTTTGTTTATTGTTTTTTTGAAGCTCTCCGACGTAATTGTGGTTTCCCAGATTGGTGTTATACCAAATTCTGCAATAGCGCTGTTTAAGCAGGAGCTGACGTTTGTGTTTGTTTTGTTGTTCACTTCCTGCCACAATAAGCGGGACATTTCATTATCCTTGTCGTTTTTTATTCTGTTCCATACTTTTAGTATGTGCCCTTTCCTTGCGTAGCATTGATTGTTTAGCCCAAACTCAAGTCTCACCTGAGCTTGTGAGGCATTCTTCAGGAGAGAGAATAAGGATCTGTACGTTTTAGCTACAGCTATATTAATAATTTCAGCATCTTGACCATTGAGTGCCTCACTACCATAGGTTAGAGCAGGTAATAATTTTGCGGCAATTATTTTTAATAAAGGGTGATAAGACAAATCTCCCGTTGATTTCTGAATGATTTTAAAGGCCCCTACTAGGGAGTTTGCCTTTCTTATAATGTCCGATTTTTGTGTCTGAAAGTTGCCTTTGTCATTAAAAGTAACTCCCAAGTATTTATACTCTGCTACTTGCTCCAATTTTTTTCCGTTACCACTTATGTTTGGATTTAAGATGAGCATTTTTTGAAATGACCATTACTTTGGTCTTAGCTTCATTTATTTGCATGCCATTTTCCTGTGAATACCTAAAAATCCCATTGATTAATCGTTGCATGACGACTTTGGTTTGGCTTAAAAGCACAACATCGTCGGCATATAGTAGGTTAGATATCAGTTTGTTTGCTAGCCTTGGGGAATGTGCATTGATTTCATTTAGGTCTGTAGAAAGATCTGCTAAGAATAAGTTGAAAAGTAAAGGGGCCAGAATGCACCCTTGTTTTAGGCCACTCGATGTAGAGATTTTTCTGGTTAGTGTATTTCCCTCACCTAACCTTACCTTTACCCAAGTTTCTGTGTGCAGGAGCCGGATCAATTGTAAGAGATTATGCGGAATTCCTTGTTTGTTAAGCTTTTCCCAAAGGAGTTCTCTGTCAACACAGTCAAAAGCAGACTTAAAGTCTACGAAACACAGATATAGCAGTTCTTTAGATGTGATTGCTTTATCTATTAGTAGTGATAGTATTAAAATATTTGTGGATGTACCAAGTCCCTTAATAAAGCCTGTTTGATTCGCAGGCAGTACCTGTTTCTCTTTTGCCCATTCCGTTAAGATCTTCAGTAGGAGTCCGGCAAACAACTTTGCATCGGTGTCCTGCAATGTAATTAGGCGATAGTTTTCCAATAGTTGCCAATTTCCTTTCTTTAGGATTGGTGTTATTAATGATCCTTTCCATGATTTAGGGATTTGGCCGCTCTCCACTACTTCTCTAAAAACATCTGTAAGATATGTGAAATTCTACCTCCTCCTGTGAGGAGTAGGTAGAATTTGTTCAATCTAAACTTTGTCAGTAAGAATCGGTGAAGGCACACTGATGTAAATGTCATTATTGGGCCAAACTGCAATTTTGCGTTTCAGTTGTATTTGGATGTTGTTCAATTTCAACTGGTGTAATTCGTACTCCGTTATTTGATACTCCTGCATTTTGCACAAGGGAGTCTTGAAACTTTATTAGTCTTTCCATCTGAACTTCCTGTATAGTAGCAAGAGGAGATCTGTGGCTACTCAGGATTCCACCCAGCCTACTGTTGAGAATCGGCCACATAGTGTGGTTTGACCAGATCAATTGAGACAAATCTACTTTCTTTTTTGCTGGCAAGAGGCAGAAGTACTGTTCTTGTTCCTTCCACTGCCAGGACAGGTACAGGTGCTATGTAAGATTGCCCAACCTCTTTCTTGTCCACGATCTTTTCTCTGACCAGTTCCCCAATCTTCTGGACCCAGGCAGGTATTGCAGGAACCAGTTTCACTTCTTCAGTGGCGGTGCGTTTTACTTGGACATTGCTTTGTAATGCCCGGAATTCATTGAGTTTCTGTAAAAGAGCCAAACTATCATTCAGTTCAAATGGTTTTACATCCGCCACCTTGCTGGCATAATCGAGGTCAGGTACTCACATTCTTGTCCCAAACAGGATCTCATAGGGGGTATGTCCTCCCAAGGAGGTGATTGACCCAACTGCTGCCAGCACCTAATACCCTTGCTGTGAAGGATTGCTTTAGGTCACGCTTTTTCCTGTCCACCACCAAATTTCCCTCAGGATGGTAGAGGGAAGAGTACCGTAAGGCCACTCCCATACTTCTGATGGCTTCCTTATAAGCCCAAGAGATAAACGCAGGGCCACTGTCGGAGTGTAACGTGCCAATTGTGCATGTACTGATGAAGACTCGCAAATCCTTTATAACAGTTCAGGCGTCAGCCGAGCGCTGAGGCCAAATTCATAGGAATCTAGAGCATGAATCCACTGCCACTAAGATGTACTTATAGGCCCCATCTGAATTTAGGGGGCCACAGTGGTCCAAATAGGCACATGCAAGAGGTCTGTCTGAAAGGAGTAGTGGTGTCTGCGGTGGCCATGTTAATGTGGAACCTTTCATCTGCTGGCAGATGGCGTACTTCAGGACATCAAAATGGTGTATAACCGCACAACCTTATTCTTAACTGAATGTTCATCAAGTATAAATGTGATTTTTTTAAGAATTAAAGGAATTTTAGGTTGCTCCCAGGGTGGCGTTTACCGTCAATAACGCCAAGGTTTAATCCAACAATGTGTGCTTCCAAGCGTGCTTAGTCGCAAATCCCTTTGTGGGGCACTCCTATGGGTCATTAGGTTCCAAAAAAGTTCATAAACACTTTACATACTTCAGTAAGTGATTTATTCATTCAATGCTTCATTTAAATTCCTGCATATTATGTAGCATATGCGATTTTTTGAATGAAACTTGCAAAATCATCAATTGAAATCTTTCAGTCTCCAATGCATTTCGAGCAACCCTGTGCTCTTCATCAGGGAGTCAAACTAGAAAGGTAAAAAGATAATATAATGCTTAATCCCATAATGTTGAAACGTCACATATTAATAACACATAAATGACAGAATTCAAATCAAGATGGTCAGTGTGGTTAGTAAGCACATGTGATTCAAATGTATCCAGAAATGTCAGTACTCACTTATAACAGCATAGTTAATACCAATGTTCCAATGATTTTTGACCGAAAAACTGTTGAAAAAATAAAAGAAACTCATGGTCGAAATTTGATATTGTGCCCTAATGTGGATGAAACTATAATACAGGTAAGTGTACCATATAAATGAAAGTATCAGTCATGCTACCATTCTTTTTTTTTTGGAAAACCTTTATTGATACTTCAACCAGTTACAAATATGGGCCTACAACCACCGGGGCCGGCCGCTAATCAGTGTCATCATAGCAAGTTAAGTAGGACAAGACTCAGTCTCTCGGGAGGCGAATGTATCACAACTTCAATCAACACTGGCTGTTGAACATACAATGCGAATCACAGGATACTAAAGGTTCCATTTTATAATATAAAATAGAAGGATCAGGTGCCATACAATATCACAAAATCGCATAGAGGGCGGGCCAAAATAGTAGGAGTTCCACGATTAACTCGATCTCATTTGAGACAGTGGCGCAAATGCATACAATTCAGGATAAACAAGCATATAATCACCGTTTGCACCAATTAAGCGCCCACCCAGTGATACTAAAATACCGTGAAGAGTATAGGCACAGATAAAAAGTCGACAGTTAACAGAAGAATAGACCCACTACGCTGACCCGAAAAAGGGAGAAACGAAAGAGAAAGCGAGAAAAGATAAGAAAGAGAAAAAGGGCATAGAAACAAACGGAAAAACAAAACTCCCCTCCCCCAACCCCCCACCCTGCACCCCTGTAGATGACTACGGCCTACCCCCTAGCAGCGTGCCTGTCGCCCCAAAACGGAAACCCGAAATCTAGGAAGAACAAGGGAAAGAAAGAAGGGACTAAACCCCTACCCTAAAAGGAAAAGTGGAGGAGGGCTATATCATACGCATTCCCGGTCTCTCCCCACCGCCTTAACGAAGAATCCCCCACTAAGCTGACACAATCAAGCAGACCACAATAAAAGTACACTGGAGGAAACTATGAACCCCGCCCCGGTCTCCGTTAATCAAGTGAAGCAGTCCCATTACCAATGAAACCATAATGTGAAGCCCCAAACAACAGTCTCAGCCTTGGCCCCGTCGATCAAATTTGCTGATTCCCTCCGATAAGTAGAGCCCCATCGCCAGGTTGTCCAAAGTTACACAGAAGTCGCCGAAACATGGTCTGTTAGATGGATAAAGGATGGCAAAACCCAAAGCTGACGATCGGTTCCAACGATGCCCCTCCCCGACTCCAAGGCCAGGCACTGTCCCGTCCGCCATCTTGATGGACCAGCTGGGAAGGGGATGCAATACCGTCCAACGCAGTTCACAATGTCGATCAAAAGTCTCCAAATCGGGAACAGCAGTTAAATGTTCCGCCAGTTGCAGAACCAAAGATTCCGACCATATAGTTGAAACGTCGATCTCCGCATGTTCGAATCGTTCCATTTCTGTAGGGGCAGGCACAGCTCCAAGCACCGGGTCTAAATGCACCGTTGAGGTAGCTGTCGAAAAGTGAACTGGCCACCGGGCCTCGGGCAACAAGGCAGGGTCCGGTCCCGATCCACTAATTCCATCCACTGCCGACATCAGAGTCCAGGCCTGGGCCTCCACAGTCGCCCGAAGCGTCTCAAGCGCTGCCAGCACTGACCGCAATGACGGGCCGCACTCAGCCCGCTCCGCCAGGTTCTGCATAACATCTGGCATCGTTATCCCCACGGAGATGCGCCTTCCCCGGGGTAAGATTAGTCGGAGCAGGAATGAACCGTGAGGGACGGATCGTCAACAAGCGTTAGTGTGCGCCAAGTCTCCAACCTCACAGCGCCGGCGATCTGAACGCCAGGCCTCTGGGTCAGGGACCCCCACCACACCGCCTCAGGCGTCACTCGTCTCCTCACCTCCGGTACAGTGTCAGGCAGCAGAACGGCAGCAAAGCAATCCATAAGATGTCGGAAGTTCCACGGACCGGACCCAGCTGCCCTCACCGGTCCGCTGTTGTTCAACTCGGACCCGGCTGGACCAACACTCGAGACCCCGGCTTCCAGACTAGGTTAGGCTTCAAATCAAACCTCGACATTACTCCACTCCACAATGTCGGAAAAATCTCGGGATTGCTCCATCAGAATGCAGATTAGTTCACACACACGGATATGGGGCGGGAAATCAGGATAGATGACAGGATCATCGAGCGAAAGACGGAGGTCCGCGGAGCCGGAAGACTATGCGGCCATCTTGCTTGCTATCGTAGCTCCTCCCCCCTACCATTCTTAACTAGTTCTTGACAGTACACGTTTAAACTAATAGCGTATCCGATAGTTACAAACCAACATGTTACATAACGGCGCGTAATGCGCTTTACAAGATTGTTGTTTTCTCAAATCTTACCGTTATATCTTCTTATAGCAGGATATAACTCGTCCCGTTCTACGCTAGTTCATGTTGTGAAGTTCCTGGTGTGTGACATCATTATTAAGGGCGTGACAAATAACACAAACTACTATAGTTAAAAACTAAAATAAGACTGGAGTGTAGATAGTGGCGGCCATCTTCTAAATGTCAACGCTAGTTAATAATACCAGGCATCAAACCTAAAGAGTGAATTAGAGTTAATAGTAAATCGTAATCAAGAATAAATAACGAATAATGAATGTCCTAATGAAATGTAAACAAATGAAATGGTGGAGTAATATGACATTATCAAAGACTCATGTTATATAATCGGCATCTAATCACAGTCTATGAGCAAAATAAACCCACAAGGGGCGTATTTACAGGTAACATAAAAATTCATTCCGATCGTTCAGACCCAATGGTTTCATAGCTTCCAATAGATAAATCCAGTAATTTTCACGCTTGAGTAGATGTAT
The DNA here is from genome assembly GCF_964263255.1 of Lissotriton vulgaris. Taxonomy (NCBI): domain Eukaryota; kingdom Metazoa; phylum Chordata; class Amphibia; order Caudata; family Salamandridae; genus Lissotriton; species Lissotriton vulgaris. The sequence goes on from NW_028243607.1 coordinate 1,056,580, forward strand.
ATTATTGTCTCTACCCTCAACTTTTTCAATCACTTCCAGTACTTGAAATCTGAGTTGGGCTATATTATGCTTGTGTTCAAAAAAATGCATAGCCACTGTGGACCTTGGGTTTTTCGTTCTTATATTCGATTTATGTTCGTTGATACGTATACGTATTTTGCGCTCTGTTTTTCCAACGTATATTTTCCCACAAGGACATTTTAAGAGGTAAATCACATTGGAGGTTTCACAAGTAGCTGAAACATGTAACTTAATTTCATGTCCCTTCATGGGGTGTCGTATGATAGTTCCTCGCATGATGTTATTACAGTTCTGACAGTTTAAGCCAGGAAGAGTGCCAGTGTGTTTATTTATCTTCGGTTTCTTGCTTTTTAAGATTTCTCCCAAATTTCTGTTTCTGGTGTATGCAAACAAAGGAGGTTCCTTGAATAGATTCTTAAAGTCAGGTTCCATAGTGAGAAGCTGCCAATGTTTGTTAATTATCCTTTTGAATGAATGACTTGTTGTAGTTGAATTGAATTGAAAAAGCTTTATTCGAGTTGTACACTTATAAAAGCACACACATATAAATTACATACATTTCTTAAAAATATCAAACAATCTATACCAGTTAGTCTATAGTTAAAAATACATAATACACAGACATAAAAAATTATTTGTCAATTGGGATTAAAATAAGCTTTTTCATACAAAGCAGAAACTACATGCATGTTACAGTATAGAAACCTCCGCGTTACGGACCATTCCCGGATTTATACAATAAAACTCATAGCATACATGTTATCCGCATTTTAAATTTAAAATTCATATATATCTCCCAGTTGCTATCTACAAATCAAAATCGTACACAGGAAATTGGGAGGATGTAGAATTCAGAAGGTACTGGTAGCTAGAGCCCTCCTCCTTAAGGACCACGCCCACCCCAAATATTTGGCAGTTCCGACTACAATGAACATTTCAGTGGAAGAACAAATAATTCTTAGCCCCTCAACACCACTTAGGACACCGAGATTCCTACAAACTGGGGCCAGCCAAGATTTCCTTGGATTTACATAAGCCACACATGAGAATAGAAAATGTGCGATGCTTTCATTGGGGGCCCCGCATGACGGGCAACACGCACTACCTCCAGTCTTCCAACTGGACGTCATACACCTCAAGGGGAGAGAGCCTGCCCTTAACTGGAAAAATAATTTCCTGTCTGTTGGGAGAGTTATAGTATCCCAATATTTTTCTAAGGATGGCTGATGTTTAATTTCCATGAATCTACCCCCCAAGGATTCCGAGGTTACGCTTCTCCAAAGTTTTTGATCAATGTGATTCCAATATAGTTCTTTAATACTGGATTTACTGGGGAATACTTCCCCTAAGGGGTTTTCCCACAGTTTGGAGAGCCCAAGCTCAAAAAGTGCATCTCTTAACGTTTTTAGCCATGCGATTTTATGGAAAACATCAAGTTTGGCTAATGCTAAGAACCCCTCGGCGTAGTGTCTTATTTCCATGGTTGTCCATAAGCGTCTCCAATAAAGGATAGGCCTCAATCGGGTACGGTCAGTAAGCGATCTTCTACCTAAGTCTAAACCAAGCGGTATAAGTGGGGTGCTTTGAGGGAGACTAGTTATCCCTCTCAGGAACCTGTTCTCAGATCTCTGAAGGGTGGTGAGACTCTCAAAGCCCCAGACTTCAGCCCCATAAAGGGCTGCGCCCAGGGCCTTTGCGTCATAAACCATGAGGACAGGTTTTATGGGCCTGGTTTTAGATTTTATTTGCTCAACCCTGAGTACACCAGAAATCTGCTGATGTTTCAACACCGCCTTCTCTATGTGTCGTGACCAACCCGGTTTACTTGATATCTCTACCCCGAGATACGTGAAAACATCTACCGACTCAAGCTTGATATTATTCAAAGAAACATTGGGTCGAGAATGGCACTTTTGCCCAAAGGCCATCAACTTAGTCTTATTTACATTAACCTCTAGGCCCCGTTCCTTGCAAAATGAGTCGAAAATGTTCAAAGCTCTCTGGAGGTTGTAGTAGACTTGTTGTAGTGTATTTAGTTACCACCACCATCCTGGTAGTTTCCTTTTTGTTGCTGGGGATTAAAGAAGTTTCCTTTGTGGTTGATTGACATCTTTGACTTGCTTTATCGACAATAGTGTGTGGGTAACCCCTCTGTCGAAATCGTTACACCACTTCTTCAACTCTGAGTGGTACTTTAGTTTCATCTGATACTATTCTCCGTATTCGCAACATTTGGGAAATAGGAAGGTTATTTTTAAGACTTGGTTGATGGTGACTAGTGTAGTGAAGGACATTGTTTTTGTCTGAAGGTTTCCTATATATGTCTGTGTCCAAGTGTGTACCTGCTTTTTTTAGTCTTATATCCCAAAAAGTTATTTCAGTATCTGATATTTCACAAGTGAACTGTAGATGTTCATTGAAGTCATTCCATGATTCCAAAGCCTCTTTAGCACTCCTTTTATCTCCTTTCCATAGTACGAAGATATCATCGATATATCGTTGGTAGAGCAAGATATGGGGTTTCCAACTCACATTAGAGAGAATGTTTTCTTCCTCAAATTTTTCCATAACTAAATTCGCATATGATGGAGCCATACAATTCCCCATCGAAGTAGCGCTTAGTTGGAGGAACCATTCCTCCTTCCACCTGAAATAGCTGTAATACAGTGAGAAATGCAACAAGTTCCATTATAAATATTTTCATTTTATGATCAATGTCACTATTAAGCAATGTATGTTCAATTGCCTCTAAACCTAGTTGATGGGGGATTGATGTGTACAATGTACAATGATGATACATCGGCTGTGCACAATGTTATAATGTCTTCATCTGACCAGTGGATGTTTTTAATCTTCAATAGAAAGTCTGTGGTATCTTTTGTGTAAGATTTCATTTTCTTGACGCAAGGCTGTAGATATTGGTCAATAAATTGGCCTGTATTTTCATGTATGCTACCACATGTCGCCACAATTGGTCTGAATGGTGGATCCTGTAAATTTTTATGGATCTTGGGCATCATGTAGATCACCGGGCTCAATAGGTATTGTCTAGTTTTATCTGTTATCATTCCAAGCTCCACCGCCTTGTCCACAATAGTCTTAAGTATGATGGAGTATTCTCTTGTTGGGTTGTTATCTAGCCTCATGTAGAGATTCTTATCCATAATGTGTTCTGTGACCTTCCGTTCATAGTAATTTGTATTGAAAACGACAAGGGCTCCCCCTTTATCTGCCTTCTGAAATGTCAAATTCTTCAGGACATAACCCTTTGTTTGTTTAGACCAGGGATCTCCAGCCGGTTGGTCGCGAGCTACCGGTAGCTCTCTGACCCTCTGGGAGTAGCTCGTGACTGCTCTCTAATTTAAGACTATCAGCCCTTTCCCGCGCTCACCAAAACCAGCTGCTCAGATTGGCTGAACTGAGCTTAGCTGGGGCAGGGTGGGCCAAAGAACGTGACGTTCTTCCTGAAGTCACGCGCCACCTGCCTTTTCCAGGCAGGCACCGCACTTCGTAATTGCCGTCTCATCCTCCGGACAAGCTGCGCAGGACTGGCAAGTGTGTCCTTGGCCTGGATTTATAGCAACAAAGTTGGTAAAACCCCTGGGCTAAGTGCATGTAAGCCTACAGGGTCAGTTAGTAGTCATGGGGTCCTATACTTTGTTGCCTGAAGTACCAGAAACAAAGCCTCGAGGCCCTTGCTGTATCAGAGTTTTAAGAGCGCCCAAAGACTCGCATCAGGCTTATAGCGCTTAGCTTTGCCACATATCTAGTTTAACTTTGAAATTTTTTAGTGTGTAGCTCTGTCCTGAACATTTGAAAAAGTGCCACGAAGCATCCAGAGATGATAGGGGCCAACACGTAACAATGTCTGCCATCAGAGTAAACTTTGGAAAGAGGCCATTGGCCTGCATTCGGATGGACTCAAGCATTCAGCACGGTCTGGTGTAGGAGCCTGGAAGGATGTGCTCGGGTTAACAGTGGTGGGTTCTTTGCTTTGGCCTCTGCTACCATGTCACAGACTGGGGGAGCACTGCTTACATCAGTGGGTGTCGTTTTCCTCGTCTTTCTAGTGGTAAAGCCCGGGGCACGATGCGCACCACTTGTATGATGGAAGCCAGAATCATCCCTACTGGTCTGTGTGGTAAACAGTCTGATGTTTAAAATGCGTTTCAAGCACCCCCTGCATCCATTGTGGCGTGTTGTCTCTGCTGTGAGTGATGGGGGCTGGAATGTAGCCTCCTGCCCTCCCCTTGGCTGGGGGTGTAGTGTGTCTGCCCGGTAGGTTCCAGGGCGAGGAGCGATTGAGACCATTTCTGCTGCTCGTAGATCGGGGTGCGCAGCTTCTCCGCTACTGATTGTTGGGTGGGGGTGCATGTGCACTGCGGAGTGCACATTATAACTGTTCTAGGAACGCTGGGGTGTGGCCTCTGCTGACAGGGAGTTCGGGCACTCATCCCTGTTGCCTTGGAAAGGGCTGGCACTGCGTCTCTGCCAGTTGGGGAGGGGGTTGTATTGGATTGACAGTTGAATCTGACCTGCTGTTCACTGCAGGGGTACACTAACACCACCTCTCTGCCTGAAACATAAATGATCCCTCCCCCAACCAAGGGGTATCAAGGTCCCGCAAGGAAATGCTGTCCCACCCCCTCATTACTAGGTGGTTTTGTTGTTTAGGCTGCCTTTAGGCCTTTGATTTTAACATCGGCTGCCACTACGCTTTACATCTGCCTTCTGTAACAAAGCGCAGTGGCAGCTGACCTTAAAATCTGAAGGTCCCTGCAGGCACTGAGCTGCTACCACAGTGGAGGCCAATGTTAAAATCAAAAGTGCTTGCCTGCCGTGAACTGCTTTCACTGACTACAGAACGCTTTAAATTTGCCTTTGTGTTATAGTCAATAAGAGAAGCTCAGTGTATGCAAGGCTCTTTGATTTTAACATCGGCTGCCACCGTGCTTTATTATTTCTTCTTTCAATTTTAAAGCTCAATGTGAGCCGATGTTGAAATCAAAGTGCTTTACATGCACTGATCCGATCCTCCCAAAACAGGCTATTCACCTCTCTGTCCAGTCCTGTCATGGCCAGCCTCTCGTCTCCCTTTGAGCCAAGGCAGCTCTGCTTGTGTGACACAGAGCTGTGTTTTGGTGCACCGCAGCTATGCAAAATAATGTGATTTGTTGAGTACTTCTGTACTAGTGTGCGTTTAATACAGGCCGCTTCTGGTTATTATTTTAATGGCTGAGTCTGAGATTAATCAATGTTTTCTTGCGTGTGATTTTACTGAGCAAGGCTCATTAGCCCTTACCTGATTTTACCCATGCAGTTTGATCCCATTGATGTTTTGTTTTTATATGGCTTGGTTTTTGAGGTGTTACTTAGAAGAAAGTTCAATGAAGGACTCGATTGCCCTGATTAAGAAACTCATGGCCTATGTAGGAGGAAAGCAGGCTGGTGAGTTCAATAGATATCTGGAATGTGTGTGCATGCATGAGGTGTAATCAGATGTAACATTTGCTTTAAGGAAAAAATTCATGCTCACTTGTTTAGAGCGTTTTCAAAATTTCATGATGTGTAAGTTCGAATAAATTTGATCTGATATTAGAGTAGTTAATCGTGGAACTTTCTGTTTATTGATGTATGTGCTCAGGGACATTGCCATATGTTTAATGCTATTATATTATTACTGGAGGTTGAAGAGGACTGTGCAGCGAGTGCAAAGCTTAGCAGACAGTCTGTTGCTGAACGTTGCAGAACTATGTATTTTCTGAAAACTGACTTTGTAGCCTTAAAGCATGCGTTATAGAACTGAGTGAAGTGCTCTATAAGGAAAGTAAGGTTGTCACCTTTCCAAATATCTTCCATTTGTTGTTCCAGTAGTCTGAAAAAGCCCGGACATGAAAGAAAATCATATGTATTAATTACTAACATAAATCTTCTCCCTTTGTTTTACTTTTTTTTGATAATTAAGAAAGGGGAAGCCTTATTTTTGCAGCATTATTATAGCGCTTACTAATGTGTGGCACTGAAGCACTTACCTACATTGTTAGCAAGCTATGGCAAGTGTAGGGTGGGTGGTTTTAAGTGTTGTCTTTGGTTTGTGATCCTATGTGGGAAGTATTTCCTTGTCTTGCCTGATTAACACCAAGATGCAGTTATCGTTATCATGTTATAGGACACAGTGCATAGCAGTGTGGTGAATGAGGTGTGAGACAGATATACAGTTTATTAAGTTATGATTTTCAGTCTGCTGACAGCTTTAAACAGCTCCATAGGTCTATGTATCTTGTTCAAACCACAGTATGGGCACAAAGAAATTAGGCTTTAAGAAAATGAATGAGGGTGTGGGAGGAGTCTCCGAAAAATGCGCGAGTTGCTTGGCCTTTAGTAGCTCACGACGATTTTCACTGATCAGAAGTGGCTCTCACTACAGTAAAGGTTGGAGACCCCTGGTTTAGACAAACCTGGCCACCAGTATCGCTTCAGTAAATAAATTGTAGCAGTGACTCCTGCGTGTGCTGAGCTCAAACTCTTGTGTGTAGCTGGAATGAAACATAATCTGCAGCCCATGTTTGGTATAACTCTATCCCCCCCCTTCTGTAATTTGAGTATACGGTGTATTTTGCGCATCTAATTTATAGGAGTACTTAAGTGGAAAGCACTTTGGCACAGCAGAGACTTTTTTTGAGGCGTTGACAGCTATCAGTATGTCTCCGTCTATCCTCGTGCTGCAGCAACGGCAGCAGTTTGCACTGTTGCCTTGGCAGCTTAATTAGCCAGTGAATTCCCTTTAATGTGTATGCCAACATGCTGATGACTCAAAGTGTGATTAACTTGAGCCTGTGTCAGGCATTCCTTCAGTTTTGTCACTTGTTCCCATAACAATTTATGCTTACTTGTGCAACCCTTGGAATCTCGGAACTCAATCTGGCCCAAGTAATGAAGATATTCATTATAATACTCTACACAATTAAATGAATAGAACACTATCAGCGTGGGGAATTCCTGATCCGCATATTGTTTTGCTAGTAACATGGCTTTCAGTTCTGCCAGCTGCACTGTACAATCTCCTACAGATTGTGTAGTTGTATTGCTGGGATAGAACTTACCGTCCTTCATACGTCCTTCACTATAGCACATGTTGCACTTTACTGTTGTTTACTTCTAATGTGAGGCTGAGAAGAACCATCAGTGTAAATGATGTACTCAGCTCTTTCTAAAGGCAAGATTTCATTCGGGAGAGGGTATTCTTGTGCATACTGCAGGACTGCTTCTGTTGTCAGTGTAGGATCACATTTGTAATCTACGTCTGCTGCAGTGAGAGAATTAGCCCATTGTATCCATCGCAGATGCAGTGCTTTTGCATTTGGAATGCTCGCTTTGGTAAAAGCTTCTAAAGATGGTACCGGAGTTACAACGATTATGCGTTTCCCTGTGCTAGTGCTCTTTCTCTCACTACCGCAGTCTGTACTGCTGTCAGTATTTTTTCTATGCCTGCAACTCGTATCTCAGCATTTGTGTATAATTATGATTTGTATGCAATTGGGACAGTCTCACCTTCTGTGAAAGTGATGTATGTATATCCCGATAAACCCGGGACCACCCAGATCACCAAGTTGGTAGAATTCACACGTGTGCAAATGCTTTAATGCTATCATGTCAGCCTGAACGGAACAGAGAATATCTGTATGTTCCTGTGTCCACTGATGTGCTGTGAAATCAGGTCTAATTAAGTTATAAAAATGTTTTACTCTTTCTGCATAATCTAGAATGCATGTTCTGCCAAAATTTAGAAATCCTAAAATGGATTGCAAACTGTTAATAGTCTTTGGAGGTTGGAGCAGCGCGCACTTTTCTAAAAAGTTGGCTGCCAGGCTCTTGCCTTCACTTGATAGTTCATATCCCAAAAATTGGACACTGAGTTGGGCAATTCTTGATTTCTTGAAATGAAATTTGTAGCCCAAGTTTGCAAAACCCACAATTATGTTGTTCACCCTGTACAAGTGTTCAAGTAATTCATCGTCTGTCAGATAGATATCATCTACATAGGACACTGTCTCCTCGTTGCATGTTTGTAATAATTCTGACACTCTTGCCGAGAATAGCCCCGGGTTGTTCTTATACCCCTGAGGCAAACGACAAAAGTGAATCTGTGTGCCAAGGGCAGAAAATGCTGTCACATATCTGCTTTCTGGAGCTATGTTTTGGCAGAGAGGTCATTCGAGATATCTAATGCTGTTTTGTATTTCTTCCGCACAATGTTATTCAATAATGCTGCACTATGTGCGCTTTGAACTGCAAATGTTTGTGTGTTTGTGTTTAAATGTCAGTAATCTAAAACTAGACAATATGAGTTGTCAGGTTTCATTATGGGAAGAAAGGATTGTTCATTGGGGAGGTGCAATACTCAATCACACCCTGGTATTCACGTTGGTCTAAAATTTCTTTGACCTATCTTTTTGCATTATTTTTAATAGGATACTGTCTCTGTGGATTTGGAGAAGATTTTAATGGGATTTCGTGGTGAGTACACTCCATGTCGCAGCCTACATGGTTGCGGTATAATGCCGGAGCTAGTGCTAGTTCCCACTCCTACGCGTATGAATATTTTAGAGATTCTAGAACGAGGTCAGAGAAAGCAGGCAGAATGTCACTTTCCCCTTTTGGGCAATCCATTACAAATTCTGGCAGCCAATATTTTTCTGCTAAAAAGATGTGATATCCAAATGTAAAGTTCTCCCAAAAGAGACATTTAACTTTTCTTGAGATGTTCCCCTCTAGTTGGAGTGTAATTTCATATAGTCGATTTGGGACACTAACTCTTGTATCAGGTGTTTCCTCCATGATATGTTCATTCAATACTTCCGTCTCCAGAAAATCCTTCAGGTTCTGGCGCGCTATTGTTACTTCTGCCACTCTGTTTAGCATCGTCAGAGCTCATTCCTTGTTCAGAATCTGAGTCCTCAGTAACCTGGGCATGTCGAATTTTGAAGACAGCTACTTTCTTCTTTTTGAATTGAGGCTTTACTTTAGATTGTTCACCCTGCTTGATAATGTAATCTTAATTACTATGTGTTTCCCTTTTTGTCTTTAGTTGACCTTCTGTCGTTTGCTCTGATTTCCCATCCCTCTCTGAGTTTTTGTGATGATCCCTGAAAGGAACAAAAAGAACGTGTATCAGTGTACTGATTCCTGTCTGGCTCCTAAGGTTATACCTCTTTTAAGAGAACTCCCGTTGTGGAGACCCACCCCTTGATTGTGAATTCTACTCTGCATTGTTATTTTGGGACTGCTTGTTATACCATTTCTTTTTAGAAGAAGAGGGTGCTTGCTTCCAGTTCTCCTTGTCGGGACTACCCACCATTTGTGGTTTCCCTGGTTTAGCTCCCAAACTATCTCTACCTAATGCAGCATAGGTTTCTTCGATATGTTTGATAACTCTTGCTCCTTATTTATAAGAGCTATTTCCCGTAGGCGGTGGTGTATAGCCACTGCTGCTGCCATCCCTTTTATGTTGCTCAGCATGATAGCAGAGACTTGGGCAAAAATACCCATCTATTTCATCCCCAAGTCCAGAGCAGGTCCTGCCCCGTACTCATTCTCTATCAGTTTCACTACATCTGGAATGACTGGTATGGAAGGGGTACCATGTATTGTGATGTAAACAATCAATCAAGGTAACCATCCCCACTGGCAAGAAAATGGTTAACATTCTATGTTTTTCCTGCGGACCCGCATGGGGAAACACTGCTTCCAGCTGTGTAATTTTTTGTGCCATCTAGAACGGAATTTGCTCTCATTTGGAGGGGATTGTTTTCATTACTGATTTTAGTGTCTGTGGTTTAATTGTAGGTGTGGTCTGATGTGGACCGACTGGAACATTTCTCGCAGGTTGGACTGTTAATGTTCGCATGACAAATTGAATAATGTGTCTGTATAGCCGGACAATGTCTTTGTATGTTGTACGGACCTCATCCACTGGTACTGTATCTATCTCAGGATGTGGAATGTATGTCGCTAAGACCGGCCAGGTCACTCCTTCTATGCTGAGTGGACCGAGTCTTACAACAGACGTTGTGTGTAGGAGGGCACCTTTAAACCAGTATCTGTGTTGCTGGTAAGTTGACAGGACTTCAATGTCTTCATATGGAATGTATTCTTCCGGTGGTTCAGCTATAATGCATGTGTGAAACTATTTAGTCTGTGGATCTGCAGACGGGAACTGAAACCAAGGCTAGAGTACCTCTGATCTGAACACCTTGTGTGCCTCAATTACAAAAGGTAACATGGGTCACCTGTTGTGGGTATGTCACAGGGATTCCGTTCTCATACAGAACTGTGCATAGAGACTTGGAACCTCAGTGAAATAGGGTGTACCAAAACTCACCTTAGTACCCAAAATCCCCTACCAGACTAGCCACAGTGTCTCATTGGTTATCACAGACTCCCAATACTTAGACAAACCAGAACATGGACTTAGTACACCTCAGGAAACGTGGAACACATGAGCACTCTTTCGTCATGCAATCATTTCAATCCAGAACAAGGAGTAAATGAGGACGCGTGCACTTTGAAATGTTTATTTACTAATGCAGTGTTCTCAAGCGCAGTATCTTAGCTAATACAAGCAAACATATTATAAGAAACAAAGTAATCAGCATAGTCACTAGTCCATAGAATATAAAAGGTGAAAGCATCGTAAAATGCTAAAGCGAATAGGGTTCAATAACGCCTAATTCTCACCCTCCCTAGCTTGTATATTATATTATATCTAAGAAGGTCTCTTTGGGTTTTTAGCAGGTCGGGCCCAACCTCAAATCCTAGTGGTAAGGGATCACATCTTCCACCAGCTCTCTGCATGCGAAGCACCATCAAGTGTGTGTGTATGCTCTGTGTAATGCAATATAAAACGCACCTAAAGCCAGAATTTGGCCGCAGCTGCATGTATGCTATGTCTAGGAACGTGCGAAGATCAGACCTCACAACAGCAACTGTGTTGAGATATCCTTGAAGGTTTCAGCACTCACTGTACAGACACAGCTCACCAACCAAGGGTGATATCAGAGGAACAACATATTATTCTTGCGTGAACCAAAAACATTCTACTAGGCTCAAAGCTAAAGCAACAGATATGTGTCGTGTGCAGAAGCAGCAGAAAGGTAAAATGGCGTTTAAACTCCAAATAAGCTCATGCTAACTTAACACAGCATATAGGCAAGTATATCTATATGACACCCTCCCATGATCAGAGCACGGATAAGATAAGATAATATAAGGTAAGATAAGGGACTCAATTTTGAAATGCAGAGTTCAATGAAATATTCAGTTCGAATTTCCAGTAGGTGTGGAAAAAAATGTCAGTCAAAAAACCAAATCTCACCAGCTTAACAGATTAACAATTTAGTGTCCACTGTAAATAAAGTCAATAGGTCAGTGATGGAAAAGGTTCATCAAAATTTCAAAAATTAACGGAAAAAAATCCATGATATGAAGGGCTTCGATACGTCTCAGCCTAATACGGAATATGCAAAATAAGCAGCAACAGCTTCCAAAAGGAAGTCACTATTATCATCTGAAAATAACTCAGCCATCCAATTCAATAATGGGAAGGAACATACATGCTCTTCAATTACCGGAGCCTCTAGTACCATCAGAGGACAACTCGGCGGGTTCTTAATGAAGCTGTGCGCCAAGAAATCTTGCGCCGCTGCGAATATATCCCAACGACCCAGTATTCCATGTATCGCTGCAAAGGCCATAATCCCTCCGTCAGAACAAAGCAATTCATGAGCAACTAAGGGGCTCATGAGCTGATTAAAATCCACATCAGGAGACACCATATTGCAGAGACACAAATCCAGGGCCCAGTCGAAATCGCAGTTCAGGCAATGAAAGACAGGCTGGAAACATGTGAAATAGGAAAATCGAAACGATAATCCATATGCTGCACTTAAGGTGGTGAGCGGCAGCATTCCATAGTACTCAAGCATCCCGTTACGAAACAGTGCCAACCGCGGCAGGTCGTCTTGGAACACAGGACGTGCATCCATTGTTAATAAAACAAAACAGCACTAGAAAGCCAGCGGCCAGCGCCAATAAAACGGGAAATCCACCAAATAGGCTGGAAAAGATTGAATGGAAGAAAGCAGGAATGACTCCAAATATCCTTTGGAAAGAAGACACAAGACCACTGCTTACTACTTTAAAAAAGTGCGCCAGCCCCTATGTGGATGATGCGTTAAAGATTGTATGAATCAGTTCACCGAAATGTAATGGTAGGTCAGTATTTAATAAAGAATGCCTTCTGTGCGGGTGTTAGCTACGTGAAGGTCAAATGTTTCACGAGCAGATGTCAGGGCAACTTCTTTTTGTGACAATAAGGCTCTTAGTCTGCTCATTCCATTGAACTCTGCCTTCAAGGTTGGAATTCTCGGCCAGATGGAAACATCCAAGTTCCCATGCGGGGGTGGATACAAAACATTTTTACAGCAAACCACAGGTTCACTGACTGTAACTACATAAGCGATGCCTTTTAGTAACCAGCAAAAATCTTCATTAAAAGTAAATAGCTGGCGTTTGCCAGTAATGTGAATGTGGGGACGATTGCGGGAACGGGGGTACCTTTCAAAACACAGGCTAGATTAGGCTGTTCTTGATTGCAAGAGCCGTGTAATTGGATATGTCTACACATTAATGAGTGATCTGGTGTTTCTGTGCACTCTTCACTTTTGAGATAAACCTCTTTTCCTTCTCGAAGGCATCTGTATGTAAAGGAAAGCGACCAGGCTTCATGGAGATAGGAACTACCCAAAGGCTCATATCTACCAATGGCAAAATATTTCATACAATTTGTAAATTTGAACAAAGCAAACGGTAAAGTTATTAAACTGTGGATAAGCCACGTTGCAGCAGTGTTCTCAGCCACAGAGAATGGTAAAGACTAACCGTTCAACGTGTAACATGGAAAAAGATGCATCTCTCATTGAAAGCAACCGTTGCTTGTCAGTCAAATTAAAAGGTGGAAAGAGAGAAGAGACATTCATGTAAGTCCAAGGCACTTTTCCGCTCTTAAGCGTCTGCAGGGTCCATGCAAACTGCATAATAGAACGCAATTGATTTTGACCATGGCACAACACAGACATTTCATCTTGCACAATATCAACAACAGATGACACAATATTATCCAGCGTGTAAATACGGTAAGAAAGCATGTTAATGCTATTATCCACAACTGCAAGCACCTTTTCTAAATTAGCTTGATCAATAGCCCTAAGGCGGGTAGCCGCCTCAATCTGTGATGTTTTCCAGAGTTCATTATAAACTGCATATATCCATCTTCTAGATCTACCTCTAGCTGGGTCTTTTATGAAATCATTCAAATCAACATCATCAGTCAGTTTGGACAAATGCAGTTTAACTGACGCCAAGGTTGAATGCTTCAGCCAATTCTGACACAACTTGCCCACTGAATAAGTGGTTACTGAATGGTCACTTTCAAAATGGGGATCAACCCTGACCTGTGTAAAGCCATCAGCTATACCCAGAAAACGATGTTGGCACGAATCAGCACTTCTGTGCCACAGCAACCAACCTTTGGGATGCAAACTTGATATGTTAAAGGACGAATTTTGCAATACAGTTTGCAACTCTCTAACCGAAAATTTTGTAGCATTATCCCAACCTGAACATTCTTCCAAATCAGGGAAGGAAGGAGTATTTAATTTTTTAGAAGTAGCCAATCCAAAGCATGTGGTCTGTGAGATGGTAGAATTCAAAAACAACATATGATTCGGGATGAGACATGCACGGTGCAAAGCCTCAGTGCCTTGTACCTGCCAACTTTTAGAACCCCAAACTGATCTAAGGTCAACCGTTTCCTTCCACAACTCGTAGCCTCCAACAGCTAACTGGTCTAGAAAGGACTTCAAGTACAATAACTTAGTATCTAAGTCTAACTTTGGGCATGGATTTTTCTGTCACTCTAAAATAAAATGAAGCGGGATTGGACTGATTAAAATCAGTAAAGTAAGTGTACTTTTTCAAAAGAGCTGGGCAATGCTCCCATTGTGTATAATTTACAGTACTCCTCCTGTGCCAAAATGTTCGAAACAAAATAAATCACCATAATTAGCAGATTCTAAATACAAATCTTCAGCATCAAAGGCAGCATAATATTTCAAATCAGAAAACAAAGCTTCTACGGCCTGAACATCCCAATCATCAGAAGGTATATTTTGTTTCACCACATCCCCCATGTTTACTCTAAGCACATTAGGGACATTAATAACCTCAGTAGGGCCATGGATTTGAAATTTAACAGCATACCATACTATCCCATCCAGGACAGGCCAAGCAGTGATATTAACAAAAGCCAAGTCTCTCTTCAACCTGTGTGCAGTATGTGATGAAGAATGGGGTGCCAATGTTCCATTTAATTGAATCAATCAAACACTCACACCCAGTCAAAAGATCTGGGTTTAATCCGTCACCGTTCTTTAGCCCACTCTGCCACCCCAGTTCAGACATGGCTATATGCAAATCAGTCTGACCCTGTGCCTCATGGGAACAGTCCAGCCCGAACTGCCAAGCCATGTCTTCCCTGGACCGGAAACAAGCTTCCGAGGACCGGTTTCTGGCATTCCAGCCGTCTTCAGCCCGGCTTGCTTGAATCCAGTGGCAAAGTGAGCAAGGGACTCACGTCTGAGCATACCCTGCCACACTTATGGCGGCCAAAAGCGGTACAAAAGGGGGTGGTGATGGACGGAGCATCTGAATCAATCAAACACTCACACCCAGTCAAAAGATCTGGGTTTAATCCATCACCGTTCTTTAGCCCACTCTGCCACCACAGTTCAGACATGGCTATATGCAAATCAGTCTGACCCTGTGCCTCATGGGAACAGTCCAGCCCGAACTGCCAAGCCATGTCTTCCCTGGACCGGAAACAAGCTTCCGAGGACCGGTTTCTGGCATTCCAGCCGTCTTCAGGCCGGCTTGCTTGAATCCAGTGGCAAAGTGAGCAAGGGACTCACGTCTGAGCATACCCTGCCACACTTATGGCGGCCAAAAGCGGTACAAAAGGGGGTGGAGATGAGGCCAGACCCATACAAAGCGTGTGCATGAATCAACTGCGACCAAGATGTACTTGTATGCAGTATCAGAAGAAAAAGGACTACAGTGATCTAAATAAACACAACCTAGTGGTTTATTAGAAATGTACAACTGTGTTTGGGGTGGACGCGCAGCAGTTGAAGGCTTAATCTGCTGGCAAATGTCACATTGAAGGACATAATCACGCGTCTGTTTGTACAGTCCCCGCCACCAAAAACGCTGTTGTAATTGAGACACAGTGGCTGAAACGCCCGCATGCGCAGACGTAACTCCTTCATGGGCCGCTGTGATCAATGTATTTCTGCGATCCGAGTTGGGAATCAATCTCTCCCCAACTTCAGGAATTTTCACATAAGGAACCTTATCAGGACTTAAGTGGAATGTGTACTTCGAAGGGAACCCCTTAGGATAGTTACCTCCCTTCTCAGTGGCAGCTACAGCCGCCAAGATATCATCATCAATCTTACTTTTGGACCTCTTAACTGCTGCAACTAAATATGTCGATACTGCAGATTTCGCTGCCTCAGCAGCAAGCGAGTTACCAACAGCGTGCACTCCAACGCGCTGATGGCCGAGAGTATGAATTACAAACACAAGCGGCAACTGCTCTTTAAGCTCAGCCACTCGGACCCAGATCATCTTATGTTTTATCGTGCTACCCTTGGAATCACGAAAATTATTTCGAACCCAAAAGAACATGTTTTCATTGTAAGACTGGACACAATAGTAAGAATCACTTACAATAAGAGTCGTCACACTAGGATCAGCGTACTCCAATGCAAGTATCAGAGCACGAAGCTCTGGCAATTGTGCGGAGCAGTCCCCTAGAGTCTGCGTGTGCACAACCCTGGACTTGAACTCATCGTTCACCATGGCACCTACCACAATGGCGCATGCGGAAACGTCGGCGTGTTTAGAACAATGCGCAACCTGCGCCGAACCATCAGTGTATATGATGCAATGGAAATCCTCCAAAGGCCGCATAGCTAAAGGCGCAGGATGAACAAATTCATACTTCAAAAACTCCTGTGACTGTAAGGAGGCGTCAAAAACAAACGTGACATCCGGAGATGTCAAAGAAGCAGCCCATTGTATCCACCAAGAATGCAAAGCTTTAGAATTTGGTACACTGGCTTTCGTAACTTCCTCCAAAGCAGGACACGGGGTAACAACCAACATGCGTTTTCCCTGTGACAGTGTACGTTCCTTAAGAATCGCAATCTGCACAGCCGTTAAAACTTTCTCCACAGTGGAAAAACGCATTTCAGCCGAAGTGTACAAGTGTGACTTGTAGGCAATAGGTACTGTATTTCCTTCATTAAAAGTAAGGTACGTGAAACCCACCGTCCCAGGGATGATTCTTATCACCAGGTTGGTGTGGTTATCACGAGTCAGTAAGTATTTAGAAGCGAGCAGATCAGCCTGCAAAGATTGCAGAACTGCTGAGTGCTCAGGCAGCCAGCATGATTTGGTAAAGGAAGGTTGTATCAAAGCATACAAAGGACTGATACGCTGGGCATATTCCGGAATGTATGTTCTCCCGAAATTCAAAAAGCCCAGCAAAGATTGTAATTTTTTCAGAGTTGTCGGAGCACGCAGTTGTGCGCATTTCTCCAAGAAGTGAGGAGCTAATCCTCGACCTTCATTGTTGAGCTCGTAGCCCAGAAACAACACTGTGTACTCTGCAATGTGCGACTTTGCAAAGTTGAACTTGTAACCGAAGTCTGCAAAGCTACAAATTATGTGGTTAACTCAACACAGATGCTCCCAAAGTTCGTCGTCTGTGAGATAAATGTCATCCACATACGAGCAAGCATCAGGGTCGATTCTCTCCAAGAGAGAGACTATGCGGGCAGCAAATACCCCTGGACTGTTTTTATAGCCCATTGGTAAACGCCGAAATTGTTTTTTGATACCGCCGCAAGTAAAGGAGGTCCATTGGGAACTCAGACCATCCAAATGGTGGGCATAAAAACCGTTGGAAATGTCAAGCGTGGTTTTAAACCGCTTACGCACAAGACTATCCACTAAGGCAGAGCCGTGAGTATACTGTACTGCACAGGTATGGCAATGCAGGTTTAAATGCCGGTAATCCAATACTAAACGATATGAACCATCAGGCTTGGTCACAGTAAAAAGAGGGTTATTCATTGGTGACACACAAGTTTCGATCACTCGTTGATATTCCAATTGTCCAAGGATTTCCGCAACGCTTCACGTCTTATGGGGTACTGAGGTTAAGGCTGCGACCGCAAGGGTATCTCGTGGTGTGGGGAAAATGTATCCCATCCACAATGTGTACGGTAC
Source organism: Lissotriton vulgaris (assembly GCF_964263255.1). NCBI lineage: Eukaryota > Metazoa > Chordata > Amphibia > Caudata > Salamandridae > Lissotriton > Lissotriton vulgaris. Next base: position 1,074,013 of record NW_028243607.1, read on the forward strand.
AAAGCCGGCGCAAGGGCTCTAGCCCACTCTTCAGCAAAGTTCAGCACATGCTCCTTCGAGACCGTGTGCACGAAACTAGGGAGGATCACCTCCTCCCCTCTTGGAGCTGCGAGAACAAAAGGTGGGGGCCAGTCAGCCTCCGCTAACAAAATGTCATAGGTAGTTGTAAGGTTTTCCCAAAACACCCCTTTTATGGTACGTTGTATGTCTCCTACAATGAACAAGACTATGTCATAAAGTCTGTCAGGGGGAGCTACTCTAGTATCAGCCGTCTCCACAACAACATAATGGTCAGTCACTGTCACCTTCAGTAGTGGACGCAGGGCCTCTCGCACTATGGTAATCTCCGCCGCGCTGTCCAGCAAGGTCAGAGCCCATGTCTGATTGAAGCTGCGTTCTCACTATCTGTGTGCTGTTAAAGCAGCGACTTTCTTTTTCTGAAAATGGGGTCTCTTCGGTGTAGAATCGTCCTGCTTGCCTTTACCGTCTTGCATGCGGGGCTGGCCACGACCTTGCTGGTCACCCCGACCCCTGCCTCCTCCTCCACCACCGGTCGATGAGGCCGATGACTCCTGAAAAGAACGAGGAGAGCGTTGATCAGAAACCTGAAAACGATCAGGTGATTTTATCATCGTGCAAGTCATAAACACATTCTGTGGGCGCAGGCAAAGGAGACGCAGGACGAGACTCCTGTTTCTGTTGTTGTTGTTGCTTTCCCTGTTTTTGTTTTTTCGGCCAATTTTGTTTTTTGGCCTTAGGCTGGTCGTCGGTTTCCGACTTCTGCCCTTGGGGTTGTTTTATTCTCTTTAGAAGAGAAAAACAGTTGAGACCCCTACTATTGCGGCCCACGGTTTTATAAGCCGCCACAATAATCCTTGCCAACTGTCGGGGTTTCTCGGCTTCGGGAATTGCCTGCAAAGCATTGGTTTACCTGAAAGTTCACTGCATCCCCCTTGACATTTGCAAGTATGAGATCGGAAACCACATCAAAGGTGCCACAGAGGCGCATACCCAGTTCAACCGCAGCCTCAGGTCTGTGTTCATCCTGAAAACGCTTAAGGACCGTTGGCAGGACAGTCATAGACGGAGTGCCGTAACACCTCGTGTAAACCGCCGCAAATGTTTTACCCCAGGTCTCACAGTCACTAATTTCAGGGGTCAAGTCTTTCAGTAAGCTAATTGTCAGAATCCTGTGTTTTTCACCAGGAGTCGTGTTTGGAAATACTGCTTCCAGCTGGTCAAACTTTTCGGCAAGCCAGAAAGGAAAGTCATCCTTATCCTGGGAGCGCTTGCCAAACACAGCGTTGACCATAACTGGACTGAGCTTCAACACGCCCTGTCCGGCAGGAAGCGCCGCCCCACCCGGGGCCCCGCCCGGGGCCCCGCCCGGGAGATAACGGGTTATGTATTGCACCAACGACCTAATTACGCTAATTGCGACTACATGTAGTCGTCTTAACTCAGCCACAGAACATGCTCCGTGTTGAGGATGAGGAGTAAATCCAGCCAAAACAGGCCAATTTGCGCCCGGAATGGACAAAGAACCTAACCTCGAAGCTGTCAAAGAATGGGGTAAGGTGCCATCAAACCAAACGCGGTGCTGTCAAGTATCAATAGGAATTTCCTGTGCCCTATATGGTGCATATTCCTGCGGCACAGCAGTGGGAGTGTACGTGTCGAACACATTAGTATTTGCGTTCACTGCCTGGAAGGTCACCCACGAATAAAAGATCTCATATGGGTAAGCCACCTCTGCACTCACTACCATTATCACGGCCATGCCATCCACAGGAACATTATAATGCTACAAATGATCGCGCACCGCAATGAGACTATGCTGCGGAATGTTCACCGCGGCCATAGCGACACAGAAAGAAAGAGGTACAAAGTAAACTATGTAGCACAACTGGGTAGTAATACAAGGAAACCCTTTAGAAAGATTCAAGCTTAAATAGACCTATGAAAACATAGGTAGGTTTGTCCTACACCACCGTTATCCGGAAACAATAGTGAAGGTGTTAAGGACTGAACATTGCACTACTCGAGTGTCACCAAACGTTGGGCGCCATGTCGCAGGGATTCCGTTCTCATACAGAACTGTGCATAGAGACTTGGAACCTCAGTGAATTAGGGTGTACCAAAACTCACCTTAGTACCCAAAATCCCCTACCAGACTAGCTACAGTGTCTCATTGGTTATCACAGACTCCCAATGCTTAGACAAACCAGAACATGGACTTAGTACACCTCAGGAAACGTGGAACACATGAGCACTCTTTCGTTATGCAATCATTTCAATCCAGAACAAGGAGTAAATGAGGACGCGTGCACATTTGAAATGTTTATTTACTAATGCAGTGTTCTCAAGCGCAGTATCTTAGCTAATACAAGCAAACATATTATCAGAAACAAAGTAATCAGCATAGTCACTAGTCCATCCATCCATATCCATACTATTATTATAAAGAGAGAGCCCAAACCTTTGAGGCAGGTAATCTCAGGAACCACAGCACCAATCACAACACCCAATACAGCGTTGGAAAGGGCAGTTGCAGCAGAAGGATATATGCTATGCAGACGCCCACCATATACATTTAAAAGTTAAAAGAACCGTGCCAGCAAAGTAGTCCCATGTGGGCGTGTCTGCGTTGTGCTGTAGGCATGTGCTGGGGGCGTGACAAAGGCTGGGGGCGTGTTGTACATTCCGCCCTTCATGCCATGTCTCATATTGTATGCTGTGGGCGTGTGCTGGGGGCGTAGGCGTGTGCGGGGGCGGGATTACAGAAAAAAAAGCGAGCATTGTGCCCAATATTTCATTGTTTTTTCTTCCCAGGTTCTGTACATTCCAGCTCCGGGTGTCCACCCTTCTCCCTTTAAATACCCCTGCACCCCATAATCATAACCCACCCTTACTCCTTAAAATACCTTAACACCCTTAAACACTAACCATCTTAACCCTATAAATATACCCCGTACCCCAAAACCAAAACCTATCCCTAAACCCTAAAAATATCCCTGTACCCCAAAACCCAAACCTAGCCCTGAACCCTATAAATACCCCTGTACCTCAAAACCCAAACCTACCCCTGAACCCTAAAAATACCCCTGTACCCCAAAACCCAAACCTAGCCCTGAACCCTAAAAATACGCCTGTACCCCAAAACCCAAACCTACCCCGGAACCCTAAAATACCCCTGTACCCTGAACCCAAACCTAGCCCTGAACCCTTAAAATACCCCTGTACCCCAAAACCCAAACCTAGCCCTGAACGCTAATAATAACCCTGTACCCTGTACCCCAAAACCCAAACCTACCCCTGAACCCTAAAATACCCCTGTACCCCAAAACCCAAACCTAGCCCTGCACCCTAACAATACTCCTGTACCCCAAACCCCAAACCTAGCCCTGAACTCTAAAAACACCCCTGTATCCCAAAACCCATACCTATCCCTAAACCCTAAAACTACCCCTGTACCCCATAACCCAAAACTATATCTGAACCCTTAAAATACCCAAACACCCCAAAACATATACCTCAGTACCCCAAAACATATACCCCTATACCCATACTTACCTTATCCAAACATTTAAAAAAAACATTCTGTAAATGCACGCGTGGTAAAAGCATATAAAATGTAATGCCATGCGTTATAATGGCATTGCGGAGTCATGGTACTTTCGTAATGAAAGTATGCGGAGTGATAGTATGCGGAAAGAAAGTTGCGGAATAATGGGTGTTTACCCCCCCCCCCCCCGGTAAGTACATTGGTGGCACGGCGGCCCACATCTCCAGCAATATACTCATATTTTTTCACCACTGATTTGAAAAATGCACAGGTCTCTCGAATTGATAGCCAGCACCGACATACAATTTTAGACAAACCTCCCGCCACAAGTTCTAGAATTGCGAACTTTAGAGCTGGGGAGCTACGTTCGAATCTCGGCATCAGCTCAACATCCTGTGATTCCAGGCAAATCGCTTTGTCTCCCCTTGCCTACCACAAATGAATGTGTTCTTCTGTAATGTAAATTGTGCTCATGCCATGTTGTCGAGTTCGTGCTATATAATATTGCAAGGAAAAATAAAGTAGGGAAACTTGAGTTCATACACTACTGAACGCGCACTCTTAAGTGCATCCGCAGTGCACTGTGAATCGGAGCCTTTCACAGGTCTGTCACAGATAAGAAATGCTATCAAAACGAAATCCTACAAAACAATATACTACTGGCCGGCAGCAATTCATACCCGGACAACGTCGGGACGGGCTGCTAGTAGAATATAAAAGGTGAAAGCATGGTAAAATGCTAAAGCGAATAGCGTTCAATAACGCCTAATTCTCACCCTCCCTAGCTAGTATATTATATTATATCTAAGAAGGTCTCTTTGGGTTTTTAGCAGGGCGGGCCCATACCTCAAATCTAGTGGTAAGGGATCACATCATCTTCCACCAGCTCTCTGCATGCGAAGCACCATCAAGTGTGTGTGTATGCTCTGTGTAATGCAATATAAAACGCGCCTAAAGCCAGAATTTGGCCGCAGCTGCATGTATGTTATGTCTAGGAACGTGCAAAGATCAGACCTCACAACAGCAACTGTGTTGAGATATCCTTGAAGGTTTCAGCACTCACTGTACAGACACAGCTCACCAAGCAAGGATGATATCAGAGGAACAACATATTATTCTCGCGTGAACCAAAAACATTCTACTAGGCTCAAAGCTAAAGCAACAGATATGTGTCGTGTGCAGACGCAGCAGAAAGGCAAAATGGCATTTAAACTCCAAATAAGCTCATGCTAACTTAACACAGCATGTAGGCAAGTATATCTATAGGACAGGCACACCGTGTTCTAACAATTTTATAGTTACTGCATGTCTGCAGTTTTCTGTAATGTTGAGAGCATTTTCAGATTTGTCTTCCTCCGAACCCGAATCACCACTTGCGTTGTCAGGTATTCTCAAGTGTTAGTAAGTAGGGGTTTGCACAATGTGGGAAGGAACCCTTTATACTTACAAGTTTGTTTAACCCTTCAGCTGATATACAGGGTATATCTGCTCAGCTGAGGTGGATCTCCCTTCCCACTTCAGACGTCTCTGAAAAGTGTGAACAAAACCAATGTTGGCGCACCATGTTGTGTAGTTCCTAGAAATCCCCAGGTCCTGTGTGTTTTGGATGACCTAAACTGAGGACTTGGTGTCCAAACCGCATCCGGACACCCCCACAGGATACGTAAGCCATTAGACCAGCTAGCTCCCCAGTGCCACTACCACCCCCCTGTATTTTACAGTGATGTGGGTAGTGTCTGGCAACCACTGAACGTGACAACCCCGATTCCTCAGGGATCATGGAAAACAGTACAGTACTTTTCGCTCAGTTGCTTGTGCTTACTTATTCTCAGAAAATACACAGGATGGCGGTTTGGATGTTTCAATAAGTATTTATTGGACCAGTGTCAGTCTTGTGTAAAACATACTTGCTGCAACAAACAGGAGACAGAAGCATACAAAAGAAATTGCAAGTACTAATATAGTAAACAGTAGATACATTTCTACCATAGTGCTAAGAAGATGAACATATACAGTTCTGATAAGACAGTAGCACTTGCATACTCCTATAATGTGTGCCCTGAGTAATTTGCCTAAATGTACCTAGCCTAGATATGTAGGTGTAGCATGTATATGTGTATAGCTATACATGTATCTAGCCAAGAATCCCCTAGGGAAGAACCAACCCCCTCACCTGATTGTAGAGAATGAAGTACCCCGTCTCTGCTTCGAGGATGACACCTCGCGTGTCGAAGATTCACTATGCAGGTCCCTGTTTCAGCTTGGAAGGAATTCTCCTCCAATTTGCATGGGGGAATAAAGGTCTTGTATACTAAAGTGGTCACTCCAGGGTTTCTTCTAGACTTGATATGTTTTGAAAACAATCATAAATGTTTTGAAAACAATCACAAATGTTTTTCTAAATAATGCGAAAATGCACAGCGGCCCTGTTGGCCAATGTTAGACGGACCGGGAGGGTCGGCCGAGATTACGGGGAGAGGTCTCCAGGGAGAGCCGTCTCCAACGACTGTACAGGTAAGTAACTTCCCCCCCACAGACGGACACCACACAAGATTGAAGGTTAACGAGACTTTATATGCAATTCTTGGGTTACGTCGTTATGATACAAGGAGGTCTGGACTCAGGGGTCCCCTCGGTTCTGATCTCTGGTTGAGGAGAAAGGGTAGCGGGACAGTCTTAGTTACCAATGAGTTAAATAGCTCTCAATCCTCGAGCTCGGCGTGGTTGCTGATCGGGCCGTGGAGGAGCCAAGCAGGTCCCGAGATGGATGAAGGATGGTCGACGGGCCGTGGAGAAGCCAAGCAGGTCCCGATGAAGATGACGGTTACAACGGTCCGCGGCCTCGCCAGCAGATCCGGACGACGATGAAGAATGAAGGTTACGACGGCTGTGGCAGCGCCAACAGGCAGGACGATGGTGCACAGGACAGAGCTACGGCAGCGCCAGTAGTCCGTCCAGGATGAGTTCCTCTTACGTCTCTCGACTCCAAGATACAACTGACTTCCTGCTCTGGAGCTGCCCCAGTTATAGGGCTGGCGTGCTTTGATGTCCGGACCCTCGCACTTGGAGGTCGGGAGGTCCGGGATGAGGGAGTCCAGACACCCAGCAGGGGGGTGGAGCCAGCGCCCGGGGAGGCGATGGGCGAGCGGCACTGGGCGGGGGGAGAGCCATCGGCACCTCTTTCTCCCATTGACTTGCCAAGTAGCCCGCTCACCTCCTGGGTGGAGGGTGGTGCCGGATTGTCTGAGGCTGGGCTAGGCCCAGGGTTGAGGTCGATCGGGGGCCAGGCGGCCTCGTGGCGAGGTGTCCAAGATGGCGGCCCGGGCTGGGTGCATGGGCCGGCAGTGGATCGGACCCACGAGGTTATCATGTTCGAGGGCAGGGGTCCCTGAGGGGACGCAGGGCGTGCAATGGTGGTGTGTGGTGCTTGCGTGACTGGGCTCGGGCCTGGTCGAGCCGGGGGAGAGCGGCCCGTCATGTGGCCTGTCCAACATGCGTCCCCCCCAGCTGAAGGCGGGGAGAGTTACCCATCCTCTTGGGGACTCTCTTCGTCGAGGCGGAAAAACCGGGACAGGCCATCGGCGTTGGCGTGGTCGGACCCAGGCCGGTGTTCGACTGTGAAGTCCATACCTTGTAAGGAGATGGACCAGCGTAGCAATTTTGGGTTTTCCCCCCGCATATGCATCAACCACTGCAGGGGTCGGTGGTCAGTCTGCACCCGAAAGTGGGTGCCAAAAAGGTAGGGCCGGAGCTTCTTGAGGGCCCATACCACAGCGAAGGCTTCCCTCTCTATGGTGCTCCAGCGTTGTTCCCGGGGTAGGAGTCTCCGGCTGATGAAGGCCACCGGTTGATCGAGGCCTTCGGTGTTCACTTGGGACAGGACCGCCCCAATGCCCTGGTCGGAGGCGTCCGTCTGGACGACGAACTCCCGGCTGTAGTCTGGGGCCTGGAGCACAGGAGCGGAACACATGGCGGCCTTTAACTGGTCGAACGCCGCTTGACACTCTGGGGTCCAGTTCACCTTCTTGGGCTGATTTTTTGACGTGAGTTCGGTGAGAGGCCCCACGATGGTACCATAGTCTTTCACGAACCTTCGGTAGTAGCCCGTGAGGCCCAGGAAGGCTCGCACCTCAGTTTGAGTGACAGGGGGTTGCCAGTTCTGGATGGCGGCAATTTTCAGCTGTAGGGGGGCCACTAGGCCGCTTCCCACCTGGTGTCCGAGGTAGGTCACCGACCCTTGTCCAATTTGGCATTTGCTGGCCTTGATCGTGAGGCCAGCTCGCTGAAGGGCTTGCAGCACTGCTTGGAGGTGGTGGAGGTGCTCGGTCCAATGGTGGCTGTACACAGCGATGTCGTCCAGGTAGGCGGCGCTGAACTCTTCGAGCCCCGCCAGGACCTGATTGACGAGCCGTTGGAACGTCGCTGGGGCATTCTTCATGCCGAAGGGCATGACCGTAAAGTGATAGTGGCCATCGGGGGTGGAGAAGGCAGAGCGTTCTTGTGCTCGGGGTGTGAGGCCGATCTGCCAATAACCTGCCGTCAGGTCGAAGATGCTGAGGTAGCGGGCAGCGCCCATTCGGTCGACCAGTTCATCTGCCCGGGGGATGGGGTGTGCGTCCGTTCTGGTGACTTCATTCAGGCCCCGGTAGTCGACACAGAACCGGAGTTCTGGTGTGGTCCCGGGGGCGGCTGCTTTGGGGACCAGTACGACCGGGCTGGCCCATGGACTGTCTGAGGGCTCGATGACCCCGAGCGTGAGCATCTTAGCTACTTCCGCCTGGATGCAGGCCCGTACCCGATCAGGTACGCGGTAGGCCCGGTGGCGGATAGGAGGGCTGTCTCCGGTGTCCACATCGTGCACACACCAGGAAGTGACACCCGGGGTGAGGGAGAACAGACTGGCGAACCGTGATAGGAGGGCTTGGCACTCTTGCCGTTGTTCTCTGGTGAGGGTCTCCGAGAGTCGGACCCCATCCACGGAGCCGTCTTGCTCCTGGGTCCGCAAGAGGTCAGGGAGAGGCTCGGAGTCGTCTTCAACCCCATTGTCTGTGGCCATCAAGAGGCTGAGTTCTGTTCGTGCAAAGTGGGGTTTCAGTCTGTTGGTGTGGAGGACTCGGAGCGGATTCCGGGCGGACTCCATATCGATCAGATAGGTGGCAGGACCCTTGCGCTCGATTACCTTGAAGGGTCCCGTCCATTTGTCTTGGAGAGCGCACGGTTCTGTGGGGGACATTACCCAGACCTGTTGCCCCGGCTCGAATTCAATGGATGAGGCGTTCTGGTCATACCATTTCTTCATGTCCTCTTGACTGGCCTCTAGGTTGGCTTTTGCTAGGTCTCTGAACCGCCGGGACTGGTTGCGGAGGGTGAGGAGGTACCGGAAGACATCTGGAGGACTCTTGGCCGGAGGCATCTCCCAGCCTTCTTTGATCAGGCTGAGTGGCCCCCGTACTGGGTGCCCATAGAGCAGCTCGAAGGGGCTGAAGCCTAGGGACTTCTGTGGGACCTCCCGGTAGGCGAAGAGGAGGCACGGCAGCAGCACGTCCCACTGGCGACGGAGGGGCTCTTCCAATCCCCCGATCATCCCTTTTAGCGTGCGATTGAACCGCTCAACAAGTCCGTTTCCTTGGGGGTGATAGGGGGTCGTGAAGCGGTAGGTGACCCCACACTGTTGCCAGAGGGACTTCATATATTTAGAAATAAAGTTCGTGCCTCTGTCACTGACGACTTCCCGGGGGAACCCCACACGGGAGAAGATCCCCATCAGGGCCCGGCCGACCACTGGGGCTGTCACGGTCCGGAGAGGAATAGCCTCAGGGTAGCGGGTGGCGTGGTCCACTAGTACCAGGATGAAGCGATGGCCTTGTCTTGTACGCGGGTCCAGGGGTCCCACAATGTCTATCCCGACCCTCTCAAATGGGGTTGTGACTACTGGAAAGGGTTGCAGGGGAGCCTTTAATTTGCGGCCGCTCTTCCCACTGGCTTGGCACGTGGGGCAAGATCGGCAATGCTGGTGCACATCGTTTCTCATTTTGGGCCAGAAGAAGTGGGTCACTAGGCGGCTGTAGGTTTTATCCTGTCCCAGGTGCCCTGCCAGGGGGGCATCGTGGGCCAGGTTTAGCAGGAAGTCTCTAAAGCGGAGGGGCACCACTAGTACTCGGTTGGCCCCCAGCTCGGCGATTCGTTGCTCGCTGTACAATAGATCATTGTCCCAGTAGACCCAATGAGTTCCGGAGGTATCCCCGGCGCTTTGGGCGAGCGCTTGTTGTCGGAGTCCCTCAAGGGAGGGACAGGTCTTCTGTTCCTGACGAAATTGTTCTTGTGTGGGTCCCCCTTCTTGAGCCCACTGATCAAGATTAGCGAGGTCGGAAGGTTGAGCAAGTTCGAGGGGGATGCCATGGTCGGGGGTCTCGGCGGGGGCGACCGGAGGCGGTGGCGCCGGCCATTCGGGTTCTTCCGGGTGATGGTTGGCACGGGCGGCCATGGACCGGGTGGTGACGCACGCCCAGTCTGGGACGCCCAACATCCCCAAGTGTTCTTTTCGCTCCACGGCTGCCCACGGGGAGCTTTCCAGGTCATTTCCGAGGAGGCATTCCACGGGGGCGTCGTCTCGGACCGTTACCTTCAACATGCCGGAGACCCCTCCCCACTCAAAGGGGACGCAGGCCATCCGACACAGACTTTCCGAGTTGTCGGCTGATCGCACAGGGCAGAGAACGTTCGGTAGATATTGTTCTGGGGTCACCAGATGACAGCGGACGGCTGTCACACTGGCCCCGGTGTCTCGAAGGGCTTCGGCCCGTTGTCCATTGATGCTCACCCATTGGCTGTACTTCTGGGTGTTAGCGGGTAGGGGGACCCGCGGGACCATGTCTCTTCCCCCTAAGCACGCGAGAGTCATGGCGGCTGGCTCCCACTCTTGATACTCTTGCTCGCCTGTTTCTTGTTCCTCGGAGATCTGTTCTTCCCCTAGTGCCGCGGCGGCCACCTGGCGGGGTCTTGGACTCTGATACTGCGGGCAGCTTGGGTCGTTTGCATAGTGGCCGACTCGTTGGCATCGGTGACATGTAACATTGGCTCTGTATCCCGGTCGCGCCGGGGTGCTGCCCCGGTTGGCCGGGGGGGTGGTGCTGGTAGCGGGGGCGGCCGGAGTATTGTCTCTTCCTCGTCCTTGGCCCCCTCCTCCTCCTCTGGGTCGGTAGTGACCATTGTTGTTCCTGTTCTGCTCGTAGGACCCATTCCGGCCCACTCTGGTGATCTCCCACCGGTCAGCTTCGGCTGCGAGCTGCCGGGGATCGGTTAACTTGCTGTCGAGGAGGTGTTGGCGTAGTTCAATGAAGCAATTGTTGGACAGATGCTCCCATACCATCAGATTGAACAGCTGCTCGTAGGTCGTGACGTTGTTCCCTCTGATCCAGCCTTCGAAGGCTCGGCTAAAGTACGTTACATAGTCCACCCAAGTTGTACCTGGAATGCGTGTGCAGTCTCGGAACCTCTGACGGTACATCTCGGGCGTGAGGCCATAGCGGGTGAGGAGGGCCGCTTTCATATGGTCGTAGGAGGTCATCTGGTGGTCTGGGAGCTGTAACAGAGTATCGCGGCCCTCATTGAGGAATTTGCCCCATAGGCCGGCTCCCCAGTCGGCTCTATCGATCCGGTGCGCAGTCATCGCGATTTCATAGGCCTTAAACCATTGCTGGATGTCGTCTTCTCGAAAATATTCTCGGACCACATCCTTGGGGATGTGCACTTTTTTCTCCGCGGTCCCTGGGGTGGACGGTCTGTCGGGCACCCCTAACTCTTTATTTTGTTTGCGCAGGTTGATCTCGGCTAGGTTCCGTTCGTGCTCGTACGTTAGTCTTTTTTCCTCGAGCTCCCTTTGCCTCTGTTTCTCCTCTCTTTCTTCTCGGAGGCGAAGGTGCTCTAAGTTTATTTTTTGCTCGGCCAATTTGAGTTCTATGTCCATCTTGAGTCGGGCCATTTCGAGTTCGTGTAGTCGGGCTTTTTCTCTTTCTTGGATCTCGTCTTGCGAGAGACTGGTTCTTTGCCCCTCAGGGGCCGTGTTGGTATTTTTCGCGGTGCTTTGCTCAGGGGCTTCGACATCCCCGGTCTCTGCCCAAGATTCTAGGGCATGCTTAAAATCGTCCTTGGTACTTAGTCCGGTGGTAGCGATACCTAGTTCGATGCAGAACTGCTTTAGTTCACGATGGCTGTATTCCTCTAGTTTTTCCATTTGGAACTTCTCAGTTGATCCGCTCTCTTTAGTCGACATTTGTTGTTCGTTGTGGGGTGAGCTACTCTCTGTACGTTATGCGGTGATTCGGATCCCACCGCTGCCACCAATGTTAGACGGACCGGGAGGGTCGGCCGAGATTACGGGGAGAGGTCTCCAGGGAGAGCCGTCTCCAACGACTGTACAGGTAAGTAACTTCCCCCCCACAGACGGACACCACACAAGATTGAAGGTTAACGAGACTTTATATGCAATTCTTGGGTTACGTCGTTATGATACAAGGAGGTCTGGACTCAGGGGTCCCCTCGGTTCTGATCTCTGGTTGAGGAGAAAGGGTAGCGGGACAGTCTTAGTTACCAATGAGTTAAATAGCTCTCAATCCTCGAGCTCGGCGTGGTTGCTGATCGGGCCGTGGAGGAGCCAAGCAGGTCCCGAGATGGATGAAGGATGGTCGACGGGCCGTGGAGAAGCCAAGCAGGTCCCGATGAAGATGACGGTTACAACGGTCCGCGGCCTCGCCAGCAGATCCGGACGACGATGAAGAATGAAGGTTACGACGGCTGTGGCAGCGCCAACAGGCAGGACGATGGTGCACAGGACAGAGCTACGGCAGCGCCAGTAGTCCGTCCAGGATGAGTTCCTCTTACGTCTCTCGACTCCAAGATACAACTGACTTCCTGCTCTGGAGCTGCCCCAGTTATAGGGCTGGCGTGCTTTGATGTCCGGACCCTCGCACTTGGAGGTCGGGAGGTCCGGGATGAGGGAGTCCAGACACCCAGCAGGGGGGTGGAGCCAGCGCCCGGGGAGGCGATGGGCGAGCGGCACTGGGCGGGGGGAGAGCCATCGGCACCTCTTTCTCCCATTGACTTGCCAAGTAGCCCGCTCACCTCCTGGGTGGAGGGTGGTGCCGGATTGTCTGAGGCTGGGCTAGGCCCAGGGTTGAGGTCGATCGGGGGCCAGGCGGCCTCGTGGCGAGGTGTCCAAGATGGCGGCCCGGGCTGGGTGCATGGGCCGGCAGTGGATCGGACCCACGAGGTTATCATGTTCGAGGGCAGGGGTCCCTGAGGGGACGCAGGGCGTGCAATGGTGGTGTGTGGTGCTTGCGTGACTGGGCTCGGGCCTGGTCGAGCCGGGGGAGAGCGGCCCGTCATGTGGCCTGTCCAACAGCCAAGGATTAAAAAAGTGGTGACCCACATACAGAATAATTATGCTGTGCCTGAGGACATGTTTATGTATGTCAGGTACAGGGATTATGATAAAATACTAAGAGCTTTGTGTCGAAGAGACAGGCGTAAACTACTAGGTAAAAGGTCACCTATTCATAACCATTATTGTTGTGTGGATGGGACAATGTATGTAAAAAGGGAGCATACATGACAGGACTAGCCTAAAGGATTCTCCTTATAAGTACCTGACCCCCCACCACATGTACATGCAGTGGAGACCCTAGGGGTACCTACCATACCCAAACATTGTAGTTTATCCATTTGTAAGTGCCCAAAACATCAAAGTCGAGTCTGGGCAGTTATGCAACACAGGGCTGCTATCAAAGTGACCTCAGGCACCAGCAGTGCACACATGCAAGTGCAGAGAAGGCTGTGGGCCTCTAGACTGCCCTGACCTGTTCTATACTAGGCACTTAAAGGGAGTTTCAATCCCCCTGCCCTATTATGAACTAGGGCCTTATAGGGGAAGTCCTGCTAACCGATAGTGTACCCTAGTGTATGTGGGCGTTTTCACTGTATTCTAAGCATCTCTTTCAGCATATCACTGGACCTAGGCCTGCCTAGCAGAGCCCAAGGCACTCTCAGAGTCGTCAGAAAACCAGCATCTAGGAGTCTCAAATAGGTCAGATAGTGGAGGGCGGGGCTGCAAACAGGTCCTGAATTCTAATAATCTGTTATTATGCACTGCATTAAATAGGTACTGTCTTTCTTCAGCATTATATCACACCTCCAGTATCCTATACTGTATGAAAGCCAACCTCCTCTGCCAATCTAAAATTATGCACACACGATTCTTTTTGTCTGAGAAGCACCAGAACTGTATCCATCTTGTGCTGTAGTGGGAATTCAGTCTTCTGTCCTTTATAAACAAAAAAACATGATTTTCCCACATGAGTGCAGTCATGAACTCTCCCTGGCTATCAGTTAGTACCGGGACACTTTGTTAGGGTAGAAGTGTACTTCCCACATTATTTCCATTCATTCAATAGAACAATAACCAAAGAAATGTCTGTGAACTACACCATTTCCCTATTTTGCAAAAGCACCTCAGGGAGGAAGAGAGTTTAAAAATCTTTTGAAATTATTTTGGATGCAACTGGCATAGTGTGTTTTATAATCCATTGTTAGACCTGGCTTTTCAGCAGGTTGATCCCTAGACTTTTTGCTTTTTGGCCTTCTGTTTCTGACCTGTTTTTGTTGGTTTTATGACTCTGGTCACTTAACCATTTCTGATCAGTGCTAAAGTGCACGCCTAGTAACAAGGTAAGAAAATAAAGTTTGATATGCCTGAACTCAGAATATTACAATGCATCTATTAGTGAGGGTGATTTTTACATTCTGTGTTTGAAAATACCACTTTTAGAAAGTAGGTATTTTCTTGCTTAGCCATCCAGTATGCCTCTGCTAGGTTTGTGCATTGCATGTCTGCCTTTGGATGACAGGGGCTGGGGAGGAGCAGTGGCACCAGAGAGCCTGATGAGTCAGGGCTAAGCAGAATAGGCATGGTCTGCATTTGGAGTGGTAGGAGGAGTAGCACCTGCACCTGAATAGGGTTGTGCCTGCCTTACACAATGATGTCTCCGCCTCCCTGTGGTGTGTCTGGAGCCAGGGCACACACTGACAATGGAGGTTGTTGTGCACTTGCAAAGTGCCCCACAGAACTGGTTTTGGCTGGGTACAGACACACTCTGCCTTCAGAGAACAAATGATTTTTGTTTGTGTGTCCAGAGGTTTTCAGGCACAAATAACAATGTAAAGGTAACTTTGGAGATTAATGTTCCTACAGGAGAGAGATCGAAATTGTATCTGGTGCCTGTTTCCACTCATGCTAAAGTAGCACAGAAGATTAAGATGACTGCTGCAAAGAACATGTCCTGTGTCTATAGGTTTTTAGGCAACAATAAAAATGTGATTGTAACTTTGGCAATTAATGTTCCTGCTGGAGAGAGATCAGAGTTTTATCTAATGGCTGTTTCAACTCATGCTAAAGTAGCGCAGAGGATTAAGATGCCTTCTGCAAAGAACATGTCTTTCAGTGTTCAGTGGTTTTCAGGCAACAATTAAAATGTAATGGTAACTTTGGCGATTAATGTTCCTGGTGGAGAGAGATGAGATTTTTATCTAGTGGCTGTTTCCACTGATGCTAAAGTAGCGCAGAGGTTTAATATGCCTGCTGCAAAGAACATTTCCTTGTGTGTTCAGAGGTTTTCAGGCAACAATGAAATATAAAGGAAACTTTGGCGATTAATGTTCCCGGGGGAGAGAGATCAGAGTTTTATCTAGTGGCTGTTTCCACTGATACTAAAGTAGATACGGGCTGCAAAGAACATTTCCATGATGGTTCAGAGGTTTTCACTCGACAATAAAAATGTAAAGGTAACCTTGGCAAATAATGTTTCAGCGAGAGAGAGATCGAGGTTTTATCTAGTGGCTGTTTCCACTGATGCTAAAGTAGCTCAGATGATTAAGATGCCTGCTGCAAAGAACATGTCCTTGTGTGTCCAGAGGATTTCAGGGAACAACAGAAATGCTCTACAACATACCTTAAAAACATTGGCTAAGCCAATAGCTCTGGCTAAACACTTATAAGGTCCCAAAGACGAGACCTATTGGCTATGACAATGCTTGTTTAATACTGCAGAGACTTTATCATATATTTCCATGATGTTTGGTGCATGATTCACATGGCAAACATTGTCTGCCCTTGCTTTGAAATTGAACAAGGAAAAGAGATACATAATTTCACGTGAGGCTTACGGTTGTCATGGCAACAGGTGGGAGGATTGATGTAATCCAGGAGACAGAAGTAGTTGTAAGTAGGAGGTTTAATGGAGAAGAACAGCTTGTACATCCACAGTCTTCAGGAGACAGGCTTACACTGCCCAACTCCCACATACAGAATGTAGAACCAAGACAGAATAATAACAATTCTTAAAGGGACAGGAAAAGGGAATACTACAAGGGTCAATGATGAAGATTCTTCGGAATGTTGGGTTTTGAAGATTCTTCAGATTTTTGGAGTTTGAAGATTCTTTGGAATGTTGGGGATTAAACTGTAGATGATAGTTGAGGGGGACGGGAGCTCTGCACATGGGTTGGCTGACAACTAAACATGAATAAATTCTAAATGAAAACCTGACTGCCCACTCCCAAAGACTTATCCCCAAAGGGAGCGGCCTATTATTATTTAAAAGCCTCTCTGTATGTGCTTCTGGTCACATTGTTATCACTGCAGAAGGGGGTGGGAGGGAAGGATGAGGGGCTGGAGCTCCCTGCAGCTTTCACACTAGCCTCAGCTCCGCACCTCCCCAGAGACCGAAGTACGGGAAGAGGCGCTCTGTGAAGGGGGCCCGCGGGAAGGAGCAGAGAAGCTCCATGGAGTCAGCATTGTACAGGGACAGCTGCCCCCCCTCGTAGTCCAGATACACCCCCAGCTTCAGGGGCTGCTCACGAGGGGACAGAGGGATCTCAGGGGAGGTGAACGCCTTGTACATACCCTTACACCCATACACTGCCCAGACTCCCCCCTCAGGTGACCGTGTGAAGCCTCCCTTCGTGTTCACAGACTCTGCTGCGATCCCCAAATTCCACCCTGTCCCCTCCTGCAGCAGCTGCACCTCCCAGTAATTTCTTCCGGAGGTGAACCCCTCGCTCCCCAGCACACAGGAGTAGAGGGAGGTGAATCTTTTGGGGGTGTCCAGCAGGGTCTGTGCTGTGTCCGTCTCTCTCACACGTCTCCGCCCCTCAGACAGGAGGAGCCGAGGATGAGCTGTGTCAGGATCCAGAGTCACCATTACTGCAGGGAAGAGATTCAGAGTTAGAGATTTAATAACACAAATAAAGGCTGTAATTACTGCTTCTGTTTTACATATGATTAATTTGCACCACATCTGGTAGGAGCACACTGTGCTAGAGAGCGCACAACACTAGACTGCTCACTACACTAAAGCGTGCATTCATCTAGAGCACACACTACACCGAACAGCACACTGCACTACATAGAGAGGACATTCTACTACACACTACACTGCACTACTCGGCATACTACATCACACTACCACGCATGATGCACACTACAATAGCAGAGTGTAACAGTAATTAGATTAGAAGGTACAGACTAACAGAGCTACTACAAGGTATACAGTACTACTCAGTACACTGTATTACATAGTACAGAGTGATTGGGCTACTCAACTGTATATTGTACAAGTCAGTACACTGCATTAGTAGGTAACAAGGGACAGGGCTACAAGAATGTATGCAGTACAGAGTAGAAGGGGTCATACAAAATATACAGTTATAGTCAGTACACTGTGTTAGGTGCCCCAGAGTGACAGAGCTACACCAAGGTATACTGTACTAGTCAGTACTCTATATTAGATGGTACACAGTATGAGAGCTACAAGTAGGTATACAGCACTAGTCAGTACACTGCATTACATGGTACAGAGTAACAGAGCTACAAGGTATACAATACTACTCAGTACTCAGCACATTAGATGGTACAGAGGCACAGAGCCACTACAAAGTATACAGTACTAGTCAGTACACTTCATTAGATGGCACAGTGACAGAGCTACTCCAAAGTATACTGTCCTACTCAGTACACTGCATTAGATGGTACAGAGTCACAGAGGAAACAGAAAGCTTGCCGTATTTGTCAGTGCACTGTATTGGATGTTACAGAGAGACAGAGGTGCTAGAAGTGTACTGTACAAGTCAGTAGAATGCAATTGATGGTACAGAGTGACAGCGCCACTACAAAGTATACAGTACTAGTCAGTACACCTCATTAGATGGCACAGTGACAGAGCTACTCCAAAGTATACTGTCCTACTCAGTACACTGCATTAGATAGTTCAGAGTAACAAGTTCGACCAAGGCAGTCTATACTAGTCAGAACTCTATATTAGATGGTACAGAGCAGGCGAGCTACTAAAAGGTATAGAATACTAGTCAGTAAGCAAGTAAGTACTTTTATTCGATTTCATTTAAAATCATAAAAGGGCGGCACCATCCACCAGAATACATAAAAATATCAGGCAATTGTTCTGGTTTGAAATTACATTAAACTCATCTAAATATATGTTAAAATAATATCAAAACAGTTTTCATTGATTTCATGTGGGCATGTGATGCCCAGCCCTACTGGAAAAAGCTTTTTTTAAGGAATTTGGAATAAACTGTACACAAACAAGCATAGTTTCATAATTTGTAAATAAAGTGCTGGTGCTGTAGTCATATGAGCTGAAGATTTTCAATTGGAATAAACAAGGTTGTTCTGAAAAGACAAGTTTGATTCATCTATCACTCTTTTCTAATTCCTTTGCCGCTAGGCTCAGAAACGTTATCGCCTGGCATGACAATTGGACTGTCGGTACTAGACAGTACACTGCATTAGATGTACAGAGTGACAGAGCTAGTAGAAGATTGTTAGAATTGGGAGGCTCTAGTTGGCACAGGTAGGTATTTGTGACAAATAGGGACCCTCTCCTCTAGTCAGAGTAAGGGGGGTACACTCCTAGAATAACCCCTGCTCACCCCCTTGGTAGCTTGGGACGAGCAGACAGGCTTATCTCAGAGGCAGTGGGTAAAGCATTTGTGAACACATACAGTAATCAAGTGACAACACTACAAATGGACACCACACAGGTTGTATAAATATAAAAATAGATATATTTTATATAGAGTTACCACAAGACCAATAAACGACAAAAATAATCCACAAAACTATTATAATTCAAGAGATCTGGTTAAAAAGGCTTAAATCAAAGTTCTGTGCGAGTCGGTAGCCCTGTCCGGCTACAGCAGTTTGAAATAACAAGTCTAACAAATCCAGCGGACCGCGTCGGTCCGGGCCCACTCAAATGCCGACAGACTCAGTCAAAGTACCTTTTACTTGAGGCGGCCGGCATGGACGTGCTAGCCGGTTCCGGTGTTCGTCGCCGTGCAGAAAAGAAAACGTTGCAGGACGCGTTGCCCCTCGATGCGGTGCAGGCAGCGGCCCATTGACAGAGTGGGTGGATTCAAGGCGTGCGTTGCAGGGCGAGACGGTGCTTCGTTGCGGTGCTCCCAGCTTGCGGTGCAGCGACAGAGCCAGAGTTCGGGAGCTGGCGTCGATTAATCCAGACAGCGGTGCGAGTCGGGCGTGCGAGGCAGTGCCCAACTCTGGTGCATTCACAGGACTTGAAGTCGGCAGCAGTGACCGCGTTGGTCAGACCAGTACGAGTCGGTGTAGCGAGGCGTTGCACGTCGCGGTGTCCACCAGTCGCGGTGCAAGCAATGGCTCGGTGATGGCGTCAGGATGGAGTCGGTGAGCTCAGAGCTTGCGTTGTTCGAGACGGACGTTTTTTCGATGCGGTGCCTACAGGACACCGGGTCGGTCGTGAGAGAAGGTCACAGCTCCCTGCCTCTGTAGCCACTGAAACAGCGTTTCCAGCAGCTATCCACAAAGGCTGGTGAAGTCTACTGGTCCTGAGACTTCGGTCAGGGTGCAAGCTCTCTTCCTAACCCTTGGAGATCCTTCACAAGTTGAAAGTAAAGTACACAAAGTTCTTTCTCCTCTCTTTGGCAGTCAGGCAACCACTGCAGGCCAATCCCCCAAGCAGCACTTCAGCTTGGGAATAGTCTCTCCTCAGTTTCTTCAGGTTCCTCTCCTCAGCAAAGGTTTCTTCTTGTAGTCCAAAAGTGATCTAATTTCTTGGGATCAGGGTCCCAATATTTATACCCCAAAATCCTTTGTTCTCTGAGGGGAGAGGGGCCTGTGTCCAGTCCAAACCAGTTCTGAAGCACTCTGTTTACCTGACTTCTCCTTTCCTTTCACAGTGCAGGGCAGGAACATCAGAATCCCCTCAGGAGGTGGAGCCAGCATTGTGGAAGGCAAGTACAGTCCTGGAGCACTTTGTTGACAGTCTTCCTTCTCTTCTTTCAGTGTGCAGGGCAGAGACATCAGCCGCACCCCAGGAGGTGGAGCCAGCATTGTGGAAGGCAGGCACAGCCCTATTCAAGGTCCAGGTGCAACTTCCCTTCCATCTAGATGCAGATCTCTCTATTCACCACTGGGCTGATTCATCCTGTCTCTTGGAATCCCCCAGCCCAGTCACTCTCAAAACCAGACAAAGGAATACACAACCTAGCAGAGGCAGTCTTTGGATAGTTAGACAAGCACTTACCTACTTTCTAAAAGTGGTATTTGCAAACACAGAATATTAATATAAACTTCACTAAAATATGTATTTTATTATTCTGAGTCCAGGCATACTAAACTCAAATTTCTACCATGTTCTCTGAGTCAGTTAGGATTATAAAATTTAATAATTCTAACAGCCCATTCTGGCCTATGGAGAACAGGTAGCCTTGCAATAGTGAAAAACGAAAATGGCTGTAATTCACTATTAGGACATGCCACACACATATCAGGGCTTGTCCTACCTTATACTTACAATGCACCCTACCCTTGGGCCTACCGTAGGGGTGACTAATAAAAAGAAAAGGGAAGGTTTAGGGACTGGCAAGTGGGTGCACTTGCCCAGTCACCATGACAGTACTAGACTGCATGCAGGCTCTGCAATTGGAGAACTTAGACACATTTTACAGGCTGCTTCTGTGGGCGGCACAACCAGTGCTGCAGGCTCACCAGCAGCAATTGGATTTACACGCCCTGGGCACACTCAGTGCAATGTACTAGGGTCTGACAAGTAAACCAAACATCCAATCAAGGAACCACTAATCAATACATTCATTTACAGTAGGGAGCACTTGCACTGTGGCACTGGACAGCAGTGGCACAGTGCCCAAAGCATCTAACACCAGCAAAAACACATGAGCCAACAGCAAAAATGGAAGGAGAGACCCACACCAATGGTGCCAGGTCTAACAAAGATGTACTGTACTAGTCAGTACACAACATTAGATTGACCAGAGTAACAGAGCTACTAGAAGGTGTACTGTACTAGTCAGTACAAAGCATTAGACCGTACAGAGTAACAGAGCTACTGAGAAGTTTGCTGTACTGGCCAGTACACTGCATTAGATGGTACAGAGTGACAGAGCTAGTAGAAGGTATACTGTACTAGTAAGTACACTGTGTTAGTTGATGCAGAGTAAGAGAGCTACTGGAAGCTATACAGTACTAGCCAGTATACTGCATTGGATAATACATAGTGAGAGATAATAGAAGCCATACTGTAGCATTCCATACAGTATATTAGATGGCACAGTGCGACAGAGCAACCAGGAATTGTAATGTACTAGTCAGCACACTGAATTGAATGTTACATAGAAACAGAGCCACTCCAAGGCACACTGTACTAGTCAGTAAATCGCAACAGATGGAACAGAGTAACAGAGCTACTCCAAGGTATTCTGTACTACTCAGTACACCGCAATACATAGTAACAGAGTTAGTTCAAGGCATACTATACAAGTCAGTATTCTACATTAGATGGTACAGAGTACCAGAACTACTAGAAGGTATAGAGTACTAGTTAGTAGGCTGCATTAGATGGCACAGAATGACAGAGCTACTGGAAGGTATACTGTACTAGTCAGTACCCTGCATTAGATGGTACGGAGTAACAGAGCGACTCCAAGCTATAACGTACAGTCAGTACACTGATTGCAGGGCTGCTGTCTAGTCTTAGGAATGTCTGGGAGGGAATCAATATTTCCACCTCAGGTCAGTGGCGCTAGAGAGAGGTTCATTTTAATCCGATTAACTTCCAGCAGGTTCTGGTTCCATACCTGAGCTAAGCTCTAGTGAAGTCAAGACTACAGTTTTGTGTGGGAGGGTTTTCACTTTTCCCTATACATTTATTAAAAAATCCCAGTATTTAGAGAAATAAAGCACACACATCCTCTGTGGATTACAGTGCGAACAAAGCTAGATTAAAAATGGGGTGTCTGATTATTTACAAACATGTTGAGGCTGGGTATACTCAATATGCATTTCGCCGCCTTGTTGCTGCTCCTCCTGCTGCCCTCAGATATTTTTCATCCCCAGCCTGTAACTTAGATTCTGTTCTTATTTAATCTTGCCCTGATTATTTCATTATTTATTTCCCTACTCCCACTGGTTTCACCGCTGCTGCCCCTCCCCGTCACAGCCCCCACTCCCGCCTCCCTACCTACATGCCCAACCCCCCCCCTTTAATGGCGGATGCATGCCGCTGGCGTGCCTTCTAAGGCAAGCCCGTCTGCGCCTGTCCGCGACTCGCACCAGGACCCCTCGTTCTCCCAGGCCCCACCGATAAGACTCCACCAACCTCCACGCACTCAATCCTGGGAGACACACCGACTGCGCAAGAGCCTCGCCGATCACCATCCACGGGCAGTTCTCGTGCAGACCCTGCTGCAGATCCTTCACCATCGACAATACCCCCACTACCACCGAAGAACCGCCTGACGCACGCACCACCAAAACCCAGACATACATCCACCTCAAAGTGCGCTCCCTGCAACGACACGCCGTCGCGATATGGGACCTGATCGACACCATCTCACCCGACGTCACCTTCTTCACGGAAACCTGGACCAATACCACCACTGACCCGACATCGCCACGGCCATCCCCGACGGCTACACGATCCAGAGAAAGGACCGCCCCCAACGCCCAGGAGGAGGACTCGCCATCGCACACGAGAACCCCCTCTGACTCTCCACATCCAGCACGAGTGACCCCCAATCCAACGCAGAACACCTCCAGTTCCAGATCCAGACCAGCCCCAGGACCCAGATGGCACCCTCATCTACAGACCACCAGGACCTCGCACCCAGGCCGCACCACCATCGCCGAGCTCGCCGCACCCCAAGCTGTAACCTCCACGGACTACATTTTACTTGGGGACCTGAACTTCCACCTCGACAACAGCGACGACCCCGACTCCAGCACTCTCCTCGCCAACCTCCGACTGAAGCAGCTGGTCAACACGCCCACTCACAGAACTGGACACACCCTCGACCCTATCTTCACAGGAGGAACAAACATCCGCTTTAGCCACACCACCCAGCCCCTCGGGACGGACCACCACTCTGTCCACTTCACCTTCACCACCACCATCACACCCAGGCCCGCTCCGTGACTGCCTCGCAGGAGTTGGAGGAAGGTCACAGAAGAACACTTCATCACCACCCTCCTCCAGGACCCCCCTAGTGCCACGACCGACACCAACACCGCAGACACAGAATTTGACAGCTGGATCACCTGCTGCGCCAACAAGCTCGCACCCCTCCGCCACCCCACCAAACAACGCCCTCTGAAGGCCGACTGGTTCACCACAGAACTACAAGAAGCGAGACGCTCCTGCAGGCGCCTGGAGAAAACGTGGCGGAACCAGAAAAACACAGAAGCATGGAACAACCACAGGAGCGCCCTTAAGGAATACCACCAGCGCATAAGAGACACCAAACGAACCTTCATTAGAGACAAGGTCCAGACCAACGACAAGGAACTGTTCAACGTCATACGGCAGTTCACGAAACCCCTCAGCGAAGCCACAGACGTTACACCTTCCCAGGAACTCTGCGACAAGCTCAGTACATACTTCCATCTGAAGATCAAGACCCTGTACGACAATTTAAGCGAACACAAGCCGGACACTATCCCCCACCCCAACGCCACAGGTTAACCAACCATCAGGACCTGGAATCCCGCCACCATTGAACACATCACCGCTACCATGAAGAAAACCCACTCAGGAGCCCCAACAGACCCCTGCCCACCGCAATTTTCCACAGGCAGGGCCGCCGCCGCCATCGCTCCCGAACTAGAACTGACCATCAACACCTCCTTTAGGTCCGGCATCTTCCCAGACGACTGTAAGCATGCAGAGGTTAAACCCCTTCTCAAGAAGCCCACGGCCGACCCCACAGACCTGAAAAACTACCGGCCGATCTCCCTCCTCCCTTTCGCAGCCAAAGTCAAAGAGAGACTCGTGAACACCCAGCTGACCACTTTCATCGAGGAGAACTCCATCCTAGGCCGCCGCCATAGCTCCCGAACTAGGACTGACCATCAACGCCTCCTTTAGGTTCCGCATCTTCCCAGATGACTGTAAGCATGCGGAGGTTAAACCCCTCCTCAAGAAGCCCATGGCCGACCCCACAGACCTGAAAAACTACCGGCCCATCTCCCTCCTCCCTTTCACGGCCAAAGTCACAGAGAGACTCGTGAACACCCAGCTGACCACTTTCATCGAGAACTCCATCCTAGACGCTTCCCAGTCGGGATTCCGCAGCAACCACACCACCAAGACCACTTTGTTCGCCGCCACCGACGACATCCGTATGCTACTCGACCAGGGACACACCGCGGCTCTCATCCTTCTAGACCTCTCCGCAGCCTTCGACACAGTCTCTCACAGTAGACTCGCAGCCAGACTTCACGATGCAGGGATACAGGGAACCGTTCTCGACTGGTTCCAATCCTTTCTCTCAGGCAGAACCCAGAGGATCAGGCTCCCTCCCTTCCTCTACGAACCCAAAGAGATCGACTGAGGAGTACCCAAAGGATCCTCGCTCAGCCCCACGCTCTTCAACAGCTACATGGCCCACCTAGCCGCCATCGTCAAACAGCATGGGCTCGCATTGTATCCAACGCCGACAACACCCAGCTCATCCTCTCACTCACCAAAAACCCCGAAGAGACCAGACTCCGCTTCACGGACGGAATGAAGAACGTGGCAGCCGGAATAAAAGACATCTGTCTGAAGCTCAAATCAGAAAAGACCGAGGTCCTCATCTTTGGACACTGCACCTATGCCTGGGACGACACCTGGTGACCCTCCACCCTCGGGAATCCACCCACTCCAACTGACCACACACGAAACCTTGCCATCATCCTTGACTCCTCCCTCTCCATGAACCGCCAGATCAACACTGTCGCGTCCACCAGTTTCAACTGCCAGCGCATCCTCCGCAAGACCTTTAACCCCTTCCATGCTCAGAACGCCACTGTAGGCGTGTGCTCAGGAAGGCTCCCGGCCGTCCTAGCACCCACCCACAAGGGAAGCGCTGGCGCTCTGCCCGTGGGCTGCCGATCTGTGTGCCCACACCAGGGATTGGCCCTTCCCCTGCCTTCCCCCACTGCCCTTCCGCATCATCAATTGAGGGATTCCCAATGCGCTGGAAGCCATTTGCTTCCAGTGCGTTGGTGAATCAGGAGGTGAGTTTGTCCTCCGGGCAGGTGGGGGGTACTTTTTAAAAGGCATCAGAGGAAAGGAAGGGTTTTTCTTTCCTCCGATGTCTATTAAAAAAGCATTCCTGCTGCAGGATCGCGCCTGGGGCGCGATCATGCAGCAGGAATGCCCGTTATTTATTTTTTAAAGGGCCATTTTGTTTTGGGGAGCAGCCCCTTGGGCAAGCGTTGCGCCCTTTGAGGGAGCAATGTTTGGACTTTGTTCTGCCCCCCTTGCGAGGGGAGCAGATTGGTGGCAGATTTTCATTTTTGTATGTATAGGTGCCCACTGGGCCACTAGGGATTTTTTGTAATAGGCAAATTTAGTTTTGGAGAGCGGCCCCTTGGGTAAGGGTCGCTCCCCTGGGGGAAAATGTATTTTCTTTGGTCTGCCCCCTTTGGGTAGGGGAGGGGGGGACGAGGGGGGGTGCAAATTGCCTTTATAAAAAAAAAGCTATATTTATGTTTAGATGCCCACTGGGCCACCAGGGATTTTTTTATTTTTAATGTCCTTTTTGCATTTTGGGGAGCAGCCCCTTAGGCAAGGGTCGCTCCCCTATTTGGGGGCCATATGTTTTGGTGTGTCTGCCCCTCTAGGGCACAGGTTGCGCCATTATTTTCAAATTAAAGTGGCCCACTAGACCACCAGGGATACATTTATGGGGAGTGGCCCGTCGGGCAAGGGTCGCTCCCCTTGGGGGCATTGTTTTTGGCTGTCTCTTTCCCCCCTAGGGGGGCAGATCTCGCCATTGTTTATTTAGTGGCCCACTAGATTTACCAAGGACTAAATTGTGGGGAGTGGCCCCTTGGGCAAGGATCGCTCCCCTTTGAGGAGCATTAATTTTTTTGTTATGTTGGGGAGCGGCCCCTTGGGCCAGGGTCGCTCTGCTTTATTTGAGAATGATTGGGGCCACTTCTGCCCTCTTTGGGTGGCAGATCAGTGTGGTAAATAAAATTACCGGGACTATTTTTCTATACATTAAATGACAATAAGGTCAATAGCTCAATAAAATGAGAGGCAGAGTCCGTGGTATCTGAGTCATACGGGCTTTAATTAAGTGGCTCGAGACACTGGACATCGGGTTCCATCACCACTAAGGTTCAGGAAGGGATATTCAACATTTTATTAACATCACACATTATAAATAGTAAAACAGTATAATTGAAATGAATACAGTAGGCGTAACAAGTGAAAAGAGAAGAGATAAGAACACATGGGCGTAAAAGAGGGCGTGTACAGGGGCGTACACGGAGGTGTGTGCTGGAAACGTCACAGAAGTGTCATAAGTGGGTGGATGCATAGAGAGATTCTGCAGGGTCAGCAGAAACCTTTACCATGGTTGCGTGCGTAACTGAGCATGACGTGGTATTGACGTGTAACTGGGGAGAGCTGGGGGGCTTGACTTTAGCACTAGTAGAGGAGTCTTGGTGTCTGGGATGTCAGAACGACCTGCACCTATAGCATATCTGGTATCTTGCATTTGGAGGATGTGTTGTCTGAAGTAAAAGGTCTCTCGGGCAGAGGCCGTTCAATACTGAATGCTAGTGGGTGCATACGTGTCTTGGTGCAATGCGCGGGGGCCATGGGCCTACCATGGTAACGGGTTCGGTAAATCACTTGCAAGGAGACAGGAAAGCAGGGCCCTTTGCTCTGCAGCCGGGAATATGTTTACCTATTTCACTAGACTGGAATGTGTTTTTGCGGAGGCTGAGCAGATAACTGTAGGCAAAATACCGTCTTGGCAGGCAGGCCAGGCCGAGCCGGGCACCGCTCGCTGGGCAGGAAGTAAGGTAGAGGTCAGGGATGCATACCTAAACTGCAGCTTTCAGAGACAGAAGAGGCTCGGAGCCTCAATTAAGGGCCTGGCTCGACTGAGCCAGAAAAACATGGAAAACGTGTGCTTCGCGTTTTTTAAAAGTGCACCATGTAAATGCATTGGGAACGTGGGCCCTAATGCGGTATTGGTACTTTATACATGGAGGGCTCACTAACCGACATGCTAACATTAGACGGAAATGCAGAGGCATGATTAAAACAGGCACGGAAAAGGAATTACATGATAACATGGACATACATGAGGCATGGGTGCATTGATAGGGTGCGAGTGAAGGTCACACTGACTACCTAAAAATTTCTATTTCCTCATTCCCTCCTTGGCCCCTACTGCGCCCTTTAGGATATATCTATTTTCATGAGACCATCTATTTGTTCATATAACATCATTTGCTCATCTTTTTTCATTCGGGAACGGGAACGTGAACGTGGATGGGGAATACAAGACGTGGCGCACAAGCCGCAAATCGCTGGCCCACATTGCAGACAGAGACAACAACTGAATACTATAAGCAGTATTATTCCTAGAAATGACAGTACTTTCCATCCCCAGGCGGATATCACACTCCAGAGCCAACCGGACCAAGTCCAGGTGCCAGGATTCTGGTGTATCTGGTGAGCTATTTTATGAAGCCTTGTTATTGCTTTATATACTGGTGGTGCGTTATTAGGAATAAACACACAACAACTGGATCCGATCACTCTACAAGCTCCGCCCCTATCGGCCAGGATGACGTCAAGTACAAGGCGGTTTTGAAGAACAACAAGTCTCATAGCAGACTGCTCTTCGGTCAAGTTACCTAAGGCAGAAGTAGTCTCATTCACTACTGCTTCAAGAGTTCTAGTTAATTTGCGTATCAGTTTACTGTTTTGGACAGGACCTACAAAGAAAAAGAATCCTTTATTGAAATCTGTATATTGCTCCCACGCTGTCTCAGTCTGATCAACAATTGGGGACTCGATCTCCCTTCTATGTCTTATATGTACAAGGTGTGAATTTCGATGATAATCGGATGGGGCTAGAAAAACTGGTGGCAGTAGGAATGCAATATAACATGTTCCATCCCAATCTAATGGCAGACGTACATAAGCTGTCTGACCACATATAAAATAGGAATGGCGGGAAGCTTTGAAAGTAGACTTTCCTTTATCACTGAATTCGACCACAGTATTACAATCACTGTGTCCTAGGTGTACTGAACCATTTTTTCTAACGCATAATTCCCCTTTCACTGGTAAAACTGTTATAAACGGCAAGTCCGAATTAGTCTCGGACTGAACGTTCAGAATCATGAGGCTAAGGGTAAAATTTCCTAATCCATACACTTCATTTTCTATATCGGTCCCTGTCCTTTGGGGAAGACCGTCCTTGTCTGGGAAACATGCTTGATTCATAACTGTATTCAGGTTCCCCCATATCCAATTGCCTTGGGAAACTTTGGACTTACTGTCTAAGGAGGACATTAAAGTAAACCATGCTCCGCACGAACCATTATGTGTAAACGGATAAGGAAAGAGGGGCAGAGCTCCCTTGTATTTCTGGTAAGGTGGGAGTCGGCCACATACCCAGCAATTCGTGACATTGCTGGTCTGGTGAGAATGGTGTAACATACGGATAAAAGTGTTGTTGCGCAGTGCTAGTCGATAGGATAGTTTATGAGGTGGCAGGTCACTGAATATATGCTCTATGGTATCATTGAAAGAGGAATGTACATGTGAACCAAGAGGAGGAAATAAAACGTGTAACGTCCAGCTTATACATATGATCGTAATACTCAGAAAAAACATAAAAAGCAATGTAACTATACATCTACTGTGTAGATTTTTACAGTATTTCATTTTCTTGACTTTCTGTCTATCTCTCTCACTATTTGGGTCTATCTCATACATGTCAGAAACCTGTCTAACCGCTTCACCCGAGGGGGACTTAAACAATTAAACGCTGTCTGACTTACTAGACCTTAACTTTGCTTTATACTCCTGCTGCGGAGTTTTCTCTAACAAGGGTAGTTTAATGTCAGTATCAGAATCGGGGCAGTCCTTGGGAAATGTCTCTGGACACAGTCCATGAAATCTAACGTGGCTGGAATGTAGCCACCCTTTTCTTCCCTCAACCTTCACTGCGGTCCTCGTGGTCATCAACACCAGCTTCGGCTCCCGCCACCTGGGCTCCAGAGGGCTTGAGCGGTCGAAGTTCCTTATACACACATGGTCGCCCGGAACGATTTCATGCGGGTTCACTTGGGTGTTTTCCGGGAAAGCAGCCCCGACCTGTGAACGACAAGAGAGTAGTGCAGACATCAAGGAAGCCAGGTAATCTGTCAGCATATTACTATCAACATCGGTGATCTTACGCGGCATAGGCGTACCCCACATATTTGGTGGTCTGCCGAAGACTACCTCATAAGGAGATAGTCCGGTTCTGGAATGAGCTACCATACGCATGTAAAAGAGGGCAACCGGCAGGGCTACCATCCAATCTACACCTTTTTCTGCACAGACCTTCGCTAACCGTGTTTTCAGAGTCTGATTATGTCTCTCAACGAGACCAGCTGCTTCAGGGTGTCGTACACAGTGAAATTTCCACTGGTATCCTAACAGGAGTGATACCTGTTTCATCAGTTCGGACGAGAATGGCTGTCCATTATCTGAATACACGACACGGGGCAAGCCGTATCGCGGGAAAAATTCACGGACCAACTGTTTGGCAGTGGTTACAGCAGTGTAATCTGGGACTGGGTACGCTTCTGTCCATCTGGAAAGGGCACATACAACTACGAGGACATACTTGAATCCTCGGCATCTGTCCATCTGGATATAATCCATCTGGAGGACTTCAAAAGGATGGTCAGGAGGATGAAATCCACCTTGTTCCACGGGAATGCCTTTGCCTGGATTGAACTGACAACAGATCATACAGGTACGTACTTTCTGTTTTGCTGCTGCACGTAAATGTTTGTTGAACCAACTATTCTGGATGCTATCTAGCATGGCTTTCTCTCCTAAGTGTGCTGGACTATGTGCTGTATTAATGATAACTTGAACCATAGAGTCGGGGAGAAACCATGTGGCTTTTCCCTTCGTCATCCATCCCTGATCTGTCTGGACCCCTCCTTGTTCTGTCCATTTCTTGATTTCGTCTGGAGTGGCATGTGTCTGTATGTCGAGTACATCTTGTGTGGGATCCCTGACTGTCATGCAATGCGTCAGTGGAGTTACTTCAGTCTTTGTCGTGCCAGTCGGTATGTCTGTTTGAGTCTGAGCTGTAAGCTTGGCTGTTCGATCTGCCAGGTCGTTACCCTGGGAAATAGTGTCAGTGACTTTCGTATGTGCTTTGCACTTCATGATGGCAATGGCTGTAGGCAAGTGTATTGCTTCTAACAGAGCTTGAATGAGGGGACCATGCTGTATCTTGGCTCCGTGAGAAGTCAAAAAACCTCTCTCTTGCCAGAGAACGCCGAAGTCGTGAACGACTCCGAATGCGTACTGTGAATCTGTGTATATGTTTACTTTCATGTTCTTGGCTCGTATGCAGGCTTGGGTCAGAGCGATGAGCTCTGCTGCTTGAGCAGACAGTGTGTCAATACGATGTGTTTCTATGACTTCAGTTTCAGTAGTCACTGCATATGCGGCCACTAACTCTCCTGTACTTGTTCTCATACATGAACCATCCACATATAGGGGCCGATTAGGATGGAGGATTTTCCGCCTCCTCTGGGCCGGCGGAAGCCACCTCCGGCCCGGAGGAGGCGGAAAATCCATTGCGGGCTCACCAAAGACCCACCGCCACATTACGATGGCTGGTGGGTCTTGGTTTCTGTCCGCTGCTTTTCCGCCGCGGTCGGATTACAACCGCGGCGGAAAAGCTCTCATTTGGCTGGCAGTGTCTATCAGACACCGCCGGCCAAATTAGGAAGCATTTGAAAACATGCTTTTCCGCGGCGGTTTTTCCGCCGTGGAAAAGCATGTGTACTTTTGATTTTGGGGGCCCGTTGCGGGCCCCCAGGGTGTTGGTGGGTGGGGGGTGCACATGGGGGGTACCTATGGTACCCCCCAGCATTTACATGCACAATGCGGCAGGCACCGCGCGGTGCCTGCCGCTTTGTGCATGTAAATGTTACACATGCACTTTTAACATTGCGGCGGGTGCTGAAGCAGCACCCGCCCCAATGTTAAATATCCAGGATGTGACCGCCAGGGTGGCGGTCACATCCTAATTGCACATGAGGGAACGCCGCAGCCCATGCGGACGTTCCCTCATACTCTGGGGTCGCGGACGGACTCAAGTCCGTCCGCGATCCTAATCGACCCCAAAGTGTCAGGTCTGGGTCGGGTAATGCAATGTCTGTCAAGTCTTGTCTTGGCTTTGTTACGGTATTAATGACGTCCACACAGTCATGTGGCGCAGGGTCTGCTGTGATTGAGGGTAACAGTGTAGCAGGGTTTAGTATGTTGCAACGTCTGATCTCTATGTGTGGTTGGAACAGTGTCAGTTCATATCCTGTCAGTCGTGCTATGGTCAAGTGCTGAGTCTGTGTCCTGTTTAGGAGAACTTCCACGGAGTGTGGAACCTGTACTGTCAGGGGATGTCCTAACACTATGGAGTCGATTTGTCTGATAGCTAGAGCTGTTGCTGCAACTGATTTCCGGCACGCAGGCAGAGCCTGGGCTACTGGATCCAATGTACTAGAAAAATAAGTACAAGGCTTGTGTTTTCCTGCTTGATCTTGAGTGAGAACAGATAATGCTGTGCCATCGCGTTCAGTGACAAAAAGTGTAAAAGGTTTGCTGTAACAGGGAGTCGCTAAAACAGGTGCTTGACATAAAGCTTTCTTCAATTCATCAAAAGCAAGTATGTTCCTGAGTCCAAGGGAGGACAGTCGAAGTCGCTGCCTCCTGTGTTGTCAACTGTATGAGTGGTTTGGCTAGATATGCATACTGGGGAATCCATTGTCTGCAGTAAGAAGTGAGGCCAATGAAGGCCCGTACCTCCTTTTGTGTCTTGGGTTGTGGAAGATGTGCAATTAACTGAATGCGGTCGGGTGTCAACTGTCTACCCCTCTTGGACAGCAAGTGTCCAAGGTAAACCACTTGCTGGGCACAGAATTGCAGCTTCGAAGGGGACACTTTATGCCCCTTTTCGGCCAGAAAATACAAGACTGTCAGTGATGCACGTTCGCAATCTCGTTCAGTTCGTGCTGTGATCAATAGATCATCAACATACTGGAGCAGGGCAGTGTCAGTAGGCATGTGAATACAGTATAGTTGTCGTTTCAGTGCTTGGCTGTAAATACTAGGGCTTTCTGTGAACCCTTGAGGAGCACGTGCAAATTTAAAGCTTCTGCCATTTAAACAGAATCCGAAAAGATACTGGCTTTCCGGGTGAATGGGGACACTAAAGAAGGCGTTCTTGAGATCGATTACAGTGAAGAACGCAGCTTCGGAATCAATGGCAGTCAATAGAGAAGAAATGTCTGGGACCACTGGGTACTGGGGTATTATGCATTTGTTTAATTCTCGAAGGTCAATCACCAGTCTGTAGACCGGTGGTGCATTAGGGTCAGTTCGTTTAAGAATCGGGATGATTGGAGAATTACACACACACATTGGAGTCAGTCTCTACAACCACTCCTTGAGCAATGAGTTCGTCAATAATTTTCAGTAAGGCCACTACAGCCTCAGGTTGTAACTTGTATTGTCGGATTCGGGGCAGTACAACTCCTTGTTTGAGAGTAACACGATAAGGTGTAATATGCATACAACCTACATCAGTTGGACCTTGCGCCCATAAATGCTGTGGTACATTCTGCAATCTTGGATCAAAATCTCTCAACACATAATGTCATTTAAAATCATGTAAAAACAATCTCACTCCTTCCGGAGAACAACAAATCACTGCTCCTAGTTCTTTCAATGTTTTTATACCAAGCAAGTTTTCTGGACATGATTTCGTAAGTAACAAGTCAGTAGTACGGAACAATGGACCAACTTCTAGGGAAACTGGCTTTGACACTTCGTTAACAATAGGCTTTCCTGAAAATCCCAGGGAAACATTCTGTGAGCCTGAGAGGGGTGCCCCTGGAACCTCGTCATGACTGATGGTAGTTCTGCTCGCCCCTGTGTCAATCAAAAATTTTGTGTCTTTCCCTAATACCTGACTATGTACATAGGGACCCTCTTGATCTACAGGAACCTCGATAAGGGGCAAGCCAACCTCCCTCTCCAGGCTATTTCATGAGTACTGCTGATAATCTGGGTAATCTGACTGAGCATACTGGTACATTTGTTGCGTGACATGTTGTGTGGCAGCGATGGGTTGGGGTACAGCTACTGTCTGTTGCGTGTTCTGAGGAGGTTGCGTGTTCTGCGGAATATTTTGTGGAACATGTTCTTGTCTAGGTGGACGCGGTCTTTCTTTCGTTTTGCCTGTAGCTATATTGTGTTTCAGGACAGCACATTCATTTATATAGTGACCTGGCTGTTTACAATAATTGCAGTTCCCTTTAACAGGAGCTGCAGGATGACCAGTCGGTGTCGTACCCCTCTTCTGACCATCAGCTGGGACAGACTGAGCAACTAGTACTTTCATTTTCGTGTATGTCTAGAATTTCTTTACAAATCTTTCTATACATGGATTCTATACAACCTTGTTTACTATGTTTACCATCAGCTATGTTGTCACTCCATTTTGTCAGGACTTTCATCTCTTCTTTGCTTTTACCTGGCTGATCTTGTTCCCTTATCAAACAATTTATCAAAAACTGTAAGATCATATTTTGAGTCTCCACCTTCCTGTGTGCCATGGCCTCGTGAATACTTTCTGGTCTCTCCCCCGTTCTAATAAAGTGATATGTTGTCTAAATGTTCCCTCATATCTGGTAAAATAGTCAAATAGTTTGTAACACGTCGTACACGTATTGAATATAGAATCATCTGGTCTTCGCCTGGTACTGGATCATATCTGCAATCAGTAAGGTACTGTTTAAGGGCTGCGTATGTAGCTACTTTTGGCGTGCGCTGTAATGCTGCTTCTCTTAGTGTTGTTCGTTTTACTTGAGGCGGGGTGATAGGGGTACCTCCTACTGCTCCTCAAGAAGTGTGATCGTCAACTATTACTGGCTGTGCTGTCGCTGGTGGTAGTGTAGCTGGTAAAGTAGGTATAGGTAATGTAGGTTGGTCCTGGGTTACAGGTGGATTAAAAGGATTGCCAGGACCAGTGGCAGGAGAGACAGTGGGGGGAATCGTGTCATTAACAGGGTTGTGAGGATGAATATTTGGAGGAGGATTTGTATTTGCATATTCTGGGACAGTGTCATCTAAGTAAGAAGAAAGGAAAATTTCCGCTGAGGTCTGTTAATGGCGGAGTTTAGTTGGAACCAGTGGTGGCGGTAAATTACTGGGTACTTCCGGGGTGGCCTTAGGTAGGCCCTCGGCGAGAAGGGGGTACATGCCTTTCATAAGGGCATTTCTTTGTCGGTCTAATTGTTCTGCTCTTACTCGTTCACCTTCTTCTAGTAGTTCTTTTTCTTGGGCTTTTTCTGACGATTCTCTACTTTTCTCTGCTTTCCTAATTTCTTTCTCTGTTCTTCTATGCGCTTCTTTACGCCAAAATTCTATGGCATCTTTCTGGGATTGTCTGGCTTTCTTTTTCCACAATGCTTCTTCTACTCTCATGATGCACTCAGCATCCCATGTTCCTGAGACAGGCCATCTATATTTCTCTTCCAGATCTTTGGTATAGTCAACCCATAAGTCTAAGTACAGTATGGCATCTAAGCCATGTTTATGGTACATGAAATGTCCGGGAGTGTCCCTAGGCGGGACGGGAACTGCTTCTTCGAGTATCCCTTTCCTGGTTCCTATCTGACGTAATTTCGAAAACAGCGGCATATTTGTACTTACTTGAACGTGAACACAATAAACACAGTAATGAATTGCAAACAATCATTCATACCACGACATTAAACACATTAAAACATTTCAGACAGATACTACCTGGTACATAGAAAAACATAATTCTGAAAATCTCGAATGACGATACTAGAATACTGAATCACTGGATGCACTGCTAAAACAGTACAGACATACCGGTCCCATAAAGAGACACGTCATACCGTATCCACCTAAGTGAACACGTCTGGACCGGGTCTGTGTACCCAGACCCGTCTTGACCGGGCACAAATTAATGAACCCGTCTAGATGCGTTCCCAACAATGGTACTCACCGGGAAGCAAAACTGAAGGCCTCGGAAACTCGACACTGGACTGGACTGGACTGCTACGGCGTCTGGCTGCTACTACGCATGTGCTTCGGAACAGGTGGGCCTCCGGATACCTCGGACCTTGCTCTCTCGGCTTGGGCTCTGGTCGGGACTCTCCGCATTCCTCACCACCTCGTCTGGATGCCGGACCGCAGTCTCCGTCTCCTCCGTGGGCCTGAGGGAGTTAGCAGGAAAACCCGCGAGTGTGCACAGAAAGGGGTCGGTCACGGCTGTAGAAGGGGTCAGGGGCCTGCGTTACATCGCCGGCGCGTGGGGAAGGGGAGGGGTCCCTGTTCGGGCGCCAGATTATGTGGTAAATAAAATTACCGGGACTATTTTTCTATACATTAAATGACAATAAGGTCAATAGCTCAATAAAATGAGAGGCAGAGTCCGTGGTATCTGAGTCATACGGGCTTTAATTAAGTTGGTATCTGAGTCATACGGGCTTTAATTAAGTGGCTCGAGACACTGGACATCGGGTTCCATCACCACTAAGGTTCAGGAAGGGATATTCAACATTTTATTAACATCACACATTATATATAGTAAAACAGTATAATTGAAATGAATACAGTAGGCGTAACAAGTGAAAAGAGAAGAGATAAGAACACATGGGCGTAAAAGAGGGCGTGTACAGGGGCGTACACGGAGGTGTGTGCTGGAAACGTCACAGAAGTGTCATAAGTGGGTGGATGCATAGAGAGATTCTGCAGGGTCAGCAGAAACCTTTACCATGGTTGCGTGCGTAACTGAGCATGACGTGGTATTGACGTGTAACTGGGGAGAGCTGGGGGGCTTGACTTTAGCACTAGTAGAGGAGTCTTGGTGTCTGGGATGTCAGAACGACCTGCACCTATAGCATATCTGGTATCTTGCGTTTGGAGGATGTGTTGTCTGAAGTAAAAGGTCTCTCGGGCAGAGGCCGTTCAATACTGAATGCTAGTGGGTGCATACGTTTCTTGGTGCAATGCGCGGGGGCCATGGGCCTACCATGGTAACGGGTTCGGTAAATCACTTGCAAGGAGACAGGAAAGCAGGGCCCTTTGCTCTGCAGCCGGGAATATGTTTACCTATTTCACTAGACTGGAATGTGTTTTTGCGGAGGCTGAGCAGATAACTGTAGGCAAAATACCGTCTTGGCAGGCAGGCCAGGCCGAGCCGGGCACCGCTCGCTGGGCAGGAAGTAAGGTAGAGGTCAGGGATGCATACCTAAACTGCAGCTTTCAGAGACAGAAGAGGCTCGGAGCCTCAATTAAGGGCCTGGCTCGACTGAGCCAGAAAAACGTGGAAAACGTGTGATTCGCGTTATTTAAAAGTGCACCATGTAAATGCATTGGAAACGTGGGCCCTAATGCGGTATTGGTACTTTATACAATCCCTGATACTATCACGATTAGACTACTCCAACGCAGTCTATCTAGGTGCCCCTAAAGGGACAATTAAGATCCTTCAGACCATCCAAAACTGTGCTGCCCGAATGCTACTAAATATCCCACGCAGAACCTCTGCCAAACCAGCATTGAGGCAACTACACTGGTTGCCTGTGCAACAAAGAATTGAATTTAAAGCAATGACTATTGCTCATAAAGCCCTGCATAACTCCGGAGCAGACATTCTGGCACCCTTGTTTACTCCTTATCAAACATGTAGAACCCTGAGATCCAGTAATAAGAATCTACTGGCAATCCCCAGGATTAGGAGATCGCGCACCGGGGGCAGACGTTTCTCTCTACAGGCCGCAAAGCTTTGGAATAATCTTCCAGATGCTATTCGCATGGAGGAGAACCATCTCAGGTTTAGAAAAATGCTGAAAACCTTCCTATTCTGCTAATATCAATGGTGATGACTGGACCACGTAAGCGCTGGGATGCCTCAGGGTAACCATGCGCTATAGAAATGGGTAATCATTCATTCATTCATTCATTCATTCATTCATTCATTCACATGGAGGGCTCACTAACCGACATGCTAACATTAGACGGAAATGCAGAGGCATGATTAAAACAGGCACGGAAAAGGAATTACATGATAACATGGACATACATGAGGCATGGGTGCATTGATAGGGTGCGAGTGGGGGTCACACTGACTACCTAAAAATTTCTATTTCCTCATCAGCAGTATGTTCTTATGCTCATCTGCCCCCAAGGGGGGCAGAAGCCACTAGCCCCCAGTGTTTTTTTAATTTTGGTGTTGGGGAGTGGCCTCCTAGTGTCGTAATTGGCCCGTTCGCATTAGCGATTAGCTGAACCTACACGTTGTCCTCCTTAACTTGGCTATATATGATAAGCGCCATTTTTGAATGTTGCGGCGGCCATCTTAGATCATGAGCGGCCTCGTGGCCGACGTGCCCTTTAGTCCGTTGTCCGTTCCACTGACCACTCTTATCTGCCCAGCAACAGGCTATTTTTAGTACTGGTCAAGCCGCACATGCGCAGCTTCCACTGACCCGTAAACCTTCAGGAATGTGCACCAAACTGACCAGCGGAGTTGTGCCCCCTCCAATGAGCTGGCAGTATTCCAAAACATGACCATATATGTCTCGAAAATGTGTCTTAACTTGTGCCGCCTATCTTTTATTGCCCCAAAACTGTATATAATATGAGGTCGCACCGATGTTCGGTGTGATACCTCTTGCATTACCGAAGGGTGCTGTTTGAGTGTACCACCACCCCATGGGGTCTTAATAAACTTGTTCTTTGCCTTTTACAGTTTCCGTGCCAACAGTTCTTGAGTGTGAGTGGGTTATCTCCGGAGCGTGTAGGCCTTGGGAACCCCGAAATACTTCAATTGGCGACCACGAAGGGACTCATCGGCGACTCGGATGCCCGAAGGAGAGGTCGTGACGAAGGCTTGGAAACCCGCCATGGGCGCGCGCTGCCACGAGTGACCCGAGTCTTGGCTGCCACGGTGTTTTTTCCTTTCCTTCCGATCTGACCTTCCAGGTGGCGCCGGTCTCCGACTGAGTCTTTGAAGTGTCTGCATCATTGAGAAAGTGCCGTTTGGCTGATTTGGCTTACAAGACCTTGGCAGTTGGAATCTGGACAGTTGGGAATTTGGTAAGCTTTGTGTTTGGTAAGGTAGTCTTCGGACGCTTACTGAAGTTCTGTGATTTGTGTTCGGTAAGGTAGTCTTCGGACGCTTGCCGAGTTCTATGAATTTTGATTTGAGTTAGCTAACATTGTGAATTTGTGATCTTTGAACTTATATGTGTAGTGCACTTCACATAGGCAGGCATGTAGAGATGTTTCTCTAACTTTGTTTTTTTCCTTTGAGCGGCACAATCGTGTGGAGAACTGTAAGTGCCATTTTGTCCGGTGTCACGCTTTCGTGATACTTTTTGAACATGCCTGTTTTCAGCACACTCCGAGGAATGTGTTGTTTAGGTGAAGGTACCTCAATTAGGTTAGCAGAATCACAGCCGGCTCCCCCAGAGGGAACTCCAAATAGGGACATGTACATAAAGCTTGGCCTTCCCCCTATTATGTACAGTAAATTATGGCATAAATACACCAAGGCCGATCCTGAATTGCAATGGCCCCTACACGGGTCGTACGATTTGAGCAAAATACAATTTGTAGAGCAATGTATGTTTCAACGCAGGTCTAGACAAAATATGTTTGATTGCGTGCGAATGTGGGAGAAAGCGGCGCGTGAGCGAATGAAGCGTAGGTTGCCTTGGCGGACAAAGAGCAGCGCAAGGCTGCTCGGGATAAGGCTTTACAGCTTGAGGAAAAGGAGGCTCAGGAGAGGAAAGAAAGGGAGGAACGGGAACGTAATTTGCAAACGACTGGTCAATTTCCTATTCGCCGACCGCTTTATCCTGTCCTTAATAATGAAATTGATGATTTTTCTTTGTTAGATCGGTCACCACCTCCGTACGTTACGCCGACGGCTCCAGCTGTGGATTCCGATGATGGCGGACAGGATAAGTCGGGCAAGAAGGGGGTATCTGCTCTCAGGTTTACTGCGGAGAGGTCCTCTCATCTACGTAGTTGGGCTCGCAAAGTGAATAAGCGTAGTGTTACTCAGGATCAATTGGTATCAGAAAAAACAGGGTGGACGGATCTTGAATTGATGTATTTTCTGTCTTCCTTGGCTGATGAGGTTGTAGGCGCATATCGTGACCTTTCTGATACGTTAGAGCCCAAAGTGTTGTCAGTGTATCGTGAAAATTTGACTAAAGGTGATTTTGATCTTTCAGATGTCGATGACCTGTTTGCGCAATTGATCAAGCTGCGGGATGAGACAACTCGATTGCGGGAGGAGCGGAAAAGGAAACAAAAGGAGTCTGAATTGGAGCATGATGGGCAGGCCAGAGAGTGTTCTCTCCGTGGTTCAGATAAGAGTTCTGCGTTGCATGTTATGCCTATGCGTGAAGCTGCACCTTTGTATGTTCCGCCGAGGGGGGAAGGTACGGATGAGGATAAATTGTCAAAGGATGCAAAAGGGTATTTTGTGTATAACTGGGTTTACACACCATGGAATAGAGCAGATGTCATGGCATTGAAAAATTCTTTACCTGATCTTCGGAAGAATCCAGCGGCATTTTATGAAGGGGTGGAGGGGGCTATATCGTCTTGTGTGATGACTCTCGTGGACATAGATTTGTTTTTTGGGTTGATCTTACCACCTGATATGTGGCGGCAGATTCGTAAAAATAATGATGAAACGATATTGGGGGGGACATGGAAAGAAATAAATGCTGCAGATTTAGATAGGGAACCAGCATGTAAGCCTTGTCAGCTAATCCTAGATCTCCCGGCAGCTATCTTGCATAAATTGAAAACGCTTGTTCCCTCCAAAAAGATTGATTGGACCATGTTAACGTCGTGTAAACAGAAACCCGATGAAACGGTTTCAGATTTCTTTACGCGCTTCGAGGAGGCCTTTCATGATTACAGTGGTCAATCTTTAACAGACGATACGGGTCGGCATTTGTTTGTAGATAAGTATGTGGCTAATCTCCTACCAGAGATTGCGAAGCGATTGAAGTCGAGTGAAAGTTCCTGGGCCACGGCGACCCCTGCGTCCTTGTTAACTATGGCTCAGTATTATGAGCGGCAGGAAGTGGAGGCTAAAGAAAGTGTAGAGAAAAAGGCGAAGGAATTGAAAACGAAGGTGATGTTGGCGCAGGTTCGGGGAACACAGGGTAGAGGGAATGATAGAGGTAGACGAGGTGGAGGAAACGCATCGTATGGTCGTACGGATATTGCGGAGGATCAGTGTGCCTATTGTAAGGAGTTTGGGCATTGGGCCGAAGATTGTCCGGTACTTCGTGAACAGCGTGGTCAGCGTGGTCGAGGCAGTGGAAGGTCAAGAGGAGGTTATACTGGAACGAGAGGTGGCGGAGGTGATCGTAGACAGGTTGAGGAGAGGGGCCGTGGCCAGGACGAACGAAATACGTTTGATAGACGGAATCAATATCAGATTTCGGAAGGAGAGAATGCGGAACATCAGGATTATGTGCATGCATAGGATTGCGTAGGATGGGGTAAGGAATCAGTTGAAGTGCCGGTAGATCAGCAAGGTCCATATGTAACAGCGGGTATTTTGGGTTCTACTGATCAATTTCTAGTCGACACAGGAGCTACTCGTAGCGCTCTGTCGAAAAACTTGGTTCCGAGGGCTCCCCTGTCTGGCGAAATGATTACGTGTGTAGGGTTTGATGGCACACCCTCCCCCAGCCCATTGTCCAAGCCCCTTGCACTATGCATTGACAAATACTTTAGTTTTGGCCAATTTTTGTTATCACCCCATACCCCAGACAATATTCTGGGCATTGATTTGCTTAAATATTTTCGAGCAACAATACGCTGCGCTCCAGAGGGAGTGCGGGTTATTCTGAACGACAATTACCCTGACCCTGATGATTGCCCTGACCCTGACAGATTTTATGCCATTTTAGACATCCCTGCTTTGGCTTCCCTGCCGCCCACGTTGTGGGCAACATCAGATACGGATGTGGGAGAGATGCGCATTCCACCAATACGCATTACTGTTAAGGAGGGGGCCCCTCTACCACGAGTGCCACAGTATAAAATTTCGAAAGAAGGTGAAATTGCACTGACACATATTGTTCAGGACTTGATTTCTGCGGGGGTGGTGGAGGAGGTCCCTTATAATGTTTGTAACAGCCCTATTCTACCGATTCTTAAGAGAGACTCAGATGGCAAAATCTACCGATTTATTATTGATTTGCGTGAGATAAATAAAATTGTCATTCCCCAATACCCGGTGGTGTCTGATATCACGACTTTGCTCACTTTGGTTCCACCGACGGCCACAACCTTTAGCGTTATTGACCTAAAGAATGCGTTCTTTTCCATCCCTGTGCACCCAGATAGCAGATATCTGTTTGGTTTTACGCTCAATAATAAATCGTATAGATTTTGTCGTGTTCCCCAAGGATATACTGAAAGCCCTAGCATCTACAGCCAGGCTTTGAAACGACAACTAGATTCCTTTAAATTGCAGTCTGGCGTTGCGCTCATCCAGTATGTGGATGACCTTTTGCTTGCCGCCGACTCCTATGCACAATGTGAACAGAGTACGCTTGCGTTGCTTTCCTTTTTGGCACAAAACAATCACAAGGTTTCCAAGAAAAAGCTTCAATACTGTAGACCCCAGGTGACCTACCTTGGTCATCTGTTGTCTAAGGAGGGGCGTGCATTAACATCTGATCGAATTCAAGCAATTTTAGACACACCAGTCCCCCGCACGCAGAGAGATGTGCGTGCCTTCATAGGGTTGACGTCCTTTTGTAGGCAATGGATCATGGGTTTTTCACATATTATAAAACCTTTGCTAGCATTACTGTCCAAAGCCACACCGATGCCTCTTGAGTGGACAGATGAATGTCAGAGAGCTTTTGAACAGTTGAGGCAGGCCCTTTGTTCCGCACCCGTGTTAGGGACACCAGATTACACGAAACTTTTCACATTGTACGTGCACGAGAATGACGGGTGTGCGTTGTCAGTGTTAGTGCAGTTACACAGGGATAAGCAGAGACCATGTGCATACTTCTCTGCCATTTTGGATCCTGTAGCACGAGGGCTGCCTGGGTGTTTTCGAGCGGTGGCGGCAACAGCAGTAGCCATACGACAAAGTGAGGGCATAGTGTTATCACACAAATTGTTGGTGTTAGTTCCTCATGCAGTAGATGCCCTGTTAAACCAAACAAAGACCCAATACCTCACGAGTGCACGTCTTACAGGATACGAGTTGACACTCTTAGCGCCACACATAACATTAAAAAGATGCGCTACTTTGAACCCTGCCACCTTATTGCCCTATCCGGCCGAGGAGGGTCAGGAAGAAAAACATCATGATTGTGTTTTCCTGACTGAGGAACAGACAAAGGGTCGTGTCGATTTACAGGATG
The DNA here is from genome assembly GCF_964263255.1 of Lissotriton vulgaris. Classification (NCBI taxonomy): domain Eukaryota; kingdom Metazoa; phylum Chordata; class Amphibia; order Caudata; family Salamandridae; genus Lissotriton; species Lissotriton vulgaris. Next base: position 1,116,690 of record NW_028243607.1, read on the forward strand.
TGCCACTTTCAGACGTGGATGGGGAACTGTGGGTTGATGGATCGTGTTTGAGGCTGCCAGATGGTACGACTTCCGCAGCATATGCGATCACGACTCTTAAAACGGTGGTCGAAACAGCTAGAATACCACAAAAATCGGCTCAGGCAGCAGAGCTGATAGCTTTAACAAGAGCCTGCGAATTGAGTGCTGGCCTATGTGTGAACATATACACGGACAGCCGGTATGCCTTTGGAGTGGCCCATGACTTCGGGCTTCTCTGGAGGGAACGCGGGTTCCTGACATCACACGGGGAGCACATTATGCACGGAGAGTTAGTGCGTGATCTCCTGAATGCGTTGCTCAGACCAAAAAAAGTAGCGATAGTGAAGTGCAGTGCCCATAAGAAGATTACGGATAAAGTGGGTCAAGGAAATGCCTTTGCAGACAGCATAGCAAGGCAAACGGCTATGTCCCGAACTAGCTCCCCTATGTACGTGGTACAATCACAGGCTGAGAGATGGAGTGATGCTAGAGCAGAGATACGGGATATTCAAAAATCAGCTACAGAATCTGAACTTGCGGCTTGGGCAGCAGATGGGGTACTAGATGACGAAGCTTGTTGGAGAAGCAAAGACATGGAGAAGTGGAAATTGCCTGCGGCTTACTTACAGGCGATGGTCCAGATGACTCATGGACTGGCCCATGTCGGAGCTCTTGCAATCACTCGTCTTTTAACACGAGTTTGGGAACATTCTGAGATTGCGAATACTGCAAAGAGAGTAGTGCAGACCTGCCTGGTATGCTTGCAACACAATCCTGGAAAGGGGACCCATACTCCGAAAGGAGGGTTCGTTCCACCTTCTGCACCGTTTGAAGTGCTTCAAATGGATTACATCCAACTCGAGCGCTGCAATAACCTGAAGTACGTCCTAGTGGTGGTGTGTGCTTTTAGCAAATGGGTTGAGGCCTACCCCACGAAAGACAATACGGCTTTGACAACAGCTAAGGTGTTGCTAAAGGAATTCTTTCCTCGCTTTGGAATTTGCAAATTTTTGTGGAGCGATAATGGGCCCCATTTTGTTGGAAAGATTGTGGAATATGTACTGAAGGGGTTAGGGATTCAGCAAAAATTCCACGCTGTATTCCATCCTCAGTCAGCAGGTTTGGTCGAGCGGTACAATGCCACGTTGAAGCTTAAGCTGGCCAAAATTGTGGCGTCTACATCGTTGAAGTGGCCAGATGCGTTGCCGCTAGCACTACTATCTCTTAGATCAGTACCCCACTCGCGAACTGGCCTTACGCCCTATGAGGTGGTGTTTGGCCGCCCTATGAATATCTGGGGGGTGCCCAAGCCGCGATTAATACATGATGTGCCTTGTGTTATGATGAATGATTATTTGGCACGATTAACAAATGATTTGCTCTCTATTCATCAACAGGTTCGAGAAGCGCTCCCTGATAACTCCACTGGAGAGGGCCACGATCTTCGTCCTGGGGACCATGTAATGGTCCGGTCGTTTGAAAGAGCAAGCAGTTTGGAGCCCAGGTGGAAGGGCCCCGAGCAGGTCCTCCTGGCGACCCGCACCGCAGTACGAGTGACGAACAGGAAGCGGTGGGTGCATTCGACACATTGTCGCCGTGTCTCTCCGGATCTGGTGACTCCTGCTGTGTTGACTGATTATAAGGAGATCTTGGACAAAGAAAAGAGCCCAGCTGTGACGTCGGCCGAAGTGGAGGGAGCCTTCCCGGACCAATCTGCTACCGGAAGAGAGCGTTACGATCTACGTCCACGATAAGAAGATTTTTGTTCCTTTTTTTTGACTGGTTGGTTACCGCTCCAGGTTTGTGAAACGGAAACCGGGAATTCCAAGGGGGGGGATCAGTTCTGCCAGAGTAGCGACACCCGTCTTGGCCCGGAGAAGAAAACAACGGCTACCTCGGAGTTCAGCACCGCATTTTTCCTTTTTTTTTAGGTATACACGCACGTGTATCTGAGACAATTTGTGAACAATTTGTGAACAATTTGTGCCACTTGAGACTTTGCCCAAACTTTCTTGAACTATGGCACCAACGGCATCTCGTGATAAGAGAATATTGGGTGCCTTTCTCTTTGTCTTGACCATTGTGGTGATAGCTGTTATAGCCTGGGTAGTCGAACTTGTGGTGCCTGTACGTGAACATTTGCTGCCGACTACCCCGGCACCGTCTGAACACTTTCATTTTACATTGCCTTTCCATGAAGAGCGCCATCGCCAAACGTATTTAAATAACAGCTTCATTCAGATTCTTCACCACACGCATAATATGACCAATACCTCTAATTGCTGGGTGTGTGGAATGTTGCCTGGGCACCAGAAGAGAGGGGGCACCCCACTTATCCCACTCCCGTTTTCGCACAATGGGTCATGCAACGCCTGGTACACCCTCCTCTTTACTCTGAGATGGCCAACCAAAGGGGGGGTGCTTTTCCGTTTGAATAAAGTATGTTCCCATGACAAGGATGGGTTTCCCCGGGCTGAGGGTACACGTTTCGAATGGGAAGAGTACAGGCCTGACAATGTATCTGCTCCACGTGTATATAGCAATCAGCGAAATGTGAATGTATCTAGTGCTCATGTCATAAATGTCATTGCTACAAAAGCCGATTTATGTATTAGAAACAAGGGCACGATTGCAGTGGGGAAAAGTGAATGTAACATTACTCTCACGTTTGATAGCCCGAATGGCATTTCATTTGTTGCATCTCGAAACACATACTTTATCTGTGGAACGAAGGGGTACCATCAGCTTCCAGTGGGGTGGTTGGGCACGTGCTACGTATCGTTTGTGTTACCTCCTGTATTCATTGCCCCTCCAATGTACCACAACGATTACACATTGTACCACGATTTCGTTTTGAACAGGGTTAAACGAACTGTTGCCCTAGAGGACATTGATCAAACGGACACTGCATTACAACAGTATGTGGATTTTAATCTGGGACTATTCTCCTTTGTGGGGGCTGCATTGAACAGCCGGAAAATTAGACGACTGACACGCGTTGTCGAGGCTGTTGCGAATGACACTGCCGTTGCCCTGGGGAATATTACCGAGGAACTACAGATTTCCAGAATTGTCACCCTCCAAAATCGAATGGTTTTGGATGTTGTTTTGGCTGATCGTGGGGGGGCATGTAGAATTATCGGAAGCAGCTGTTGCGTATACGTCCCGGACAATTCTCCATCTGTGTATGATGCTATTTCCAAGCTGCATAAAATAGCTGCTGAAATACACCCAGACAATGGGACTTGGACACTTTCAGGATGGTTTTGGTCCATGATTGCGACGTGGGGCTGGAAACTGTTGACAATTCTTTGCATACTTGTGGGAGCAATGTTCTTTATATGCTTGTGTATTCAATGTGGCCCCGCCTTATGTTCACTGTGTCTATCAGCTTGCTTACCATCGAGGCGAGCTCTTGCCCATGACAAAATGATGCTACACAAAGAGGTGACACAAATTATGTTAATAGACATCGAGGACGAACATCCTGACTATGTTCATTATGAGGTAGATTCAGCTAAACGCTAAAAGGGTCGTCTGTCGTAATTGGCCCGTTCGCATTAGCGATTAGCTGAACCTACACGTTGTCCTCCTTAACTTGGCTATATATGATAAGCGCCATTTTTGAATGTTGCGGCGGCCATCTTAGATCATGAGCGGCCTCGTGGCCGACGTGCCCTTTAGTCCGTTGTCCGTTCCACTGACCACTCTTATCTGCCCAGCAACAGGCTATTTTTAGTACTGGTCAAGCCGCACATGCGCAGCTTCCACTGACCCGTAAACCTTCAGGAATGTGCACCAAACTGACCAGCGGAGTTGTGCCCCCTCCAATGAGCTGGCAGTATTCCAAAACATGACCATATATGTCTCGAAAATGTGTCTTAACTTGTGCCGCCTATCTTTTATTGCCCCAAAACTGTATATAATATGAGGTCGCACCGATGTTCGGTGTGATACCTCTTGCATTACCGAAGGGTGCTGTTTGAGTGTACCACCACCCCATGGGGTCTTAATAAACTTGTTCTTTGCCTTTTACAGTTTCCGTGCCAACAGTTCTTGAGTGTGAGTGGGTTATCTCCGGAGCGTGTAGGCCTTGGGAACCCCGAAATACTTCACTAGGCAAGGGTTGCTCCCCTTTTATGGGGGTGAATATTTTATTTGTACTGTTAGGCCCACCTACCCCTTAGCTTGGTTGGTGGATTGTGTGTAGACTGGTGCATTATTTGCATATGTGATTATAATGTTTTTTTTCCTTTTTATTCTAGTGTTACGCTTTTGATTCTTGTTTGCGGTTTCGGCAGCGGTTGTTCTGCAGTTTTGTGTAATTGCATTTATTTGGTAAGAAAATAATTTTTGTTGTGTTTACTCCAAATGTGTATTATTGTTATGCATGAATGAATTTTTTTGCAAGTGGTGTCATAATTGCAGCATATTTGTTAGTGTTCTGAGTATGATATTCTTTGTGATGTATTTTGGATTGTGTTATGAGGAATTTTCTTTTTCTTTTTTTAGTGGGATATTCTTGATCCTTACTGTGTCTGTGCAGAGTAGGTGGCGGTGAGTCTAGCTTCTTCTGGCAAGTGAGTGATATAGTGCTGGAGTATTTAGGTCTTCGTGATACAGCTACATTTTGTTTATTTCTTTTTTCTTTACAAAGGGTTTGTTGTTGTTGACTTGTTTGACAAGTTACCTTTATTAGTATGCATTATGGCTAGCCGTTGACTGACTGTTCAGCAGGTGGTTGGTATGCTTCTTGAATCTTCCTCTGAGCAGGATTGAGACAGAGGAAGATTCAGGCAGTGAGTTTTCTCTTCACATGGACTCATCGGATGATGAAGGTACTCTCAGTGCAGATGAAGCTACTCTCGGTGTGGATGAAGCTACTCTCAGTGTGGATGAAGCTACTCTCAGTGTGGATGAAGCTACTCTCAGTGCGGATGAAGTCCCTGTTTTAGAGGAGGATACTGCTGTGCCGATGGTGCAAGAGGCGTCTGGACTGCAGCCTGAGGCTGCAAGGCTTCCTACTGGAAGTGCTGGACTCTGGGTTGATCCAAACATGGTGCAGCCGGTGTTGCCTGCCTTTAGTGGTGATTCAGGGTGTAGAGTGGATTGTGAACATTTTTTGCCTATACAGTTGTTTCAGTTGTTTATGATTTATGTATTTTTGGGTGAGATTGTTGAGCAGACTAATTTGTATGCTGAACAGTTTTTGAGGGACAACAGTGCCAGACTTAGGCCTCACTCTAGAGCTACCCGGTGGACTCCCACAAATCTGGAAGAGATGAAGAAGTTTTGGGGTTTGACTTTATTGATAGGTTTGATAAGGAAGCTGTCGTGGCTTCATATTGGTCTATCAGTCCCTTGAATGCAACGGCCATATTTCCAGCAATTATGACTCGTGATCTGTATTTTTTTTAAACTTTATTTTTCAATTTTGCAATTACAAACAGTGAACCGCACACCCTTAGGCATTGTTAAAATGGTTGCAGATCGACAGACTCATTATGGCACATCGCGGGTTAGGACAACATCTGACAAATACGGAAGTTCATGTGGTACTATATCGTAAAACAGTGTATTATGGACATCGTGAAGGAAGATCGGCCAGGCCCCACACCGCACACCTTGCAATTAACCCCTCAATGATCCTCGCCCCTCTCCCCCTCAGATTTTGAGGGGGAGCTGAAAATAGTTTGCCACTGGTCCCCTCTGAGTCACTATGCGAGGACTGTCTGTCTGTAGTGAGACCCGCTATACACATGGTACGCCACGCTAACAAATCAAACTGTAATTTTTCATCCTTCCTAGTAGCTTGCATGTGCATTTCCTCTGCGAGGGTCCATTCCCTCACGTCTTTAAGGCAAATTTCCACCTCAGGGGCCCTCTGTCCCATCCAAGTGATGGCTACCCTACATAAGTTGCAACAGTTTAAATGGAAGTTTCCTTTTTCTAGGTTTGGGTACTAATCCCAACAGGCAGTGCAAGGGGGATAGTTCAATTCGGAGGCCCGTCGTAGCCGTTATACGACTGACTACGCCTGTCCAGAAACTCCCCACTAACAGACATTCCCAGGCCAGGTGTAGAAACCCTGCACCTCCCACACCACATCTGGGGCAATTGTCCCTCCTTTCTTCTGAATAACGACTCACCGATTTCGGGGTGAAATAGGTGCGGTGCATAAAGTTAAAGCGGATAAGCTTAAATCGTGCATTACATGACACCCGTCGTGTCAAGATCCCTATGCGCTTGCGCTGCCCCTGGTCTAGGGGTGCATCTAAGTCTGTCTCCCAGGCCGCCCACGCTGGTGGCACCGGGGGGGGGGGGCAGAATCGCGTTTCATGGCCGCGTAAAGTAAGGCTATCAACCTCCGCCCCCTGCCACATGACAGCAAGATATGTAAAGTATGGGTCATCGGGGGTATTTCCGGGCACCGCGGCCAAACCGAGCGCACTATTCAGCGCAATCCTTGATAGTGCAGATATTGACCGCCGCCAAGGCCGAATGACTCCTCCGCCTGCTCGTATGACAAGAAGCTCTCTGTGGGGTACAGATCAGCGAGGACCTCATACCCTCCCTCCCTCCATTCGCGAAATGACATATGCTGCTCTATCTCCACCATGGGTGCCAATATCCAAATCGGCAGTTCCCTGTGGAATGGCGGCGAGCGCAGGATCCTTTCAATAAAGCGTTGCCATATTGCAGCTGTATGCTGTAGGAGAGTAGGGTCTGCAATCCTATGATCACCCAGATTTTTTGCTTTTGTTTCACTGGTTTACGACTTTCTCTGGCTGTGGGCCTGCCAATCAGACCCACAGCCTGGCTGTTCTCTTTCTAAATTACGATATGTACCCTAGGTGCATTTACCAATTGGTACTGGGCCACCTTATCAGACCCCGTAACGCAGGGCATAGGTGTACCCAGGGCCACCAGGGGCTGCAGCATGTATTATGCCACCCCTGGCTGGCCTCCTAAATTTGACACAACTGGCTGCATGACAGCTGGGGCAAAGTCGTGTAATCACCCTTTGCTTTAGGTATAGTAGCTCTATATCTAACCATACAGTGGACACCCGAGTTCCTATCAGTCACTCCTATGGCAGGCCTTGACAATCCTGAAGGCAGAGTGCGTGGGCTCGTGTGAACTAGGTTCTGGCCCGAGCCGAGCCCGGTTGCAGCTTGCGGAATCAAGACCCAATGGCTGTTCCATGATAACGCGTACCACATCGGTAACTTCGGTGTCGCGTTATCAAGGCATGTCGAGTAAGGTGTCATACGAATCGGGATGCTGCCCCCTCACCAATTGTGGCGACGAGGTTAGCATTCCGCCCTTCTAGAGGGACACGACATGTACGTAACTGTGAACCCCGGTTAAAGTTAACTAAAGCCTCAGCTCCACAAAATGGATGCTGCCACCACAGACACGAGTCTGACCTCCTGCTGCTGGGAGTCCTTCCAGCGAGGAGAGCTTGGACAAAGGGTTTCCTGTCGAGGGCGGTGTTCGCACCGTCCCATACAGGGTTTGTGTATTCTGGGTAGGTAGGGCTTTTGCGAGAAGGTGACTGCGGAGTGGCACCCCGGTGCTCACTACGCATCTGCCGGTTAGAACCAGTTCCAGGGGCACCAGCCCTGGCCTGGGGAAAGTCCGGCAGGGGAGAGGGGTGTAACTACCCCCCTTCCTGGTCCCACCCTTAGGGCAGGACCTAGTCATGTACCCACCCCTTTCTTTAGAATAAAGACCGGAGCGGGGACCCTTCCAAATTAGATCATCTTTGAATCAAGAACTACTTTCTACGAAAGGACATTCAAGACTCTTCTCAAGATTTCTCCCTTGTGACTAAGGAGTAGTCACCCTGCATCAGCGGGCACCATCTAAGAACTCTGCGGTTTGCTGTAAGTCCTTCCTCAAGGAATCCGACGGCCCAGCTCGACGAGAACCGGCTTCCCTGGCACCTCTGACCTCTACCCACGTCATCAGCTCAGCTGTGATCTGTGGGTGCGACGAGACCTCGAGGGACCGGCCATCATCAAAACCTGCACGCTTTCTTAACCAGCACGACCATCGAAGTAATTCTCTGGTGAGTGCTCTGGGGTCCGAGAAGCCCCGACCCTGAGCCGCTCCAGCACCGAAGTGCAGTCTCCCAGCATCTCCACGATCTGCGTGGGGCCCTTCTGCTCGCTGCTCAGCACGTTGTCTGGTCACTAGCCGCTGGCTTGTGCCCTTCCGTGACGACATCCAACAATCCACTCTGCTGGTCTGGTTGCTCCAGACTGGCCATTGCTTCCATCTTTGCGAGAAGCACCCCGGGCCCTCCTGGTCCACTCAAGACGCCATCTTAGGCCCACCACGTGGCCCTGAGATCTGCCAAGGCTTGTTGCCCCATCCTGGGCCCAGCGACGCCGACAGCATCATCCTTCGTGGGACAGCTCGCACCTCCACCGTGGTCGCCGACAACGCCTCCTGGTCCGTGAGACTGCAGAGCCTAGCGTCGCCCACTCACCTGGTCGAGGTGACGGCCAACCGGTGCCTTCCTGGTACCCTCTGACTACTGGCTAGTAGTACGAACTTGGTCCCCTCTGCTTTCAGGTATCATCAATCTCTGATCCAGGCTTGGATCTCTACGAACTATTCATCACTGGTCGCCGGCCAGCAACTCCCTTTCTTCCGGCTCCTGGCTCGTCAGCGAAGACCCCGACGCCTGTAAGACTTGTGCAGCCGCAGCCCTCGTGGCTAGGTAACTCGGCATTTCGGTGCCTGCATAGCCTCTTTACTCTAGGGTCCCGAGTCCCTCGCTTCCGACTTGCCTTATCGGGTCCGCCCGAGACCTTAAACTTTCCGTGTCCTCGGACACTTGTTTTAATTGTGCACTTGAAGTATTTTCCTAAGAGATTTGGTTTGTGCTTAGTACCCTGTCCTCATAAAGAGTCCAGGGCTGTTGTGAATCTTAATAAATATCCTGTTTATTTTCATAACACTTGTGTGGTGTCCTTTCACTTGGTGTTCAAGGGGTACATGTGTGGTAAACAGCTGGCTTAACGCGCCCTCTCGAGTCTTTAGCCTTAGACTGCTCGTATCCACGCTACTAGGATAGCTGGTCTATAGGTTGACTTACAACCAAACACCATAAGGGTCGTTGGAACGATGCATAGCGGTCGCTAGAATAGCGAACGTTGCATATCGGGCCAACTTCTCACATTGGTGAGCAGCGGTTGGGATTTGAGCTTGCTGTTGTTTTACCACACGTATCCTAAGAATATCTTGTTGAAAGATCACATAAGTACTGTTAGTACATATAACTAAAGCTTAGAATACTCTGAGTTCTACTGAACCAGCTGTTGTAGCTCCTCAAGGCTTAGCACACCTTGGCTGCAACTCTTAGCAAGGGAATAGTAGGTAAACACATAGTGTAGGTAGGTGCATCACTTACACCACACTAGAAACAGTATGTCGGACAAAGGAGGAAACTCTGAGTCTCCCCTCGTGTCAGTTGACCCTCCACAGGTCATCCCTTCGAGATATACTGTGCTGAGCTTCAAGGAGTTAAGACAAGTGTGTCACTCCAGGAAGATCAAGCAGGGGTCTAACCCCACCACGTCCTTTCTGATTGGTCTCTTGGAGACTTATGATGCCAGAAAAGCTGAGACCCTTCCCAGCTCTTCTAATCCAGAAAGTGACATGCCTCCCCTCGAGGGAACCAGAGACGATCCTGACCTCATCCACCTCGCAACTGAGAACGAAGATGTGGAGGATGATGAGGATGAGGATCCCTCTGGGGATGAGGCAGATAAGGGACAGGTAGAAGTCGTTAGACTAAGCAGGTCCAACTTAAGCAAACATGATAGTGGTACTGGGGGACCCCCAGCGCTACTGTCAGGTCCGCTTAACATTGGGAATGGACGAGCCCGATCTCTGTCGAGAGACTCTGGCAGATCCCTTCAAACCAATGGCTCTCACAACTCTTCTCAAAGAGGGATGACGTCCCCTCAGAGGAGAGTGTACGAAGCTAAGGAAAGGGCAGCTAATCTGAGGATTGAAAGGGAAGAACTTGCCCTGGCCAAAGAAAGGCTTGCCTTTGCTAGAGAGCAACAGTTAAGTGGGGTAGTCCCCACTGGTGGCAGCAATGTACCTAGCAATAGGGAAAGGAGTTTTGATACGAAACACCTTGGTAAGATAGTGCCCCCCTTTAAACAAGGGGACGACATCCACAAATGGATAACTGCTTTGGAGAGGGCCTGCACTGTGCAGGGTGTTCCCCAGAGTCAGTGGGCAGCTATCTTGTGGCTCTCCTTTGAAGGAAAAGGAAGAGACAAGCTCCTCACCACAAGGGTGGAGGACGCTAACGATTACCAAGTCTTGAAAAATACACTCGTTGAAGGGTTCGGCCTAACCACTGAGCAGTACCGGGTGCTGTTCAGGGATACCCAGAAAACGCAGTCTCAAGATTGGTCTGACTTTGTCGATTGTGCCACTAAGGCTTTTGAGGGCTGGTTGCTGGGCAGTAAGTTACTGATTACAAAGGATTGTATAATTTGATGATGAGAGAACAAATTTTAAACAATTGTCAGAACCAGTTGTTGCATCAGCATCTTGTCGACTCGGATCTGACCTCTCCCCAAGAATTGGGAAAGAAGGCAGACAGATGGGTTCGTACAAGAGTTAAACAGAACCAGGGCCAGAATCAAGGTGGTCAGAAGAAAGCAGACCAGAAGGGTAAAGATTCTAAGGGGGAACAAAATGACCAGAAGTCTTCGACAGGTCCCCAACAACCCAAAGAGGGTGGGGGTCAGGCTCCCCAAAAGAAGAAAGAAGGCCAATCCAAAAGATGGTGCCAGTACTGCAAAAGTAAATCTCACTGGTTTAGTGAGTGCACCAAGAAAGGAGGAGGGCAGACTCCTGCCACTGCAGCCCCTAAGGCACCTGTGCCCCCTAGTACAGCCAGCAGTGGTAGTGCGCCTCCCAAGGGTTTAGTAGGGTTAACCCTGAGTTCTGAGGGGCGTGATGACTTAGTTGGCACACTCACTCAGGCTGTCCTTGTCAGTACAGGGGACGTGGACGTGTCCCCTGACATAAGTCCCAATACTTTGGGCAAATACAGACAGACGCCTTTCATAAATGGAAAGATGGCTCAGGCCTATAGGGACACTTGTGCCAGCGTCACCATGGTGACGCCTAACTTTGTGGACCCTGGACAGATCATGCCAGGTACAGAATTCCTGGTGACCAATGCAAGCAATGTCACTACCAATCACAGTATGGCAATTGTAGCTTTCTCCTGGGGAGGGGTAACTGGCCAAAAGAAGGTTGTAGTTAGTTCAGACCTCCCAGTGGATTGTTTGTTGGGCAATGATTTGGAGTCATCACAATGGTCAGAAGTGGAGCACCGGACTCACATGGAAATGTTAGGTTTGCCAGCACATGTGTTCGCTGTGACCAGGTCACAGGTCAGGAAATGCCCCACTGAACAGGTGCTGGATCCTGGAACAACGGACCAGACACCTCCCAAGAAAAAGAGCGGTAGGGTTAAGGCTGCGCCTTCCCCCTTGCCCCAGGTCGTGGATCAAGTCTCAGAGGAGGCTGACCTACAGGAATTGAGGGAAACTGAGCCTAGGGAGTTCGAACTTGATCAAGTTGAATTCTTGGGTTCAGGGGGACCCTCAAGGGAAGACCTGGGGAAGGACCAGTTAGACTGCCCTTCTCTTGAACCCCTCAGACAGCAGGCTGCTGCTGAGGCTGCTGGGAACGTCACAGGTACCCACAAGGTATACTGGGAAGACGGACTCCTGTACACTGAGTCAAGAGACCCCAAGCCTGGCATGACCAGGAGGCTGGTTGTACCCTTGTCTCAGCGTGGTTTCCTACTTACCTTGGCCCACGAGATTCCCTTAGCAGGTCACTTAGGCCGGACGAAGACGTGGGACAGGCTTGTCTCACACTTTCACTGGCCTCATATGAACGAAGATACCAAGGAGTTTTGCCGCTCCTGTGTCACTTGCCAAGCCAGTGGTAAGTCAGGTGGCACGACAAAGGCCCCCCTTATACCAATGCCTGTGGTGGGGGTGCCCTTTGAACGGGTGGGGATCGACATCGTCGGTCCCATGGAACCACCCACAGCATCAGGGCACAAGTTTATACTGGTGGTGGTGGATCATGCCACCAGGTATCCTGAAGCTATTCCCCTTAGGACCACTACAGCACCTGTTGTGGCAAGAGCCCTAGTTGGAGTATTCTCCAGAGTGGGCTTCCCTAAGGAGGTCGTCTCCGACAGAGGTGCAAACTTTATGTCGAGCTACTTAACTGCTATGTGGAAGGAATGTGGTGTCAACTACAAGTTCACTACACCCTATCATCCACAATGCAATGGGCTTGTTGAGAGATTCAACAGGACCCTGAAAGGGATGATTCATGGACTACCAGAAAAGCTTCGGCGTAGATGGGACGTCCTGATCCCCTGCCTCTTGTTCGCCTACAGAGAAGTCCCACAGAAGGGGGTTGGCTACAGCCTTTTTGAACTTTTGTACGGACATCCTGTAAGAGGACCCCTGTGTTTGGTGAAGGAAGGATGGGAGAGACCTCTCAAAAAGCCTGCAGCCAACATAGTGGACTATGTGCTTGGCCTCCGCTCGCGGATGGCTGAATACATGGAAAAGGCATCTGAAAACCTTAAGGCCAGCCAAGAACTCCAAAAAGCTTGGCATGACCAAAAGGCTGTCTTGACTGTTTACCAGCCCGGACAGAAGGTGTGGGTGTTGGAGCCAGTGGCCCCAGCAGCACTCAAGGACAAATGGTCCGGGCCCTACACCATCCTGGAGAAAAAGGGAGAGGTCACCTACCTGGCCGACCTGGGAACTCCCCGGAGCCCCCACAGGGTGCTTCATGTCAACAGGCTCAAGGCATATGTCGACAGGAAGGACATGAGTTTGCTCATGGCCCTAGATGAGGGACAGGAAGAGGAGAGTGACCCTCTCCCCGACCTGCTCACTCAGAATCCTGACGATGGATCGGTAGATGGTGTTGTCTTTTGTGGCAGCCTCTCCGAACATCAACAGAGCGACTGTAAACAGGTTCTTCAGTCGTTCAGACATATGTTTTCTCTAACACCCAGTCAGACCAATTGGTGCACCCATGAGGTCGACACTGGTGACAGCTTGCCCGTCAAGAGTAAAATCTACCGGCAGCCTGATCACGTTAGAGACTGCATCAAGAGTGAAGTGCAGAAAATGTTGGAGCTGGGAGTCATTGAACCCTCGGATAGCCCTTGGGCTAGTCCCGTAGTTCTAGTGCCGAAACCTCACACCCCGGGCGGTAAGAAAGAGATGAGGTTCTGCGTAGACTACAGGGGTCTCAATGCAGTCACTAAGACTGACACCCACCCAATACCAAGGGCAGACGAGCTTATCGATAGATTGGCTTCAGCCAACTACCTAAGTACGTTTGACCTGACAGCTGGGTATTGGCAAATCAGGTTAGCTGAGGACGCCAAGCCTAAAACCGCATTTTCAACCCCTGGTGGGCATTATCAGTTCGTGGTGATGCCCTTTGGTCTGAAAAATGCACCTGCCACCTTCCAAAGGTTGGTGAATCAAGTCCTTACTGGGCTGGATGACTTCTGTGCGGCGTATCTTGACGATATTGCTGTCTTTAGCTCCACCTGGGAGGATCACCTGGTCCACCTGCGGAAAGCGTTAGAGGCTCTGCAAGCAGCCGGCCTCACTATCAAGGCCACCAAGTGCCAGATAGGGCAGACACAGGTTGTATACCTGGGCCACCTTGTAGGTGGAGGCCAGGTTCAGCCACTGGAGAGCAAGATACAGTCAATCAGGGACTGGGCTCCTCCAACCACCCAGACTCAGGTTCGAGCTTTCTTGGGCCTGACTGGTTACTATAGGAAGTTTGTCAGGAACTATGGTTCAATTGTGACACCATTAAATGAACTGACAAGTAAGAAAATGCCAAAAAAGGTTCAGTGGACAGCGAGCTGTCAAAAAGCATTCGATGACCTAAAGCAGGCCATGTGCACGGCGCCTATCCTCAAGAGTCCGGACTACTCCAAACCATTCATTGTCCAAACAGATGCTTCTGAGTTGGGTGTGGGAGCTGTTCTTTCTCAACTGAATTTTGATGGTCAAGACCAGCCCATTGCTTTTATAAGCAGAAGGCTGACCCCTAGAGAGAAGAATTGGTCAGCTATTGAGAGGGAGGCCTTTGCTGTGGTTTGGGCCCTGAAGAAGCTGAGGCCATACTTGTTTGGCACTCACTTCAAGATTCAGACCGACCATAAGCCCCTCTTATGGCTAAATCAGATGAAGGGTGAAAACCCCAAACTGCTTAGGTGGTCCATTTCCCTACAGCGGATGGACTTTACAGTGGAACATAGACCTGGTACTGATCATGGCAATGCCGATGGGCTCTCCAGATATTTCCACTTAGAACAAGAAGACTCACCTGGTCAAGGTTAGCTTATTGTTCCGACGTTTGGGGGGGGGTCATGTAGGAGAGTAGGGTCTGCAATCCTATGATCACCCAGATTTTTTGCTTTTGTTTCACTGGTTTACGACTTTCTCTGGCTGTGGGCCTGCCAATCAGACCCACAGCCTGGCTGTTCTCTTTCTAAATTACGATATGTACCCTAGGTGCATTTACCAATTGGTACTGGGCCACCTTATCAGACCCCGTAACGCAGGGCATAGGTGTACCCAGGGCCGCCAGGGGCTGCAGCATGTATTATGCCACCCCTGGCTGGCCTCCTAAATTTGACACAACTGGCTGCATGACAGCTGGGGCAAAGTCGTGTAATCACCCTTTGCTTTAGGTATAGTAGCTCTATATCTAACCATACAGTGGACACCCGAGTTCCTATCAGTCACTCCTATGGCAGGCCTTGACAATCCTGAAGGCAGAGTGCGTGGGCTCGTGTGAACTAGGTTCTGGCCCGAGCCGAGCCCGGTTGCAGCTTGCGGAATCAAGACCCAATGGCTGTTCCATGATAACGCGTACCACATCGGTAACTTCGGTGTCGCGTTATCAAGGCATGTCGAGTAAGGTGTCATACGAATCGGGATGCTGCCCCCTCACCAATTCTGGCGACGAGGTTAGCATTCCGCCCTTCTAGAGGGACACGACATGTACGTAACTGTGAACCCCGGTTAAAGTTAACTAAAGCCTCAGCTCCACAAAATGGATGCTGCCACCACAGACACAAGTCTGACCTCCTGCTGCTGGGAGTCCTTCCAGCGAGGAGAGCTTGGACAAAGGGTTTCCTGTCGAGGACGGTGTTCGCACCGTCCCAGACAGGGTTTGTGTATTCTGGGTAGGTAGGGCTTTTGCGAGAAGGTGACTGCGGAGTGGCACCCCGGTGCTCACTACGCATCTGCCGGTTAGAACCAGTTCCAGGGGCACCAGCCCTGGCCTGGGGAAAGTCCGGCAGGGGAGAGGGGTGTAACTACCCCCCTTCCTGGTCCCACCCTTAGGGCAGGACCTAGTCATGTACCCACCCCTTTCTTTAGAATAAAGACCGGAGCGGGGACCCTTCCAAATTAGATCATCTTTGAATCAAGAACTACTTTCTACGAAAGGACATTCAAGACTCTTCTCAAGATTTCTCCCTTGTGACTAAGGAGTAGTCACCCTGCATCAGCGGGCACCATCTAAGAACTCTGCGGTTTGCTGTAAGTCCTTCCTCAAGGAATCCGACGGCCCAGCTCGACGAGAACCGGCTTCCCTGGCACCTCTGACCTCTACCCACGTCATCAGCTCAGCTGTGATCTGTGGGTGCGACGAGACCTCGAGGGACCGGCCATCATCAAAACTGCACGCTTTCTTAACCAGCACGACCATCGAAGTAATTCTCTGGTGAGTGCTCTGGGGTCCGAGAAGCCCCGACCCTGAGCCGCTCCAGCACCGAAGTGCAGTCTCCCAGCATCTCCACGATCTGCGTGGGGCCCTTCTGCTCGCTGCTCAGCACGTTGTCTGGTCACTAGCCGCTGGCTTGTGCCCTTCCGTGACGACATCCAACAATCCACTCTGCTGGTCTGGTTGCTCCAGACTGGCCATTGCTTCCATCTTTGCGAGAAGCACCCCGGGCCCTCCTGGTCCACTCAAGACGCCATCCTAGGCCCACCACGTGGCCCTGAGATCTGCCAAGGCTTGCTGCCCCATCCTGGGCCCAGCGACGCCGACAGCATCATCCTTCGTGGGACAGCTCGCACCTCCACCGTGGTCGCCGACAACGCCTCCTGGTCCGTGAGACTGCAGAGCCTAGCGTCGCCCACTCACCTGGTCGAGGTGACGGCCAACCGGTGCCTTCCTGGTACCCTCTGACTACTGGCTAGTAGTACGAACTTGGTCCCCTCTGCTTTCAGGTATCATCAATCTCTGATCCAGGCTTGGATCTCTACGAACTATTCATCACTGGTCGCCGGCCAGCAACTCCTTTTCTTCCGGCTCCTGGCTCGTCAGCGAAGACCCCGACGCCTGTAAGACTTGTGCAGCCGCAGCCCTCGTGGCTAGGTAACTCGGCATTTCGGTGCCTGCATAGCCTCTTTACTCTAGGGTCCCGAGTCCCTCGCTTCCGACTTGCCTTATCGGGTCCGCCCGAGACCTTAAACTTTCCGTGTCCTCGGACACTTGTTTTAATTGTGCACTTGAAGTATTTTCCTAAGAGATTTGGTTTGTGCTTAGTACCCTGTCCTCATAAAGAGTCCAGGGCTGTTGTGAATCTTAATAAATATCCTGTTTATTTTCATAACACTTGTGTGGTGTCCTTTCACTTGGTGTTCAAGGGGTACACGTGTGGTAAACAGCTGGCTTAACGCGCCCTCTCGAGTCTTTAGCCTTAGACTGCTCGTATCCACGCTACTAGGATAGCTGGTCTATAGGTTGACTTACAACCAAACACCATAAGGGTCGTTGGAACGATACATAGCGGTCGCTAGAATAGCGAACGTTGCATATCGGGCCAACTTCTCACATATGCCTCACCACATTAGGGAGTTCAGCATTAGCCCCGGACCCACGTATTAAGGCCACACGAAGCTCCTGCACTGTGGCCCGTCCCGCTAACAATCGTGTCTCGCACACGTCCGTGTCTGCAAACCACCTGGCCGCCGGAAGGAGCTGCGCCGCGTGATAATATAGATCGAAGCGCGGGGCCTCCAACCCTCCCTCCTCAAAGGAGCGCACAACGGTACTTAGGGCCACTTTGCTACATCGCCCTGCCCAAAGCAGGGATGTGAGCAACGTGTTGAGGGTCCGGAAAAACCTAGGAGGAAGAGGACACAAAGAGTTTTGAAGGACATACAGTATCCTCGGCAGCATCACCATTTTAGCGATTGCCAGCCGCCCCATTAGGGACAGTGGTAGGGTGTTCCAAAAAAGAATGGATTGCCGGAGGGACGTGAGCACCCTATCTGCGTTACGGGCGAGGGACTGTTCCTCCGTCGAGGCCACATGTATTCCCAGGTAACGGAAACTGGTCTGCTCCCATCTTAGTCCAAGCTCCGGTAAGTCCTCCTGAGGCACCATGTCAAAGCCGGATATCGGGAAAATTATTGACTTATTACGATTAAGGCGCAAGCCCGACACCTCACCGAAACAATCCAGGAGGTGGAGCAACCTCGGATGCGCCTTCCTGGGGGTCGTTAAATAAAACAAAGCGTCATCCACGTATAACGACAGGACATTGCAGGTGTCCCCCACCTGAATACCCCATTGCTGCAACTGAGTACGGATCTTGACAGCCAACGGCTCTATAGCCAGAGCGAAGAGTAGCAGCGAGAGGGGGCACCCCTGTCTTGTGCCCCGACCCAGCCGCCACTCCTCCGACCTCGCACCACCCAGACGCACCCGGGCCCTAGGGGAGCTATAGAGGATCCTAATCCAGCGGGCGAAGTTGGGCCCTACGCCCAATGTCCGGAGGACCTCCTGCAGGTAGCCCCAGTCGACGGTATCAAACGCCTTGGCGAGGTCTATGGAGACCAAGACCGCCTGTTCTTCCCTGTTATGTACCTCGTTTTGAATGTGGGCCAACCGTCTCAGGTTCATGGCTGGGGATAAATCCGCATTGGTCTTGGTCTACTAAGTGCTCCATGTGGGGTGCCAGCCGAATGGCCAATAGTTTTGTGAGAATTTTGATATCCGTGTTTATCATGGTGATCGGCCGATAGGAGGAGGGGTCGTGCTTGCCCCCCCCCCCCAGGTTTAAGGATCATACAGATTTCTTGAGCCATGCTCTGTGGGAGGTCTCCTCTTTCGAACGCCTCCAGGTAGACCTGCAGAAGGAGCGGAGCTAAATTATCCCGAAATTCGTGATAAAATTCGTCGCTTCCCGGCAATTTGGCACGCGGCAAGTGGGCCAGCGCCTCATGAACCTCAGGCAATGTCAGGCCTGTGTCCAGCTCCTCCGATCCGAATCTGAAAGGGTCGACACAGGCAACCCCTGTAAATAGGGGAGATAAGAGGCCTCAGAAATATCCAAGTCCGCAGAGTATACTTGCCGTAAATGGGAGTGGGAGTGGAGAACCCTCAGGAGGGCCTGCTCAGAATAGACCAACTCTCCGCCACGGTCCCGAAGGGCAACAATGCGCTCGGGGTCTGCTCCTTTCTCAGAATCCAGGCCAGTAGCCTCCCAGACTTATCACCCTCCCTGTGGAGGCGTAGCCGATATTGGGCCAGGGTGTATTTGTCGAGCCTATCTAGGGTATCATGAAGCTGCGTCCTGGCATTCTGTTCCTCCAGCCTCTGGAGTTCGTTAGGGTCCACCACATGTTGGGCGGTCAGGAGGGCATCTTCCGCCTTTTGGAGATCCTGGAGGAGCTGTTTCCGGACATCATAAGTGAGTCCCATGCAAGCGCCCCTCACCACTGCCTTCAGGGCCTCCCACTTGGTGGCCAAGGACACGCTGCCCTCACCCCAATTAATGTCGACATACGTCTTCGATGGCTTTCCCACCTGGTCCCGGAGGATATCCACTGGGAGCCTCCAAGTCCGAGGGTGGACAACTCGAGACTCCCATTGAACCATACAAGCCACTGGGGAGTGGTCTGACAGGAAACGGGCTTGATGCGTTATATCCACTGTCATGGTGGACTCGGCATTCGCTACTAAGACTCTATCTAGGCGACTATATGTACCATGTGTGAGGGAGAAGCATGTGTACACCTTCTGTGCCGGGTGTCTGAGGCGCTAGACGTCCACTGCGCCCACGTTTTCCATGACCTCTTTAAGCTGTGTAGTCATACGGGGTTTTGTACCGGCCCGGGGTGGGAATCTATCCAACACAGGGTCAAGTATGCAGTTAAAGTCTCCAAACCAAAGCAACGGGGTACCCAGGTTGTGAATCAGGGAGTTTTGAAGGGACCCGTGGAACGTCGGGTCATCAGTATTGGGTGCGTAAGAGTTTGAGATTGCTAGATCCCTGCCATCAAGCTTGGCCCTAAGGAACAGGTACCGACCCTGGATGTCCGCTTCCATATACTGGATCGCGAGCGGCACCCCAGGCGCCACCCAAACCAGAACCCCCCTAGCATATGTAGAGAAGGACGCGTGAAACCGCTGACCAAGGTGGGTCTCCTGCAAGCAAGCAATGGATATTTTGTGTCTTTGAAGGAAGGAGAGGACTCTATAACGCTTAGCGCATGTGCCTAGCCCCCTCACGTTCCAGCTCATAAATTTATACCCCATGATTTCCAGTAGAATTTACCCTGCCGCATCCAGCTGTTCACAGAGTATGTCCCCACCAGTGCCCGACCTGCAAAACAAATAATGCCAAAAACATTTCCCCTCAACTTTCCTGTCAAACAAACCCCCCGCCTCCCGCGAGCAAGATATCAGCAACAACCATATACGCCAATATGCCCTTACCCTGCTGGTGCCAGGACGTGCACTGCCTCCCCTTTCTCCCAACAAGACAGATACGCTCAATAAACAATAAAGAAAAAAAAACAGTCCCCCCACCCCCAACTCCCTGCCAGACCCAATGTCAATACAAGACCATATACCGGGCTCTACTAGGCTGCCCAATTCCAATCTCACTCATCTCACTATCCACACTCACCTCCCCCCCCCCACGTTCATACATTATACATAGAGGGGAGACCCTCCTGCATGGGTACCACCTTCTAAAGTGGGCTCAACACAGTCCCAAGACCTGGCCTAGGCCGAACATGTATTTCACTCAGTCCATAGATCCCTTCAAGATGAATCCGCCGCCTCGGGAGTCCCGGTCCCCCCAGTCTCTGGGACCACCGGAGCGGTGAGCGACGTGCTCTCTGCCGTGACCCGCAGTGTTTCCGGGACCAGTATTTCTTCGGGCTCATGAGGCTTCAGTGCCCCAGTCTCGTCTTCGGCATCCGACTGGGCCAGATGTAAAGCCCCATCGACCCCCACTGTGACTCTGCGGCTCTCCTCGCTCTCTGCGGCCTCGGAGCGGCGTCTACGCCATGGTGGTCGAGTTCCCCAGTTCTCAAGGGGTCCCCCGTGTTCACCCGGCGGAAGGTCGTCTCCCCTGATCTCCAGCCATTCCCAGACCTCATCCGGGGAATCGAAAAAGTGCGCCTTTCCCTGGGACCGCACCTTGAGTTTGGTCGGGTATAGCAGCATGTATTGCAGATGCATCTCCCGGAGCTTCTGCTTAACTCACAAAAAGGACTTTCGCTGCTCTTGGACTTGTTGGGTGTAATCCGGGTAGATGGAGATCCTGCTGTTTTCAAAGGTAAGGTTCGCTGCCTCCCTAGCCGCACGAAGAATACAGTCTCTATCCCGATAATTTAGAATTTTGGCTATGAGTGCACCCGGCCGCGGCGGGGGGACCAGAGCCCGGTGCGCTCTCTCAATCACAAAGACCTCCGACAGTCCCCTTGGGCACAACTTTGTACGAATCCAGTTCTCAAGGAAACGCTCCTCATTGCCTGCTTCTGCCCCTTCCGGCACTCCAAGGACCCTGATGTTGCTGCGACGTGCCCTCCCTTCCGCGTCCTCCGCTCTCCTCTCCAGGGCTCCCGTCGTGTCTGTAAGCTGTGAGACCGTCTTCCTGAGGGAGGCCACCTCACCTTGCAACTGTTCTATATTGCCCTCAGCATCAGAGACCTTATCCGCCACCTTTCGGAGGTCCGTCCTCAACAGGTTGACATCGATGGACACTGTTTCTATTTGGCGCTCCAGTGCAGTGTGGGATCCCTGGATCGCTTTCAGCAATTCCGCCCGGGAGGGTTTGCCGGGGGCCTCCGCCCCCTCGTCTTGTCCCGACTGCTGCGTAATCCGCTGAGATGGTAGCCGCTGGGTGGTGTACTGTGTTATCGTGTTGGGCTGCGTAGAGCGAGACATCCTGTCCTTGCGCATTGCCAGTGCCCCAAGTGTCTCGACCAGTTCTCCGGAGGGGCAACAAGGGTTGTGTCCCGCAACGCCCGCTCTCCTGTGGTACAGTTCGCACCCTCAGGCCCCAGCGGCAGACCGCAACTCCACGCAGTAACCAAGCTCCACTCCTTCGCCAGATATTCGTCGCCGGTAGGAGGCCGCCAGTGTCAGCGAAGCGTCTTTCCCCGGCTCATGCGACCCCAGAAGGGGATCAAGACCCACTGTCCTCGCCCCAGCAAGCTTCCAACACTACTAAATGGGGGCGGGGGGAAATGCGGCGTAGGGACGAAGTAGGGCCACCCAATGTTTAGGTCGTACTCGGTGTCCCAGCGGGGGTGGATCCGGCCCCCAATGTCCAGTACTCGGGGCAAGTGCTGCAGGGAGATCTTAGGAGCGGATTCCGGTCCAGCAATGCCACCCGATTCTTTTAGGGGTACTTTGCACTCAGCGGCCCCCGGGAACTCCCCAGTGAGTCTATCCGCTAGGGAGCGGAGATTAGGCCAAGCCCGGCCGAAGGCACACCCACGAGGGACGTGATCCTCAGAGTCTTGTGGCAGAGTCCCTCCAGGAGATGGGCTCCCGGCGTTCCAAATTTCTGGGGCCCCTGGGCCTGTTTACACAGTTGGGGAGCCCGGCCCGCCTCCTCCCATCTGCGCCAGCTTGCGCTCGTGGTTTCCCGGTTTCCCAGCCCCTCCTTCAGCTGGGGGGCTATGGGCGGCGAGGCTGAGCTGCGTCAGGCTATCCGGGGACAGCGGGCCCCGGCAGGAGCCACCCCAAGGCGCCCCGCTGGTCCCGAGGGCCGCACCCACCTGGGTTTGAGGCGCCGCCTCCAGGTTCGTGTAGGCCTCAGACCGGGGCCTTTCCCAACTGCGGGCTGCCTCCATTCGTCCTGCCGCGGGTTTTGTCTTGCTCCACCGGGACACCGCAGTCGAGCCGCGCCCTTCCAGCCGGGCAGCGACTCCTGGAGCAATGAAGTTCCCCACACAGGGGAGGCTCAGGGAGGCACGACCGGCCGCCGCGCCCACCACACCAGCCACAGGACGGCCACAGCAGCACAGGCCTTCGTCGGTCCCGGCAGGTACCTCTCAAATCTCCTCAGGACAGAGCCCCAGTTGGCAGCGGGCTCCGTCGTCCAGTGAGCAGCACTCCAGGCGCAGTTTCCAAAGGCAGTCTCCGGCTCCCAGCTCCGCCACCCCCCCAGAGCAGGCCGCAGACCCCGGCCTCGCGTAGTCAGAGGACCGGGGCACCACAGTCCAGGCAGCTTACTCGGCCGCACTCGCGGGGGCCCGCCTTCTTTCCGCCCAAATAGTGAGCCCCATGTACAAGGGGAGCAGGCGACCCCTAAATCCGTACCCTAGGAGCCCGGACAGGATAATTAGACAGGATTACGGGGTCCGTTGGCCGGGAGCTGGTGGAGCTCACGTCCTGTCGGCCATGCTGCTTGGCCACTCCCCCTCGTGATCGGTATTTACTTTTGCTTCGGATGCTGCATTTTGTTGATAATGCTTTGGCGTCGCCACAATATCACCCTGACTGTGACCGCCTTTTTAAGATTCCGCCTGTTCTTGATCACTTTGTAGATCGATCTTCAGAGATCTATACTCCAGGGAAAGCAATATCTATTGATGAGTCTTTGGTCCTGTTCAAGGGCCGTTTGGTTTTTAGGCAGTACATTCCTAGCAAGAGGGCATAGAATTAAGCTGTACATGTTGTCTGAGAGTAGGACAGGATAGGTTTTTAATTTTCCGTGTGTACACTGGTAGGGATTCCACTATTGACCCCCCTGGTTTTCCATCCACTTTTGGAGTTTCAGAGAAAATTGTGTGGGATCTTGCTAGAGGACTGTTTAACAGAGGCCACCATTTGTACCTTGATAACTTCTTCACTGCTGTGCAATTGTTTAAGGAATTGTTCAAAGTGGACACTTTTGCTTGAGGCACAATCCGCTCTAATCGTAAAGGTTATCCAAAAGAGCTTGTTTGCAAATAACTTCAGAGGGGACAGTGCAGTTCCTTGCGTAGTGATGAACTACTAGCTGTGCAATTTGTGGACAGGAGGGATGTGTACATGCTGACTACTATCCATGATGAAAGCACTTCACCTGTAACTGTTTGCGGACTACAATAAGCACATGGGTCGTGTTGATAGAGTAGATCAGAGGTTGGAACCTTACACTGCTATTCGCAGGCTTACATTTGGTTCAAGAAGTTGGGCATCCATCTCTTCAATTTAGCAACTTTCAATGATTTTGTTGTGTTCAAGGAGTGTTCTCCTGCATCAAAGTTGACTTTTGTTCCGTTTCAGGAGTCTGTGATTGGCAGCCTCCTGGGCAAGTGTTCCTAGAGTTGGAGTGGTGGAGGATGTGACTTTCCTGATTTAATTCCTCCCACGCCCAAAAAAAACAATCCCTGTAAGAGATGTAGAGTCTGCTTGTGAAGAGGTGTGCAGAAGGAGAGTCATATGCACTGTGCCGATTGTCCTTCTAACCCTGGCCTGTGTGTGCCCACATGGACTGGTGCTTGGCTGGCGGTAAGTGGACTGGCTCTTGGCTGGCGGTGTGTGTGGATTGGCTCTTGGCTGGCAGTGTGCGTGAATTGGCACTTGGCTGGCGGTGTGCGTGGACTGGAGGTTGGCTGGCGGTGTGCGTGGACTGGTGCTTGGCTAGCGGTGAGCGGACTGGTGCTCGGCTGGTGGTGAGCGGTCTGGCGCTTGGCTGGCGGGGTGCATGGACGGGTGCATGGCTGTAGATGTGCATGGACGGGTGCTTGGCTGGCGTTGTGTGAGTAGTGACTTGCTGCTGGTCACTACACACACTGCTAGCTAATCGCCACTCCACGCAATCCGTGAGCTGGCCTTTAAATGGCGCGGTCTGCTGGTGTGAGTGTTGTAAAGTGCTGGGCCCGCGGCTGGCAGTGTGAATGGTTTTGTATGCGTCACACGTATGTAAGGTGTATGAATGGCCTGTAAAGCGGTTGGTGCCTTGTCGTGGCTTTACAGCTCACGAGCTGAGTCAATGGTTCAGTTTCTCGTCCTTTCAATTATTAACTGTGCATTTCATTTTTGTGAAATCTCTGGTTAATACAACTGTATATACTGAACCATCACTCACCCTCGAGCCAAATCCAACCAGTATGTCTTTGTGCTTGAAGAATAGGTGGTTGTGCAGAAATATTTTTCTTTTCTGTCTTTCTCAAGCAGGGTGTACCTTGTCCCTTTTTGTGAGTGTTGTAATGTGTTGGTTTCGTGCCTGGTAGTGTGAATGGACTTGTGTGTATCACGTATGAAAGGTGTGTGAATGGCCTGTAAAGCGGTTGGTACCTTGCCGTGGCTTTACAGCTCACGAGCTGCGAGTCAATGGTTCAGTTTTTTGTCCGTTTAATTACTGACAGTGCATTTCATTTTTGTGAAATCTCTTGTTAATAAAATTTTATATACTGAACCATCACTCGCCCTCGTGCCAAATCCAACCTGTATGTGTGTGTGCTTAAGGAATAGATGGCTGTGCAGGTATCTTTGTCTTTTTAGTATCTCTGCCAAGGTGTACATTCCATCTAAGAATAACCTACCAACTCTAGATATTGTCGTAAACTAAACACCCATGGGAGTACATGGTGATGTCTCTCTTGTGGATACCAACACGTTATCTTACCCACAATGTCCTCCAAACCTCAAAATGCCTGTCACATTTTCCTTGCATTATTGTGCCAAAAATGTTCACGCTGCAAACAGAAATAACAACTTTCCTATCCCCCGCCTTTCACCAAGTAATCCAATAGAAATGGTACTTCACTCGCGTGGGAGGCCCAAGTTCCCGCGACAGGCAAGGGCCCAAAACGTAGAGAGGTGACATCAAAATTGCCTATCACAAAACAACCTGGTTTTGCAAGGGGGGTCAGCTTTGTTTATGGCTCTGTGCTCGGCTGCCATCTAGGGAAACCTACCAAACCCACACATTTCTGAAACCTAAACACCTGAGGGATTCCAGGGAGGTATGGCGTGCGTGGATCCCCCATGTTTCCTTACCCAGAATCCCCTGCAAATCTCCAATTTAGCTGAAAACCCCCCACTTTTTTAGCACATTTTTGTGTGGGAAAGTTGTGACATCACCGGGCTGACACAAACTTCCTACCACCCAGCGTTCCCCCGGGTCTCCCAATAAAAATGATGCCTCACTCGTGTGGAGGCCCAAGTAACGCAACAGGCAAGGGCTCAAAATGTAGTAAGGCAACATCAAAATTGCCTATCTCAAAACAACCTGGTTTTGCACGGGGGTCAGCTTTGTTTTTGGCCCCGTGCTCGGCGGCCATCTAGAAAGCCTACCAAACCCACACATTTCTGAAAACTAGACACCCGGGGGATTCCAGGGAAGTATGGCTTGCGTGGATCCCCCAACGTTTCCTTACCCGGAATCCTCTGCAAACCTCAATTTTAGCTGAAAAAAGCACTTTTTCACACATTTTTGTGTGGGAAAGTTGTGGCATCACTGGGCTGACACAAATTTCCTACCACTCAGCGTTCACCTGGTCTCCCGATAAAAATGGTGCCTCACTTGTGTGGGAGGCCCAAGTACCCGGGACAGGCAAGGGCCCAAAACATAGTGAGGCGACATCAAAAATGCCTATCACAAAGACTTTGGGGAACGCTGGGGGGGGGGGGGGTCAATTTGTGGATCCACGCAGATTCCAGAACTTTCCACCACAGAAATGTGAGGAAAATTTGGGTTTTTTGACAATTTTTCTGGTTTGCAAGGGATTCTGGGTAACAGAACCTGGTGAGAGGCAGTTGAGTCACCCCATCCTGGATTCCCCTGGGTGTCTAGTTTTCAAAAGTCTATAGGTTTGCTAGGTTTTCCTAGGTGCCGGCAGAGCTAGGGTTAAAAATCTACAGCTAGGCACTTTGCCAAAAAACAGTAATTTTTCACTGTGAAATTGTGTTGTGCCCACGTTGCGTTTTGCGCCATTTCCTGTCGCCGGCACATGGCCTACCCACACAAGAGAGGTACCATTTTTCTTGGAAGACTTTGGGGAACGCGGGGTGGGTGGCTCCCCGTCGAAAAGACAGTCACCTTCAAACTCCCCACCCACGCCTACAAATCCCTCAACAACATCGGACCCAAAGACCTCAACAAGAAAGTATCCTTCCCCGTACCCAAAAGGAACCTCCTCTCTGCCGACCTCGCCCTGGCAGTGGCCCTCTGCCTCTGCAGAAACAGAACAGGCGGGAGAGCCTTCTCCTACATCGCAGCCAAGACCAGGAACAAGCTCCCTGTGGACATCAGGCCCGCCCCGACCCTGCAAATGTTCAGGGAAGACCTCAAGACCTGGCTCTTCGACTAATCTGGAGCTGTCCACCCCTCCCTCTCCCCATCGCCTTGAGACCCTCGCGGGTGAGTAGCGCACTTCACCAACCCCTGATTGATTGATATCCTATAGAAACACTACGGGGCTGAGCCAGAATATCTTACTGAGCTCCACCGCCCTGTAGAAACACTACAGGGGCTGAGCCAGAATATCTTACTGAACTCCACCACCCTGTAGAAACACTACAGGGGCTGAGTCAGAATATCTCACTGCACTGCACCGCCCTGTCAGAAGCACTACAGGGGCTGAGCAAGAATATCTCACTGAACTCCACCGCCCTGTAGAAACACTACAAGGGCTGAGCCAGAATATCTCCCTGAACTCCACCGCCCTGTAGAAACACTACAGGGGCTGAGCCAGAATATCTCACTGAACTCCACCGCCCTGTCGGAAGCCACAGTTCAAAGATTCAGAATTTCGAATTACAGTTTTGTGTAAACACCAATTGGACTAACAATTTAAGTTTCTGCCTGACTGGTATTCGAAGTAACACAATATTACCACATACAGGATAACCACATGCAATATTACCGCATACAACATAACCACATACAGTATTACCACATACAGTATTACCCAATGCAGTATAGCCATGTGCAGCATAACCATGTGGAGTATAGCCACGTGCAGTATAGCCACGTGCAGTATAGCCACATGCAAACAAAACAGGTGATGGACCGAATGTGGATCAATGTCACACATTCACCCCAGTCCGAAGATCTGGGCCCAAATCCATCGTTTTTTTGCACTCCACACCACCCTGGGTTAGACAATGGCGATATGCAAATCAGCTCTGACCCTGTGCCCCATGGGAACAGTCCAGTCCGAACTACAAAAGCCATGTCCTTCCCAGAACGGAATCAAGCATCCGAGGACCGGACCGGTTTCGAGGGAACACCTCTCATCAGCCCGGCTAGATTGACTCCAGTGGTGTGGAGTGCCTGGGACCCACGTCTGAGCATCCCCAGCGCACTTATGGCGGCAATTGCAAACAAAACAGGTGATGGACCGAATGTGGATCAATGTCACACATTCACCCCAGTCCGAAGATCTGGGCCCAAATCCATCGTTTTTTTGCACACCACACCACCCTGGGTTAGACAATGGCGATATGCAAATCAGCTCTGACCCTGTGCCCCATGGGAACAGCCCAGTCCGAACTACAAAAGCCATGTCCTTCCCAGAACGGAATCAAGCATCCGAGGACCGGACCGGTTTTGAGGTAACACCTCTCATCAGCCCGGCTAGCTTGACTCCAGTGGTGTGGAGTGCCTGGGACCCACGTCTGAGCATCCCCAGCGCACTTATGGCGGCAATTGCAAACAAAACAGGTGATGGACCGAATGTGGATCAATGTCACACATTCACCCCAGTCCGAAGATCTGGGCCCAAATCCATCGTTTTTTTGCACTCCACACCACCCTGGGTTAGACAATGGCGATATGCAAATCAGCTCTGACCCTGTGCCCCATGGGAACAGTCCAGTCCGAACTATAAAAGCCATGTCCTTCCCAGAACGGAATCAAGCATCCGAGGACCGGACCGGTTTCGAGGTAACACCTCTCATCAGCCCGGCTAGCTTGACTACAGTGGTGTGGAGTGCCTGGGACCCACGTCTGAGCATCCCCAGCGCACTTATGGCGGCAATTGCAAACAAAACAGGTGATGGACCGAATGTGGATCAATGTCACACATTCACCCCAGTCCGAAGATCTGGGCCCAAATCCATCGTTTTTTTGCACTCCACACCACCCTGGGTTAGACAATGGCGATATGCAAATCAGCTCTGACCCTGTGCCCCATGGGAACAGTCCAGTCCGAACTACAAAAGCCATGTCCTTCCCAGAACGGAATCAAGCATCCGAGGACCGGACCGGTTTCGAGGTAACACCTCTCATCAGCCCGGCTAGCTTGACTCCAGTGGTGTGGAGTGCCTGGGACCCACGTCTGAGCATCCCCAGCGCACTTATGGCGGCAATTGCAAACAAAACAGGTGATGGACCGAATGTGGATCAATGTCACACATTCACCCCAGTCCGAAGATCTGGGCCCAAATCCATCATTTTTTTGCACTCCACACCACCCTGGGTTAGACAATGGCGATATGCAAATCAGCTCTGACCCTGTGCCCCATGGGAACAGTCCAGTCCGAACTACAAAAGCCATGTCCTTCCCAGAACGGAATCAAGCATCCGAGGACCGGACCGGTTTCGAGGTAACACCTCTCATCAGCCTGGCTAGCTTGACTCCAGTGGTGTGGAGTGCCTGGGACCCACGTCTGAGCATCCCCAGCGCACTTATGGCGGCAATTGCAAACAAAACAGGTGATGGACCGAATGTGGATCAATGTCACACATTCACCCCAGTCCGAAGATCTGGGCCCAAATCCATCGTTTTTTTGCACTCCACACCACCCTGGGTTAGACAATGGCGATATGCAAATCAGCTCTGACCCTGTGCCCCATGGGAACAGTCCAGTCCGAACTATAAAAGCCATGTCCTTCCCAGAACGGAATCAAGCATCCGAGGACCGGACCGGTTTCGAGGTAACACCTCTCATCAGCCCGGCTAGCTTGACTCCAGTGGTGTGGAGTGCCTGGGACCCACGTCTGAGCATCCCCAGCGCACTTATGGCGGCAATTGCAAACAAAACAGGTGATGGACCGAATGTGGATCAATGTCACACATTCACCCCAGTCCGAAGATCTGGGCCCATATCCATCGTTTTTTTGCACTCCACACCACCCTGGGTTAGACAATGGCGATATGCAAATCAGCTCTGACCCTGTGCCCCATGGGAACAGTCCAGTCCGAACTACAAAAGCCATGTCCTTCCCAGAACGGAATCAAGCATCCGAGGACCGGACCGGTTTCGAGGTAACACCTCTCATCAGCCCGGCTAGCTTGACTCCAGTGGTGTGGAGTGCCTGGGACCCACGTCTGAGCATCCCCAGCGCACTTATGGCGGCAATTGCAAACAAAACAGGTGATGGACCGAATGTGGATCAATGTCACACATTCACCCCAGTCCGAAGATCTGGGCCCAAATCCATCATTTTTTTGCACTCCACACCACCCTGGGTTAGACAATGGCGATATGCAAATCAGCTCTGACCCTGTGCCCCATGGGAACAGTCCAGTCCGAACTACAAAAGCCATGTCCTTCCCAGAACGGAATCAAGCATCCGAGGACCGGACCGGTTTCGAGGTAACACCTCTCATCAGCCCGGCTAGCTTGACTCCAGTGGTGTGGAGTGCCTGGGATCCACGTCTGAGCATCCCCAGCGCACTTATGGCGGCAATTGCAAACAAAACAGGTGATGGACCGAATGTGGATCAATGTCACACATTCACCCCAGTCCGAAGATCTGGGCCCAAATCCATCGTTTTTTTGCACTCCACACCAGTTTTGTTTGCAATTGCCGCCATAAGTGTGCTGGGGATGCTCAGACGTGGGTCCCAGGCACTCCACACCACTGGAGTCAAGCTAGCCAGGCTGATGAGAGGTGTTACCTCGAAACCGGTCCGGTCCTCGGATGCTTGATTCCGTTCTGGGAAGGACATGGCTTTTGTAGTTCGGACTGGACTGTTCCCATGGGGCACAGGGTCAGAACTGATTTGCATATCGCCATTGTCTAACCCAGGGTGGTGTGGAGTGCAAAAAAACGATGGATTTGGGCCCAGATCTTTGGACTGTGGTGAATGTGTGACATTGATCCACATTCTGTCCATCACCTGTTTTGTTTGCAATTGCCGCCATAAGTGCGCTGGGGATGCTCAGACGTGGGTCCCAGGCACTCCACACCACTGGAGTCAAGCTAGCCGGGATGATGAGAGGTGTTACCTCGAAACCGGTCCGGTCCTCGGATGCTTGATTCCGTTCTGGGAAGGACATGGCTTTTGTAGTTCGGACTGGACTGTTCCCATGGGGCACAGGGTCAGAACTGATTTGCATATCGCCATTGTCTAACCCAGGGTGGTGTGGAGTGCAAAAAAACAATGGATTTGGGCCCAGATCTTTGGACTGGGGTGAATGTGTGACATTGATCCACATTCTGTCCATCACCTGTTTTGTTTGCAATTGCCGCCATAAGTGCGCTGGGGATGCTCAGACGTGGGTCCCAGGCACTCCACACCACTGGAGTCAAGCTAGCCGGGCTGATGAGAGGTGTTACCTTGAAACCGGTCCGGTCCTCGGATGCTTGATTCCGTTCTGGGAAGGACATGGCTTTTGTAGTTCGGACTGGACTGTTCCCATGGGGCACAGGGTCAGAACTGATTTGCATATTGCCATTGTCTAACCCAGGGTGGTGTGGAGTGCAAAAAAACGATGGATTTGGGCCCAGATCTTTGGACTGGGGTGAATGTGTGACATTGATCCACATTCTGTCCATCACCTGTTTTGTTTGGTATAGCCACATGCAGCATTACCACATGCAGCATTACCACATGCAGCATTACCGCATGCAGCATTACCGCATGCAGCATTACCGCATGCAGCATTACCACATGCAGCATTACCACATGCAGTTACACTCAATCAGATATTACCGGGGACACATTCCACTTTGGGAGAAATGACAAAAATTGTAGCAGGAAAAAGACAAATAGAAGTTGATCCCTCGAAATACTGCGGCCAATATACAGAATGAAGAGAAGTAGGAGTCTAGAAAATCTGGAAAAGACAAAGTTTACAGACACAAATCAATTTCCTACCACTCAGCGTTCACCTGGTCTCCCGATAAAAATGGTGCCTCACTTGTGTGGGAGGCCCAAGTACCCGCGACAGGCAAGGGCCCAAAACATGGTGAGGCGACATCAAAAATGCCTATCACAAAGACTTTGGGGAACGCTGGGGGGGGGGGGGCATTTTGTGGATCCACGCAGATTCCAGAACTTTCCACCACAGAAATGTGAGGAAAATGTGGGTTTTTTGACAATTTTTCTGGTTTGCAAGGGATTCTGGGTAACAGAACCTGGTGAGAGGCAGTTGAGTCACCCCATCCTCGATTCCCCTGGGTGTCTAGTTTTCAAAAGTCTATAGGTTTGCTAGGTTTTCCTAGGTGCCGGCAGAGCTAGGGTTAAAAATCTACAGCTAGGCACTTTGCCAAAAAACAGTAATTTTTCACTGTGAAATTGTGTTGTGCCCACGTTGCGTTTTGCACCATTTCCTGTCGCCGGCACATGGCCTACCCACACAAGAGAGGTACCATTTTTCTTGGAAGACTTTGGGGAACGCGGGGTGGGTGGCTCCCCGTCGAAAAGACAGTCACCTTCAAACTCCCCACCCACGCCTACAAATCCCTCAACAACATCGGACCCAAATACCTCAACAAGAAAGTATCCTTCCCCGTACCCAAAAGGAACCTCCGCTCTGCCGACCTCGCCCTGGCAGTGGCCCCCTGCCTCTGCAGAAACAGAACAGGCGGGAGAGCCTTCTCCTACATCGCAGCCAAGACCAGGAACAAGCTCCCTGTGTACATCAGGCCCGCCCCGACCCTGCAAATGTTCAGGGAAGACCTCAAAACCTGGCTCTTTGACTAATCTGGAGCTGTCCACCCCTCCCTCTCCCCAGCGCCTTGAGACCCTCGCGGGTGAGTAGCGCACTTCACCAACCCCTGATTGATTGATTGATATCCTATAGAAACACTACGGGGCTGAGCCAGAATATCTTACTGAGCTCCACCGCCCTGTAGAAACACTAAAGGGGCTGAGCCAGAATATCTTACTGAACTCCACCACCCTGTAGAAACACTACAGGGGCTGAGTCAGAATATCTCACTGCACTGCACCGCCCTGTCAGAAGCACTACAGGGGCTGAGCAAGAATATCTCACTGAACTCCACCGCCCTGTAGAAACACTACAGGGGCTGAGCCAGAATATCTCCCTGAACTCCACCGCCCTGTAGAAACACTACAGGGGCTGAGCCAGAATATCTCACTGAACTCCACCGCCCTGTCGGAAGCCACAGTTCAAAGATTCAGAATTTCCGAATTACAGTTTTGTGTAAACACCAATTGGACTAACAATTTAAGTTTCTGCCCGACTGGTATTCCAAGTAACACAATATTACCACATACAGGATAACCACATGCAATATTACCGCATACAACATAACCACATACAGTATTACCACATGCAGTATTACCCAATGCAGTATAGCCATGTGCAGCATAACCATGTGCAGTATAGCCACGTGCAGTATAGCCACGTGCAGTATAGCCACATGCAGCATAACCACATGCAGCATTACCACATGCAGCATTACCACATGCAGCATTACCGCATGCAGCATTACCGCATGCAGCATTACCACATGCAGTTACACTCAATCAGATATTACCGGGGACACATTCCACTTTGGGAGAAATGACAAAAATTGTAGCAGGAAAAAGACAAATAGAAGTTGATCCCTCGAAATACTGCGGCCAATATACAGAATGAAGAGAAGTAGGAGTCTAGAAAATCTGGAAAAGACAAAGTTTACAGACACAAATCAAGTAACTGTACCTGACCCGAGTGCACATTACCATTAAATACCATACCATACAAAATCATACCACACCATATTATACCATGATCCAACCCTATAGCACACCACGCCATCCAATCCCTTCTTAACATTTCATACCATACCACCACAACATCCCATACCATAAAAGTCCATTCCACAATACCCAATCGCATCCCATTCCTTTCTATCCCAAACCACCATAACCTTCCATACCATACCATACATACCATAACATTCCATAGTATTCCACACCACACCATACCATACATACCATTCCATAGTACACCACACCACACCATACCACACCATACCATAGCATACCACACCATTTTAATGAATAGTAACATACAGAACTAATCGTCACAATGATATTTACCTTTATAATTCTTCACCACGGCCTCTGGCCACTGAATCTTCACATTATTACACCTGTAATAACACACATATCATCTTTGTATTAAAGAACAATGACAGCTGCAGGAACAAAGGATGAACATCACATAAGACTTGTATTTGAAATAAGATTCAGTATTAAGAGCAGCGCCTGCAGACTAGAGCTCAGAGCGAGTTACTGTTCATACACAACTGTCAAAGCTCTAACGATATCCAAAAGTACCTTCAATATCTCTTGCCAGGATCTGGATGTTCTAAAGCAGATAGCTCAGTGAGACCAGCGTGCTTCATGTGATGCCATGGAGTGCCTCAGTGTGAGTCTTCTAGGAGCTGTGGTTAGCTCAGTGAGTCGGGGGCTGACTAACAGGTTACATCTGCTTCTGGTGGAGTCTCATGTATATACTTAATAAATGCTTTCTTAACTGAGGCCCACGTGCATTCCTGCCAGCACCCACAACACAACACTGCCACATCCAATCCCTGGCGGTGCAAACCTTGTCAGCATTCCTGCACAACCAAGAAGTTTCGGTAGCTTTTTCTGGGGGTAGGTAAGTCAGGTTGGGCTGTGTGATTATTTCCCTCCTGAGGCGGAAGCCGGGAGGTTGCTGTGCCGCGATTCTCTTGCTTGTTTTAATACTTATTATTTCGGCTTGGTTTAAAAAGCTTTTAACTTGCTACCACCTCTCCCCATCTCCTCGCTACCTGGGCCACTCTCAGCTGATTGTTGACGCTGAGCAGTCCGGTCCCGGGTAGACGAAGAATCATAGCGGCCATATTGGGTGTGTGCAAGCGCTCTGACGACCTCTAGCAGTGCATAAATGGGGCATTCCTGAGCCCTGCGCTCGATTGGGCTGTGTGATTATTTCCCTCCTGAGGCGGAAGCCGGGAGGTTGCTGTGCCGCGATTCTCTTGCTTGTTTTAATACTTATTATTTCGGCTTGATTTAAAAAGCTTTTAACTTGCTACCACCTCTCCCCATCTCCTCGCTACCTGGGCCACTCTCAGCCGAGTGTTGACGCTGAACAGTCCGGTCCCGGGTAGACGAAGAATTATAGCGGCCATATTGGGTGTGTGCAAGCGCTCTGACGTGCTCTAGCTGCGCATAAAAGGGGCATTCCTGAGCCCTGCGCTCGATTGGGCTGTGTGATTATTTCCCTCCTGAGGCGGAAGCCGGGAGGTTGCTGTGCCGCGATTCTCTTGCTTGTTTTAATACTTATTATTTCGGCTTGATTTAAAAAGCTTTTAACTTGCTACCACCTCTCCCCATCTCCTCGCCACCTGGGCCACTCTCAGCCGAGTGTTGACGCTGAGCAGTCCAGTCCCGGGTAGACGAAGAATCATAGCGGCCATATCGGGTGTGTGTAAGCGCTCCGACGCGCTCTAGCTGCGCATAAAAGAGGACGGACATGTCTCCGCGCAGCGGATGCGACCAGCGGACGTGCCGGACCTATGCCGGAGTCGTGCCAGAGTCCGGCCCGTCTGCGCCCGTCAGCGCTAAGGAGTCGCCGGGGGCCAGGACGGCTGTTCGACCAGCTAGCCACGGCCAGGCTAGTTTCTATTACGCCTCACAAACGCTAACTGCACTCAAGCCCCCCGCTAAGAGCTGTCACCATACGCTCACCCCGGAGTTGCTTCTTAATACTCCTTCGTGCCACTGCTCTGAGAGAAATTCTACCTTCCCCCGCCCTACGCCGCTCCATAAACGCTTTAGGGCTGAGAAAATTGAGCCCTCTCTGCCGACCATTGAGGCTGGGTTCCTCATTAACGCTAGGTCCCTAGTTAAAAACAACTTTGCTTTTAGGGACTTTATCTCGGAAAGAAACCCCGCATGGGCATTTGTTACTGAGACCTGGGCCTCCGAGTGCTCTGGGCCTGAACTTTTAAATGCCATTCCCGAGGGATACTCCCTGGCCAGAATGGATAGGCAGGTCCGGAGAGGGGGGGACTAGGCATACTTCACAGAACTTCGATAAAATGCCATATTGAACATCTCCCTGCAGTGCCTTTCCAGGCCATGTATTTTGTCCTCAGCCCCATTCCTACTATCTCTTTTGCGGGCATTTTGATCTACAGGCCACCGGGCCCCAGGTCTAGCTTCACCTTGACCTTTCGCAAGTTCTGGAACCCTACATGGATAGGCCCAATTTAACTATCCTAGGGGATTTTAATTTCCATCTGGAGGATGACACCTCCAGAGATACTATCCGCTTGTTGGACTCCATGACTTCCTGTGGACTAACACAACCTGTGATAGGGCCCATACATTCCGCTGGACACACGCTGGATGGGGTTTTTTCCAATGACCCCAGAATAAGGATAGAGACCCCCCTTCCTCTATCTTGGTCAAATCATTTAGCTGTCCCTTTTGCTTTCTCTTTCCGCCTTACCAATACTGCGCAGGGAGACCCCAGCAGATGGGAATTAAAAAGAAACTTTCGGGGATAAATAATGAAACTCTGGCCCCTTTGCTGTCCAGTTCTATGCCCCTTCTTACCAGGGGGACTTACACCTCCCTTGCCCTCCACAATGCTATTTCTAAAGCGTTGATACTCTGGCCCCGCTGAAGCAGCACTATACTGCAAGGAAACGCCCCACAGCACCCTGGTTCTCAGACGCTCTTAGAGAGCTCGGGCAGGGCTGCAGAAAGCAGGAGAGGCTCTGGAGACTCCACCTTGACCCCCTTGAAAAAGACATCCATAAGAGACTGCTCAAGGAGTACAAAGCTGCGGTGCTGGTAGAAAAGAAATCCTATTTCACCAAGATCACCGCCTCCCTTAGCTCCCCTCGGGAGCTATTTAAAATTGTGGACTCTCTGTGTGCCCTTCAATCTCCTGACCCTATCGAGGCCTCACAGGACCTTTGTGATCAAATCTCCACCTATTTCCATGAGAAAATCTCGAACATATACTCAGGCCTAGAAGCCCTTAATCATGATCTAGGGCCCCCCTCTGACCAGGAGACTTTTTCACCAGCTGCAACCTCCGTCACACCGCAGGGGGGTTATTTCTCTAACTTCCCTCTGCTTACCTCAGAACAAATTAATCTGCTTTTGGACAACCTGAAGTCTGGATCTCCTCTTGACCCCTGCCCTCTTAAAATTCTTAAGGAATGCAGGGATGTCTTACTTCCTCCCTTTCTAGAGGTGATCCATCAGGCAATCCTTGAGGGAGTTTACCCGAAGCCCTGGAAATTGGCCATCGTCAAGCCCCTCCTTAAGAAACCCACGTTAGACCCTGGCATTCTTAAGAATTTTCGCCCCATCTCCCTGCTCCCTGCCCCTGCGAAAATACTGGAAACTCACTTAAATATTCAGCTGAGCACCTTTTTAGACCACGCTAGCCTTCTTGACCCGTCCCAACACGGTTATCGAAAAGCCCATAGCACCGAGTCCGCCCTGACAATTGTCGCTAACAACATACGTGCGAAGGTCGACAGTGGCCAGACTACCCTGCTGGTCCTGCTCGACCTCACCGCCGCATTTGACACTCTGTCCCCTGCCATTTTGGCTGGGCGTCTGCGGGAAATAGGAGTGGACGGACCGGCGCTTAGTCTCTTAACAACTTTTCTGACTCAGCGCGAACAAAGGGTCAAGTTGGGCGACCACCTCTCCCCTGTCAAGCCTGTGCAGTGTGAGGGCGTGGCCAGCACCATGGCGAGCTAGGACGTGAGGCTCGGGAGCTCCCGGTGAGCTGAATCAATATCCGCCATACATGAACGATCTACACCACCCAAAATCCTACCAAGGCAGCGGCAACACCCCGGGATACTGTGGCGTCGACCCTCCTGCCGCGCAGCGGTCCGCATACCAGTAAAACTGACTTTGAGCTGCCGCCCGGGAACCTCTCTTGGTGGCGAGATGGCGGCAGCGGTAGCCGAGCGTCGGCTGCGGCGTTAGGATACAGCTGGCAGGACCTGTGTTGGTGTGCCGCGGTGAAGGACGTCTGAGGAGGTACCGTGGGGCATCCGGTAGGTCCGGTACGACTGGATTCGTGAGAAGAGAAGCCCCGGCTCCCGGCTGCCCTTCACCAAGATGGCGACTGACGTGAAGCGGCAGTGATCGGGAGCACCGGTGGTACATCCCTCACTGCTCCGGGACCGGGACAGTGTGGCCGGGAGTTTGGATCGAGGGCCCCTGATCGGGAGTTGAGTTCTGGGACTCCGGCCGCCTTCTGAGCATCGAGGCGCCGCCCTCACTCTCCGGGACCTTTACCAAAATGGCGGCCGAGACCGCGAAACGGTGCCTGCAAGGGCCTCGGGCCGGTCCAAGAACACAGTGAAACACGTAGCTACTCGCCGGGAGCCGAGACTGAACTGTACCGGCCCGCGGGGGATCCGGAGCGGGCGGAATATTACTCGGTGGTAGCCCCTCTGCCCTACAACTGGACAGGCTGCTCCTGCTTCACTGGGGGTGGTCCCCACAACATTGGAGGCCCAGAAGGTGGGGGTCCTGGTGACCTACCCCCCCCCCCCCCCCTTAGACTGAATGCTGGACATGGAAGAGGTCCAGAGGGGGTGAGCCATAGTGAGTGCTCCCACAATAAACACTGTCCCCTGCTCATGAGGAGCAAAGAAATTACGCCACAGAGGATTCAGTGAACATTTCCCCCCCAACAAAAGTCTTAATCGAACACCAGACTAAAGCCCTATAGGGACAGCGGAGTCCAGATCTACACCTGAAGGAAGGGCGCCCGGCGCCGGGGGGTCGTAGAGAGCAGATACTTGCCAGCAAGGACCCACCGATTACACTCCGCGAAGACAGAAGAAAGTAAGCAGGGGGCACCCTGGGGTCTGTGACAGGGGGAAGGTACGGACCTTGCAGGAATAAAACTTGTGGCAATCTGGGACATCGGAGCGGGGAGGCAGCAGTACCCTGACTCTCGGAGTGCAAGGCGCAGATCGAGGGGGCTCCCCCCGCATCCCCAGGACCACCAAGTCCGCCGGACTGAATAAGACCCATAGCCTCCGCGAGAGGGAACAGCACTGGCACCATTAACCATGGGGAAGAAGGACACGCTACCCAAACCTCCTAAACAGGGGCCCATGGATAACTTCGCGGCACCGCAGCACCCAAGCGAGACCATCCACACAGCCTCAGGAGGGAGGACGGACACTGACCGGCTGATGGAGGCCATTCAGGCGTTTAGAACTGATATCCAGGAGTCCCGAGCGGCCTTAGAGGTCAAAATTGTAGAAGTGGGCTCAGAGGTAACACTGTTACGGCTAGACTTCCGAAAGTTATACGACAGGGTGACTGTGACTGAAACCCGGATAGGAGAGGCAGAGGACCCGGTCTCCACCCTGAGAAAGGACATGGCGGAACTCCAAGCATCCCATCGACAATTACTGTGGAAGGTGGATGATGCCGAAAACAGAGCAAGATGCAACAACCTACGCTTTGTGGGCTTTAGAGAGGGAATTGAAGGAACTAATATGGCATAATTCCTCCACTCCTGGTTGACTGAAACCTTCCCGTCAGCGCAGTTCTCGTCGTGCTTCGTCATCGAGAGGGCGCACAGAGCCCTAGTGGCGAAACCCCCGGAAGGTGCGAGACCCAGACCGGTCATTGCACGATTTCTCAACTTCGCGGACAGGGATCTGATCTTACGGGAGGCTAGGAAAATGGGAGAGATCGGACTGGAGAATACGAACATCATGATATTCCCGGACTACAGCCAAGAGGTTCAGAACCAACGGCGCTCTTTCGATGCCGTGAAGGCGAAACTAAGGACATTACATATCTCCTATATGCTTCTTTTCCCTGCAGAGCTCAAGGTACTTTACAAGGACAAGTCAATCTTCTTCACGCATCCGGACGATGCCTGGCAGTGGCTAAAGGAACGCCCAATACTTCATAGCAGAGAGACCGCTGGACGAGAAGAACGGGACAGGTCACTAAGGCAAAGATCGCAGTGGGAATTGCCAAAGCCACAGAGAAGAAATTCGCGAAGGATAAAGACACAAACGGCGGCAACGCCATACCGGGGACATGCCTCAGTAGCAGGATCCAGATTTTGGGGTTGGGGGACTCCAAGTTAACTCAGGTTGGGGAACGTGGGGGAAGAGTTGGGGGGGGGGAGTGGTTGGGGAAAAGCAGTCATACACTTTGATGCCTCGCACCGCACATCCACTGCAGAGATTAACCTCAAGTAGGTATCCCATTTTACAATTTTACAATGGCAAGTACACTAGCGACACCCCAAGTGGGAGACAGGGGAGTTAGCATCCTGACATGGAATGTCAATGGACTGGGCTCTAAAGTTAAAAGAGGTCTAGTGAACTCATACCTTAAGAGAGTAGACCCAGATATCACTTTACTACAGGAGACTCATCTTAAGGGAACACAATGTGCCTTCATAGCGAGAGGCCGCCATAGAGTTCTGGCTCACGCGGGGTATACCTCAGACTCCAGAGGGGTTGCGGTCATTATCAAAAAAAATCCCCGTTTTGCACCACACGCACCTGGATAGACCCTCAGGGAACTTATGCGGGGGTTAAAGGGACCTGGAATAGAGGTACATATACTATAATCTCGGTCTATGCCCCGCCTAAACTGCAGTCACGTACATTCAAAGCTATAGCATCCATTCTCCTAGACACAGCGGACACTATTCAAGTCTTGGGAGGCGACTTTAATGATGTGATGAATACCGTGCAGGACCGATCTGGGGCTGCAGATAGAGGGGGGAGCCAGACTGCCCTGTCCCATCAGATGGCCGACATAGGACTTACGGATATTTGGAGGTGGCTACACCCTACTCAGATCGCCTACTCCTACTATTCAGGGGCTCATAGGGTGTTCTCGAGATTGGATTATATATTCATGTCTAGACAGTACCTGAAGGTCGACGACCTGGCAGAATACAAGGCTAGAGGAATTTCGGACCACTCGCCGTTGTTCGTAAAGGTAGGACACTCCCGGGGCAATGTAGGAGCTTCATGGCGTCTCGCGGCCTGGGACCTTCAAAACGCAGCGATTCTGCGTGGCCTCAGAGCAGACATTAAGGTCTACGTGGCGGAAAACGAGGGAACAGTTGACTCGGGGTCACCTTTTGGGAAGCCATGAAACCGGTCTTACGGGATAGAATACAGAGTAGGCTGGGGGAGGAACGACGAAAACTACAAGCCGAGGTTACGACCCTGGAAGCCACTATCCTAAGCTTAGAAAAGGACTACCAGACCCTAAAGGATACTGGGACCCTCAGAAAACTACTAGATGCCCAAAGGCAATATAGGGAGGTGGTTTCAAATGAGGCGAAGACCCAATCCCTGGCAACCCTCCGCCGTCTGTATGACATGGGGGATAAGTCGGGCAGACTTCCAGCATGGCTTAGCAAAAAGGAACGAGCAGCCAGATGGGTAGAGAAGATTAGGACAGTGGAAGGGGGGCTTGTTAACAACGATGAGATGATAGCGGACGCGTGTGCCACACATTACGAACTTTTCTATGCGGCCAGGGACTTGGGGACAAGCGAAGCTGCTCTACAGTACATGGCACAGATTGATTTACCCACGCTCACCCCAGAGGCCAGTACGGTCTTAGAGGCGGACATTACAGTGGACAATATTTTATTTCGGAAGCCATAGCCAAATTGAAACCGGGTAAGACCCCGGGGCCGAATGGTTTCCCGGCCAAGTTTTTTAAACGTACAACTGCTGACACGCCATCTCAAGAGTCTTTTCACGGAAGCGTACCGAGAGGGGAGTCTACAGCCGGATCTTGACTTGGCTACTATCGTCCCGATATACAAAGAGGGCAAGCCGAAAGAGGATTGTGCCCCCTACCGCCCCATTTCCCTCCTCAACATGGAGGTGAAACTTATCGCGACTATCCTGGCGGCCCGCCTAAGATCGGTTGTTCCGGACCTTATACATATGGACCAATCAGGTTTCCTGCCTGACAGGGCA
The DNA here is from genome assembly GCF_964263255.1 of Lissotriton vulgaris. Taxonomy (NCBI): domain Eukaryota; kingdom Metazoa; phylum Chordata; class Amphibia; order Caudata; family Salamandridae; genus Lissotriton; species Lissotriton vulgaris. The sequence continues at coordinate 1,158,229 of NW_028243607.1, forward strand.
ACGAAGCTGAATCTTCGGCGCACCCATAATTGGCTACAAGAGGTTAGGGGTAGGAAGGACCCACATTGGTTCCTCTCCCTCGACGCCGAAAAGGCGTTCGACGCGATACACTGACCGTTTCTTACGGCAGTGCTTCAGAGATTTGGGTTTGGCCCTAACTTCCAGAGGTGGGTTCAGCTCCTCTACACAGCGCCAAGAGCGCGGGTAAGAGTGAATGGTAGGCTGTCGCGTGAATTTCGAATCGAGAGAGGTACTCGCCAGGGGTGCCCCCTGTCCCCCCTCCTATTCACACTTACTATTGAGATCCTGGCGGCTAGGATCAGGCAAAATGAGAGCATCGCCGGCTTCTCAAGGATAGACACTGACCCCGCGCAAGAAAAGATATCACTCTACGTGGATGATGTCCTGCTATTTATTACGAAACCTGAGACTACTGTCCTGGAGTTATTTCGAGAATTAGACCGCTATGGTTCGCAGGCGGGCCACACCATAAATTGGCACAAATCTATTATTTATGATCCGTGGGGTCAGGATCGGTGGGGGAGTCTGCCAGAGCAACTTGTGACTACCACCGAAGGTTTCCAGTATCTCTTCAGATATACATTACCCTGGATAGGGCCTTATCTTTCCGTAAGAATCTAGAGCGGATAATATGCAACGCAGTGGCAGATATGGACCGTTGGAGACAGCTGCCTCTCACTCTCCTGGGCCGTGCTGCTATGTATAAGATGATCATTCTCCCTAAGTTTCTATACGCTCTACAAAATGAATATTACCCTCTTCCGGCCCCGACAATTGCCAAAATCCACGCTGACCTTCGAACGTTCCTGTGGATAGCTAAGCAACCACGAGTGGCCCTCTCAACGCTCCAATGGCACCAGTATAGCGGGGTATCTCACTCCCCAACCTAGAGGCCTACTACTGGGCGGAACACTTGACGCCGATAAATGACTGGCTGCACGCCCCGGTGGACCACACGACCTATGCACTAGAACGGCTTAAAATGTCATCAAAAAACCTATTGTACTACCTCTAAGGGGGCGCTAGACGAGCACCTCTCCTCCCGGCAACCGCACTCACTCTGAATGCGTGGACTAAGGCTACGAGGCGCATGGGATGGGAGAAAAGGACTACCCGGCAGACGCCGTTATGGCACTGTCAGTGGGTAAAGGAACTTAATAAACTGCGCGGCTTCCGAAGGTGGGACGATATAGGCATCTCGAATATTGGGGATGTGATCGCCAAAGGGGAGCTAAAGTCCTTCCAGATACTTAGCACGGAATTTGGACTGCACCACTCACAACTCTTCAAATACACACAGCTGCGGCATGCGTGGCGAGCCCAAAATATCCTGCTAACGGACATACCGGAGTATGCGCCACTAGAAGGCAGGCTCCTTCAGGAGCAGATAATGGGACAGGCGGTCTCCCTCACCTACAAAACATTAACCAATAATATGCTAGGCGACCTGGCGAAGCTCAGGAGTGTCTGGGAGGAAGAGGTGGGAGAAATGGAAGACCTAGACTGGGAGATTGTACTGATGCCCCCCCGGGAGGTGGCGATTAAGTCGAGACTGCGCCTCATTCAACTAAATGTACTACATAGAACCTGTGATGATAGGGTACGACTCCTTAAAATGGGGAAAGGAGATGATCCATATTGTCTTAGATGCCGCCAACTTGAAGGGGATTTCTACCACACTATTTGGGCATGCGACAAAATTCAGACTTACTGGACACACATATTCACGGAACTGGGGGAGGTCCTGGGGGTAACCCTGTCACAAAAACCCAAGCTGGCATTGTTGGGCATGACAAATGAGGTGGATCTGACACGCCCTCTCCTCACATTTCTGGTCCTTGCATTAGTAGTGGCTAAAAGGGACATAGCAAAGTACTGGGGGTCTGCGGAACCGCCTGGAATAGAGGAATGGAGGAGGGGATTGGACTTATACATGGCGGCCAAAAGAGTGACTTATAAAGCAAGGGGGTGCCCGAAAAAATTCCGAAAAGTATGGTCCAAATGGAGACATTACCATGGGTTGGATGGGGGGTTGTGAGGGGTGGAAACCTGGGGGCTGGATTGACCCACTACTGGAGAGTTGATTGTAATATCGATAGGGAGAAATGTTATGAACATCACACGGATGCGGGAGGGAGTTGTGTTCCTGATGCGGTGTACTGTGACACAACCTTTGGGCTTTGAGGTGGGGGGTGGGGGGGAGGAGAAGTGTATGTGCTGCGCTTTTCACAACTGTATTGTTGAGTTTTGAATACAAAAATGCAAATAAAAATATTTAAAAAAAAAAAAGCCTGTGCAGTGTGGGGTTCCTCAGGGCTCGTCCCTGAGCCCCACGCTCTTCAACATATATGTAACACCTTTGGCCAGGCTTGTCAGATCCTTTGGTCTGGAAGTCGTATCCTACGCGGACGACACCCAGATCATGGTCTCCTTCTCACATACCACTGACATCACTGCCCTTAATTTTAAAGCTTGTATGAAGGCAGTCGCCGAGAGGATGGTAAGAAACTACCTCAAACTTAACGGGGAGAAAACTGAGGAAAGCAGGAGATTTGGTCTGCGGACTGGTGGCCCTCTGTTCTCGGTACCTACCCCACACCCACTCAGTCAGCTCGGAATCTTGGCGTTATCTTTGACTCCTTATTTTCCTTCGACAAGCAGGTCAGCAGGACGGCTTCAACCTGCTGCGGGGTTTTGCGAATCCTAAGGAAAATCGTACATTACCTGTCATTCGAAGCACGTAAACAGTTCACGGTAGCCCTCATAGCCTCCCGCCTGGACTGTTGTAATGTACTTTATTTGGGAATTACCAAACAACTTGTCCAGCGTCTCCAAGTTGTGCAAAACGCGGCCGCAAGGTTCGTTGTTGACGCTCCTAGGCGCTCATCAGGCTCAGCCATTAGGAAAGATCTGCACTGGCTCCCCATACAAGCCAGGATTGACTTCAAGGCCTTGTGCCTTACTCATCGCGCCCTTCATGGGATTGGGGCAGAAGACATCAGCTCTCTTGTGTCCCTCTATGTCCCCGGTAGGGTCCTTTGCTCAGCGAACAAAAACCTTCTTGCTGTTCCCAGAATTCTGAAGGCAAGATGGGGCGGGAGGGCTTTTTCCTCCCTTGTCCCTAGGATGTGGAACGTCCTTCCTGTGGAACTTAGGGATCAATCCTCTCATTCTCAGTTCCGGAAGGCCTTGAAGACCTGGCTCTTCAGGGAAGCCTACCTTTAGCCAGCATTCCTCCTCCTTTTCACACTCAGCTTTTCATTCCATCTTCAGCGCCTTGACGCCTTCGGGCAAAGTTGCTCTATACAAGGCTCTAATCATTCATTCATTCATTCAGGTGTTTTGAGAAATTATTTGCTGCGAAATTAAGGTAAGCCCCTGCCTGATCCTATTTGGGATTGACTTGTGCTCTTACTGGGATGAGTTAAACTGTGATCAGGCCTCGCTGATATTTTTTCTGATATCGCTAGCAAGAAAGGAAATCTGTAAGAACTGGATTACTCCTGATCTGCCAAATGTATCAGAATGAGTCAGATCTGCAAGAGATGTCAGTAGACTGGACTTGGTCTGCAAGTCGGCCTCAGTAGATAAAAGATGGCCTCCCTTTGTGATCTGGCAAAGTAAATCGTAACATCCTATGATTACACCTCTATCTTGCTGAGAAATGGGCGTTTCTCCTTCCTACAAAAGGGCAAAACTCTAATATTCAATAGACACATATGTTGGGTACTCCGGGTGGAGGCTATTTTGGCTCACAGCTTACTCAGATGGATGGTGATATGAGGACAAAACAATGTACACCAATCCTTACAACCTTGGCAGGATTAGCACACAACCTCGGTTACAGCAAACTCCATCATCGCTGCTCTAGAAATTTAGAACACAAAACCCTCTAAAAATATATCCTCAATTTTACTAGAGGGCTCAGTGAGGTAAGTGCTCACTGCTGGAATCTGTCTGACCTGTAAGACACAGCTGTGAATTCTAACAATGCAAACTCATCCTTCTCGGGCTGTTGCACTGCTCACCATCAAAGTGGAAAATATCTATTTTATTAACAGCAATGATGAATGCCCAAAAGTTTCAGATCTTTGGGATATCTATGCACACACACCCTCACTACAGAGGCAGACAGGCACACAATCCCTGCCACTGAAATCACCATCATTACTGCTCTAGAACCTTAGTGGGATAAACACAAAGCCTCTAACACTGTAATCGCCATCATCACTGCTCTAGAACCTTGGTGGGATTAGCACACAACTGCTTTCAGTGTAATCACCATAATCGCTGCTCTAAAGTCTCGGTGGGATTTGGACCGAGCCGCTAACACTGTAAACATCATCACCGTTCTAGAACTTTGGTGAAATTAGCAAGCAATACCTATAACTTTAAACCCTTTCATTGGTGCTCTAGAACCTTGGACCAATAAACACACCATCACTGTCACTGTAAACCCTGCCTTTCCTGATCTAGAACTTTTAATGGGATTAGCGCACTACACTGTCTCTGTAGAGGAGATGTCATGTCACTATAGGTTGTAACCTTGAGGCACTGTTAATTCTTAGGATTCTTCCTTTCGTCTTTGGCTGAACATGTTTGTCGCATCCATAGGATCTATCTGTACATTTATCCTATGGGGGATCCATAGGATCAACATAGGCATTCATTTTTATTAATGATAGATAAGATTACTGTCTGGACTCCTTCTTTGTGTATATAGTTATGTAGAAAGAGATGTGTTAAATAAGACCCACCACTGTGCACTGGAAGTCACAACGTGAGGAGGATGTGCATCCAAAACCCTTTATTCAATCCCAGGCTGGGGTTATGCTACACCTAAACTGCATCCATCTGATTATCGTTAATAGGTAAAAAATAGAATGCAATTCATTGGACTTTCATCTACACGGATTGTGCAATCAGAGACCCCCAGCTCCCACTGATTCACACTCGAAAATATGGTAACATTGGTTTACACCTGATTGGTACATTTAAATAATTTGTAAGTCCCTAGTAAATGGTACTATCACTACCCAGGGCCTGTACATGAAATGCTCCTAGTGGGAAGCAGCACTCGCATGCCACTAACTAAAGGAGCCTTTTAAAACATGGCTCAGGCCTTCCACTGTGTTTTAAACTGACATTTCGACCTGGAAAAATAATCCACAGATTGAGCTCAGAAAGGCTTCATCGCTGTGCAGGCGGGTTGGTTGTATTTTGTTTTCTTAGGCACGGGGATATTAAGTGATTTTCCCAGAATCACAGGTTGTTTGAGTCTCCCGCCAGACTAGATCCTGGTTCCCCAGCTTCAAAGTCGGCCGCTCTAGCCCTCTTTCCTAATGCAATTATTCTGGTAACTTCTTTGTAAAATAATGTTTATGGAACAAGAACCTAGTTACGGTCGAAAAGCATCATACCGCTGCTGTAAGCAACATGCATTATTATGCAAGAATGGATCCAATTTGTTCTGCTAGAAAACTGCACGCAGTGAGTTAACATACAAATAACCAGGGGCGTAGCTGTTGAAGGTGGGTGAGGCACAGTGGCACAAGGAGCCCGCTGCATCCGTATTAGTTGTGTTTTATTTTTTTAAACTAAAAGCCGGGGGAAAGGGGGGAACTTTGATTGCATACATTAGGACCCAAAGCACTTTTGCTACGCCAATGTTAATACCCACAAAACAAATAAATTATCACTTTTAGTTAGTTTTCACATTTGTGATCATAGAACTTGTAATTTTATGATGAGAGCAGATAGGAAGAATATATGTAAGGTATAGAAGTAATTGCAATTATAAAACGTGCGTTGTATAGTGACAGCTAGCAAGTAGCCTAGCTTGAGTGATGCACCTTAAGTCACGCATTGAATAATATTAACCAACATCATTTTACAGGGCGACTTTATTCCACAGTATGAGCCTAAACTCACTACTAAATCATTACAGGAAAAAATAAATAAAAAGTGGACGAATGCAAAGGGCTGCTTGATAAAAATCATAACTGGGTGATGTTACACTTGCCTTGAAGACAATTGGAATTTAAGCAGGAAGAGAAAGGTAAACAAAAACGGAGCCTTCGAGATTGACATGTTATGTTATCTATTATCTGGCATTTCTATAGCATGCCACTGCCATTAGTGTGGCCCTCCCTACTCTCCGGATGGATTTCAGAAGGAACTATATTATGGTTTGGGAGGAGTGTCATTGTTTCTATGCCTTATATTAAAAGGAACCTGAAATCAGGCCTGGCCTTGCCTTTGTAACCCTGGTCAGTTTGGAGACAAGACCAGGGGATGGTGAAGAACTGACCAGAACCAGTTTTGGGGAATGTAACCATAGAAAGCGGGCATCTTCAGAACATACCATCAGAACACTCTTGGTTGTGTGGAAGATTCAGAAGGACTGCCTTGCTGCTGGAAGGACTGCCCTGAAGTCCGAGGAAGAAGAACTGGACCTGCTTGTCTGGATCACAGGCTACCCAGAGTGACTCCAAGGGTTAGTCGGCTGACCTCTTGTGTGAGCTTCAGCGACACCACAAGCTTCTAGAGACCTCCCTGCAATTGCCCTGCTGACCAGAACCAACTTGACCTGCCTGAGTCTGCTCGAGCATCCTGTTGGCCTATGTCTGAAGTGAGTCCTGATTCACAACAGGTGACCTCAGGTCCTGGACCACTGGCTGCATCAGTGGAAGCGCCTCCTGCAGAAAAGGTGAAGAAACAGATGTTTTGGGCTCCTCTTGGCTGCAAAGTCATTTCTTTGAGCTGCGAATGGACCGCCAACGCAAAGGTCCAGTGGGGCTTGATCTTCGTTACGACAACGAACATTCACGAGGACCACAAATGAGAGGCCCCTGCCAACAAGAACAGTGCTCGTTGCGAGGACTTGAGAAAGTAACTTTCTAGTGGGACTTCCTTGGTACCTGTGTCCAATCCTCACTCCATTGCTGTTGTCTTGAACTTGTAACTTTACCCCAGTCCCTTGTGAACAGATAACTGAAATTAGCGTTTTGTTTTTCGTGGCACTATTTCTACTAACAACTTTAATGATTCCTAACTTCAGTTCTATTTATTGGATTTATGTTGGTTTAGTATCATTTTATTTATTAAAATGTACTCTATTTTTTTAATTGCTTTGGGATTTTATTAGTGTTGTGTTATCATTTTATTACTGTTTCTGTGCTACATAAATACTTTAAACGCTGCCTATAAGTGGAGCCTGAATGCTTTCTTGCCGAGCTACCAGAGGGTTAAGCACTGATTAATTCAGTGATTTTTGTGGTTCACCCTGACAAGGATTGTGTTTGTTGCTTGAGTGGGGCTCTCAACCCATCAACTAATAACCCAATTTATTGCAACTACAATAGAGTGAGAGCTACAGGGGAGTATAACCAAGACAGGACGTGTGATCACAGGAAAGAACAGCAGAGCAGGTCTCAAGAAACAACAGGAGGAGTACGATGGTGCGAGAACTGTAAGACAACAGCCAGGCCTTACAACACCACAGGAGGGGAGAGCATAGCCAGGCTTCAAGGGCTAGAGGAGGGTGCAACAAAGAAAAGGGCATGAGAGTACACGTTAGGTAAAACAGAGCCAGGACTCATGAGATCGCAGAATGTCTATAAACATCAAGCAGAGTTTACAGTAATCTATTCTTCTCTGGACTGCCCTTTACCCTCCAAGTCTCTTTCCATGTAAAACCTCAATTCAATGATCCTGACACATGTTCTATGACCTATTGTTCTCAGATCACATCATTTCTCAATTGATGAATCCCTGTTTTTGATAAAAGATCAAGCTCCAGATCTGTCCCCTCTCCCTAGTTCAATCCCACCCTCTCTTTTATTCACTGACGAGTCAAACAATCTTAAGCGCAGCAGCAGAGTCTGTGGTGCTTATGGAAGTGCAACTGAGTCTGAAGCAAAGCTGGAATAAAAAATAGAAACCTCTCTCCCTCTTTTTTGAAAAACCCGGGCTAATTCTCTTAATACTTTTAAGTTACGTTCTGCGTCTCATTTAGTGGCAGCTGCCAAAATTAGTGAGTCCGATGTGGCAAAGCAATTGTGCACTTTTCTAGAATCTAACACCGCCTTAGATGACACATTTTACACAAAGAGAAACACCAGAAGTGTTCTCCTTGCATTGCTGGATGATCTTAAAATGGCTGTGGATGTCAACTCAAAAGACATGAAGAACTTATGTTTGTTGACATGTATTTCACTATTAAATTTGAGACACTGGTGGTGCATATATGCACAGGGTCGGACAAAACACACTCACTCTTGTCTGCCATGCAAAAGTTCGGTCTGGACTGTTCCCATGGGGCACAGGAGGAAGATTGATTTGCATATGGCTGGGTCCAAACTGGGGTGGCGTAGTGGGCAAAAGAACGATGGATTTAACCCAAATCTTTTGACTGGGGGAGAAGGTTTGATTTGTCGGCCTTCCGTCCATCATCTGTTTGCTGTAACACTTTTCGCCCTAAGAGGGATGGGTATGCCCCGACGTGGGTCCCTTGCTCACTGTGCCACTAGATTCAAGCTAGCCTGGCTGAAGAAGGGTGACATACCCTGGAACCAGTCCCAGGATGCTTGTTTCCGGTCCAGGGAGGACATAGCCTGACAGTTCGGTCTGGACTGTTCCCATGGGGCACAGGGTCAGACTGATTTGCATATGGAAGGGTCCAAACTGGGGTGGCGTAGTGGGCAAAAGAACAATGTATTTAACCCAGATCTTTTCACTGGGAGAGAATGTTTGATTTGTCGGCATTCCGTCCATCATCTGTTTGCTGTAAAACTTCATGGGTGATAAAGCAGCATGCCAGTTTGTCCAATTGGTCCCTGGCGCCACCTACATAGCCAGCCACCTTCTGGACACAATAGTTTCCAATCTTCAGTCTTTGGAGGTGTTGCCACCCCTCCCTATGACCTGGACAGATCACTTTCTTATCCAGATGCGGCTGTCACTAGCGGGCCCTAGACTACAGCCTCACCGCGTTCCTTCACTCAAGCGCCCATGGCACAAACTGGATCAGGTTGCCTTTTTGGTCGCCTTAAGCACCCAGCATCCAGAGAGGTCTGCTAATATGGACAAGGCAATGCGCTACTTCCAGAGGTGGATTATCCAAGCCCTGGACTCATATTCCACGTAAACACACTTACTCTGAAAGCGCACAGGTCTACGGCTGGTTCAATGAGCCTTTCACCCTAGCTAGGAAAAATTGCAAGGTCTTATAGAGCGCACCTGGAGGAGATCCTATGACCCGCTTGCCAAGATAGTGTACAGGGATGCGATTAAGACCTACCATTAATTGGTCTGCAAGATCAGGGCGCACACTATACCACCCAGATAACCTTTAGTAACAACCTGACTAAAACTATTTTCTCTGTTTTAAAATACCTTGTAAAGCCCTCTGTCACTACTGGCAAAACCATATCTTCGAATCTGCTATGTGAGTCACTGGTCGAATTTTCTAAGAAGAAGGTAGAACGCACCTACAGTAGCTTCCACATGGGGGTTATCCCTCGAGACACAGATCAGCGCATGTTGGCTAGATACGAGTCCCATACGCTTGCAGTGCTTCCCCCGGATACCGTCCGGAAATATCAGCAATGTCTCTTGCCTGAGTGCCTGGAGTTAATAAATCTGTCACTTTCCTCGGCGGTGGGCTCTAAGCCATGGAAGCATGCCAAGGTGGTACCCGTATTTAAAAAAAGTCATTAGATATTTCAATGCCAGAAAACTACAGTCTCATCTCGCTGCTTCCATTTCTGCCCAAAATCTTGGAATCTTATGTCAATTCTCTCCTAGCGTGCTATCTGGAACATAATTCTATACTTGACATTCCTCAAAATGGATTCCGGCCTCGGCACAGTACTGAGTCTGCTCTGCTGGCAGTCACGGAACAACCTTGCTGGATCTGAGTGAGGCCTTTGACACGGTTTCCCATGAGATCCTGCTCCTACGGCTGAAGGAGATCGGTGTCAAGGGCTCGGCCCTCTCTTAGTTCGCTTCTTTCCTGGAGGATCGGACCTTCCAAGTTTCGCCCCCCCCCCCCTTTCCACTCTTGCACTCATTCATTGCACTGTGGGGTGCCCCAGGGTTCAGCATTAAGTCCTACTCCATTCAATGTTTGTGTGAGGCCGTTGGCGCTGCTGACCAAAATCCGGTGCATCTCCCTGGTGTCATACGCAGATGACACCCAGCTGGTGTTTGCCTTCTCCAATAACTCCAGCCAAGATTCTTTGAAATTTAGACAGGATTTGATCTGCAGCTCAACTCGTCCAAATCCGAGATCCTTCTGGTAGGCAGAAATCACCATTACTGGGGCAATGAATGGTGGCCTCCTGCTCTCTGAGCCGCCCACCCCATAACCGGTGGTAAAAAACCACGGCATGATGATGGACAGCGATCTCACTTTCGAGTCCCATGCCAAATCAATGGCACTGAAATGCTCTGGACTTCTGCAAGGCCTCAAACCTATACTGGGTCTCTTTGACTACAAGACTCATCAACTGATCAGTCAATCTTCTGTCCTTGCTGGACTAGATTATTGTAATATGCTTCTCTTGGGAGCCAACAAATCCCTTTTAAAAAGGTTGCAGCTTGTTCAGAACGCAGCTGCTCGCGCAATCTTTGCCCTCCCTAAACACTGTCATATCTCTTATCTCCTTTGCCGACTTCACTTGCTCCCCCTTGAACAGAGAGTGTGCTTTACACTCTCCTCCGCTCATATGGCCCAGGTCCCACAAAACACTCAACCACCACACACCTTCCCATACCCACGATTCTCACAAATCCCCTTAGGCCCCCCACACTGAGCAACAGAAGCTCCGTCCCCAATAATCTCAGAAAAGTCCCCCTCTCTCTAGAACACTCGACCACCCTTCTCACCCCCAGACTCACACTCTCCTCCGCTCATATGGCCCAGGTCCCACAAAACACTCAACCACCACACACCTTCCCATACCCACGATTCTCACAAAACCCCTTAGGCCCCCCACACTGAGCAACAGAAGCTCCGTCCCCAATAATCTCAGAAAAGTCCCCCTCTCTCTAGAACACGCGACCACCCTTCTCACCCCCAGACTCAAATGTCTCCTTCTCAACTGCAGATCGGCCCCGAGACATTCCTCCGGCATCGCGGATCTCATCTTAACAATGGACCTTGACCTAGCCATTCTGACTGAAACGTGGCTAACTGAAGCCTCTACACCTATAATGGACATACTTGTCCCCCCCAACTATCACATCATTAGACTCGACAGAACTGGCAAGACGGGCGGGGGTATCGCATGGATTTTTAGGAGCAACCTCGCTGTTACTAAAGCCACCTCCCCCTCCCTTACCTCCTGTGAACTCATCTGCCTTGATATTACCAGCGAGGGCAAACCCGTATGCTCCCTGCATGTCCTCTACCACCCACCCGGGGACAACCTCACCTTCTCCCAACAACTCATGGACACGATAACATCCAACGCCGGGCGACAGATCACTCAAATCTACCTGGGTGACTTCAACCTCCACTGGAACGACCAGAAAGACGCTGTGGTGAATAGTCTCAAAGCTTTCCTTAACGCGCTTGACCTCACCCAAATCTGCAACAGTCCTACACACGACAAAGGCTCTATCCTCGACCTTATCATCGCCAAAGAGGACTCTACCCATCTGGAGGTAATCCAACCCTGTGACTGGTCAGACCACCACATTATCACATTCTTCATCACCGAAAAGGTCAAACTCAACCCGGCTCAACCCACCAAAACCAAGATCTAGAAAAGGGACATGAAGAATCTTAACCCCAACTCCTTGCCTTCCCACACCCGCAGTCTCCTCCTTCCCCCTACGGGCGTCTCTGATGTTCATTCTCTGACCGACCTCTACCTCGACTCTATGACCTCAATAATCAATGAAGCCGCCCCCTGCAACTGAAGAGAGTCTCCACCAAGAACTCGAACCCGTGGTATGATGGTAGACTCAATGAAGACAGGCGTGCTATGCGAATGGCAGAGTGCAACTGGAGATCTGACCCTTCAGCACTGCACCTTAAAATGCTTAAGAATAAGAGAAATGCCTACTTTAGGAAAATCAAGCGCTCAAAATCAGACTTCTTTAGCCAACAGCTGGACCAAGCAAAAAACCGACCAAGAAAACTGTTTGAGCTAGTCAAAACCCAAACCAAGATGCAACCTCTACAATCAAACAGCACAACAAGTGATATTCCAAGCTGTGAAGACTTTTCTGCTTTCTTTAAGCTAAAGACCGCCAATATAAGAAGTGATCTCCTCAATGATGTAAGCCGATACTCCAGCCCCATCAGCATAACGAACACTCAACCTAAAAACAACGCGTCATGGACGTCCTTCGACACTTACTCTGAAGAAACAATTCACAAACTGCTCGGCACCTTGAAGCCCTCTAATCACCTCACAGACAGACCCCCCTACCTGCTAATGCTGTAAAAGACTTCACCCCCTGCTCCTCCCACTCTGGACTAAAATCATTAACGGTTCCCTTCAACAAGGACTCATCCCAGACTCCCTCAAGGTAGGGCAAGTCACGCCTATACTCAAGAAACCTACAGCTGACCCGGCCGACCTAAACAATTACCGCCCTATCACCAATATCCCCACCTTGGCCAAACTGCTAGAAAAATGCGTACAACTTCAACTGACAAAACACATCGATCATGCTCTGAAAACTGAATTCCTTCTGATCTCACCTCCTGCGAAAAACGCCATCACCCAAACCTGGCTCAATCATCTAACCACACTCAATGTCCACCCCACCATCGTGGACTCCGCGAAATCCCTAGGCATCACACTTGACTCCAATCTCAACATGCAGCAGCACATTAACAAAGCAACTAAAGGAGCTAATTTCCAAATCAACACTTTGAGGAAACTCAAACCCTTTCTCCCACCCAAGGACTTCCAAACTGCTGTACAAGCCCTAGTCATCCCTCGCATAGACTACGGAATTGTGGCTCTCAGCGGGCTCCCCCAATCAACAACGGCACCCCTAAGAGCCTCCCTGAACGCTGCAGCGAGACTCATCACTGGCTCAAGAAAACACTCGCATATATCCCCTTACTTAAAAACCCTGAACTGGCTGCCTTTTGAAGCCAGAGTACAGCTGAAAATTGCCTGTATGACACTCTCGGCCGTACACCACAAGTCACCCAACTACCTCACTCAAAAGCTGACTATATCAGGAGGCTCGAGATCCAATAGAAGCACAAAAAACCTCCTCCTGAAACCTCGACGATTCCGGAAGGAAAAAACATACAAACGCTCCTTCTCAGGAATGGCACCCAGGATCTGGAATGCACTCCCGCCTGAAACCAGGCTTATCTCATCCACTGCATTTTTTAAGAAAGAGGTAAAAGCCATTAAGCATGAGCGGTAAATCCGTTCTGCTCGCAGATTTTGAAAATTTTTGGTAAATTCGCGATCCGCGAACTCCCGCGAATTTACCGAGAATTCGCAAATCCACGAGCGGCGGATCCGGGGGCAAAAGTTTAAGCCTGCCTGGCCTGTTGTAACTATTTTACGATGGCGCCGGCAAGCTGCCAGCGCCATCCTAAAATAGTTACTAAGTTAGCTTCAACAGGAAGCTCTAATAGATAAAATAAAGCAGGTGCTCGAGCACCTGCTTTATTTTATCTATTAGGGCTTCCTGTTGAAGCTAACTTAGTAACTATTTTAGGATGGCGCTGGCAGCTTGCCGGCGCCATCGTAAAATAGTTACAGGATGATGTGTGACTCCCCATATCTATCGTCGAAAATTAGCTTTGATGCTTGATGGAGGGAGGCCTTTGCATAATTGACTTTCACGAGCTCAATCCCGGTGCAGTTCCTGAAACCACGAGCTTCTCTGATCCGTGCGCTCTTTGGTGTGATGGCAAAGTTAATCAGCACCCCCAAAAATGTGTGTTTTGTCGAGGCTGGTTAGGTGTGCGCTCTCCCCATATCTATCGTCGGAAAATAGCTATGATGCTTGATGGAGGCCCTTGCATATTGACTTTCACGAGCTCAATCCCTGTGCAGTTCCTGTGACCACGAGCTTCTCTGATACGTGCCTGTCCTTTTATACACACAAGAGGCATGTGGACTTGCATTTAAGCCCCATCCGTTTGGCCCCTCCCCGCACACTAGTGGTGTGTGCACCGTCTTCGCGCCCTTTACCCACTTGATGGACAGGTCACTCGAGGGACCCCGGCGCTCTTTGGTGTGATGGCAAAGTTAATCAGCACCCCAAAAATGTGTGTTTTGTCGAGGCTGGGTAGGTGTGCGCTCTCCCCATATCTATTGTCGGAAAATAGCTGATGCTTGATGGAGGCCTTTGCATATTGACTTTCACAAGCTCAATCCCTGTGCAGTTCCTGTGACCACGAGCTTCTCTGATCCCTGCCTGTCCTTTTATACACACAAGAGGCATGTGAACTCGCATATAAGCCTCGCCCGTTTGGCCCTGCCCCTCACACTAGCGATGTGCACCGTTTTCCCGCCCGGCCATTACCCACTAAATCCGCAAAATCCGCGAATTCGCGGATTTTGCGGATTGCGAATTCGCAAAATTTGCGAATTGCGAATTCGCAAAATTCGCTCATGCTTAAAGGCCATCCTTATGGCTAAGTTCACCTGAACTGTATTGTTACTGGGTCAAAGACATTGCACGGCTTCTGTATTATTGGTTTCCTGATTGTTTATTGGTGTTATACTCTTACTTGATTGCTTTCCTACTTTGCAACTCACTTACTACCGACTATTATATTGTTTTCAAGAGTTTGTTTAATCACCCCCTTGTTGCCCCTACCCTCTGTTATTGTAAAGCGCTCTGATATCTGCAAAGATCTTGTTCGCGCTATATAAAACTTTGAATAAATAAATAAATGGTAGAGGAATGTAGAGGCCATGTGTGGTGTAAGATGCCACGCACGTGCAGACTGATTTACCCTATTTAAACATGTCATGTTGATGAATGTGAAATACAAATGTTAAATGTGACGCAATGGTGTACGCACCTGCACTTCCCCCATTGTAAGGATGCACCTTGGTAAAATGTCACTTTTAAAATGGATGCCACGGCTGCGTGTGGTGCCGCGTGACTGAGGTGGGTTACCAGTCTAGTTGTTCGTTTCCCAGTCTTCCCAGCTTTTGGAGGGAAGCCTGGCACCCAGGGTGCTCTACCTCTCCCCCTGAGCCAGTCAGGACCGGTTTCCCCAGATGCTTCTCGAAGCTTCTGGCACTGTCTGGTAGGTGGGGTGAGGGGCGTATAAATAGGGGGGCTGTGCCACCATGTGCTCAGTCAGAGCTTGGACTTGAATGAGAGGGGGCCTACTGCCAGGGGGTACCGCCACATGGGCCTGTGTGCTGGCCCCTGTGCCCAACTGTAACCCCTCTGCTGTCCACAGGGCCAGCGAGAGCCCGCTGCTGGAGTATAGACTGCTGTACCAGGAGGAGTGCCACGTTAAGGGGGATGATTGTTCCCAGGAACTGCGGCCCTATACTGATGAGTGCCCACTGATCGCTGATCTTGCCGAGTAGTGCCCCACTGCTCTCCTACCTAGTGCCTGGTGAGTGCTACTTCGGTGCCCTGCCTGCACCCTAGCACCTAGTGGGACTATTCGCTTGATGACCAGAAGAAAAGCGCTATACAGTGGACTGGCCTGGACTACCACAAGTTGAGGAGCGCTATCATTTGTCCCTGAGGCTGCTGGTGGGACCTAGCGCCTCGTGAGCGCTGCATGTGGATTGCCTGTACCTCCCTGCCTACACTCTAGCGCTGTACTGTCCAAGTGCTAGATGCAAATGACCAGTGAGGAGAGAGGAGCCCTGAGTGCCTAACACTTGAAATCTCTCCCCAGTGCTGGGACTGTGATGCACTGTGGCCCTGTGAGTGCTGTTGCTGGTGAGGAACCACAAGGTAAAGCGCTGTCCCACAAGCGCTACATTGCTGCATTTGTGCTGTTTTTGAGCATGGGAGCCCGCTGCTTTGGTCTCCAGTTAAAACTAAGCAGGTGCCACCCCACGTGATTGTAGCGTTCTCCGCAATTGTGGGATTATAAAGGAGGCGGGTGCCCACCCCGCATTGGTGCTTATGAAATTAGCGGGAGCCTACCCCGCATGCCAAGTATGCCGAAAAGATCACCGCTGCGGCTGAGCCGCCACAAGAAGACTTGCATATTTTAAGCTGAAGGCGGGAGCCCACCCCGCACTTCAGAATCGCAGACATCCCCGCCGCCACTCGGGTGCCGAGGAAACCCCGGGCTGCTGCTCTGCTCGCAGCGATCCGGAGCCAGGCTGAAGTGCGTCTGGTTGGGGGCGTGGCCCGCCGACCAGAAGGAGGAAGCCGGAAAGAGTATCCAGGCAGGAGCCCACTCCGCGCCAGACAGAGCAGTGAGAAGATTGCCGGTGACTGGAGGGGCCCCGGAGCAGAACCAGAAGATTGCCCGCAAGTTGAGAGCAGGACCGGGGCAAGTGCCAGCAGACCTGAGGACGGGAGCCTACCCCACCTCTGCGGGTGAGGAAGATCCTGGTGAGTGACTCGCGGGGCTCCCAGGTGGAAGGGAGAGCCCCGCGGCCGCAGCAGAGTGCGTGTCTGCAGTCCATGGGGGCCTGAGGCACATGGTCGTGCTATCCCCGCTGCCCTTAGAGGGCCCGGTGCGCCTGAGGGAGAGCGGGGCTCCCATGGGCTGAGCGTAGCCCCGCGTGGCCATTCTCGGAGTGCCTGTGCCCAGGAGTTGGTCAAGGGAGCCGGCGGACAGCCCATCAGCTGACCAGGAGTCCTGACCCGAGGAGACGGCCGAATCCTGCCCCAAGAGCCCGGTGAGTGGGGCATTGGGGAACTGTTGGTGGAGGGGGTAACGGGGCACAGTGTCGGTGCCTGCCCCTGTTGGTCCTTCCCAGGAGACACAGTGGGTGTAATGTAATGTAATGTAAATTGATACTTGTATAGAGCACTACTCACCCGCAAGGGTCTCAAGGCGCTTGTACGAATACCGCTGTGGAACCCATCCAGGCTTTCCCTGTGAGGCGTCCCTCCTGGGCACCCCCAAGGTGGGGGCCAGGCATCCTTAGCGTTGTGGGGGCCGTTGTGGTGATTAAGCAAGCTATTGCCCAGAGTTGCAGAGTGGGACTCCATGATTGGAATAGGCACCGAGGCGAGAATTATCAGGTCCGTGGAATTTTTGAGCCCAAGACCCGCCGAGGCGGGGAATTGAACCCTGGTCCCGGGCTAGACCTCTGCATCAGGGTCTGCCGCTCTAACCATTGAGCCACCTTGTTCCTCCAGCTGCCCCCACTGGACAGGGGGCAGCTGCAAGGGTTGTGGCAACACCGCAACGTGGGGCAAATTTGCATCGAGTCCCGGAGCGGGCCCCAGGGTCCCTTCGTTAGTGTGACGTGAGGGCTTTTTTTAATCCCTGAGCCCAAAGGGGGCTCCACTGGGCCCAGAACTAACTTTACTGGTACATAACCGTCCCGCTGGACAGTGGCAGGGGCAGGGGCCACGATTGGGCATGTTTATTCGAAATGAGGGTGCGCCCTCTGCTATTGTTATTTACTGCAAATGTGTTGTTGCTTTCCCTAATGTGTGCATTGGCGAGTTCATGCCTAAGGCATTATTGCCTAATGAAATGCCCCAGGTACGTATGTTGAGGCTTCCATCTATGCTTGCATGGCTAATGATTTATGCCTAGTGAGTGCATGCCTCACAGGAATGAGGTTGCCTTCCTGCCGAATGTAATGCCCTTACACTGATGGGTTTATTGTGCATAATATGCTTTTGCGCCCCCGGTTCATGACTGATGCATATGTTCCTGTCTGTATACTGTTTGTTTCTATGCCTCATGCAGTTCTACCTAAAGTTATGCCTTATGCTGCTAATGGGGGTTTATGCTGATTGTTGCACATGAGGTGTGGTTTGGCCTGTTTGATGCCTCATGATAATGTCTCATGCTAAGGTCATGTTTTCGTTCTATGCCTAATGCTCTTATGGCCACAGGTTGATGCATATGATGATACTTTATGTTCATGCCTTCTGTTATGCCGGGTTTATGCTAACAGAATTCATGCTTCTGTGCTGAGCTGAGCTCCGTTATTCACCAGTAGGTACGGGATGCTCTACGTTCATTATTGATGCTAATGATATGTTCCTGCCTAATCCATCATGCTAATGTGATTTATGCCACAGGTTAGGCCTTATGATAATACTGTGGTGCTAATGTTGTTACAGTCGTGCTGATAATGTGTTTCCCCTAAGGCTACAGCTGATGGACTCTACATTTATTCCTTGCACCTACCTTTATCCTAGTTGTACTGCGTGATAATTCTGGCAGTGGCCCGATTGGCTCTGCTCTGTAAATAGTCCCCTGGTGTATTGCTGTCTCACATAATACATATGCTGTTTTTTTCACCTAAACTGGTGTAGTCTCTTTTTGTAGTGTGTCTTGTGTGTCGCCTGTGTGTGCTGCGCGGATGCTTTACACATTTCCTCTGGAGTTTGGCCCGCCCGCTCTGCACCACGCTACCCGCGTCGAACACCCTCCCTATTCACATTCACAGCACCCCTGACCATCTCACCTTTAGAAGGCTGGTGAAGACATGGCTATTCAACCAAATCTTTTTTTTTTACTTTCTGTTGTCTCTCTTGGTTCTCATCTTAGCGCTAGGAAGCCACGTTGCTGGGCCAGCCATGCGCTCTACAAATACTTTAACATTAACATTAACTATCTTCCCCCATGGGTGCAGTCAGCTGGCCTACTTCGCAGGGCCGCTTCTGCCATTAGGCAAGACTAGGCGGTCGCCTAGGGCGGCAAAAGGGGGAGGGCGACAAACAGTCCTGACAAGTACCACGCATCAGGGCCCCAGGATGTTAGTCTAGCGCATTTCACTGTGGTGATGCTTCACAGCACTGAATGCATTAGTCATATATTATAAGGCCTGGTATCCTGGGACTCAATCAACGAACTCCCTGCCTGGGATCAGAGCAGCTTTTTTAGGAGCTAATGCCATTTCAATCTGCTTGATATGAGTTGTATTTCTGTATTTGTTACACATGGAAAATATGCATATGAAGGAAGAGCCGTCGGAAAATAAAAAAACGTCTTGTCACTCGCCGTTCTCATGTAGAATTACGTAGAAGTTTGAGAAACAGGCCCAGCTCTCCCCACTGACTCAACTTACCTGTGAATAAAAGACAAGATATGATTCATTTTTAAGCCCACCGCACAACGTCTCGAAACTCGGGCACATTTATTACTCAATGGGTAGATAGAGGTTAAAAGTGGTCCTCAGAGCAGAAATCAGACGAGGAAACAAGGTGTGGTTAGCGGCTGAGTGAAGGCATGGGGGTATCAGGCTATGAGGGGGGTGAGGGGGTGAGGGGGCCCCGCCAGACCGCTTGAAAGTGACACCGTGTGAGTGAACATGCATCGTGGGCAGAGCAGGGGAAGGAATATATAAGCAGAAGGCAGCACACGGACAGACCCTGGGGGAATCATCTCCTGTGAGAAGGATGCAAACTGATGGTGCCCCAGGGCCCCGAGGTTCCTCTCAGTTGGAACGGTCATGTGGATGGGATCCTGCCCTGGCCGCACGACTTAACCCCAGCCCACAGGGCCGCGGCACCTGCATGATCATCAGTAAGTGCCAGAGTGAGCGGCAGACTGTATTTATCCGAAAGTAATTGCAGTGGTAGTTTTTACAAAGTTTGCCTTGCAATTCGGCAGTAGCAAGGAGCAGCAGGAGTGCTTATGGTTATGCTCTGCTCCTCCATCCTGCTGTGCTGCTGTTCCCTGGCCCTCTCTTTTTTCCCTGTGGTTTTGCCCTGCTCATCTGCTGGAGTCGCTGGAAATGAAAGTTGCCAGTGAGTTCTCTGGAGTACCCGATTTTTGACTGCGCAGCAGGTTCCAGGTGTGTACAGATCCGGGCAAGTCATTAATGATAGCAGGCAGCAGCACACTTGACCCCAGGGTTTCCTAGCTTGAGGCGTGCATTTTGAAAACTTTTGTATTTTAAAGTCCCTTAGAGTGATGCTTATCACTCTGCAGCAATAGAAATTAATGTGTGCTCAGTGCTTCCATTGTCCAAAAACGGAAGGTTCTCGTCCCTGGCTTGTAAATCACAACAGCTGAATTGGTGAGGTGGAGCCGTGTTTGCAGAGGTCGGTGTTAATTGTGATGCCCTTTTAAACTATTGTGAAGCAGCCTTTCGCTTCCCCGCATGATAGCGTATTCACTATTTAATTTTCTCTCTCTTCCTTACATGCAATGTTGCTGTTTTTTGCGAGCATGTGCTTAAAAAATAAAGCTTCATGTTTTTAAGCCATTCTGATCATCCAGCCAAACGCAGTGTTGTGCAAACTAAGATTAAATAACTGGTAACAGCTTTAAACTATGCACGTTTGAATGAAAATATTGCAGACTTTTGTTGTACACACTTCTAGATAAACAGACATAGTACGATGCTGTAGAACTTGAAAGGCATTCTGGACCTTCATGAAAGTGCATTATAGCTTATGTGTAGCACAGTGTATCAGCCACCCTCAATCCGTGCCCCAGCCCAGGCCCCCAGTTATTGTTGCTGTCTCAGTCTCCTGACAACAATAAAACTCCTCATGAACGCCTGCTCAGAGTCCGGCACTAGAGGCTGAGCTGGTGATGTTTAAGGCACGCACATCTCTTGCATACATGCATAGCAGTACCACTGTGACCTGTTCTGCACTGAGAACTGTACATCAGCTGAGAGTGGGGAGGCATTTTTCTATTCTCGCCTAGGGCGGCAAAACCCCTAGAAACGGCCCTGTGTTGTATATAGTATAGTAAGTGATGACAGGATACTTCTAGTTGATTACATGTAGATTTATTGTAGGACACAGCTGAGCACACAACCTCGCCAGCTGACCAGACCACCAACTGACACTAGTGGAATCCTCCAGGTAGAAGTCAGAACATACATAGGCATTGTGGTAGACAGAGAACAAGAAAACACAAAGAAAGGACTAAGACAAAAGACAACCTGCTACTTCGCGGGATCAACAGCAGAGGGAGGCCTGGGCCTCCTGTGGTTACCCTGATGAAGAGCTCTAGGGTGGATTCACTGTTGATACAGCATGGCCGTCCTGAGGTTATCCTGTGTGCACTTAAAGGTTTTACATTAGCCCTACTGTTTGGTGTTGAAGTTTTGAAGTTATCCCTACTGTCACTGCTAAATACATGTTTTGAGTTATCCTTACTGTTGTGGTTAAATGAACGATTTTGAGTGTGTACCTACTGTTGTGATGTTGCTTTATTCACTTGTGGTGAGTTTTCAGAAGTGAGTGTGTAGTGGGTGCTGGTGCTGAGACTCTAGACTCACTGCTTGTAGGGGGGGGTTCTGGGGTTTGCGCTGTGTGTAGGGGTTCTGGGGGGTAACCCTGAAAACCCTGATGACTGTCTATTCCGTTCGTTATATACCTTGAGGCAGCAATGGGCAGCCTTGTGGTTTCTTCTGAGACAGTAGGGGCACTCTATGATGTTTTGAGGCTGCCGGTCTTTTGGCTTTCTGGTGCGAGCACTCAGTTAGATTGCCCCGGGGTCCCATGGCTGAGTTCTTTCCCCATCAGGCACCACCGGTACGTTTGAGGTCACCTGACCCCTTTCGGGTGCTTTTGCCAGTTTCTTGGTCGCTCAGCAGAGCCATGGGGAGAGAAGTGTGGGAGATAGCCTGTCCACTCCTGGGTCAGGGATTACTCCCATGGGACCAGCAGGGATGAATAGTTGAGGCGGGGTCTTGCAGGTTGGACATGCCGCCTTTCCTGCTGTGGTTATTTGTTGCAGCCCAGTATCGAGTAACAAGGAGGTAGCTCTAAGTGCAGAACACACTCCCTTTGGTTGGGTGCCACTTTCCCTGGGCTGCTTCCTCCTTTGAAGAGGTACCATGGTGGTGGCACAAGCCGAATTGGGTAGCCCTAAACCAGAGTGTGATGGTCCTGTGAGTGTTGTGATCCCAGATTCCCTGCATTCCCTACATGCTACTGCTTTGGCTGTTTCTATGAAGCAATGGTGTGCCCGGCCGGTCCACTGTCATGCTAGGCCATACAATTTTAAGAGTGCTTCCATACATCCCCAGACTGCTTTTCTGAGGATCGCTCGACGGTCTTGGGTTGCTCTGGCTAGTATCCTCTTGACGCCCAGTGATCCAAGCAGAGAGAAAAAAGGGATCACTTCTTTCAGGTGCAATTTGTGTTGAAATCAATAGGTTTAAATGTTTTTAAAGTCTAAAAAATCAAGTTTGAGATTTTGGCTTTATACCATACCCAGAGAGCCTATGCGAAATAACTTGCCACCATGGCCAGCAGTCCAAACTATGCCCAGGAGTACAAGCGATGCCTTACTGACACCCAGGGACGAGTTGTACCCTGTACCCCTTGTAAAATACCAAAACATTATAGCTACCTTTGCCTAGTTCTAGTGTGCTGATGAGGAGAAAAAACAAAAGTGATCTACTCGCTTGTCCTAGATTACAAGGTTCTCATCTCTTGGTAAAATGGGTGGGGGCGGCCCCTCGAGGCATTGGGCCTGGTCCCTACCCACTGGTAAGTTGCCGATAGGAGGTGTTTTCCTCCAATCTTCCCTCAGAGGGCAGCAGAAAGCCCTCTAGACCACCAGTGAGGGGGGAAAGGGATTGGGGGGTGGAGCGGCCCCCCTGGCAAAGGGTAATGCTAGCCATCCAAGTCAAGCAGTGAGTTCCATATGCATAAATAAATGTCACCCCTGGTGCTGTGAGTCCCAAACTCCTAAAAGCTTCAAGCCCTATATGAATAAAGAGTGATCCGTTCAGAAGCCAGTTTAGCGGGTTTTCCCTGTGCGGGACTCAGTGTGTCTCTTTGCTATGGGACTGGGCTCGGGTCTCTGTCAGGGAGGAAGCTGTGGGGGCGAGACATAGGAGGAGCTGCATTGTGTGCGCCGAGGATATAGCCACTGCCCAAAGCGACAGGAAGTCTCCTAGCACAAGTCAAGTGCCAACATTTAAGAAGAGGAAAGATGGGAGACATGAAAAATAAACTAGCGGGAGCAGCGGCGCGCAGACCATGTGCGCGCACTGTAAGGGTGCCCAGGAGCAATGCGCTTAATGAGCCATGACGACGGAGCATCCCGCAAGTGGCGCGCGCGCGCGAGAGCGAGCACCAGGCCATATGTTTTGAATTATCGTGCCTGTGTCTGGGCACCATAATTTGCAGGTAACCGCAAGCAATAGGCCACACACACACGAGCGTGTGGTCAGCTTTTGAAAGCCCCTTACTGAAAGTCTCGACAGAGCAGCGCAAGCGTGCTGCTATAGGCTTGACCTAAAAAGGACTGAAATGAGGCTTTAGAAGACACACAAGGAAGTCTCTGAGGTCTTGAAGAATTATTTGGTGCCTGGAAGGAGTGGTCAGGGACCTGGGCAGAGGTTTGAGGGTTGAAATGAGGCTTCTAAAGTCTCAAGAGGATGCTAATTACTAGAGGGAAGCCACTGCTGACTGGAGAGAGATTTCTTAGGACAAGGAGCAGATCTGAGGATTACAATGAGGTTTATGAGAACTGGACGAGACCTCTTCTTATTGGAGGGAATTTACTATTGACTGAGACCTCCATATGGCTTTAATGAAATTTCAGTGATGTTGGGAAGCACTGAAGGGGCGTTTTGAAGACTCGCATTCTAGATAGGACATTTCAAATGAGATATTGCACAACTCTGAATTGAGGAAACCCTGAGGTTACTTTTTGAGAATGTGCTTGCATTTTGTGTGTGTTCAGAGTACTTTTCTTAGGACTTTAGTTTTAAAGATACGAATATGTTTAGTGAGGACAGCAGCTAATTTCTGTAGCAATTATTTCAAGACTCAAAGGAGTTTTCTGGCAGGTCCCAGGGATTTATGAAAATGTAAGAGAGTTTCCTGATGACACAAGGGAGTTTTCCAAGGACATACGTTTTTAGGGGGAATCAAAGGTATTTTCTGAGGACTTAAGGTTTATTTTGAGGATGCAAATTGATTTTATGAGGATCTGAAAGTTTCCTAGCCATTTGTGTGAGCTCAGTAGTGGCATTTACACACAGCAGCATTGAGACCTTCTCCGTACACACAGAGGAAAATAATAAATCAGCCTTACCTGCTTAGGGTGCTCCTGACATCCTACAAAACAGAGAAACAAACAAAGAGAAATCAGTTTCCACAGATGTTAAAGTTATGGCAGTATTTTCTAGATATAAAACACTTCTTTCTATCTATGGTTATAACACAGTGACTGGGGTCACATTACACAGCACATTCTGTGGTATTGCATGACTAAGCACAGAATGTGATATTCTGACTGAGGTCACATGACATAGCAGACAATGATATTCGGAACGGTAATGAAATAGCGCAGTGCCATTGTGAATGGAGCCACAAAACACAACACATTCTGATATTCTGAATGGAGTCACTTGACACATTGTATGATGTTCTCAACAGGGTCACATGCATGGGCATCATTTAGGGATTTCCAGGGGTCTTGGCTGTGACTCCTGGGTTGCCTCTTTAGACCCCTGGCACTGCTTGTGTGACCCATGGCCTCAGAGGTACCAAAAAGAGTACCAAGAAGACAGAGGCTGCCCGCCCTTAGTCGATGTTTCCTGCCAATTCTTTATTACAAAAATGAGGCACCAGGATCTAGAACGAAAACTTCAGTGGCAGATGTCTTAAGTAAAAACGTGTTTGAAATGTTGGTACTGTACGTGCTGGTGAATGAATGTATGTCTGTGTGAAAGAGAGTGTGTTTGTGAGTGTATGTCTGTATGTGGGAGCATGAGAGTGTGTGAGTAAAAGTGAGCGCCAGTGAGAGGTAGTGAGTGAGAGCCACTAAAAGGTAGTGAGTGAGAATAAGTGAGATCGAGTGCCAGTGAGTATGAGTGTGTCAGAATGAGCGACAATAAGAGTGCACATGACTGAAAAAGCATGAGTGAGTAAGAGAGGGAATCTGAGTGTGAGTGTGTGTAAATAAAGGGGAGAGGATGAGTGAGTGAGTGTGAGAATAATGGAGTTAGAGCAAGTAAGTATGAGTAAGTGTGTTGGAGTCAGAGTAAGAATGGGTGAGAGTGAGTTAGAGTGAGTGAGAATAAATGAGTGCAAGTGAGATTTAATGATGGAATGTGAGTGAGAATGAGTCCTAGTGAGAATGTGATGTTATGCTTGCTAGTCTGCCATTGGCCTTTACATACTGAAGGTAATTCGTGGCTTAGACAGGGGCCCATGGAACAATTCTACCCCTGGCATACTGGAGGCAATTGTTAACATGACAGGCACCTGTGAAACTACTGCTTTTGGCATGCTGGAGGTAATTCTTGGCATAATGGACACCAAATAAGTAATACTGGCACATTTGAGGCAATTCATCGGCATAGGGGCAGCCATAGTAAAATGTTGGCAGTAGCTCATTGGAGATGCTTCTTGGTATAAGGGAGGAAAACCATGAGACAGGAGGGGGAGGGCAACAATTACACAATTCTAGTCCCAATGTACTAGGTGAAATTTCACCAAGCGGTGGTTTCTCTATGGGGTGTCAGGGCATCGCTCCCCTGTATTTGTTGCCCTTTGGCCCTTAAAATGCATTCAGAAGGTTTATATTCCCAGTCGGGGAGCTTTTATTTCAGCCGCGGACCAGGTGCACATTGTAGGCAGCAGACTTTTAATTTATGAGTGGGCGGGGTGTAGTGTTGTGCTCTAGTCGTTACGCAGCGACGTGACGACGTAGAGCGTAGCCGCCATTTTCGATAGAGAGCGAGGAGCCCGCTAACATCACGGAGGTGTTTCCGGCACTCTCCTTGCGACATAAATAAATATAATTATACCTACCTGCAACCTGGGTCAGAGAGTGTCATTTAAGGGGTGAAAGTGGAACATTACAAATGGCGACGAGGACGGGATGAAAATAAAAACAAAACGAGGATCACGTGGAACCCCGAGTCAATTAGCCGATTATAGACCCACCACGAGCCACAACCACGTAGTAGAAGCAAGCTGCAGGCAGTTACTGAGCAGTGAGGAGAGCGCGGCAGAGGAATGTGCCCGCAGTCACCAAGCAGCTCCACCACATGAAGAGTCTGCCCCAAGCATAGCAGCTGAACCCAGAGCGAAAGACAGGCAGAGTGATCTGTCCAACAGCGAGTGCAAGGGAGAAGGCCAAGGCACCACTCACTGCCCTCGTGTGCAAGCCCAGACGTGGAAGGGAATAACACCCACAGTGAGTACTATAACCCGCAGGAAAGAGGGGCAGGGCAGAGAGAGACACTCATCGGTGCATAGAAGCACCTGGTACCACGTTCAAAAAGCACAGCGTGACTGCCCGGGGTCCTGGCGGAGCAAACAGGACACAGCATAGGGAGCGAATCTGTGTCACAACAGAGCCCGACACGTCTGCACAGACAGAGTGCGCCAGGCAGTCCCAGAGGGGAGGAAGATCTACCCGAGAGAAGAGTAGAAATGTGTGCCCAAACATCCTCGCTCACAACGCTGATCCCCTTCCTACCCAAACCAGGGGATCCCTCCATGAAGTGGGAAGACTGGAGGGAATACTTCATGAACTATCTAGAGGCCCTAGAGGATGAGAATGGAGAGGCATTTCCCAGCAAAAGAAGGAAGAGGATATTGCTTTATAACCTAGGCCCAGAAGGCATCAGAGTTTTCCAGAATCTAGTCCCGACACCACGACAAGCAGCTGACGACGACGTGTTTCAACATGCGATTGATGACCTGAACAACCACTATAGACCGGCGGTGTGCACGTCCATTGACAGGTACAACTTCCAACAGAGAAAACAAGCGGTGGGGGAGTCTATAGACGAGTACATAGCAGGGTTGAAGAAATTGGCAGTCACATGTAAGTGCGGCACCTTACACGACAAATTCATTAAAGATCAAATAGTCATGCACACCACGAACTCGGCAAACCAAGACAAGCTAAGGGTCAATGGAGATGCGACCCTGAAGGAAGTCATAGCCATGATGAAGAAAGCAGAGCTATCAAAAAGGTGCACGGAGGCAGCAAAAAGGGAGAACGCCACCAGGCCCATGGTTAACAAGGTCAATGAAGCAGAAGCACCTGAAAGAGGCAAGGTAGTAGCAGGGGACACGAGGACGCAGGCCAACTGGACATCCAGACCAGCGCCGATGAAGAAACCCGCCAGTGACGGCAGGAACACGTGTTACAGGTGTGGCAGTCGGTCTCATGCAGCCTATGACAAGCGTTGCCCAGCTTTCCGTGCAAAATGCATGTTCTGCGGAATCGTGGGGCACTATGAGAAGGTGCGTCGCCGCAAGCAGAAAAGACCGGTAGTCAAGTACGTCACACAAGAGTCATATGTAGAGGGAGAAGGTGAAGAAGAAGAAGATAGTGTGTTGTGCACAGAAGAACATGTACTAGGAATCAACTGCAACCGCTCCAAGAAACCTCAGTGCGATCTAGTTATAGGAGGAGTACCGATAAAGATGGTAGCAGATTCAGGGTCCCGGTATACCATAATACAACGGATGGTGTGTGATGAACACTTCAAATGCCACCTAGGACATCACCTAGAACCCCCAGATATTCGACCAGTCATGTTTACAGGGGAGCCCATCCCTATGGTAGGGTATCGAAACCTGAAATTCAAATTTAAGGAGCGGAGTGCAAAGTGCAAGTTATACGTGGCAGAGAAAGGTCCTTCAGTTCTAGGTTGGGTTGACTAAGGAGATTTAGGCATCCAGTTGACCCCGGGTGGCACCACAGAAGTTCTGATGACCAGCCCTGAGCAACAGCCAGACGTCACAAAAATGAAGGAAGACTTTCCCACAGTGTTCGGAGACAAATTTGGCAAATTGACTACATTCACGCACAAGATTGACCTCAAGGCAGACGCAAAACCCGTGTGCCACAAAGTGAGAAACATCCCGATGGCAATCAGAGAGAAGGTGCAACTGGAATTACAGAGGCTGGAAGACAATGGCATCATAGAGCCGATAAATAGTGCGGAGTGGTTGGCACCGTTGGTGGTGGCAATGAAGCCAAACGGCAAGGTCCGCCTGTGCGTGGACCTGAGGGAATTGAACACAAATATAATAGTAGAAAAGTTCCCGCTACTGAGAATAGACGAAATGTTGGCAAAAACGAAAGGGGAGAAATGGTTTTCCACCATCGACCTCATCTCAGCCTACCATCAAATAGCCTTACACCACACATGCCAAAAACTGACGTTGTTCATAACGCCGTCTGGTTGCTACCAGTTTTGCAGAATGCCGTTTGGGCTAGCATCGGCTGCAGCAGTATTTCAGAAACTTATGCACAAGCTGTTCAAGGGCGTGAATGGAGTTCAGTACTTTCAGGATGACATCTTGGTAATGGGTAAGAACAAGGCAGACCATGATGCAAAGCTGTCCAATGTCTTGCATGTCTTAGAACGCAATGGGCTCACAGCAGAATGGGACAAGTGCCGGTTTGGTATGACGTCTGTCACGTACTTGGGCCATGAGATCAGTGATCAAGGCATCACACCTAAACAAACCAACGTCAAAGCAATATGTGATGCACCACCGCCGAGAAACAAGGAAGAAGTCAGGTCCTTCTTTGGAATGCCTGAGTTTTACTGTAAATTTGTGCAGCACTTCGCCACCAAGACACACCACTTGCACCAACTCCTCCGCGACAAGACAACCTTCAGGTGGACGGAGGAGACACAAGAAGAATTTCAGAGGATCAAAGAGGACATCAGCATGGCAGTCCCTCTACAAGGGTTCAATCAGCAAGCAAGATCAATACTAACGACAGACACGAGCGAAAGGGGCCTAGGAGCAGTCCTCATGCAGGAGACGAAGAATGGGGAAATGACCACCATCAGCTTCGCATCCAGGTCTTTGTCACCCACGGAGCAAAAATTCAGCGTAATAGAAAAAGAGATGTTAGCAGCAGTCTGGGCCATGGAAAAGTTGCGCCAATTCATCCGGGGCACGAGATTCAGGCTCAGGATGGACCACAAGCCGCTGGTCAAAGTCCCCACGTCTTCTGGACATGCGAATGCGACTCCACGCATTGCTAAGATGACTTTGAAAATGTTGGACTACAGGTACGATGTAGAACACATCCCTGGAGCAAGAAACAAAGTAGCCGATTATCTCAGCTGGGCCTCGGCCATGGAGGAGGCTCCTCACGGCTCCGAAGACGAAGACATCAGAGTGGCATTCATGCAAGATCACGAAAAAGTAATAAGTGTGCAGGAGTGGAAGGAAGCCTATGAGAACGACTCAAACATTGGGATGGTCAAACAATTCACACTACAAGGATGGCCAGAAAAGAGGCACTTGAAGGCCGAGCACAGGAAATTCTTTGAAGTGAGAAATGAATTATCCGTTAAAGACCCAGGGATCTTCCTGCTAAGAGGAGATAAGGTGGTTCCTCCTAATTCCTTGGTGCCACACTTACTCGCCATTCTACATGAAGAACATCTGGGCATCGTGAAGACGAAGCTTAGGACGAAACAGATGTACTGGTGGCCAGCAATGGATGGCCAGATAGAAAGGCACGTGCGTGGGTGCGAGCAATGCCAAAAAGCAGACAAGTCACAAAGCTTGATGCGCCCACCCTTGGGAAAATTTGACAACCCCTCTAACTCGTGGGAGGAATTATCGATAGACATTCTAGGTCCGGTGCTGGACGCACAAGGAGTCCCGAAATATGTAGTGGTGCTCATGGACAGGTATTCCAAGTGGCCTGAGATAGACATACAGGAAGACATGGACACAGATGATGTATTAAAGTTTCTCACAGCCATCTTCCTTAGAGAAGGTATTCCACGCTCCATCCTAAGCGACAATGGGCCTCAGTTTACGTCGGAAAAATGGAACGCTTACATGAGTAGGAACGGCATAAAGGTCAAGCACACATCAATTTATAATCCGGCAGGTAACGGTTTAGCCGAAAGGTTTAAATGAGTCATTATGGGCTCGATACAGTCTGCAATAGGAGCAGGAAAGGACTGGGAGAAAGAATTGAAGTGCACGTTGTGGGCCTACAGGATCACCCTGACCAGAACGGGATACAGTCCCTTCCAGATCCTAAGAGGTCGGGACCCCTTCACGCGTGGAAAGAGCGCACCATCACGAGCGAATGGTCCCCAGCAGTAGTTCACCACAACTTTAAAAAGGCTCAAAGAATACATACAGAATACTTTAACAGGAGACGCAATATGAAGGAGACAGAGTTAGAGAGAGGAGAGTGGGTCCGGGTCAAACTAGCCCAGTTGAGAAGTAAAGATGACAGTAAGTTCAGTGCGCCTTTGCAAGTAAAAGAGGTTTATAACAGAGTAGCCTTGGATGTCCAAATGCAAAAAGATACTGCAGTGGACTAAAGGAGAAGATGGGCAGGCAGAAAACCCCCATGCTCAACATACGGAAGTCATCCCGGTGGAGGAAGAAGTGGGAAACTCTGAGGTGAGAGAGAGAGAGAAAAGGAAGTGGAGATGGGGAACGATCCAGACACCCTGGAACTATCGGGAAGCACAGGCGGAACACCTCAAAGGGGAATTCCCATAAGTGCTGAACAAACTGGAATAAGAAATCTCCGAGAAGTTACAGTGAACCCTTCCAGTACTCCAGTGAGACGCACCCGCGCTGGCAGAGCAGTAGTAAGACCGACGAAGTACAGAGACTTTGAGATGGGTGATGTGAATGAGCCAGCCAGCAGGTAGACTGAGAGACATTTCTTTTTTTTTTAAAATTTGTTTAATCCATAAAGGAGGGAGATATGTAGTGTTGCGCTCTAGTCGTTACGCAGCGACGTGACGACGTAGAGCGTAGCCGCCATTTTGGATAGAGAGCGAGGAGCCCGTAAACATCACGGACGTATTCCTGGCACTCTCCCTGCGACATAAATAAATATAATTATACCTACCTGCAACCTGGGTCAGAGAGTGTCATTTGAGGGGGGAAAGTGGATATTACAGGGGGTGGGGCATCATTATAGACCGCACCGGAAGAGCATATGAGTCTGAAGAAGTGTAAGTGTGCATGTCGGGTTGGAAGGGTGTCTTTCCACAACCAACCTGACAGGTGCACATAAGGCTTCTCCTACCAACACAACGTTAGTGAGCCGGGGATCACAGCCGCAGCCTCCCTGATCTCTTAAGGAGTGCTGACTTAGCCTACTTCAGCCAAGTCTGATGCTGCTTTTATGCTGTGGACCAGCGTCTGGATTGGCTCAAGAGGCGAGGAACAGGCCTAGTCATGGAGGCAGCATTGGGGTGGGAGATTGGCTTTACGGAAAAACATTGCCAATCAGATTATGTCTTTATTATGAAGTCATGTAGTGTTTGGTCATTTTCTATCCCTTGCTGACTTTCCTTCATTCGCTCTTTAGAATATGGTAAAAAACATTATGAAAACAGGCCATAAAATTAAAGGGTCTAGAAAGGTAAACTAAGGAGTAGTGAAAAATAAAATCACAAGGGATAGCCAGATGAGTGAGCCACAAAAATATACGTTTTCTGTTTGAGGACCGCGATCAAGTGATAAAATGTAGACTTCATCATTTAAGTGTAACTATGCAATCTTGAAGACGTTTGAAGAAGGCCAAGCGGCGCTAAAACGGAAATACAGTACGACTTCAGGATGGTAAAATGTTAGAATAATAACCACGTGTCCCATGGTCTTATGTTGGGTAATTACAGTAGGGCTTCGGGTTGGTAATTATTTAAAAGTATTAAGCAAGCATCCTGTGGTCGTATGTTGGCTAATGTTTTATTACATTTCTTTCTAGAATTATGTGGGAGAAAAATCCAGAAACATTTCATGTCTCGATTCGCAAATCTTTTCTGCGTCTTAATGTGATTGGTGCATGAAGACAGTATACATTGGGTCACTTGTCATAGTGTAGTCTAGGAATGGGGGAGGTTATGCAAAGATTCCATAGGGTCCGAAGGCACAAGTGACACTAGTGCCCGATTATAATTGGCTGAGCCATAAGGTATGATAACACCACAAACAGGCCCTTGTTACTAGTGGTACCTGGGCGAGTGATGTGTCTTTGTAAATGCAAGGTGAGCTGTGTGAGTGCAGGGAAAGCAGTGTTGCTGCCTGAGAGCAGTGAAAGCTTAGTACCCGAGTGAGGGCAGAGAGAGTGCCTGTTTAGAGTAGGGTGAATTTTGGGCCTGTGTGCATCATGTTGAGTTCAGGAGGGTACCATTTGCACCCTTTAAAATGTTTTTTATACGTTTTCTCAAAATGTATTCGGTAATATACAGTTTGCGCCAGAGTCAGAGAACACCTCCCGCACGCACTCTTTCTACTCAGGCTTTCTTGCTGCGTTAGCTTGGGTTATAATCAAGTTGAAGCGTTTCGCCGGACCACTTTGAAAATCCACCAGCCCAAGGTATCTGATGGCATAAATTGCACATTTCTGACACTGCATTGCATATGAGGGGCACCCCTGACACAATGCAGGCAGGCCCTGGCACAATGGAGGTGCTTTTTGACCTAAGGGAGCATTCTTAGCATGAGTGCCCTTTCAGAACTGCTGGCTTTTAAATACATTTATGTGAAAACTGTGCTTTTTAATAACCTAGTAGCTTCCATTCTTAAAAAAACTATTTTCGGTGGGAGACCGCCTGATCGGTGAGTAAGGAGCGGTGCAAGGGGCTTGGGTCCTAACCCTGCTGAAGGAGCTGTATCTACCTTGGTGGAAGAGGCAAACTCACTGAGAAGAAGAGGTACTGGAAGTGGGCCCAGGAAGAGGAGGTACAAGCAGAAGAGGCACTGGAAGAGTGCTCTGCAGTAGGAGGTACGATCAGAAAAAGTGCTAGAGGAGTGCATGCAAGTGCAAGTCATCTAGGAAATGAGATCACAGCTGCCCAGGAAGAACAAATAACAGTGACCACCTCTTGTGCAAATATGGACCTTTAAAGGATCATTTTGTGTGAAGCTCCCGCCAATTATGGAATTATTTCATCCCAGAATGGGGTGAGCTGTTGGAGTGAAGAAGCTGATATGGGAGACGGTCTATGAAAGCTTGAAGAAGAACCAGACATGAGCAAAGGATTTGGAATATTGACGATACTTCTCTCCACATCTGAATATTGTCTATTGATAGACAGTAGAGTTACTGACTTATTGGGTAGTGGCACGCACAGGACCAGTATCATCAGAGAACCCAAACAATGAGGGCAGTTGGAGGTTCATCAACAGATCAGGGGCCATCGTCCTCAACTGACACAAGAGGTTCATCAGCAGGTCAGGATTAATCTTCCTGTAATTACAGGAGAGGCTTCATCAAAGATCACGGAAGAGCATCCAAAAATGAGTCACAAGATCATATCAATGGGGCAGGGTCCACCATTCTAGCATGAGATAAGAGTGGTCCACTCTCGTAAGAAGGATGAGCCTCCCCTGGACTGAGGGTCTTTCTGGTCCCATTTCATATCTCAACACGGACACAAAACTATATGACAAGCTTTTGGAAGCTTGGTGGAAGAGGTGTGGCGCAGTGGCCAGGATGCCTGACTCCTGTCTACGGGGTTCACGGTTCGATCCCCGGCGCTGGAGGCAGGTTAGCCCAGCACCATGTGACTCTGAGCAGTAGCTCGCTTAATCTTCCCGACAGCCCCCAGCGCCGGGACACCACTTCGGAGGAAGCTGTGCGCTTTACAAATACTGGTATTTCATTTCATTTTAGCTGCTGGTGATGTTTAGCTTTATTGGACTTGGCCCTTGTTGCAGGGTCATCCCTGAACTTTTTGCCATCCTCCTCTATTTTTTCTGACCTGTTGTTGGCTGTTTTATGACTCTGGGCACTTTACCACTGCTGATCAGTGCTAAAGTGCATATGCTTTCCCTATTGTAAATTAATGTATGAATTCTTGATTCCATGATTGTCTGATTTGGTTTACTTGTCAGACCCTAGTGGCGTGCACCAGGAGTGCCCAGGGCTTGTAACCCAAATGCTGCTGGTGGGCTTGCAGCACTGGTTGTGTCACCCACAGAAGCAGCCTTGTAAAATGTATCTAAGGCCTGTCATTGCAGAGTCAGTGTGCAGTCTGGTACTGCCATGTTGACTGAGCATGTGCACCCACTTGCCAGTCCCTAAACCTTCCCTTTTCTTCATATCAGACACCCCTATGGTAGGCCCAAGGGCAGGATGCATTGTAAGGATACGGTAGGACAAACCCTGATGTGTGTGGCATACCCTAATAGTGAATTACAACCATTTTCGTTTTTCACTATTGCAAGGCTACCTGTTCTCCATCGGCCAGAATGGGCAGTTAGATTATTACATCTTATAATCCTAACTGACTCAGGGAACATGGTGGAAATTCGAGTTTAGTATGCCTGAACTCAGAATGATAAAAAACATCTTTTAGTAAAGTTGGTTTTAACATTCTGTGTTTGAAAATACCACTTTTAGAAAGTAGGTATTTTCTTGCCTAACTATCCAGGCCTGCCTCGGCTAGGTTGTGTATTGCTTGTCTGGAGTTTTAGTGACAGGGCTGGGGGATTCCAGGAGACAGAATGAGTCAGCCCAGTGGTGAATAGAGAGATCTGCATCTAGATAGGTGGGAGGAGTTGCACCTGTGACCTGAATAGGGCTGTGCCTGCCTTCCACAATGCCTGCACCACCCTGTCGTAATTTGACAATGGCCGAGTTAGCGCTTAGCTGTGCTACACGTTTTTCCCGCTTAAATTGGCTATACTTGAAAACGCCATTTTGTATGTTACGGCGGCCATCTTAGATGATAAGCGGCCTCGTGGCCAGCGTGCCCTTTTGTCCGTTGTCCGTGCCACTGACCATTCAAGTCTGCCCAGCAACAGGCTATTTTTAGTACTGGTCAACCCGCACATGCGCAGTCCCCACTGACCAGTCGTCCCTCAGGAATGTGCCGCCAAACTGACCAGCGGGGTTGTAACCCTCCAATAAGCTGGCTGTGTTCCAAAAGATGACCTTATATGTACATAACGCTCTGTAACTTTGTGCCGCCTATCTTTTTATTACCTACAAACTGTATAAAAGAACGGGTCACACCGATGTTCGGTGTGATACTTCTTGCATTACCCAAGGGTGCTGTAGGAATGTACCACCACCCCATGGGGTCTTAATAAACTTGTTCTTTGAATTTTTCAGTTTCCGTGCCAACAGTTCTTGAATGTAAGTGGGTTATCTTCGGAGCATGTAGGCCTTGGGAACCCGATACTACAAATTGGCGACCACGAAGGGACTCATCGGTGACTCGGATGCCCGAAGGAGAGGTCGTGACGAAGGTTTGGAAACTCGCCATGGACGCGTACGCTGCCACCGAGTGACCCGAGTCTTGGCACCCGCGGTGTTTCTTCCTTTCCTTCTGATCTGACCTTCCAGGTGGCGCCGGTCTCCGACTGAGATCTTGATCGTTTGCGTTGCTGGATAAAGTGCCGTTTGGCTGATTCGGTTAAAAGACCTTGGCAGTTGGAATCTGGACCTTTGAGATTTTGGGTAAGATTTGTGATCGGTAAGGTAGTCTGCGGACGCTTACTGAAGTTCTGTGATTTGTGATCGGTAAGGTAGTCCTCAGACGCTTGCCGAAGTTCTATGACCTATGACTTTGATTTGAGTTAGCTAACATTTGTAAATCTGTGAACTTTGAATTTATATGTGTAGTGCACTTCACATAGGCAGGCATGTAGAGATGTTTCTCTAATTTTGTTTTTTTCCTTTGAGCGGCACGTTTGTGTGAAGTACTGTAAGTGCCATTTTATACGGTATCGCGCTTTCGTGATACTTTTTGAACATGCCTGTTTTAAGCACACTCCGAGGGATGTGCTGTCTTGGAAATGGTACCACAATTAGGTTAGCGGAACCACAGCCGGCTCCCCCAGAAGGTACACCAAATCGGGAAATGTATATCAAATTTGGCCTTCCCCCTATAATGTACAGTAAATTATGGAATAAGTACACTAAATCGGATCCTGAATTGCAATGGCCTCTACATGGGTCGTTCGATTTGCGTAAAGTACAGTTTGTGGAGCAATGTTTGTTTCAACGAAGGTCTAGACAAAATATGTTTGATTGTGTACGAATGTGGGAGAAAGCGGTGCGTGAGCGAATGAAACGTGAAGTTGCCTTGGCGGACAAAGAGCAGTGCAAGGCTGCTCGAGATAAGGCTTTACAGCTTGAGGAAAAGGAGGCTCAGGAGAAGAAAGAGAGGGAGGAACGGGAACGTAAATTGCAAACGACTGGTCAATTCCCTATTCGTCGACCGCTTTATCCTGTCCTTAATAATGAAATTGATGATTTTTCATTGCTAGATCGGTCGCCGCCTCCGTACGTTTCGCCTACGGCTCCAGCTGCAGATTTGGAGGATGATGGACAGGATAAGCCGGAAAAGAAGGGTGTATCTGCTCTCAGGTTTTCTGCGGAGAGATCTGCACATTTACGTAGTTGGGCTCGTAAAGTGAATACGAACTATGTTTCTCAGTCTGAGGTTGTTACGGAAAGGGGTAGATGGACGGATCATGAATTACTGTATTTTCTGGCTAATTTGGCAGATGAAGTTGTTACCGCATATCGTCAATTTTCAGATACGTTAGAATCTAAAGCTGTGTCAGTTCATCGTGAGAATCTGGATAAAGG
Organism: Lissotriton vulgaris; assembly: GCF_964263255.1. Lineage (NCBI taxonomy): Eukaryota > Metazoa > Chordata > Amphibia > Caudata > Salamandridae > Lissotriton > Lissotriton vulgaris. The sequence continues at coordinate 1,194,875 of NW_028243607.1, forward strand.
TTTATTTGATCTTGCAGATGTTGATGCCCTTTACAAGCAACTGATCCAGCTGCGAGATGAGACTACCAGATTGCGGGACGAGCGGAAAAAGAATAAGGAGTCCGTGCCGGAGTCTAATGGGCAGTCTAAGGAGTGTTCTCTCCGGGGTTCAGATAAGAGTTCTGCATTGCATGTTATGCCTATGCGTGAAGCCGCACCCTTGTATGTTCCACCTAAAGGGGAAGGTACAGATGATGATAAATTGTCAAAGGATGCCAAGGGATATTTTGTATATAACTGGGTGTATACGCCTTGGAACAGAGCAGATGTTATGGCGTTGAAAAATTCTTTACCTGATCTTCGTAAAAATCCAGCGGCATTCTATGAAGGGGTGGAAGGGGCTATTTCGTCTTGTGTGATGACTCTTGTTGACATAGATCTGTTTTTTGGGTTAATCCTTCCGCCTGATATGTGGAGACAGATTCGTAAAAATAATGATGAAACGATACTTGGGGGAACTTGGAAAGAAATAACGGCAGCCGATTTAGACAGGGAACCGGCATGTAAGCCTTGCCAGTTGATTTTGGACCTCCCGGCGGCTATTTTGAATAAATTAAAAACGCTCGTGCCTTCTAAAAAGATCGATTGGACTATGTTAGCTTCGTGCAAACAAAAGCCAGATGAAACGGTTTCAGATTTCTTTACACGCTTCGAAGAGGCGTTTCATGATTACAGTGGTCAATCTTTAACAGAGGATACGGGTAGGCATTTGTTTGTCGATAAGTATGTAGCTAATCTCCTACCGGAGATTGCGAAGCGATTGAAATCGAGTGAAAGTTCCTGGGCCACAGCTACCCCTGCGTCTTTGTTAACTATGGCTCAGTATTATGAGCGGCAGGAGTTGGAGGCTAAAGAAAGTATTGATAAAAAAGCGAAAGAATTGAAAACGAAGGTGATGTTGGCACAGGTTCGTGGAACACAGGGTAGGGGGTATGATAGAGGTAGACGAGGTGGAGGCACTACATCGTATGGTCGTACGGATATAGCGGAGGATCAATGTGCGTACTGTAAAGAGTTTGGGCATTGGGCTGATGATTGTCCGGTACTTCGTGAACAACGTAGTCAGCGTGGTCGCGGAGGTGGTAGGTCGAGAGGAAGTTATACGGGAGCAAGAGGTGGCGGAGGTGATCGTGGAAGGGCTGAGGAGAGGGGCCGTGGCCAGGATGAACGAAATACTTTTGATAGACGAAATCAATACCAGATATCGGAGGGTGAGAATGTGGAGCACCAGGATTATGTGCATGCATAGGACTGCGTAGGATGGGGTGCGGAATCAATTGAAGTGCCGGTAGATCAGAAGGGTCCATATGTAACAGCGGGCATTTTGGGTTCTACTGATCAATTTCTAGTCGACACAGGAGCTACTCGTAGTCAAAAAACTTGGTTCCGAGGGCTCCCCTGTCTGGCGAAATGATAACATGTGTAGGGTTCGATGGCACACCCTCCCCTAGCCCATTGTCAAAACCCCTTGCACTTTGTATTGACCAATTTTTTAGTTTTGATCAATTTTTGCTATCGCCCCATACACCAGATAATATCCTGGGCATTGATTTGCTTAAATATTTTCGAGCAACGATACGGTGTGCTCCTGAGGGAGTGCGGGTCATCCTGAATGACAATTATCCTGACTCAGACAGATTCTGCACTATACTAGACATTCCAGCTTTGGCCCCCACACACGTTATGGGCGACCTCAGACACGGATGTCGGAGAGATGCGTATTCCACCTATTCATATTACTGTTAAGGAGGGGGCCTCTCTGCCACGGGTACCACAGTATAAGATTTCGAGGGAAGGTGAAATTGCCCTGACACATATTGTCCAAGATTTGATAACTGCAGGAGTGGTGGAGGAGGTTCCTTATAATGTTTGTAACAGCCCTATTCTTCCGATCCTTAAGAGAGATACTGACGACAAAGTCTATCGGTTTATTATTGACTTGAGAGAGATTAACAAAATTGTCATTCCCCAATACCCGGTGGTGTCCGACATTACGACCTTGCTTACATTGGTGCCACCAACGGCCATGACCTTTAGTGTAATTGACTTGAAAAACGCATTCTTTTCCATCCCTGTCCATCCTGATAGCAGATATTTGTTTGGCTTCACGTTAAATAATAAATCGTATAGATTTTGTCGTGTTCCTCAAGGTTACACTGAGAGCCCGAGTATCTACAGCCAGGCTTTGAAAAGACAGCTTGATTCCTTTGAGTTACAGTCCGGGGTTGTCCTTATCCAGTATGTGGATGACCTTTTACTTGCTGCAGACTCTTATGCACAATGTGAGGAAAGTACGATTGCGTTGCTTTCTTTTCTGGCACAGAACAATCACAAGGTTTCTAAGAAAAAGCTTCAATACTGTAGACCCAAGGTGACCTACCTCGGTCATCTTTTGTCTAAGGAGGGGCGTGCATTAACATCAGACCGAATTCAGGCGATCTTAGACACACCAGTCCCCCGCACACAGAGAGATGTGCGCGCCTTCATAGGGTTAACGTCCTTTTGTAGGCAGTGGATCATGGGGTTTTCGTATATTATAAAACCTTTGCTAGCGTTATTGTCCAAAGCTACGCCAATGCCTCTTGATGGACAGATGAATGTCAAAATGCTTTTGAACAATTGAGACAAGCCCTTTGTTCTGCACCTGTATTAGGCACACCAGATTACACGAAGATTTTCACATTGTACGTGCACGAGAAAGATGGGTGCGCGTTGTCAGTGTTAGTGCAAGCACACGGGGATAAGCAGAGGCCATGTGCGTATTTCTCTGCCCTTCTTGATCCTGTAGCACGAGGGTTGCCAGGGTGTTTTCGAGCAGTGGCAGCAACAGCAGTAGCCATAAGGCAGAGTGAGGGAATAGTGTTATCGCACAAATTGTTGGTGCTAGTTCCCCACGCAGTAGATGCCCTGTTAAATCAAACAAAGACTCAATATCTTACCAGTGCACGGTTAACAGGATATGAGCTTACACTTTTGGCGCCACATATCACACTGAAAAGATGCGCTACCCTGAACCCTGCCACTTTATTGCCCTATCCGGTCGAGGAGGGTCAGGAAGAAAAGCATCATGACTGTGTTTTCCTGACCGAGGAACAGACAAAGGGTCGTGTCGACTTACAGGATATGCCACTTCCAGATGTGGATGGGGAACTGTGGGTTGATGGATCGTGTTTGAGGCTGCCAGATGGTACGACTTCCGCAGCCTATGCGATCACGACACTTAAGACGGTGGTAGAAACAGCACGGATACCCCAGAAATCAGCTCAGGCAGCAGAGCTGATAGCTTTAACAAGAGCCTGCGAATTGAGTGTTGGCCTATGTGTGAACATATACACGGACAGCCGGTACGCCTTCGGAATAGCACATGACTTCGGGCTACTCTGGAGAGAGCGTGGGTTTTTGACTTCTCACGGAGTACATATTATGCACGGAGAACTAGTGCGTGATCTCTTAAACACGTTGCTTTGTCCAAAGAAAGTGGCGATAATAAAATGTAGCGCCCACAAAAAGATCACTGATAAAGTGGGTCAGGGAAATGCCTTCGCAGATAGCATAGCGAGACAAACGGCTATGTCTCGGACTGACTCCCCCATGTATGTGACACAATCACAGGCTGAGCGATGGAGCGATGCTAGAGCAGAAATCTTAGATATTCAGAAATCAGCTACTGAATCAGAACTTGCGGCATGGGCAGCAGATGGGGTGCTAGATGATGAAGGTTGTTGGAGAAGCAAGGATATGGAAAAATGGAAATTGCCTGCAGCTTACTTGCAGGCGATGGTCCAGATGACACATGGGTTGGCGCATGTGGGAGCTCTTGCAATCACTCGACTGTTAACACGAGTCTGGGAACATCCCGAAATTGCTAATACTGCCAAGAGAGTAGTGCAGACCTGCCTGGTATGTTTGCAACACAATCCTGGAAAGGGGACCCATACTCCGAAAGGAGGGTTCGTTCCACCTTCTGCACCATTCGAGGTACTCCAAATGGATTATATCCAGCTTGAGCGTTGCAACAATCTGAAGTACGTCCTAGTGGTGGTGTGTGCCTTTAGCAAATGGGTTGAGGCCTTCCCCACGAAAGACAATACAGCTCTAACAACGGCTAAGGTGTTGCTTAAGGAATTCTTTCCTCGCTTTGGAGTTTGCAAATTTTTGTGGAGCGATAATTTGCCTCATTTTGTTGGGAAGATTGTGGAGTATGTGCTGAAGGGGTTAGGGATTCAGCAGAAGTTTCATGCTGTGTTCCACCCTCAGTCGGCAGGTCTGGTTGAGCGGTACCATGCTACGTTGAAACTCAAACTGGCTAAGATTGTGGCATCCACGTCGTTGAAGTGGCCGGATGCTTTGCCGCTAGCATTACTCTCTCTCAGGTCAGTACCCCACTCGCGAACTGGCCTCACACCATATGAGGTGGTGTTTGGTCGCCCTATGAATATCTGGGGGGTGCCCAAGCCGCGGTTAATACATGATGTGCCTTGCATAATGATGAACGATTATTTGGCACGATTAACAAATGATTTGCTTTCTATTCATCAACAGGTTCGAGAAGCGCTCCCCGACAACTCTACTGGAGAGGGCCATGATCTTCGCCCTGGCGACCATGTCATGATCCGGTCGTTTGAGAGGGCGAGCAGTTTGGAGCCAAGGTGGAAGGGCCCTGAGCAGGTCCTCCTGGCAACCCGGACAGCTGTACGAGTGACCAACAGGAAGCGGTGGGTGCACTCGACACACTGCCGTCGTGTCTCTCCTGATCTGGTGAATCCTGCTGTGTTGACCGACTACAAAGAGATTTTGGAGAAAGAAAAGAGCCCAGCTGTGACGTCGGCCGAAGTTGAGGGAGCCTTCCCGGACCACGCTGTTGCTGGACGAGAGCGTTACAATCTGCGGCCACGATAAGAAGATTTTTTTTGGTTTTTCGAGACTGGTTGGTTACCGCTCTGGGGTTTGTGAAACGGAAACCGGGAATTCCAAGGGGGGGGGGGGGGATCAGTTCGGCCAAGTGTAGCGACACCCGTCTTGGCCCGGAGAAGAAAACAACGGCTACCTCGGAGCTCAGCACCGTATTTTTCTTTTTTAGGTATACA